>NC_073248.2:23200000-24446250 GCF_029281585.2 Gorilla gorilla gorilla | reverse complement strand
CATCTAATGCTAGTCAGAAGAAATCTCAGTAACTTCTTTGGGTTGCGTGTATTCCACTCATAGAGTTGAACCTTCCTTTAGAGTGAGCAGATTTGAAACACTCTTTTTGTTGAAATTGCAATTGGAGATTTCAAGCACTTTGGGGTCAACGGAAGAAAAGGAAATATCTTCGTACAAAAACTACAGAGAATCATTTTCAGAAACCACCTTGTGATGTGTGTGTTCCACACACAGCGTTTAACCTTTCTTTTCATAGAGCAGTTTCGAAACACTCTGTTTGTAAAGTCTGCAAGTTGATATTTGGACCTCCTTGAGTATTTCGTTCGAAACGGGATTTCTTCATCTAGTGCTAGACAGAAGAATTCTCAGTAACTTCTTTGGGTTGCGTGTACTCAACTCACAGAGTTGAATCTTCTTTTACACAGAACATTTTTGAAACACTCTTTTTATCGAATTTACAAGTGGAGATTTCAAGCGCTTTTCGGCCACAGGTAGAAAAGGAGATATCTTCGTATAAAAACTACAGAGAATCATGTTCAGAAACAACCTTGTGATGTGTGCGTTCCAATCACAGAGTTTAACTTTTTCCTTTCATAGAGCAGTTTGGGAACACTCTGTTTGTAATGTGTGCAAGTGGATAATTGGACCTCCTTGAGGATTTCGTTGTTAACGGGTTTTCTTCATCAAATGCTAGACAGAAGAATTCTCAGTAACTTCTTTGGTTTGCATGTATTCAACTCACAGTGTTGAACCTTCCTTTAGACAGAGCGGATTTGAAACACTCTTTTTGTGGAATTTGCAAGTGGACATTTCAAGCGCTTTGGGCCAATGGTAGAAATGGAAATATCTTCATATAAAAACTAGAGACAATCATTCTCAGAAACCACTTTGTGATGCGTTCGTTCCACTCACAGAGTTTAACCTTCGTTTTCATAGAGCAGTTTGGAAACACTCCCTTTGTAAATCTTCAAGTGGATATTTGGACCTCTTTGAGGATTTCATTGGAAACCGGATTTATCAATCTAATGCGAGACACAAGATTTCTTAGTAACTCCTTTGGGTTGCGTGTTTTCAACTCACAGAGTTGAACCTTCCTTTAGACAGAGCAGATTTCAAACAATCTTTTGTGGAATTTGCAAGAGGAGATTTCAAGCCCCTTGGGGCCAATGGTAGAAAAGGATGTATCTACGTATAAAAACAATAGAGAATCATTCTCAGATACCACTTTCTGATGTGTGCATTCCACTCACAGAGTTTAACCTTTCTGTTCATAGAGCCGTTTGGAAACACTCTGTTTGTAAAGTCTGCAAGTGGATATTTGGACATCTTTGAGGATTTCTTTGGAAAAGGGATTCCTTCATCCAATGCTAGACAGAAGAATTCTCAGTAACTTCTTTGGGTTGCGTGTATTCAACACACAGAACTGAAACTTCCTTTAGGCAGAGCACATTTGAAACACTCTTTTTGAGGAGTTTGCAAGTGGAGATTTCAAGCCCCTTGGGGTCAGTGGTAGAAAAGGTAATATCTTCGAATAAAAACTAAAGAGAATCATTCTCCGAAACCACTTTGTGATGTGTGCATTCCACTCACCGAGTTTAACCTATGTTTTCACAGAGCAGTTTGGAAACACTCTGTTTGTAAAGTCGGCAGTGGATATTTGGGCCTTCTTGTGGATTTCGTTGGAAACGGGATTCCTTCATCTAATGCTAGACAGAAGAATTCTCAGTAACTTCTTTGTGTTGCGTGTATTCAACTCACAGAGTTTAACCTTCCTCTAAGCAGAGCAGATTTGAAACACACTTTTTGTGGAATTTGAAATTGGAGATTTCAAGAGTTTTGGGGTCAAAGGTAGAAAAGGAAATATCTTCCTATAAAAACAATAGAGAATCATTCTTAGAAACCACTTTGTGATGTGTGAGTTACACTCACAGAGCCTAACATTTCCTTTCATAGAGCAGTTCGGAAACATTGTGTTTGTAACGTCTGCAAGTGGATATTTGGACCTCTTTGTGGATTTCATTGGAAACGGGATTTCTTCATCTAATGCTTGACAGGAGAATTCTCAGTAACTTCTTTGCGTTGCGTGTATTCAATTCACAGAGTTTAACCTTCCTTTAGACAGAGCAGCTCTGAGACACTCTTTTTTGTGGAAATTGCAAGTGGAGATTTCAAGCACATTGGGTCCAAATGTAGAAAAGGAATATCTTCGTATAAAAACTACAGAGAATCATTCTCAGAAACCATTTCGTGATGTGTGCGTTCCACTCACAGCGTTTAACCTTTCTTTTCATAGAGCAGTTTGGAAACACTCTGTTTGTAACGTCTGCAAGTGGATAAATCGACCTCTTTGAAGATTTCGTTGGTAACCGGATTTCTTCATCTAATGCTAGACAGAAAAATTCTCAGTAACTTCTTTGGGTTGCGTGTACTCAACTCACAGAGTTGAATCTTCTTTTAGACAGAACATTTTTGAAACACTCTTTTTATCGAATTTACAAGTGGAGATTTCATGCGCTTTTCGGCCACAGGTAGAAAAGGAGATATCTTCGTATAAAAACTACAGAGAATCATGTTCAGAAACAACCTTGTGATGTGTGCGTTCCAATCACAGAGTTTAACTTTTTCCTTTCATAGAGCAGTTTGGGAACACTCTGTTTGTAATGTGTGCAAGTGGATAATTGGACCTCCTTGAGGATTTCGTTGTTAACGGGTTTTCTTCATCAAATGCTAGACAGAAGAATTCTCAGTAACTTCTTTGGGTTGCGTGTATTCAACTCACAGAATTGAACCTTCTTTTAGAGAGAACAGATTTGAAACATTCTTTTTGTGGAATTTACAAGTGGAGATTCCAAGCGCTTTGATGTCAAAGGAAGAAAAGGGAATATCTTCCTATAAAAACTCTAGAGAATCATTCTGAGAAACCACGTCTTTATGTGTGCGTTCCACTCATAGAGTTTAACCTTTCTTCCATGGAGCAGTTTGGAAACACTCTGTTTGTAAATTCTGCAAGAGGATATTTGGACCTCTTTGACGATTTCGTTGGAAACGGGTTTTCTTTATCTAGTGCTAGACAGAAGAATCCTCAGTAACTTCTTTGGGTTGCATGTATTCACCTCACAGAGTTGAACCTTCCTTTAGAGAGAGCAGATTTGAAACACTCTTTTGTGGGATTTGCAAGTGGAGATTTCTAGCGCATTGGGACCAATTGTATAAAAGGAAATATCTTCGTATTTAAACTAGAGAGAATCATTCTCAGAAACCACTTTGTGATCTGTGCGTTCCACTCACAGCGTTTAACCTTTCTTTTCATAGAGCAGTTGGGAAACACTCTGTAACATCTGCAAGTGGATATTTGGATCTCTTTGAGGATTTCGTTGGAGACGGGATTTCTTCATCTAATGCTAGTCAGAAGAAATCTCAGTAACTTCTTTGGGTTGCGTGTATTCCACTCATAGAGTTGAACCTTCCTTTAGAGTGAGCAGATTTGAAACACTCTTTTTGTTGAAATTGCAATTGGAGATTTCAAGCACTTTGGGGTCAACGGAAGAAAAGGAAATATCTTCGTACAAAAACTACAGAGAATCATTTTCAGAAACCACCTTGTGATGTGTGTGTTCCACACACAGCGTTTAACCTTTCTTTTCATAGAGCAGTTTGGAAACACTCTGTATGTAGAGTCTGCAAGTTGATATTTGGACCTCCTTGAGTATTTCGTTCGAAACGGGATTTCTTCATCTAGTGCTAGACAGAAGAATTCTCAGTAACTTCTTTGGGTTGCGTGTACTCAACTCACAGAGTTGAATCTTCTTTTACACAGAACATTTTTGAAACACTCTTTTTATCGAATTTACAAGTGGAGATTTCAAGCGCTTTTCGGCCACAGGTAGAAAAGGAGATATCTTCGTATAAAAACTACAGAGAATCATGTTCAGAAACAACCTTGTGATGTGTGCGTTCCAATCACAGAGTTTAACTTTTTCCTTTCATAGAGCAGTTTGGGAACACTCTGTTTGTAATGTGTGCAAGTGGATAATTGGACCTCCTTGAGGATTTCGTTGTTAACGGGTTTTCTTCATCAAATGCTAGACAGAAGAATTCTCAGTAACTTCTTTGGTTTGCATGTATTCAACTCACAGTGTTGAACCTTCCTTTAGACAGAGCGGATTTGAAACACTCTTTTTGTGGAATTTGCAAGTGGACATTTCAAGCGCTTTGGGCCAATGGTAGAAACGGAAATATCTTCATATAAAAACTAGAGACAATCATTCTCAGAAACCACTTTGTGATGCGTTCGTTCCACTCACAGAGTTTAACCTTCGTTTTCATAGAGCAGTTTGGAAACACTCCCTTTGTAAAGTCTTCAAGTGGATATTTGGACCTCTTTGAGGATTTCGTTGGAAACCGGATTTATCAATCTAATGCGAGACACAAGATTTCTTAGTAACTTCTTTGGGTTGCGTGTTTTCAACTCACAGAGTTGAACCTTCCTTTAGACAGAGCAGATTTCAAACAATCTTTTGTGGAATTTGCAAGAGGAGATTTCAAGCCCCTTGGGGCCAATGGTAGAAAAGGAAATATCTACGTATAAAAACAATAGAGAATCATTCTCACATACCACTTTCTGATGTGTGCGTTCCACTCACGGAGTTTAACCTTTCTGTTCATAGAGCCGTTTGGAAACACTCTGTTTGTAAAGTCTGCAAGTGGATATTTGGACATCTTTGAGGATTTCTTTGGAAAAGGGATTCCTTCATCCAATGCTAGACAGAAGAATTCTCAGTAACTTCTTTGGGTTGCGTGTATTCAACACACAGAACTGAAACTTCCTTTAGGCAGAGCACATTTGAAACACTCTTTTTGAGGAATTTGCAAGTGGAGATTTCAAGCCCCTTGGGGTCAGTGGTAGAAAAGGTAATATCTTCGAATAAAAACTAGAGAGAATCATTCTCCGAAACCACTTTGTGATGTGTGCATTCCACTCACAGAGTTTAACCTATCTTTTCACAGAGCAGTTTGGAAACACTCTGTTTGTAAAGTCGGCAGTGGATACTTGGGCCTTCTTGTGGATTTCGTTGGAAACGGGATTCCTTCATCTAATGCTAGACAGAAGAATTCTCAGTAACTCCTTTGTGTTGCATGTATTCAACTCACAGAGTTTAACCTTCCTCTAAGCAGAGCAGATTTGAAACACACTTTTTGTGGAATTTGAAATTGGAGATTTCAAGAGTTTGGGGGTCAAAGGTAGAAAAGGAAATATCTTCCTATAAAAACAATAGAGAATCATTCTTAGAAACCACTTTGTGATGTGTGTGTTACACTCACAGAGCCTAACATTTCCTTTCATAGAGCAGTTCGGAAACACTGTGTTTGTACCTTCTGCAAGTGGATATTTGGACCTCTTTGTGGATTTCATTGGAAACGGGATTTCTTCATCTAATGCTTGACAGGAGAATTCTCAGTAACTTCTTTGCGTTGCGTGTATTCAATTCTCAGAGTTTAACCTTCCTTTAGACAGAGCAGATCTGAAACACTCTTTTTTGTGGAAATTGCAAGTGGAGATTTCAAGCACATTGGGTCCAAATGTAGAAAAGGAATATCTTCGTATAAAAACTACAGAGAATCATTCTCAGAAACCATTTCGTGATGTGTGCGTTCCACTCACAGCGTTTAACCTTTCTTTTCATAGAGCAATTTGGAAACACTCTGTTTGTAACGTCTGCAAGTGGATAAATCGACCTCTTTGAAGATTTCGTTGGTAACCGGATTTCTTCATCTAATGCTAGACAGAAAAATTCTCAGTAACTTCTTTGGGTTGCGTGTACTCAACTCACAGAGTTGAATCTTCTTTTAGACAGAACATTTTTGAAACACTCTTTTTATCGAATTTACAAGTGGAGATTTCATGCGCTTTTCGGCCACAGGTAGAAAAGGAGATATCTTCGTATAAAAACTACAGAGAATCATGTTCAGAAACAACCTTGTGATGTGTGCGTTCCAATCACAGAGTTTAACTTTTTCCTTTCATAGAGCAGTTTGGGAACACTCTGTTTGTAATGTGTGCAAGTGGATAATTGGACCTCCTTGAGGATTTCGTTGTTAACGGGTTTTCTTCATCAAATGCTAGACAGAAGAATTCTCAGTAACTTCTTTGGGTTGCGTGTATTCAACTCACAGAATTGAACCTTCTTTTAGAGAGAACAGATTTGAAACATTCTTTTTGTGGAATTTACAAGTGGAGATTCCAAGCGCTTTGATGTCAAAGGAAGAAAAGGGAATATCTTCCTATAAAAACTCTAGAGAATCATTCTGAGAAACCACGTCTTTATGTGTGCGTTCCACTCATAGAGTTTAACCTTTCTTCCATGGAGCAGTTTGGAAACACTCTGTTTGTAAATTCTGCAAGAGGATATTTGGACCTCTTTGACGATTTCGTTGGAAACGGGTTTTCTTTATCTAGTGCTAGACAGAAGAATCCTCAGTAACTTCTTTGGGTTGCATGTATTCACCTCACAGAGTTGAACCTTCCTTTAGAGAGAGCAGATTTGAAACACTCTTTTGTGGGATTTGCAAGTGGAGATTTCTAGCGCATTGGGACCAATTGTATAAAAGGAAATATCTTCGTATTTAAACTAGAGAGAATCATTCTCAGAAACCACTTTGTGATCTGTGCGTTCCACTCACAGCGTTTAACCTTTCTTTTCATAGAGCAGTTGGGAAACACTCTGTAACATCTGCAAGTGGATATTTGGATCTCTTTGAGGATTTCGTTGGAGACGGGATTTCTTCATCTAATGCTAGTCAGAAGAAATCTCAGTAACTTCTTTGGGTTGCGTGTATTCCACTCATAGAGTTGAACCTTCCTTTAGAGTGAGCAGATTTGAAACACTCTTTTTGTTGAAATTGCAATTGGAGATTTTAAGCACTTTGGGGTCAACGGAAGAAAAGGAAATATCTTCATACAAAAACTACAGAGAATCATTTTCAGAAACCACCTTGTGATGTGTGTGTTCCACACACAGCGTTTAACCTTTCTTTTCATAGAGCAGTTTCGAAACACTCTGTTTGTAAAGTCTGCAAGTTGATATTTGGACCTCCTTGAGTATTTCGTTCGAAACGGGATTTCTTCATCTAGTGCTAGACAGAAGAATTCTCAGTAACTTCTTTGGGTTGCGTGTACTCAACTCACAGAGTTGAATCTTCTTTTACACAGAACATTTTTGAAACACTCTTTTTGTCGAATTTACAAGTGGAGATTTCAAGCGCTTTTCGGCCACAGGTAGAAAAGGAGATATCTTCGTATAAAAACTACAGAGAATCATGTTCAGAAACAACCTTGTGATGTGTGCGTTCCAATCACAGAGTTTAACTTTTTCCTTTCATAGAGCAGTTTGGGAACACTCTGTTTGTAATGTGTGCAAGTGGATAATTGGACCTCCTTGAGGATTTCGTTGTTAACGGGTTTTCTTCATCAAATGCTAGACAGAAGAATTCTCAGTAACTTCTTTGGTTTGCATGTATTCAACTCACAGTGTTGAACCGTCCTTTAGACAGAGCGGATTTGAAACACTCTTTTTGTGGAATTTGCAAGTGGACATTTCAAGCGCTTTGGGCCAATGGTAGAAACGGAAATATCTTCATATAAAAACTAGAGACAATCATTCTCAGAAACCACTTTGTGATGCGTTCGTTCCACTCACAGAGTTTAACCTTCGTTTTCATAGAGCAGTTTGGAAACACTCCCTTTGTAAAGTCTTCAAGTGGATATTTGGACCTCTTTGAGGATTTCATTGGAAACCGGATTTATCAATCTAATGCGAGACACAAGATTTCTTAGTAACTTCTTTGGGTTGCGTGTTTTCAACTCACAGAGTTGAACCTTCCTTTAGACAGAGCAGATTTCAAACAATCTTTTGTGGAATTTGCAAGAGGAGATTTCAAGCCCCTTGGGGCCAATGGTAGAAAAGGAAATATCTACGTATAAAAACAATAGAGAATCATTCTCACATACCACTTTCTGATGTGTGCGTTCCACTCACGGAGTTTAACCTTTCTGTTCATAGAGCCGTTTGGAAACACTCTGTTTGTAAAGTCTGCAAGTGGATATTTGGACATCTTTGAGGATTTCTTTGGAAAAGGGATTCCTTCATCCAATGCTAGACAGAAGAATTCTCAGTAACTTCTTTGGGTTGCGTGTATTCAACACACAGAACTGAAACTTCCTTTAGGCAGAGCACATTTGAAACACTCTTTTTGAGGAATTTGCAAGTGGAGATTTCAAGCCCCTTGGGGTCAGTGGTAGAAAAGGTAATATCTTCGAATAAAAACTAGAGAGAATCATTCTCCGAAACCACTTTGTGATGTGTGCATTCCACTCACAGAGTTTAACCTATCTTTTCACAGAGCAGTTTGGAAACACTCTGTTTGTAAAGTCGGCAGTGGATACTGGGGCCTTCTTGTGGATTTCGTTGGAAACGGGATTCCTTCATCTAATGCTAGACAGAAGAATTCTCAGAAACTTCTTTGTGTTGCATGTATTCAACTCACAGAGTTTAACCTTCCTCTAAGCAGAGCAGATTTGAAACACACTTTTTGTGGAATTTGAAATTGGAGATTTCAAGAGTTTGGGGGTCAAAGGTAGAAAAGGAAATATCTTCCTATAAAAACAATAGAGAATCATTCTTAGAAACCACTTTGTGATGTGTGTGTTACACTCACAGAGCCTAACATTTCCTTTCATAGAGCAGTTTGGAAACACTGTGTTTGTACCTTCTGCAAGTGGATATTTGGACCTCTTTGTGGATTTCATTGGAAACGGGATTTCTTCATCTAATGCTTGACAGGAGAATTCTCAGTAACTTCTTTGCGTTGCGTGTATTCAATTCTCAGAGTTTAACCTTCCTTTAGACAGAGCAGCTCTGAAACACTCTTTTTTGTGGAAATTGCAAGTGGAGATTTCAAGCACATTGGGTCCAAATGTAGAAAAGGAATATCTTCGTATAAAAACTACAGAGAATCATTCTCAGAAACCATTTCGTGATGTGTGCGTTCCACTCACAGCGTTTAACCTTTCTTTTCATAGAGCAGTTTGGAAACACTCTGTTTGTAACGTCTGCAAGTGGATAAATCGACCTCTTTGAAGATTTCGTTGGTAACCGGATTTCTTCATCTAATGCTAGACAGAAAAATTCTCAGTAACTTCTTTGGGTTGCGTGTACTCAACTCACAGAGTTGAATCTTCTTTTAGACAGAACATTTTTGAAACACTCTTTTTATCGAATTTACAAGTGGAGATTTCATGCGCTTTTCGGCCACTGGTAGAAAAGGAGATATCTTCGTATAAAAACTACAGAGAATCATGTTCAGAAACAACCTTGTGATGTGTGCGTTCCAATCACAGAGTTTAACTTTTTCCTTTCATAGAGCAGTTTGGGAACACTCTGTTTGTAATGTGTGCAAGTGGATAATTGGATCTCCTTGAGGATTTCGTTGTTAACGGGTTTTCTTCATCAAATGCTAGACAGAAGAATTCTCAGTAACTTCTTTGGGTTGCGTGTATTCAACTCACAGAATTGAACCTTCTTTTAGAGAGAACAGATTTGAAACATTCTCTTTGTGGAATTTACAAGTGGAGATTCCAAGCGCTTTGATGTCAAAGGAAGAAAAGGGAATATCTTCCTATAAAAACTCTAGAGAATCATTCTGAGAAACCACGGCTTTATGTGTGCGTTCCACTCATAGAGTTTAACCTTTCTTCCATGGAGCAGTTTGGAAACACTCTGTTTGTAAATTCTGCAAGAGGATATTTGGACCTCTTTGACGATTTCGTTGGAAACGGGTTTTCTTTATCTAGTGCTAGACAGAAGAATCCTCAGTAACTTCTTTGGGTTGCATGTATTCACCTCACAGAGTTGAACCTTCCTTTAGAGAGAGCAGATTTGAAACACTCTTTTGTGGGATTTGCAAGTGGAGATTTCTAGCGCATTGGGACCAATTGTATAAAAGGAAATATCTTCGTATTTAAACTAGAGAGAATCATTCTCAGAAACCACTTTGTGATCTGTGCGTTCCACTCACAGCGTTTAACCTTTCTTTTCATAGAGCAGTTGGGAAACACTCTGTAACATCTGCAAGTGGATATTTGGATCTCTTTGAGGATTTCGTTGGAGACGGGATTTCTTCATCTAATGCTAGTCAGAAGAAATCTCAGTAACTTCTTTGGGTTGCGTGTATTCCACTCATAGAGTTGAACCTTCCTTTAGAGTGAGCAGATTTGAAACACTCTTTTTGTTGAAATTGCAATTGGAGATTTCAAGCACTTTGGGGTCAACGGAAGAAAAGGAAATATCTTCGTACAAAAACTACAGAGAATCATTTTCAGAAACCACCTTGTGATGTGTGTGTTCCACACACAGCGTTTAACCTTTCTTTTCATAGAGCAGTTTCGAAACACTCTGTTTGTAAAGTCTGCAAGTTGATATTTGGACCTCCTTGAGTATTTCGTTCGAAACGGGATTTCTTCATCTAGTGCTAGACAGAAGAATTCTCAGTAACTTCTTTGGGTTGCGTGTACTCAACTCACAGAGTTGAATCTTCCTTTAGACAGAACATTTTTGAAACACTCTTTTTATCGAATTTACAAGTGGAGATTTCAAGCGCTTTTCGGCCACAGGTAGAAAAGGAGATATCTTCGTATAAAAACTACAGAGAATCATGTTCAGAAACAACCTTGTGATGTGTGCGTTCCAATCACAGAGTTTAACTTTTTCCTTTCATAGAGCAGTTTGGGAACACTCTGTTTGTAATGTGTGCAAGTGGATAATTGGACCTCCTTGAGGATTTCGTTGTTAACGGGTTTTCTTCATCAAATGCTAGACAGAAGAATTCTCAGTAACTTCTTTGGTTTGCATGTATTCAACTCACAGTGTTGAACCGTCCTTTAGACAGAGCGGATTTGAAACACTCTTTTTGTGGAATTTGCAAGTGGACATTTCAAGCGCTTTGGGCCAATGGTAGAAACGGAAATATCTTCATATAAAAACTAGAGACAATCATTCTCAGAAACCACTTTGTGATGCGTTCGTTCCACTCACAGAGTTTAACCTTCGTTTTCATAGAGCAGTTTGGAAACACTCCCTTTGTAAAGTCTTCAAGTGGATATTTGGACCTCTTTGAGGATTTCATTGGAAACCGGATTTATCAATCTAATGCGAGACACAAGATTTCTTAGTAACTTCTTTGGGTTGCGTGTTTTCAACTCACAGAGTTGAACCTTCCTTTAGACAGAGCAGATTTCAAACAATCTTTTGTGGAATTTGCAAGAGGAGATTTCAAGCCCCTTGGGGCCAATGGTAGAAAAGGAAATATCTACGTATAAAAACAATAGAGAATCATTCTCACATACCACTTTCTGATGTGTGCGTTCCACTCACGGAGTTTAACCTTTCTGTTCATAGAGCCGTTTGGAAACACTCTGTTTGTAAAGTCTGCAAGTGGATATTTGGACATCTTTGAGGATTTCTTTGGAAAAGGGATTCCTTCATCCAATGCTAGACAGAAGAATTCTCAGTAACTTCTTTGGGTTGCGTGTATTCAACACACAGAACTGAAACTTCCTTTAGGCAGAGCACATTTGAAACACTCTTTTTGAGGAATTTGCAAGTGGAGATTTCAAGCCCCTTGGGGTCAGTGGTAGAAAAGGTAATATCTTCGAATAAAAACTAGAGAGAATCATTCTCCGAAACCACTTTGTGATGTGTGCATTCCACTCACAGAGTTTAACCTATCTTTTCACAGAGCAGTTTGGAAACACTCTGTTTGTAAAGTCGGCAGTGGATACTGGGGCCTTCTTGTGGATTTCGTTGGAAACGGGATTCCTTCATCTAATGCTAGACAGAAGAATTCTCAGAAACTTCTTTGTGTTGCATGTATTCAACTCACAGAGTTTAACCTTCCTCTAAGCAGAGCAGATTTGAAACACACTTTTTGTGGAATTTGAAATTGGAGATTTCAAGAGTTTGGGGGTCAAAGGTAGAAAAGGAAATATCTTCCTATAAAAACAATAGAGAATCATTCTTAGAAACCACTTTGTGATGTGTGTGTTACACTCACAGAGCCTAACATTTCCTTTCATAGAGCAGTTTGGAAACACTGTGTTTGTACCTTCTGCAAGTGGATATTTGGACCTCTTTGTGGATTTCATTGGAAACGGGATTTCTTCATCTAATGCTTGACAGGAGAATTCTCAGTAACTTCTTTGCGTTGCGTGTATTCAATTCTCAGAGTTTAACCTTCCTTTAGACAGAGCAGCTCTGAAACACTCTTTTTTGTGGAAATTGCAAGTGGAGATTTCAAGCACATTGGGTCCAAATGTAGAAAAGGAATATCTTCGTATAAAAACTACAGAGAATCATTCTCAGAAACCATTTCGTGATGTGTGCGTTCCACTCACAGCGTTTAACCTTTCTTTTCATAGAGCAGTTTGGAAACACTCTGTTTGTAACGTCTGCAAGTGGATAAATCGACCTCTTTGAAGATTTCGTTGGTAACCGGATTTTTTCATCTAATGCTAGACAGAAAACTTCTCAGTAACTTCTTTGGGTTGCGTGTACTCAACTCACAGAGTTGAATCTTCTTTTAGACAGAACATTTTTGAAACACTCTTTTTATCGAATTTACAAGTGGAGATTTCATGCGCTTTTCGGCCACAGGTAGAAAAGGAGATATCTTCGTATAAAAACTACAGAGAATCATGTTCAGAAACAACCTTGTGATGTGTGCGTTCCAATCACAGAGTTTAACTTTTTCCTTTCATAGAGCAGTTTGGGAACACTCTGTTTGTAATGTGTGCAAGTGGATAATTGGACCTCCTTGAGGATTTCGTTGTTAACGGGTTTTCTTCATCAAATGCTAGACAGAAGAATTCTCAGTAACTTCTTTGGTTTGCATGTATTCAACTCACAGTGTTGAACCGTCCTTTAGACAGAGCGGATTTGAAACACTCTTTTTGTGGAATTTGCAAGTGGACATTTCAAGCGCTTTGGGCCAATGGTAGAAACGGAAATATCTTCATATAAAAACTAGAGACAATCATTCTCAGAAACCACTTTGTGATGCGTTCGTTCCACTCACAGAGTTTCACCTTCGTTTTCATAGAGCAGTTTGGAAACACTCCCTTTGTAAAGTCTTCAAGTGGATATTTGGACCTCTTTGAGGATTTCATTGGAAACCGGATTTATCAATCTAATGCGAGACACAAGATTTCTTAGTAACTTCTTTGGGTTGCGTGTTTTCAACTCACAGAGTTGAACCTTCCTTTAGACAGAGCAGATTTCAAACAATCTTTTGTGGAATTTGCAAGAGGAGATTTCAAGCCCCTTGGGGCCAATGGTAGAAAAGGAAATATCTACGTATAAAAACAATAGAGAATCATTCTCACATACCACTTTCTGATGTGTGCGTTCCACTCACGGAGTTTAACCTTTCTGTTCATAGAGCCGTTTGGAAACACTCTGTTTGTAAAGTCTGCAAGTGGATATTTGGACATCTTTGAGGATTTCTTTGGAAAAGGGATTCCTTCATCCAATGCTAGACAGAAGAATTCTCAGTAACTTCTTTGGGTTGCGTGTATTCAACACACAGAACTGAAACTTCCTTTAGGCAGAGCACATTTGAAACACTCTTTTTGAGGAATTTGCAAGTGGAGATTTCAAGCCCCTTGGGGTCAGTGGTAGAAAAGGTAATATCTTCGAATAAAAACTAGAGAGAATCATTCTCCGAAACCACTTTGTGATGTGTGCATTCCACTCACAGAGTTTAACCTATCTTTTCACAGAGCAGTTTGGAAACACTCTGTTTGTAAAGTCGGCAGTGGATACTTGGGCCTTCTTGTGGATTTCGTTGGAAACGGGATTCCTTCATCTAATGCTAGACAGAAGAATTCTCAGTAACTTCTTTGTGTTGCATGTATTCAACTCACAGAGTTTAACCTTCCTCTAAGCAGAGCAGATTTGAAACACACTTTTTGTGGAATTTGAAATTGGAGATTTCAAGAGTTTGGGGGTCAAAGGTAGAAAAGGAAATATCTTCCTATAAAAACAATAGAGAATCATTCTTAGAAACCACTTTGTGATGTGTGTGTTACACTCACAGAGCCTAACATTTCCTTTCATAGAGCAGTTTGGAAACACTGTGTTTGTACCTTCTGCAAGTGGATATTTGGACCTCTTTGTGGATTTCATTGGAAACGGGATTTCTTCATCTAATGCTTGACAGGAGAATTCTCAGTAACTTCTTTGCGTTGCGTGTATTCAATTCTCAGAGTTTAACCTTCCTTTAGACAGAGCAGCTCTGAAACACTCTTTTTTGTGGAAATTGCAAGAGGAGATTTCAAGCACATTGGGTCCAAAGGTAGAAAAGGAATATCTTCGTATAAAAACTACAGAGAATCATTCTCAGAAACCATTTCGTGATGTGTGCGTTCCACTCACAGCGTTTAACCTTTCTTTTCATAGAGCAGTTTGGAAACACTCTGTTTGTAACGTCTGCAAGTGGATAAATCGACCTCTTTGAAGATTTCGTTGGTAACCGGATTTCTTCATCTAATGCTAGACAGAAAAATTCTCAGTAACTTCTTTGGGTTGCGTGTACTCAACTCACAGAGTTGAATCTTCTTTTAGACAGAACATTTTTGAAACACTCTTTTTATCGAATTTACAAGTGGAGATTTCATGCGCTTTTCGGCCACAGGTAGAAAAGGAGATATCTTCGTATAAAAACTACAGAGAATCATGTTCAGAAACAACCTTGTGATGTGTGCGTTCCAATCACAGAGTTTAACTTTATCCTTTCATAGAGCAGTTTGGGAACACTCTGTTTGTAATGTGTGCAAGTGGATAATTGGACCTCCTTGAGGATTTCGTTGTTAACGGGTTTTCTTCATCAAATGCTAGACAGAAGAATTCTCAGTAACTTCTTTGGTTTGCATGTATTCAACTCACAGTGTTGAACCGTCCTTTAGACAGAGCGGATTTGAAACACTCTTTTTGTGGAATTTGCAAGTGGACATTTCAAGCGCTTTGGGCCAATGGTAGAAACGGAAATATCTTCATATAAAAACTAGAGACAATCATTCTCAGAAACCACTTTGTGATGCGTTCGTTCCACTCACAGAGTTTCACCTTCGTTTTCATAGAGCAGTTTGGAAACACTCCCTTTGTAAAGTCTTCAAGTGGATATTTGGACCTCTTTGAGGATTTCATTGGAAACCGGATTTATCAATCTAATGCGAGACACAAGATTTCTTAGTAACTTCTTTGGGTTGCGTGTTTTCAACTCACAGAGTTGAACCTTCCTTTAGACAGAGCAGATTTCAAACAATCTTTTGTGGAATTTGCAAGAGGAGATTTCAAGCCCCTTGGGGCCAATGGTAGAAAAGGAAATATCTACGTATAAAAACAATAGAGAATCATTCTCACATACCACTTTCTGATGTGTGCGTTCCACTCACGGAGTTTAACCTTTCTGTTCATAGAGCCGTTTGGAAACACTCTGTTTGTAAAGTCTGCAAGTGGATATTTGGACATCTTTGAGGATTTCTTTGGAAAAGGGATTCCTTCATCCAATGCTAGACAGAAGAATTCTCAGTAACTTCTTTGGGTTGCGTGTATTCAACACACAGAACTGAAACTTCCTTTAGGCAGAGCACATTTGAAACACTCTTTTTGAGGAATTTGCAAGTGGAGATTTCAAGCCCCTTGGGGTCAGTGGTAGAAAAGGTAATATCTTCGAATAAAAACTAGAGAGAATCATTCTCCGAAACCACTTTGTGATGTGTGCATTCCACTCACAGAGTTTAACCTATCTTTTCACAGAGCAGTTTGGAAACACTCTGTTTGTAAAGTCGGCAGTGGATACTTGGGCCTTCTTGTGGATTTCGTTGGAAACGGGATTCCTTCATCTAATGCTAGACAGAAGAATTCTCAGTAACTTCTTTGTGTTGCATGTATTCAACTCACAGAGTTTAACCTTCCTCTAAGCAGAGCAGATTTGAAACACACTTTTTGTGGAATTTGAAATTGGAGATTTCAAGAGTTTGGGGGTCAAAGGTAGAAAAGGAAATATCTTCCTATAAAAACAATAGAGAATCATTCTTAGAAACCACTTTGTGATGTGTGTGTTACACTCACAGAGCCTAACATTTCCTTTCATAGAGCAGTTTGGAAACACTGTGTTTGTACCTTCTGCAAGTGGATATTTGGACCTCTTTGTGGATTTCATTGGAAACGGGATTTCTTCATCTAATGCTTGACAGGAGAATTCTCAGTAACTTCTTTGCGTTGCGTGTATTCAATTCTCAGAGTTTAACCTTCCTTTAGACAGAGCAGCTCTGAAACACTCTTTTTTGTGGAAATTGCAAGTGGAGATTTCAAGCACATTGGGTCCAAAGGTAGAAAAGGAATATCTTCGTATAAAAACTACAGAGAATCATTCTCAGAAACCATTTCGTGATGTGTGCGTTCCACTCACAGCGTTTAACCTTTCTTTTCATAGAGCAGTTTGGAAACACTCTGTTTGTAACGTCTGCAAGTGGATAAATCGACCTCTTTGAAGATTTCGTTGGTAACCGGATTTCTTCATCTAATGCTAGACAGAAAACTTCTCAGTAACTTCTTTGGGTTGCGTGTACTCAACTCACAGAGTTGAATCTTCTTTTAGACAGAACATTTTTGAAACACTCTTTTTATCGAATTTACAAGTGGAGATTTCATGCGCTTTTCGGCCACAGGTAGAAAAGGAGATATCTTCGTATAAAAACTACAGAGAATCATGTTCAGAAACAACCTTGTGATGTGTGCGTTCCAATCACAGAGTTTAACTTTTTCCTTTCATAGAGCAGTTTGGGAACACTCTGTTTGTAATGTGTGCAAGTGGATAATTGGACCTCCTTGAGGATTTCGTTGTTAACGGGTTTTCTTCATCAAATGCTAGACAGAAGAATTCTCAGTAACTTCTTTGGGTTGCGTGTATTCAACTCACAGAATTGAACCTTCTTTTAGAGAGAACAGATTTGAAACATTCTTTTTGTGGAATTTACAAGTGGAGATTCCAAGCGCTTTGATGTCAAAGGAAGAAAAGGGAATGTCTTCCTATAAAAACTCTAGAGAATCATTCTGAGAAACCACGTCTTTATGTGTGCGTTCCACTCATAGAGTTTAACCTTTCTTCCATGGAGCAGTTTGGAAACACTCTGTTTGTAAATTCTGCAAGAGGATATTTGGACCTCTTTGACGATTTCGTTGGAAACGGGTTTTCTTTATCTAGTGCTAGACAGAAGAATCCTCAGTAACTTCTTTGGGTTGCATGTATTCACCTCACAGAGTTGAACCTTCCTTTAGAGAGAGCAGATTTGAAACACTCTTTTGTGGGATTTGCAAGTGGAGATTTCTAGCGCATTGGGACCAATTGTATAAAAGGAAATATCTTCGTATTTAAACTAGAGAGAATCATTCTCAGAAACCACTTTGTGATCTGTGCGTTCCACTCACAGCGTTTAACCTTTCTTTTCATAGAGCAGTTGGGAAACACTCTGTAACATCTGCAAGTGGATATTTGGATCTCTTTGAGGATTTCGTTGGAGACGGGATTTCTTCATCTAATGCTAGTCAGAAGAAATCTCAGTAACTTCTTTGGGTTGCGTGTATTCCACTCATAGAGTTGAACCTTCCTTTAGAGTGAGCAGATTCGAAACACTCTTTTTGTTGAAATTGCAATTGGAGATTTCAAGCACTTTGGGGTCAACGGAAGAAAAGGAAATATCTTCGTACAAAAACTACAGAGAATCATTTTCAGAAACCACCTTGTGATGTGTGTGTTCCACACACAGCGTTTAACCTTTCTTTTCATAGAGCAGTTTCGAAACACTCTGTTTGTAAAGTCTGCAAGTTGATATTTGGACCTCCTTGAGTATTTCGTTCGAAACGGGATTTCTTCATCTAGTGCTAGACAGAAGAATTCTCAGTAACTTCTTTGGGTTGCGTGTACTCAACTCACAGAGTTGAATCTTCTTTTACACAGAACATTTTTGAAACACTCTTTTTATCGAATTTACAAGTGGAGATTTCAAGCGCTTTTCGGCCACAGGTAGAAAAGGAGATATCTTCGTATAAAAACTACAGAGAATCATGTTCAGAAACAACCTTGTGATGTGTGCGTTCCAATCACAGAGTTTAACTTTTTCCTTTCATAGAGCAGTTTGGGAACACTCTGTTTGTAATGTGTGCAAGTGGATAATTGGACCTCCTTGAGGATTTCGTTGTTAACGGGTTTTCTTCATCAAATGCTAGACAGAAGAATTCTCAGTAACTTCTTTGGTTTGCATGTATTCAACTCACAGTGTTGAACCGTCCTTTAGACAGAGCGGATTTGAAACACTCTTTTTGTGGAATTTGCAAGTGGACATTTCAAGCGCTTTGGGCCAATGGTAGAAACGGAAATATCTTCATATAAAAACTAGAGACAATCATTCTCAGAAACCACTTTGTGATGCGTTCGTTCCACTCACAGAGTTTAACCTTCGTTTTCATAGAGCAGTTTGGAAACACTCCCTTTGTAAAGTCTTCAAGTGGATATTTGGACCTCTTTGAGGATTTCATTGGAAACCGGATTTATCAATCTAATGCGAGACACAAGATTTCTTAGTAACTTCTTTGGGTTGCGTGTTTTCAACTCACAGAGTTGAACCTTCCTTTAGACAGAGCAGATTTCAAACAATCTTTTGTGGAATTTGCAAGAGGAGATTTCAAGCCCCTTGGGGCCAATGGTAGAAAAGGAAATATCTACGTATAAAAACAATAGAGAATCATTCTCACATACCACTTTCTGATGTGTGCGTTCCACTCACGGAGTTTAACCTTTCTGTTCATAGAGCCATTTGGAAACACTCTGTTTGTAAAGTCTGCAAGTGGATATTTGGACATCTTTGAGGATTTCTTTGGAAAAGGGATTCCTTCATCCAATGCTAGACAGAAGAATTCTCAGTAACTTCTTTGGGTTGCGTGTATTCAACACACAGAACTGAAACTTCCTTTAGGCAGAGCACATTTGAAACACTCTTTTTGAGGAATTTGCAAGTGGAGATTTCAAGCCCCTTGGGGTCAGTGGTAGAAAAGGTAATATCTTCGAATAAAAACCAGAGAGAATCATTCTCCGAAACCACTTTGTGATGTGTGCATTCCACTCACAGAGTTTAACCTATGTTTTCACAGAGCAGTTTGGAAACACTCTGTTTGTAAAGTCGGCAGTGGATACTTGGGCCTTCTTGTGGATTTCGTTGGAAACGGGATTCCTTCATCTAATGCTAGACAGAAGAATTCTCAGAAACTTCTTTGTGTTGCATGTATTCAACGCACAGAGTTTAACCTTCCTCTAAGCAGAGCAGATTTGAAACACACATTTTGTGGAATTTGAAATTGGAGATTTCAAGAGTTTGGGGGTCAAAGGTAGAAAAGGAAATATCTTCCTATAAAAACAATAGAGAATCATTCTTAGAAACCACTTTGTGATGTGTGTGTTACACTCACAGAGCCTAACATTTCCTTTCATAGAGCAGTTTGGAAACACTGTGTTTGTACCTTCTGCAAGTGGATATTTGGACCTCTTTGTGGATTTCATTGGAAACGGGATTTCTTCATCTAATGCTTGACAGGAGAATTCTCAGTAACTTCTTTGCGTTGCGTGTATTCAATTCTCAGAGTTTAACCTTCCTTTAGACAGAGCAGCTCTGAAACACTCTTTTTTGTGGAAATTGCAAGTGGAGATTTCAAGCACATTGGGTCCAAATGTAGAAAAGGAATATCTTCGTATAAAAACTACAGAGAATCATTCTCAGAAACCATTTCGTGATGTGTGCGTTCCACTCACAGCGTTTAACCTTTCTTTTCATAGAGCAGTTTGGAAACACTCTGTTTGTAACGTCTGCAAGTGGATAAATCGACCTCTTTGAAGATTTCGTTGGTAACCGGATTTCTTCATCTAATGCTAGACAGAAAACTTCTCAGTAACTTCTTTGGGTTGCGTGTACTCAACTCACAGAGTTGAATCTTCTTTTAGACAGAACATTTTTGAAACACTCTTTTTATCGAATTTACAAGTGGAGATTTCATGCGCTTTTCGGCCACAGGTAGAAAAGGAGATATCTTCGTATAAAAACTACAGAGAATCATGTTCAGAAACAACCTTGTGATGTGTGCGTTCCAATCACAGAGTTTAACTTTTTCCTTTCATAGAGCAGTTTGGGAACACTCTGTTTGTAATGTGTGCAATTGGATAATTGGATCTCCTTGAGGATTTCGTTGTTAACGGGTTTTCTTCATCAAATGCTAGACAGAAGAATTCTCAGTAACTTCTTTGGGTTGCGTGTATTCAACTCACAGAATTGAACCTTCTTTTAGAGAGAACAGATTTGAAACATTCTTTTTGTGGAATTTACAAGTGGAGATTCCAAGCGCTTTGATGTCAAAGGAAGAAAAGGGAATGTCTTCCTGTAAAAACTCTAGAGAATCATTCTGAGAAACCACGTCTTTATGTGTGCGTTCCACTCATAGAGTTTAACCTTTCTTCCATGGAGCAGTTTGGAAACACTCTGTTTGTAAATTCTGCAAGAGGATATTTGGACCTCTTTGACGATTTCGTTGGAAACGGGTTTTCTTTATCTAGTGCTAGACAGAAGAATCCTCAGTAACTTCTTTGGGTTGCATGTATTCACCTCACAGAGTTGAACCTTCCTTTAGAGAGAGCAGATTTGAAACACTCTTTTGTGGGATTTGCAAGTGGAGATTTCTAGCGCATTGGGACCAATTGTATAAAAGGAAATATCTTCGTATTTAAACTAGAGAGAATCATTCTCAGAAACCACTTTGTGATCTGTGCGTTCCACTCACAGCGTTTAACCTTTCTTTTCATAGAGCAGTTGGGAAACACTCTGTAACATCTGCAAGTGGATATTTGGATCTCTTTGAGGATTTCGTTGGAGACGGGATTTCTTCATCTAATGCTAGTCAGAAGAAATCTCAGTAACTTCTTTGGGTTGCGTGTATTCCACTCATAGAGTTGAACCTTCCTTTAGAGTGAGCAGATTCGAAACACTCTTTTTGTTGAAATTGCAATTGGAGATTTCAAGCACTTTGGGGTCAACGGAAGAAAAGGAAATATCTTCGTACAAAAACTACAGAGAATCATTTTCAGAAACCACCTTGTGATGTGTGTGTTCCACACACAGCGTTTAACCTTTCTTTTCATAGAGCAGTTTCGAAACACTCTGTTTGTAAAGTCTGCAAGTTGATATTTGGACCTCCTTGAGTATTTCGTTCGAAACGGGATTTCTTCATCTAGTGCTAGACAGAAGAATTCTCAGTAACTTCTTTGGGTTGCGTGTACTCAACTCACAGAGTTGAATCTTCTTTTACACAGAACATTTTTGAAACACTCTTTTTATCGAATTTACAAGTGGAGATTTCAAGCGCTTTTCGGCCACAGGTAGAAAAGGAGATATCTTCGTATAAAAACTACAGAGAATCATGTTCAGAAACAACCTTGTGATGTGTGCGTTCCAATCACAGAGTTTAACTTTTTCCTTTCATAGAGCAGTTTGGGAACACTCTGTTTGTAATGTGTGCAAGTGGATAATTGGACCTCCTTGAGGATTTCGTTGTTAACGGGTTTTCTTCATCAAATGCTAGACAGAAGAATTCTCAGTAACTTCTTTGGTTTGCATGTATTCAACTCACAGTGTTGAACCGTCCTTTAGACAGAGCGGATTTGAAACACTCTTTTTGTGGAATTTGCAAGTGGACATTTCAAGCGCTTTGGGCCAATGGTAGAAACGGAAATATCTTCATATAAAAACTAGAGACAATCATTCTCAGAAACCACTTTGTGATGCGTTCGTTCCACTCACAGAGTTTAACCTTCGTTTTCATAGAGCAGTTTGGAAACACTCCCTTTGTAAAGTCTTCAAGTGGATATTTGGACCTCTTTGAGGATTTCATTGGAAACCGGATTTATCAATCTAATGCGAGACACAAGATTTCTTAGTAACTTCTTTGGGTTGCGTGTTTTCAACTCACAGAGTTGAACCTTCCTTTAGACAGAGCAGATTTCAAACAATCTTTTGTGGAATTTGCAAGAGGAGATTTCAAGCCCCTTGGGGCCAATGGTAGAAAAGGAAATATCTACGTATAAAAACAATAGAGAATCATTCTCACATACCACTTTCTGATGTGTGCGTTCCACTCACGGAGTTTAACCTTTCTGTTCATAGAGCCGTTTGGAAACACTCTGTTTGTAAAGTCTGCAAGTGGATATTTGGACATCTTTGAGGATTTCTTTGGAAAAGGGATTCCTTCATCCAATGCTAGACAGAAGAATTCTCAGTAACTTCTTTGGGTTGCGTGTATTCAACACACAGAACTGAAACTTCCTTTAGGCAGAGCACATTTGAAACACTCTTTTTGAGGAATTTGCAAGTGGAGATTTCAAGCCCCTTGGGGTCAGTGGTAGAAAAGGTAATATCTTCGAATAAAAACCAGAGAGAATCATTCTCCGAAACCACTTTGTGATGTGTGCATTCCACTCACAGAGTTTAACCTATGTTTTCACAGAGCAGTTTGGAAACACTCTGTTTGTAAAGTCGGCAGTGGATACTTGGGCCTTCTTGTGGATTTCGTTGGAAACGGGATTCCTTCATCTAATGCTAGACAGAAGAATTCTCAGAAACTTCTTTGTGTTGCATGTATTCAACGCACAGAGTTTAACCTTCCTCTAAGCAGAGCAGATTTGAAACACACTTTTTGTGGAATTTGAAATTGGAGATTTCAAGAGTTTGGGGGTCAAAGGTAGAAAAGGAAATATCTTCCTATAAAAACAATAGAGAATCATTCTTAGAAACCACTTTGTGATGTGTGTGTTACACTCACAGAGCCTAACATTTCCTTTCATAGAGCAGTTTGGAAACACTGTGTTTGTACCTTCTGCAAGTGGATATTTGGACCTCTTTGTGGATTTCATTGGAAACGGGATTTCTTCATCTAATGCTTGACAGGAGAATTCTCAGTAACTTCTTTGCGTTGCGTGTATTCAATTCTCAGAGTTTAACCTTCCTTTAGACAGAGCAGCTCTGAAACACTCTTTTTTGTGGAAATTGCAAGTGGAGATTTCAAGCACATTGGGTCCAAATGTAGAAAAGGAATATCTTCGTATAAAAACTACAGAGAATCATTCTCAGAAACCATTTCGTGATGTGTGCGTTCCACTCACAGCGTTTAACCTTTCTTTTCATAGAGCAGTTTGGAAACACTCTGTTTGTAACGTCTGCAAGTGGATAAATCGACCTCTTTGAAGATTTCGTTGGTAACCGGATTTCTTCATCTAATGCTAGACAGAAAACTTCTCAGTAACTTCTTTGGGTTGCGTGTACTCAACTCACAGAGTTGAATCTTCTTTTAGACAGAACATTTTTGAAACACTCTTTTTATCGAATTTACAAGTGGAGATTTCATGCGCTTTTCGGCCACAGGTAGAAAAGGAGATATCTTCGTATAAAAACTACAGAGAATCATGTTCAGAAACAACCTTGTGATGTGTGCGTTCCAATCACAGAGTTTAACTTTTTCCTTTCATAGAGCAGTTTGGGAACACTCTGTTTGTAATGTGTGCAATTGGATAATTGGATCTCCTTGAGGATTTCGTTGTTAACGGGTTTTCTTCATCAAATGCTAGACAGAAGAATTCTCAGTAACTTCTTTGGGTTGCGTGTATTCAACTCACAGAATTGAACCTTCTTTTAGAGAGAACAGATTTGAAACATTCTTTTTGTGGAATTTACAAGTGGAGATTCCAAGCGCTTTGATGTCAAAGGAAGAAAAGGGAATGTCTTCCTGTAAAAACTCTAGAGAATCATTCTGAGAAACCACGTCTTTATGTGTGCGTTCCACTCATAGAGTTTAACCTTTCTTCCATGGAGCAGTTTGGAAACACTCTGTTTGTAAATTCTGCAAGAGGATATTTGGACCTCTTTGACGATTTCGTTGGAAACGGGTTTTCTTTATCTAGTGCTAGACAGAAGAATCCTCAGTAACTTCTTTGGGTTGCATGTATTCACCTCACAGAGTTGAACCTTCCTTTAGAGAGAGCAGATTTGAAACACTCTTTTGTGGGATTTGCAAGTGGAGATTTCTAGCGCATTGGGACCAATTGTATAAAAGGAAATATCTTCGTATTTAAACTAGAGAGAATCATTCTCAGAAACCACTTTGTGATCTGTGCGTTCCACTCACAGCGTTTAACCTTTCTTTTCATAGAGCAGTTGGGAAACACTCTGTAACATCTGCAAGTGGATATTTGGATCTCTTTGAGGATTTCGTTGGAGACGGGATTTCTTCATCTAATGCTAGTCAGAAGAAATCTCAGTAACTTCTTTGGGTTGCGTGTATTCCACTCATAGAGTTGAACCTTCCTTTAGAGTGAGCAGATTTGAAACACTCTTTTTGTTGAAATTGCAATTGGAGATTTCAAGCACTTTGGGGTCAACGGAAGAAAAGGAAATATCTTCGTACAAAAACTACAGAGAATCATTTTCAGAAACCACCTTGTGATGTGTGTGTTCCACACACAGCGTTTAACCTTTCTTTTCATAGAGCAGTTTCGAAACACTCTGTTTGTAAAGTCTGCAAGTTGATATTTGGACCTCCTTGAGTATTTCGTTCGAAACGGGATTTCTTCATCTAGTGCTAGACAGAAGAATTCTCAGTAACTTCTTTGGGTTGCGTGTACTCAACTCACAGAGTTGAATCTTCTTTTACACAGAACATTTTTGAAACACTCTTTTTATCGAATTTACAAGTGGAGATTTCAAGCGCTTTTCGGCCACAGGTAGAAAAGGAGATATCTTCGTATAAAAACTACAGAGAATCATGTTCAGAAACAACCTTGTGATGTGTGCGTTCCAATCACAGAGTTTAACTTTTTCCTTTCATAGAGCAGTTTGGGAACACTCTGTTTGTAATGTGTGCAAGTGGATAATTGGACCTCCTTGAGGATTTCGTTGTTAACGGGTTTTCTTCATCAAATGCTAGACAGAAGAATTCTCAGTAACTTCTTTGGTTTGCATGTATTCAACTCACAGTGTTGAACCTTCCTTTAGACAGAGCGGATTTGAAACACTCTTTTTGTGGAATTTGCAAGTGGACATTTCAAGCGCTTTGGGCCAATGGTAGAAACGGAAATATCTTCATATAAAAACTAGAGACAATCATTCTCAGAAACCACTTTGTGATGCGTTCGTTCCACTCACAGAGTTTCACCTTCGTTTTCATAGAGCAGTTTGGAAACACTCCCTTTGTAAAGTCTTCAAGTGGATATTTGGACCTCTTTGAGGATTTCATTGGAAACCGGATTTATCAATCTAATGCGAGACACAAGATTTCTTAGTAACTTCTTTGGGTTGCGTGTTTTCAACTCACAGAGTTGAACCTTCCTTTAGACAGAGCAGATTTCAAACAATCTTTTGTGGAATTTGCAAGAGGAGATTTCAAGCCCCTTGTGGCCAATGGTAGAAAAGGAAATATCTACGTATAAAAACAATAGAGAATCATTCTCACATACCACTTTCTGATGTGTGCGTTCCACTCACGGAGTTTAACCTTTCTGTTCATAGAGCCGTTTGGAAACACTCTGTTTGTAAAGTCTGCAAGTGGATATTTGGACATCTTTGAGGATTTCTTTGGAAAAGGGATTCCTTCATCCAATGCTAGACAGAAGAATTCTCAGTAACTTCTTTGGGTTGCGTGTATTCAACACACAGAACTGAAACTTCCTTTAGGCAGAGCACATTTGAAACACTCTTTTTGAGGAATTTGCAAGTGGAGATTTCAAGCCCCTTGGGGTCAGTGGTAGAAAAGGTAATATCTTCGAATTAAAACTAGAGAGAATCATTCTCCGAAACCACTTTGTGATGTGTGCATTCCACTCACAGAGTTTAACCTATGTTTTCACAGAGCAGTTTGGAAACACTCTGTTTGTAAAGTCGGCAGTGGATACTTGGGCCTTCTTGTGGATTTCGTTGGAAACGGGATTCCTTCATCTAATGCTAGACAGAAGAATTCTCAGTAACTTCTTTGTGTTGCATGTATTCAACTCACAGAGTTTAACCTTCCTCTAAGCAGAGCAGATTTGAAACACACTTTTTGTGGAATTTGAAATTGGAGATTTCAAGAGTTTGGGGGTCAAAGGTAGAAAAGGAAATATCTTCCTATAAAAACAATAGAGAATCATTCTTAGAAACCACTTTGTGATGTGTGTGTTACACTCACAGAGCCTAACATTTCCTTTCATAGAGCAGTTTGGAAACACTGTGTTTGTACCTTCTGCAAGTGGATATTTGGACCTCTTTGTGGATTTCATTGGAAACGGGATTTCTTCATCTAATGCTTGACAGGAGAATTCTCAGTAACTTCTTTGCGTTGCGTGTATTCAATTCTCAGAGTTTAACCTTCCTTTAGACAGAGCAGCTCTGAAACACTCTTTTTTGTGGAAATTGCAAGTGGAGATTTCAAGCACATTGGGTCCAAAGGTAGAAAAGGAATATCTTCGTATAAAAACTACAGAGAATCATTCTCAGAAACCATTTCGTGATGTGTGCGTTCCACTCACAGCGTTTAACCTTTCTTTTCATAGAGCAGTTTGGAAACACTCTGTTTGTAACGTCTGCAAGTGGATAAATCGACCTCTTTGAAGATTTCGTTGGTAACCGGATTTCTTCATCTAATGCTAGACAGAAAAATTCTCAGTAACTTCTTTGGGTTGTGTGTACTCAACTCACAGAGTTGAATCTTCTTTTAGACAGAACATTTTTGAAACACTCTTTTTATCGAATTTACAAGTGGAGATTTCATGCGCTTTTCGGCCACAGGTAGAAAAGGAGATATCTTCGTATAAAAACTACAGAGAATCATGTTCAGAAACAACCTTGTGATGTGTGCGTTCCAATCACAGAGTTTAACTTTTTCCTTTCATAGAGCAGTTTGGGAACACTCTGTTTGTAATGTGTGCAAGTGGATAATTGGACCTCCTTGAGGATTTCGTTGTTAACGGGTTTTCTTCATCAAATGCTAGACAGAAGAATTCTCAGTAACTTCTTTGGGTTGCGTGTATTCAACTCACAGAATTGAACCTTCTTTTAGAGAGAACAGATTTGAAACATTCTTTTTGTGGAATTTACAAGTGGAGATTCCAAGCGCTTTGATGTCAAAGGAAGAAAAGGGAATATCTTCCTATAAAAACTCTAGAGAATCATTCTGAGAAACCACGTCTTTATGTGTGCGTTCCACTCATAGAGTTTAACCTTTCTTCCATGGAGCAGTTTGGAAACACTCTGTTTGTAAATTCTGCAAGAGGATATTTGGACCTCTTTGACGATTTCGTTGGAAACGGGTTTTCTTTATCTAGTGCTAGACAGAAGAATCCTCAGTAACTTCTTTGGGTTGCATGTATTCACCTCACAGAGTTGAACCATCCTTTAGAGAGAGCAGATTTGAAACACTCTTTCGTGGGATTTGCAAGTGGAGATTTCTAGCGCATTGGGACCAATTGTATAAAAGGAAATATCTTCGTATTTAAACTAGAGAGAATCATTCTCATAAACCACTTTGTGATCTGTGCGTTCCACTCACAGCGTTTAACCTTTCTTTTCATAGAGCAGTTGGGAAACACTCTGTAACATCTGCAAGTGGATATTTGGATCTCTTTGAGGATTTCGTTGGAGACGGGATTTCTTCATCTAATGCTAGTCAGAAGAAATCTCAGTAACTTCTTTGGGTTGCGTGTATTCCACTCATAGAGTTGACCCTTCCTTTAGAGTGAGCAGATTTGAAACACTCTTTTTGTTGAAATTGCAATTGGAGATTTCAAGCACTTTGGGGTCAACGGAAGAAAAGGAAATATCTTCGTACAAAAACTACAGAGAATCATTTTCAGAAACCACCTTGTGATGTGTGTGTTCCACACACAGCGTTTAACCTTTCTTTTCATAGAGCAGTTTGGAAACACTCTGTTTGTAAAGTCTGCAAGTTGATATTTGGACCTCCTTGAGTATTTCGTTCGAAACGGGATTTCTTCATCTAGTGCTAGACAGAAGAATTCTCAGTAACTTCTTTGGGTTGCGTGTACTCAACTCACAGAGTTGAATCTTGTTTTAGACAGAACATTTTTGAAACACTCTTTTTATCGAATTTACAAGTGGAGATTTCATGCGCTTTTCGGCCACTGGTAGAAAAGGAGATATCTTCGTATAAAAACTACAGAGAATCATGTTCAGAAACAACCTTGTGATGTGTGCGTTCCAATCACAGAGTTTAACTTTTTCCTTTCATAGAGCAGTTTGGGAACACTCTGTTTGTAATGTGTGCAAGTGGATAATTGGACCTCCTTGAGGATTTCGTTGTTAACGGGTTTTCTTCATCAAATGCTAGACAGAAGAATTCTCAGTAACTTCTTTGGGTTGCGTGTATTCAACTCACAGAATTGAACCTTCTTTTAGAGAGAACAGATTTGAAACATTCTTTTTGTGGAATTTACAAGTGGAGATTCCAAGCGCTTTGATGTCAAAGGAAGAAAAGGGAATATCTTCCTATAAAAACTCTAGAGAATCATTCTGAGAAACCACGTCTTTATGTGTGCGTTCCACTCATAGAGTTTAACCTTTCTTCCATGGAGCAGTTTGGAAACACTCTGTTTGTAAATTCTGCAAGAGGATATTTGGACCTCTTTGACGATTTCGTTGGAAACGGGTTTTCTTTATCTAGTGCTAGACAGAAGAATCCTCAGTAACTTCTTTGGGTTGCATGTATTCACCTCACAGAGTTGAACCTTCCTTTAGAGAGAGCAGATTTGAAACACTCTTTTGTGGGATTTGCAAGTGGAGATTTCTAGCGCATTGGGACCAATTGTATAAAAGGAAATATCTTCGTATTTAAACTAGAGAGAATCATTCTCAGAAACCACTTTGTGATCTGTGCGTTCCACTCACAGCGTTTAACCTTTCTTTTCATAGAGCAGTTGGGAAACACTCTGTAACATCTGCAAGTGGATATTTGGATCTCTTTGAGGATTTCGTTGGAGACGGGATTTCTTCATCTAATGCTAGTCAGAAGAAATCTCAGTAACTTCTTTGGGTTGCGTGTATTCCACTCATAGAGTTGAACCTTCCTTTAGAGTGAGCAGATTCGAAACACTCTTTTTGTTGAAATTGCAATTGGAGATTTCAAGCACTTTGGGGTCAACGGAAGAAAAGTAAATATCTTCGTACAAAAACTACAGAGAATCATTTTCAGAAACCACCTTGTGATGTGTGTGTTCCACACACAGCGTTTAACCTTTCTTTTCATAGAGCAGTTTGGAAACACTCTGTTTGTAAAGTCTGCAAGTTGATATTTGGACCTCCTTGAGTATTTCGTTTGAAACGGGATTTCTTCATCTAGTGCTAGACAGAAGAATTCTCAGTAACTTCTTTGGGTTGCGTGTACTCAACTCACAGAGTTGAATCTTCTTTTACACAGAACATTTTTGAAACACTCTTTTTATCGAATTTACAAGTGGAGATTTCAAGCGCTTTTCGGCCACAGGTAGAAAAGGAGATATCTTCGTATAAAAACTACAGAGAATCATGTTCAGAAACAACCTTGTGATGTGTGCGTTCCAATCACAGAGTTTAACTTTTTCCTTTCATAGAGCAGTTTGGGAACACTCTGTTTGTAATGTGTGCAAGTGGATAATTGGACCTCCTTGAGGATTTCGTTGTTAACGGGTTTTCTTCATCAAATGCTAGACAGAAGAATTCTCAGTAACTTCTTTGGTTTGCATGTATTCAACTCACAGTGTTGAACCTTCCTTTAGACAGAGCGGATTTGAAACACTCTTTTTGTGGAATTTGCAAGTGGACATTTCAAGCGCTTTGGGCCAATGGTAGAAACGGAAATATCTTCATATAAAAACTAGAGACAATCATTCTCAGAAACCACTTTGTGATGCGTTCGTTCCACTCACAGAGTTTCACCTTCGTTTTCATAGAGCAGTTTGGAAACACTCCCTTTGTAAAGTCTTCAAGTGGATATTTGGACCTCTTTGAGGATTTCATTGGAAACCGGATTTATCAATCTAATGCGAGACACAAGATTTCTTAGTAACTTCTTTGGGTTGCGTGTTTTCAACTCACAGAGTTGAACCTTCCTTTAGACAGAGCAGATTTCAAACAATCTTTTGTGGAATTTGCAAGAGGAGATTTCAAGCCCCTTGGGGCCAATGGTAGAAAAGGAAATATCTACGTATAAAAACAATAGAGAATCATTCTCACATACCACTTTCTGATGTGTGCGTTCCACTCACGGAGTTTAACCTTTCTGTTCATAGAGCCGTTTGGAAACACTCTGTTTGTAAAGTCTGCAAGTGGATATTTGGACATCTTTGAGGATTTCTTTGGAAAAGGGATTCCTTCATCCAATGCTAGACAGAAGAATTCTCAGTAACTTCTTTGGGTTGCGTGTATTCAACACACAGAACTGAAACTTCCTTTAGGCAGAGCACATTTGAAACACTCTTTTTGAGGAATTTGCAAGTGGAGATTTCAAGCCCCTTGGGGTCAGTGGTAGAAAAGGTAATATCTTCGAATAAAAACTAGAGAGAATCATTCTCCGAAACCACTTTGTGATGTGTGCATTCCACTCACAGAGTTTAACCTATCTTTTCACAGAGCAGTTTGGAAACACTCTGTTTGTAAAGTCGGCAGTGGATACTGGGGCCTTCTTGTGGATTTCGTTGGAAACGGGATTCCTTCATCTAATGCTAGACAGAAGAATTCTCAGTAACTTCTTTGTGTTGCATGTATTCAACTCACAGAGTTTAACCTTCCTCTAAGCAGAGCAGATTTGAAACACACTTTTTGTGGAATTTGAAATTGGAGATTTCAAGAGTTTGGGGGTCAAAGGTAGAAAAGGAAATATCTTCCTATAAAAACAATAGAGAATCATTCTTAGAAACCACTTTGTGATGTGTGTGTTACACTCACAGAGCCTAACATTTCCTTTCATAGAGCAGTTTGGAAACACTGTGTTTGTACCTTCTGCAAGTGGATATTTGGACCTCTTTGTGGATTTCATTGGAAACGGGATTTCTTCATCTAATGCTTGACAGGAGAATTCTCAGTAACTTCTTTGCGTTGCGTGTATTAATTCTCAGAGTTTAACCTTCCTTTAGACAGAGCAGCTCTGAAACACTCTTTTTTGTGGAAATTGCAAGTGGAGATTTCAAGCACATTGGGTCCAAATGTAGAAAAGGAATATCTTCGTATAAAAACTACAGAGAATCATTCTCAGAAACCATTTCGTGATGTGTGCGTTCCACTCACAGCGTTTAACCTTTCTTTTCATAGAGCAGTTTGGAAACACTCTGTTTGTAACGTCTGCAAGTGGATAAATCGACCTCTTTGAAGATTTCGTTGGTAACCGGATTTCTTCATCTAATGCTAGACAGAAAAATTCTCAGTAACTTCTTTGGGTTGCGTGTACTCAACTCACAGAGTTGAATCTTCTTTTAGACAGAACATTTTTGAAACACTCTTTTTATCGAATTTACAAGTGGAGATTTCATGCGCTTTTCGGCCACAGGTAGAAAAGGAGATATCTTCGTATAAAAACTACAGAGAATCATGTTCAGAAACAACCTTGTGATGTGTGCGTTCCAATCACAGAGTTTAACTTTTTCCTTTCATAGAGCAGTTTGGGAACACTCTGTTTGTAATGTGTGCAAGTGGATAATTGGACCTCCTTGAGGATTTCGTTGTTAACGGGTTTTCTTCATCAAATGCTAGACAGAAGAATTCTCAGTAACTTCTTTGGGTTGCGTGTATTCAACTCACAGAATTGAACCTTCTTTTAGAGAGAACAGATTTGAAACATTCTTTTTGTGGAATTTACAAGTGGAGATTCCAAGCGCTTTGATGTCAAAGGAAGAAAAGGGAATATCTTCCTATAAAAACTCTAGAGAATCATTCTGAGAAACCACGTCTTTATGTGTGCGTTCCACTCATAGAGTTTAACCTTTCTTCCATGGAGCAGTTTGGAAACACTCTGTTTGTAAATTCTGCAAGAGGATATTTGGACCTCTTTGACGATTTCGTTGGAAACGGGTTTTCTTTATCTAGTGCTAGACAGAAGAATCCTCAGTAACTTCTTTGGGTTGCATGTATTCACCTCACAGAGTTGAACCTTCCTTTAGAGAGAGCAGATTTGAAACACTCTTTTGTGGGATTTGCAAGTGGAGATTTCTAGCGCATTGGGACCAATTGTATAAAAGGAAATATCTTCGTATTTAAACTAGAGAGAATCATTCTCAGAAACCACTTTGTGATCTGTGCGTTCCACTCACAGCGTTTAACCTTTCTTTTCATAGAGCAGTTGGGAAACACTCTGTAACATCTGCAAGTGGATATTTGGATCTCTTTGAGGATTTCGTTGGAGACGGGATTTCTTCATCTAATGCTAGTCAGAAGAAATCTCAGTAACTTCTTTGGGTTGCGTGTATTCCACTCATAGAGTTGAACCTTCCTTTAGAGTGAGCAGATTTGAAACACTCTTTTTGTTGAAATTGCAATTGGAGATTTTAAGCACTTTGGGGTCAACGGAAGAAAAGGAAATATCTTCATACAAAAACTACAGAGAATCATTTTCAGAAACCACCTTGTGATGTGTGTGTTCCACACACAGCGTTTAACCTTTCTTTTCATAGAGCAGTTTCGAAACACTCTGTTTGTAAAGTCTGCAAGTTGATATTTGGACCTCCTTGAGTATTTCGTTCGAAACGGGATTTCTTCATCTAGTGCTAGACAGAAGAATTCTCAGTAACTTCTTTGGGTTGCGTGTACTCAACTCACAGAGTTGAATCTTCTTTTACACAGAACATTTTTGAAACACTCTTTTTATCGAATTTACAAGTGGAGATTTCAAGCGCTTTTCGGCCACAGGTAGAAAAGGAGGTATCTTCGTATAAAAACTACAGAGAATCATGTTCAGAAACAACCTTGTGATGTGTGCGTTCCAATCACAGAGTTTAACTTTTTCCTTTCATAGAGCAGTTTGGGAACACTCTGTTTGTAATGTGTGCAAGTGGATAATTGGACCTCCTTGAGGATTTCGTTGTTAACGGGTTTTCTTCATCAAATGCTAGACAGAAGAATTCTCAGTAACTTCTTTGGTTTGCATGTATTCAACTCACAGTGTTGAACCTTCCTTTAGACAGAGCGGATTTGAAACACTCTTTTTGTGGAATTTGCAAGTGGACATTTCAAGCGCTTTGGGCCAATGGTAGAAACGGAAATATCTTCATATAAAAACTAGAGACAATCATTCTCAGAAACCACTTTGTGATGCGTTCGTTCCACTCACAGAGTTTCACCTTCGTTTTTATAGAGCAGCTTGGAAACACTCCCTTTGTAAAGTCTTCAAGTGGATATTTGGACCTCTTTGAGGATTTCATTGGAAACCGGATTTATCAATCTAATGCGAGACACAAGATTTCTTAGTAACTTCTTTGCGTTGCGTGTTTTCAACTCACAGAGTTGAACCTTCCTTTAGACAGAGCAGATTTCAAACAATCTTTTGTGGAATTTGCAAGAGGAGATTTCAAGCCCCTTGGGGCCAATGGTAGAAAAGGAAATATCTACGTATAAAAACAATAGAGAATCATTCTCACATACCACTTTCTGATGTGTGCGTTCCACTCACGGAGTTTAACCTTTCTGTTCATAGAGCCGTTTGGAAACACTCTGTTTGTAAAGTCTGCAAGTGGATATTTGGACATCTTTGAGGATTTCTTTGGAAAAGGGATTCCTTCATCCAATGCTAGACAGAAGAATTCTCAGTAACTTCTTTGGGTTGCGTGTATTCAACACACAGAACTGAAACTTCCTTTAGGCAGAGCACATTTGAAACACTCTTTTTGAGGAATTTGCAAGTGGAGATTTCAAGCCCCTTGGGGTCAGTGGTAGAAAAGGTAATATCTTCGAATAAAAACCAGAGAGAATCATTCTCCGAAACCACTTTGTGATGTGTGCATTCCACTCACAGAGTTTAACCTATGTTTTCACAGAGCAGTTTGGAAACACTCTGTTTGTAAAGTCGGCAGTGGATACTTGGGCCTTCTTGTGGATTTCGTTGGAAACGGGATTCCTTCATCTAATGCTAGACAGAAGAATTCTCAGAAACTTCTTTGTGTTGCATGTATTCAACTCACAGAGTTTAACCTTCCTCTAAGCAGAGCAGATTTGAAACACACTTTTTGTGGAATTTGAAATTGGAGATTTCAAGAGTTTGGGGGTCAAAGGTAGAAAAGGAAATATCTTCCTATAAAAACAATAGAGAATCATTCTTAGAAACCACTTTGTGATGTGTGTGTTACACTCACAGAGCCTAACATTTCCTTTCATAGAGCAGTTTGGAAACACTGTGTTTGTACCTTCTGCAAGTGGATATTTGGACCTCTTTGTGGATTTCATTGGAAACGGGATTTCTTCATCTAATGCTTGACAGGAGAATTCTCAGTAACTTCTTTGCGTTGCGTGTATTCAATTCTCAGAGTTTAAACTTCCTTTAGACAGAGCAGCTCTGAAACACTCTTTTTTGTGGAAATTGCAAGTGGAGATTTCAAGCACATTGGGTCCAAATGCAGAAAAGGAATATCTTCGTATAAAAACTACAGAGAATCATTCTCAGAAACCATTTCGTGATGTGTGCGTTCCACTCACAGCGTTTAACCTTTCTTTTCATAGAGCAGTTTGGAAACACTCTGTTTGTAACGTCTGCAAGTGGATAAATCGACCTCTTTGAAGATTTCGTTGGTAACCGGATTTCTTCATCTAATGCTAGACAGAAAAATTCTCAGTAACTTCTTTGGGTTGCGTGTACTCAACTCACAGAGTTGAATCTTCTTTTAGACAGAACATTTTTGAAACACTCTTTTTATCGAATTTACAAGTGGAGATTTCATGCGCTTTTCGGCCACAGGTAGAAAAGGAGATATCTTCGTATAAAAACTACAGAGAATCATGTTCAGAAACAACCTTGTGATGTGTGCGTTCCAATCACAGAGTTTAACTTTTTCCTTTCATAGAGCAGTTTGGGAACACTCTGTTTGTAATGTGTGCAATTGGATAATTGGATCTCCTTGAGGATTTCGTTGTTAACGGGTTTTCTTCATCAAATGCTAGACAGAAGAATTCTCAGTAACTTCTTTGGGTTGCGTGTATTCAACTCACAGAATTGAACCTTCTTTTAGAGAGAACAGATTTGAAACATTCTTTTTGTGGAATTTACAAGTGGAGATTCCAAGCGCTTTGATGTCAAAGGAAGAAAAGGGAATGTCTTCCTGTAAAAACTCTAGAGAATCATTCTGAGAAACCACGTCTTTATGTGTGCGTTCCACTCATAGAGTTTAACCTTTCTTCCATGGAGCAGTTTGGAAACACTCTGTTTGTAAATTCTGCAAGAGGATATTTGGACCTCTTTGACGATTTCGTTGGAAACGGGTTTTCTTTATCTAGTGCTAGACAGAAGAATCCTCAGTAACTTCTTTGGGTTGCATGTATTCACCTCACAGAGTTGAACCTTCCTTTAGAGAGAGCAGATTTGAAACACTCTTTTGTGGGATTTGCAAGTGGAGATTTCTAGCGCATTGGGACCAATTGTATAAAAGGAAATATCTTCGTATTTAAACTAGAGAGAATCATTCTCAGAAACCACTTTGTGATCTGTGCGTTCCACTCACAGCGTTTAACCTTTCTTTTCATAGAGCAGTTGGGAAACACTCTGTAACATCTGCAAGTGGATATTTGGATCTCTTTGAGGATTTCGTTGGAGACGGGATTTCTTCATCTAATGCTAGTCAGAAGAAATCTCAGTAACTTCTTTGGGTTGCGTGTATTCCACTCATAGAGTTGAACCTTCCTTTAGAGTGAGCAGATTCGAAACACTCTTTTTGTTGAAATTGCAATTGGAGATTTCAAGCACTTTGGGGTCAACGGAAGAAAAGGAAATATCTTCGTACAAAAACTACAGAGAATCATTTTCAGAAACCACCTTGTGATGTGTGTGTTCCACACACAGCGTTTAACCTTTCTTTTCATAGAGCAGTTTCGAAACACTCTGTTTGTAAAGTCTGCAAGTTGATATTTGGACCTCCTTGAGTATTTCGTTCGAAACGGGATTTCTTCATCTAGTGCTAGACAGAAGAATTCTCAGTAACTTCTTTGGGTTGCGTGTACTCAACTCACAGAGTTGAATCTTCTTTTACACAGAACATTTTTGAAACACTCTTTTTATCGAATTTACAAGTGGAGATTTCAAGCGCTTTTCGGCCACAGGTAGAAAAGGAGATATCTTCGTATAAAAACTACAGAGAATCATGTTCAGAAACAACCTTGTGATGTGTGCATTCCAATCACAGAGTTTAACTTTTTCCTTTCATAGAGCAGTTTGGGAACACTCTGTTTGTAATGTGTGCAAGTGGATAATTGGACCTTCTTGAGGATTTCGTTGTTAACGGGTTTTCTTCATCAAATGCTAGACAGAAGAATTCTCAGTAACTTCTTTGGTTTGCATGTATTCAACTCACAGTGTTGAACCTTCCTTTAGACAGAGCGGATTTGAAACACTCTTTTTGTGGAATTTGCAAGTGGACATTTCAAGCGCTTTGGGCCAATGGTAGAAACGGAAATATCTTCATATAAAAACTAGAGACAATCATTCTCAGAAACCACTTTGTGATGCGTTCGTTCCACTCACAGAGTTTAACCTTCGTTTTCATAGAGCAGTTTGGAAACACTCCCTTTGTAAAGTCTTCAAGTGGATATTTGGACCTCTTTGAGGATTTCATTGGAAACCGGATTTATCAATCTAATGCGAGACACAAGATTTCTTAGTAACTTCTTTGGGTTGCGTGTTTTCAACTCACAGAGTTGAACCTTCCTTTAGACAGAGCAGATTTCAAACAATCTTTTGTGGAATTTGCAAGAGGAGATTTCAAGCCCCTTGGGGCCAATGGTAGAAAAGGAAATATCTACGTATAAAAACAATAGAGAATCATTCTCACATACCACTTTCTGATGTGTGCGTTCCACTCACGGAGTTTAACCTTTCTGTTCATAGAGCCGTTTGGAAACACTCTGTTTGTAAAGTCTGCAAGTGGATATTTGGACATCTTTGAGGATTTCTTTGGAAAAGGGATTCCTTCATCCAATGCTAGACAGAAGAATTCTCAGTAACTTCTTTGGGTTGCGTGTATTCAACACACAGAACTGAAACTTCCTTTAGGCAGAGCACATTTGAAACACTCTTTTTGAGGAATTTGCAAGTGGAGATTTCAAGCCCCTTGGGGTCAGTGGTAGAAAAGGTAATATCTTCGAATAAAAACTAGAGAGAATCATTCTCCGAAACCACTTTGTGATGTGTGCATTCCACTCACAGAGTTTAACCTATCTTTTCACAGAGCAGTTTGGAAACACTCTGTTTGTAAAGTCGGCAGTGGATACTGGGGCCTTCTTGTGGATTTCGTTGGAAACGGGATTCCTTCATCTAATGCTAGACCGAAGAATTCTCAGTAACTTCTTTGTGTTGCATGTATTCAACTCACAGAGTTTAACCTTCCTCTAAGCAGAGCAGATTTGAAACACACTTTTTGTGGAATTTGAAATTGGAGATTTCAAGAGTTTGGGGGTCAAAGGTAGAAAAGGAAATATCTTCCTATAAAAACAATAGAGAATCATTCTTAGAAACCACTTTGTGATGTGTGTGTTACACTCACAGAGCCTAACATTTCCTTTCATAGAGCAGTTTGGAAACACTGTGTTTGTACCTTCTGCAAGTGGATATTTGGACCTCTTTGTGGATTTCATTGGAAACGGGATTTCTTCATCTAATGCTTGACAGGAGAATTCTCAGTAACTTCTTTGCGTTGCGTGTATTCAATTCTCAGAGTTTAACCTTCCTTTAGACAGAGCAGCTCTGAAACACTCTTTTTTGTGGAAATTGCAAGTGGAGATTTCAAGCACATTGGGTCCAAATGTAGAAAAGGAATATCTTCGTATAAAAACTACAGAGAATCATTCTCAGAAACCATTTCGTGATGTGTGCGTTCCACTCACAGCGTTTAACCTTTCTTTTCATAGAGCAGTTTGGAAACACTCTGTTTGTAACGTCTGCAAGTGGATAAATCGACCTCTTTGAAGATTTCGTTGGTAACCGGATTTCTTCATCTAATGCTAGACAGAAAAATTCTCAGTAACTTCTTTGGGTTGCGTGTACTCAACTCACAGAGTTGAATCTTCTTTTAGACAGAACATTTTTGAAACACTCTTTTTATCGAATTTACAAGTGGAGATTTCATGCGCTTTTCGGCCACAGGTAGAAAAGGAGATATCTTCGTATAAAAACTACAGAGAATCATGTTCAGAAACAACCTTGTGATGTGTGCGTTCCAATCACAGAGTTTAACTTTTTCCTTTCATAGAGCAGTTTGGGAACACTCTGTTTGTAATGTGTGCAAGTGGATAATTGGACCTCCTTGAGGATTTCGTTGTTAACGGGTTTTCTTCATCAAATGCTAGACAGAAGAATTCTCAGTAACTTCTTTGGGTTGCGTGTATTCAACTCACAGAATTGAACCTTCTTTTAGAGAGAACAGATTTGAAACATTCTTTTTGTGGAATTTACAAGTGGAGATTCCAAGCGCTTTGATGTCAAAGGAAGAAAAGGGAATATCTTCCTATAAAAACTCTAGAGAATCATTCTGAGAAACCACGTCTTTATGTGTGCGTTCCACTCATAGAGTTTAACCTTTCTTCCATGGAGCAGTTTGGAAACACTCTGTTTGTAAATTCTGCAAGAGGATATTTGGACCTCTTTGACGATTTCGTTGGAAACGGGTTTTCTTTATCTAGTGCTAGACAGAAGAATCCTCAGTAACTTCTTTGGGTTGCATGTATTCACCTCACAGAGTTGAACCTTCCTTTAGAGAGAGCAGATTTGAAACACTCTTTTGTGGGATTTGCAAGTGGAGATTTCTAGCGCATTGGGACCAATTGTATAAAAGGAAATATCTTCGTATTTAAACTAGAGAGAATCATTCTCAGAAACCACTTTGTGATCTGTGCGTTCCACTCACAGCGTTTAACCTTTCTTTTCATAGAGCAGTTGGGAAACACTCTGTAACATCTGCAAGTGGATATTTGGATCTCTTTGAGGATTTCGTTGGAGACGGGATTTCTTCATCTAATGCTAGTCAGAAGAAATCTCAGTAACTTCTTTGGGTTGCGTGTATTCCACTCATAGAGTTGAACCTTCCTTTAGAGTGAGCAGATTTGAAACACTCTTTTTGTTGAAATTGCAATTGGAGATTTCAAGCACTTGGGGGTCAACGGAAGAAAAGGAAATATCTTTGTACAAAAACTACAGAGAATCATTTTCAGAAACCACCTTGTGATGTGTGTGTTCCACACACAGCGTTTAACCTTTCTTTTCATAGAGCAGTTTGGAAACACTCTGTTTGTAAAGTCTGCAAGTTGATATTTGGACCTCCTTGAGTATTTCGTTCGAAACGGGATTTCTTCATCTAGTGCTAGACAGAAGAATTCTCAGTAACTTCTTTGGGTTGCGTGTACTCAACTCACAGAGTTGAATCTTCTTTTACACAGAACATTTTTGAAACACTCTTTTTATCGAATTTACAAGTGGAGATTTCAAGCGCTTTTCGGCCACAGGTAGAAAAGGAGGTATCTTCGTATAAAAACTACAGAGAATCATGTTCAGAAACAACCTTGTGATGTGTGCGTTCCAATCACAGAGTTTAACTTTTTCCTTTCATAGAGCAGTTTGGGAACACTCTGTTTGTAATGTGTGCAAGTGGATAATTGGACCTCCTTGAGGATTTCGTTGTTAACGGGTTTTCTTCATCAAATGCTAGACAGAAGAATTCTCAGTAACTTCTTTGGTTTGCATGTATTCAACTCACAGTGTTGAACCTTCCTTTAGACAGAGCGGATTTGAAACACTCTTTTTGTGGAATTTGCAAGTGGACATTTCAAGCGCTTTGGGCCAATGGTAGAAACGGAAATATCTTCATATAAAAACTAGAGACAATCATTCTCAGAAACCACTTTGTGATGCGTTCGTTCCACTCACAGAGTTTCACCTTCGTTTTCATAGAGCAGTTTGGAAACACTCCCTTTGTAAAGTCTTCAAGTGGATATTTGGACCTCTTTGAGGATTTCATTGGAAACCGGATTTATCAATCTAATGCGAGACACAAGATTTCTTAGTAACTTCTTTGCGTTGCGTGTTTTCAACTCACAGAGTTGAACCTTCCTTTAGACAGAGCAGATTTCAAACAATCTTTTGTGGAATTTGCAAGAGGAGATTTCAAGCCCCTTGGGGCCAATGGTAGAAAAGGAAATATCTACGTATAAAAACAATAGAGAATCATTCTCACATACCACTTTCTGATGTGTGCGTTCCACTCACGGAGTTTAACCTTTCTGTTCATAGAGCCGTTTGGAAACACTCTGTTTGTAAAGTCTGCAAGTGGATATTTGGACATCTTTGAGGATTTCTTTGGAAAAGGGATTCCTTCATCCAATGCTAGACAGAAGAATTCTCAGTAACTTCTTTGGGTTGCGTGTATTCAACACACAGAACTGAAACTTCCTTTAGGCAGAGCACATTTGAAACACTCTTTTTGAGGAATTTGCAAGTGGAGATTTCAAGCCCCTTGGGGTCAGTGGTAGAAAAGGTAATATCTTCGAATAAAAACCAGAGAGAATCATTCTCCGAAACCACTTTGTGATGTGTGCATTCCACTCACAGATTTTAACCTATGTTTTCACAGAACAGTTTGGAAACACTCTGTTTGTAAAGTCGGCAGTGGATACTTGGGCCTTCTTGTGGATTTCGTTGGAAACGGGATTCCTTCATCTAATGCTAGACAGAAGAATTCTCAGAAACTTCTTTGTGTTGCATGTATTCAACTCACAGAGTTTAACCTTCCTCTAAGCAGAGCAGATTTGAAACACACTTTTTGTGGAATTTGAAATTGGAGATTTCAAGAGTTTGGGGGTCAAAGGTAGAAAAGGAAATATCTTCCTATAAAAACAATAGAGAATCATTCTTAGAAACCACTTTGTGATGTGTGTGTTACACTCACAGAGCCTAACATTTCCTTTCATAGAGCAGTTTGGAAACACTGTGTTTGTACCTTCTGCAAGTGGATATTTGGACCTCTTTGTGGATTTCATTGGAAACGGGATTTCTTCATCTAATGCTTGACAGGAGAATTCTCAGTAACTTCTTTGCGTTGCGTGTATTCAATTCTCAGAGTTTAACCTTCCTTTAGACAGAGCAGCTCTGAAACACTCTTTTTTGTGGAAATTGCAAGTGGAGATTTCAAGCACATTGGGTCCAAATGTAGAAAAGGAATATCTTCGTATAAAAACTACAGAGAATCATTCTCAGAAACCATTTCGTGATGTGTGCGTTCCACTCACAGCGTTTAACCTTTCTTTTCATAGAGCAGTTTGGAAACACTCTGTTTGTAACGTCTGCAAGTGGATAAATCGACCTCTTTGAAGATTTCGTTGGTAACCGGATTTCTTCATCTAATGCTAGACAGAAAAATTCTCAGTAACTTCTTTGGGTTGCGTGTACTCAACTCACAGAGTTGAATCTTCTTTTAGACAGAACATTTTTGAAACACTCTTTTTATCGAATTTACAAGTGGAGATTTCATGCGCTTTTCGGCCACAGGTAGAAAAGGAGATATCTTCGTATAAAAACTACAGAGAATCATGTTCAGAAACAACCTTGTGATGTGTGCGTTCCAATCACAGAGTTTAACTTTTTCCTTTCATAGAGCAGTTTGGGAACACTCTGTTTGTAATGTGTGCAATTGGATAATTGGATCTCCTTGAGGATTTCGTTGTTAACGGGTTTTCTTCATCAAATGCTAGACAGAAGAATTCTCAGTAACTTCTTTGGGTTGCGTGTATTCAACTCACAGAATTGAACCTTCTTTTAGAGAGAACAGATTTGAAACATTCTTTTTGTGGAATTTACAAGTGGAGATTCCAAGCGCTTTGATGTCAAAGGAAGAAAAGGGAATGTCTTCCTGTAAAAACTCTAGAGAATCATTCTGAGAAACCACGTCTTTATGTGTGCGTTCCACTCATAGAGTTTAACCTTTCTTCCATGGAGCAGTTTGGAAACACTCTGTTTGTAAATTCTGCAAGAAGATATTTGGACCTCTTTGACGATTTCGTTGGAAACGGGTTTTCTTTATCTAGTGCTAGACAGAAGAATCCTCAGTAACTTCTTTGGGTTGCATGTATTCACCTCACAGAGTTGAACCTTCCTTTAGAGAGAGCAGATTTGAAACACTCTTTTGTGGGATTTGCAAGTGGAGATTTCTAGCGCATTGGGACCAATTGTATAAAAGGAAATATCTTCGTATTTAAACTAGAGAGAATCATTCTCAGAAACCACTTTGTGATCTGTGCGTTCCACTCACAGCGTTTAACCTTTCTTTTCATAGAGCAGTTGGGAAACACTCTGTAACATCTGCAAGTGGATATTTGGATCTCTTTGAGGATTTCGTTGGAGACGGGATTTCTTCATCTAATGCTAGTCAGAAGAAATCTCAGTAACTTCTTTGGGTTGCGTGTATTCCACTCATAGAGTTGAACCTTCCTTTAGAGTGAGCAGATTCGAAACACTCTTTTTGTTGAAATTGCAATTGGAGATTTCAAGCACTTTGGGGTCAACGGAAGAAAAGGAAATATCTTCGTACAAAAACTACAGAGAATCATTTTCAGAAACCACCTTGTGATGTGTGTGTTCCACACACAGCGTTTAACCTTTCTTTTCATAGAGCAGTTTCGAAACACTCTGTTTGTAAAGTCTGCAAGTTGATATTTGGACCTCCTTGAGTATTTCGTTCGAAACGGGATTTCTTCATCTAGTGCTAGACAGAAGAATTCTCAGTAACTTCTTTGGGTTGCGTGTACTCAACTCACAGAGTTGAATCTTCTTTTACACAGAACATTTTTGAAACACTCTTTTTATCGAATTTACAAGTGGAGATTTCAAGCGCTTTTCGGCCACAGGTAGAAAAGGAGGTATCTTCGTATAAAAACTACAGAGAATCATGTTCAGAAACAACCTTGTGATGTGTGCGTTCCAATCACAGAGTTTAACTTTTTCCTTTCATAGAGCAGTTTGGGAACACTCTGTTTGTAATGTGTGCAAGTGGATAATTGGACCTTCTTGAGGATTTCGTTGTTAACGGGTTTTCTTCATCAAATGCTAGACAGAAGAATTCTCAGTAACTTCTTTGGTTTGCATGTATTCAACTCACAGTGTTGAACCTTCCTTTAGACAGAGCGGATTTGAAACACTCTTTTTGTGGAATTTGCAAGTGGACATTTCAAGCACTTTGGGCCAATGGTAGAAACGGAAATATCTTCATATAAAAACTAGAGACAATCATTCTCAGAAACCACTTTGTGATGCGTTCGTTCCACTCACAGAGTTTAACCTTCGTTTTCATAGAGCAGTTTGGAAACACTCCCTTTGTAAAGTCTTCAAGTGGATATTTGGACCTCTTTGAGGATTTCATTGGAAACCGGATTTATCAATCTAATGCGAGACACAAGATTTCTTAGTAACTTCTTTGGGTTGCGTGTTTTCAACTCACAGAGTTGAACCTTCCTTTAGACAGAGCAGATTTCAAACAATCTTTTGTGGAATTTGCAAGAGGAGATTTCAAGCCCCTTGGGGCCAATGGTAGAAAAGGAAATATCTACGTATAAAAACAATAGAGAATCATTCTCACATACCACTTTCTGATGTGTGCGTTCCACTCACGGAGTTTAACCTTTCTGTTCATAGAGCCGTTTGGAAACACTCTGTTTGTAAAGTCTGCAAGTGGATATTTGGACATCTTTGAGGATTTCTTTGGAAAAGGGATTCCTTCATCCAATGCTAGACAGAAGAATTCTCAGTAACTTCTTTGGGTTGCGTGTATTCAACACACAGAACTGAAACTTCCTTTAGGCAGAGCACATTTGAAACACTCTTTTTGAGGAATTTGCAAGTGGAGATTTCAAGCCCCTTGGGGTCAGTGGTAGAAAAGGTAATATCTTCGAATTAAAACTAGAGAGAATCATTCTCCGAAACCACTTTGTGATGTGTGCATTCCACTCACAGAGTTTAACCTATCTTTTCACAGAGCAGTTTGGAAACACTCTGTTTGTAAAGTCGGCAGTGGATACTTGGGCCTTCTTGTGGATTTCGTTGGAAACGGGATTCCTTCATCTAATGCTAGACAGAAGAATTCTCAGTAACTTCTTTGTGTTGCATGTATTCAACTCACAGAGTTTAACCTTCCTCTAAGCAGAGCAGATTTGAAACACACTTTTTGTGGAATTTGAAATTGGAGATTTCAAGAGTTTGGGGGTCAAAGGTAGAAAAGGAAATATCTTCCTATAAAAACAATAGAGAATCATTCTTAGAAACCACTTTGTGATGTGTGTGTTACACTCACAGAGCCTAACATTTCCTTTCATAGAGCAGTTTGGAAACACTGTGTTTGTACCTTCTGCAAGTGGATATTTGGACCTCTTTGTGGATTTCATTGGAAACGGGATTTCTTCATCTAATGCTTGACAGGAGAATTCTCAGTAACTTCTTTGCGTTGCGTGTATTCAATTCTCAGAGTTTAACCTTCCTTTAGACAGAGCAGCTCTGAAACACTCTTTTTTGTGGAAATTGCAAGTGGAGATTTCAAGCACATTGGGTCCAAATGTAGAAAAGGAATATCTTCGTATAAAAACTACAGAGAATCATTCTCAGAAACCATTTCGTGATGTGTGCGTTCCACTCACAGCGTTTAACCTTTCTTTTCATAGAGCAGTTTGGAAACACTCTGTTTGTAACGTCTGCAAGTGGATAAATCGACCTCTTTGAAGATTTCGTTGGTAACCGGATTTCTTCATCTAATGCTAGACAGAAAAATTCTCAGTAACTTCTTTGGGTTGTGTGTACTCAACTCACAGAGTTGAATCTTCTTTTAGACAGAACATTTTTGAAACACTCTTTTTATCGAATTTACAAGTGGAGATTTCATGCGCTTTTCGGCCACAGGTAGAAAAGGAGATATCTTCGTATAAAAACTACAGAGAATCATGTTCAGAAACAACCTTGTGATGTGTGCGTTCCAATCACAGAGTTTAACTTTTTCCTTTCATAGAGCAGTTTGGGAACACTCTGTTTGTAATGTGTGCAAGTGGATAATTGGACCTCCTTGAGGATTTCGTTGTTAACGGGTTTTCTTCATCAAATGCTAGACAGAAGAATTCTCAGTAACTTCTTTGGGTTGCGTGTATTCAACTCACAGAATTGAACCTTCTTTTAGAGAGAACAGATTTGAAACATTCTTTTTGTGGAATTTACAAGTGGAGATTCCAAGCGCTTTGATGTCAAAGGAAGAAAAGGGAATATCTTCCTATAAAAACTCTAGAGAATCATTCTGAGAAACCACGTCTTTATGTGTGCGTTCCACTCATAGAGTTTAACCTTTCTTCCATGGAGCAGTTTGGAAACACTCTGTTTGTAAATTCTGCAAGAGGATATTTGGACCTCTTTGACGATTTCGTTGGAAACGGGTTTTCTTTATCTAGTGCTAGACAGAAGAATCCTCAGTAACTTCTTTGGGTTGCATGTATTCACCTCACAGAGTTGAACCATCCTTTAGAGAGAGCAGATTTGAAACACTCTTTTGTGGGATTTGCAAGTGGAGATTTCTAGCGCATTGGGACCAACTGTATAAAAGGAAATATCTTCGTATTTAAACTAGAGAGAATCATTCTCATAAACCACTTTGTGATCTGTGCGTTCCACTCACAGCGTTTAACCTTTCTTTTCATAGAGCAGTTGGGAAACACTCTGTAACATCTGCAAGTGGATATTTGGGTCTCTTTGAGGATTTCGTTGGAGACGGGATTTCTTCATCTAATGCTAGTCAGAAGAAATCTCAGTAACTTCTTTGGGTTGCGTGTAATCCACTCATAGAGTTGACCCTTCCTTTAGAGTGAGCAGATTTGAAACACTCTTTTTGTTGAAATTGCAATTGGAGATTTCAAGCACTTTGGGGTCAACGGAAGAAAAGGAAATATCTTCGTACAAAAACTACAGAGAATCATTTTCAGAAACCACCTTGTGATGTGTGTGTTCCACACACAGCGTTTAACCTTTCTTTTCGTAGAGCAGTTTGGAAACACTCTGTTTGTAAAGTCTGCAAGTTGATATTTGGACCTCCTTGAGTATTTCGTTCGAAACAGGATTTCTTCATCTAGTGCTAGACAGAAGAATTCTCAGTAACTTCTTTGGGTTGCGTGTACTCAACTCACAGAGTTGAATCTTGTTTTAGACAGAACATTTTTGAAACACTCTTTTTATCGAATTTACAAGTGGAGATTTCATGCGCTTTTCGGCCACTGGTAGAAAAGGAGATATCTTCGTATAAAAACTACAGAGAATCATGTTCAGAAACAACCTTGTGATGTGTGCGTTCCAATCACAGAGTTTAACTTTTTCCTTTCATAGAGCAGTTTGGGAACACTCTGTTTGTAATGTGTGCAAGTGGATAATTGGACCTCCTTGAGGATTTCGTTGTTAACGGGTTTTCTTCATCAAATGCTAGACAGAAGAATTCTCAGTAACTTCTTTGGGTTGCGTGTATTCAACTCACAGAATTGAACCTTCTTTTAGAGAGAACAGATTTGAAACATTCTTTTTGTGGAATTTACAAGTGGAGATTCCAAGCGCTTTGATGTCAAAGGAAGAAAAGGGAATATCTTCCTATAAAAACTCTAGAGAATCATTCTGAGAAACCACGTCTTTATGTGTGCGTTCCACTCATAGAGTTTAACCTTTCTTCCATGGAGCAGTTTGGAAACACTCTGTTTGTAAATTCTGCAAGAGGATATTTGGACCTCTTTGACGATTTCGTTGGAAACGGGTTTTCTTTATCTAGTGCTAGACAGAAGAATCCTCAGTAACTTCTTTGGGTTGCATGTATTCACCTCACAGAGTTGAACCTTCCTTTAGAGAGAGCAGATTTGAAACACTCTTTTGTGGGATTTGCAAGTGGAGATTTCTAGCGCATTGGGACCAATTGTATAAAAGGAAATATCTTCGTATTTAAACTAGAGAGAATCATTCTCAGAAACCACTTTGTGATCTGTGCGTTCCACTCACAGCGTTTAACCTTTCTTTTCATAGAGCAGTTGGGAAACACTCTGTAACATCTGCAAGTGGATATTTGGATCTCTTTGAGGATTTCGTTGGAGACGGGATTTCTTCATCTAATGCTAGTCAGAAGAAATCTCAGTAACTTCTTTGGGTTGCGTGTATTCCACTCATAGAGTTGAACCTTCCTTTAGAGTGAGCAGATTCGAAACACTCTTTTTGTTGAAATTGCAATTGGAGATTTCAAGCACTTTGGGGTCAACGGAAGAAAAGGAAATATCTTCGTACAAAAACTACAGAGAATCATTTTCAGAAACCACCTTGTGATGTGTGTGTTCCACACACAGCGTTTAACCTTTCTTTTCATAGAGCAGTTTGGAAACACTCTGTTTGTAAAGTCTGCAAGTTGATATTTGGACCTCCTTGAGTATTTCGTTCGAAACGGGATTTCTTCATCTAGTGCTAGACAGAAGAATTCTCAGTAACTTCTTTGGGTTGCGTGTACTCAACTCACAGAGTTGAATCTTCTTTTAGACAGAACATTTTTGAAACACTCTTTTTATCGAATTTACAAGTGGAGATTTCAAGCGCTTTTCGGCCACAGGTAGAAAAGGAGATATCTTCGTATAAAAACTACAGAGAATCATGTTCAGAAACAACCTTGTGATGTGTGCGTTCCAATCACAGAGTTTAACTTTTTCCTTTCATAGAGCAGTTTGGGAACACTCTGTTTGTAATGTGTGCAAGTGGATAATTGGACCTCCTTGAGGATTTCGTTGTTAACGGGTTTTCTTCATCAAATGCTAGACAGAAGAATTCTCAGTAACTTCTTTGGTTTGCATGTATTCAACTCACAGTGTTGAACCTTCCTTTAGACAGAGCGGATTTGAAACACTCTTTTTGTGGAATTTGCAAGTGGACATTTCAAGCGCTTTGGGCCAATGGTAGAAACGGAAATATCTTCATATAAAAACTAGAGACAATCATTCTCAGAAACCACTTTGTGATGCGTTCGTTCCACTCACAGAGTTTCACCTTCGTTTTCATAGAGCAGTTTGGAAACACTCCCTTTGTAAAGTCTTCAAGTGGATATTTGGACCTCTTTGAGGATTTCATTGGAAACCGGATTTATCAATCTAATGCGAGACACAAGATTTCTTAGTAACTTCTTTGGGTTGCGTGTTTTCAACTCACAGAGTTGAACCTTCCTTTAGACAGAGCAGATTTCAAACAATCTTTTGTGGAATTTGCAAGAGGAGATTTCAAGCCCCTTGGGGCCAATGGTAGAAAAGGAAATATCTACGTATAAAAACAATAGAGAATCATTCTCACATACCACTTTCTGATGTGTGCGTTCCACTCACGGAGTTTAACCTTTCTGTTCATAGAGCCGTTTGGAAACACTCTGTTTGTAAAGTCTGCAAGTGGATATTTGGACATCTTTGAGGATTTCTTTGGAAAAGGGATTCCTTCATCCAATGCTAGACAGAAGAATTCTCAGTAACTTCTTTGGGTTGCGTGTATTCAACACACAGAACTGAAACTTCCTTTAGGCAGAGCACATTTGAAACACTCTTTTTGAGGAATTTGCAAGTGGAGATTTCAAGCCCCTTGGGGTCAGTGGTAGAAAAGGTAATATCTTCGAATAAAAACTAGAGAGAATCATTCTCCGAAACCACTTTGTGATGTGTGCATTCCACTCACAGAGTTTAACCTATCTTTTCACAGAGCAGTTTGGAAACACTCTGTTTGTAAAGTCGGCAGTGGATACTGGGGCCTTCTTGTGGATTTCGTTGGAAACGGGATTCCTTCATCTAATGCTAGACAGAAGAATTCTCAGTAACTTCTTTGTGTTGCATGTATTCAACTCACAGAGTTTAACCTTCCTCTAAGCAGAGCAGATTTGAAACACACTTTTTGTGGAATTTGAAATTGGAGATTTCAAGAGTTTGGGGGTCAAAGGTAGAAAAGGAAATATCTTCCTATAAAAACAATAGAGAATCATTCTTAGAAACCACTTTGTGATGTGTGTGTTACACTCACAGAGCCTAACATTTCCTTTCATAGAGCAGTTTGGAAACACTGTGTTTGTACCTTCTGCAAGTGGATATTTGGACCTCTTTGTGGATTTCATTGGAAACGGGATTTCTTCATCTAATGCTTGACAGGAGAATTCTCAGTAACTTCTTTGCGTTGCGTGTATTCAATTCTCAGAGTTTAACCTTCCTTTAGACAGAGCAGCTCTGAAACACTCTTTTTTGTGGAAATTGCAAGTGGAGATTTCAAGCACATTGGGTCCAAATGTAGAAAAGGAATATCTTCGTATAAAAACTACAGAGAATCATTCTCAGAAACCATTTCGTGATGTGTGCGTTCCACTCACAGCGTTTAACCTTTCTTTTCATAGAGCAGTTTGGAAACACTCTGTTTGTAACGTCTGCAAGTGGATAAATCGACCTCTTTGAAGATTTCGTTGGTAACCGGATTTCTTCATCTAATGCTAGACAGAAAACTTCTCAGTAACTTCTTTGGGTTGCGTGTACTCAACTCACAGAGTTGAATCTTCTTTTAGACAGAACATTTTTGAAACACTCTTTTTATCGAATTTACAAGTGGAGATTTCATGCGCTTTTCGGCCACAGGTAGAAAAGGAGATATCTTCGTATAAAAACTACAGAGAATCATGTTCAGAAACAACCTTGTGATGTGTGCGTTCCAATCACAGAGTTTAACTTTTTCCTTTCATAGAGCAGTTTGGGAACACTCTGTTTGTAATGTGTGCAAGTGGATAATTGGACCTCCTTGAGGATTTCGTTGTTAACGGGTTTTCTTCATCAAATGCTAGACAGAAGAATTCTCAGTAACTTCTTTGGGTTGCGTGTATTCAACTCACAGAATTGAACCTTCTTTTAGAGAGAACAGATTTGAAACATTCTTTTTGTGGAATTTACAAGTGGAGATTCCAAGCGCTTTGATGTCAAAGGAAGAAAAGGGAATATCTTCCTATAAAAACTCTAGAGAATCATTCTGAGAAACCACGTCTTTATGTGTGCGTTCCACTCATAGAGTTTAACCTTTCTTCCATGGAGCAGTTTGGAAACACTCTGTTTGTAAATTCTGCAAGAGGATATTTGGACCTCTTTGACGATTTCGTTGGAAACGGGTTTTCTTTATCTAGTGCTAGACAGAAGAATCCTCAGTAACTTCTTTGGGTTGCATGTATTCACCTCACAGAGTTGAACCTTCCTTTAGAGAGAGCAGATTTGAAACACTCTTTTGTGGGATTTGCAAGTGGAGATTTCTAGCGCATTGGGACCAATTGTATAAAAGGAAATATCTTCGTATTTAAACTAGAGAGAATCATTCTCAGAAACCACTTTGTGATCTGTGCGTTCCACTCACAGCGTTTAACCTTTCTTTTCATAGAGCAGTTGGGAAACACTCTGTAACATCTGCAAGTGGATATTTGGATCTCTTTGAGGATTTCGTTGGAGACGGGATTTCTTCATCTAATGCTAGTCAGAAGAAATCTCAGTAACTTCTTTGGGTTGCGTGTATTCCACTCATAGAGTTGAACCTTCCTTTAGAGTGAGCAGATTCGAAACACTCTTTTTGTTGAAATTGCAATTGGAGATTTCAAGCACTTGGGGGTCAACGGAAGAAAAGGAAATATCTTCGTACAAAAACTACAGAGAATCATTTTCAGAAACCACCTTGTGATGTGTGTGTTCCACACACAGCGTTTAACCTTTCTTTTCATAGAGCAGTTTGGAAACACTCTGTTTGTAAAGTCTGCAAGTTGATATTTGGACCTCCTTGAGTATTTCGTTCGAAACGGGATTTCTTCATCTAGTGCTAGACAGAAGAATTCTCAGTAACTTCTTTGGGTTGCGTGTACTCAACTCACAGAGTTGAATCTTCTTTTAGACAGAACATTTTTGAAACACTCTTTTTATCGAATTTACAAGTGGAGATTTCAAGCGCTTTTCGGCCACAGGTAGAAAAGGAGGTATCTTCGTATAAAAACTACAGAGAATCATGTTCAGAAACAACCTTGTGATGTGTGCGTTCCAATCACAGAGTTTAACTTTTTCCTTTCATAGAGCAGTTTGGGAACACTCTGTTTGTAATGTGTGCAAGTGGATAATTGGACCTCCTTGAGGATTTCGTTGTTAACGGGTTTTCTTCATCAAATGCTAGACAGAAGAATTCTCAGTAACTTCTTTGGTTTGCATGTATTCAACTCACAGTGTTGAACCTTCCTTTAGACAGAGCGGATTTGAAACACTCTTTTTGTGGAATTTGCAAGTGGACATTTCAAGCGCTTTGGGCCAATGGTAGAAACGGAAATATCTTCATATAAAAACTAGAGACAATCATTCTCAGAAACCACTTTGTGATGCGTTCGTTCCACTCACAGAGTTTCACCTTCGTTTTCATAGAGCAGTTTGGAAACACTCCCTTTGTAAAGTCTTCAAGTGGATATTTGGACCTCTTTGAGGATTTCATTGGAAACCGGATTTATCAATCTAATGCGAGACACAAGATTTCTTAGTAACTTCTTTGGGTTGCGTGTTTTCAACTCACAGAGTTGAACCTTCCTTTAGACAGAGCAGATTTCAAACAATCTTTTGTGGAATTTGCAAGAGGAGATTTCAAGCCCCTTGGGGCCAATGGTAGAAAAGGAAATATCTACGTATAAAAACAATAGAGAATCATTCTCACATACCACTTTCTGATGTGTGCGTTCCACTCACGGAGTTTAACCTTTCTGTTCATAGAGCCGTTTGGAAACACTCTGTTTGTAAAGTCTGCAAGTGGATATTTGGACATCTTTGAGGATTTCTTTGGAAAAGGGATTCCTTCATCCAATGCTAGACAGAAGAATTCTCAGTAACTTCTTTGGGTTGCGTGTATTCAACACACAGAACTGAAACTTCCTTTAGGCAGAGCACATTTGAAACACTCTTTTTGAGGAATTTGCAAGTGGAGATTTCAAGCCCCTTGGGGTCAGTGGTAGAAAAGGTAATATCTTCGAATAAAAACTAGAGAGAATCATTCTCCGAAACCACTTTGTGATGTGTGCATTCCACTCACAGAGTTTAACCTATCTTTTCACAGAGGAGTTTGGAAACACTCTGTTTGTAAAGTCGGCAGTGGATACTGGGGCCTTCTTGTGGATTTCGTTGGAAACGGGATTCCTTCATCTAATGCTAGACAGAAGAATTCTCAGTAACTTCTTTGTGTTGCATGTATTCAACTCACAGAGTTTAACCTTCCTCTAAGCAGAGCAGATTTGAAACACACTTTTTGTGGAATTTGAAATTGGAGATTTCAAGAGTTTGGGGGTCAAAGGTAGAAAAGGAAATATCTTCCTATAAAAACAATAGAGAATCATTCTTAGAAACCACTTTGTGATGTGTGTGTTACACTCACAGAGCCTAACATTTCCTTTCATAGAGCAGTTTGGAAACACTGTGTTTGTACCTTCTGCAAGTGGATATTTGGACCTCTTTGTGGATTTCATTGGAAACGGGATTTCTTCATCTAATGCTTGACAGGAGAATTCTCAGTAACTTCTTTGCATTGCGTGTATTCAATTCTCAGAGTTTAACCTTCCTTTAGACAGAGCAGCTCTGAAACACTCTTTTTTGTGGAAATTGCAAGTGGAGATTTCAAGCACATTGGGTCCAAATGTAGAAAAGGAATATCTTCGTATAAAAACTACAGAGAATCATTCTCAGAAACCATTTCGTGATGTGTGCGTTCCACTCACAGCGTTTAACCTTTCTTTTCATAGAGCAGTTTGGAAACACTCTGTTTGTAACGTCTGCAAGTGGATAAATCGACCTCTTTGAAGATTTCGTTGGTAACCGGATTTCTTCATCTAATGCTAGACAGAAAAATTCTCAGTAACTTCTTTGGGTTGCGTGTACTCAACTCACAGAGTTGAATCTTCTTTTAGACAGAACATTTTTGAAACACTCTTTTTATCGAATTTACAAGTGGAGATTTCATGCGCTTTTCGGCCACAGGTAGAAAAGGAGATATCTTCGTATAAAAACTACAGAGAATCATGTTCAGAAACAACCTTGTGATGTGTGCGTTCCAATCACAGAGTTTAACTTTTTCCTTTCATAGAGCAGTTTGGGAACACTCTGTTTGTAATGTGTGCAAGTGGATAATTGGACCTCCTTGAGGATTTCGTTGTTAACGGGTTTTCTTCATCAAATGCTAGACAGAAGAATTCTCAGTAACTTCTTTGGGTTGCGTGTATTCAACTCACAGAATTGAACCTTCTTTTAGAGAGAACAGATTTGAAACATTCTTTTTGTGGAATTTACAAGTGGAGATTCCAAGCGCTTTGATGTCAAAGGAAGAAAAGGGAATATCTTCCTATAAAAACTCTAGAGAATCATTCTGAGAAACCACGTCTTTATGTGTGCGTTCCACTCATAGAGTTTAACCTTTCTTCCATGGAGCAGTTTGGAAACACTCTGTTTGTAAATTCTGCAAGAGGATATTTGGACCTCTTTGACGATTTCGTTGGAAACGGGTTTTCTTTATCTAGTGCTAGACAGAAGAATCCTCAGTAACTTCTTTGGGTTGCATGTATTCACCTCACAGAGTTGAACCTTCCTTTAGAGAGAGCAGATTTGAAACACTCTTTTGTGGGATTTGCAAGTGGAGATTTCTAGCGCATTGGGACCAATTGTATAAAAGGAAATATCTTCGTATTTAAACTAGAGAGAATCATTCTCAGAAACCACTTAGTGATCTGTGCGTTCCACTCACAGCGTTTAACCTTTCTTTTCATAGAGCAGTTGGGAAACACTCTGTAACATCTGCAAGTGGATATTTGGATCTCTTTGAGGATTTCGTTGGAGACGGGATTTCTTCATCTAATGCTAGTCAGAAGAAATCTCAGTAACTTCTTTGGGTTGCGTGTATTCCACTCATAGAGTTGAACCTTCCTTTAGAGTGAGCAGATTTGAAACACTCTTTTTGTTGAAATTGCAATTGGAGATTTCAAGCACTTGGGGGTCAACGGAAGAAAAGGAAATATCTTCGTACAAAAACTACAGAGAATCATTTTCAGAAACCACCTTGTGATGTGTGTGTTCCACACACAGCGTTTAACCTTTCTTTTCATAGAGCAGTTTGGAAACACTCTGTTTGTAAAGTCTGCAAGTTGATATTTGGACCTCCTTGAGTATTTCGTTCGAAACGGGATTTCTTCATCTAGTGCTAGACAGAAGAATTCTCAGTAACTTCTTTGGGTTGCGTGTACTCAACTCACAGAGTTGAATCTTCTTTTAGACAGAACATTTTTGAAACACTCTTTTTATCGAATTTACAAGTGGAGATTTCAAGCGCTTTTCGGCCACAGGTAGAAAAGGAGGTATCTTCGTATAAAAACTACAGAGAATCATGTTCAGAAACAACCTTGTGATGTGTGCGTTCCAATCACAGAGTTTAACTTTTTCCTTTCATAGAGCAGTTTGGGAACACTCTGTTTGTAATGTGTGCAAGTGGATAATTGGACCTCCTTGAGGATTTCGTTGTTAACGGGTTTTCTTCATCAAATGCTAGACAGAAGAATTCTCAGTAACTTCTTTGGTTTGCATGTATTCAACTCACAGTGTTGAACCTTCCTTTAGACAGAGCGGATTTGAAACACTCTTTTTGTGGAATTTGCAAGTGGACATTTCAAGCGCTTTGGGCCAATGGTAGAAACGGAAATATCTTCATATAAAAACTAGAGACAATCATTCTCAGAAACCACTTTGTGATGCGTTCGTTCCACTCACAGAGTTTCACCTTCGTTTTCATAGAGCAGTTTGGAAACACTCCCTTTGTAAAGTCTTCAAGTGGATATTTGGACCTCTTTGAGGATTTCATTGGAAACCGGATTTATCAATCTAATGCGAGACACAAGATTTCTTAGTAACTTCTTTGGGTTGCGTGTTTTCAACTCACAGAGTTGAACCTTCCTTTAGACAGAGCAGATTTCAAACAATCTTTTGTGGAATTTGCAAGAGGAGATTTCAAGCCCCTTGGGGCCAATGGTAGAAAAGGAAATATCTACGTATAAAAACAATAGAGAATCATTCTCACATACCACTTTCTGATGTGTGCGTTCCACTCACGGAGTTTAACCTTTCTGTTCATAGAGCCGTTTGGAAACACTCTGTTTGTAAAGTCTGCAAGTGGATATTTGGACATCTTTGAGGATTTCTTTGGAAAAGGGATTCCTTCATCCAATGCTAGACAGAAGAATTCTCAGTAACTTCTTTGGGTTGCGTGTATTCAACACACAGAACTGAAACTTCCTTTAGGCAGAGCACATTTGAAACACTCTTTTTGAGGAATTTGCAAGTGGAGATTTCAAGCCCCTTGGGGTCAGTGGTAGAAAAGGTAATATCTTCGAATAAAAACTAGAGAGAATCATTCTCCGAAACCACTTTGTGATGTGTGCATTCCACTCACAGAGTTTAACCTATCTTTTCACAGAGCAGTTTGGAAACACTCTGTTTGTAAAGTCGGCAGTGGATACTGGGGCCTTCTTGTGGATTTCGTTGGAAACGGGATTCCTTCATCTAATGCTAGACAGAAGAATTCTCAGTAACTTCTTTGTGTTGCATGTATTCAACTCACAGAGTTTAACCTTCCTCTAAGCAGAGCAGATTTGAAACACACTTTTTGTGGAATTTGAAATTGGAGATTTCAAGAGTTTGGGGGTCAAAGGTAGAAAAGGAAATATCTTCCTATAAAAACAATAGAGAATCATTCTTAGAAACCACTTTGTGATGTGTGTGTTACACTCACAGAGCCTAACATTTCCTTTCATAGAGCAGTTTGGAAACACTGTGTTTGTACCTTCTGCAAGTGGATATTTGGACCTCTTTGTGGATTTCATTGGAAACGGGATTTCTTCATCTAATGCTTGACAGGAGAATTCTCAGTAACTTCTTTGCGTTGCGTGTATTCAATTCTCAGAGTTTAACCTTCCTTTAGACAGAGCAGCTCTGAAACACTCTTTTTTGTGGAAATTGCAAGTGGAGATTTCAAGCACATTGGGTCCAAATGTAGAAAAGGAATATCTTCGTATAAAAACTACAGAGAATCATTCTCAGAAACCATTTCGTGATGTGTGCGTTCCACTCACAGCGTTTAACCTTTCTTTTCATAGAGCAGTTTGGAAACACTCTGTTTGTAACGTCTGCAAGTGGATAAATCGACCTCTTTGAAGATTTCGTTGGTAACCGGATTTCTTCATCTAATGCTAGACAGAAAAATTCTCAGTAACTTCTTTGGGTTGCGTGTACTCAACTCACAGAGTTGAATCTTCTTTTAGACAGAACATTTTTGAAACACTCTTTTTATCGAATTTACAAGTGGAGATTTCATGCGCTTTTCGGCCACAGGTAGAAAAGGAGATATCTTCGTATAAAAACTACAGAGAATCATGTTCAGAAACAACCTTGTGATGTGTGCGTTCCAATCACAGAGTTTAACTTTTTCCTTTCATAGAGCAGTTTGGGAACACTCTGTTTGTAATGTGTGCAAGTGGATAATTGGACCTCCTTGAGGATTTCGTTGTTAACGGGTTTTCTTCATCAAATGCTAGACAGAAGAATTCTCAGTAACTTCTTTGGGTTGCGTGTATTCAACTCACAGAATTGAACCTTCTTTTAGAGAGAACAGATTTGAAACATTCTTTTTGTGGAATTTACAAGTGGAGATTCCAAGCGCTTTGATGTCAAAGGAAGAAAAGGGAATATCTTCCTATAAAAACTCTAGAGAATCATTCTGAGAAACCACGTCTTTATGTGTGCGTTCCACTCATAGAGTTTAACCTTTCTTCCATGGAGCAGTTTGGAAACACTCTGTTTGTAAATTCTGCAAGAGGATATTTGGACCTCTTTGACGATTTCGTTGGAAACGGGTTTTCTTTATCTAGTGCTAGACAGAAGAATCCTCAGTAACTTCTTTGGGTTGCATGTATTCACCTCACAGAGTTGAACCTTCCTTTAGAGAGAGCAGATTTGAAACACTCTTTTGTGGGATTTGCAAGTGGAGATTTCTAGCGCATTGGGACCAATTGTATAAAAGGAAATATCTTCGTATTTAAACTAGAGAGAATCATTCTCAGAAACCACTTTGTGATCTGTGCGTTCCACTCACAGCGTTTAACCTTTCTTTTCATAGAGCAGTTGGGAAACACTCTGTAACATCTGCAAGTGGATATTTGGATCTCTTTGAGGATTTCGTTGGAGACGGGATTTCTTCATCTAATGCTAGTCAGAAGAAATCTCAGTAACTTCTTTGGGTTGCGTGTATTCCACTCATAGAGTTGAACCTTCCTTTAGAGTGAGCAGATTCGAAACACTCTTTTTGTTGAAATTGCAATTGGAGATTTCAAGCACTTGGGGGTCAACGGAAGAAAAGGAAATATCTTCGTACAAAAACTACAGAGAATCATTTTCAGAAACCACCTTGTGATGTGTGTGTTCCACACACAGCGTTTAACCTTTCTTTTCATAGAGCAGTTTGGAAACACTCTGTTTGTAAAGTCTGCAAGTTGATATTTGGACCTCCTTGAGTATTTCGTTCGAAACGGGATTTCTTCATCTAGTGCTAGACAGAAGAATTCTCAGTAACTTCTTTGGGTTGCGTGTACTCAACTCACAGAGTTGAATCTTCTTTTACACAGAACATTTTTGAAACACTCTTTTTATCGAATTTACAAGTGGAGATTTCAAGCGCTTTTCGGCCACAGGTAGAAAAGGAGGTATCTTCGTATAAAAACTACAGAGAATCATGTTCAGAAACAACCTTGTGATGTGTGCGTTCCAATCACAGAGTTTAACTTTTTCCTTTCATAGAGCAGTTTGGGAACACTCTGTTTGTAATGTGTGCAAGTGGATAATTGGACCTCCTTGAGGATTTCGTTGTTAACGGGTTTTCTTCATCAAATGCTAGACAGAAGAATTCTCAGTAACTTCTTTGGTTTGCATGTATTCAACTCACAGTGTTGAACCTTCCTTTAGACAGAGCGGATTTGAAACACTCTTTTTGTGGAATTTGCAAGTGGACATTTCAAGCGCTTTGGGCCAATGGTAGAAACGGAAATATCTTCATATAAAAACTAGAGACAATCATTCTCAGAAACCACTTTGTGATGCGTTCGTTCCACTCACAGAGTTTCACCTTCGTTTTCATAGAGCAGTTTGGAAACACTCCCTTTGTAAAGTCTTCAAGTGGATATTTGGACCTCTTTGAGGATTTCATTGGAAACCGGATTTATCAATCTAATGCGAGACACAAGATTTCTTAGTAACTTCTTTGGGTTGCGTGTTTTCAACTCACAGAGTTGAACCTTCCTTTAGACAGAGCAGATTTCAAACAATCTTTTGTGGAATTTGCAAGAGGAGATTTCAAGCCCCTTGGGGCCAATGGTAGAAAAGGAAATATCTACGTATAAAAACAATAGAGAATCATTCTCACATACCACTTTCTGATGTGTGCGTTCCACTCACGGAGTTTAACCTTTCTGTTCATAGAGCCGTTTGGAAACACTCTGTTTGTAAAGTCTGCAAGTGGATATTTGGACATCTTTGAGGATTTCTTTGGAAAAGGGATTCCTTCATCCAATGCTAGACAGAAGAATTCTCAGTAACTTCTTTGGGTTGCGTGTATTCAACACACAGAACTGAAACTTCCTTTAGGCAGAGCACATTTGAAACACTCTTTTTGAGGAATTTGCAAGTGGAGATTTCAAGCCCCTTGGGGTCAGTGGTAGAAAAGGTAATATCTTCGAATAAAAACTAGAGAGAATCATTCTCCGAAACCACTTTGTGATGTGTGCATTCCACTCACAGAGTTTAACCTATCTTTTCACAGAGGAGTTTGGAAACACTCTGTTTGTAAAGTCGGCAGTGGATACTGGGGCCTTCTTGTGGATTTCGTTGGAAACGGGATTCCTTCATCTAATGCTAGACAGAAGAATTCTCAGTAACTTCTTTGTGTTGCATGTATTCAACTCACAGAGTTTAACCTTCCTCTAAGCAGAGCAGATTTGAAACACACTTTTTGTGGAATTTGAAATTGGAGATTTCAAGAGTTTGGGGGTCAAAGGTAGAAAAGGAAATATCTTCCTATAAAAACAATAGAGAATCATTCTTAGAAACCACTTTGTGATGTGTGTGTTACACTCACAGAGCCTAACATTTCCTTTCATAGAGCAGTTTGGAAACACTGTGTTTGTACCTTCTGCAAGTGGATATTTGGACCTCTTTGTGGATTTCATTGGAAACGGGATTTCTTCATCTAATGCTTGACAGGAGAATTCTCAGTAACTTCTTTGCATTGCGTGTATTCAATTCTCAGAGTTTAACCTTCCTTTAGACAGAGCAGCTCTGAAACACTCTTTTTTGTGGAAATTGCAAGTGGAGATTTCAAGCACATTGGGTCCAAATGTAGAAAAGGAATATCTTCGTATAAAAACTACAGAGAATCATTCTCAGAAACCATTTCGTGATGTGTGCGTTCCACTCACAGCGTTTAACCTTTCTTTTCATAGAGCAGTTTGGAAACACTCTGTTTGTAACGTCTGCAAGTGGATAAATCGACCTCTTTGAAGATTTCGTTGGTAACCGGATTTCTTCATCTAATGCTAGACAGAAAAATTCTCAGTAACTTCTTTGGGTTGCGTGTACTCAACTCACAGAGTTGAATCTTCTTTTAGACAGAACATTTTTGAAACACTCTTTTTATCGAATTTACAAGTGGAGATTTCATGCGCTTTTCGGCCACAGGTAGAAAAGGAGATATCTTCGTATAAAAACTACAGAGAATCATGTTCAGAAACAACCTTGTGATGTGTGCGTTCCAATCACAGAGTTTAACTTTTTCCTTTCATAGAGCAGTTTGGGAACACTCTGTTTGTAATGTGTGCAAGTGGATAATTGGACCTCCTTGAGGATTTCGTTGTTAACGGGTTTTCTTCATCAAATGCTAGACAGAAGAATTCTCAGTAACTTCTTTGGGTTGCGTGTATTCAACTCACAGAATTGAACCTTCTTTTAGAGAGAACAGATTTGAAACATTCTTTTTGTGGAATTTACAAGTGGAGATTCCAAGCGCTTTGATGTCAAAGGAAGAAAAGGGAATATCTTCCTATAAAAACTCTAGAGAATCATTCTGAGAAACCACGTCTTTATGTGTGCGTTCCACTCATAGAGTTTAACCTTTCTTCCATGGAGCAGTTTGGAAACACTCTGTTTGTAAATTCTGCAAGAGGATATTTGGACCTCTTTGACGATTTCATTGGAAACGGGTTTTCTTTATCTAGTGCTAGACAGAAGAATCCTCAGTAACTTCTTTGGGTTGCATGTATTCACCTCACAGAGTTGAACCTTCCTTTAGAGAGAGCAGATTTGAAACACTCTTTTGTGGGATTTGCAAGTGGAGATTTCTAGCGCATTGGGACCAATTGTATAAAAGGAAATATCTTCGTATTTAAACTAGAGAGAATCATTCTCAGAAACCACTTTGTGATCTGTGCGTTCCACTCACAGCGTTTAACCTTTCTTTTCATAGAGCAGTTGGGAAACACTCTGTAACATCTGCAAGTGGATATTTGGATCTCTTTGAGGATTTCGTTGGAGACGGGATTTCTTCATCTAATGCTAGTCAGAAGAAATCTCAGTAACTTCTTTGGGTTGCGTGTATTCCACTCATAGAGTTGAACCTTCCTTTAGAGTGAGCAGATTTGAAACACTCTTTTTGTTGAAATTGCAATTGGAGATTTCAAGCACTTGGGGGTCAACGGAAGAAAAGGAAATATCTTCGTACAAAAACTACAGAGAATCATTTTCAGAAACCACCTTGTGATGTGTGTGTTCCACACACAGCGTTTAACCTTTCTTTTCATAGAGCAGTTTGGAAACACTCTGTTTGTAAAGTCTGCAAGTTGATATTTGGACCTCCTTGAGTATTTCGTTCGAAACGGGATTTCTTCATCTAGTGCTAGACAGAAGAATTCTCAGTAACTTCTTTGGGTTGCGTGTACTCAACTCACAGAGTTGAATCTTCTTTTACACAGAACATTTTTGAAACACTCTTTTTATCGAATTTACAAGTGGAGATTTCAAGCGCTTTTCGGCCACAGGTAGAAAAGGAGATATCTTCGTATAAAAACTACAGAGAATCATGTTCAGAAACAACCTTGTGATGTGTGCGTTCCAATCACAGAGTTTAACTTTTTCCTTTCATAGAGCAGTTTGGGAACACTCTGTTTGTAATGTGTGCAAGTGGATAATTGGACCTCCTTGAGGATTTCGTTGTTAACGGGTTTTCTTCATCAAATGCTAGACAGAAGAATTCTCAGTAACTTCTTTGGTTTGCATGTATTCAACTCACAGTGTTGAACCTTCCTTTAGACAGAGCGGATTTGAAACACTCTTTTTGTGGAATTTGCAAGTGGACATTTCAAGCGCTTTGGGCCAATGGTAGAAACGGAAATATCTTCATATAAAAACTAGAGACAATCATTCTCAGAAACCACTTTGTGATGCGTTCGTTCCACTCACAGAGTTTCACCTTCGTTTTCATAGAGCAGTTTGGAAACACTCCCTTTGTAAAGTCTTCAAGTGGATATTTGGACCTCTTTGAGGATTTCATTGGAAACCGGATTTATCAATCTAATGCGAGACACAAGATTTCTTAGTAACTTCTTTGGGTTGCGTGTTTTCAACTCACAGAGTTGAACCTTCCTTTAGACAGAGCAGATTTCAAACAATCTTTTGTGGAATTTGCAAGAGGAGATTTCAAGCCCCTTGGGGCCAATGGTAGAAAAGGAAATATCTACGTATGAAAACAATAGAGAATCATTCTCACATACCACTTTCTGATGTGTGCGTTCCACTCACGGAGTTTAACCTTTCTGTTCATAGAGCCGTTTGGAAACACTCTGTTTGTAAAGTCTGCAAGTGGATATTTGGACATCTTTGAGGATTTCTTTGGAAAAGGGATTCCTTCATCCAATGCCAGACAGAAGAATTCTCAGTAACTTCTTTGGGTTGCGTGTATTCAACACACAGAACTGAAACTTCCTTTAGGCAGAGCACATTTGAAACACTCTTTTTGAGGAATTTGCAAGTGGAGATTTCAAGCCCCTTGGGGTCAGTGGTAGAAAAGGTAATATCTTCGAATAAAAACTAGAGAGAATCATTCTCCGAAACCACTTTGTGATGTGTGCATTCCACTCACAGAGTTTAACCTATCTTTTCACAGAGCAGTTTGGAAACACTCTGTTTGTAAAGTCGGCAGTGGATACTTGGGCCTTCTTGTGGATTTCGTTGGAAACGGGATTCCTTCATCTAATGCTAGACAGAAGAATTCTCAGTAACTTCTTTGTGTTGCATGTATTCAACTCACAGAGTTTAACCTTCCTCTAAGCAGAGCAGATTTGAAACACACTTTTTGTGGAATTTGAAATTGGAGATTTCAAGAGTTTTGGGGTCAAAGGTAGAAAAGGAAATATCTTCCTATAAAAACAATAGAGAATCATTCTTAGAAACCACTTTGTGATGTGTGTGTTACACTCACAGAGCCTAACATTTCCTTTCATAGAGCAGTTTGGAAACACTGTGTTTGTACCTTCTGCAAGTGGATATTTGGACCTCTTTGTGGATTTCATTGGAAACGGGATTTCTTCATCTAATGCTTGACAGGAGAATTCTCAGTAACTTCTTTGCGTTGCGTGTATTCAATTCTCAGAGTTTAACCTTCCTTTAGACAGAGCAGCTCTGAAACACTCTTTTTTGTGGAAATTGCAAGTGGAGATTTCAAGCACATTGGGTCCAAATGTAGAAAAGGAATATCTTCGTATAAAAACTACAGACAATCATTCTCAGAAACCATTTCGTGATGTGTGCGTTCCACTCACAGCGTTTAACCTTTCTTTTCATAGAGCAGTTTGGAAACACTCTGTTTGTAACGTCTGCAAGTGGATAAATCGACCTCTTTGAAGATTTCGTTGGTAACCGGATTTCTTCATCTAATGCTAGACAGAAAAATTCTCAGTAACTTCTTTGGGTTGCGTGTACTCAACTCACAGAGTTGAATCTTCTTTTAGACAGAACATTTTTGAAACACTCTTTTTATCGAATTTACAAGTGGAGATTTCATGCGCTTTTCGGCCACAGGTAGAAAAGGAGATATCTTCGTATAAAAACTACAGAGAATCATGTTCAGAAACAACCTTGTGATGTGTGCGTTCCAATCACAGAGTTTAACTTTTTCCTTTCATAGAGCAGTTTGGGAACACTCTGTTTGTAATGTGTGCAAGTGGATAATTGGACCTCCTTGAGGATTTCGTTGTTAACGGGTTTTCTTCATCAAATGCTAGACAGAAGAATTCTCAGTAACTTCTTTGGGTTGCGTGTATTCAACTCACAGAATTGAACCTTCTTTTAGAGAGAACAGATTTGAAACATTCTTTTTGTGGAATTTACAAGTGGAGATTCCAAGCGCTTTGATGTCAAAGGAAGAAAAGGGAATATCTTCCTATAAAAGCTCTAGAGAATCATTCTGAGAAACCACGTCTTTATGTGTGCGTTCCACTCATAGAGTTTAACCTTTCTTCCATGGAGCAGTTTGGAAACACTCTGTTTGTAAATTCTGCAAGAGGATATTTGGACCTCTTTGACGATTTCGTTGGAAACGGGTTTTCTTTATCTAGTGCTAGACAGAAGAATCCTCAGTAACTTCTTTGGGTTGCATGTATTCACCTCACAGAGTTGAACCTTCCTTTAGAGAGAGCAGATTTGAAACACTCTTTTGTGGGATTTGCAAGTGGAGATTTCTAGCGCATTGGGACCAATTGTATAAAAGGAAATATCTTCGTATTTAAACTAGAGAGAATCATTCTCAGAAACCACTTTGTGATCTGTGCGTTCCACTCACAGCGTTTAACCTTTCTTTTCATAGAGCAGTTGGGAAACACTCTGTAACATCTGCAAGTGGATATTTGGATCTCTTTGAGGATTTCGTTGGAGACGGGATTTCTTCATCTAATGCTAGTCAGAAGAAATCTCAGTAACTTCTTTGGGTTGCGTGTATTCCACTCATAGAGTTGAACCTTCCTTTAGAGTGAGCAGATTTGAAACACTCTTTTTGTTGAAATTGCAATTGGAGATTTCAAGCACTTGGGGGTCAACGGAAGAAAAGGAAATATCTTCGTACAAAAACTACAGAGAATCATTTTCAGAAACCACCTTGTGATGTGTGTGTTCCACACACAGCGTTTAACCTTTCTTTTCATAGAGCAGTTTGGAAACACTCTGTTTGTAAAGTCTGCAAGTTGATATTTGGACCTCCTTGAGTATTTCGTTCGAAACGGGATTTCTTCATCTAGTGCTAGACAGAAGAATTCTCAGTAACTTCTTTGGGTTGCGTGTACTCAACTCACAGAGTTGAATCTTCTTTTACACAGAACATTTTTGAAACACTCTTTTTATCGAATTTACAAGTGGAGATTTCAAGCGCTTTTCGGCCACAGGTAGAAAAGGAGGTATCTTCGTATAAAAACTACAGAGAATCATGTTCAGAAACAACCTTGTGATGTGTGCGTTCCAATCACAGAGTTTAACTTTTTCCTTTCATAGAGCAGTTTGGGAACACTCTGTTTGTAATGTGTGCAAGTGGATAATTGGACCTCCTTGAGGATTTCGTTGTTAACGGGTTTTCTTCATCAAATGCTAGACAGAAGAATTCTCAGTAACTTCTTTGGTTTGCATGTATTCAACTCACAGTGTTGAACCTTCCTTTAGACAGAGCGGATTTGAAACACTCTTTTTGTGGAATTTGCAAGTGGACATTTCAAGCGCTTTGGGCCAATGGTAGAAACGGAAATATCTTCATATAAAAACTAGAGACAATCATTCTCAGAAACCACTTTGTGATGCGTTCGTTCCACTCACAGAGTTTCACCTTCGTTTTCATAGAGCAGTTTGGAAACACTCCCTTTGTAAAGTCTTCAAGTGGATATTTGGACCTCTTTGAGGATTTCATTGGAAACCGGATTTATCAATCTAATGCGAGACACAAGATTTCTTAGTAACTTCTTTGGGTTGCGTGTTTTCAACTCACAGAGTTGAACCTTCCTTTAGACAGAGCAGATTTCAAACAATCTTTTGTGGAATTTGCAAGAGGAGATTTCAAGCCCCTTGGGGCCAATGGTAGAAAAGGAAATATCTACGTATAAAAACAATAGAGAATCATTCTCACATACCACTTTCTGATGTGTGCGTTCCACTCACGGAGTTTAACCTTTCTGTTCATAGAGCCGTTTGGAAACACTCTGTTTGTAAAGTCTGCAAGTGGATATTTGGACATCTTTGAGGATTTCTTTGGAAAAGGGATTCCTTCATCCAATGCTAGACAGAAGAATTCTCAGTAACTTCTTTGGGTTGCGTGTATTCAACACACAGAACTGAAACTTCCTTTAGGCAGAGCACATTTGAAACACTCTTTTTGAGGAATTTGCAAGTGGAGATTTCAAGCCCCTTGGGGTTAGTGGTAGAAAAGGTAATATCTTCGAATAAAAACTAGAGAGAATCATTCTCCGAAACCACTTTGTGATGTGTGCATTCCACTCACAGAGTTTAACCTATCTTTTCACAGAGGAGTTTGGAAACACTCTGTTTGTAAAGTCGGCAGTGGATACTGGGGCCTTCTTGTGGATTTCGTTGGAAACGGGATTCCTTCATCTAATGCTAGACAGAAGAATTCTCAGTAACTTCTTTGTGTTGCATGTATTCAACTCACAGAGTTTAACCTTCCTCTAAGCAGAGCAGATTTGAAACACACTTTTTGTGGAATTTGAAATTGGAGATTTCAAGAGTTTGGGGGTCAAAGGTAGAAAAGGAAATATCTTCCTATAAAAACAATAGAGAATCATTCTTAGAAACCACTTTGTGATGTGTGTGTTACACTCACAGAGCCTAACATTTCCTTTCATAGAGCAGTTTGGAAACACTGTGTTTGTACCTTCTGCAAGTGGATATTTGGACCTCTTTGTGGATTTCATTGGAAACGGGATTTCTTCATCTAATGCTTGACAGGAGAATTCTCAGTAACTTCTTTGCGTTGCGTGTATTCAATTCTCAGAGTTTAACCTTCCTTTAGACAGAGCAGCTCTGAAACACTCTTTTTTGTGGAAATTGCAAGTGGAGATTTCAAGCACATTGGGTCCAAATGTAGAAAAGGAATATCTTCGTATAAAAACTACAGAGAATCATTCTCAGAAACCATTTCGTGATGTGTGCGTTCCACTCACAGCGTTTAACCTTTCTTTTCATAGAGCAGTTTGGAAACACTCTGTTTGTAACGTCTGCAAGTGGATAAATCGACCTCTTTGAAGATTTCGTTGGTAACCGGATTTCTTCATCTAATGCTAGACAGAAAAATTCTCAGTAACTTCTTTGGGTTGCGTGTACTCAACTCACAGAGTTGAATCTTCTTTTAGACAGAACATTTTTGAAACACTCTTTTTATCGAATTTACAAGTGGAGATTTCATGCGCTTTTCGGCCACAGGTAGAAAAGGAGATATCTTCGTATAAAAACTACAGAGAATCATGTTCAGAAACAACCTTGTGATGTGTGCGTTCCAATCACAGAGTTTAACTTTTTCCTTTCATAGAGCAGTTTGGGAACACTCTGTTTGTAATGTGTGCAAGTGGATAATTGGACCTCCTTGAGGATTTCGTTGTTAACGGGTTTTCTTCATCAAATGCTAGACAGAAGAATTCTCAGTAACTTCTTTGGGTTGCGTGTATTCAACTCACAGAATTGAACCTTCTTTTAGAGAGAACAGATTTGAAACATTCTTTTTGTGGAATTTACAAGTGGAGATTCCAAGCGCTTTGATGTCAAAGGAAGAAAAGGGAATATCTTCCTATAAAAACTCTAGAGAATCATTCTGAGAAACCACGTCTTTATGTGTGCGTTCCACTCATAGAGTTTAACCTTTCTTCCATGGAGCAGTTTGGAAACACTCTGTTTGTAAATTCTGCAAGAGGATATTTGGACCTCTTTGACGATTTCATTGGAAACGGGTTTTCTTTATCTAGTGCTAGACAGAAGAATCCTCAGTAACTTCTTTGGGTTGCATGTATTCACCTCACAGAGTTGAACCTTCCTTTAGAGAGAGCAGATTTGAAACACTCTTTTGTGGGATTTGCAAGTGGAGATTTCTAGCGCATTGGGACCAATTGTATAAAAGGAAATATCTTCGTATTTAAACTAGAGAGAATCATTCTCAGAAACCACTTTGTGATCTGTGCGTTCCACTCACAGCGTTTAACCTTTCTTTTCATAGAGCAGTTGGGAAACACTCTGTAACATCTGCAAGTGGATATTTGGATCTCTTTGAGGATTTCGTTGGAGACGGGATTTCTTCATCTAATGCTAGTCAGAAGAAATCTCAGTAACTTCTTTGGGTTGCGTGTATTCCACTCATAGAGTTGAACCTTCCTTTAGAGTGAGCAGATTTGAAACACTCTTTTTGTTGAAATTGCAATTGGAGATTTCAAGCACTTGGGGGTCAACGGAAGAAAAGGAAATATCTTCGTACAAAAACTACAGAGAATCATTTTCAGAAACCACCTTGTGATGTGTGTGTTCCACACACAGCGTTTAACCTTTCTTTTCATAGAGCAGTTTTGAAACACTCTGTTTGTAAAGTCTGCAAGTTGATATTTGGACCTCCTTGAGTATTTCGTTCGAAACGGGATTTCTTCATCTAGTGCTAGACAGAAGAATTCTCAGTAACTTCTTTGGGTTGCGTGTACTCAACTCACAGAGTTGAATCTTCTTTTACACAGAACATTTTTGAAACACTCTTTTTATCGAATTTACAAGTGGAGATTTCAAGCGCTTTTCGGCCACAGGTAGAAAAGGAGATATCTTCGTATAAAAACTACAGAGAATCATGTTCAGAAACAACCTTGTGATGTGTGCGTTCCAATCACAGAGTTTAACTTTTTCCTTTCATAGAGCAGTTTGGGAACACTCTGTTTGTAATGTGTGCAAGTGGATAATTGGACCTCCTTGAGGATTTCGTTGTTAACGGGTTTTCTTCATCAAATGCTAGACAGAAGAATTCTCAGTAACTTCTTTGGTTTGCATGTATTCAACTCACAGTGTTGAACCTTCCTTTAGACAGAGCGGATTTGAAACACTCTTTTTGTGGAATTTGCAAGTGGACATTTCAAGCGCTTTGGGCCAATGGTAGAAACGGAAATATCTTCATATAAAAACTAGAGACAATCATTCTCAGAAACCACTTTGTGATGCGTTCGTTCCACTCACAGAGTTTCACCTTCGTTTTCATAGAGCAGTTTGGAAACACTCCCTTTGTAAAGTCTTCAAGTGGATATTTGGACCTCTTTGAGGATTTCATTGGAAACCGGATTTATCAATCTAATGCGAGACACAAGATTTCTTAGTAACTTCTTTGGGTTGCGTGTTTTCAACTCACAGAGTTGAACCTTCCTTTAGACAGAGCAGATTTCAAACAATCTTTTGTGGAATTTGCAAGAGGAGATTTCAAGCCCCTTGGGGCCAATGGTAGAAAAGGAAATATCTACGTATGAAAACAATAGAGAATCATTCTCACATACCACTTTCTGATGTGTGCGTTCCACTCACGGAGTTTAACCTTTCTGTTCATAGAGCCGTTTGGAAACACTCTGTTTGTAAAGTCTGCAAGTGGATATTTGGACATCTTTGAGGATTTCTTTGGAAAAGGGATTCCTTCATCCAATGCCAGACAGAAGAATTCTCAGTAACTTCTTTGGGTTGCGTGTATTCAACACACAGAACTGAAACTTCCTTTAGGCAGAGCACATTTGAAACACTCTTTTTGAGGAATTTGCAAGTGGAGATTTCAAGCCCCTTGGGGTCAGTGGTAGAAAAGGTAATATCTTCGAATAAAAACTAGAGAGAATCATTCTCCGAAACCACTTTGTGATGTGTGCATTCCACTCACAGAGTTTAACCTATCTTTTCACAGAGCAGTTTGGAAACACTCTGTTTGTAAAGTCGGCAGTGGATACTTGGGCCTTCTTGTGGATTTCGTTGGAAACGGGATTCCTTCATCTAATGCTAGACAGAAGAATTCTCAGTAACTTCTTTGTGTTGCATGTATTCAACTCACAGAGTTTAACCTTCCTCTAAGCAGAGCAGATTTGAAACACACTTTTTGTGGAATTTGAAATTGGAGATTTCAAGAGTTTTGGGGTCAAAGGTAGAAAAGGAAATATCTTCCTATAAAAACAATAGAGAATCATTCTTAGAAACCACTTTGTGATGTGTGTGTTACACTCACAGAGCCTAACATTTCCTTTCATAGAGCAGTTTGGAAACACTGTGTTTGTACCTTCTGCAAGTGGATATTTGGACCTCTTTGTGGATTTCATTGGAAACGGGATTTCTTCATCTAATGCTTGACAGGAGAATTCTCAGTAACTTCTTTGCGTTGCGTGTATTCAATTCTCAGAGTTTAACCTTCCTTTAGACAGAGCAGCTCTGAAACACTCTTTTTTGTGGAAATTGCAAGTGGAGATTTCAAGCACATTGGGTCCAAATGTAGAAAAGGAATATCTTCGTATAAAAACTACAGACAATCATTCTCAGAAACCATTTCGTGATGTGTGCGTTCCACTCACAGCGTTTAACCTTTCTTTTCATAGAGCAGTTTGGAAACACTCTGTTTGTAACGTCTGCAAGTGGATAAATCGACCTCTTTGAAGATTTCGTTGGTAACCGGATTTCTTCATCTAATGCTAGACAGAAAAATTCTCAGTAACTTCTTTGGGTTGCGTGTACTCAACTCACAGAGTTGAATCTTCTTTTAGACAGAACATTTTTGAAACACTCTTTTTATCGAATTTACAAGTGGAGATTTCATGCGCTTTTCGGCCACAGGTAGAAAAGGAGATATCTTCGTATAAAAACTACAGAGAATCATGTTCAGAAACAACCTTGTGATGTGTGCGTTCCAATCACAGAGTTTAACTTTTTCCTTTCATAGAGCAGTTTGGGAACACTCTGTTTGTAATGTGTGCAAGTGGATAATTGGACCTCCTTGAGGATTTCGTTGTTAACGGGTTTTCTTCATCAAATGCTAGACAGAAGAATTCTCAGTAACTTCTTTGGGTTGCGTGTATTCAACTCACAGAATTGAACCTTCTTTTAGAGAGAACAGATTTGAAACATTCTTTTTGTGGAATTTACAAGTGGAGATTCCAAGCGCTTTGATGTCAAAGGAAGAAAAGGGAATATCTTCCTATAAAAGCTCTAGAGAATCATTCTGAGAAACCACGTCTTTATGTGTGCGTTCCACTCATAGAGTTTAACCTTTCTTCCATGGAGCAGTTTGGAAACACTCTGTTTGTAAATTCTGCAAGAGGATATTTGGACCTCTTTGACGATTTCGTTGGAAACGGGTTTTCTTTATCTAGTGCTAGACAGAAGAATCCTCAGTAACTTCTTTGGGTTGCATGTATTCACCTCACAGAGTTGAACCTTCCTTTAGAGAGAGCAGATTTGAAACACTCTTTTGTGGGATTTGCAAGTGGAGATTTCTAGCGCATTGGGACCAATTGTATAAAAGGAAATATCTTCGTATTTAAACTAGAGAGAATCATTCTCAGAAACCACTTTGTGATCTGTGCGTTCCACTCACAGCGTTTAACCTTTCTTTTCATAGAGCAGTTGGGAAACACTCTGTAACATCTGCAAGTGGATATTTGGATCTCTTTGAGGATTTCGTTGGAGACGGGATTTCTTCATCTAATGCTAGTCAGAAGAAATCTCAGTAACTTCTTTGGGTTGCGTGTATTCCACTCATAGAGTTGAACCTTCCTTTAGAGTGAGCAGATTTGAAACACTCTTTTTGTTGAAATTGCAATTGGAGATTTCAAGCACTTGGGGGTCAACGGAAGAAAAGGAAATATCTTCGTACAAAAACTACAGAGAATCATTTTCAGAAACCACCTTGTGATGTGTGTGTTCCACACACAGCGTTTAACCTTTCTTTTCATAGAGCAGTTTGGAAACACTCTGTTTGTAAAGTCTGCAAGTTGATATTTGGACCTCCTTGAGTATTTCGTTCGAAACGGGATTTCTTCATCTAGTGCTAGACAGAAGAATTCTCAGTAACTTCTTTGGGTTGCGTGTACTCAACTCACAGAGTTGAATCTTCTTTTACACAGAACATTTTTGAAACACTCTTTTTATCGAATTTACAAGTGGAGATTTCAAGCGCTTTTCGGCCACAGGTAGAAAAGGAGATATCTTCGTATAAAAACTACAGAGAATCATGTTCAGAAACAACCTTGTGATGTGTGCGTTCCAATCACAGAGTTTAACTTTTTCCTTTCATAGAGCAGTTTGGGAACACTCTGTTTGTAATGTGTGCAAGTGGATAATTGGACCTCCTTGAGGATTTCGTTGTTAACGGGTTTTCTTCATCAAATGCTAGACAGAAGAATTCTCAGTAACTTCTTTGGTTTGCATGTATTCAACTCACAGTGTTGAACCTTCCTTTAGACAGAGCGGATTTGAAACACTCTTTTTGTGGAATTTGCAAGTGGACATTTCAAGCGCTTTGGGCCAATGGTAGAAACGGAAATATCTTCATATAAAAACTAGAGACAATCATTCTCAGAAACCACTTTGTGATGCGTTCGTTCCACTCACAGAGTTTCACCTTCGTTTTCATAGAGCAGTTTGGAAACACTCCCTTTGTAAAGTCTTCAAGTGGATATTTGGACCTCTTTGAGGATTTCATTGGAAACCGGATTTATCAATCTAATGCGAGACACAAGATTTCTTAGTAACTTCTTTGGGTTGCGTGTTTTCAACTCACAGAGTTGAACCTTCCTTTAGACAGAGCAGATTTCAAACAATCTTTTGTGGAATTTGCAAGAGGAGATTTCAAGCCCCTTGGGGCCAATGGTAGAAAAGGAAATATCTACGTATGAAAACAATAGAGAATCATTCTCACATACCACTTTCTGATGTGTGCGTTCCACTCACGGAGTTTAACCTTTCTGTTCATAGAGCCGTTTGGAAACACTCTGTTTGTAAAGTCTGCAAGTGGATATTTGGACATCTTTGAGGATTTCTTTGGAAAAGGGATTCCTTCATCCAATGCCAGACAGAAGAATTCTCAGTAACTTCTTTGGGTTGCGTGTATTCAACACACAGAACTGAAACTTCCTTTAGGCAGAGCACATTTGAAACACTCTTTTTGAGGAATTTGCAAGTGGAGATTTCAAGCCCCTTGGGGTCAGTGGTAGAAAAGGTAATATCTTCGAATAAAAACTAGAGAGAATCATTCTCCGAAACCACTTTGTGATGTGTGCATTCCACTCACAGAGTTTAACCTATCTTTTCACAGAGCAGTTTGGAAACACTCTGTTTGTAAAGTCGGCAGTGGATACTTGGGCCTTCTTGTGGATTTCGTTGGAAACGGGATTCCTTCATCTAATGCTAGACAGAAGAATTCTCAGTAACTTCTTTGTGTTGCATGTATTCAACTCACAGAGTTTAACCTTCCTCTAAGCAGAGCAGATTTGAAACACACTTTTTGTGGAATTTGAAATTGGAGATTTCAAGAGTTTGGGGGTCAAAGGTAGAAAAGGAAATATCTTCCTATAAAAACAATAGAGAATCATTCTTAGAAACCACTTTGTGATGTGTGTGTTACACTCACAGAGCCTAACATTTCCTTTCATAGAGCAGTTTGGAAACACTGTGTTTGTACCTTCTGCAAGTGGATATTTGGACCTCTTTGTGGATTTCATTGGAAACGGGATTTCTTCATCTAATGCTTGACAGGAGAATTCTCAGTAACTTCTTTGCGTTGCGTGTATTCAATTCTCAGAGTTTAACCTTCCTTTAGACAGAGCAGCTCTGAAACACTCTTTTTTGTGGAAATTGCAAGTGGAGATTTCAAGCACATTGGGTCCAAATGTAGAAAAGGAATATCTTCGTATAAAAACTACAGAGAATCATTCTCAGAAACCATTTCGTGATGTGTGCGTTCCACTCACAGCGTTTAACCTTTCTTTTCATAGAGCAGTTTGGAAACACTCTGTTTGTAACGTCTGCAAGTGGATAAATCGACCTCTTTGAAGATTTCGTTGGTAACCGGATTTCTTCATCTAATGCTAGACAGAAAAATTCTCAGTAACTTCTTTGGGTTGCGTGTACTCAACTCACAGAGTTGAATCTTCTTTTAGACAGAACATTTTTGAAACACTCTTTTTATCGAATTTACAAGTGGAGATTTCATGCGCTTTTCGGCCACAGGTAGAAAAGGAGATATCTTCGTATAAAAACTACAGAGAATCATGTTCAGAAACAACCTTGTGATGTGTGCGTTCCAATCACAGAGTTTAACTTTTTCCTTTCATAGAGCAGTTTGGGAACACTCTGTTTGTAATGTGTGCAAGTGGATAATTGGACCTCCTTGAGGATTTCGTTGTTAACGGGTTTTCTTCATCAAATGCTAGACAGAAGAATTCTCAGTAACTTCTTTGGGTTGCGTGTATTCAACTCACAGAATTGAACCTTCTTTTAGAGAGAACAGATTTGAAACATTCTTTTTGTGGAATTTACAAGTGGAGATTCCAAGCGCTTTGATGTCAAAGGAAGAAAAGGGAATATCTTCCTATAAAAGCTCTAGAGAATCATTCTGAGAAACCACGTCTTTATGTGTGCGTTCCACTCATAGAGTTTAACCTTTCTTCCATGGAGCAGTTTGGAAACACTCTGTTTGTAAATTCTGCAAGAGGATATTTGGACCTCTTTGACGATTTCGTTGGAAACGGGTTTTCTTTATCTAGTGCTAGACAGAAGAATCCTCAGTAACTTCTTTGGGTTGCATGTATTCACCTCACAGAGTTGAACCTTCCTTTAGAGAGAGCAGATTTGAAACACTCTTTTGTGGGATTTGCAAGTGGAGATTTCTAGCGCATTGGGACCAATTGTATAAAAGGAAATATCTTCGTATTTAAACTAGAGAGAATCATTCTCAGAAACCACTTTGTGATCTGTGCGTTCCACTCACAGCGTTTAACCTTTCTTTTCATAGAGCAGTTGGGAAACACTCTGTAACATCTGCAAGTGGATATTTGGATCTCTTTGAGGATTTCGTTGGAGACGGGATTTCTTCATCTAATGCTAGTCAGAAGAAATCTCAGTAACTTCTTTGGGTTGCGTGTATTCCACTCATAGAGTTGAACCTTCCTTTAGAGTGAGCAGATTTGAAACACTCTTTTTGTTGAAATTGCAATTGGAGATTTCAAGCACTTGGGGGTCAACGGAAGAAAAGGAAATATCTTCGTACAAAAACTACAGAGAATCATTTTCAGAAACCACCTTGTGATGTGTGTGTTCCACACACAGCGTTTAACCTTTCTTTTCATAGAGCAGTTTTGAAACACTCTGTTTGTAAAGTCTGCAAGTTGATATTTGGACCTCCTTGAGTATTTCGTTCGAAACGGGATTTCTTCATCTAGTGCTAGACAGAAGAATTCTCAGTAACTTCTTTGGGTTGCGTGTACTCAACTCACAGAGTTGAATCTTCTTTTACACAGAACATTTTTGAAACACTCTTTTTATCGAATTTACAAGTGGAGATTTCAAGCGCTTTTCGGCCACAGGTAGAAAAGGAGATATCTTCGTATAAAAACTACAGAGAATCATGTTCAGAAACAACCTTGTGATGTGTGCGTTCCAATCACAGAGTTTAACTTTTTCCTTTCATAGAGCAGTTTGGGAACACTCTGTTTGTAATGTGTGCAAGTGGATAATTGGACCTCCTTGAGGATTTCGTTGTTAACGGGTTTTCTTCATCAAATGCTAGACAGAAGAATTCTCAGTAACTTCTTTCGTTTGCATGTATTCAACTCACAGTGTTGAACCTTCCTTTAGACAGAGCGGATTTGAAACACTCTTTTTGTGGAATTTGCAAGTGGACATTTCAAGCGCTTTGGGCCAATGGTAGAAACGGAAATATCTTCATATAAAAACTAGAGACAATCATTCTCAGAAACCACTTTGTGATGCGTTCGTTCCACTCACAGAGTTTCACCTTCGTTTTCATAGAGCAGTTTGGAAACACTCCCTTTGTAAAGTCTTCAAGTGGATATTTGGACCTCTTTGAGGATTTCATTGGAAACCGGATTTATCAATCTAATGCGAGACACAAGATTTCTTAGTAACTTCTTTGGGTTGCGTGTTTTCAACTCACAGAGTTGAACCTTCCTTTAGACAGAGCAGATTTCAAACAATCTTTTGTGGAATTTGCAAGAGGAGATTTCAAGCCCCTTGGGGCCAATGGTAGAAAAGGAAATATCTACGTATGAAAACAATAGAGAATCATTCTCACATACCACTTTCTGATGTGTGCGTTCCACTCACGGAGTTTAACCTTTCTGTTCATAGAGCCGTTTGGAAACACTCTGTTTGTAAAGTCTGCAAGTGGATATTTGGACATCTTTGAGGATTTCTTTGGAAAAGGGATTCCTTCATCCAATGCCAGACAGAAGAATTCTCAGTAACTTCTTTGGGTTGCGTGTATTCAACACACAGAACTGAAACTTCCTTTAGGCAGAGCACATTTGAAACACTCTTTTTGAGGAATTTGCAAGTGGAGATTTCAAGCCCCTTGGGGTCAGTGGTAGAAAAGGTAATATCTTCGAATAAAAACTAGAGAGAATCATTCTCCGAAACCACTTTGTGATGTGTGCATTCCACTCACAGAGTTTAACCTATCTTTTCACAGAGCAGTTTGGAAACACTCTGTTTGTAAAGTCGGCAGTGGATACTTGGGCCTTCTTGTGGATTTCGTTGGAAACGGGATTCCTTCATCTAATGCTAGACAGAAGAATTCTCAGTAACTTCTTTGTGTTGCATGTATTCAACTCACAGAGTTTAACCTTCCTCTAAGCAGAGCAGATTTGAAACACACTTTTTGTGGAATTTGAAATTGGAGATTTCAAGAGTTTGGGGGTCAAAGGTAGAAAAGGAAATATCTTCCTATAAAAACAATAGAGAATCATTCTTAGAAACCACTTTGTGATGTGTGTGTTACACTCACAGAGCCTAACATTTCCTTTCATAGAGCAGTTTGGAAACACTGTGTTTGTACCTTCTGCAAGTGGATATTTGGACCTCTTTGTGGATTTCATTGGAAACGGGATTTCTTCATCTAATGCTTGACAGGAGAATTCTCAGTAACTTCTTTGCGTTGCGTGTATTCAATTCTCAGAGTTTAACCTTCCTTTAGACAGAGCAGCTCTGAAACACTCTTTTTTGTGGAAATTGCAAGTGGAGATTTCAAGCACATTGGGTCCAAATGTAGAAAAGGAATATCTTCGTATAAAAACTACAGAGAATCATTCTCACAAACCATTTCGTGATGTGTGCGTTCCACTCACAGCGTTTAACCTTTCTTTTCATAGAGCAGTTTGGAAACACTCTGTTTGTAACGTCTGCAAGTGGATAAATCGACCTCTTTGAAGATTTCGTTGGTAACCGGATTTCTTCATCTAATGCTAGACAGAAAAATTCTCAGTAACTTCTTTGGGTTGCGTGTACTCAACTCACAGAGTTGAATCTTCTTTTAGACAGAACATTTTTGAAACACTCTTTTTATCGAATTTACAAGTGGAGATTTCATGCGCTTTTCGGCCACAGGTAGAAAAGGAGATATCTTCGTATAAAAACTACAGAGAATCATGTTCAGAAACAACCTTGTGATGTGTGCGTTCCAATCACAGAGTTTAACTTTTTCCTTTCATAGAGCAGTTTGGGAACACTCTGTTTGTAATGTGTGCAAGTGGATAATTGGACCTCCTTGAGGATTTCGTTGTTAACGGGTTTTCTTCATCAAATGCTAGACAGAAGAATTCTCAGTAACTTCTTTGGGTTGCGTGTATTCAACTCACAGAATTGAACCTTCTTTTAGAGAGAACAGATTTGAAACATTCTTTTTGTGGAATTTACAAGTGGAGATTCCAAGCGCTTTGATGTCAAAGGAAGAAAAGGGAATATCTTCCTATAAAAGCTCTAGAGAATCATTCTGAGAAACCACGTCTTTATGTGTGCGTTCCACTCATAGAGTTTAACCTTTCTTCCATGGAGCAGTTTGGAAACACTCTGTTTGTAAATTCTGCAAGAGGATATTTGGACCTCTTTGACGATTTCGTTGGAAACGGGTTTTCTTTATCTAGTGCTAGACAGAAGAATCCTCAGTAACTTCTTTGGGTTGCATGTATTCACCTCACAGAGTTGAACCTTCCTTTAGAGAGAGCAGATTTGAAACACTCTTTTGTGGGATTTGCAAGTGGAGATTTCTAGCGCATTGGGACCAATTGTATAAAAGGAAATATCTTCGTATTTAAACTAGAGAGAATCATTCTCAGAAACCACTTTGTGATCTGTGCGTTCCACTCACAGCGTTTAACCTTTCTTTTCATAGAGCAGTTGGGAAACACTCTGTAACATCTGCAAGTGGATATTTGGATCTCTTTGAGGATTTCGTTGGAGACGGGATTTCTTCATCTAATGCTAGTCAGAAGAAATCTCAGTAACTTCTTTGGGTTGCGTGTATTCCACTCATAGAGTTGAACCTTCCTTTAGAGTGAGCGGATTTGAAACACTCTTTTTGTTGAAATTGCAATTGGAGATTTCAAGCACTTGGGGGTCAACGGAAGAAAAGGAAATATCTTCGTACAAAAACTACAGAGAATCATTTTCAGAAACCACCTTGTGATGTGAGTGTTCCACACACAGCGTTTAACCTTTCTTTTCATAGAGCAGTTTTGAAACACTCTGTTTGTAAAGTCTGCAAGTTGATATTTGGACCTCCTTGAGTATTTCGTTCGAAACGGGATTTCTTCATCTAGTGCTAGACAGAAGAATTCTCAGTAACTTCTTTGGGTTGCGTGTACTCAACTCACAGAGTTGAATCTTCTTTTACACAGAACATTTTTGAAACACTCTTTTTATCGAATTTACAAGTGGAGATTTCAAGCGCTTTTCGGCCACAGGTAGAAAAGGAGATATCTTCGTATAAAAACTACAGAGAATCATGTTCAGAAACAACCTTGTGATGTGTGCGTTCCAATCACAGAGTTTAACTTTTTCCTTTCATAGAGCAGTTTGGGAACACTCTGTTTGTAATGTGTGCAAGTGGATAATTGGACCTCCTTGAGGATTTCGTTGTTAACGGGTTTTCTTCATCAAATGCTAGACAGAAGAATTCTCAGTAACTTCTTTGGTTTGCATGTATTCAACTCACAGTGTTGAACCTTCCTTTAGACAGAGCGGATTTGAAACACTCTTTTTGTGGAATTTGCAAGTGGACATTTCAAGCGCTTTGGGCCAATGGTAGAAACGGAAATATCTTCATATAAAAACTAGAGACAATCATTCTCAGAAACCACTTTGTGATGCGTTCGTTCCACTCACAGAGTTTCACCTTCGTTTTCATAGAGCAGTTTGGAAACACTCCCTTTGTAAAGTCTTCAAGTGGATATTTGGACCTCTTTGAGGATTTCATTGGAAACCGGATTTATCAATCTAATGCGAGACACAAGATTTCTTAGTAACTTCTTTGGGTTGCGTGTTTTCAACTCACAGAGTTGAACCTTCCTTTAGACAGAGCAGATTTCAAACAATCTTTTGTGGAATTTGCAAGAGGAGATTTCAAGCCCCTTGGGGCCAATGGTAGAAAAGGAAATATCTACGTATGAAAACAATAGAGAATCATTCTCACATACCACTTTCTGATGTGTGCGTTCCACTCACGGAGTTTAACCTTTCTGTTCATAGAGCCGTTTGGAAACACTCTGTTTGTAAAGTCTGCAAGTGGATATTTGGACATCTTTGAGGATTTCTTTGGAAAAGGGATTCCTTCATCCAATGCCAGACAGAAGAATTCTCAGTAACTTCTTTGGGTTGCGTGTATTCAACACACAGAACTGAAACTTCCTTTAGGCAGAGCACATTTGAAACACTCTTTTTGAGGAATTTGCAAGTGGAGATTTCAAGCCCCTTGGGGTCAGTGGTAGAAAAGGTAATATCTTCGAATAAAAACTAGAGAGAATCATTCTCCGAAACCACTTTGTGATGTGTGCATTCCACTCACAGAGTTTAACCTATCTTTTCACAGAGCAGTTTGGAAACACTCTGTTTGTAAAGTCGGCAGTGGATACTTGGGCCTTCTTGTGGATTTCGTTGGAAACGGGATTCCTTCATCTAATGCTAGACAGAAGAATTCTCAGTAACTTCTTTGTGTTGCATGTATTCAACTCACAGAGTTTAACCTTCCTCTAAGCAGAGCAGATTTGAAACACACTTTTTGTGGAATTTGAAATTGGAGATTTCAAGAGTTTGGGGGTCAAAGGTAGAAAAGGAAATATCTTCCTATAAAAACAATAGAGAATCATTCTTAGAAACCACTTTGTGATGTGTGTGTTACACTCACAGAGCCTAACATTTCCTTTCATAGAGCAGTTTGGAAACACTGTGTTTGTACCTTCTGCAAGTGGATATTTGGACCTCTTTGTGGATTTCATTGGAAACGGGATTTCTTCATCTAATGCTTGACAGGAGAATTCTCAGTAACTTCTTTGCGTTGCGTGTATTCAATTCTCAGAGTTTAACCTTCCTTTAGACAGAGCAGCTCTGAAACACTCTTTTTTGTGGAAATTGCAAGTGGAGATTTCAAGCACATTGGGTCCAAATGTAGAAAAGGAATATCTTCGTATAAAAACTACAGAGAATCATTCTCACAAACCATTTCGTGATGTGTGCGTTCCACTCACAGCGTTTAACCTTTCTTTTCATAGAGCAGTTTGGAAACACTCTGTTTGTAACGTCTGCAAGTGGATAAATCGACCTCTTTGAAGATTTCGTTGGTAACCGGATTTCTTCATCTAATGCTAGACAGAAAAATTCTCAGTAACTTCTTTGGGTTGCGTGTACTCAACTCACAGAGTTGAATCTTCTTTTAGACAGAACATTTTTGAAACACTCTTTTTATCGAATTTACAAGTGGAGATTTCATGCGCTTTTCGGCCACAGGTAGAAAAGGAGATATCTTCGTATAAAAACTACAGAGAATCATGTTCAGAAACAACCTTGTGATGTGTGCGTTCCAATCACAGAGTTTAACTTTTTCCTTTCATAGAGCAGTTTGGGAACACTCTGTTTGTAATGTGTGCAAGTGGATAATTGGACCTCCTTGAGGATTTCGTTGTTAACGGGTTTTCTTCATCAAATGCTAGACAGAAGAATTCTCAGTAACTTCTTTGGGTTGCGTGTATTCAACTCACAGAATTGAACCTTCTTTTAGAGAGAACAGATTTGAAACATTCTTTTTGTGGAATTTACAAGTGGAGATTCCAAGCGCTTTGATGTCAAAGGAAGAAAAGGGAATATCTTCCTATAAAAACTCTAGAGAATCATTCTGAGAAACCACGTCTTTATGTGTGCGTTCCACTCATAGAGTTTAACCTTTCTTCCATGGAGCAGTTTGGAAACACTCTGTTTGTAAATTCTGCAAGAGGATATTTGGACCTCTTTGACGATTTCGTTGGAAACGGGTTTTCTTTATCTAGTGCTAGACAGAAGAATCCTCAGTAACTTCTTTGGGTTGCATGTATTCACCTCACAGAGTTGAACCTTCCTTTAGAGAGAGCAGATTTGAAACACTCTTTTGTGGGATTTGCAAGTGGAGATTTCTAGCGCATTGGGACCAATTGTATAAAAGGAAATATCTTCGTATTTAAACTAGAGAGAATCATTCTCAGAAACCACTTTGTGATCTGTGCGTTCCACTCACAGCGTTTAACCTTTCTTTTCATAGAGCAGTTGGGAAACACTCTGTAACATCTGCAAGTGGATATTTGGATCTCTTTGAGGATTTCGTTGGAGACGGGATTTCTTCATCTAATGCTAGTCAGAAGAAATCTCAGTAACTTCTTTGGGTTGCGTGTATTCCACTCATAGAGTTGAACCTTCCTATAGAGTGAGCGGATTTGAAACACTCTTTTTGTTGAAATTGCAATTGGAGATTTCAAGCACTTGGGGGTCAACGGAAGAAAAGGAAATATCTTCGTACAAAAACTACAGAGAATCATTTTCAGAAACCACCTTGTGATGTGTGTGTTCCACACACAGCGTTTAACCTTTCTTTTCATAGAGCAGTTTCGAAACACTCTGTTTGTAAAGTCTGCAAGTTGATATTTGGACCTCCTTGAGTATTTCGTTCGAAACGGGATTTCTTCATCTAGTGCTAGACAGAAGAATTCTCAGTAACTTCTTTGGGTTGCGTGTACTCAACTCACAGAGTTGAATCTTCTTTTACACAGAACATTTTTGAAACACTCTTTTTATCGAATTTACAAGTGGAGATTTCAAGCGCTTTTCGGCCACAGGTAGAAAAGGAGATATCTTCGTATAAAAACTACAGAGAATCATGTTCAGAAACAACCTTGTGATGTGTGCGTTCCAATCACAGAGTTTAACTTTTTCCTTTCATAGAGCAGTTTGGGAACACTCTGTTTGTAATGTGTGCAAGTGGATAATTGGACCTCCTTGAGGATTTCGTTGTTAACGGGTTTTCTTCATCAAATGCTAGACAGAAGAATTCTCAGTAACTTCTTTGGTTTGCATGTATTCAACTCACAGTGTTGAACCTTCCTTTAGACAGAGCGGATTTGAAACACTCTTTTTGTGGAATTTGCAAGTGGACATTTCAAGCGCTTTGGGCCAATGGTAGAAACGGAAATATCTTCATATAAAAACTAGAGACAATCATTCTCAGAAACCACTTTGTGATGCGTTCGTTCCACTCACAGAGTTTCACCTTCGTTTTCATAGAGCAGTTTGGAAACACTCCCTTTGTAAAGTCTTCAAGTGGATATTTGGACCTCTTTGAGGATTTCATTGGAAACCGGATTTATCAATCTAATGCGAGACACAAGATTTCTTAGTAACTTCTTTGGGTTGCGTGTTTTCAACTCACAGAGTTGAACCTTCCTTTAGACAGAGCAGATTTCAAACAATCTTTTGTGGAATTTGCAAGAGGAGATTTCAAGCCCCTTGGGGCCAATGGTAGAAAAGGAAATATCTACGTATGAAAACAATAGAGAATCATTCTCACATACCACTTTCTGATGTGTGCGTTCCACTCACGGAGTTTAACCTTTCTGTTCATAGAGCCGTTTGGAAACACTCTGTTTGTAAAGTCTGCAAGTGGATATTTGGACATCTTTGAGGATTTCTTTGGAAAAGGGATTCCTTCATCCAATGCCAGACAGAAGAATTCTCAGTAACTTCTTTGGGTTGCGTGTATTCAACACACAGAACTGAAACTTCCTTTAGGCAGAGCACATTTGAAACACTCTTTTTGAGGAATTTGCAAGTGGAGATTTCAAGCCCCTTGGGGTCAGTGGTAGAAAAGGTAATATCTTCGAATAAAAACTAGAGAGAATCATTCTCCGAAACCACTTTGTGATGTGTGCATTCCACTCACAGAGTTTAACCTATCTTTTCACAGAGCAGTTTGGAAACACTCTGTTTGTAAAGTCGGCAGTGGATACTTGGGCCTTCTTGTGGATTTCGTTGGAAACGGGATTCCTTCATCTAATGCTAGACAGAAGAATTCTCAGTAACTTCTTTGTGTTGCATGTATTCAACTCACAGAGTTTAACCTTCCTCTAAGCAGAGCAGATTTGAAACACACTTTTTGTGGAATTTGAAATTGGAGATTTCAAGAGTTTGGGGGTCAAAGGTAGAAAAGGAAATATCTTCCTATAAAAACAATAGAGAATCATTCTTAGAAACCACTTTGTGATGTGTGTGTTACACTCACAGAGCCTAACATTTCCTTTCATAGAGCAGTTTGGAAACACTGTGTTTGTACCTTCTGCAAGTGGATATTTGGACCTCTTTGTGGATTTCATTGGAAACGGGATTTCTTCATCTAATGCTTGACAGGAGAATTCTCAGTAACTTCTTTGCGTTGCGTGTATTCAATTCTCAGAGTTTAACCTTCCTTTAGACAGAGCAGCTCTGAAACACTCTTTTTTGTGGAAATTGCAAGTGGAGATTTCAAGCACATTGGGTCCAAATGTAGAAAAGGAATATCTTCGTATAAAAACTACAGAGAATCATTCTCAGAAACCATTTCGTGATGTGTGCGTTCCACTCACAGCGTTTAACCTTTCTTTTCATAGAGCAGTTTGGAAACACTCTGTTTGTAACGTCTGCAAGTGGATAAATCGACCTCTTTGAAGATTTCGTTGGTAACCGGATTTCTTCATCTAATGCTAGACAGAAAAATTCTCAGTAACTTCTTTGGGTTGCGTGTACTCAACTCACAGAGTTGAATCTTCTTTTAGACAGAACATTTTTGAAACACTCTTTTTATCGAATTTACAAGTGGAGATTTCATGCGCTTTTCGGCCACAGGTAGAAAAGGAGATATCTTCGTATAAAAACTACAGAGAATCATGTTCAGAAACAACCTTGTGATGTGTGCGTTCCAATCACAGAGTTTAACTTTTTCCTTTCATAGAGCAGTTTGGGAACACTCTGTTTGTAATGTGTGCAAGTGGATAATTGGACCTCCTTGAGGATTTCGTTGTTAACGGGTTTTCTTCATCAAATGCTAGACAGAAGAATTCTCAGTAACTTCTTTGGGTTGCGTGTATTCAACTCACAGAATTGAACCTTCTTTTAGAGAGAACAGATTTGAAACATTCTTTTTGTGGAATTTACAAGTGGAGATTCCAAGCGCTTTGATGTCAAAGGAAGAAAAGGGAATATCTTCCTATAAAAGCTCTAGAGAATCATTCTGAGAAACCACGTCTTTATGTGTGCGTTCCACTCATAGAGTTTAACCTTTCTTCCATGGAGCAGTTTGGAAACACTCTGTTTGTAAATTCTGCAAGAGGATATTTGGACCTCTTTGACGATTTCGTTGGAAACGGGTTTTCTTTATCTAGTGCTAGACAGAAGAATCCTCAGTAACTTCTTTGGGTTGCATGTATTCACCTCACAGAGTTGAACCTTCCTTTAGAGAGAGCAGATTTGAAACACTCTTTTGTGGGATTTGCAAGTGGAGATTTCTAGCGCATTGGGACCAATTGTATAAAAGGAAATATCTTCGTATTTAAACTAGAGAGAATCATTCTCAGAAACCACTTTGTGATCTGTGCGTTCCACTCACAGCGTTTAACCTTTCTTTTCATAGAGCAGTTGGGAAACACTCTGTAACATCTGCAAGTGGATATTTGGATCTCTTTGAGGATTTCGTTGGAGACGGGATTTCTTCATCTAATGCTAGTCAGAAGAAATCTCAGTAACTTCTTTGGGTTGCGTGTATTTCACTCATAGAGTTGAACCTTCCTTTAGAGTGAGCGGATTTGAAACACTCTTTTTGTTGAAATTGCAATTGGAGATTTCAAGCACTTGGGGGTCAACGGAAGAAAAGGAAATATCTTCGTACAAAAACTACAGAGAATCATTTTCAGAAACCACCTTGTGATGTGTGTGTTCCACACACAGCGTTTAACCTTTCTTTTCATAGAGCAGTTTCGAAACACTCTGTTTGTAAAGTCTGCAAGTTGATATTTGGACCTCCTTGAGTATTTCGTTCGAAACGGGATTTCTTCATCTAGTGCTAGACAGAAGAATTCTCAGTAACTTCTTTGGGTTGCGTGTACTCAACTCACAGAGTTGAATCTTCTTTTAGACAGAACATTTTTGAAACACTCTTTTTATCGAATTTACAAGTGGAGATTTCAAGCGCTTTTCGGCCACAGGTAGAAAAGGAGATATCTTCGTATAAAAACTACAGAGAATCATGTTCAGAAACAACCTTGTGATGTGTGCGTTCCAATCACAGAGTTTAACTTTTTCCTTTCATAGAGCAGTTTGGGAACACTCTGTTTGTAATGTGTGCAAGTGGATAATTGGACCTCCTTGAGGATTTCGTTGTTAACGGGTTTTCTTCATCAAATGCTAGACAGAAGAATTCTCAGTAACTTCTTTGGTTTGCATGTATTCAACTCACAGTGTTGAACCTTCCTTTAGACAGAGCGGATTTGAAACACTCTTTTTGTGGAATTTGCAAGTGGACATTTCAAGCGCTTTGGGCCAATGGTAGAAACGGAAATATCTTCATATAAAAACTAGAGACAATCATTCTCAGAAACCACTTTGTGATGCGTTCGTTCCACTCACAGAGTTTCACCTTCGTTTTCATAGAGCAGTTTGGAAACACTCCCTTTGTAAAGTCTTCAAGTGGATATTTGGACCTCTTTGAGGATTTCATTGGAAACCGGATTTATCAATCTAATGCGAGACACAAGATTTCTTAGTAACTTCTTTGGGTTGCGTGTTTTCAACTCACAGAGTTGAACCTTCCTTTAGACAGAGCAGATTTCAAACAATCTTTTGTGGAATTTGCAAGAGGAGATTTCAAGCCCCTTGGGGCCAATGGTAGAAAAGGAAATATCTACGTATGAAAACAATAGAGAATCATTCTCACATACCACTTTCTGATGTGTGCGTTCCACTCACGGAGTTTAACCTTTCTGTTCATAGAGCCGTTTGGAAACACTCTGTTTGTAAAGTCTGCAAGTGGATATTTGGACATCTTTGAGGATTTCTTTGGAAAAGGGATTCCTTCATCCAATGCCAGACAGAAGAATTCTCAGTAACTTCTTTGGGTTGCGTGTATTCAACACACAGAACTGAAACTTCCTTTAGGCAGAGCACATTTGAAACACTCTTTTTGAGGAATTTGCAAGTGGAGATTTCAAGCCCCTTGGGGTCAGTGGTAGAAAAGGTAATATCTTCGAATAAAAACTAGAGAGAATCATTCTCCGAAACCACTTTGTGATGTGTGCATTCCACTCACAGAGTTTAACCTATCTTTTCACAGAGCAGTTTGGAAACACTCTGTTTGTAAAGTCGGCAGTGGATACTTGGGCCTTCTTGTGGATTTCGTTGGAAACGGGATTCCTTCATCTAATGCTAGACAGAAGAATTCTCAGTAACTTCTTTGTGTTGCATGTATTCAACTCACAGAGTTTAACCTTCCTCTAAGCAGAGCAGATTTGAAACACACTTTTTGTGGAATTTGAAATTGGAGATTTCAAGAGTTTGGGGGTCAAAGGTAGAAAAGGAAATATCTTCCTATAAAAACAATAGAGAATCATTCTTAGAAACCACTTTGTGATGTGTGTGTTACACTCACAGAGCCTAACATTTCCTTTCATAGAGCAGTTTGGAAACACTGTGTTTGTACCTTCTGCAAGTGGATATTTGGACCTCTTTGTGGATTTCATTGGAAACGGGATTTCTTCATCTAATGCTTGACAGGAGAATTCTCAGTAACTTCTTTGCGTTGCGTGTATTCAATTCTCAGAGTTTAACCTTCCTTTAGACAGAGCAGCTCTGAAACACTCTTTTTTGTGGAAATTGCAAGTGGAGATTTCAAGCACATTGGGTCCAAATGTAGAAAAGGAATATCTTCGTATAAAAACTACAGAGAATCATTCTCAGAAACCATTTCGTGATGTGTGCGTTCCACTCACAGCGTTTAACCTTTCTTTTCATAGAGCAGTTTGGAAACACTCTGTTTGTAACGTCTGCAAGTGGATAAATCGACCTCTTTGAAGATTTCGTTGGTAACCGGATTTCTTCATCTAATGCTAGACAGAAAAATTCTCAGTAACTTCTTTGGGTTGCGTGTACTCAACTCACAGAGTTGAATCTTCTTTTAGACAGAACATTTTTGAAACACTCTTTTTATCGAATTTACAAGTGGAGATTTCATGCGCTTTTCGGCCACAGGTAGAAAAGGAGATATCTTCGTATAAAAACTACAGAGAATCATGTTCAGAAACAACCTTGTGATGTGTGCGTTCCAATCACAGAGTTTAACTTTTTCCTTTCATAGAGCAGTTTGGGAACACTCTGTTTGTAATGTGTGCAAGTGGATAATTGGACCTCCTTGAGGATTTCGTTGTTAACGGGTTTTCTTCATCAAATGCTAGACAGAAGAATTCTCAGTAACTTCTTTGGGTTGCGTGTATTCAACTCACAGAATTGAACCTTCTTTTAGAGAGAACAGATTTGAAACATTCTTTTTGTGGAATTTACAAGTGGAGATTCCAAGCGCTTTGATGTCAAAGGAAGAAAAGGGAATATCTTCCTATAAAAGCTCTAGAGAATCATTCTGAGAAACCACGTCTTTATGTGTGCGTTCCACTCATAGAGTTTAACCTTTCTTCCATGGAGCAGTTTGGAAACACTCTGTTTGTAAATTCTGCAAGAGGATATTTGGACCTCTTTGACGATTTCGTTGGAAACGGGTTTTCTTTATCTAGTGCTAGACAGAAGAATCCTCAGTAACTTCTTTGGGTTGCATGTATTCACCTCACAGAGTTGAACCTTCCTTTAGAGAGAGCAGATTTGAAACACTCTTTTGTGGGATTTGCAAGTGGAGATTTCTAGCACATTGGGACCAATTGTATAAAAGGAAATATCTTCGTATTTAAACTAGAGAGAATCATTCTCAGAAACCACTTTGTGATCTGTGCGTTCCACTCACAGCGTTTAACCTTTCTTTTCATAGAGCAGTTGGGAAACACTCTGTAACATCTGCAAGTGGATATTTGGATCTCTTTGAGGATTTCGTTGGAGACGGGATTTCTTCATCTAATGCTAGTCAGAAGAAATCTCAGTAACTTCTTTGGGTTGCGTGTATTTCACTCATAGAGTTGAACCTTCCTTTAGAGTGAGCGGATTTGAAACACTCTTTTTGTTGAAATTGCAATTGGAGATTTCAAGCACTTGGGGGTCAACGGAAGAAAAGGAAATATCTTCGTACAAAAACTACAGAGAATCATTTTCAGAAACCACCTTGTGATGTGTGTGTTCCACACACAGCGTTTAACCTTTCTTTTCATAGAGCAGTTTGGAAACACTCTGTTTGTAAAGTCTGCAAGTTGATATTTGGACCTCCTTGAGTATTTCGTTCGAAACGGGATTTCTTCATCTAGTGCTAGACAGAAGAATTCTCAGTAACTTCTTTGGGTTGCGTGTACTCAACTCACAGAGTTGAATCTTCTTTTAGACAGAACATTTTTGAAACACTCTTTTTATCGAATTTACAAGTGGAGATTTCAAGCGCTTTTCGGCCACAGGTAGAAAAGGAGATATCTTCGTATAAAAACTACAGAGAATCATGTTCAGAAACAACCTTGTGATGTGTGCGTTCCAATCACAGAGTTTAACTTTTTCCTTTCATAGAGCAGTTTGGGAACACTCTGTTTGTAATGTGTGCAAGTGGATAATTGGACCTCCTTGAGGATTTCGTTGTTAACGGGTTTTCTTCATCAAATGCTAGACAGAAGAATTCTCAGTAACTTCTTTGGTTTGCATGTATTCAACTCACAGTGTTGAACCTTCCTTTAGACAGAGCGGATTTGAAACACTCTTTTTGTGGAATTTGCAAGTGGACATTTCAAGCGCTTTGGGCCAATGGTAGAAACGGAAATATCTTCATATAAAAACTAGAGACAATCATTCTCAGAAACCACTTTGTGATGCGTTCGTTCCACTCACAGAGTTTCACCTTCGTTTTCATAGAGCAGTTTGGAAACACTCCCTTTGTAAAGTCTTCAAGTGGATATTTGGACCTCTTTGAGGATTTCATTGGAAACCGGATTTATCAATCTAATGCGAGACACAAGATTTCTTAGTAACTTCTTTGGGTTGCGTGTTTTCAACTCACAGAGTTGAACCTTCCTTTAGACAGAGCAGATTTCAAACAATCTTTTGTGGAATTTGCAAGAGGAGATTTCAAGCCCCTTGGGGCCAATGGTAGAAAAGGAAATATCTACGTATGAAAACAATAGAGAATCATTCTCACATACCACTTTCTGATGTGTGCGTTCCACTCACGGAGTTTAACCTTTCTGTTCATAGAGCCGTTTGGAAACACTCTGTTTGTAAAGTCTGCAAGTGGATATTTGGACATCTTTGAGGATTTCTTTGGAAAAGGGATTCCTTCATCCAATGCCAGACAGAAGAATTCTCAGTAACTTCTTTGGGTTGCGTGTATTCAACACACAGAACTGAAACTTCCTTTAGGCAGAGCACATTTGAAACACTCTTTTTGAGGAATTTGCAAGTGGAGATTTCAAGCCCCTTGGGGTCAGTGGTAGAAAAGGTAATATCTTCGAATAAAAACTAGAGAGAATCATTCTCCGAAACCACTTTGTGATGTGTGCATTCCACTCACAGAGTTTAACCTATCTTTTCACAGAGCAGTTTGGAAACACTCTGTTTGTAAAGTCGGCAGTGGATACTTGGGCCTTCTTGTGGATTTCGTTGGAAACGGGATTCCTTCATCTAATGCTAGACAGAAGAATTCTCAGTAACTTCTTTGTGTTGCATGTATTCAACTCACAGAGTTTAACCTTCCTCTAAGCAGAGCAGATTTGAAACACACTTTTTGTGGAATTTGAAATTGGAGATTTCAAGAGTTTGGGGGTCAAAGGTAGAAAAGGAAATATCTTCCTATAAAAACAATAGAGAATCATTCTTAGAAACCACTTTGTGATGTGTGTGTTACACTCACAGAGCCTAACATTTCCTTTCATAGAGCAGTTTGGAAACACTGTGTTTGTACCTTCTGCAAGTGGATATTTGGACCTCTTTGTGGATTTCATTGGAAACGGGATTTCTTCATCTAATGCTTGACAGGAGAATTCTCAGTAACTTCTTTGCGTTGCGTGTATTCAATTCTCAGAGTTTAACCTTCCTTTAGACAGAGCAGCTCTGAAACACTCTTTTTTGTGGAAATTGCAAGTGGAGATTTCAAGCACATTGGGTCCAAATGTAGAAAAGGAATATCTTCGTATAAAAACTACAGAGAATCATTCTCAGAAACCATTTCGTGATGTGTGCGTTCCACTCACAGCGTTTAACCTTTCTTTTCATAGAGCAGTTTGGAAACACTCTGTTTGTAACGTCTGCAAGTGGATAAATCGACCTCTTTGAAGATTTCGTTGGTAACCGGATTTCTTCATCTAATGCTAGACAGAAAAATTCTCAGTAACTTCTTTGGGTTGCGTGTACTCAACTCACAGAGTTGAATCTTCTTTTAGACAGAACATTTTTGAAACACTCTTTTTATCGAATTTACAAGTGGAGATTTCATGCGCTTTTCGGCCACAGGTAGAAAAGGAGATATCTTCGTATAAAAACTACAGAGAATCATGTTCAGAAACAACCTTGTGATGTGTGCGTTCCAATCACAGAGTTTAACTTTTTCCTTTCATAGAGCAGTTTGGGAACACTCTGTTTGTAATGTGTGCAAGTGGATAATTGGACCTCCTTGAGGATTTCGTTGTTAACGGGTTTTCTTCATCAAATGCTAGACAGAAGAATTCTCAGTAACTTCTTTGGGTTGCGTGTATTCAACTCACAGAATTGAACCTTCTTTTAGAGAGAACAGATTTGAAACATTCTTTTTGTGGAATTTACAAGTGGAGATTCCAAGCGCTTTGATGTCAAAGGAAGAAAAGGGAATATCTTCCTATAAAAGCTATAGAGAATCATTCTGAGAAACCACGTCTTTATGTGTGCGTTCCACTCATAGAGTTTAACCTTTCTTCCATGGAGCAGTTTGGAAACACTCTGTTTGTAAATTCTGCAAGAGGATATTTGGACCTCTTTGACGATTTCGTTGGAAACGGGTTTTCTTTATCTAGTGCTAGACAGAAGAATCCTCAGTAACTTCTTTGGGTTGCATGTATTCACCTCACAGAGTTGAACCTTCCTTTAGAGAGAGCAGATTTGAAACACTCTTTTGTGGGATTTGCAAGTGGAGATTTCTAGCGCATTGGGACCAATTGTATAAAAGGAAATATCTTCGTATTTAAACTAGAGAGAATCATTCTCAGAAACCACTTTGTGATCTGTGCGTTCCACTCACAGCGTTTAACCTTTCTTTTCATAGAGCAGTTGGGAAACACTCTGTAACATCTGCAAGTGGATATTTGGATCTCTTTGAGGATTTCGTTGGAGACGGGATTTCTTCATCTAATGCTAGTCAGAAGAAATCTCAGTAACTTCTTTGGGTTGCGTGTATTCCACTCATAGAGTTGAACCTTCCTTTAGAGTGAGCGGATTTGAAACACTCTTTTTGTTGAAATTGCAATTGGAGATTTCAAGCACTTGGGGGTCAACGGAAGAAAAGGAAATATCTTCGTACAAAAACTACAGAGAATCATTTTCAGAAACCACCTTGTGATGTGTGTGTTCCACACACAGCGTTTAACCTTTCTTTTCATAGAGCAGTTTGGAAACACTCTGTTTGTAAAGTCTGCAAGTTGATATTTGGACCTCCTTGAGTATTTCGTTCGAAACGGGATTTCTTCATCTAGTGCTAGACAGAAGAATTCTCAGTAACTTCTTTGGGTTGCGTGTACTCAACTCACAGAGTTGAATCTTCTTTTACACAGAACATTTTTGAAACACTCTTTTTATCGAATTTACAAGTGGAGATTTCAAGCGCTTTTCGGCCACAGGTAGAAAAGGAGATATCTTCGTATAAAAACTACAGAGAATCATGTTCAGAAACAACCTTGTGATGTGTGCGTTCCAATCACAGAGTTTAACTTTTTCCTTTCATAGAGCAGTTTGGGAACACTTTGTTTGTAATGTGTGCAAGTGGATAATTGGACCTCCTTGAGGATTTCGTTGTTAACGGGTTTTCTTCATCAAATGCTAGACAGAAGAATTCTCAGTAACTTCTTTGGTTTGCATGTATTCAACTCACAGTGTTGAACCTTCCTTTAGACAGAGCGGATTTGAAACACTCTTTTTGTGGAATTTGCAAGTGGACATTTCAAGCGCTTTGGGCCAATGGTAGAAACGGAAATATCTTCATATAAAAACTAGAGACAATCATTCTCAGAAACCACTTTGTGATGCGTTCGTTCCACTCACAGAGTTTCACCTTCGTTTTCATAGAGCAGTTTGGAAACACTCCCTTTGTAAAGTCTTCAAGTGGATATTTGGACCTCTTTGAGGATTTCATTGGAAACCGGATTTATCAATCTAATGCGAGACACAAGATTTCTTAGTAACTTCTTTGGGTTGCGTGTTTTCAACTCACAGAGTTGAACCTTCCTTTAGACAGAGCAGATTTCAAACAATCTTTTGTGGAATTTGCAAGAGGAGATTTCAAGCCCCTTGGGGCCAATGGTAGAAAAGGAAATATCTACGTATGAAAACAATAGAGAATCATTCTCACATACCACTTTCTGATGTGTGCGTTCCACTCACGGAGTTTAACCTTTCTGTTCATAGAGCCGTTTGGAAACACTCTGTTTGTAAAGTCTGCAAGTGGATATTTGGACATCTTTGAGGATTTCTTTGGAAAAGGGATTCCTTCATCCAATGCCAGACAGAAGAATTCTCAGTAACTTCTTTGGGTTGCGTGTATTCAACACACAGAACTGAAACTTCCTTTAGGCAGAGCACATTTGAAACACTCTTTTTGAGGAATTTGCAAGTGGAGATTTCAAGCCCCTTGGGGTCAGTGGTAGAAAAGGTAATATCTTCGAATAAAAACTAGAGAGAATCATTCTCCGAAACCACTTTGTGATGTGTGCATTCCACTCACAGAGTTTAACCTATCTTTTCACAGAGCAGTTTGGAAACACTCTGTTTGTAAAGTCGGCAGTGGATACTTGGGCCTTCTTGTGGATTTCGTTGGAAACGGGATTCCTTCATCTAATGCTAGACAGAAGAATTCTCAGTAACTTCTTTGTGTTGCATGTATTCAACTCACAGAGTTTAACCTTCCTCTAAGCAGAGCAGATTTGAAACACACTTTTTGTGGAATTTGAAATTGGAGATTTCAAGAGTTTGGGGGTCAAAGGTAGAAAAGGAAATATCTTCCTATAAAAACAATAGAGAATCATTCTTAGAAACCACTTTGTGATGTGTGTGTTACACTCACAGAGCCTAACATTTCCTTTCATAGAGCAGTTTGGAAACACTGTGTTTGTACCTTCTGCAAGTGGATATTTGGACCTCTTTGTGGATTTCATTGGAAACGGGATTTCTTCATCTAATGCTTGACAGGAGAATTCTCAGTAACTTCTTTGCGTTGCGTGTATTCAATTCTCAGAGTTTAACCTTCCTTTAGACAGAGCAGCTCTGAAACACTCTTTTTTGTGGAAATTGCAAGTGGAGATTTCAAGCACATTGGGTCCAAATGTAGAAAAGGAATATCTTCGTATAAAAACTACAGAGAATCATTCTCAGAAACCATTTCGTGATGTGTGCGTTCCACTCACAGCGTTTAACCTTTCTTTTCATAGAGCAGTTTGGAAACACTCTGTTTGTAACGTCTGCAAGTGGATAAATCGACCTCTTTGAAGATTTCGTTGGTAACCGGATTTCTTCATCTAATGCTAGACAGAAAAATTCTCAGTAACTTCTTTGGGTTGCGTGTACTCAACTCACAGAGTTGAATCTTCTTTTAGACAGAACATTTTTGAAACACTCTTTTTATCGAATTTACAAGTGGAGATTTCATGCGCTTTTCGGCCACAGGTAGAAAAGGAGATATCTTCGTATAAAAACTACAGAGAATCATGTTCAGAAACAACCTTGTGATGTGTGCGTTCCAATCACAGAGTTTAACTTTTTCCTTTCATAGAGCAGTTTGGGAACACTCTGTTTGTAATGTGTGCAAGTGGATAATTGGACCTCCTTGAGGATTTCGTTGTTAACGGGTTTTCTTCATCAAATGCTAGACAGAAGAATTCTCAGTAACTTCTTTGGGTTGCGTGTATTCAACTCACAGAATTGAACCTTCTTTTAGAGAGAACAGATTTGAAACATTCTTTTTGTGGAATTTACAAGTGGAGATTCCAAGCGCTTTGATGTCAAAGGAAGAAAAGGGAATATCTTCCTATAAAAGCTCTAGAGAATCATTCTGAGAAACCACGTCTTTATGTGTGCGTTCCACTCATAGAGTTTAACCTTTCTTCCATGGAGCAGTTTGGAAACACTCTGTTTGTAAATTCTGCAAGAGGATATTTGGACCTCTTTGACGATTTCGTTGGAAACGGGTTTTCTTTATCTAGTGCTAGACAGAAGAATCCTCAGTAACTTCTTTGGGTTGCATGTATTCACCTCACAGAGTTGAACCTTCCTTTAGAGAGAGCAGATTTGAAACACTCTTTTGTGGGATTTGCAAGTGGAGATTTCTAGCGCATTGGGACCAATTGTATAAAAGGAAATATCTTCGTATTTAAACTAGAGAGAATCATTCTCAGAAACCACTTTGTGATCTGTGCGTTCCACTCACAGCGTTTAACCTTTCTTTTCATAGAGCAGTTGGGAAACACTCTGTAACATCTGCAAGTGGATATTTGGATCTCTTTGAGGATTTCGTTGGAGACGGGATTTCTTCATCTAATGCTAGTCAGAAGAAATCTCAGTAACTTCTTTGGGTTGCGTGTATTCCACTCATAGAGTTGAACCTTCCTTTAGAGTGAGCGGATTTGAAACACTCTTTTTGTTGAAATTGCAATTGGAGATTTCAAGCACTTGGGGGTCAACGGAAGAAAAGGAAATATCTTCGTACAAAAACTACAGAGAATCATTTTCAGAAACCACCTTGTGATGTGTGTGTTCCACACACAGCGTTTAACCTTTCTTTTCATAGAGCAGTTTCGAAACACTCTGTTTGTAAAGTCTGCAAGTTGATATTTGGACCTCCTTGAGTATTTCGTTCGAAACGGGATTTCTTCATCTAGTGCTAGACAGAAGAATTCTCAGTAACTTCTTTGGGTTGCGTGTACTCAACTCACAGAGTTGAATCTTCTTTTACACAGAACATTTTTGAAACACTCTTTTTATCGAATTTACAAGTGGAGATTTCAAGCGCTTTTCGGCCACAGGTAGAAAAGGAGATATCTTCGTATAAAAACTACAGAGAATCATGTTCAGAAACAACCTTGTGATGTGTGCGTTCCAATCACAGAGTTTAACTTTTTCCTTTCATAGAGCAGTTTGGGAACACTCTGTTTGTAATGTGTGCAAGTGGATAATTGGACCTCCTTGAGGATTTCGTTGTTAACGGGTTTTCTTCATCAAATGCTAGACAGAAGAATTCTCAGTAACTTCTTTGGTTTGCATGTATTCAACTCACAGTGTTGAACCTTCCTTTAGACAGAGCGGATTTGAAACACTCTTTTTGTGGAATTTGCAAGTGGACATTTCAAGCGCTTTGGGCCAATGGTAGAAACGGAAATATCTTCATATAAAAACTAGAGACAATCATTCTCAGAAACCACTTTGTGATGCGTTCGTTCCACTCACAGAGTTTAACCTTCGTTTTCATAGAGCAGTTTGGAAACACTCCCTTTGTAAAGTCTTCAAGTGGATATTTGGACCTCTTTGAGGATTTCATTGGAAACCGGATTTATCAATCTAATGCGAGACACAAGATTTCTTAGTAACTTCTTTGGGTTGCGTGTTTTCAACTCACAGAGTTGAACCTTCCTTTAGACAGAGCAGATTTCAAACAATCTTTTGTGGAATTTGCAAGAGGAGATTTCAAGCCCCTTGGGGCCAATGGTAGAAAAGGAAATATCTACGTATGAAAACAATAGAGAATCATTCTCACATACCACTTTCTGATGTGTGCGTTCCACTCACGGAGTTTAACCTTTCTGTTCATAGAGCCGTTTGGAAACACTCTGTTTGTAAAGTCTGCAAGTGGATATTTGGACATCTTTGAGGATTTCTTTGGAAAAGGGATTCCTTCATCCAATGCTAGACAGAAGAATTCTCAGTAACTTCTTTGGGTTGCGTGTATTCAACACACAGAACTGAAACTTCCTTTAGGCAGAGCACATTTGAAACACTCTTTTTGAGGAATTTGCAAGTGGAGATTTCAAGCCCCTTGGGGTCAGTGGTAGAAAAGGTAATATCTTCGAATAAAAACTAGAGAGAATCATTCTCCGAAACCACTTTGTGATGTGTGCATTCCACTCACAGAGTTTAACCTATCTTTTCACAGAGCAGTTTGGAAACACTCTGTTTGTAAAGTCGGCAGTGGATACTTGGGCCTTCTTGTGGATTTCGTTGGAAACGGGATTCCTTCATCTAATGCTAGACAGAAGAATTCTCAGTAACTTCTTTGTGTTGCATGTATTCAACTCACAGAGTTTAACCTTCCTCTAAGCAGAGCAGATTTGAAACACACTTTTTGTGGAATTTGAAATTGGAGATTTCAAGAGTTTGGGGGTCAAAGGTAGAAAAGGAAATATCTTCCTATAAAAACAATAGAGAATCATTCTTAGAAACCACTTTGTGATGTGTGTGTTACACTCACAGAGCCTAACATTTCCTTTCATAGAGCAGTTTGGAAACACTGTGTTTGTACCTTCTGCAAGTGGATATTTGGACCTCTTTGTGGATTTCATTGGAAACGGGATTTCTTCATCTAATGCTTGACAGGAGAATTCTCAGTAACTTCTTTGCGTTGCGTGTATTCAATTCTCAGAGTTTAACCTTCCTTTAGACAGAGCAGCTCTGAAACACTCTTTTTTGTGGAAATTGCAAGTGGAGATTTCAAGCACATTGGGTCCAAATGTAGAAAAGGAATATCTTCGTATAAAAACTACAGAGAATCATTCTCAGAAACCATTTCGTGATGTGTGCGTTCCACTCACAGCGTTTAACCTTTCTTTTCATAGAGCAGTTTGGAAACACTCTGTTTGTAACGTCTGCAAGTGGATAAATCGACCTCTTTGAAGATTTCGTTGGTAACCGGATTTCTTCATCTAATGCTAGACAGAAAAATTCTCAGTAACTTCTTTGGGTTGCGTGTACTCAACTCACAGAGTTGAATCTTCTTTTAGACAGAACATTTTTGAAACACTCTTTTTATCGAATTTACAAGTGGAGATTTCATGCGCTTTTCGGCCACAGGTAGAAAAGGAGATATCTTCGTATAAAAACTACAGAGAATCATGTTCAGAAACAACCTTGTGATGTGTGCGTTCCAATCACAGAGTTTAACTTTTTCCTTTCATAGAGCAGTTTGGGAACACTCTGTTTGTAATGTGTGCAAGTGGATAATTGGACCTCCTTGAGGATTTCGTTGTTAACGGGTTTTCTTCATCAAATGCTAGACAGAAGAATTCTCAGTAACTTCTTTGGGTTGCGTGTATTCAACTCACAGAATTGAACCTTCTTTTAGAGAGAACAGATTTGAAACATTCTTTTTGTGGAATTTACAAGTGGAGATTCCAAGCGCTTTGATGTCAAAGGAAGAAAAGGGAATATCTTCCTATAAAAACTCTAGAGAATCATTCTGAGAAACCACGTCTTTATGTGTGCGTTCCACTCATAGAGTTTAACCTTTCTTCCATGGAGCAGTTTGGAAACACTCTGTTTGTAAATTCTGCAAGAGGATATTTGGACCTCTTTGACGATTTCGTTGGAAACGGGTTTTCTTTATCTAGTGCTAGACAGAAGAATCCTCAGTAACTTCTTTGGGTTGCATGTATTCACCTCACAGAGTTGAACCTTCCTTTAGAGAGAGCAGATTTGAAACACTCTTTTGTGGGATTTGCAAGTGGAGATTTCTAGCGCATTGGGACCAATTGTATAAAAGGAAATATCTTCGTATTTAAAATAGAGAGAATCATTCTCAGAAACCACTTTGTGATCTGTGCGTTCCACTCACAGCGTTTAACCTTTCTTTTCATAGAGCAGTTGGGAAACACTCTGTAACATCTGCAAGTGGATATTTGGATCTCTTTGAGGATTTGGTTGGAGACGGGATTTCTTCATCTAATGCTAGTCAGAAGAAATCTCAGTAACTTCTTTGGGTTGCGTGTATTCCACTCATAGAGTTGAACCTTCCTTTAGAGTGAGCGGATTTGAAACACTCTTTTTGTTGAAATTGCAATTGGAGATTTCAAGCACTTGGGGGTCAACGGAAGAAAAGGAAATATCTTCGTACAAAAACTACAGAGAATCATTTTCAGAAACCACCTTGTGATGTGTGTGTTCCACACACAGCGTTTAACCTTTCTTTTCATAGATCAGTTTGGAAACACTCTGTTTGTAAAGTCTGCAAGTTGATATTTGGACCTCCTTGAGTATTTCGTTCGAAACGGGATTTCTTCATCTAGTGCTAGACAGAAGAATTCTCAATAACTTCTTTGGGTTGCGTGTACTCAACTCACAGAGTTGAATCTTCTTTTACACAGAACATTTTTGAAACACTCTTTTTGTCGAATTTACAAGTGGAGATTTCAAGGGCTTTTCGGCCACAGGTAGAAAAGGAGGTATCTTCGTATAAAAACTACAGAGAATCATGTTCAGAAACAACCTTGTGATGTGTGCGTTCCAATCACAGAGTTTAACTTTTTCCTTTCATAGAGCAGTTTGGGAACACTCTGTTTGTAATGTGTGCAAGTGGATAATTGGACCTCCTTGAAGATTTCGTTGTTAACGGGTTTTCTTCATCAAATGCTAGACAGAAGAATTCTCAGTAACTTCTTTGGTTTGCATGTATTCAACTCACAGTGTTGAACCTTCCTTTAGACAGAGCGGATTTGAAACACTCTTTTTGTGGAATTTGCAAGTGGACATTTCAAGCGCTTTGGGCCAATGGTAGAAACGGAAATATCTTCATATAAAAACTAGAGACAATCATTCTCAGAAACCACTTTGTGATGCGTTCGTTCCACTCACAGAGTTTAACCTTCGTTTTCATAGAGCAGTTTGGAAACACTCCCTTTGTAAAGTCTTCAAGTGGATATTTGGACCTCTTTGAGGATTTCATTGGAAACCGGATTTATCAATCTAATGCGAGACACAAGATTTCTTAGTAACTTCTTTGGGTTGCGTGTTTTCAACTCACAGAGTTGAACCTTCCTTTAGACAGAGCAGATTTCAAACAATCTTTTGTGGAATTTGCAAGAGGAGATTTCAAGCCCCTTGGGGCCAATGGTAGAAAAGGAAATATCTACGTATGAAAACAATAGAGAATCATTCTCACATACCACTTTCTGATGTGTGCGTTCCACTCACGGAGTTTAACCTTTCTGTTCATAGAGCCGTTTGGAAACACTCTGTTTGTAAAGTCTGCAAGTGGATATTTGGACATCTTTGAGGATTTCTTTGGAAAAGGGATTCCTTCATCCAATGCTAGACAGAAGAATTCTCAGTAACTTCTTTGGGTTGCGTGTATTCAACACACAGAACTGAAACTTCCTTTAGGCAGAGCACTTTTGAAACACTCTTTTTGAGGAATTTGCAAGTGGAGATTTCAAGCCCCTTGGGGTCAGTGGTAGAAAAGGTAATATCTTCGAATAAAAACTAGAGAGAATCATTCTCCGAAACCACTTTGTGATGTGTGCATTCCACTCACAGAGTTTAACCTATCTTTTCACAGAGCAGTTTGGAAACACTCTGTTTGTAAAGTCGGCAGTGGATACTTGGGCCTTCTTGTGGATTTCGTTGGAAACGGGATTCCTTCATCTAATGCTAGACAGAAGAATTCTCAGTAACTTCTTTGTGTTGCATGTATTCAACTCACAGAGTTTAACCTTCCTCTAAGCAGAGCAGATTTGAAACACACTTTTTGTGGAATTTGAAATTGGAGATTTCAAGAGTTTGGGGGTCAAAGGTAGAAAAGGAAATATCTTCCTATAAAAACAATAGAGAATCATTCTTAGAAACCACTTTGTGATGTGTGTGTTACACTCACAGAGCCTAACATTTCCTTTCATAGAGCAGTTTGGAAACACTGTGTTTGTACCTTCTGCAAGTGGATATTTGGACCTCTTTGTGGATTTCATTGGAAACGGGATTTCTTCATCTAATGCTTGACAGGAGAATTCTCAGTAACTTCTTTGCGTTGCGTGTATTCAATTCTCAGAGTTTAACCTTCCTTTAGACAGAGCAGCTCTGAAACACTCTTTTTTGTGGAAATTGCAAGTGGAGATTTCAAGCACATTGGGTCCAAATGTAGAAAAGGAATATCTTCGTATAAAAACTACAGAGAATCATTCTCAGAAACCATTTCGTGATGTGTGCGTTCCACTCACAGCGTTTAACCTTTCTTTTCATAGAGCAGTTTGGAAACACTCTGTTTGTAACGTCTGCAAGTGGATAAATCGACCTCTTTGAAGATTTCGTTGGTAACCGGATTTCTTCATCTAATGCTAGACAGAAAAATTCTCAGTAACTTCTTTGGGTTGCGTGTACTCAACTCACAGAGTTGAATCTTCTTTTAGACAGAACATTTTTGAAACACTCTTTTTATCGAATTTACAAGTGGAGATTTCATGCGCTTTTCGGCCACAGGTAGAAAAGGAGATATCTTCGTATAAAAACTACAGAGAATCATGTTCAGAAACAACCTTGTGATGTGTGCGTTCCAATCACAGAGTTTAACTTTTTCCTTTCATAGAGCAGTTTGGGAACACTCTGTTTGTAATGTGTGCAAGTGGATAATTGGACCTCCTTGAGGATTTCGTTGTTAACGGGTTTTCTTCATCAAATGCTAGACAGAAGAATTCTCAGTAACTTCTTTGGGTTGCGTGTATTCAACTCACAGAATTGAACCTTCTTTTAGAGAGAACAGATTTGAAACATTCTTTTTGTGGAATTTACAAGTGGAGATTCCAAGCGCTTTGATGTCAAAGGAAGAAAAGGGAATATCTTCCTATAAAAACTCTAGAGAATCATTCTGAGAAACCACGTCTTTATGTGTGCGTTCCACTCATAGAGTTTAACCTTTCTTCCATGGAGCAGTTTGGAAACACTCTGTTTGTAAATTCTGCAAGAGGATATTTGGACCTCTTTGACGATTTCGTTGGAAACGGGTTTTCTTTATCTAGTGCTAGACAGAAGAATCCTCAGTAACTTCTTTGGGTTGCATGTATTCACCTCACAGAGTTGAACCTTCCTTTAGAGAGAGCAGATTTGAAACACTCTTTTGTGGGATTTGCAAGTGGAGATTTCTAGCGCATTGGGACCAATTGTATAAAAGGAAATATCTTCGTATTTAAACTAGAGAGAATCATTCTCAGAAACCACTTTGTGATCTGTGCGTTCCACTCACAGCGTTTAACCTTTCTTTTCATAGAGCAGTTGGGAAACACTCTGTAACATCTGCAAGTGGATATTTGGATCTCTTTGAGGATTTCGTTGGAGACGGGATTTCTTCATCTAATGCTAGTCAGAAGAAATCTCAGTAACTTCTTTGGGTTGCGTGTATTCCACTCATAGAGTTGAACCTTCCTTTAGAGTGAGCAGATTTGAAACACTCTTTTTGTTGAAATTGCAATTGGAGATTTCAAGCACTTGGGGGTCAACGGAAGAAAAGGAAATATCTTCGTACAAAAACTACAGAGAATCATTTTCAGAAACCACCTTGTGATGTGTGTGTTCCACACACAGCGTTTAACCTTTCTTTTCATAGAGCAGTTTGGAAACACTCTGTTTGTAAAGTCTGCAAGTTGATATTTGGACCTCCTTGAGTATTTCGTTCGAAACGGGATTTCTTCATCTAGTGCTAGACAGAAGAATTCTCAGTAACTTCTTTGGGTTGCGTGTACTCAACTCACAGAGTTGAATCTTCTTTTACACAGAACATTTTTGAAACACTCTTTTTATCGAATTTACAAGTGGAGATTTCAAGCGCTTTTCGGCCACAGGTAGAAAAGGAGATATCTTCGTATAAAAACTACAGAGAATCATGTTCAGAAACAACCTTGTGATGTGTGCGTTCCAATCACAGAGTTTAACTTTTTCCTTTCATAGAGCAGTTTGGGAACACTCTGTTTGTAATGTGTGCAAGTGGATAATTGGACCTCCTTGAGGATTTCGTTGTTAACGGGTTTTCTTCATCAAATGCTAGACAGAAGAATTCTCAGTAACTTCTTTGGTTTGCATGTATTCAACTCACAGTGTTGAACCTTCCTTTAGACAGAGCGGATTTGAAACACTCTTTTTGTGGAATTTGCAAGTGGACATTTCAAGCGCTTTGGGCCAATGGTAGAAACGGAAATATCTTCATATAAAAACTAGAGACAATCATTCTCAGAAACCACTTTGTGATGCGTTCGTTCCACTCACAGAGTTTCACCTTCGTTTTCATAGAGCAGTTTGGAAACACTCCCTTTGTAAAGTCTTCAAGTGGATATTTGGACCTCTTTGAGGATTTCATTGGAAACCGGATTTATCAATCTAATGCGAGACACAAGATTTCTTAGTAACTTCTTTGGGTTGCGTGTTTTCAACTCACAGAGTTGAACCTTCCTTTAGACAGAGCAGATTTCAAACAATCTTTTGTGGAATTTGCAAGAGGAGATTTCAAGCCCCTTAGGGCCAATGGTAGAAAAGGAAATATCTACGTATGAAAACAATAGAGAATCATTCTCACATACCACTTTCTGATGTGTGCGTTCCACTCACGGAGTTTAACCTTTCTGTTCATAGAGCCGTTTGGAAACACTCTGTTTGTAAAGTCTGCAAGTGGATATTTGGACATCTTTGAGGATTTCTTTGGAAAAGGGATTCCTTCATCCAATGCTAGACAGAAGAATTCTCAGTAACTTCTTTGGGTTGCGTGTATTCAACACACAGAACTGAAACTTCCTTTAGGCAGAGCACATTTGAAACACTCTTTTTGAGGAATTTGCAAGTGGAGATTTCAAGCCCCTTGGGGTCAGTGGTAGAAAAGGTAATATCTTCGAATAAAAACTAGAGAGAATCATTCTCCGAAACCACTTTGTGATGTGTGCATTCCACTCACAGAGTTTAACCTATCTTTTCACAGAGCAGTTTGGAAACACTCTGTTTGTAAAGTCGGCAGTGGATAATTGGGCCTTCTTGTGGATTTCGTTGGAAACGGGATTCCTTCATCTAATGCTAGACAGAAGAATTCTCAGAAACTTCTTTGTGTTGCATGTATTCAACTCACAGAGTTTAACCTTCCTCTAAGCAGAGCAGATTTGAAACACACTTTTTGTGGAATTTGAAATTGGAGATTTCAAGAGTTTGGGGGTCAAAGGTAGAAAAGGAAATATCTTCCTATAAAAACAATAGAGAATCATTCTTAGAAACCACTTTGTGATGTGTGTGTTACACTCACAGAGCCTAACATTTCCTTTCATAGAGCAGTTTGGAAACACTGTGTTTGTACCTTCTGCAAGTGGATATTTGGACCTCTTTGTGGATTTCATTGGAAACGGGATTTCTTCATCTAATGCTTGACAGGAGAATTCTCAGTAACTTCTTTGCGTTGCGTGTATTCAATTCTCAGAGTTTAACCTTCCTTTAGACAGAGCAGCTCTGAAACACTCTTTTTTGTGGAAATTGCAAGTGGAGATTTCAAGCACATTGGGTCCAAATGTAGAAAAGGAATATCTTCGTATAAAAACTACAGAGAATCATTCTCAGAAACCATTTCGTGATGTGTGCGTTCCACTCACAGCGTTTAACCTTTCTTTTCATAGAGCAGTTTGGAAACACTCTGTTTGTAACGTCTGCAAGTGGATAAATCGACCTCTTTGAAGATTTCGTTGGTAACCGGATTTCTTCATCTAATGCTAGACAGAAAAATTCTCAGTAACTTCTTTGGGTTGCGTGTACTCAACTCACAGAGTTGAATCTTCTTTTAGACAGAACATTTTTGAAACACTCTTTTTATCGAATTTACAAGTGGAGATTTCATGCGCTTTTCGGCCACAGGTAGAAAAGGAGATATCTTCGTATAAAAACTACAGAGAATCATGTTCAGAAACAACCTTGTGATGTGTGCGTTCCAATCACAGAGTTTAACTTTTTCCTTTCATAGAGCAGTTTGGGAACACTCTGTTTGTAATGTGTGCAAGTGGATAATTGGACCTCCTTGAGGATTTCGTTGTTAACGGGTTTTCTTCATCAAATGCTAGACAGAAGAATTCTCAGTAACTTCTTTGGGTTGCGTGTATTCAACTCACAGAATTGAACCTTCTTTTAGAGAGAACAGATTTGAAACATTCTTTTTGTGGAATTTACAAGTGGAGATTCCAAGCGCTTTGATGTCAAAGGAAGAAAAGGGAATATCTTCCTATAAAAACTCTAGAGAATCATTCTGAGAAACCACGTCTTTATGTGTGCGTTCCACTCATAGAGTTTAACCTTTCTTCCATGGAGCAGTTTGGAAACACTCTGTTTGTAAATTCTGCAAGAGGATATTTGGACCTCTTTGACGATTTCGTTGGAAACGGGTTTTCTTTATCTAGTGCTAGACAGAAGAATCCTCAGTAACTTCTTTGGGTTGCATGTATTCACCTCACAGAGTTGAACCTTCCTTTAGAGAGAGCAGATTTGAAACACTCTTTTGTGGGATTTGCAAGTGGAGATTTCTAGCGCATTGGGACCAATTGTATAAAAGGAAATATCTTCGTATTTAAACTAGAGAGAATCATTCTCAGAAACCACTTTGTGATCTGTGCGTTCCACTCACAGCGTTTAACCTTTCTTTTCATAGAGCAGTTGGGAAACACTCTGTAACATCTGCAAGTGGATATTTGGATCTCTTTGAGGATTTGGTTGGAGACGGGATTTCTTCATCTAATGCTAGTCAGAAGAAATCTCAGTAACTTCTTTGGGTTGCGTGTATTCCACTCATAGAGTTGAACCTTCCTTTAGAGTGAGCAGATTTGAAACACTCTTTTTGTTGAAATTGCAATTGGAGATTTCAAGCACTTGGGGGTCAACGGAAGAAAAGGAAATATCTTCGTACAAAAACTACAGAGAATCATTTTCAGAAACCACCTTGTGATGTGTGTGTTCCACACAAAGCGTTTAACCTTTCTTTTCATAGAGCAGTTTGGAAACACTCTGTTTGTAAAGTCTGCAAGTTGATATTTGGACCTCCTTGAGTATTTCGTTCGAAACGGGATTTCTTCATCTAGTGCTAGACAGAAGAATTCTCAGTAACTTCTTTGGGTTGCGTGTACTCAACTCACAGAGTTGAATCTTCTTTTACACAGAACATTTTTGAAACACTCTTTTTATCGAATTTACAAGTGGAGATTTCAAGCGCTTTTCGGCCACAGGTAGAAAAGGAGGTATCTTCGTATAAAAACTACAGAGAATCATGTTCAGAAACAACCTTGTGATGTGTGCGTTCCAATCACAGAGTTTAACTTTTTCCTTTCATAGAGCAGTTTGGGAACACTCTGTTTGTAATGTGTGCAAGTGGATAATTGGACCTCCTTGAGGATTTCGTTGTTAACGGGTTTTCTTCATCAAATGCTAGACAGAAGAATTCTCAGTAACTTCTTTGGTTTGCATGTATTCAACTCACAGTGTTGAACCTTCCTTTAGACAGAGCGGATTTGAAACACTCTTTTTGTGGAATTTGCAAGTGGACATTTCAAGCGCTTTGGGCCAATGGTAGAAACGGAAATATCTTCATATAAAAACTAGAGACAATCATTCTCAGAAACCACTTTGTGATGCGTTCGTTCCACTCACAGAGTTTCACCTTCGTTTTCATAGAGCAGTTTGGAAACACTCCCTTTGTAAAGTCTTCAAGTGGATATTTGGACCTCTTTGAGGATTTCATTGGAAACCGGATTTATCAATCTAATGCGAGACACAAGATTTCTTAGTAACTTCTTTGGGTTGCGTGTTTTCAACTCACAGAGTTGAACCTTCCTTTAGACAGAGCAGATTTCAAACAATCTTTTGTGGAATTTGCAAGAGGAGATTTCAAGCCCCTTGGGGCCAATGGTAGAAAAGGAAATATCTACGTATAAAAACAATAGAGAATCATTCTCACATACCACTTTCTGATGTGTGCGTTCCACTCACGGAGTTTAACCTTTCTGTTCATAGAGCCGTTTGGAAACACTCTGTTTGTAAAGTCTGCAAGTGGATATTTGGACATCTTTGAGGATTTCTTTGGAAAAGGGATTCCTTCATCCAATGCTAGACAGAAGAATTCTCAGTAACTTCTTTGGGTTGCGTGTATTCAACACACAGAACTGAAACTTCCTTTAGGCAGAGCACATTTGAAACACTCTTTTTGAGGAATTTGCAAGTGGAGATTTCAAGCCCCTTGGGGTCAGTGGTAGAAAAGGTAATATCTTCGAATAAAAACTAGAGAGAATCATTCTCCAAAACCACTTTGTGATGTGTGCATTCCACTCACAGAGTTTAACCTATCTTTTCACAGAGCAGTTTGGAAACACTCTGTTTGTAAAGTCGGCAGTGGATACTTGGGCCTTCTTGTGGATTTCGTTGGAAACGGGATTCCTTCATCTAATGCTTGACAGAAGAATTCTCAGAAACTTCTTTGTGTTGCATGTATTCAACTCACAGAGTTTAACCTTCCTCTAAGCAGAGCAGATTTGAAACACACTTTTTGTGGAATTTGAAATTGGAGATTTCAAGAGTTTGGGGGTCAAAGGTAGAAAAGGAAATATCTTCCTATAGAAACAATAGAGAATCATTCTTAGAAACCACTTTGTGATGTGTGTGTTACACTCACAGAGCCTAACATTTCCTTTCATAGAGCAGTTTGGAAACACTGTGTTTGTACCTTCTGCAAGTGGATATTTGGACCTCTTTGTGGATTTCATTGGAAACGGGATTTCTTCATCTAATGCTTGACAGGAGAATTCTCAGTAACTTCTTTGCGTTGCGTGTATTCAATTCTCAGAGTTTAACCTTCCTTTAGACAGAGCAGCTCTGAAACACTCTTTTTTGTGGAAATTGCAAGTGGAGATTTCAAGCACATTGGGTCCAAATGTAGAAAAGGAATATCTTCGTATAAAAACTACAGAGAATCATTCTCAGAAACCATTTCGTGATGTGTGCGTTCCACTCACAGCGTTTAACCTTTCTTTTCATAGAGCAGTTTGGAAACACTCTGTTTGTAACGTCTGCAAGTGGATAAATCGACCTCTTTGAAGATTTCGTTGGTAACCGGATTTCTTCATCTAATGCTAGACAGAAAAATTCTCAGTAACTTCTTTGGGTTGCGTGTACTCAACTCACAGAGTTGAATCTTCTTTTAGACAGAACATTTTTGAACCACTCTTTTTATCGAATTTACAAGTGGAGATTTCATGCGCTTTTCGGCCACAGGTAGAAAAGGAGATATCTTCGTATAAAAACTACAGAGAATCATGTTCAGAAACAACCTTGTGATGTGTGCGTTCCAATCACAGAGTTTAACTTTTTCCTTTCATAGAGCAGTTTGGGAACACTCTGTTTGTAATGTGTGCAAGTGGATAATTGGACCTCCTTGAGGATTTCGTTGTTAACGGGTTTTCTTCATCAAATGCTAGACAGAAGAATTCTCAGTAACTTCTTTGGGTTGCGTGTATTCAACTCACAGAATTGAACCTTCTTTTAGAGAGAACAGATTTGAAACATTCTTTTTGTGGAATTTACAAGTGGAGATTCCAAGCGCTTTGATGTCAAAGGAAGAAAAGGGAATATCTTCCTATAAAAACTCTAGAGAATCATTCTGAGAAACCACGTCTTTATGTGTGCGTTCCACTCATAGAGTTTAACCTTTCTTCCATGGAGCAGTTTGGAAACACTCTGTTTGTAAATTCTGCAAGAGGATATTTGGACCTCTTTGACGATTTCGTTGGAAACGGGTTTTCTTTATCTAGTGCTAGACAGAAGAATCCTCAGTAACTTCTTTGGGTTGCATGTATTCACCTCACAGAGTTGAACCTTCCTTTAGAGAGAGCAGATTTGAAACACTCTTTTGTGGGATTTGCAAGTGGAGATTTCTAGCGCATTGGGACCAATTGTATAAAAGGAAATATCTTCGTATTTAAACTAGAGAGAATCATTCTCAGAAACCACTTTGTGATCTGTGCGTTCCACTCACAGCGTTTAACCTTTCTTTTCATAGAGCAGTTGGGAAACACTCTGTAACATCTGCAAGTGGATATTTGGATCTCTTTGAGGATTTGGTTGGAGACGGGATTTCTTCATCTAATGCTAGTCAGAAGAAATCTCAGTAACTTCTTTGGGTTGCGTGTATTCCACTCATAGAGTTGAACCTTCCTTTAGAGTGAGCAGATTTGAAACACTCTTTTTGTTGAAATTGCAATTGGAGATTTCAAGCACTTGGGGGTCAACGGAAGAAAAGGAAATATCTTCGTACAAAAACTACAGAGAATCATTTTCAGAAACCACCTTGTGATGTGTGTGTTCCACACACAGCGTTTAACCTTTCTTTTCATAGAGCAGTTTGGAAACACTCTGTTTGTAAAGTCTGCAAGTTGATATTTGGACCTCCTTGAGTATTTCGTTCGAAACGGGATTTCTTCATCTAGTGCTAGACAGAAGAATTCTCAGTAACTTCTTTGGGTTGCGTGTACTCAACTCACAGAGTTGAATCTTCTTTTACACAGAACATTTTTGAAACACTCTTTTTATCGAATTTACAAGTGGAGATTTCAAGCGCTTTTCGGCCACAGGTAGAAAAGGAGGTATCTTCGTATAAAAACTACAGAGAATCATGTTCAGAAACAACCTTGTGATGTGTGCGTTCCAATCACAGAGTTTAACTTTTTCCTTTCATAGAGCAGTTTGGGAACACTCTGTTTGTAATGTGTGCAAGTGGATAATTGGACCTCCTTGAGGATTTCGTTGTTAACGGGTTTTCTTCATCAAATGCTAGACAGAAGAATTCTCAGTAACTTCTTTGGTTTGCATGTATTCAACTCACAGTGTTGAACCTTCCTTTAGACAGAGCGGATTTGAAACACTCTTTTTGTGGAATTTGCAAGTGGACATTTCAAGCGCTTTGGGCCAATGGTAGAAACGGAAATATCTTCATATAAAAACTAGAGACAATCATTCTCAGAAACCACTTTGTGATGCGTTCGTTCCACTCACAGAGTTTCACCTTCGTTTTCATAGAGCAGTTTGGAAACACTCCCTTTGTAAAGTCTTCAAGTGGATATTTGGACCTCTTTGAGGATTTCATTGGAAACCGGATTTATCAATCTAATGCGAGACACAAGATTTCTTAGTAACTTCTTTGGGTTGCGTGTTTTCAACTCACAGAGTTGAACCTTCCTTTAGACAGAGCAGATTTCAAACAATCTTTTGTGGAATTTGCAAGAGGAGATTTCAAGCCCCTTGGGGCCAATGGTAGAAAAGGAAATATCTACGTATAAAAACAATAGAGAATCATTCTCACATACCACTTTCTGATGTGTGCGTTCCACTCACGGAGTTTAACCTTTCTGTTCATAGAGCCGTTTGGAAACACTCTGTTTGTAAAGTCTGCAAGTGGATATTTGGACATCTTTGAGGATTTCTTTGGAAAAGGGATTCCTTCATCCAATGCTAGACAGAAGAATTCTCAGTAACTTCTTTGGGTTGCGTGTATTCAACACACAGAACTGAAACTTCCTTTAGGCAGAGCACATTTGAAACACTCTTTTTGAGGAATTTGCAAGTGGAGATTTCAAGCCCCTTGGGGTCAGTGGTAGAAAAGGTAATATCTTCGAATAAAAACTAGAGAGAATCATTCTCCAAAACCACTTTGTGATGTGTGCATTCCACTCACAGAGTTTAACCTATCTTTTCACAGAGCAGTTTGGAAACACTCTGTTTGTAAAGTCGGCAGTGGATACTTGGGCCTTCTTGTGGATTTCGTTGGAAACGGGATTCCTTCATCTAATGCTTGACAGAAGAATTCTCAGAAACTTCTTTGTGTTGCATGTATTCAACTCACAGAGTTTAACCTTCCTCTAAGCAGAGCAGATTTGAAACACACTTTTTGTGGAATTTGAAATTGGAGATTTCAAGAGTTTGGGGGTCAAAGGTAGAAAAGGAAATATCTTCCTATAGAAACAATAGAGAATCATTCTTAGAAACCACTTTGTGATGTGTGTGTTACACTCACAGAGCCTAACATTTCCTTTCATAGAGCAGTTTGGAAACACTGTGTTTGTACCTTCTGCAAGTGGATATTTGGACCTCTTTGTGGATTTCATTGGAAACGGGATTTCTTCATCTAATGCTTGACAGGAGAATTCTCAGTAACTTCTTTGCATTGCGTGTATTCAATTCTCAGAGTTTAACCTTCCTTTAGACAGAGCAGCTCTGAAACACTCTTTTTTGTGGAAATTGCAAGTGGAGATTTCAAGCACATTGGGTCCAAATGTAGAAAAGGAATATCTTCGTATAAAAACTACAGAGAATCATTCTCAGAAACCATTTCGTGATGTGTGCGTTCCACTCACAGCGTTTAACCTTTCTTTTCATAGAGCAGTTTGGAAACACTCTGTTTGTAACGTCTGCAAGTGGATAAATCGACCTCTTTGAAGATTTCGTTGGTAACCGGATTTCTTCATCTAATGCTAGACAGAAAAATTCTCAGTAACTTCTTTGGGTTGCGTGTACTCAACTCACAGAGTTGAATCTTCTTTTAGACAGAACATTTTTGAAACACTCTTTTTATCGAATTTACAAGTGGAGATTTCATGCGCTTTTCGGCCACAGGTAGAAAAGGAGATATCTTCGTATAAAAACTACAGAGAATCATGTTCAGAAACAACCTTGTGATGTGTGCGTTCCAATCACAGAGTTTAACTTTTTCCTTTCATAGAGCAGTTTGGGAACACTCTGTTTGTAATGTGTGCAAGTGGATAATTGGACCTCCTTGAGGATTTCGTTGTTAACGGGTTTTCTTCATCAAATGCTAGACAGAAGAATTCTCAGTAACTTCTTTGGGTTGCGTGTATTCAACTCACAGAATTGAACCTTCTTTTAGAGAGAACAGATTTGAAACATTCTTTTTGTGGAATTTACAAGTGGAGATTCCAAGCGCTTTGATGTCAAAGGAAGAAAAGGGAATATCTTCCTATAAAAACTCTAGAGAATCATTCTGAGAAACCACGTCTTTATGTGTGCGTTCCACTCATAGAGTTTAACCTTTCTTCCATGGAGCAGTTTGGAAACACTCTGTTTGTAAATTCTGCAAGAGGATATTTGGACCTCTTTGACGATTTCGTTGGAAACGGGTTTTCTTTATCTAGTGCTAGACAGAAGAATCCTCAGTAACTTCTTTGGGTTGCATGTATTCACCTCACAGAGTTGAACCTTCCTTTAGAGAGAGCAGATTTGAAACACTCTTTTGTGGGATTTGCAAGTGGAGATTTCTAGCGCATTGGGACCAATTGTATAAAAGGAAATATCTTCGTATTTAAACTAGAGAGAATCATTCTCAGAAACCACTTTGTGATCTGTGCGTTCCACTCACAGCGTTTAACCTTTCTTTTCATAGAGCAGTTGGGAAACACTCTGTAACATCTGCAAGTGGATATTTGGATCTCTTTGAGGATTTCGTTGGAGACGGGATTTCTTCATCTAATGCTAGTCAGAAGAAATCTCAGTAACTTCTTTGGGTTGCGTGTATTCCACTCATAGAGTTGAACCTTCCTTTAGAGTGAGCAGATTTGAAACACTCTTTTTGTTGAAATTGCAATTGGAGATTTCAAGCACTTGGGGGTCAACGGAAGAAAAGGAAATATCTTCGTACAAAAACTACAGAGAATCATTTTCAGAAACCACCTTGTGATGTGTGTGTTCCACACACAGCGTTTAACCTTTCTTTTCATAGAGCAGTTTGGAAACACTCTGTTTGTAAAGTCTGCAAGTTGATATTTGGACCTCCTTGAGTATTTCGTTCGAAACGGGATTTCTTCATCTAGTGCTAGACAGAAGAATTCTCAGTAACTTCTTTGGGTTGCGTGTACTCAACTCACAGAGTTGAATCTTCTTTTACACAGAACATTTTTGAAACACTCTTTTTATCGAATTTACAAGTGGAGATTTCAAGCGCTTTTCGGCCACAGGTAGAAAAGGAGGTATCTTCGTATAAAAACTACAGAGAATCATGTTCAGAAACAACCTTGTGATGTGTGCGTTCCAATCACAGAGTTTAACTTTTTCCTTTCATAGAGCAGTTTGGGAACACTCTGTTTGTAATGTGTGCAAGTGGATAATTGGACCTCCTTGAGGATTTCGTTGTTAACGGGTTTTCTTCATCAAATGCTAGACAGAAGAATTCTCAGTAACTTCTTTGGTTTGCATGTATTCAACTCACAGTGTTGAACCTTCCTTTAGACAGAGCGGATTTGAAACACTCTTTTTGTGGAATTTGCAAGTGGACATTTCAAGCGCTTTGGGCCAATGGTAGAAACGGAAATATCTTCATATAAAAACTAGAGAGAATCATTCTCAGAAACCACTTTGTGATGCGTTCGTTCCACTCACAGAGTTTCACCTTCGTTTTCATAGAGCAGTTTGGAAACACTCCCTTTGTAAAGTCTTCAAGTGGATATTTGGACCTCTTTGAGGATTTCATTGGAAACCGGATTTATCAATCTAATGCGAGACACAAGATTTCTTAGTAACTTCTTTGGGTTGCGTGTTTTCAACTCACAGAGTTGAACCTTCCTTTAGACAGAGCAGATTTCAAACAATCTTTTGTGGAATTTGCAAGAGGAGATTTCAAGCCCCTTGGGGCCAATGGTAGAAAAGGAAATATCTACGTATGAAAACAATAGAGAATCATTCTCACATACCACTTTCTGATGTGTGCGTTCCACTCACGGAGTTTAACCTTTCTGTTCATAGAGCCGTTTGGAAACACTCTGTTTGTAAAGTCTGCAAGTGGATATTTGGACATCTTTGAGGATTTCTTTGGAAAAGGGATTCCTTCATCCAATGCTAGACAGAAGAATTCTCAGTAACTTCTTTGGGTTGCGTGTATTCAACACACAGAACTGAAACTTCCTTTAGGCAGAGCACATTTGAAACACTCTTTTTGAGGAATTTGCAAGTGGAGATTTCAAGCCCCTTGGGGTCAGTGGTAGAAAAGGTAATATCTTCGAATAAAAACTAGAGAGAATCATTCTCCGAAACCACTTTGTGATGTGTGCATTCCACTCACAGAGTTTAACCTATCTTTTCACAGAGCAGTTTGGAAACACTCTGTTTGTAAAGTCGGCAGTGGATACTTGGGCCTTCTTGTGGATTTCGTTGGAAACGGGATTCCTTCATCTAATGCTAGACAGAAGAATTCTCAGAAACTTCTTTGTGTTGCATGTATTCAACTCACAGAGTTTAACCTTCCTCTAAGCAGAGCAGATTTGAAACACACTTTTTGTGGAATTTGAAATTGGAGATTTCAAGAGTTTGGGGGTCAAAGGTAGAAAAGGAAATATCTTCCTATAAAAACAATAGAGAATCATTCTTAGAAACCACTTTGTGATGTGTGTGTTACACTCACAGAGCCTAACATTTCCTTTCATAGAGCAGTTTGGAAACACTGTGTTTGTACCTTCTGCAAGTGGATATTTGGACCTCTTTGTGGATTTCATTGGAAACGGGATTTCTTCATCTAATGCTTGACAGGAGAATTCTCAGTAACTTCTTTGCGTTGCGTGTATTCAATTCTCAGAGTTTAACCTTCCTTTAGACAGAGCAGCTCTGAAACACTCTTTTTTGTGGAAATTGCAAGTGGAGATTTCAAGCACATTGGGTCCAAATGTAGAAAAGGAATATCTTCGTATAAAAACTACAGAGAATCATTCTCACAAACCATTTCGTGATGTGTGCGTTCCACTCACAGCGTTTAACCTTTCTTTTCATAGAGCAGTTTGGAAACACTCTGTTTGTAACGTCTGCAAGTGGATAAATCGACCTCTTTGAAGATTTCGTTGGTAACCGGATTTCTTCATCTAATGCTAGACAGAAAAATTCTCAGTAACTTCTTTGGGTTGCGTGTACTCAACTCACAGAGTTGAATCTTCTTTTAGACAGAACATTTTTGAAACACTCTTTTTATCGAATTTACAAGTGGAGATTTCATGCGCTTTTCGGCCACAGGTAGAAAAGGAGATATCTTCGTATAAAAACTACAGAGAATCATGTTCAGAAACAACCTTGTGATGTGTGCGTTCCAATCACAGAGTTTAACTTTTTCCTTTCATAGAGCAGTTTGGGAACACTCTGTTTGTAATGTGTGCAAGTGGATAATTGGACCTCCTTGAGGATTTCGTTGTTAACGGGTTTTCTTCATCAAATGCTAGACAGAAGAATTCTCAGTAACTTCTTTGGGTTGCGTGTATTCAACTCACAGAATTGAACCTTCTTTTAGAGAGAACAGATTTGAAACATTCTTTTTGTGGAATTTACAAGTGGAGATTCCAAGCGCTTTGATGTCAAAGGAAGAAAAGGGAATATCTTCCTATAAAAACTCTAGAGAATCATTCTGAGAAACCACGTCTTTATGTGTGCGTTCCACTCATAGAGTTTAACCTTTCTTCCATGGAGCAGTTTGGAAACACTCTGTTTGTAAATTCTGCAAGAGGATATTTGGACCTCTTTGACGATTTCGTTGGAAACGGGTTTTCTTTATCTAGTGCTAGACAGAAGAATCCTCAGTAACTTCTTTGGGTTGCATGTATTCACCTCACAGAGTTGAACCTTCCTTTAGAGAGAGCAGATTTGAAACACTCTTTTGTGGGATTTGCAAGTGGAGATTTCTAGCGCATTGGGACCAATTGTATAAAAGGAAATATCTTCGTATTTAAACTAGAGAGAATCATTCTCAGAAACCACTTTGTGATCTGTGCGTTCCACTCACAGCGTTTAACCTTTCTTTTCATAGAGCAGTTGGGAAACACTCTGTAACATCTGCAAGTGGATATTTGGATCTCTTTGAGGATTTCGTTGGAGACGGGATTTCTTCATCTAATGCTAGTCAGAAGAAATCTCAGTAACTTCTTTGGGTTGCGTGTATTCCACTCGTAGAGTTGAACCTTCCTTTAGAGTGAGCAGATTTGAAACACTCTTTTTGTTGAAATTGCAATTGGAGATTTCAAGCACTTGGGGGTCAACGGAAGAAAAGGAAATATCTTCGTACAAAAACTACAGAGAATCATTTTCAGAAACCACCTTGTGATGTGTGTGTTCCACACACAGCGTTTAACCTTTCTTTTCATAGAGCAGTTTGGAAACACTCTGTTTGTAAAGTCTGCAAGTTGATATTTGGACCTCCTTGAGTATTTCGTTCGAAACGGGATTTCTTCATCTAGTGCTAGACAGAAGAATTCTCAGTAACTTCTTTGGGTTGCGTGTACTCAACTCACAGAGTTGAATCTTCTTTTACACAGAACATTTTTGAAACACTCTTTTTATCGAATTTACAAGTGGAGATTTCAAGCGCTTTTCGGCCACAGGTAGAAAAGGAGATATCTTCGTATAAAAACTACAGAGAATCATGTTCAGAAACAACCTTGTGATGTGTGCGTTCCAATCACAGAGTTTAACTTTTTCCTTTCATAGAGCAGTTTGGGAACACTCTGTTTGTAATGTGTGCAAGTGGATAATTGGACCTCCTTGAGGATTTCGTTGTTAACGGGTTTTCTTCATCAAATGCTAGACAGAAGAATTCTCAGTAACTTCTTTGGTTTGCATGTATTCAACTCACAGTGTTGAACCTTCCTTTAGACAGAGCGGATTTGAAACACTCTTTTTGTGGAATTTGCAAGTGGACATTTCAAGCGCTTTGGGCCAATGGTAGAAACGGAAATATCTTCATATAAAAACTAGAGACAATCATTCTCAGAAACCACTTTGTGATGCGTTCGTTCCACTCACAGAGTTTCACCTTCGTTTTCATAGAGCAGTTTGGAAACACTCCCTTTGTAAAGTCTTCAAGTGGATATTTGGACCTCTTTGAGGATTTCATTGGAAACCGGATTTATCAATCTAATGCGAGACACAAGATTTCTTAGTAACTTCTTTGGGTTGCGTGTTTTCAACTCACAGAGTTGAACCTTCCTTTAGACAGAGCAGATTTCAAACAATCTTTTGTGGAATTTGCAAGAGGAGATTTCAAGCCCCTTGGGGCCAATGGTAGAAAAGGAAATATCTACGTATGAAAACAATAGAGAATCATTCTCACATACCACTTTCTGATGTGTGCGTTCCACTCACGGAGTTTAACCTTTCTGTTCATAGAGCCGTTTGGAAACACTCTGTTTGTAAAGTCTGCAAGTGGATATTTGGACATCTTTGAGGATTTCTTTGGAAAAGGGATTCCTTCATCCAATGCTAGACAGAAGAATTCTCAGTAACTTCTTTGGGTTGCGTGTATTCAACACACAGAACTGAAACTTCCTTTAGGCAGAGCACATTTGAAACACTCTTTTTGAGGAATTTGCAAGTGGAGATTTCAAGCCCCTTGGGGTCAGTGGTAGAAAAGGTAATATCTTCGAATAAAAACTAGAGAGAATCATTCTCCGAAACCACTTTGTGATGTGTGCATTCCACTCACAGAGTTTAACCTATCTTTTCACAGAGCAGTTTGGAAACACTCTGTTTGTAAAGTCGGCAGTGGATACTTGGGCCTTCTTGTGGATTTCGTTGGAAACGGGATTCCTTCATCTAATGCTAGACAGAAGAATTCTCAGAAACTTCTTTGTGTTGCATGTATTCAACTCACAGAGTTTAACCTTCCTCTAAGCAGAGCAGATTTGAAACACACTTTTTGTGGAATTTGAAATTGGAGATTTCAAGAGTTTGGGGGTCAAAGGTAGAAAAGGAAATATCTTCCTATAAAAACAATAGAGAATCATTCTTAGAAACCACTTTGTGATGTGTGTGTTACACTCACAGAGCCTAACATTTCCTTTCATAGAGCAGTTTGGAAACACTGTGTTTGTACCTTCTGCAAGTGGATATTTGGACCTCTTTGTGGATTTCATTGGAAACGGGATTTCTTCATCTAATGCTTGACAGGAGAATTCTCAGTAACTTCTTTGCGTTGCGTGTATTCAATTCTCAGAGTTTAACCTTCCTTTAGACAGAGCAGCTCTGAAACACTCTTTTTTGTGGAAATTGCAAGTGGAGATTTCAAGCACATTGGGTCCAAATGTAGAAAAGGAATATCTTCGTATAAAAACTACAGAGAATCATTCTCAGAAACCATTTCGTGATGTGTGCGTTCCACTCACAGCGTTTAACCTTTCTTTTCATAGAGCAGTTTGGAAACACTCTGTTTGTAACGTCTGCAAGTGGATAAATCGACCTCTTTGAAGATTTCGTTGGTAACCGGATTTCTTCATCTAATGCTAGACAGAAAAATTCTCAGTAACTTCTTTGGGTTGCGTGTACTCAACTCACAGAGTTGAATCTTCTTTTAGACAGAACATTTTTGAAACACTCTTTTTATCGAATTTACAAGTGGAGATTTCATGCGCTTTTCGGCCACAGGTAGAAAAGGAGATATCTTCGTATAAAAACTACAGAGAATCATGTTCAGAAACAACCTTGTGATGTGTGCGTTCCAATCACAGAGTTTAACTTTTTCCTTTCATAGAGCAGTTTGGGAACACTCTGTTTGTAATGTGTGCAAGTGGATAATTGGACCTCCTTGAGGATTTCGTTGTTAACGGGTTTTCTTCATCAAATGCTAGACAGAAGAATTCTCAGTAACTTCTTTGGGTTGCGTGTATTCAACTCACAGAATTGAACCTTCTTTTAGAGAGAACAGATTTGAAACATTCTTTTTGTGGAATTTACAAGTGGAGATTCCAAGCGCTTTGATGTCAAAGGAAGAAAAGGGAATATCTTCCTATAAAAACTCTAGAGAATCATTCTGAGAAACCACGTCTTTATGTGTGCGTTCCACTCATAGAGTTTAACCTTTCTTCCATGGAGCAGTTTGGAAACACTCTGTTTGTAAATTCTGCAAGAGGATATTTGGACCTCTTTGACGATTTCGTTGGAAACGGGTTTTCTTTATCTAGTGCTAGACAGAAGAATCCTCAGTAACTTCTTTGGGTTGCATGTATTCACCTCACAGAGTTGAACCTTCCTTTAGAGAGAGCAGATTTGAAACACTCTTTTGTGGGATTTGCAAGTGGAGATTTCTAGCGCATTGGGACCAATTGTATAAAAGGAAATATCTTCGTATTTAAACTAGAGAGAATCATTCTCAGAAACCACTTTGTGATCTGTGCGTTCCACTCACAGCGTTTAACCTTTCTTTTCATAGAGCAGTTGGGAAACACTCTGTAACATCTGCAAGTGGATACTTGGATCTCTTTGAGGATTTCGTTGGAGACGGGATTTCTTCATCTAATGCTAGTCAGAAGAAATCTCAGTAACTTCTTTGGGTTGCGTGTATTCCACTCATAGAGTTGAACCTTCCTTTAGAGTGAGCAGATTTGAAACACTCTTTTTGTTGAAATTGCAATTGGAGATTTCAAGCACTTGGGGGTCAACGGAAGAAAAGGAAATATCTTCGTACAAAAACTACAGAGAATCATTTTCAGAAACCACCTTGTGATGTGTGTGTTCCACACACAGCGTTTAACCTTTCTTTTCATAGAGCAGTTTGGAAACACTCTGTTTGTAAAGTCTGCAAGTTGATATTTGGACCTCCTTGAGTATTTCGTTCGAAACGGGATTTCTTCATCTAGTGCTAGACAGAAGAATTCTCAGTAACTTCTTTGGGTTGCGTGTACTCAACTCACAGAGTTGAATCTTCTTTTACACAGAACATTTTTGAAACACTCTTTTTATCGAATTTACAAGTGGAGATTTCAAGCGCTTTTCGGCCACAGGTAGAAAAGGAGGTATCTTCGTATAAAAACTACAGAGAATCATGTTCAGAAACAACCTTGTGATGTGTGCGTTCCAATCACAGAGTTTAACTTTTTCCTTTCATAGAGCAGTTTGGGAACACTCTGTTTGTAATGTGTGCAAGTGGATAATTGGACCTCCTTGAGGATTTCGTTGTTAACGGGTTTTCTTCATCAAATGCTAGACAGAAGAATTCTCAGTAACTTCTTTGGTTTGCATGTATTCAACTCACAGTGTTGAACCTTCCTTTAGACAGAGCGGATTTGAAACACTCTTTTTGTGGAATTTGCAAGTGGACATTTCAAGCGCTTTGGGCCAATGGTAGAAACGGAAATATCTTCATATAAAAACTAGAGAGAATCATTCTCAGAAACCACTTTGTGATGCGTTCGTTCCACTCACAGAGTTTCACCTTCGTTTTCATAGAGCAGTTTGGAAACACTCCCTTTGTAAAGCCTTCAAGTGGATATTTGGACCTCTTTGAGGATTTCATTGGAAACCGGATTTATCAATCTAATGCGAGACACAAGATTTCTTAGTAACTTCTTTGGGTTGCGTGTTTTCAACTCACAGAGTTGAACCTTCCTTTAGACAGAGCAGATTTCAAACAATCTTTTGTGGAATTTGCAAGAGGAGATTTCAAGCCCCTTGGGGCCAATGGTAGAAAAGGAAATATCTACGTATAAAAACAATAGAGAATCATTCTCACATACCACTTTCTGATGTGTGCGTTCCACTCACGGAGTTTAACCTTTCTGTTCATAGAGCCGTTTGGAAACACTCTGTTTGTAAAGTCTGCAAGTGGATATTTGGACATCTTTGAGGATTTCTTTGGAAAAGGGATTCCTTCATCCAATGCTAGACAGAAGAATTCTCAGTAACTTCTTTGGGTTGCGTGTATTCAACACACAGAACTGAAACTTCCTTTAGGCAGAGCACATTTGAAACACTCTTTTTGAGGAATTTGCAAGTGGAGATTTCAAGCCCCTTGGGGTCAGTGGTAGAAAAGGTAATATCTTCGAATAAAAACTAGAGAGAATCATTCTCCGAAACCACTTTGTGATGTGTGCATTCCACTCACAGAGTTTAACCTATCTTTTCACAGAGCAGTTTGGAAACACTCTGTTTGTAAAGTCGGCAGTGGATACTTGGGCCTTCTTGTGGATTTCGTTGGAAACGGGATTCCTTCATCTAATGCTAGACAGAAGAATTCTCAGTAACTTCTTTGTGTTGCATGTATTCAACTCACAGAGTTTAACCTTCCTCTAAGCAGAGCAGATTTGAAACACACTTTTTGTGGAATTTGAAATTGGAGATTTCAAGAGTTTGGGGGTCAAAGGTAGAAAAGGAAATATCTTCCTATAAAAACAATAGAGAATCATTCTTAGAAACCACTTTGTGATGTGTGTGTTACACTCACAGAGCCTAACATTTCCTTTCATAGAGCAGTTTGGAAACACTGTGTTTGTACCTTCTGCAAGTGGATATTTGGACCTCTTTGTGGATTTCATTGGAAACGGGATTTCTTCATCTAATGCTTGACAGGAGAATTCTCAGTAACTTCTTTGCGTTGCGTGTATTCAATTCTCAGAGTTTAACCTTCCTTTAGACAGAGCAGCTCTGAAACACTCTTTTTTGTGGAAATTGCAAGTGGAGATTTCAAGCACATTGGGTCCAAATGTAGAAAAGGAATATCTTCGTATAAAAACTACAGAGAATCATTCTCAGAAACCATTTCGTGATGTGTGCGTTCCACTCACAGCGTTTAACCTTTCTTTTCATAGAGCAGTTTGGAAACACTCTGTTTGTAACGTCTGCAAGTGGATAAATCGACCTCTTTGAAGATTTCGTTGGTAACCGGATTTCTTCATCTAATGCTAGACAGAAAAATTCTCAGTAACTTCTTTGGGTTGCGTGTACTCAACTCACAGAGTTGAATCTTCTTTTAGACAGAACATTTTTGAAACACTCTTTTTATCGAATTTACAAGTGGAGATTTCATGCGCTTTTCGGCCACAGGTAGAAAAGGAGATATCTTCGTATAAAAACTACAGAGAATCATGTTCAGAAACAACCTTGTGATGTGTGCGTTCCAATCACAGAGTTTAACTTTTTCCTTTCATAGAGCAGTTTGGGAACACTCTGTTTGTAATGTGTGCAAGTGGATAATTGGACCTCCTTGAGGATTTCGTTGTTAACGGGTTTTCTTCATCAAATGCTAGACAGAAGAATTCTCAGTAACTTCTTTGGGTTGCGTGTATTCAACTCACAGAATTGAACCTTCTTTTAGAGAGAACAGATTTGAAACATTCTTTTTGTGGAATTTACAAGTGGAGATTCCAAGCGCTTTGATGTCAAAGGAAGAAAAGGGAATATCTTCCTATAAAAACTCTAGAGAATCATTCTGAGAAACCACGTCTTTATGTGTGCGTTCCACTCATAGAGTTTAACCTTTCTTCCATGGAGCAGTTTGGAAACACTCTGTTTGTAAATTCTGCAAGAGGATATTTGGACCTCTTTGACGATTTCGTTGGAAACGGGTTTTCTTTATCTAGTGCTAGACAGAAGAATCCTCAGTAACTTCTTTGGGTTGCATGTATTCACCTCACAGAGTTGAACCTTCCTTTAGAGAGAGCAGATTTGAAACACTCTTTTGTGGGATTTGCAAGTGGAGATTTCTAGCGCATTGGGACCAATTGTATAAAAGGAAATATCTTCGTATTTAAACTAGAGAGAATCATTCTCAGAAACCACTTTGTGATCTGTGCGTTCCACTCACAGCGTTTAACCTTTCTTTTCATAGAGCAGTTGGGAAACACTCTGTAACATCTGCAAGTGGATATTTGGATCTCTTTGAGGATTTCGTTGGAGACGGGATTTCTTCATCTAATGCTAGTCAGAAGAAATCTCAGTAACTTCTTTGGGTTGCGTGTATTCCACTCATAGAGTTGAACCTTCCTTTAGAGTGAGCAGATTTCAAACACTCTTTTTGTTGAAATTGCAATTGGAGATTTCAAGCACTTTGGGGTCAACGGAAGAAAAGGAAATATCTTCGTACAAAAACTACAGAGAATCATTTTCAGAAACCACCTTGTGATGTGTGTGTTCCACACACAGCGTTTAACCTTTCTTTTCATAGAGCAGTTTTGAAACACTCTGTTTGTAAAGTCTGCAAGTTGATATTTGGACCTCCTTGAGTATTTCGTTCGAAACGGGATTTCTTCATCTAGTGCTAGACAGAAGAATTCTCAGTAACTTCTTTGGGTTGCGTGTACTCAACTCACAGAGTTGAATCTTCTTTTACACAGAACATTTTTGAAACACTCTTTTTATCGAATTTACAAGTGGAGATTTCAAGCGCTTTTCGGCCACAGGTAGAAAAGGAGATATCTTCGTATAAAAACTACAGAGAATCATGTTCAGAAACAACCTTGTGATGTGTGCGTTCCAATCACAGAGTTTAACTTTTTCCTTTCATAGAGCAGTTTGGGAACACTCTGTTTGTAATGTGTGCAAGTGGATAATTGGACCTCCTTGAGGATTTCGTTGTTAACGGGTTTTCTTCATCAAATGCTAGACAGAAGAATTCTCAGTAACTTCTTTGGTTTGCATGTATTCAACTCACAGTGTTGAACCTTCCTTTAGACAGAGCGGATTTGAAACACTCTTTTTGTGGAATTTGCAAGTGGACATTTCAAGCGCTTTGGGCCAATGGTAGAAACGGAAATATCTTCATATAAAAACTAGAGACAATCATTCTCAGAAACCACTTTGTGATGCGTTCGTTCCACTCACAGAGTTTCACCTTCGTTTTCATAGAGCAGTTTGGAAACACTCCCTTTGTAAAGTCTTCAAGTGGATATTTGGACCTCTTTGAGGATTTCATTGGAAACCGGATTTATCAATCTAATGCGAGACACAAGATTTCTTAGTAACTTCTTTGGGTTGCGTGTTTTCAACTCACAGAGTTGAACCTTCCTTTAGACAGAGCAGATTTCAAACAATCTTTTGTGGAATTTGCAAGAGGAGATTTCAAGCCTCTTAAGGCCAATGGTAGAAATGGAAATATCTACGTATGAAAACAATAGAGAATCATTCTCACATACCACTTTCTGATGTGTGCGTTCCACTCACGGAGTTTAACCTTTCTGTTCATAGAGCCGTTTGGAAACACTCTGTTTGTAAAGTCTGCAAGTGGATATTTGGACATCTTTGAGGATTTCTTTGGAAAAGGGATTCCTTCATCCAATGCTAGACAGAAGAATTCTCAGTAACTTCTTTGGGTTGCGTGTATTCAACACACAGAACTGAAACTTCCTTTAGGCAGAGCACATTTGAAACACTCTTTTTGAGGAATTTGCAAGTGGAGATTTCAAGCCCCTTGGGGTCAGTGGTAGAAAAGGTAATATCTTCGAATAAAAACTAGAGAGAATCATTCTCCGAAACCACTTTGTGATGTGTGCATTCCACTCACAGAGTTTAACCTATCTTTTCACAGAGCAGTTTGGAAACACTCTGTTTGTAAAGTCGGCAGTGGATACTTGGGCCTTCTTGTGGATTTCGTTGGAAACGGGATTCCTTCATCTAATGCTAGACAGAAGAATTCTCAGTAACTTCTTTGTGTTGCATGTATTCAACTCACAGAGTTTAACCTTCCTCTAAGCAGAGCAGATTTGAAACACACTTTTTGTGGAATTTGAAATTGGAGATTTCAAGAGTTTGGGGGTCAAAGGTAGAAAAGGAAATATCTTCCTATGAAAACAATAGAGAATCATTCTTAGAAACCACTTTGTGATGTGTGTGTTACACTCACAGAGCCTAACGTTTCCTTTCATAGAGCAGTTTGGAAACACTGTGTTTGTACCTTCTGCAAGTGGATATTTGGACCTCTTTGTGGATTTCATTGTAAACGGGATTTCTTCATCTAATGCTTGACAGGAGAATTCTCAGTAACTTCTTTGCGTTGCGTGTATTCAATTCTCAGAGTTTAACCTTCCTTTAGACAGAGCAGCTCTGAAACACTCTTTTTTGTGGAAATTGCAAGTGGAGATTTCAAGCACATTGGGTCCAAATGTAGAAAAGGAATATCTTCGTATAAAAACTACAGAGAATCATTCTCAGAAACCATTTCGTGATGTGTGCGTTCCACTCACAGCGTTTAACCTTTCTTTTCATAGAGCAGTTTGGAAACACTCTGTTTGTAACGTCTGCAAGTGGATAAATCGACCTCTTTGAAGATTTCGTTGGTAACCGGATTTCTTCATCTAATGCTAGACAGAAAAATTCTCAGTAACTTCTTTGGGTTGCGTGTACTCAACTCACAGAGTTGAATCTTCTTTTAGACAGAACATTTTTGAAACACTCTTTTTATCGAATTTACAAGTGGAGATTTCATGCGCTTTTCGGCCACAGGTAGAAAAGGAGATATCTTCGTATAAAAACTACAGAGAATCATGTTCAGAAACAACCTTGTGATGTGTGCGTTCCAATCACAGAGTTTAACTTTTTCCTTTCATAGAGCAGTTTGGGAACACTCTGTTTGTAATGTGTGCAAGTGGATAATTGGACCTCCTTGAGGATTTCGTTGTTAACGGGTTTTCTTCATCAAATGCTAGACAGAAGAATTCTCAGTAACTTCTTTGGGTTGCGTGTATTCAACTCACAGAATTGAACCTTCTTTTAGAGAGAACAGATTTGAAACATTCTTTTTGTGGAATTTACAAGTGGAGATTCCAAGCGCTTTGATGTCAAAGGAAGAAAAGGGAATATCTTCCTATAAAAACTCTAGAGAATCATTCTGAGAAACCACGTCTTTATGTGTGCATTCCACTCATAGAGTTTAACCTTTCTTCCATGGAGCAGTTTGGAAACACTCTGTTTGTAAATTCTGCAAGAGGATATTTGGACCTCTTTGACGATTTCGTTGGAAACGGGTTTTCTTTATCTAGTGCTAGACAGAAGAATCCTCAGTAACTTCTTTGGGTTGCATGTATTCACCTCACAGAGTTGAACCTTCCTTTAGAGAGAGCAGATTTGAAACACTCTTTTGTGGGATTTGCAAGTGGAGATTTCTAGCGCATTGGGACCAATTGTATAAAAGGAAATATCTTCGTATTTAAACTAGAGAGAATCATTCTCAGAAACCACTTTGTGATCTGTGCGTTCCACTCACAGCGTTTAACCTTTCTTTTCATAGAGCAGTTGGGAAACACTCTGTAACATCTGCAAGTGGATATTTGGATCTCTTTGAGGATTTCGTTGGAGACGGGATTTCTTCATCTAATGCTAGTCAGAAGAAATCTCAGTAACTTCTTTGGGTTGCGTGTATTCCACTCATAGAGTTGAACCTTCCTTTAGAGTGAGCAGATTTGAAACACTCTTTTTGTTGAAATTGCAATTGGAGATTTCAAGCACTTTGGGGTCAACGGAAGAAAAGGAAATATCTTCGTACAAAAACTACAGAGAATCATTTTCAGAAACCACCTTGTGATGTGTGTGTTCCACACACAGCGTTTAACCTTTCTTTTCATAGAGCAGTTTTGAAACACTCTGTTTGTAAAGTCTGCAAGTTGATATTTGGACCTCCTTGAGTATTTCGTTCGAAACGGGATTTCTTCATCTAGTGCTAGACAGAAGAATTCTCAGTAACTTCTTTGGGTTGCGTGTACTCAACTCACAGAGTTGAATCTTCTTTTACACAGAACATTTTTGAAACACTCTTTTTATCGAATTTACAAGTGGAGATTTCAAGTGCTTTTCGGCCACAGGTAGAAAAGGAGATATCTTCGTATAAAAACTACAGAGAATCATGTTCAGAGACAACCTTGTGATGTGTGTGTTCCAATCACAGAGTTTAACTTTTTCCTTTCATAGAGCAGTTTGGGAACACTCTGTTTGTAATGTGTGCAAGTGGATAATTGGACCTCCTTGAGGATTTCGTTGTTAACGGGTTTTCTTCATCAAATGCTAGACAGAAGAATTCTCAGTAACTTCTTTGGTTTGCATGTATTCAACTCACAGTGTTGAACCTTCCTTTAGACAGAGCGGATTTGAAACACTCTTTTTGTGGAATTTGCAAGTGGACATTTCAAGCGCTTTGGGCCAATGGTAGAAACGGAAATATCTTCATATAAAAACTAGAGACAATCATTCTCAGAAACCACTTTGTGATGCGTTCGTTCCACTCACAGAGTTTCACCTTCGTTTTCATAGAGCAGTTTGGAAACACTCCCTTTGTAAAGTCTTCAAGTGGATATTTGGACCTCTTTGAGGATTTCATTGGAAACCGGATTTATCAATCTAATGCGAGACACAAGATTTCTTAGTAACTTCTTTGGGTTGCGTGTTTTCAACTCACAGAGTTGAACCTTCCTTTAGACAGAGCAGATTTCAAACAATCTTTTGTGGAATTTGCAAGAGGAGATTTCAAGCCCCTTGGGGCCAATGGTAGAAAAGGAAATATCTACGTATAAAAACAATAGAGAATCATTCTCACATACCACTTTCTGATGTGAGCGTTCCACTCACGGAGTTTAACCTTTCTGTTCATACAGCCGTTTGGAAACACTCTGTTTGTAAAGTCTGCAAGTGGATATTTGGACATCTTTGAGGATTTCTTTGGAAAAGGGATTCCTTCATCCAATGCTAGACAGAAGAATTCTCAGTAACTTCTTTGGGTTGCGTGTATTCAACACACAGAACTGAAACTTCCTTTAGGCAGAGCACATTTGAAACACTCTTTTTGAGGAATTTGCAAGTGGAGATTTGAAGCCCCTTGGGGTCAGTGGTAGAAAAGGTAATATCTTCGAATAAAAACTAGAGAGAATCATTCTCCGAAACCACTTTGTGATGTGTGCATTCCACTCACAGAGTTTAACCTATCTTTTCACAGAGCAGTTTGGAAACACTCTGTTTGTAAAGTCGGCAGTGGATACTTGGGCCTTCTTGTGGATTTCGTTGGAAACGGGATTCCTTCATCTAATGCTAGACAGAAGAATTCTCAGTAACTTCTTTGTGTTGCATGTATTCAACTCACAGAGTTTAACCTTCCTCTAAGCAGAGCAGATTTGAAACACACTTTTTGTGGAATTTGAAATTGGAGATTTCAAGAGTTTGGGGGTCAAAGGTAGAAAAGGAAATATCTTCCTATGAAAACAATAGAGAATCATTCTTAGAAACCACTTTGTGATGTGTGTGTTACACTCACAGAGCCTAACGTTTCCTTTCATAGAGCAGTTTGGAAACACTGTGTTTGTACCTTCTGCAAGTGGATATTTGGACCTCTTTGTGGATTTCATTGGAAACGGGATTTCTTCATCTAATGCTTGACAGGAGAATTCTCAGTAACTTCTTTGCGTTGCGTGTATTCAATTCTCAGAGTTTAACCTTCCTTTAGACAGAGCAGCTCTGAAACACTCTTTTTTGTGGAAATTGCAAGTGGAGATTTCAAGCACATTGGGTCCAAATGTAGAAAAGGAATATCTTCGTATAAAAACTACAGAGAATCATTCTCAGAAACCATTTCGTGATGTGTGCGTTCCACTCACAGCGTTTAACCTTTCTTTTCATAGAGCAGTTTGGAAACACTCTGTTTGTAACGTCTGCAAGTGGATAAATCGACCTCTTTGAAGATTTCGTTGGTAACCGGATTTCTTCATCTAATGCTAGACAGAAAAATTCTCAGTAACTTCTTTGGGTTGCGTGTACTCAACTCACAGAGTTGAATCTTCTTTTAGACAGAACATTTTTGAAACACTCTTTTTATCGAATTTACAAGTGGAGATTTCATGCGCTTTTCGGCCACAGGTAGAAAAGGAGATATCTTCGTATAAAAACTACAGAGAATCATGTTCAGAAACAACCTTGTGATGTGTGCGTTCCAATCACAGAGTTTAACTTTTTCCTTTCATAGAGCAGTTTGGGAACACTCTGTTTGTAATGTGTGCAAGTGGATAATTGGACCTCCTTGAGGATTTCGTTGTTAACGGGTTTTCTTCATCAAATGCTAGACAGAAGAATTCTCAGTAACTTCTTTGGGTTGCGTGTATTCAACTCACAGAATTGAACCTTCTTTTAGAGAGAACAGATTTGAAACATTCTTTTTGTGGAATTTACAAGTGGAGATTCCAAGCGCTTTGATGTCAAAGGAAGAAAAGGGAATATCTTCCTATAAAAACTCTAGAGAATCATTCTGAGAAACCACGTCTTTATGTGTGCATTCCACTCATAGAGTTTAACCTTTCTTCCATGGAGCAGTTTGGAAACACTCTGTTTGTAAATTCTGCAAGAGGATATTTGGACCTCTTTGACGATTTCGTTGGAAACGGGTTTTCTTTATCTAGTGCTAGACAGAAGAATCCTCAGTAACTTCTTTGGGTTGCATGTATTCACCTCACAGAGTTGAACCTTCCTTTAGAGAGAGCAGATTTGAAACACTCTTTTGTGGGATTTGCAAGTGGAGATTTCTAGCGCATTGGGACCAATTGTATAAAAGGAAATATCTTCGTATTTAAACTAGAGAGAATCATTCTCAGAAACCACTTTGTGATCTGTGCGTTCCACTCACAGCGTTTAACCTTTCTTTTCATAGAGCAGTTGGGAAACACTCTGTAACATCTGCAAGTGGATATTTGGATCTCTTTGAGGATTTCGTTGGAGACGGGATTTCTTCATCTAATGCTAGTCAGAAGAAATCTCAGTAACTTCTTTGGGTTGCGTGTATTCCACTCATAGAGTTGAACCTTCCTTTAGAGTGAGCAGATTTGAAACACTCTTTTTGTTGAAATTGCAATTGGAGATTTCAAGCACTTTGGGGTCAACGGAAGAAAAGGAAATATCTTCGTACAAAAACTACAGAGAATCATTTTCAGAAACCACCTTGTGATGTGTGTGTTCCACACACAGCGTTTAACCTTTCTTTTCATAGAGCAGTTTTGAAACACTCTGTTTGTAAAGTCTGCAAGTTGATATTTGGACCTCCTTGAGTATTTCGTTCGAAACGGGATTTCTTCATCTAGTGCTAGACAGAAGAATTCTCAGTAACTTCTTTGGGTTGCGTGTACTCAACTCACAGAGTTGAATCTTCTTTTACACAGAACATTTTTGAAACACTCTTTTTATCGAATTTACAAGTGGAGATTTCAAGTGCTTTTCGGCCACAGGTAGAAAAGGAGATATCTTCGTATAAAAACTACAGAGAATCATGTTCAGAGACAACCTTGTGATGTGTGTGTTCCAATCACAGAGTTTAACTTTTTCCTTTCATAGAGCAGTTTGGGAACACTCTGTTTGTAATGTGTGCAAGTGGATAATTGGACCTCCTTGAGGATTTCGTTGTTAACGGGTTTTCTTCATCAAATGCTAGACAGAAGAATTCTCAGTAACTTCTTTGGTTTGCATGTATTCAACTCACAGTGTTGAACCTTCCTTTAGACAGAGCGGATTTGAAACACTCTTTTTGTGGAATTTGCAAGTGGACATTTCAAGCGCTTTGGGCCAATGGTAGAAACGGAAATATCTTCATATAAAAACTAGAGACAATCATTCTCAGAAACCACTTTGTGATGCGTTCGTTCCACTCACAGAGTTTCACCTTCGTTTTCATAGAGCAGTTTGGAAACACTCCCTTTGTAAAGTCTTCAAGTGGATATTTGGACCTCTTTGAGGATTTCATTGGAAACCGGATTTATCAATCTAATGCGAGACACAAGATTTCTTAGTAACTTCTTTGGGTTGCGTGTTTTCAACTCACAGAGTTGAACCTTCCTTTAGACAGAGCAGATTTCAAACAATCTTTTGTGGAATTTGCAAGAGGAGATTTCAAGCCCCTTGGGGCCAATGGTAGAAAAGGAAATATCTACGTATAAAAACAATAGAGAATCATTCTCACATACCACTTTCTGATGTGAGCGTTCCACTCACGGAGTTTAACCTTTCTGTTCATACAGCCGTTTGGAAACACTCTGTTTGTAAAGTCTGCAAGTGGATATTTGGACATCTTTGAGGATTTCTTTGGAAAAGGGATTCCTTCATCCAATGCTAGACAGAAGAATTCTCAGTAACTTCTTTGGGTTGCGTGTATTCAACACACAGAACTGAAACTTCCTTTAGGCAGAGCACATTTGAAACACTCTTTTTGAGGAATTTGCAAGTGGAGATTTGAAGCCCCTTGGGGTCAGTGGTAGAAAAGGTAATATCTTCGAATAAAAACTAGAGAGAATCATTCTCCGAAACCACTTTGTGATGTGTGCATTCCACTCACAGAGTTTAACCTATCTTTTCACAGAGCAGTTTGGAAACACTCTGTTTGTAAAGTCGGCAGTGGATACTTGGGCCTTCTTGTGGATTTCGTTGGAAACGGGATTCCTTCATCTAATGCTAGACAGAAGAATTCTCAGTAACTTCTTTGTGTTGCATGTATTCAACTCACAGAGTTTAACCTTCCTCTAAGCAGAGCAGATTTGAAACACACTTTTTGTGGAATTTGAAATTGGAGATTTCAAGAGTTTGGGGGTCAAAGGTAGAAAAGGAAATATCTTCCTATAAAAACAATAGAGAATCATTCTTAGAAACCACTTTGTGATGTGTGTGTTACACTCACAGAGCCTAACATTTCCTTTCATAGAGCAGTTTGGAAACACTGTGTTTGTACCTTCTGCAAGTGGATATTTGGACCTCTTTGTGGATTTCATTGGAAACGGGATTTCTTCATCTAATGCTTGACAGGAGAATTCTCAGTAACTTCTTTGCGTTGCGTGTATTCAATTCTCAGAGTTTAACCTTCCTTTAGACAGAGCAGCTCTGAAACACTCTTTTTTGTGGAAATTGCAAGTGGAGATTTCAAGCACATTGGGTCCAAATGTAGAAAAGGAATATCTTCGTATAAAAACTACAGAGAATCATTCTCACAAACCATTTCGTGATGTGTGCGTTCCACTCACAGCGTTTAACCTTTCTTTTCATAGAGCAGTTTGGAAACACTCTGTTTGTAACGTCTGCAAGTGGATAAATCGACCTCTTTGAAGATTTCGTTGGTAACCGGATTTCTTCATCTAAAGCTAGACAGAAAAATTCTCAGTAACTTCTTTGGGTTGCGTGTACTCAACTCACAGAGTTGAATCTTCTTTTAGACAGAACATTTTTGAAACACTCTTTTTATCGAATTTACAAGTGGAGATTTCATGCGCTTTTCGGCCACAGGTAGAAAAGGAGATATCTTCGTATAAAAACTACAGAGAATCATGTTCAGAAACAACCTTGTGATGTGTGCGTTCCAATCACAGAGTTTAACTTTTTCCTTTCATAGAGCAGTTTGGGAACACTCTGTTTGTAATGTGTGCAAGTGGATAATTGGACCTCCTTGAGGATTTCGTTGTTAACGGGTTTTCTTCATCAAATGCTAGACAGAAGAATTCTCAGTAACTTATTTGGGTTGCGTGTATTCAACTCACAGAATTGAACCTTCTTTTAGAGAGAACAGATTTGAAACGTTCTTTTTGTGGAATTTACAAGTGGAGATTCCAAGCGCTTTGATGTCAAAGGAAGAAAAGGGAATATCTTCCTATAAAAACTCTAGAGAATCATTCTGAGAAACCACGTCTTTATGTGTGCGTTCCACTCATAGAGTTTAACCTTTCTTCCATGGAGCAGTTTGGAAACACTCTCTTTGTAAATTCTGCAAGAGGATATTTGGACCTCTTTGACGATTTCGTTGGAAACGGGTTTTCTTTATCTAGTGCTAGACAGAAGAATCCTCAGTAACTTCTTTGGGTTGCATGTATTCACCTCACAGAGTTGAACCTTCCTTTAGAGAGAGCAGATTTGAAACACTCTTTTGTGGGATTTGCAAGTGGAGATTTCTAGCGCATTGGGACCAATTGTATAAAAGGAAATATCTTCGTATTTAAACTAGAGAGAATCATTCTCAGAAACCACTTTGTGATCTGTGCGTTCCACTCACAGCGTTTAACCTTTCTTTTCATAGAGCAGTTGGGAAACACTCTGTAACATCTGCAAGTGGATATTTGGATCTCTTTGAGGATTTCGTTGGAGACGGGATTTCTTCATCTAATGCTAGTCAGAAGAAATCTCAGTAACTTCTTTGGGTTGCGTGTATTCCACTCATAGAGTTGAACCTTCCTTTAGAGTGAGCAGATTTGAAACACTCTTTTTGTTGAAATTGCAATTGGAGATTTCAAGCACTTGGGGGTCAACGGAAGAAAAGGAAATATCTTCGTACAAAAACTACAGAGAATCATTTTCAGAAACCACCTTGTGATGTGTGTGTTCCACACACAGCGTTTAACCTTTCCTTTCATAGAGCAGTTTCGAAACACTCTGTTTGTAAAGTCTGCAAGTTGATATTTGGACCTCCTTGAGTATTTCGTTCGAAACGGGATTTCTTCATCTAGTGCTAGACAGAAGAATTCTCAGTAACTTCTTTGGGTTGCGTGTACTCAACTCACAGAGTTGAATCTTCTTTTACACAGAACATTTTAAACACTCTTTTTATCGAATTTACAAGTGGAGATTTCAAGCGCTTTTCGGCCACAGGTAGAAAAGGAGATATCTTCGTATAAAAACTACAGAGAATCATGTTCAGATACAACCTTATGATGTGTGCGTTCCAATCACAGAGTTTAACTTTTTCCTTTCATAGAGCAGTTTGGGAACACTCTGTTTGTAATGTGTGCAAGTGGATAATTGGACCTCCTTGAGGATTTCGTTGTTAACGGGTTTTCTTCATCAAATGCTAGACAGAAGAATTCTCAGTAACTTCTTTGGTTTGCATGTATTCAACTCACAGTGTTGAACCTTCCTTTAGACAGAGCGGATTTGAAACACTCTTTTTGTGGAATTTGCAAGTGGACATTTCAAGCGCTTTGGGCCAATGGTAGAAACGGAAATATCTTCATATAAAAACTAGAGACAATCATTCACAGAAACCACTTTGTGATGCGTTCGTTCCACTCACAGAGTTTCACCTTCGTTTTCATAGAGCAGTTTGGAAACACTCCCTTTGTAAAGTCTTCAAGTGGATATTTGGACCTCTTTGAGGATTTCATTGGAAACCGGATTTATCAATCTAATGCGAGACACAAGATTTCTTAGTAACTTCTTTGGGTTGCGTGTTTTCAACTCACAGAGTTGAACCTTCCTTTAGACAGAGCAGATTTCAAACAATCTTTTGTGGAATTTGCAAGAGGAGATTTCAAGCCCCTTGGGGCCAATGGTAGAAAAGGAAATATCTACGTATAAAAACAATAGAGAATCATTCTCACATACCACTTTCTGATGTGAGCGTTCCACTCACGGAGTTTAACCTTTCTGTTCATACAGCCGTTTGGAAACACTCTGTTTGTAAAGTCTGCAAGTGGATATTTGGACATCTTTGAGGATTTCTTTGGAAAAGGGATTCCTTCATCCAATGCTAGACAGAAGAATTCTCAGTAACTTCTTTGGGTTGCGTGTATTCAACACACAGAACTGAAACTTCCTTTAGGCAGAGCACATTTGAAACACTCTTTTTGAGGAATTTGCAAGTGGAGATTTGAAGCCCCTTGGGGTCAGTGGTAGAAAAGGTAATATCTTCGAATAAAAACTAGAGAGAATCATTCTCCGAAACCACTTTGTGATGTGTGCATTCCACTCACAGAGTTTAACCTATCTTTTCACAGAGCAGTTTGGAAACACTCTGTTTGTAAAGTCGGCAGTGGATACTTGGGCCTTCTTGTGGATTTCGTTGGAAACGGGATTCCTTCATCTAATGCTAGACAGAAGAATTCTCAGTAACTTCTTTGTGTTGCATGTATTCAACTCACAGAGTTTAACCTTCCTCTAAGCAGAGCAGATTTGAAACACACTTTTTGTGGAATTTGAAATTGGAGATTTCAAGAGTTTTGGGGTCAAAGGTAGAAAAGGAAATATCTTCCTATAAAAACAATAGAGAATCATTCTTAGAAACCACTTTGTGATGTGTGTGTTACACTCACAGAGCCTAACATTTCCTTTCATAGAGCAGTTTGGAAACACTGTGTTTGTACCTTCTGCAAGTGGATATTTGGACCTCTTTGTGGATTTCATTGGAAACGGGATTTCTTCATCTAATGCTTGACAGGAGAATTCTCAGTAACTTCTTTGCGTTGCGTGTATTCAATTCTCAGAGTTTAACCTTCCTTTAGACAGAGCAGCTCTGAAACACTCTTTTTTGTGGAAATTGCAAGTGGAGATTTCAAGCACATTGGGTCCAAATGTAGAAAAGGAATATCTTCGTATAAAAACTACAGAGAATCATTCTCAGAAACCATTTCGTGATGTGTGCGTTCCACTCACAGCGTTTAACCTTTCTTTTCATAGAGCAGTTTGGAAACACTCTGTTTGTAACGTCTGCAAGTGGATAAATCGACCTCTTTGAAGATTTCGTTGGTAACCGGATTTCTTCATCTAATGCTAGACAGAAAAATTCTCAGTAACTTCTTTGGGTTGCGTGTACTCAACTCACAGAGTTGAATCTTCTTTTAGACAGAACATTTTTGAAACACTCTTTTTATCGAATTTACAAGTGGAGATTTCATGCGCTTTTCGGCCACAGGTAGAAAAGGAGATATCTTCGTATAAAAACTACAGAGAATCATGTTCAGAAACAACCTTGTGATGTGTGCGTTCCAATCACAGAGTTTAACTTTTTCCTTTCATAGAGCAGTTTGGGAACACTCTGTTTGTAATGTGTGCAAGTGGATAATTGGACCTCCTTGAGGATTTCGTTGTTAACGGGTTTTCTTCATCAAATGCTAGACAGAAGAATTCTCAGTAACTTCTTTGGGTTGCGTGTATTCAACTCACAGAATTGAACCTTCTTTTAGAGAGAACAGATTTGAAACGTTCTTTTTGTGGAATTTACAAGTGGAGATTCCAAGCGCTTTGATGTCAAAGGAAGAAAAGGGAATATCTTCCTATAAAAACTCTAGAGAATCATTCTGAGAAACCACGTCTTTATGTGTGCGTTCCACTCATAGAGTTTAACCTTTCTTCCATGGAGCAGTTTGGAAACACTCTCTTTGTAAATTCTGCAAGAGGATATTTGGACCTCTTTGACGATTTCGTTGGAAACGGGTTTTCTTTATCTAGTGCTAGACAGAAGAATCCTCAGTAACTTCTTTGGGTTGCATGTATTCACCTCACAGAGTTGAACCTTCCTTTAGAGAGAGCAGATTTGAAACACTCTTTTGTGGGATTTGCAAGTGGAGATTTCTAGCGCATTGGGACCAATTGTATAAAAGGAAATATCTTCGTATTTAAACTAGAGAGAATCATTCTCAGAAACCACTTTGTGATCTGTGCGTTCCACTCACAGCGTTTAACCTTTCTTTTCATAGAGCAGTTGGGAAACACTCTGTAACATCTGCAAGTGGATATTTGGATCTCTTTGAGGATTTCGTTGGAGACGGGATTTCTTCATCTAATGCTAGTCAGAAGAAATCTCAGTAACTTCTTTGGGTTGCGTGTATTCCACTCATAGAGTTGAACCTTCCTTTAGAGTGAGCAGATTTGAAACACTCTTTTTGTTGAAATTGCAATTGGAGATTTCAAGCACTTGGGGGTCAACGGAAGAAAAGGAAATATCTTCGTACAAAAACTACAGAGAATCATTTTCAGAAACCACCTTGTGATGTGTGTGTTCCACACACAGCGTTTAACCTTTCCTTTCATAGAGCAGTTTCGAAACACTCTGTTTGTAAAGTCTGCAAGTTGATATTTGGACCTCCTTGAGTATTTCGTTCGAAACGGGATTTCTTCATCTAGTGCTAGACAGAAGAATTCTCAGTAACTTCTTTGGGTTGCGTGTACTCAACTCACAGAGTTGAATCTTCTTTTACACAGAACATTTTAAACACTCTTTTTATCGAATTTACAAGTGGAGATTTCAAGCGCTTTTCGGCCACAGGTAGAAAAGGAGATATCTTCGTATAAAAACTACAGAGAATCATGTTCAGAAACAACCTTATGATGTGTGCGTTCCAATCACAGAGTTTAACTTTTTCCTTTCATAGAGCAGTTTGGGAACACTCTGTTTGTAATGTGTGCAAGTGGATAATTGGACCTCCTTGAGGATTTCGTTGTTAACGGGTTTTCTTCATCAAATGCTAGACAGAAGAATTCTCAGTAACTTCTTTGGTTTGCATGTATTCAACTCACAGTGTTGAACCTTCCTTTAGACAGAGCGGATTTGAAACACTCTTTTTGTGGAATTTGCAAGTGGACATTTCAAGCGCTTTTGGCCAATGGTAGAAACGGAAATATCTTCATATAAAAACTAGAGACAATCATTCTCAGAAACCACTTTGTGATGCGTTCGTTCCACTCACAGAGTTTAACCTTCGTTTTCATAGAGCAGTTTGGAAACACTCCCTTTGTAAAGTCTTCAAGTGGATATTTGGACCTCTTTGAGGATTTCATTGGAAACCGGATTTATCAATCTAATGCGAGACACAAGATTTCTTAGTAACTTCTTTGGGTTGCGTGTTTTCAACTCACAGAGTTGAACCTTCCTTTAGACAGAGCAGATTTCAAACAATCTTTTGTGGAATTTGCAAGAGGAGATTTCAAGCCCCTTGGGGCCAATGGTAGAAAAGGAAATATCTACGTATGAAAACAATAGAGAATCATTCTCACATACCACTTTCTGATGTGTGCGTTCCACTCACGGAGTTTAACCTTTCTGTTCATAGAGCCGTTTGGAAACACTCTGTTTGTAAAGTCTGCAAGTGGATATTTGGACATCTTTGAGGATTTCTTTGGAAAAGGGATTCCTTCATCCAATGCTAGACAGAAGAATTCTCAGTAACTTCTTTGGGTTGCGTGTATTCAACACACAGAACTGAAACTTCCTTTAGGCAGAGCACATTTGAAACACTCTTTTTGAGGAATTTGCAAGTGGAGATTTCAAGCCCCTTGGGGTCAGTGGTAGAAAAGGTAATATCTTCGAATAAAAACTAGAGAGAATCATTCTCCGAAACCACTTTGTGATGTGTGCATTCCACTCACAGAGTTTAACCTATCTTTTCACAGAGCAGTTTGGAAACACTCTGTTTGTAAAGTCGGCAGTGGATACTTGGGCCTTCTTGTGGATTTCGTTGGAAACGGGATTCCTTCATCTAATGCTAGACAGAAGAATTCTCAGTAACTTCTTTGTGTTGCATGTATTCAACTCACAGAGTTTAACCTTCCTCTAAGCAGAGCAGATTTGAAACACACTTTTTGTGGAATTTGAAATTGGAGATTTCAAGAGTTTGGGGGTCAAAGGTAGAAAAGGAAATATCTTCCTATAAAAACAATAGAGAATCATTCTAAGAAACCACTTTGTGATGTGTGTGTTACACTCACAGAGCCTAACATTTCCTTTCATAGAGCAGTTTGGAAACACTGTGTTTGTACCTTCTGCAAGTGGATATTTGGACCTCTTTGTGGATTTCATTGGAAACGGGATTTCTTCATCTAATGCTTGACAGGAGAATTCTCAGTAACTTCTTTGCGTTGCGTGTATTCAATTCTCAGAGTTTAACCTTCCTTTAGACAGAGCAGCTCTGAAACACTCTTTTTTGTGGAAATTGCAAGTGGAGATTTCAAGCACATTGGGTCCAAATGTAGAAAAGGAATATCTTCGTATAAAAACTACAGAGAATCATTCTCACAAACCATTTCGTGATGTGTGCGTTCCACTCACAGCGTTTAACCTTTCTTTTCATAGAGCAGTTTGGAAACACTCTGTTTGTAACGTCTGCAAGTGGATAAATCGACCTCTTTGAAGATTTCGTTGGTAACCGGATTTCTTCATCTAATGCTAGACAGAAAAATTCTCAGTAACTTCTTTGGGTTGCGTGTACTCAACTCACAGAGTTGAATCTTCTTTTAGACAGAACATTTTTGAAACACTCTTTTTATCGAATTTACAAGTGGAGATTTCATGCGCTTTTCGGCCACAGGTAGAAAAGGAGATATCTTCGTATAAAAACTACAGAGAATCATGTTCAGAAACAACCTTGTGATGTGTGCGTTCCAATCACAGAGTTTAACTTTTTCCTTTCATAGAGCAGTTTGGGAACACTCTGTTTGTAATGTGTGCAAGTGGATAATTGGACCTCCTTGAGGATTTCGTTGTTAACGGGTTTTCTTCATCAAATGCTAGACAGAAGAATTCTCAGTAACTTATTTGGGTTGCGTGTATTCAACTCACAGAATTGAACCTTCTTTTAGAGAGAACAGATTTGAAACGTTCTTTTTGTGGAATTTACAAGTGGAGATTCCAAGCGCTTTGATGTCAAAGGAAGAAAAGGGAATATCTTCCTATAAAAACTCTAGAGAATCATTCTGAGAAACCACGTCTTTATGTGTGCGTTCCACTCATAGAGTTTAACCTTTCTTCCATGGAGCAGTTTGGAAACACTCTGTTTGTAAATTCTGCAAGAGGATATTTGGACCTCTTTGACGATTTCGTTGGAAACGGGTTTTCTTTATCTAGTGCTAGACAGAAGAATCCTCAGTAACTTCTTTGGGTTGCATGTATTCACCTCACAGAGTTGAACCTTCCTTTAGAGAGAGCAGATTTGAAACACTCTTTTGTGGGATTTGCAAGTGGAGATTTCTAGCGCATTGGGACCAATTGTATAAAAGGAAATATCTTCGTATTTAAACTAGAGAGAATCATTCTCAGAAACCACTTTGTGATCTGTGCGTTCCACTCACAGCGTTTAACCTTTCTTTTCATAGAGCAGTTGGGAAACACTCTGTAACATCTGCAAGTGGATATTTGGATCTCTTTGAGGATTTCGTTGGAGACGGGATTTCTTCATCTAATGCTAGTCAGAAGAAATCTCAGTAACTTCTTTGGGTTGCGTGTATTCCACTCATAGAGTTGAACCTTCCTTTAGAGTGAGCAGATTTGAAACACTCTTTTTGTTGAAATTGCAATTGGAGATTTCAAGCACTTGGGGGTCAACGGAAGAAAAGGAAATATCTTCGTACAAAAACTACAGAGAATCATTTTCAGAAACCACCTTGTGATGTGTGTGTTCCACACACAGCGTTTAACCTTTCCTTTCATAGAGCAGTTTCGAAACACTCTGTTTGTAAAGTCTGCAAGTTGATATTTGGACCTCCTTGAGTATTTCGTTCGAAACGGGATTTCTTCATCTAGTGCTAGAAAGAAGAATTCTCAGTAACTTCTTTGGGTTGCGTGTACTCAACTCACAGAGTTGAATCTTCTTTTACACAGAACATTTTTGAAACACTCTTTTTATCGAATTTACAAGTGGAGATTTCAAGCGCTTTTCGGCCACAGGTAGAAAAGGAGATATCTTCGTATAAAAACTACAGAGAATCATGTTCAGAAACAACCTTATGATGTGTGCGTTCCAATCACAGAGTTTAACTTTTTCCTTTCATAGAGCAGTTTGGGAACACTCTGTTTGTAATGTGTGCAAGTGGATAATTGGACCTCCTTGAGGATTTCGTTGTTAACGGGTTTTCTTCATCAAATGCTAGACAGAAGAATTCTCAGTAACTTCTTTGGTTTGCATGTATTCAACTCACAGTGTTCAACCTTCCTTTAGACAGAGCGGATTTGAAACACTCTTTTTGTGGAATTTGCAAGTGGACATTTCAAGCGCTTTGGGCCAATGGTAGAAACGGAAATATCTTCATATAAAAACTAGAGACAATCATTCTCAGAAACCACTTTGTGATGCGTTCATTCCACTCACAGAGTTTAACCTTCGTTTTCATAGAGCAGTTTGGAAACACTCCCTTTGTAAAGTCTTCAAGTGGATATTTGGACCTCTTTGAGGATTTCATTGGAAACCGGATTTATCAATCTAATGCGAGACACAAGATTTCTTAGTAACTTCTTTGGGTTGCGTGTTTTCAACTCACAGAGTTGAACCTTCCTTTAGACAGAGCAGATTTCAAACAATCTTTTGTGGAATTTGCAAGAGGAGATTTCAAGCCCCTTGGGGCCAATGGTAGAAAAGGAAATATCTACGTATGAAAACAATAGAGAATCATTCTCACATACCACTTTCTGATGTGTGCGTTCCACTCACGGAGTTTAACCTTTCTGTTCATAGAGCCGTTTGGAAACACTCTGTTTGTAAAGTCTGCAAGTGGATATTTGGACATCTTTGAGGATTTCTTTGGAAAAGGGATTCCTTCATCCAATGCTAGACAGAAGAATTCTCAGTAACTTCTTTGGGTTGCGTGTATTCAACACACAGAACTGAAACTTCCTTTAGGCAGAGCACATTTGAAACACTCTTTTTGAGGAATTTGCAAGTGGAGATTTCAAGCCCCTTGGGGTCAGTGGTAGAAAAGGTAATATCTTCGAATAAAAACTAGAGAGAATCATTCTCCGAAACCACTTTGTGATGTGTGCATTCCACTCACAGAGTTTAACCTATCTTTTCACAGAGCAGTTTGGAAACACTCTGTTTGTAAAGTCGGCAGTGGATACTTGGGCCTTCTTGTGGATTTCGTTGGAAACGGGATTCCTTCATCTAATGCTAGACAGAAGAATTCTCAGTAACTTCTTTGTGTTGCATGTATTCAACTCACAGAGTTTAACCTTCCTCTAAGCAGAGCAGATTTGAAACACACTTTTTGTGGAATTTGAAATTGGAGATTTCAAGAGTTTGGGGGTCAAAGGTAGAAAAGGAAATATCTTCCTATAAAAACAATAGAGAATCATTCTAAGAAACCACTTTGTGATGTGTGTGTTACACTCACAGAGCCTAACATTTCCTTTCATAGAGCAGTTTGGAAACACTGTGTTTGTACCTTCTGCAAGTGGATATTTGGACCTCTTTGTGGATTTCATTGGAAACGGGATTTCTTCATCTAATGCTTGACAGGAGAATTCTCAGTAACTTCTTTGCGTTGCGTGTATTCAATTCTCAGAGTTTAACCTTCCTTTAGACAGAGCAGCTCTGAAACACTCTTTTTTGTGGAAATTGCAAGTGGAGATTTCAAGCACATTGGGTCCAAATGTAGAAAAGGAATATCTTCGTATAAAAACTACAGAGAATCATTCTCAGAAACCATTTCGTGATGTGTGCGTTCCACTCACAGCATTTAACCTTTCTTTTCATAGAGCAGTTTGGAAACACTCTGTTTGTAACGTCTGCAAGTGGATAAATCGACCTCTTTGAAGATTTCGTTGGTAACCGGATTTCTTCATCTAATGCTAGACAGAAAAATTCTCAGTAACTTCTTTGGGTTGCATGTACTCAACTCACAGAGTTGAATCTTCTTTTAGACAGAACATTTTTGAAACACTCTTTTTATCGAATTTACAAGTGGAGATTTCATGCGCTTTTCGGCCACAGGTAGAAAAGGAGATATCTTCGTATAAAAACTACAGAGAATCATGTTCAGAAACAACCTTGTGATGTGTGCGTTCCAATCACAGAGTTTAAATTTTTCCTTTCATAGAGCAGTTTGGGAACACTCTGTTTGTAATGTGTGCAAGTGGATAATTGGACCTCCTTGAGGATTTCGTTGTTAACGGGTTTTCTTCATCAAATGCTAGACAGAAGAATTCTCAGTAACTTCTTTGGTTTGCATGTATTCAACTCACAGTGTTGAACCTTCCTTTAGACAGAGCGGATTTGAAACACCCTTTTTGTGGAATTTGCAAGTGGACATTTCAAGCGCTTTGGGCCAATGGTAGAAACGGAAATATCTTCATATAAAAACTAGAGACAATCATTCTCAGAAACCACTTTGTGATGCGTTCGTTCCACACACAGAGTTTAACCTTCGTTTTCATAGAGCAGTTTGGAAACACTCCCTTTGTAAAGACTTCAAGTGGATATTTGGACCTCTTTGAGGATTTCATTGGAAACCGGATTTATCAATCTAATGCGAGACACAAGATTTCTTAGTAACTTCTTTGGGTTGCGTGTTTTCAACTCACAGAGTTGAACCTTCCTTTAGACAGAGCATATTTCAAACAATCTTTTGTGGAATTTGCAAGAGGAGATTTCAAGCCCCTTGGGGCCAATGGTAGAAAAGGAAATAACTACGTATAAAAACAATAGAGAATCATTCTCAGATACCCCTTTCTGATGTGTGCGTTCCACTCACGGAGTTTAACCTTTCTGTTCATAGAGCCGTTTGGAAACACTCTGTTTGTAAAGTCTGCAAGTGGATATTTGGACATCTTTGAGGATTTCTTTGGAAAAGGGATTCCTTCATCCAATGCTAGACAGAAGAATTCTCAGTAACTTCTTTGGGTTGCGTGTATTCAACACACAGAACTGAAACTTCCTTTAGGCAGAGCACATTTGAAACACTCTTTTTGAGGAATTTGCAAGTGGAGATTTCAAGCCCCTTGGGGTCAGTGGTAGAAAAGGTAATATCTTCGAACAAAAACTAGAGAGAATCATTCTCCGAAACCACTCTGTGATGTGTGCATTCCACTCACAGAGTTTAACCTATCTTTTCACAGAGCAGTTTGGAAACACTCCGTTTGTAAAGTCGGCAGTGGATATTTGGGCCTTCTTGTGGATTTCGTTGGAAACGGGATTCCTTCATCTCATGCTAGACAGAAGAATTCTCAGTAACTTCTTTGTGTTGCGTGTATTCAACTCACAGTGTTTAACCTTCCTCTAAGCAGAGCAGATTTGAAACACACTTTTTGTGGAATTTGAAATTGGAGATTTCAAGAGTTTTGGGGTCAAAGGTAGAAAAGGAAATATCTTCCTATAAAAACAATAGAGAATCATTCTTAGAAACCACTTTGTGATGTGTGTGTTACACTCACAGAGCCTAACATTTCCTTTCATAGAGCAGTTTGGAAACACTGTGTTTGTACCGTCTGCAAGTGGATATTTGGACCTCTTTGTGGATTTCATTGGAAACGGGATTTCTTCATCTAATGCTTGACAGGAGAATTCTCAGTAACTTCTTTGCGTTGCGTGTATTCAATTCACAGAGTTTAACCTTCCTTTAGACAGAGCAGCTCTGAAACACTCTTTTTTGTGGAAATTGCAAGTGGAGATTTCAAGCACATTGGGTCCAAATGTAGAAAAGGAATATCTTCGTATAAAAACTACAGAGAATCATTCTCAGAAACCATTTCGTGATGTGTGCGTTCCACTCACAGCGTTTAACCTTTCTTTTCATAGAGCAGTTTGGAAACACTCTGTTTGTAATGTATGCAAGTGGATAAATCGACCTCTTTGAAGATTTCGTTGGTAACCGGATTTCTTCATCTAATGCTAGACAGAAAAATTCTCAGTAACTTCTTTGGGTTGCATGTACTCAACTCACAGAGTTGAATCTTCTTTTAGACAGAACATTTTTGAAACACTCTTTTTATCGAATTTACAAGTGGAGATTTCATGAGCTTTTCGGCCTCAGGTAGAAAAGGAGATATCTTCGTATAAAAACTACAGAGAATCATGTTCAGAAACAACCTTGTGATGTGTGCGTTCCAGTCACAGAGTTTAACTTTTTCCTTTCATAGAGCGGTTTGGGAACACTCTGTTTGTAATGTGTGCAAGTGGATAATTGGACCTCCTTGAGGATTTCGTTGTTAACGGGTTTTCTTCATCAAATGCTAGACAGAAGAATTCTCAGTAACTTCTTTGGTTTGCATGTATTCAACTCACAGTGTTGAACCTTCCTTTAGACAGAGCGGATTTGAAACACCCTTTTTGTGGAATTTGCAAGTGGACATTTCAAGCGCTTTGGGCCAATGGTAGAAACGGAAATATCTTCATATAAAAACTAGAGACAATCATTCTCAGAAACCACTTTGTGATGCGTTCGTTCCACTCCCCGAGTTTAACCTTCGTTTTCATAGAGCAGTTTGGAAACACTCCCTTTGTAAAGACTTCAAGTGGATATTTGGACCTCTTTCAGGATTTCATTGGAAACCGGATTTATCAATCTAATGCGAGACACAAGATTTCTTAGTAAATTCTTTGGGTTGCGTGTTTTCTACTCACAGAGTTGAATCTTCCTTTAGACAGAGCAGATTTCAAACAATCTTTTGTGGAATTTGCAAGAGGAGATTTCAAGCCCCTTGGGGCCAATGGTAGAAAAGGAAATATCTATGTATAAAAACAATAGAGAATCATTCTCAGATACCCCTTTCTGATGTGTGCGTTCCACTCACGGAGTTTAACCTTTCTGTTCATAGAGCCGTTTGGAAACACTCTGTTTGTAAAGTCTGCAAGTGGATATTTGGACATCTTTGAGGATTTCTTTGGAAAAGGGATTCCTTCATCCAATGCTAGACAGAAGAATTCTCAGTAACTTCTTTGGGTTGCGTGTATTCAACACACAGAACTGAAACTTCCTTTAGGCAGAGCACATATGAAACACTCTTTTTGAGGAATTTGCAAGTGGAGATTTCAAGCCCCTTGGGGTCAGTGGTAGAAAAGGTAATATCTTCGAACAAAAACTAGAGAGAATCATTCTCCGAAACCACTCTGTGATGTGTGCATTCCACTCACAGAGTTTAACCTATCTTTTCACAGAGAAGTTTGGAAACACTCCGTTTGTAAAGTCGGCAGTGGATATTTGGGCCTTCTTGTGGATTTCGTTGGAAACGGGATTCCTTCATCTAATGCTAGACAGAAGAATTCTCAGTAACTTCTTTGTGTTGCGTGTATTCAACTCACAGAGTTTAACCTTCCTCTAAGCAGAGCAGATTTGAAACACACTTTTTGTGGAATTTGAAATTGGAGATTTCAAGAGTTTTGGGGTCAAAGGTAGAAAAGGAAATATCTTCCTATAAAAACAATAGAGAATCATTCTTAGAAACCACTTTGTGATGTGTGTGTTACACTCACAGAGCCTAACATTTCCTTTCATAGAGCAGTTTGGAAACACTGTGTTTGTACCTTCTGCAAGTGGATATTTGGACCTCTTTGTGGATTTCATTGGAAACGGGATTTCTTCATCTAATGCTTGACAGGAGAATTCTCAGTAACTTCTTTGCGTTGCGTGTATTCAATTCACAGAGTTTAACCTTCCTTTAGACAGAGCAGCTCTGAAACACTCTTTTTTGTGGAAATTGCAAGTGGAGATTTCAAGCACATTGGGTCCAAATGTAGAAAAGGAATATCTTCGTATAAAAACTACAGAGAATCATTCTCAGAAACCATTTCGTGATGTGTGCGTTCCACTCACAGCGTTTAACCTTTCTTTTCATAGAGCAGTTTGGAAACACTCTGTTTGTAATGTCTGCAAGTGGATAAATCGACCTCTTTGAAGATTTCGTTGGTAACCGGATTTCTTCATCTAATGCTAGACAGAAAAATTCTCAGTAACTTCTTTGGGTTGCGTGTACTCAACTCACAGAGTTGAATCTTCTTTTAGACAGAACATTTTTGAAACACTCTTTTTATCGAATTTACAAGTGGAGATTTCATGCGCTTTTCGGCCACAGGTAGAAAAGGTGATATCTTCGTATAAAAACTACAGAGAATCATGTTCAGAAACAACCTTGTGATGTGTGCGTTCCAATCACAGAGTTTAACTTTTTCCCTTCATAGAGCGGTTTGGGAACACTCTGTTTGTAATGTGTGCAAGTGGATAATTGGACCTCCTTGAGGATTTCGTTGTTAACGGGTTTTCTTCATCAAATGCTAGACAGAAGAATTCTCAGTAACTTCTTTGGTTTGCATGTATTCAACTCACAGTGTTGAACATTCCTTTAGACAGAGCGGATTTGAAACACCCTTTTTGTGGAATTTGCAAGTGGACATTTCAAGCGCTTTGGGCCAATGGTAGAAACGGAAATATCTTCATAAAAAACTAGAGACAATCATTCTCAGAAACCACTTTGTGATGCGTTCGCTCCACTCACAGAGTTTAACCTTCGTTTTCATAGAGCAGTTTGGAAACACTCCCTTTGTAAAGACTTCAAGTGGATATTTGGACCTCTTTGAGGATTTCATTGGAAACCGGATTTATCAATCTAATGCGAGACACAAGATTTCTTAGTAACTTCTTTGGGTTGCGTGTTTTCAACTCACAGAGTTGAACCTTCCTTTAGACAGAGCAGATTTCAAACAATCTTTTGTGGAATTTGCAAGAGGATATTTCAAGCCCCTTGGGGCCAATGGTAGAAAAGGAAATATCTACGTATAAAAACAATAGAGAATCATTCTCACATACCACTTTCTGATGTGTGCGTTCCACTCACGGAGTTTAACCTTTCTGTTCATAGAGCCGTTTGGAAACACTCTGTTTGTAAAGTCTGCAAGTGGATATTTGGACATCTTTGAGGATTTCTTTGGAAAAGGGATTCCTTCATCCAATGCTAGACAGAAGAATTCTCAGTAACTTCTTTGGGTTGCGTGTATTCAACACACAGAACTGAAACTTCCTTTAGGCAGAGCACATTTGAAACACTCTTTTTGAGGAATTTGCAAGTGGAGATTTCAAGCCCCTTGGGGTCAGTGGTAGAAGAGGTAATATCTTCGAATAAAAACTAGAGAGAATCATTCTCCGAAACCGCTTTGTGATGTGTGCATTCCACTCACAGAGTTTAACCTATCTTTTCACAGAGCAGTTTGGAAACACTCTGTTTGTAAAGTCGGCAGTGGATATTTGGGCCTTCTTGTGGATTTCGTTGGAAACGGGATTCCTTCATCTAATGCTAGACAGAAGAATTCTCAGTAACTTCTTTGTGTTGCGTGTATTCAACTCACAGAGTTTAACCTTCCTCTAAGCAGAGCAGATTTGAAACACACTTTTTGTGGAATTTGAAATTGGAGATTTCAAGAGTTTTGGGGTCAAAGGTAGAAAAGGAAATATCTTCCTATAAAAACAATAGAGAATCATTCTTAGAAACCACTTTGTGATGTGTGTGTTACACTCACAGAGCCTAACATTTCCTTTCATAGAGCAGTTTGGAAACACTGTGTTTGTACCTTCTGCAAGTGGATATTTGGACCTCTTTGTGGATTTCATTGGAAACGGGATTTCTTCATCTAATGCTTGACAGGATAATTCTCAGTAACTTCTTTGCGTTGCGTGTATTCAATTCACAGAGTTTAACCTTCCTTTAGACAGAGCAGCTCTGAAACACTCTTTTTTGTGGAAATTGCAAGTGGAGATTTCAAGCACATTGGGTCCAAATGTAGAAAAGGAATATCTTCGTATAAAAACTACAGAGAATCATTCTCAGAAACCATTTCGTGATGTGTGCGTTCCACTTACAGAGTTTAACCTTTCTTTTCATAGAGCAGTGTGGAAACACTCTGTTTGTAACGTCTGCAAGTGGATAAATCGACCTCTTTGAAGATTTCGTTGGTAACCGGATTTCTTCATCTAATGCTAGACAGAAAAATTCTCAGTAACTTCTTTGGGTTGCGTGTACTCAACTCACAGAGTTGAATCTTCTTTTAGACAGAACATTTTTGAAACACTCTTTTTATCGAATTTACAAGTGGAGATTTCATGCGCTTTTCGGCCACAGGTAGAAAAGGAGATATCTTCGTATAAAAACTACAGAGAATCATGTTCAGAAACAACCTTGTGATGTGTGCGTTCCAATCACAGAGTTTAACTTTTTCCTTTCATAGAGCGGTTTGGGAACACTCTGTTTGTAATGTGTGCAAGTGGATAATTGGACCTCCTTGAGGATTTCGTTGTTAACGGGTTTTCTTCATCAAATGCTAGACAGAAGAATTCTCAGTAACTTCTTTGGTTTGCATGTATTCAACTCACAGTGTTGAACCTTCCTTTAGACAGAGCGGATTTGAAACACCCTTTTTGTGGAATTTGCAAGTGGACATTTCAAGCGCTTTGGGCCAATGGTAGAAACGGAAATATCTTCATATAAAAACTAGAGACAATCATTCTCAGAAACCACTTTTTGATGCGTTCGTTCCACTCACAGAGTTTAACCTTCGTTTTCATAGAGCAGTTTGGAAACACTCCCTTTGTAAAGACTTCAAGTGGATATTTGGACCTCTTTGAGGATTTCATTGGAAACCGGATTTATCAATCTAATGCGAGACACAAGATTTCTTAGTAACTTCTTTGGGTTGCGTGTTTTCAACACACAGAGTTGAACCTTCCTTTAGACAGAGCAGATTTCAAACAATCTTTTGTGGAATTTGCAAGAGGAGATTTCAAGCCCCTTGGGGCCAATGGTAGAAAAGGAAATATCTACGTATAAAAACAATAGAGAATCATTCTCAGATACCACTTTCTGATGTGTGCGTTCCACTCACGGAGTTTAACCTTTCTGTTCATAGAGCCGTTTGGAAACATTCTGTTTGTAAAGTCTGCAAGTGGATATTTGGACATCTTTGAGGATTTCTTTGGAAAAGGGATTCCTTCATCCAATGCTAGACAGAAGAATTCTCAGTAACTTCTTTGGGTTGCGTGTATTCAACACACAGAACTGAAACTTCCTTTAGGCAGAGCACATTTGAAACACTGTTTTTGAGGAATTTGCAAGTGGAGATTTCAAGCCCCTTGGGGTCAGTGGTAGAAAAGGAAATATCTTCGAACGAAAACTAGAGAGAATCATTCTCCGAAACCACTCTGTGATGTGTGCATTCCACTCACAGAGTTTAACCTATCTTTTCACAGAGTAGTTTGGAAACAGTCCGTTTGTAAAGTCGGCAGTGGATATTTGGGCCTTCTTGCGGATTTCGTTGGAAACGGGATTCCTTCATCTAATGCTAGACAGAAGAATTCTCAGTAACTTCTTTGTGTTGCGTGTATTCAACTCACAGAGTTTAACCTTCCTCTAAGCAGAGCAGATTTGAAACACACTTTTTGTGGAATTTGAAATTGGAGATTTCAAGAGTTTTGGGGTCAAAGGTAGAAAAGGAAATATCTTCCTATAAAAACAATAAAGAATCATTCTTAGAAACCACTTTGTGATGTGTGTGTTACACTCACAGAGCCTAACATTTCCTTTCATAGAGCAGTTTGGAAACACTGTGATTGTACCGTCTGCAAGTGGATATTTGGACCTCTTTGTGGATTTCATTGGAAACGGGATTTCTTCATCTAATGCTTGACAGGAGAATTCTCAGTAACTTCTTTGTGTTGCGTGTATTCAATTCACAGAATTTAACCTTCCTTTAGACAGAGCAGCTCTGAAACACTCTTTTTTGTGGAAATTGCAAGTGGAGATTTCAAGCACATTGGGTCCAAATGTAGAAAAGGAATATCTTCGTATAAAAACTACAGAGAATCATTCTCAGAAACCATTTCGTGATGTGTGCGTTCCACTTACAGAGTTTAACCTTTCTTTTCATAGAGCAGTGTGGAAACACTCTGTTTGTAACGTCTGCAAGTGGATAAATCGACCTCTTTGAAGATTTCGTTGGTAACCGGATTTCTTCATCTAATGCTAGACAGAAAAATTCTCAGTAACTTCTTGGGGTTGCGTGTACTCAACTCACAGAGTTGAATCTTCTTTTAGACAGAACATTTTTGAAACACTCTTTTTATCGAATTTACAAGTGGAGATTTCATGCGCTTTTCGGCCACAGGTAGAAAAGGAGATATCTTCGTATAAAAACTACAGAGAATCATGTTCAGAAACAACCTTGTGATGTGTGCGTTCCAATCACAGAGTTTAACTTTTTCCTTTCATAGAGCGGTTTGGGAACACTCTGTTTGTAATGTGTGCAAGTGGATAATTGGACCTCCTTGAGGATTTCGTTGTTAACGGGTTTTCTTCATCAAATGCTAGACAGAAGAATTCTCAGTAACTTCTTTGGTTTGCATGTATTCAACTCACAGTGTTGAACCTTCCTTTAGACAGAGCGGATTTGAAACACCCTTTTTGTGGAATTTGCAAGTGGACATTTCAAGCGCTTTGGGCCAATGGTAGAAACGGAAATATCTTCATATAAAAACTAGAGACAATCATTCTCAGAAACCACTTTTTGATGCGTTCGTTCCACTCACAGAGTTTAACCTTCGTTTTCATAGAGCAGTTTGGAAACACTCCCTTTGTAAAGACTTCAAGTGGATATTTGGACCTCTTTGAGGATTTCATTGGAAACCGGATTTATCAATCTAATGCGAGACACAAGATTTCTTAGTAACTTCTTTGGGTTGCGTGTTTTCAACACACAGAGTTGAACCTTCCTTTAGACAGAGCAGATTTCAAACAATCTTTTGTGGAATTTGCAAGAGGAGATTTCAAGCCCCTTGGGGCCAATGGTAGAAAAGGAAATATCTACGTATAAAAACAATAGAGAATCATTCTCAGATACCACTTTCTGATGTGTGCGTTCCACTCACGGAGTTTAACCTTTCTGTTCATAGAGCCGTTTGGAAACATTCTGTTTGTAAAGTCTGCAAGTGGATATTTGGACATCTTTGAGGATTTCTTTGGAAAAGGGATTCCTTCATCCAATGCTAGACAGAAGAATTCTCAGTAACTTCTTTGGGTTGCGTGTATTCAACACACAGAACTGAAACTTCCTTTAGGCAGAGCACATTTGAAACACTGTTTTTGAGGAATTTGCAAGTGGAGATTTCAAGCCCCTTGGGGTCAGTGGTAGAAAAGGAAATATCTTCGAACGAAAACTAGAGAGAATCATTCTCCGAAACCACTCTGTGATGTGTGCATTCCACTCACAGAGTTTAACCTATCTTTTCACAGAGTAGTTTGGAAACAGTCCGTTTGTAAAGTCGGCAGTGGATATTTGGGCCTTCTTGCGGATTTCGTTGGAAACGGGATTCCTTCATCTAATGCTAGACAGAAGAATTCTCAGTAACTTCTTTGTGTTGCGTGTATTCAACTCACAGAGTTTAACCTTCCTCTAAGCAGAGCAGATTTGAAACACACTTTTTGTGGAATTTGAAATTGGAGATTTCAAGAGTTTTGGGGTCAAAGGTAGAAAAGGAAATATCTTCCTATAAAAACAATAAAGAATCATTCTTAGAAACCACTTTGTGATGTGTGTGTTACACTCACAGAGCCTAACATTTCCTTTCATAGAGCAGTTTGGAAACACTGTGATTGTACCGTCTGCAAGTGGATATTTGGACCTCTTTGTGGATTTCATTGGAAACGGGATTTCTTCATCTAATGCTTGACAGGAGAATTCTCAGTAACTTCTTTGTGTTGCGTGTATTCAATTCACAGAATTTAACCTTCCTTTAGACAGAGCAGCTCTGAAACACTCTTTTTTGTGGAAATTGCAAGTGGAGATTTCAAGCACATTGGGTCCAAATGTAGAAAAGGAATATCTTCGTATAAAAACTACAGAGAATCATTCTCAGAAACCATTTCGTGATGTGTGCGTTCCACTTACAGAGTTTAACCTTTCTTTTCATAGAGCAGTGTGGAAACACTCTGTTTGTAACGTCTGCAAGTGGATAAATCGACCTCTTTGAAGATTTCGTTGGTAACCGGATTTCTTCATCTAATGCTAGACAGAAAAATTCTCAGTAACTTCTTGGGGTTGCGTGTACTCAACTCACAGAGTTGAATCTTCTTTTAGACAGAACATTTTTGAAACACTCTTTTTATCGAATTTACAAGTGGAGATTTCATGCGCTTTTCAGCCACAGGTAGAAAAGGAGATATCTTCGTATAAAAACTACAGAGAATCATGTTCAGAAACAACCTTGTGATGTGTGCGTTCCAATCACAGAGTTTAACTTTTTCCTTTCATAGAGCGGTTTGGGAACACTCTGTTTGTAATGTGTGCAAGTGGATAATTGGACCTTCTTGAGGATTTCGTTGTTAACGGGTTTTCTTCATCAAATGCTAGACAGAAGAATTCTCAGTAACTTCTTTGGTTTGCATGTATTCAACTCACAGTGTTGAACCTTCCTTTAGACAGAGCGGATTTGAAACACCCTTTTTGTGGAATTTGCAAGTGGACATTTCAAGCGCTTTTGGCCAATGGTAGAAACGGAAATATCTTCATATAAAAACTAGAGACAATCATTCTCAGAAACCACTTTGTGATGCGTTCTTTCCACTCACAGAGTTTAACCTTCGTTTTCATAGAGCAGTTTGGAAACACTCCCTTTGTAAAGACTTCAAGTGGATATTTGGACCTCTTTGAGGATTTCATTGGAAACCGGATTTATCAATCTAATGCGAGACACAAGATTTCTTAGTAACTTCTTTGGGTTGCGTGTTTTCAACACACAGAGTTGAACCTTCCTTTAGACAGAGCAGATTTCAAACAATCTTTTGTGGAATTTGCAAGACGAGATTTCAAGCCCCTTGGGGCCAATGGTAGAAAAGGAAATATCTACGTATAAAAACAATAGAGAATCATTCTCAGATACCACTTTCTGATGTGTGCGTTCCACTCACGGAGTTTAACCTTTCTGTTCATAGAGCCGTTTGGAAACATTCTGTTTGTAAAGTCTGCAAGTGGATATTTGGACATCTTTGAGGATTTCTTTGGAAAAGGGATTCCTTCATCCAATGCTAGACAGAAGAATTCTCAGTAACTTCTTTGGGTTGCGTGTATTCAACACACAGAACTGAAACTTCCTTTAGGCAGAGCACATTTGAAACACTCTTTTTGAGGAATTTGCAAGTGGAGATTTCAAGCCCCTTGTGGTCAGTGGTAGAAAAGGTAATATCTTCGAACGAAAACTAGAGAGAATCATTCTCCGAAACCACTCTGTGATGTGTGCATTCCACTCACAGAGTTTAACCTATCTTTTCACAGAGTAGTTTGGAAACAGTCCGTTTGTAAAGTCGGCAGTGGATATTTGGGCCTTCTTGTGGATTTCGTTGGAAACGGGATTCCTTCATCTAATGCTAGACAGAAGAATTCTCAGTAACTTCTTTGTGTTGCGTGTATTCAACTCACAGAGTTTAACCTTCCTCTAAGCAGAGCAGATTTGAAACACACTTTTTGTGGAATTTGAAATTGGAGATTTCAAGAGTTTTGGGGTCAAAGGTAGAAAAGGAAATATCTTCCTATAAAAACAATAGAGAATCATTCTTAGAAACCACTTTGTGATGTGTGTGTTACACTCACAGAGCCTAACATTTCCTTTCATAGAGCAGTTTGGAAACACTGTGTTTGTACCGTCTGCAAGTGGATATTTGGACCTCTTTGTGGATTTCATTGGAAACGGGATTTCTTCATCTAATGCTTGACAGGAGAATTCTCAGTAACTTCTTTGCATTGCGTGTATTCAATTCACAGAGTTTAACCTTCCTTTAGACAGAGCAGCTCTGAAACACTCTTTTTTGTGGAAATTGCAAGTGGAGATTTCAAGCACATTGGGTCCAAATGTAGAAAAGGAATATCTTCGTATAAAAACTACAGAGAATCATTCTCAGAAACCATTTCGTGATGTGTGCGTTCCACTCACAGCGTTTAACCTTTCTTTTCATAGAGCAGTTTGGAAACACTCTGTTTGTAACGTCTGCAAGTGGATAAATCGACCTCTTTGAAGATTTCGTTGGTAACCGGATTTCTTCATCTAATGCTAGACAGAAAAATTCTCAGTAACTTCTTTGGGTTGCGTGTACTCAACTCACAGAGTTGAATCTTCTTTTAGACAGAACATTTTTGAAACACTCTTTTTATCGAATTTACAAGTGGAGATTTCATGCGCTTTTCGGCCTCAGGTAGAAAAGGAGATATCTTCGTATAAAAACTACAGAGAATCATGTTCAGAAACAACCTTGTGATGTGTGCGTTCCAATCACAGAGTTTAACTTTTTCCTTTCATAGAGCGGTTTGGGAACACTCTGTTTGTAATGTGTGCAAGTGGATAATTGGACCTCCTTGAGGATTTCGTTGTTAACGGGTTTTCTTCATCAAATGCTAGACAGAAGAATTCTCAGTAACTTCTTTGGTTTGCATGTATTCAACTCACAGTGTTGAACCTTCCTTTAGACAGAGCGGATTTGAAACACCCTTTTTGTGGAATTTGCAAGTGGACATTTCAAGCGCTTTGGGCCAATGGTAGAAACGGAAATATCTTCATATAAAAACTAGAGACAATCATTCTCAGAAAGCACTTTGTGATGCGTTCGTTCCACTCACAGAGTTTAACCTTCGTTTTCATAGAGCAGTTTGGAAACACTCCCTTTGTAAAGACTTCAAGAGGATATTTGGACCTCTTTGAGGATTTCATTGGAAACCGGATTTATCAATCTAATGCGAGACACAAGATTTCTTAGTAACTTCTTTGGGTTGCGTGTTTTCAACTCACAGAGTTGAACCTTCCTTTAGACAGAGCAGATTTCAAACAATCTTTTGTGGAATTTGCAAGAGGAGATTTCAAGCCCCTTGGGGCCAATGGTAGAAAAGGAAATATCTACGTATAGAAACAATAGAGAATCATTCTCAGATACCACTTTCTGATGTGTGCGTTCCACTCACGGAGTTTAACCTTTCTGTTCATAGAGCCGTTTGGAAACACTCTGTTTGTAAAGTCTGCAAGTGGATATTTGGACATCTTTGAGGATTTCTTTGGAAAAGGGATTCCTTCATCCAATGCTAGACAGAAGAATTCTCAGTAACTTCTTTGGGTTGCGTGTATTCAACACACAGAACTGAAACTTCCTTTAGGCAGAGCACATTTGAAACACTCTTTTTGAGGAATTTGCAAGTGGAGATTTCAAGCCCCTTGGGGTCAGTGGTAGAAAAGGTAATATCTTCGAACGAAAACTAGAGAGAATCATTCTCCGAAACCACTCTGTGATGTGTGCATTCCACTCACAGAGTTTAACCTATCTTTTCACAGAGTAGTTTGGAAACAGTCCGTTTGTAAAGTCGGCAGTGGATATTTTGGCCTTCTTGTGGATTTCGTTGGAAACGGGATTCCTTCATCTAATGCTAGACAGAAGAATTCTCAGTAACTTCTTTGTGTTGCGTGTATTCAACTCACAGAGTTTAACCTTCCTCTAAGCAGAGCAGATTTGAAACACACTTTTTGTGGAATTTGAAATTGGAGATTTCAAGAGTTTTGGGGTCAAAGGTAGAAAAGGAAATATCTTCCTATAAAAACAATAGAGAATCATTCTTAGAAACCACTTTGTGATGTGTGTGTTACACTCACAGAGCCTAACATTTCCTTTCATAGAGCAGTTTGGAAACACTGTGTTTGTACCGTCTGCAAGTGGATATTTGGACCTCTTTGTGGATTTCATTGGAAACGGGATTTCTTCATCTAATGCTTGACAGGAGAATTCTCAGTAACTTCTTTGCGTTGCGTGTATTCAATTCACAGAGTTTAACCTTCCTTTAGACAGAGCAGCTCTGAAACACTCTTTTTTGTGGAAATTGCAAGTGGAGATTTCAAGCACATTGGGTCCAAATGTAGAAAAGGAATATCTTCGTATAAAAACTACAGAGAATCATTCTCAGAAACCATTTCGTGATGTGTGCGTTCCACTCACAGCGTTTAACCTTTCTTTTCATAGAGCAGTTTGGAAACACTCTGTTTGTAATGTCTGCAAGTGGATAAATCGACCTCTTTGAAGATTTCGTTGGTAACCGGATTTCTTCATCTAATGCTAGACAGAAAAATTCTCAGTAACTTCTTTGGGTTGCGTGTACTCAACTCACAGAGTTGAATCTTCTTTTAGACAGAACATTTTTGAAACACTCTTTTTATCGAATTTACAAGTGGAGATTTCATGCGCTTTTCGGCCTCAGGTAGAAAAGGAGATATCTTCGTATAAAAACTACAGAGAATCATGTTCAGAAACAACCTTGTGATGTGTGCGTTCCAATCACAGAGTTTAACTTTTTCCTTTCATAGAGCGGTTTGGGAACACTCTGTTTGTAATGTGTGCAAGTGGATAATTGGACCTCCTTGAGGATTTCGTTGTTAACGGGTTTTCTTCATCAAATGCTAGACAGAAGAATTCTCAGTAACTTCTTTGGTTTGCATGTATTCAACTCACAGTGTTGAACCTTCCTTTAGACAGAGCGGATTTGAAACACCCTTTTTGTGGAATTTGCAAGTGGACATTTCAAGCGCTTTGGGCCAATGGTAGAAACGGAAATATCTTCATATAAAAACTAGAGACAATCATTCTCAGAAACCACTTTGTGATGCGTTCGTTCCACTCACAGAGTTTAACCTTCGTTTTCATAGAGCAGTTTGGAAACACTCCCTTTGTAAAGACTTCAAGAGGATATTTGGACCTCTTTGAGGATTTCATTGGAAACCGGATTTATCAATCTAATGCGAGACACAAGATTTCTTAGTAACTTCTTTGGGTTGCGTGTTTTCAACTCACAGAGTTGAACCTTCCTTTAGACAGAGCAGATTTCAAACAATCTTTTGTGGAATTTGCAAGAGGAGATTTCAAGCCCCTTGGGGCCAATGGTAGAAAAGGAAATATCTACGTATAAAAACAATAGAGAATCATTCTCACATACCACTTTCTGATGTGTGCGTTCCACTCACGGAGTTTAACCTTTCTGTTCATAGAGCCGTTTGGAAACACTCTGTTTGTAAAGTCTGCAAGTGGATATTTGGACATCTTTGAGGATTTCTTTGGAAAAGGGATTCCTTCATCCAATGCTAGACAGAAGAATTCTCAGTAACTTCTTTGGGTTGCGTGTATTCAACACACAGAACTGAAACTTCCTTTAGGCAGAGCACATTTGAAACACTCTTTTTGAGGAATTTGCAAGTGGAGATTTCAAGCCCCTTGCGGTCAGTGGTAGAAGAGGTAATATCTTCGAATAAAAACTAGAGAGAATCATTCTCCGAAACCGCTTTGTGATGTGTGCATTCCACTCACAGAGTTTAACCTATCTTTTCACAGAGCAGTCTGGAAACACTCTGTTTGTAAAGTCGGCAGTGGATATTTGGGCCTTCTTGTGGATTTCGTTGGAAACGGGATTCCTTCATCTAATGCTAGACAGAAGAATTCTCAGTAACTTCTTTGTGTTGCGTGTATTCAACTCACAGAGTTTAACCTTCCTCTAAGCAGAGCAGATTTGAAACACACTTTTTGTGGAATTTGAAATTGGAGATTTCAAGAGTTTTGGGGTCAAAGGTAGAAAAGGAAATATCTTCCTATAAAAACAATAGAGAATCATTCTTAGAAACCACTTTGTGATGTGTGCGTTACACTCACAGAGCCTAACATTTCCTTTCATAGAGCAGTTTGGAAACACTGTGTTTGTACCTTCTGCAAGTGGATATTTGGACCTCTTTGTGGATTTCATTGGAAACGGGATTTCTTCATCTAATGCTTGACAGGAGAATTCTCAGTAACTTCTTTGCGTTGCGTGTATTCAATTCACAGAGTTTAACCTTCCTTTAGACAGAGCAGCTCTGAAACACTCTTTTTTGTGGAAATTGCAAGTGGAGATTTCAAGCACATTGGGTCCAAATGTAGAAAAGGAATATCTTCGTATAAAAACTACAGAGAATCATTCTCAGAAACCATTTCGTGATGTGTGCGTTCCACTCACAGCGTTTAACCTTTCTTTTCATAGAGCAGTTTGGAAACACTCTGTTTGTAATGTCTGCAAGTGGATAAATCGACCTCTTTGAAGATTTCGTTGGTAACCGGATTTCTTCATCTAATGCTAGACAGAAAAATCCTCAGTAACTTCTTTGGGTTGCGTGTACTCAACTCACAGAGTTGAATCTTCTTTTAGACAGAACATTTTTGAAACACTCTTTTTATCGAATTTACAAGTGGAGATTTCATGCGCTTTTCGGCCTCAGGTAGAAAAGGAGATATCTTCGTATATAAACTACAGAGAATCATGTTCAGAAACAACCTTGTGATGTGTGCGTTCCAATCACAGAGTTTAACTTTTTCCTTTCATAGAGCGGTTTGGGAACACTCTGTTTGTAATGTGTGCAAGTGGATAATTGGACCTCCTTGAGGATTTCGTTGTTAACGGGTTTTCTTCATCAAATGCTAGACAGAAGAATTCTCAGTAACTTCTTTGGTTTGCATGTATTCAACTCACAGTGTTGAACCTTCCTTTAGACAGAGCGGATTTGAAACACCCTTTTTGTGGAATTTGCAAGTGGACATTTCAAGCGCTTTGGGCCAATGGTAGAAACGGAAATATCTTCATATAAAAACTAGAGACAATCATTCTCAGAAACCACTTTGTGATGCGTTCGTTCCACTCACAGAGTTTAACCTTCGTTTTCATAGAGCAGTTTGGAAACACTCCCTTTGTAAAGACTTCAAGAGGATATTTGGACCTCTTTGAGGATTTCATTGGAAACCGGATTTATCAATCTAATGCGAGACACAAGATTTCTTAGTAACTTCTTTGGGTTGCGTGTTTTCAACTCACAGAGTTGAACCTTCCTTTAGACAGAGCAGATTTCAAACAATCTTTTGTGGAATTTGCAAGAGGAGATTTCAAGCCCCTTGGGGCCAATGGTAGAAAAGGAAATATCTACGTATAAAAACAATAGAGAATCATTCTCACATACCACTTTCTGATGTGTGCGTTCCACTCACGGAGTTTAACCTTTCTGTTCATAGAGCCGTTTGGAAACACTCTGTTTGTAAAGTCTGCAAGTGGATATTTGGACATCTTTGAGGATTTCTTTGGAAAAGGGATTCCTTCATCCAATGCTAGACAGAAGAATTCTCAGTAACTTCTTTGGGTTGCGTGTATTCAACACACAGAACTGAAACTTCCTTTAGGCAGAGCACATTTGAAACACTCTTTTTGAGGAATTTGCAAGTGGAGATTTCAAGCCCCTTGCGGTCAGTGGTAGAAGAGGTAATATCTTCGAATAAAAACTAGAGAGAATCATTCTCCGAAACCGCTTTGTGATGTGTGCATTCCACTCACAGAGTTTAACCTATCTTTTCACAGAGCAGTTTGGAAACACTCTGTTTGTAAAGTCGGCAGTGGATATTTGGGCCTTCTTGTGGATTTCGTTGGAAACGGGATTCCTTCATCTAATGCTAGACAGAAGAATTCTCAGTAACTTCTTTGTGTTGCGTGTATTCAACTCACAGAGTTTAACCTTCCTCTAAGCAGAGCAGATTTGAAACACACTTTTTGTGGAATTTGAAATTGGAGATTTCAAGAGTTTTGGGGTCAAAGGTAGAAAAGGAAATATCTTCCTATAAAAACAATAGAGAATCATTCTTAGAAACCACTTTGTGATGTGTGCGTTACACTCACAGAGCCTAATATTTCCTTTCATAGAGCAGTTTGGAAACACTGTGTTTGTACCTTCTGCAAGTGGATATTTGGACCTCTTTGTGGATTTCATTGGAAACGGGATTTCTTCATCTAATGCTTGACAGGAGAATTCTCAGTAACTTCTTTGCGTTGCGTGTATTCAATTCACAGAGTTTAACCTTCCTTTAGACAGAGCAGCTCTGAAACACTCTTTTTTGTGGAAATTGCAAGTGGAGATTTCAAGCACATTGGGTCCAAATGTAGAAAAGGAATATCTTCGTATAAAAACTACAGAGAATCATTCTCAGAAACCATTTCGTGATGTGTGCGTTCCACTCACAGCGTTTAACCTTTCTTTTCATAGAGCAGTTTGGAAACACTCTGTTTGTAATGTCTGCAAGTGGATAAATCGACCTCTTTGAAGATTTCGTTGGTAACCGGATTTCTTCATCTAATGCTAGACAGAAAAATCCTCAGTAACTTCTTTGGGTTGCGTGTACTCAACTCACAGAGTTGAATCTTCTTTTAGACAGAACATTTTTGAAACACTCTTTTTATCGAATTTACAAGTGGAGATTTCATGCGCTTTTCGGCCTCAGGTAGAAAAGGAGATATCTTCGTATATAAACTACAGAGAATCATGTTCAGAAACAACCTTGTGATGTGTGCGTTCCAATCACAGAGTTTAACTTTTTCCTTTCATAGAGCGGTTTGGGAACACTCTGTTTGTAATGTGTGCAAGTGGATAATTGGACCTCCTTGAGGATTTCGTTGTTAACGGGTTTTCTTCATCAAATGCTAGACAGAAGAATTCTCAGTAACTTCTTTGGTTTGCATGTATTCAACTCACAGTGTTGAACCTTCCTTTAGACAGAGCGGATTTGAAACACCCTTTTTGTGGAATTTGCAAGTGGACATTTCAAGCGCTTTGGGCCAATGGTAGAAACGGAAATATCTTCATATAAAAACTAGAGACAATCATTCTCAGAAACCACTTTGTGATGCGTTCGTTCCACTCACAGAGTTTAACCTTCGTTTTCATAGAGCAGTTTGGAAACACTCCCTTTGTAAAGACTTCAAGTGGATATTTGGACCTCTTTGAGGATTTCATTGGAAACCGGATTTATCAATCTAATGCGAGACACAAGATTTCTTAGTAACTTCTTTGGGTTGCGTGTTTTCAACTCACAGAGTTGAACCTTCCTTTAGACAGAGCAGATTTCAAACAATCTTTTGTGGAATTTGCAAGAGGAGATTTCAAGCCCCTTGGGGCCAATGGTAGAAAAGGAAATATCTACGTATAAAAACAATAGAGAATCATTCTCAGATACCACTTTCTGATGTGTGCGTTCCACTCACGGAGTTTAACCTTTCTGTTCATAGAGCCGTTTGGAAACACTCTGTTTGTAAAGTCTGCAAGTGGATATTTGGACATCTTTGAGGATTTCTTTGGAAAAGGGATTCCTTCATCCAATGCTAGACAGAAGAATTCTCAGTAACTTCTTTGGGTTGCATGTATTCAACACACAGAACTGAAACTTCCTTTAGGCAGAGCACATTTGAAACACTCTTTTTGAGGAATTTGCAAGTGGAGATTTCAAGCCCCTTGGGGTCAGTGGTAGAAGAGGTAATATCTTCGAATAAAAACTAGAGAGAATCATTCTCCGAAACCACTCTGTGATGTGTGCATTCCACTCACAGAGTTTAACCTATCTTTTCACAGAGCAGTTTGGAAACACTCCGTTTGTAAAGTCGGCAGTGGATAGTTGGGCCTTCTTGTGGATTTCGTTGGAAACGGCATTCCTTCATCTAATGATAGACAGAAGAATTCTCAGTAACTTCTTTGTGTTGCGTGTATTCAACTCACAGAGTTTAACCTTCCTCTAAGCAGAGCAGATTTGAAACACACTTTTTGTGGAATTTGAAATTGGAGATTTCAAGAGTTTTGGGGTCAAAGGTAGAAAAGGAAATATCTTCCTATAAAAACAATAGAGAATCATTCATAGAAACCACTTTGTGATGTGTGTGTTACACTCACAGAGCCTAACATTTCCTTTCATAGAGCAGTTTGGAAACACTGTGTTTGTACCTTCTGCAAGTGGATATTTGGACCTCTTTGTGGATTTCATTGGAAACGGGATTTCTTCATCTAATGCTTGACAGGAGAATTCTCAGTAACTTCTTTGTGTTGCGTGTATTCAATTCACAGAATTTAACCTTCCTTTAGACAGAGCAGCTCTGAAACACTCTTTTTTGTGGAAATTGCAAGTGGAGATTTCAAGCACATTGGGTCCAAATGTAGAAAAGGAATATCTTCGTATAAAAACTACAGAGAATCATTCTCAGAAACCATTTCGTGATGTGTGCGTTCCACTCACAGCGTTTAACCTTTCTTTTCATAGAGCAGTTGGGAAACACTCTGTAACATCTGCAAGTGGATATTTGGATCTCTTTGAGGATTTCGTTGGAGACGGGATTTCTTCATCTAATGCTAGTCAGAAGAAATCTCAGTAACTTCTTTGGGTTGCGTGTATTCCACTCATAGAGTTGAACCTTCCTTTAGAGTGAGCAGATTTGAAACACTCTTTTTGTTGAAATTGCAATTGGAGATTTCAAGCACTTGGGGGTCAACGGAAGAAAAGGAAATATCTTCGTACAAAAACTACAGAGAATCATTTTCAGAAACCACCTTGTGATGTGTGTGTTCCACACACAGCGTTTAACCTTTCTTTTCATAGAGCAGTTTGGAAACACTCTGTTTATAAAGTCTGCAAGTTGATATTTGGACCTCCTTGAGTATTTCGTTCGAAACGGGATTTCTTCATCTAGTGCTAGACAGAAGAATTCTCAGTAACTTCTTTGGATTGCGTGTACTCAACTCACAGAGTTGAATCTTCTTTTAGACAGAACATTTTTGAAACACTCTTTTTATCGAATTTACAAGTGGAGATTTCATGCGCTTTTCGGCCACAGGTAGAAAAGGAGATATCTTCGTATAAAAACTACAGAGAATCATGTTCAGAAACAACCTTGTGATGTGTGCGTTCCAATCACAGAGTTTAACTTTTTCCTTTCATAGAGCAGTTTGGGAACACTCTGTTTGTAATGTGTGCAAGTGGATAATTGGACCTCCTTGAGGATTTCGTTGTTAACGGGTTTTCTTCATCAAATGCTAGACAGAAGAATTCTCAGTAACTTCTTTGGGTTGCGTGTATTCAACTCACAGAATTGAACCTTCTTTTAGAGAGAACAGATTTGAAACATTCTTTTTGTGGAATTTACAAGTGGAGATTCCAAGCGCTTTGATGTCAAAGGAAGAAAAGGGAATATCTTCCTATAAAAACTCTAGAGAATCATTCTGAGAAACCACGTCTTTATGTGTGCGTTCCACTCATAGAGTTTAACCTTTCTTCCATGGAGCAGTTTGGAAACACTCTGTTTGTAAATTCTGCAAGAGGATATTTGGACCTCTTTGACGATTTCGTTGGAAACGGGTTTTCTTTATCTAGTGCTAGACAGAAGAATCCTCAGTAACTTCTTTGGGTTGCATGTATTCACCTCACAGAGTTGAACCTTCCTTTAGAGAGAGCAGATTTGAAACACTCTTTTGTGGGATTTGCAAGTGGAGATTTCTAGCGCATTGGGACCAATTGTATAAAAGGAAATATCTTCGTATTTAAACTAGAGAGAATCATTCTCAGAAACCACTTTGTGATCTGTGCGTTCCACTCACAGCGTTTAACCTTTCTTTTCATAGAGCAGTTGGGAAACACTCTGTAACATCTGCAAGTGGATATTTGGATCTCTTTGAGGATTTCGTTGGAGACGGGATTTCTTCATCTAATGCTAGTCAGAAGAAATCTCAGTAACTTCTTTGGGTTGCGTGTATTCCACTCATAGAGTTGAACCTTCCTTTAGAGTGAGCAGATTTGAAACACTCTTTTTGTTGAAATTGCAATTGGAGATTTCAAGCACTTTGGGGTCAACGGAAGAAAAGGAAATATCTTCGTACAAAAACTACAGAGAATCATTTTCAGAAACCACCTTGTGATGTGTGTGTTCCACACACAGCGTTTAACCTTTCTTTTCATAGAGCAGTTTCGAAACACTCTGTTTGTAAAGTCTGCAAGTTGATATTTGGACCTCCTTGAGTATTTCGTTCGAAACGGGATTTCTTCATCTAGTGCTAGACAGAAGAATTCTCAGTAACTTCTTTGGGTTGCGTGTACTCAACTCACAGAGTTGAATCTTCTTTTAGACAGAACATTTTTGAAACACTCTTTTTATCGAATTTACAAGTGGAGATTTCAAGCGCTTTTCGGCCACAGGTAGAAAAGGAGATACCTTCGCATAAAAACTACAGAGAATCATGTTCAGAAACAACCTTGTGATGTGTGCGTTCCAATCACAGAGTTTAAAATTTTCCTTTCATAGAGCGGTTTGGGAACACTCTGTTTGTAATGTGTGCAAGTGGATAATTGGACCTCCTTGAGGATTTCGTTGTTAACGGGTTTTCTTCATCAAATGCTAGACAGAAGAATTCTCAGTAACTTCTTTGGTTTGCATGTATTCAACTCACAGTGTTGAACCTTCCTTTAGACAGAGCGGATTTGAAACACTCTCTTTGTGGAATTTGCAAGTGGACATTTCAAGCGCTTTGGGCCAATGGTAGAAACGGAAATATCTTCATATAAAAACTAGAGACAATCATTCTCAGAAACCACTTTGTGATGCGTTCGTTCCACTCACAGAGTTTAACCTTCGTTTTCATAGAGCAGTTTGGAAACACTCCCTTTGTAAATCCTTCAAGTGGATATTTGGACCTCTTTGAGGATTTCATTGGAAACCGGATTTATCAATCTAATGCGAGACACAAGATTTCTTAGTAACTTCTTTGGGTTGCGTGTTTTCAACTCACAGAGTTGAACCTTCCTTTAGACAGAGCAGATTTCAAACAATCTTTTGTGGAATTTGCAAGAGGAGATTTCAAGCCCCTTGGGGCCAATGGTAGAAAAGGAAATATCTACGTATAAAAACAATAGAGAATCATTCTCAGATACCACTTTCTGATGTGTGCATTCCACTCACGGAGTTTAACCTTTCTGTTCATAGAGCCGTTTGGAAACACTCTGTTTGTAAAGTCTGCAAGTGGATATTTGGACATCTTTGAGGATTTCTTGGGAAAAGGGATTCCTTCATCCAATACTAGACAGAAGAATTCTCAGTAACTTCTTTGGGTTGCGTGTATTCAACACACAGAACTGAAACTTCCTTTAGGCAGAGCACATTTGAAACACTCTTTTTGAGGAATTTGCAAGTGGAGATTTCAAGCCCCTTGGGGTCAGTGGTAGAAAAGGTAATATCTTCGAATAAAACCTAGAGAGAATCATTCTCTGAAACCACTTTCTGATGTGTGCATTCCACTCACAGAGTTTAACCTATCTTTTCACAGAGCAGTTTGGGAACACTCTGTTTGTAAAGTCGGCAGTGGATATTTGGGCCTTCTTGTGGATTTCGTTGGAAACGGGATTCCTTCATCTAATGCTAGACCGAAGAATTCTCAGTAACTTCTTTGTGTTGCGTGTTTTCAACTCACAGAGTTTAACCTTCCTCTAAGCAGAGCAGATTTGAAACACACTTTTTGTGGAATTTGAAATTGGAGATTTCAAGAGTTTTGGGGTCAAAGGTAGAAAAGGAAATATCTTCCTATAAAAACAATAGAGAATCATTCTTAGAAACCACTTTGTGATGTGTGGGTTACACTCACAGAGCCTAACATTTCCCTTCATAGAGCAGTTTGGAAACACTGTGTTTGTACCTTCTGCAAGTGGATATTTGGACCTCTTTGTGGATTTCATTGGAAACGGGATTTCTTCATCTAATGCTTGACAGGAGAATTCTCAGTAACTTCTTTGCGTTGCGTGTATTAAATTCACAGAGTTTAACCTTCCTTTAGACAAAGCAGCTCTGAAACACTCTTTTTTGTGGAAATTGCAAGTGGAGATTTCAAGCACATTGGGTCCAAATGTAGAAAAGGAATATCTTCGTATAAAAACTACAGAGAATCATTCTCAGAAACCATTTCGTGATGTGTGCGTTCCACTCACAGTGTTTAACCTTTCTTTTCATAGAGCAGTTTGGAAACACTCTGTTTGCAATGTCTGCAAGTGGATAAATCGACCTCTTTGAAGATTTCGTTGGTAACCGGATTTCTTCATCTAATGCTAGACAGAAAAATTCTCAGTAACTTCTTTGTGTTGCGTGTATTCAATTCACAGAATTTAACCTTCCTTTAGACAGAGCAGCTCTGAAACACTCTTTTTTGTGGAAATTGCAAGTGGAGATTTCAAGCACATTGGGTCCAAATGTAGAAAAGGAATATCTTCGTATAAAAACTACAGAGAATCATTCTCAGAAACCATTTCGTGATGTGTGCGTTCCACTCACAGCGTTTAACCTTTCTTTTCATAGAGCAGTTCGGAAACACTCTGTTTGTAATGTCTGCAAGTGGATAAATCGACCTCTTTGAAGATTTCGTTGGTAACCGGATTTCTCCATCTAATACTACACAGAAAAATTCTCAGTAACTTCTTTGGGTTGCGTGTACTCAACTCACAGAGTTGAATCTTCTTTTAGACAGAACATTTTTGAAACACTCTTTTTATCGAATTTACAAGTGGAGATTTCAAGCGCTTTTCGGCAACAGGTAGAAAAGGAGATATCTTCGTATAAAAACTACAGAGAATCATGTTCAGAAACAACCTTTTGATGTGTGCGTTCCAATCACAGAGTTTAACTTTTTCCTTTCATAGAGCGGTTTGGGAACACTCTGTTTGTAATGTGTGCAAGTGGATAATTGGACTCCTTGAGGATTTCGTTGTTAACGGGTTTTCTTCATCAAATGCTAGACAGAAGAATTCTCAGTAACTTCTTTGGTTTGCATGTATTCAACTCACAGTGTTGAACCTTCCTTTAGACAGAGCGGATTTGAAACACTCTTTTTGTGGAATTTGCAAGTGGACATTTCAAGCGCTTTGGGCCGATGGTAGAAACGGAAATATCTTCATATAAAAACTAGAGACAATCATTCTCAGAAACCACTTTGTGATGCGTTCTTTCCACTCACAGAGTTTAACCTTCGTTTTCATAGAGCAGTTTGGAAACACTCCCTTTGTAAAGTCTTCAAGTGGATATTTGGACCTCTTTGAGGATTTCATTGGAAACCGGATTTATCAATCTAATGCGAGACACAAGATTTCTTAGTAACTTCTTTGGGTTGCGTGTTTTCAACTCACAGAGTGGAACCTTCCTTTAGACAGAGCAGATTTCAAACAATCTTTTGTGGAATTTGCAAGAGGAGATTTCAAGACCCTTGGGGCCAATGGTAGAAAAGGAAATATCTACGTATAAAAACAATAGAGAATCATTCTCAGATACCACTTTCTGATGTGTGGATTCCACTCACGGAGTTTAACCTTTCTGTTCATAGAGCCGTTTGGAAACACTCTGTTTGTAAAGTCTGCAAGTGGATATTTGGACATCTTTGAGGATTTCTTGGGAAAAGGGATTCCTTCATCCAATGCTAGACAGAAGAATTCTCAGTAACTTCTTTGGGTTGCGTGTATTCAACACACAGAACTGAAACTTCCTTTAGGCAGAGCACATTTGAAACACTCTTTTTGAGGAATTTGCAAGTGGAGATTTCAAGCCCCTTGGGGTCAGTGGTAGAAAAGGTAATATCTTCGAATAAAACCTAGAGAGAATCATTCTCTGAAACCACTTTGTGATGTGTGCATTCCACTCACAGAGTTTAACCTATCTTTTCACAGAGGAGTTTGGAAACACTCTGTTTGTAAAGTCGGCAGTGGATATTTGGGCCTTCTTGTGGATTTCGTTGGAAACGGGATTCCTTCATCTAATGCTAGACAGAAGAATTCTCAGTAACTTCTTTGTGTTGCGTGTATTCAACTCACATAGTTTAACCTTCCTCTAAGCAGAGCAGATTTGAAACACACTTTTTGTGGAATTTGAAATTGGAGATTTCAAGAGTTTTGGGGTCAAAGGTAGAAAAGGAAATATCTTCCTATAAAAACAATAGAGAATCATTCTTAGAAACCACTTTGTGATGTGTGTGTTACACTCACAGAGCCTAACATTTCCTTTCATAGAGCAGTTTGGAAACACTGTGTTTGTACCTTCTGAAAGTGGATATTTGGACCTCTTTGTGGATTTCATTGGAAACGGGATTTCTTCATCTAATGCTTGACAGGAGAATTCTCAGTAACTTCTTTGCGTTGCGTGTATTCAATTCACAGAGTTTAACCTTCCTTTAGACAAAGCAGCTCTGAAACACTCTTTTTTGTGGAAATTGCAAGTGGAGATTTCAAGCACATTGGGTCCAAATGTAGAAAAGGAATATCTTCGTATAAAAACTACAGAGAATCATTCTCAGAAACCATTTCATGATGTGTGCGTTCCACTCACAGCGTTTAACCTTTCTTTTCATAGAGCAGTTTGGAAACACTCTGTTTGTAATGTCTGCAAGTGGATAAATCGACCTCTTTGAAGATTTCGTTGGTAACCGGATTTCTTCATCTAATGCTAGACAGAAAAATTCTCAGTAACTTCTTTGCGTTGCGTGTATTCACTTCACAGAATTTAACCTTCCTTTAGACAGAGCAGCTCTGAAACACTCTTTTTTGTGGAAATTGCAAGTGGAGATTTCAAGCACATTGGGTCCAAATGTAGAAAAGGAATATCTTCGTATAAAAACTACAGAGAATCATTCTCAGAAACCATTTCGTGATGTGTGCGTTCCACTCACAGCGTTTAACCTTTCTTTTCATAGAGCAGTTCGGAAACACTCTGTTTGTAATGTCTGCAAGTGGATAAATCGACCTCTTTGAAGATTTCGTTGGTAACCGGATTTCTTCATCTAATACTACACAGAAAAATTCTCAGTAACTTCTTTGGGTTGCGTGTACTCAACTCACAGAGTTGAATCTTCTTTTAGACAGAACATTTTTGAAACACTCTTTTTATCGAATTTACAAGTGGAGATTTCATGCGCTTTTCGGCCACAGGTAGAAAAGGAGATATCTTCGTATAAAAACTACAGAGAATCATGTTCAGAAACAACCTTGTGATGTGTGCGTTCCAATCACAGAGTTTAACTTTTTCCTTTCATAGAGCGGTTTGGGAACACTCTGTTTGTAATGTGTGCAAGTGGATAATTGGACTCCTTGAGGATTTCGTTGTTAACGGGTTTTCTTCATCAAATGCTAGACAGAAGAATTCTCAGTAACTTCTTTGGTTTGCATGTATTCAACTCACAGTGTTGAACCTTCCTTTAGACAGAGCGGATTTGAAACACTCTTTTTGTGGAATTTGCAAGTGGACATTTCAAGCGCTTTGGGCCGATGGTAGAAACGGAAATATCTTCATATAAAAACTAGAGACAATCATTCTCAGAAACCACTTTGTGATGCGTTCTTTCCACTCACAGAGTTTAAACTTCGTTTTCATAGAGCAGTTTGGAAACACTCCCTTTGTAAAGCCTTCAAGTGGATATTTGGACCTCTTTGAGGATTTCATTGGAAACCGGATTTATCAATCTAATGCGAGACACAAGATTTCTTAGTAACTTCTTTGGGTTGCGTGTTTTCAACTCACAGAGTTGAACCTTCCTTTAGACAGAGCAGATTTCAAACAATCTTTTGTGGAATTTGCAAGAGGAGATTTCAAGCCCCTTGGGGCCAATGGTAGAAAAGGAAATATCTACGTATAAAAACAATAGAGAATCATTCTCAGATACCACTTTCTGATGTGTGCATTCCACTCACGGAGTTTAACCTTTCTGTTCATAGAGCCGTTTGGAAACACTCTGTTTGTAAAGTCTGCAAGTGGATATTTGGACATCTTTGAGGATTTCTTGGGAAAAGGGATTCCTTCATCCAATGCTAGACAGAAGAATTCTCAGTAACTTCTTTGGGTTGCGTGTATTCAACACACAGAACTGAAACTTCCTTTAGGCAGAGCACATTTGAAACACTCTTTTTGAGGAATTTGCAAGTGGAGATTTCAAGCCCCTTGGGGTCAGTGGTAGAAAAGGTAATATCTTCGAATAAAACCTAGAGAGAATCATTCTCTGAAACCACTTTGTGATGTGTGCATTCCACTCACAGAGTTTAACCTATCTTTTCACAGAGCAGTTTGGAAACACTCTGTTTGTAAAGTCGGCAGTGGATATTTGGGCCTTCTTGTGGATTTCGTTGGAAAAGGGATTCCTTCATCTAATGCTAGACAGAAGAATTCTCAGTAACTTCTTTGTGTTGCGTGTATTCAACTCACATAGTTTAACCTTCCTCTAAGCAGAGCAGATTTGAAACACACTTTTTGTGGAATTTGAAATTGGAGATTTCAAGAGTTTTGGGGTCAAAGGTAGAAAAGGAAATATCTTCCTATAAAAACAATAGAGAATCATTCTTAGAAACCGCTTTGTGATGTGTGTGTTACACTCACAGAGCCTAACATTTCCTTTCATAGAGCAGTTTGGAAACACTGTGTTTGTACCTTCTGCAAGTGGATATTTGGACCTCTTTGTGGATTTCATTGGAAACGGGATTTCTTCATCTAATGCTTGACAGGAGAATTCTCAGTAACTTCTTTGGGTTGCGTGTATTCAATTCACAGAGTTTAACCTTCCTTTAGACAGAGCAGCTCTGAAACACTCTTTTTTGTGGAAATTGCAAGTGGAGATTTCAAGCACATTGGGTCCAAATGTAGAAAAGGAATATCTTCGTATAAAAACTACAGAGAATCATTCTCAGAAACCATTTCGTGATGTGTGCGTTCCACTCACAGCGTTTAACCTTTCTTTTCATAGAGCAGTTCGGAAACACTCTGTTTGTAATGTCTGCAAGTGGATAAATCGAACTCTTTGAAGATTTCGTTGGTAACCGGATTTCTTCATCTAATACTACACAGAAAAATTCTCAGTAACTTCTTTGGGTTGCGTGTACTCAACTCACAGAGTTGAATCTTCTTTTAGACAGAACATTTTTGAAACACTCTTTTTATCGAATTTACAAGTGGAGATTTCATGCGCTTTTCGGCCACAGGTAGAAAAGGAGATATCTTCGTATAAAAACTACAGAGAATCATGTTCAGAAACATCCTTGTGATGTGTGCGTTCCAATCACAGAGTTTAACTTTTTCCTTTCATAGAGCAGTTTGGGAACACTCTGTTTGTAATGTGTGCAAGTGGATAATTGGACCTCCTTGAGGATTTCGTTGTTAACGGGTTTTCTTCATCAAATGCTAGACAGAAGAATTCTCTGTAACTTCTTTGGGTTGCGTGTATTCAACTCACAGAATTGAACCTTCTTTTAGAGAGAACAGATTTGAAACATTCTTTTTGTGGAGTTTACAAGTGGAGATTCCAAGCGCTTTGATGTCAAAGGAAGAAAAGGGAATATCTTCCTATAAAAACTCTAGAGAATCATTCTGAGAAACCACGTCTTTATGTGTGCGTTCCACTCATAGAGTTTAACCTTTCTTCCATGGAGCAGTTTGGAAACACTCTGTTTGTAAATTCTGCAAGAGGATATTTGGACCTCTTTGACGATTTCGTTGGAAACGGGTTTTCTTTATCTAGTGCTAGACAGAAGAATCCTCAGTAACTTCTTTGGGTTGCATGTATTCACCTCACGGAGTTGAACCTTCCTTTAGAGAGAGCAGATTTGAAACACTCTTTTGTGGGATTTGCAAGTGGAGATTTCTAGCGCATTGGGACCAATTGTATAAAAGGAAATATCTTCGTATTTAAACTAGAGAGAATCATTCTCAGAAACCACTTTGTGATCTGTGCGTTCCACTCACAGCGTTTAACCTTTCTTTTCATAGAGCAGTTGGGAAACACTCTGTAACATCTGCAAGTGGATATTTGGATCTCTTTGAGGATTTCGTTGGAGACGGGATTTCTTCATCTAATGCTAGTCAGAAGAAATCTCAGTAACTTCTTTGGGTTGCGTGTATTCCACTCATAGAGTTGAACCTTCCTTTTGAGTGAGCAGATTTGAAACACTCTTTTTGTTGAAATTGCAATTGGAGATTTCAAGCACTTGGGGGTCAACGGAAGAAAAGGAAATATCTTCGTACAAAAACTACAGAGAATCATTTTCAGAAACCACCTTGTGATGTGTGTGTTCCACACACAGCATTTAACCTTTCTTTTCATAGAGCAGTTTGGAAACACTCTGTTTGTAAAGTCTGCAAGTTGATATTTGGACCTCCTTGCGAATTTCGTTCGAATCGGGATTTCTTCATCTAGTGCTAGACAGGAGAATTCTCAGTAACTTCTTTGGGTTGCGTGTACTCAACTCACAGAGTTGAATCTTCTTTTAGACAGAACATTTTTGAAACACTCTTTTTATCGAATTTACAAGTGGAGATTTCAAGCGCTTTTCGGCCACAGGTAGAAAAGGAGATATCTTCGTATAAAAACTACAGAGAATCATGTTCATAAACAACCTTGTGATGTGTGCGTTCCAATCACAGAGTTTAACTTTTTCCTTTCATAGAGCGGTTTGGGAACACTCTGTTTGTAATGTGTGCAAGTGGATAATTGGACCTCCTTGAGGATTTTGTTGTTAACGGGTTTTCTTCATCAAATGCTAGACAGAAGAATTCTCAGTAACTTCTTTGGTTTGCATGTATTCAACTCACAGTGTTGAACCTTCCTTTAGACAGAGCGGATTTGAAACACTCTTTTTGTGGAATTTGCAAGTGGACATTTCAAGCGCTTTTGGCCAATGGTAGAAACGGAAATATCTTCATATAAAAACTAGAGACAATCATTCTCAGAAACCACTTTGTGATGCGTTCGTTCCACTCACAGAGTTTAACCTTCGTTTTCATAGAGCAGTTTGGAAACACTCCCTTTGTAAGTCTTCAAGTGGATATTTGGACCTCTTTGAGGATTTCATTGGAAACCGGATTTATCAATCTAATGTGAGACACAAGATTTCTTAGTAACTTCTTTGGGTTGCGTGTTTTCAACTCACAGAGTTGAACCTTCCTTTAGACAGAGCAGATTTCAAACAATCTTTTGTGGAATTTGCAAGAGGAGATTTCAAGCCCCTTGGGGCCAATGGTAGAAAAGGAAATATCTACGTATAAAAACAATAGAGAATCATTCTCAGATACCACTTTCTGATGTGTGCATTCCACTCACGGAGTTTAACCTTTCTGTTCATAGAGCCGTTTGGAAACACTCTGTTTGTAAAGTCTGCAAGTGGATATTTGGACATCTTTGAGGATTTCTTTGGAAAAGGGATTCCTTCATCCAATGCTAGACAGAAGAATTCTCAGTAACTTCTTTGGGTTGCGTGTATTCAACACACAGAACTGAAACTTCCTTTAGGCAGAGCACATTTGAAACACTCTTTTTGAGGAATTTGCAAGTGGAGATTTCAAGCCCCTTGGGGTCAGTGGTAGAAAAGGTAATATCTTCGAATGAAAACTAGAGAGAATCATTCTCCGAAACCACTTTGTGATGTGTGCATTCCACTCACAGAGTTTAACCTATCTTTTCACAGAGCAGTTTGGAAACACTCTGTTTGTAAAGTCGGCAGTGGATATTTGGGCCTTCTTGTGGATTTCGTTGGAAACGGGATTCCTTCATCTAATGCTAGACAGAAGAATTCTCAGTAACTTCTTTGTGTTGCGTGTATTCAACTCACATAGTTTAACCTTCCTCTAAGCAGAGCAGATTTGAAACACACTTTTTGTGGAATTTGAAATTGGAGATTTCAAGAGTTTTGGGGTCAAAGGTAGAAAAGGAAATATCTTCCTATAAAAACAATAGAGAATCATTCTTAGAAACCGCTTTGTGATGTGTGTGTTACACTCACAGAGCCTAACATTTCCTTTCATAGAGCAGTTTGGAAACACTGTGTTTGTACCTTCTGCAAGTGGATATTTGGACCTCTTTGTGGATTTCATTGGAAACGGGATTTCTTCATCTAATGCTTGACAGGAGAATTCTCAGTAACTTCTTTGGGTTGCGTGTATTCAATTCACAGAGTTTAACCTTCCTTTAGACAGAGCAGCTCTGAAACACTCTTTTTTGTGGAAATTGCAAGTGGAGATTTAAAGCACATTGGGTCCAAATGTAGAAAAGGAATATCTTCGTATAAAAACTACAGAGAATCATTCTCAGAAACCATTTCGTGATGTGTGCGTTCCACTCACAGCGTTTAACCTTTCTTTTCATAGAGCAGTTCGGAAACACTCTGTTTGTAATGTCTGCAAGTGGATAAATCGACCTCTTTGAAGATTTCGTTGGTAACCGGATTTCTTCATCTAATGCTAGACAGAAAAATTCTCAGTAACTTCTTTGGGTTGCGTGTACTCAACTCACAGAGTTGAATCTTCTTTTAGACAGAACATTTTTGAAACACTCTTTTTATCGAATTTACAAGTGGAGATTTCATGCGCTTTTCGGCCACAGGTAGAAAAGGAGATATCTTCGTATAAAAACTACAGAGAATCATGTTCAGAAACAACCTTGTGATGTGTGCGTTCCAATCACAGAGTTTAACTTTTTCCTTTCATAGAGCAGTTTGGGAACACTCTGTTTGTAATGTGTGCAAGTGGATAATTGGACCTCCTTGAGGATTTCGTTGTTAACGGGTTTTCTTCATCAAATGCTAGACAGAAGAATTCTCAGTAACTTCTTTGGGTTGCGTGTATTCAACTCACAGAATTGAACCTTCTTTTAGAGAGAACAGATTTGAAACATTCTTTTTGTGGAGTTTACAAGTGGAGATTCCAAGCGCTTTGATGTCAAAGGAAGAAAAGGGAATATCTTCCTATAAAAACTCTAGAGAATCATTCTGAGAAACCACGTCTTTATGTGTGCGTTCCACTCATAGAGTTTAACCTTTCTTCCATGGAGCAGTTTGGAAACACTCTGTTTGTAAATTCTGCAAGAGGATATTTGGACCTCTTTGACGATTTCGTTGGAAACGGGTTTTCTTTATCTAGTGCTAGACAGAAGAATCCTCAGTAACTTCTTTGGGTTGCATGTATTCACCTCACAGAGTTGAACCTTCCTTTAGAGAGAGCAGATTTGAAACACTCTTTTGTGGGATTTGCAAGTGGAGATTTCTAGCGCATTGGGACCAATTGTATAAAAGGAAATATCTTCGTATTTAAACTAGAGAGAATCATTCTCAGAAACCACTTTGTGATCTGTGCGTTCCACTCACAGCGTTTAACCTTTCTTTTCATAGAGCAGTTGGGAAACACTCTGTAACATCTGCAAGTGGATATTTGGATCTCTTTGAGGATTTCGTTGGAGACGGGATTTCTTCATCTAATGCTAGTCAGAAGAAATCTCAGTAACTTCTTTGGGTTGCGTGTATTCCACTCATAGAGTTGAACCTTCCTTTTGAGTGAGCAGATTTGAAACACTCTTTTTATCGAATTTACAAGTGGAGATTTCAAGCGCTTTTCGGCCACAGGTAGAAAAGGAGATATCTTCGTATAAAAACTACAGAGAATCATGTTCAGAAACAACCTTGTGATGCGTGCGTTCCAATCACAGAGTTTGATTTTTCCTTTCATAGAGCGGTTTGGGAACACTCTGTTTGTAATGTGTGCAAGTGGATAATTGGACCTCCTTGAGGATTTCGTTGTTAACGGGTTTTCTTCGTCAAATGCTAGACAGAAGAATTCTCAGTAACTTCTTTGGTTTGCTTGTATTCAACTCACAGTGTTGAACCTTCCTTTAGACAGAGCGGATTTGAAACACTCTTTTTGTGGAATTTGCAAGTGGACATTTCAAGCGCTTTGGGCCAATGGTAGAAACGGAAATATCTTCATATAAAAACTAGAGAGAATCATTCTCAGAAACCACTTTGTGATGCGTTCGTTCCACTCACAGTGTTTAACCTTCGTTTTCATAGAGCAGTTTGGAAACACTCCCATTGTAAAGTCTTCAAGTGGATATTTGGACCTCTTTGAGGATTTCATTGGAAACCGGATTTATCAATCTAATGCGAGACACAAGATTTCTTAGTAACTTCTTTGGGTTGCGTGTTTTCAACTCACAGAGTTGAACCTTCCTTTAGACAGAGCAGATTTCAAACAATCTTTTGTGGAATTTGCAAGAGGAGATTTCAAGCCCCTTGGGGCCAATGGTAGAAAAGGAAATATCTACGTATAAAAACAATAGAGAATCATTCTCACATACCACTTTCTGATGTGTGCGTTCCACTCACGGAGTTTAACCTTTCTGTTCATAGAGCCGTTTGGAAACACTCTGTTTGTAAAGTCTGCAAGCGGATATTTGGACATCTTTGAGGATTTCTTTGGAAAAGGGATTCCTTCATCCAATGCTAGACAGAAGAATTCTCAGTAACTTCTTTGGGTTGCGTGTATTCAACACACAGAACTGAAACTTCCTTTAGGCAGAGCACATTTGAAACACTCTTTTTGAGGAATTTGCAAGTGGAGATTTCAAGCCCCTTGGGGTCAGTGGTAGAAAAGGTAATATCTTCGAATAAAAACTAGAGAGAATCATTCTCCGAAACCACTTTGTGATGTGTGCATTCCACTCACAGAGTTTAACCTATCTTTTCACAGAGCAGTTTGGAAACACTCTGTTTGTAAAGTCGGCAGTGGATATTTGGGCCTTCTTATGGATTTCGTTGGAAACGGGATTTCTTCATCTAATGCTAGACAGAAGAATTCTCAGTAACTTCTTTGTGTTGCGTGTATTCAACTCACAGAGTTTAACCTTCCTCTAAGCAGAGCAGATTTGAAACACACTTTTTGTGGAATTTGAAATTGGAGATTTCAAGAGTTTTGGGGTCAAAGGTAGAAAAGGAAATATCTTCCTATAAAAACAATAGAGAATCATTCTTAGAAACCACTTTGTGATGTGTGTGTTACACTCACAGAGCCTAACATTTCCTTTCATAGAGCAGTTTGGAAACACTGTGTTTGTACCTTCTGCAAGTGGATATTTGGACCTCTTTGTGGATTTCATTGGAAACGGGATTTCTTCATCTAATGCTTGACAGGAGAATTCTCAGTAACTTCTTTGCGTTGCGTGTATTCAATTCACAGAGTTTAACCTTCCTTTAGACAGAGCAGCTCTGAAACACTCTTTTTTGTGGAAATTGCAAGTCGAGATTTCAAGCACATTGGGTACAAATGAAGAAAAGGAATATCTTCGTATAAAAACTACAGAGAATCATTCTCAGAAACCATTTCGTGATGTGTGCGTTCCACTCACAGCGTTTAACCTTTCTTTTCATAGAGCAGTTTGGAAACACTCTGTTTGTAATGTCTGCAAGTGGATAAATCGACCTCTTTGAAGATTTCGTTGGTAACCGGATTTCTTCATCTAATGCTAGACAGAAAAATTCTCAGTAACTTCTTTGGGTTGCGTGTACTCAACTCACAGAGTTGAATGTTCTTTTAGACAGAACATTTTTGAAACACTCTTTTTATCGAATTTACAAGTGGAGATTTCATGCGCTTTTCGGCCACAGGTAGAAAAGGAGATATCTTCGTATAAAAACTACAGAGAATCATGTTCAGAAACAACCTTGTGATGTGTGCGTTCCAATCACAGAGTTTAACTTTTTCCTTTCATAGAGCAGTTTGGGAACACTCTGTTTGTAATGTGTGCAAGTGGATAATTGGACCTCCTTGAGGATTTCGTTGTTAACGGGTTTTCTTCATCAAATGCTAGACAGAAGAATTCTCAGTAACTTCTTTGGGTTGCGTGTATTCAACTCACAGAATTGAACCTTCTTTTAGAGAGAACAGATTTGAAACATTCTTTTGGTGGAATTTACAAGTGGAGATTCCAAGCGCTTTGATGTCAAAGGAAGAAAAGGGAATATCTTCCTATAAAAACTCTAGAGAATCATTCTGAGAAACCACGTCTTTATGTGTGCGTTCCACTCATAGAGTTTAACCTTTCTTCCATGGAGCAGTTTGGAAACACTCTGTTTGTAAATTCTGCAAGAGGATATTTGGACCTCTTTGACGATTTCGTTGGAAACGGGTTTTCTTTATCTAGTGCTAGACAGAAGAATCCTCAGTAACTTCTTTGGGTTGCATGTATTCACCTCACAGAGTTGAACCTTCCTTTAGAGAGAGCAGATTTGAAACACTCTTTTGTGGGATTTGCAAGTGGAGATTTCTAGCGCATTGGGACCAATTGTATAAAAGGAAATATCTTCGTATTTAAACTAGAGAGAATCATTCTCAGAAACCACTTTGTGATCTGTGCGTTCCACTCACAGCATTTAACCTTTCTTTTCATAGAGCAGTTGGGAAACACTCTGTAACATCTGCAAGTGGATATTTGGATCTCTTTGAGGATTTCGTTGGAGACGGGATTTCTTCATCTAATGCTAGTCAGAAGAAATCTCAGTAACTTCTTTGGGTTGCGTGTATTCCACTCATAGAGTTGAACCTTCCTTTAGAGTGAGCAGATTTGAAACACTCTTTTTGTTGAAATTGCAATTGGAGATTTCAAGCACTTTGGGGTCAACGGAAGAAAAGGAAATATCTTCGTACAAAAACTACAGAGAATCATTTTCAGAAACCACCTTGTGATGTGTGTGTTCCACACACAGCGTTTAACCTTTCTTTTCATAGAGCAGTTTTGAAACACTCTGTTTGTAAAGTCTGCAAGTTGATATTTGGACCTCCTTGAGTATTTCGTTCGAAACGGGATTTCTTCATCTAGTGCTAGACAGAAGAATTCTCAGTAACTTCTTTGGGTTGCGTGTACTCAACTCACAGAGTTGAATCTTCTTTTAGACAGAACATTTTTGAAACACTCTTTTTATCGAATTTACAAGTGGAGATTTCAAGCGCTTTTCGGCCACAGGTAGAAAAGGAGATATCTTCGTATAAAAACTACAGAGAATCATGTTCAGAAACAACCTTGTGATGTGTGCGTTCCAATCACAGAGTTTAACTTTTTCCTTTCATAGAGCGGTTTGGGAACACTCTGTTTGTAATGTGTGCAAGTGGATAATTGGACCTCCTTGAGGATTTCGTTGTTAACGGGTTTTCTTCATCAAATGCTAGACAGAAGAATTCTCAGTAACTTCTTTGGTTTGCATGTATTCAACTCACAGTGTTGAACCTTCCTTTAGACAGAGCGGATTTGAAACACTCTTTTTGTGGAATTTGCAAGTGGACATTTCAAGCGCTTTGGGCCAATGGTAGAAACGGAAATATCTTCATATAAAAACTAGAGACAATCATTCTCAGAAACCACTTTGTGATGCGTTCGTTCCACTCACAGTGTTTAACCTTCGTTTTCATAGAGCAGTTTGGAAACACTCCCATTGTAAAGTCTTCAAGTGGATATTTGGACCTCTTTGAGGATTTCATTGGAAACCGGATTTATCAATCTAATGCGAGACACAAGATTTCTTAGTAACTTCTTTGGGTTGCGTGTTTTCAACTCACAGAGTTGAACCTTCCTTTAGACAGAGCAGATTTCAAACAATCTTTTGTGGAATTTGCAAGAGGAGATTTTAAGCCCCTTGGGGCCAATGGTAGAAAAGGAAATATCTACGTATAAAAACAATAGAGAATCATTCTCAGATACCACTTTCTGATGTGTGCGTTCCACTCACGGAGTTTAACCTTTCTGTTCATAGAGCCGTTTGGAAACGCTCTGTTTGTAAAGTCTGCAAGTGGATATTTGGATATCTTTGAGGATTTCTTTGGAAAAGGGATTCCTTCATCCAATGCTAGACAGAAGAATTCTCAGTAACTTCTTTGGGTTGCGTGTATTCAACACACAGAACTGAAACTTCCTTTAGGCAGAGCACATTTGAAACACTCTTTTTGAGGAATTTGCAAGTGGAGATTTCAAGCCCCTTGGGGTCAGTGGTAGAAAAGGTAATATCTTCGAATAAAAACTAGAGAGAATCATTCTCCGAAACCACTTTGTGATGTGTGCATTCCACTCACAGAGTTTAACCTATCTTTTCACAGAGCAGTTTGGAAACACTCTGTTTGTAAAGTCGGCAGTGGATATTTGGGCCTTCTTGTGGATTTCGTTGGAAACGGGATTCCTTCATCTAATGCTAGACAGAAGAATTCTCAGTAACTTCTTTGTGTTGCGTGTATTCAACTCACAGAGTTTAACCTTCCTCTAAGCAGAGCAGATTTGAAACACACTTTTTGTGGAATTTGAAATTGGAGATTTCAAGAGTTTTGGGGTCAAAGGTAGAAAAGGAAATATCTTCCTATAAAAACAATAGAGAATCATTCTTAGAAACCACTTTGTGATGTGTGTGTTACACTCACAGAGCCTAACATTTCCTTTCATAGAGCAGTTTGGAAACACTGTGTTTGTACCTTCTGCAAGTGGATATTTGGACCTCTTTGTGGATTTCATTGGAAACGGGATTTCTTCATCTAATGCTTGACAGGAGAATTCTCAGTAACTTCTTTGCGTTGTGTGTATTCAATTCACAGAGTTTAACCTTCCTTTAGACAGAGCAGCTCTGAAACACTCTTTTTTGTGGAAATTGCAAGTGGAGATTTCAAGCACATTGGGTACAAATGAAGAAAAGGAATATCTTCGTATAAAAACTACAGAGAATCATTCTCAGAAACCATTTCGTGATGTGTGCGTTCCACTCACAGCGTTTAACCTTTCTTTTCATAGAGCAGTTTGGAAACACTCTGTTTGTAATGTCTGCAAGTGGATAAATCGACCTCTTTGAAGATTTCGTTGGTAACCGGATTTCTTCATCTAATGCTAGACAGAAAAATTCTCAGTAACTTCTTTGGGTTGCGTGTACTCAACTCACAGAGTTGAATCTTCTTTTAGACAGAACATTTTTGAAACACTCTTTTTATCGAATTTACAAGTGGAGATTTCATGCGCTTTTCGGCCACAGGTAGAAAAGGAGATATCTTCGTATAAAAACTACAGAGAATCATGTTCAGAAACAACCTTGTGATGTGTGCGTTCCAATCACAGAGTTTAACTTTTTCCTTTCATAGAGCAGTTTGGGAACACTCTGTTTGTAATGTGTGCAAGTGGATAATTGGACCTCCTTGAGGATTACGTTGTTAACGGGTTTTCTTCATCAAATGCTAGACAGAAGAATTCTCAGTAACTTCTTTGGGTTGCGTGTATTCAACTCACAGAATTGAACCTTCTTTTAGAGAGAACAGATTTGAAACATTCTTTTTGTGGAATTTACAAGTGGAGATTCCAAGCGCTTTGATGTCAAAGGAAGAAAAGGGAATATCTTCCTATAAAAACTCTAGAGAATCATTCTGAGAAACCACGTCTTTATGTGTGCGTTCCACTCATAGAGTTTAACCTTTCTTCCATGGAGCAGTTTGGAAACACTCTGTTTGTAAATTCTGCAAGAGGATATTTGGACCTCTTTGACGATTTCGTTGGAAACGGGTTTTCTTTATCTAGTGCTAGACAGAAGAATCCTCAGTAACTTCTTTGGGTTGCATGTATTCACCTCACAGAGTTGAACCTTCCTTTAGAGAGAGCAGATTTGAAACACTCTTTTGTGGGATTTGCAAGTGGAGATTTCTAGCGCATTGGGACCAATTGTATAAAAGGAAATATCTTCGTATTTAAACTAGAGAGAATCATTCTCAGAAACCACTTTGTGATCTGTGCGTTCCACTCACAGCGTTTAACCTTTCTTTTCATAGAGCAGTTTCGAAACACTCTGTTTGTAAAGTCTGCAAGTTGATATTTGGACCTCCTTGAGTATTTCGTTCGAAACGGGATTTCTTCATCTAGTGCTAGACAGAAGAATTCTCAGTAACTTCTTTGGGTTGCGTGTACTCAACTCACAGAGTTGAATCTTCTTTTACACAGAACATTTTTGAAACACTCTTTTTATCGAATTTACAAGTGGAGATTTCAAGCGCTTTTCGGCCACAGGTAGAAAAGGAGATATCTTCGTATAAAAACTACAGAGAATCATGTTCAGAAACAACCTTGTGATGTGTGCGTTCCAATCACAGAGTTTAACTTTTTCCTTTCATAGAGCAGTTTGGGAACACTCTGTTTGTAATGTGTGCAAGTGGATAATTGGACCTCCTTGAGGATTTCGTTGTTAACGGGTTTTCTTCATCAAATGCTAGACAGAAGAATTCTCAGTAACTTCTTTGGTTTGCATGTATTCAACTCACAGTGTTGAACCTTCCTTTAGACAGAGCGGATTTGAAACACTCTTTTTGTGGAATTTGCAAGTGGACATTTCAAGCGCTTTGGGCCAATGGTAGAAACGGAAATATCTTCATATAAAAACTAGAGACAATCATTCTCAGAAACCACTTTGTGATGCGTTCGTTCCACTCACAGAGTTTAACCTTCGTTTTCATAGAGCAGTTTGGAAACACTCCCTTTGTAAAGTCTTCAAGTGGATATTTGTACCTCTTTGAGGATTTCATTGGAAACCGGATTTATCAATCTAATGCGAGACACAAGATTTCTTAGTAACTTCTTTGGGTTGCGTGTTTTCAACTCACAGAGTTGAACCTTCCTTTAGACAGAGCAGATTTCAAACAATCTTTTGTGGAATTTGCAAGAGGAGATTTTAAGCCCCTTGGGGCCAATGGTAGAAAAGGAAATATCTACGTATAAAAACAATAGAGAATCATTCTCAGATACCACTTTCTGATGTGTGCGTTCCACTCACGGAGTTTAACCTTTCTGTTCATAGAGCCGTTTGGAAACACTCTGTTTGTAAAGTCTGCAAGTGGATATTTGGACATCTTTGAGGATTTCTTTGGAAAAGGGATTCCTTCATCCAATGCTAGACAGAAGAATTCTCAGTAACTTCTTTGGGTTGCGTGTATTCAACACACAGAACTGAAACTTCCTTTAGGCAGAGCACATTTGAAACACTCTTTTTGAGGAATTTGCAAGTGGAGATTTCAAGCCCCTTGGGGTCAGTGGTAGAAAAGGTAATATCTTCGAATAAAAACTAGAGAGAATCATTCTCCGAAACCACTTTGTGATGTGTGCATTCCACTCACAGAGTTTAACCTATCTTTTCACAGAGCAGTTTGGAAACACTCTGTTTGTAAAGTCGGCAGTGGATATTTGGGCCTTCTTGTGGATTTCGTTGGAAACGGGATTCCTTCATCTAATGCTAGACAGAAGAATTCTCAGTAACTTCTTTGTGTTGCGTGTATTCAACTCACAGAGTTTAAACTTCCTCTAAGCAGAGCAGATTTGAAACACACTTTTTGTGGAATTTGAAATTGGAGATTTCAAGAGTTTTGGGGTCAAAGGTAGAAAAGGAAATATCTTCCTATAAAAACAATAGAGAATCATTCTTAGAAACCACTTTGTGATGTGTGTGTTACACTCACAGAGCCTAACATTTCCTTTCATAGAGCAGTTTGGAAACACTGTGTTTGTACCTTCTGCAAGTGGATATTTGGACCTCTTTGTGGATTTCATTGGAAACGGGATTTCTTCATCTAATGCTTGACAGGAGAATTCTCAGTAACTTCTTTGCATTGCGTGTATTCAATTCACAGAGTTTAACCTTCCTTTAGACAGAGCAGCTCTGAAACACTCTTTTTTGTGGAAATTGCAAGTGGAGATTTCAAGCACTTTGGGTACAAATGAAGAAAAGGAATATCTTCGTATAAAAACTACAGAGAATCATTCTCAGAAACCACTTCGTGATGTGTGCGTTCCACTCACAGCGTTTAACCTTTCTTTTCATAGAGCAGTTTGGAAACACTCTGTTTGTAATGTCTGCAAGTGGATAAATCGACCTCTTTGAAGATTTCGTTGGTAACCGGATTTCTTCATCTAATGCTAGACAGAAAAATTCTCAGTAACTTCTTTGGGTTGCGTGTACTCAACTCACAGAGTTGAATCTTCTTTTAGACAGAACATTTTTGAAACACTCTTTTTATCGAATTTACAAGTGGAGATTTCATGCGCTTTTCGGCCACAGGTAGAAAAGGAGATATCTTCGTATAAAAACTACAGAGAATCATGTTCAGAAACAACCTTGTGATGTGTGCGTTCCAATCACAGAGTTTAACTTTTTCCTTTCATAGAGCAGTTTGGGAACACTGTGTTTGTAATGTGTGCAAGTGGATAATTGGACCTCCTTGAGGATTTCGTTGTTAACGGGTTTTCTTCATCAAATGCTAGACAGAAGAATTCTCAGTAACTTCTTTGGGTTGCGTGTATTCAACTCACAGAATTGAACCTTCTTTTAGAGAGAACAGATTTGAAACATTCTTTTTGTGGAATTTACAAGTGGAGATTCCAAGCGCTTTGATGTCAAAGGAAGAAAAGGGAATATCTTCCTATAAAAACTCTAGAGAATCATTCTGAGAAACCACGTCTTTATGTGTGCGTTCCACTCATAGAGTTTAACCTTTCTTCCATGGAGCAGTTTGGAAACACTCTGTTTGTAAATTCTGCAAGAGGATATTTGGACCTCTTTGACGATTTCGTTGGAAACGGGTTTTCTTTATCTAGTGCTAGACAGAAGAATCCTCAGTAACTTCTTTGGGTTGCATGTATTCACCTCACAGAGTTGAACCTTCCTTTAGAGAGAGCAGATTTGAAACACTCTTTTGTGGAATTTGCAAGTGGAGATTTCTAGCGCATTGGGTCCAATTGTATAAAAGGAAATATCTTCGTATTTAAACTAGAGAGAATCATTCTCAGAAACCACTTTGTGATCTGTGCGTTCCACTCACAGTGTTTAACCTTTCTTTTCATAGAGCAGTTGGGAAACACTCTGTAACATCTGCAAGTGGATATTTGGATATCTTTGAGGATTTCGTTGGAGACGGGATTTCTTCATCTAATGCTAGTCAGAAGAAATCTCAGTAACTTCTTTGGGTTGCGTGTATTCCACTCATAGAGTTGAACCTTCCTTTAGAGTGAGCAGATTTGAAACACTCTTTTTGTTGAAATTGCAATTGGAGATTTCAAGCACTTTGGGGTCAACGGAAGAAAAGGAAATATCTTCGTACAAAAACTACAGAGAATCATTTTCAGAAACCACCTTGTGATGTGTGTGTTCCACACACAGCGTTTAACCTTTCTTTTCATAGAGCAGTTTTGAAACACTCTGTTTGTAAAGTCTGCAAGTTGATATTTGGACCTCCTTGAGTATTTCGTTCGAAACGGGATTTCTTCATCTAGTGCTAGACAGAAGAATTCTCAGTAACTTCTTTGGGTTGCGTGTACTCAACTCACAGAGTTGAATCTTCTTTTAGACAGAACATTTTTGAAACACTCTTTTTATCGAATTTACAAGTGGAGATTTCAAGCGCTTTTCGGCCACAGGTAGAAAAGGAGATATCTTCGTATAAAAACTACAGAGAATCATGTTCAGAAACAACCTTGTGATGTGTGCGTTCCAATCACAGAGTTTAACTTTTTCCTTTCATAGAGCGGTTTGGGAACACTCTGTTTGTAATGTGTGCAAGTGGATAATTGGACCTCCTTGAGGATTTCGTTGTTAACGGGTTTTCTTCATCAAATGCTAGACAGAAGAATTCTCAGTAACTTCTTTGGTTTGCATGTATTCAACTCACAGTGTTGAACCTTCCTTTAGACAGAGCGGATTTGAAACACTCTTTTTGTGGAATTTGCAAGTGGACATTTCAAGCGCTTTGGGCCAATGGTAGAAACGGAAATATCTTCATATAAAAACTAGAAACAATCATTCTCAGAAACCACTTTGTGATGCGTTCGTTCCACTCACAGAGTTTAACCTTCGTTTTCATAGAGCAGTTTGGAAACACTCCCATTGTAAAGCCTTCAAGTGGATATTTGGACCTCTTTGAGGATTTCATTGGAAACCGGATTTATCAATCTAATGCGAGACACAAGATTTCTTAGTAACTTCCTTGGGTTGCGTGTTTTCAACTCACAGAGTTGAACCTTCCTTTAGACAGAGCAGATTTCAAACAATCTTTTGTGGAATTTGCAAGAGGAGATTTTAAGCCCCTTGGGGCCAATGGTAGAAAAGGAAATATCTACGTATAAAAACAATAGAGAATCATTCTCAGATACCACTTTCTGATGTGTGCGTTCCACTCACGGAGTTTAACCTTTCTGTTCATAGAGCCGTTTGGAAACGCTCTGTTTGTAAAGTCTGCAAGTGGATATTTGGATATCTTTGAGGATTTCTTTGGAAAAGGGATTCCTCCATCCAATGCTAGACAGAAGAATTCTCAGTAACTTCTTTGGGTTGCGTGTATTCAACACACAGAACTGAAACTTCCTTTAGGCAGAGCACATTTGAAACACTCTTTTTGAGGAATTTGCAAGTGGAGATTTCAAGCCCCTTGGGGTCAGTGGTAGAAAAGGTAATATCTTCGAATAAAAACTAGAGAGAATCATTCTCCGAAACCACTTTGTGATGTGTGCATTCCACTCACAGAGTTTAACCTATCTTTTCACAGAGCAGTTTGGAAACACTCTGTTTGTAAAGTCGGCAGTGGATATTTGGGCCTTCTTGTGGATTTCGTTGGAAACGGGATTCCTTCATCTAATGCTAGACAGAAGAATTCTCAGTAACTTCTTTGTGTTGCGTGTATTCAACTCACAGAGTTTAACCTTCCTCTAAGCAGAGCAGATTTGAAACACACTTTTTGTGGAATTTGAAATTGGAGATTTCAAGAGTTTTGGGGTCAAAGGTAGAAAAGGAAATATCTTCCTATAAAAACAATAGAGAATCATTCTTAGAAACCACTTTGTGATGTGTGTGTTACACTCACAGAGCCTAACATTTCCTTTCATAGAGCAGTTTGGAAACACTGTGTTTGTACCTTCTGCAAGTGGATATTTGGACCTCTTTGTGGATTTCATTGGAAACGGGATTTCTTCATCTAATGCTTGACAGGAGAATTCTCAGTAACTTCTTTGCGTTGCGTGTATTCAATTCACAGAGTTTAACCTTCCTTTAGACAGAGCAGCTCTGAAACACTCTTTTTTGTGGAAATTGCAAGTGGAGATTTCAAGCACATTGGGTCCAAATGTAGAAAAGGAATATCTTCGTATAAAAACTACAGAGAATCATTCTCAGAAACCATTTCGTGATGTGTGCGTTCCACTCACAGCGTTTAACCTTTCTTTTCATAGAGCAGTTCGGAAACACTCTGTTTGTAATGTCTGCAAGTGGATAAATCGACCTCTTTGAAGATTTCGTTGGTAACCGGATTTCTTCATCTAATGCTAGACAGAAAAATTCTCAGTAACTTCTTTGGGTTGCGTGTACTCAACTCACAGAGTTGAATCTTCTTTTAGACAGAACATTTTTGAAACACTCTTTTTATCGAATTTACAAGTGGAGATTTCATGCGCTTTTCGGCCACAGGTAGAAAAGGAGATATCTTCGTATAAAAACTACAGAGAATCATGTTCAGAAACAACCTTGTGATGTGTGCGTTCCAATCACAGAGTTTAACTTTTTCCTTTCATAGAGCAGTTTGGGAACACTGTGTTTGTAATGTGTGCAAGTGGATAATTGGACCTCCTTGAGGATTTCGTTGTTAACGGGTTTTCTTCATCAAATGCTAGACAGAAGAATTCTCAGTAACTTCTTTGGGTTGCGTGTATTCAACTCACAGAATTGAACCTTCTTTTAGAGAGAACAGATTTGAAACATTCTTTTTGTGGAATTTACAAGTGGAGATTCCAAGCGCTTTGATGTCAAAGGAAGAAAAGGGAATATCTTCCTATAAAAACTCTAGAGAATCATTCTGAGAAACCACGTCTTTATGTGTGCGTTCCACTCATAGAGTTTAACCTTTCTTCCATGGAGCAGTTTGGAAACACTCTGTTTGTAAATTCTGCAAGAGGATATTTGGACCTCTTTGACGATTTCGTTGGAAACGGGTTTTCTTTATCTAGTGCTAGACAGAAGAATCCTCAGTAACTTCTTTGGGTTGCATGTATTCACCTCACAGAGTTGAACCTTCCTTTAGAGAGAGCAGATTTGAAACACTCTTTTGTGGAATTTGCAAGTGGAGATTTCTAGCGCATTGGGACCAATTGTATAAAAGGAAATATCTTCGTATTTAAACTAGAGAGAATCATTCTCAGAAACCACTTTGTGATCTGTGCGTTCCACTCACAGCGTTTAACCTTTCTTTTCATAGAGCAGTTGGGAAACACTCTGTAACATCTGCAAGTGGATATTTGGATCTCTTTGAGGATTTCGTTGGAGACGGGATTTCTTCATCTAATGCTAGTCAGAAGAAATCTCAGTAACTTCTTTGGGTTGCGTGTATTCCACTCATAGAGTTGAACCTTCCTTTAGAGTGAGCAGATTTGAAACACTCTTTTTGTTGAAATTGCAATTGGAGATTTCAAGCACTTTGGTGTCAACGGAAGAAAAGGAAATATCTTCGTACAAAAACTACAGAGAATCATTTTCAGAAACCACCTTGTGATGTGTGTGTTCCACACACAACGTTTAACCTTTCTTTTCATAGAGCAGTTTGGAAACACTCTGTTTGTAAAGTCTGCAAGTTGATATTTGGACCTCCTTGAGTATTTCGTTCGAAACGGGATTTCTTCATCTATTGCTAGACAGAAGAATTCTCAGTAACTTCTTTGGGTTGCGTGTACTCAACTCACAGAGTTGAATCTTCTTTTAGACAGAACATTTTTGAAACACTCTTTTTATCGAATTTACAAGTGGAGATTTCAAGCGCTTTTCGGCCACAGGTAGAAAAGGAGATATCTTCGTATAAAAACTACAGAGAATCATGTTCAGAAACAACCTTGTGATGTGTGCGTTCCAATCACAGAGTTTAAATTTTTCCTTTCATAGAGCGGTTTGGGAACACTCTGTTTGTAATGTGTGCAAGTGGATAATTGGACCTCCTTGAGGATTTCGTTGTTAACGGGTTTTCTTCATCAAATGCTAGACAGAAGAATTCTCAGTAACTTCTTTGGTTTGCATGTATTCAACTCACAGTGTTGAACCTTCCTTTAGACAGAGCGGATTTGAAACACTCTTTTTGTGGAATTTGCAAGTGGACATTTCAAGCGCTTTGGGCCAATGGTAGAAACGGAAATATCTTCATATAAAAACTAGAGACAATCATTCTCAGAAACCACTTTGTGATGCGTTCGTTCCACTCACAGTGTTTAACCTTCGTTTTCATAGAGCAGTTTGGAAACACTCCCATTGTAAAGTCTTCAAGTGGATATTTGGACCTCTTTGAGGATTTCATTGGAAACCGGATTTATCAATCTAATGCGAGACACAAGATTTCTTAGTAACTTCTTTGGGTTGCGTGTTTTCAACTCACAGAGTTGAACCTTCCTTTAGACAGAGCAGATTTCAAACAATCTTTTGTGGAATTTGCAAGAGGAGATTTTAAGCCCCTTGGGGCCAATGGTAGAAAAGGAAATATCTACGTATAAAAACAATAGAGAATCATTCTCAGATACCACTTTCTGATGTGTGCGTTCCACTCACGGAGTTTAACCTTTCTGTTCATAGAGCCGTTTGGAAACACTCTGTTTGTAAAGTCTGCAAGTGGATATTTGGACATCTTTGAGGATTTCTTTGGAAAAGGGATTCCTTCATCCAATGCTAGACAGAAGAATTCTCAGTAACTTCTTTGGGTTGCGTGTATTCAACACACAGAACTGAAACTTCCTTTAGGCAGAGCACATTTGAAACACTCTTTTTGAGGAATTTGCAAGTGGAGATTTCAAGCCCCTTGGGGTCAGTGGTAGAAAAGGTAATAACTTCGAATAAAAACTAGAGAGAATCATTCTCCGAAACCACTTTGTGATGTGTGCATTCCACTCACAGAGTTTAACCTATCTTTTCACAGAGCAGTTTGGAAACACTCTGTTTGTAAAGTCGGCAGTGGATATTTGGGCCTTCTTGTGGATTTCGTTGGAAACGGGATTCCTTCATCTAATGCTAGACAGAAGATTTCTCTGTAACTTCTTTGTGTTGCGTGTATTCAACTCACAGAGTTTAACCTTCCTCTAAGCAGAGCAGATTTGAAACACACTTTTTGTGGAATTTGAAATTGGAGATTTCAAGAGTTTTGGGGTCAAAGGTAGAAAAGGAAATATCTTCCTATAAAAACAATAGAGAATCATTCTTAGAAACCACTTTGTGATGTGTGTGTTACACTCACAGAGCCTAACATTTCCTTTCATAGAGCAGTTTGGAAACACTGTGTTTGTACCTTCTGCAAGTGGATATTTGGACCTCTTTGTGGATTTCATTGGAAACGGGATTTCTTCATCTAATGCTTGACACGAGAATTCTCAGTAACTTCTTTGCATTGCGTGTATTCAATTCACAGAGTTTAACCTTCCTTTAGACAGAGCAGCTCTGAAACACTCTTTTTTGTGGAAATTGCAAGTGGAGATTTCAAGCACATTGGGTACAAATGAAGAAAAGGAATATCTTCGTATAAAAACAACAGAGAATCATTCTCAGAAACCACTTCGTGATGTGTGCGTTCCACTCACAGCGTTTAACCTTTCTTTTCATAGAGCAGTTTGGAAACACTCTGTTTGTAATGTCTGCAAGTGGATAAATCGACCTCTTTGAAGATTTCGTTGGTAACCGGATTTCTTCATCTAATGCTAGACAGAAAAATTCTCAGTAACTTCTTTGGGTTGCGTGTACTCAACTCACAGAGTTGAATCTTCTTTTAGACAGAACATTTTTGAAACACTCTTTTTATCGAATTTACAAGTGGAGATTTCATGCGCTTTTCGGCCACAGGTAGAAAAGGAGATATCTTCGTATAAAAACTACAGAGAATCATGTTCAGAAACAACCTTGTGATGTGTGCGTTCCAATCACAGAGTTTAACTTTTTCCTTTCATAGAGCAGTTTGGGAACTCTCTGTTTGTAATGTGTGCAAGTGGATAATTGGACCTCCTTGAGGATTTCGTTGTTAACGGGTTTTCTTCATCAAATGCTAGACAGAAGAATTCTCAGTAACTTCTTTGGGTTGCGTGTATTCAACTCACAGAATTGAACCTTCTTTAGAGAGAACAGATTTGAAACATTCTTTTTGTGGAATTTACAAGTGGAGATTCCAAGCACTTTGATGTCAAAGGAAGAAAAGGGAATATCTTCCTATAAAAACTCTAGAGAATCATTCTGAGAAACCACGTCTTTATGTGTGCGTTCCACTCATAGAGTTTAACCTTTCTTCCATGGAGCAGTTTGGAAACACTCTGTTTGTAAATTCTGCAAGAGGATATTTGGACCTCTTTGACGATTTCGTTGGAAACGGGTTTTCTTTATCTAGTGCTAGACAGAAGAATCCTCAGTAACTTCTTTGGGTTGCATGTATTCACCTCACAGAGTTGAACCTTCCTTTAGAGAGAGCAGATTTGAAACACTCTTTTGTGGGATTTGCAAGTGGAGATTTCTAGCGCATTGGGACCAATTGTATAAAAGGAAATATCTTCGTATTTAAACTAGAGAGAATCATTCTCAGAAACCACTTTGTGATCTGTGCGTTCCACTCACAGCGTTTAACCTTTCTTTTCATAGAGCAGTTGGGAAACACTCTGTAACATCTGCAAGTGGATATTTGGATCTCTTTGAGGATTTCGTTGGAGACGGGATTTCTTCATCTAATGCTAGTCAGAAGAAATCTCAGTAACTTCTTTGGGTTGCGTGTATTCCACTCATAGAGTTGAACCTTCCTTTAGAGTGAGCAGATTTGAAACACTCTTTTTGTTGAAATTGCAATTGGAGATTTCAAGCACTTTGGTGTCAACGGAAGAAAAGGAAATATCTTCGTACAAAAACTACAGAGAATCATTTTCAGAAACCACCTTGTGATGTGTGTGTTCCACACACAACGTTTAACCTTTCTTTTCATAGAGCAGTTTGGAAACACTCTGTTTGTAAAGTCTGCAAGTTGATATTTGGACCTCCTTGAGTATTTCGTTCGAAACGGGATTTCTTCATCTATTGCTAGACAGAAGAATTCTCAGTAACTTCTTTGGGTTGCGTGTACTCAACTCACAGAGTTGAATCTTCTTTTAGACAGAACATTTTTGAAACACTCTTTTTATCGAATTTACAAGTGGAGATTTCAAGCGCTTTTCGGCCACAGGTAGAAAAGGAGATATCTTTGTATAAAAACTACAGAGAATCATTCTCAGAAACCATTTCGTGATGTGTGCGTTCCACTCACAGCGTTTAACCTTTCTTTTCATACAGCAGTTCTTATACACTCTGTTTCTAATGTCTGCAAGTGGATAAATCGACCTCTTTGAGGATTTCGTTGGTAACCGGATTTCTCCATCTAATGCTAGACAGAAAAATTCTCAGTAACTTCTTTGGGTTGCGTGTACTCAACTCACAGAGTTGAATCTTCTTTTAGACAGAACATTTTTGAAACACTCTTTTTATCGAATTTACAAGTGGAGATTTCAAGCGCTTTTCGGCCACAGGTAGAAAAGGAGATATCTTCGTATAAAAACTACAGAGAATCATGTTCAGAAACAACCTTGTGATGTGTGCGTTCCAATCACAGAGTTTAACTTTTTCCTTTCATAGAGCGGTTTGGGAACACTCTGTTTGTAATGTGTGCAAGTGGATAATTGGACCTCCTTGAGGATTTCGTTGTTAACGGGTTTTCTTCATCAAATGCTAGACAGAAGAATTCTCAGTAACTTCTTTGGTTTGCATGTATTCAACTCACAGTGTTGAACCTTCCTTTAGACAGAGCGGATTTGAAACACTCTTTTTGTGGAATTTGCAAGTGGACATTTCAAGCGCTTTGGGCCAATGGTAGAAACGGAAATATCTTCATATAAAAACTAGAGACAATCATTCTCAGAAACCACTTTGTGATGCGTTCGTTCCACTCACAGAGTTTAACCTTCGTTTTCATAGAGCAGTTTGGAAACACTCCCTTTGTAAAGTCTTCAAGTGGATATTTGGACCTCTTTGAGGATTTCATTGGAAACCGGATTTATCAATCTAATGCGAGACACAAGATTTCTTAGTAACTTCTTTGGGTTGCGTGTTTTCAACTCACAGAGTTGAACATTCCTTTAGACAGAGCAGATTTCAAACAATCTTTTGTGGAATTTGCAAGAGGAGATTTCAAGCCCCTTGGGGCCAATGGTAGAAAAGGAAATATCTACGTATAAAAACAATAGAGAATCATTCTCAGATACCACTTTCTGATGTGTGCGTTCCACTCACGGAGTTTAACATTTCTGTTCATAGAGCCGTTTGGAAACACTCTGTTTGTAAAGTCTGCAAGTGGATATTTGGACATCTTTGAGGATTTCTTTGGAAAAGGGATTCCTTCATCCAATGCTAGACAGAAGAATTCTCAGTAACTTCTTTGGGTTGCGTGTATTCAACACACAGAACTGAAACTTCCTTTAGGCAGAGCACATTTGAAACACTCTTTTTGAGGAATTTGCAAGTGGAGATTTCAAGCCCCTTGGGGTCAGTGGTAGAAAAGGTAATATCTTCGAATAAAACCTAGAGAAAATCATTCTCCGAAACCACTTTGTGATGTGTGCATTCCACTCACGGAGTTTAACCTATCTTTTCACAGAGCAGTTTGGAAACACTCTGTTTGTAAAGTCGGCAGTGGATATTTGGGCCTTCTTGTGGATTTCGTTGGAAACGGGATTCCTTCATCTAATGCTAGACAGAAGAATTCTCAGTAACTTCTTTGTGTTGCGTGTATTCAACTCACAGAGTTTAACCTTCCTCTAAGCAGAGCAGATTTGAAACACACTTTTTGTGGAATTTGAAATTGGAGATTTCAAGAGTTTTGGGGTCAAAGGTAGAAAAGGAAATATCTTCCTATAAAAACAATAGAGAATCATTCTTAGAAACCACTTTGTGATGTGTGCGTTACACTCACAGAGCCTAACATTTCCTTTCATAGAGCAGTTTGGAAACACTGTGTTTGTACCTTCTGCAAGTGGATATTTGGACCTCTTTGTGGATTTCATTGGAAACGGGATTTCTTCATCTAATGCTTGACAGGAGAATTCTCAGTAACTTCTTTGCGTTGCGTGTATTCAATTCACAGAATTTAACCTTCCTTTAGACAGAGCAGCTCTGAAACACTCTTTTTTGTGGAAATTGCAAGTGGAGATTTCAAGCACATTGGGTCCAAATGTAGAAAAGGAATATCTTCGTATAAAAACTACAGAGATTCATTCTCAGAAACCATTTCGTGATGTGTGCGTTCCACTCACAGCGTTTAACCTTTCTTTTCATAGAGCAGTTCGGAAACACTCTGTTTGTAATGTCTGCAAGTGGATAAATCGACCTCTTTGAAGATTTCGTTGGTAACCGGATTTCTTCATCTAATGCTAGACAGAAAAATTCTCCGTAACTTCTTTGGGTTGCGTGTACTCAACTCACAGAGTTGAATCTTCTTTTAGACAGAACATTTTTGAAACACTCTTTTTATCGAATTTACAAGTGGAGATTTCAAGCGCTTTTCGGCCACAGGTAGAAAAGGAGATATCTTCGTATAAAAACTACAGAGAATCATGTTCAGAAACAACCTTGTGATGTGTGCGTTCCAATCACAGAGTTTAACTTTTTCCTTTCATAGAGCGGTTTGGGAACACTCTGTTTGTAATGTGTGGAAGTGGATAATTGGACCTCCATGAGGATTTCGTTGTTAACGGGTTTTCTTCATCAAATGCTAGACAGAAGAATTCTCAGTAACTTCTTTGGTTTGCATGTATTCAACTCACAGTTTTGAACCTTCCTTTAGACAGAGCGGATTTGAAACACTCTTTTTGTGGAATTTGCAAGTGGACATTTCAAGCGCTTTGGGCCAATGGTAGAAACGGAAATATCTTCATATAAAAACTAGAGACAATCATTCTCAGAAACCACTTTGTGATGCGTTCGTTCCACTCACAGAGTTTAACCTTCGTTTTCATAGAGCAGTTTGGAAACACTCCCTTTGTAAAGTCTTCAAGTGGATATTTGGACCTCTTTGAGGATTTCATTGGAAACCGGATTTATCAATCTAATGCGAGACACAAGATTTCTTAGTAACTTCTTTGGGTTGCGTGTTTTCAACTCACAGAGTTGAACCTTCCTTTAGACAGAGCAGATTTCAAACAATCTTTTGTGGAATTTGCAAGAGGAGATTTCAAGCCCCTTGGGGCCAATGGTAGAAAAGGAAATATCTACGTATAAAAACAATAGAGAATCATTCTCAGATACCACATTCTGATGTGTGCGTTCCACTCACGGAGTTTAACCTATCTGTTCTTAGAGCCGTTTGGAAACACTCTGTTTGTAAAGTCTGCAAGTGGATATTTGGATATCTTTGAGGATTTCTTTGGAAAAGGGATTCCTTCATCCAGTGCTAGACAGAAGAATTCTCAGTAACTTCTTTGGGTTGCGTGTATTCAACACACAGAACTGAAACTTCCTTTAGGCAGAGCACATTTGAAACACTCTTTTTGAGGAATTTGCAAGTGGAGATTTCAAGCCCCTTGGGGTCAGTGGTAGAAAAGGTAATATCTTCGAATAAAACCTAGAGAGAATCATTCTCCGAAACCACTTTGTGATGTGTGCATTCCACTCACGGAGTTTAACCTATCTTTTCACAGAGCAGTTTGGAAACACTCTGTTTGTAAAGTCGGCAGTGGATATTTGGGCCTTCTTGTGGATTTCGTTGGAAACGGGATTCCTTCATCTAATGCTAGACAGAAGAATTCTCAGTAACTTCTTTGTGTTGCGTGTATTCAACTCACAGAGTTTAACCTTCCTCTAAGCAGAGCAGATTTGAAACACACTTTTTGTGGAATTTGAAATTGGAGATTTCAAGAGTTTTGGGGTCAAAGGTAGAAAAGGAAATATCTTCCTATAAAAACAATAGAGAATCATTCTTAGAAACCACTTTGTGATGTGTGTGTTACACTCACAGAGCCTAACATTTCCTTTCATAGAGCAGTTTGGAAACACTGTGTTTGTACCTTCTGCAAGTGGATATTTGGACCTCTTTGTGGATTTCATTGGAAACGGGATTTCTTCATCTAATGCTTGACAGGAGAATTCTCAGTAACTTCTTTGCGTTGCGTGTATTAAATTCACAGAATTTAACCTTCCTTTAGACAGAGCAGCTCTGAAACACTCTTTTTTGTGGAAATTGCAAGTGGAGATTTCAAGCACATTGGGTCCAAATGTAGAAAAGGAATATCTTCGTATAAAAACTACAGAGAATCATTCTCAGAAACCATTTCGTGATGTGTGCGTTCCATTCACAGCGTTTAACCTTTCTTTTCATAGAGCAGTTCGGAAACACTCTGTTTGTAATGTCTGCAAGTGGATAAATCGACCTCTTTGAAGATTTCGTTGGTAACCGGATTTCTTCATCTAATGCTAGACAGAAAAATTCTCCGTAACTTCTTTGGGTTGCGTGTACTCAACTCACAGAGTTGAATCTTCTTTTAGACAGAACATTTTTGAAACACTCTTTTTATCGAATTTACAAGTGGAGATTTCAAGAGCTTTTCGGCCACAGGTAGAAAAGGAGATATCTTCGTATAAAAACTACAGAGAATCATGTTCAGAAACAACCTTGTGATGTGTGCGTTCCAATCACAGAGTTTAACTTTTTCCTTTCATAGAGCGGTTTGGGAACACTCTGTTTGTAATGTGTGCAAGTGGATAATTGGACCTCCTTGAGGATTTCGTTGTTAACGGGTTTTCTTCATCAAATGCTAGACAGAAGAATTCTCAGTAACTTCTTTGGTTTGCATGTATTCAACTCACAGTGTTGAACCTTCCTTTAGACAGAGCGGATTTGAAACACTCTTTTTGTGGAATTTGCAAGTGGACATTTCAAGCGCTTTGGGCCAATGGTAGAAACGGAAATATCTTCATATAAAAACTAGAGACAATCATTCTCAGAAACCACTTTGTGATGCGTTCGTTCCACTCACAGAGTTTAACCTTCGTTTTCATAGAGCAGTTTGGAAACACTCCCTTTGTAAAGTCTTCAAGTGGATATTTGTACCTCTTTGAGGATTTCATTGGAAACCGGATTTATCAATCTAATGCGAGACACAAGATTTCTTAGTAACTTCTTTGGGTTGCGTGTTTTCAACTCACATAGTTGAACCTTCCTTTAGACAGAGCAGATTTCAAACAATCTTTTGTGGAATTTGCAAGAGGAGATTTCAAGCTCCTTGGGGCCAATGGTAGAAAAGGAAATATCTACGTATAAAAACAATAGAGAATCATTCTCAGATACCACTTTCTGATGTGTGCGTTCCACTCACGGAGTTTAACCTTTCTGTTCATAGAGCCGTTTGGAAACACTCTGTTTGTAAAGTCTGCAAGTGGATATTTGGATATCTTTGAGGATTTCTTTGGAAAAGGGATTCCTTCATCCAGTGCTAGACAGAAGAATTCTCAGTAACTTCTTTGGGTTGCGTGTATTCAACACACAGAACTGAAACTTCCTTTAGGCAGAGTACATTTGAAACACTCTTTTTGAGGAATTTGCAAGTGGAGATTTCAAGCCCCTTGGGGTCAGTGGTAGAAAAGGTAATATCTTCGAATAAAACCTAGAGAGAATCATTCTCCGAAACCACTTTGTGATGTGTGCATTCCACTCACGGAGTTTAACCTATCTTTTCACAGAGCAGTTTGGAAACACTCTGTTTGTAAAGTCGGCAGTGGATATTTGGGCCTTCTTGTGGATTTCGTTGGAAACGGGATTCCTTCATCTAATGCTAGACAGAAGAATTCTCAGTAACTTCTTTGTGTTGCGTGTATTCAACTCACAGAGTTTAACCTTCCTCTAAGCAGAGCAGATTTGAAACACACTTTTTGTGGAATTTGAAATTGGAGATTTCAAGAGTTTTGGGGTCAAAGGTAGAAAAGGAAATATCTTCCTATAAAAACAATAGAGAATCATTCTTAGAAACCACTTTGTGATGTGTGTGTTACACTCACAGAGCCTAACATTTCCTTTCATAGAGCAGTTTGGAAACACTGTGTTTGTACCTTCTGCAAGTGGATATTTGGACCTCTTTGTGGATTTCATTGGAAACGGGATTTCTTCATCTAATGCTTGACAGGAGAATTCTCAGTAACTTCTTTGCGTTGCGTGTATTCAATTCACAGAATTTAACCTTCCTTTAGACAGAGCAGCTCTGAAACACTCTTTTTTGTGGAAATTGCAAGTGGAGATTTCAAGCACATTGGGTCCAAATGTAGAAAAGGAATATCTTCGTATAAAAACTACAGAGAATCATTCTCAGAAACCATTTCGTGATGTGTGCGTTCCACTCACAGCGTTTAACCTTTCTTTTCATAGAGCAGTTCGGAAACACTCTGTTTGTAATGTCTGCAAGTGGATAAATCGACCTCTTTGAAGATTTCGTTGGTAACCGGATTTCTTCATCTAATGCTAGACAGAAAAATTCTCCGTAACTTCTTTGGGTTGCGTGTACTCAACTCACAGAGTTGAATCTTCTTTTAGACAGAACATTTTTGAAACACTCTTTTTATCGAATTTACAAGTGGAGATTTCAAGCGCTTTTCGGCCACAGGTAGAAAAGGAGATATCTTCGTATAAAAACTACAGAGAATCATGTTCAGAAACAACCTTGTGATGTGTGCGTTCCAATCACAGAGTTTAACTTTTTCCTTTCATAGAGCGGTTTGGGAACACTCTGTTTGTAATGTGTGCAAGTGGATAATTGGACCTCCATGAGGATTTCGTTGTTAACGGGTTTTCTTCATCAAATGCTAGACAGAAGAATTCTCAGTAACTTCTTTGGTTTGCATGTATTCAACTCACAGTTTTGAACCTTCCTTTAGACAGAGCGGATTTGAAACACTCTTTTTGTGGAATTTGCAAGTGGACATTTCAAGCGCTTTGGGCCAATGGTAGAAACGGAAACATCTTCATATAAAAACTAGAGACAATCATTCCCAGAAACCACTTTGTGATGCGTTCGTTCCACTCACAGAGTTTAACCTTCGTTTTCATAGAGAAGTTTGGAAACACTCCCTTTGTAAAGTCTTCAAGTGGATATTTGTACCTCTTTGAGGATTTCATTGGAAACCGGATTTATCAATCTAATGCGAGACGCAAGATTTCTTAGTAACTTCTTTGGGTTGCGTGTTTTCAACTCACAGAGTTGAACCTTCCTTTAGACAGAGCAGATTTCAAACAATCTTTTGTGGAATTTGCAAGAGGAGATTTCAAGCCCCTTGGGGCCAATGGTAGAAAAGGAAATATCTATGTATAAAAACAATAGAGAATCATTCTCAGATACCACTTTCTGATGTGTGCGTTCCACTCACGGAGTTTAACCTTTCTGTTCATAGAGCCGTTTGGGAACACTCTGTTTGTAAAGTCTGCAAGTGGATATTTGGACATCTTTGAGGATTTCTTTGGAAAAGGGATTCCTTCATCCAATGCTAGACAGAAGAATTCTCAGTAACTTCTTTGGGTTGCGTGTATTCAACACACAGAACTGAAACTTCCTTTAGGCAGAGCACATTTGAAACACTCTTTTTGAGGAATTTGCAAGTGGAGATTTCAAGCCCCTTGGGGTCAGTGGTAGAAAAGGTAATATCTTCGAATAAAACCTAGAGAGAATCATTCTCCGAAACCACTTTGTGATGTGTGCATTCCACTCACGGAGTTTAACCTATCTTTTCACAGAGCAGTTTGGAAACACTCTGTTTGTAAAGTCGGCAGTGGATATTTGGGCCTTCTTGTGGATTTCGTTGGAAACGGGATTCCTTCATCTAATGCTAGACAGAAGAATTCTCAGTAACTTCTTTGTGTTGCGTGTATTCAACTCACAGAGTTTAACCTTCCTCTAAGCAGAGCAGATTTGAAACACACTTTTTGTGGAATTTGAAATTGGAGATTTCAAGAGTTTTGGGGTCAAAGGTAGAAAAGGAAATATCTTCCTATAAAAACAATAGAGAATCATTCTTAGAAACCACTTTGTGATGTGTGTGTTACACTCACAGAGCCTAACATTTCCTTTCATAGAGCAGTTTGGAAACACTGTGTTTGTACCTTCTGCAAGTGGATATTTGGACCTCTTTGTGGATTTCATTGGAAACGGGATTTCTTCATCTAATGCTTGACAGGAGAATTCTCAGTAACTTCTTTGCGTTGTGTGTATTCAATTCACAGAATTTAACCTTCCTTTAGACAGAGCAGCTCTGAAACACTCTTTTTTGTGGAAATTGCAAGTGGAGATTTCAAGCACATTGGGTCCAAATGTAGAAAAGGAATATCTTCGTATAAAAACTACAGAGAATCATTCTCAGAAACCATTTCGTGATGTGTGCGTTCCACTCACAGCGTTTAACCTTTCTTTTCATAGAGCAGTTCGGAAACACTCTGTTTGTAATGTCTGCAAGTGGATAAATCGACCTCTTTGAAGATTTCGTTGGTAACCGGATTTCTTCATCTAATGCTAGACAGAAAAATTCTCCGTAACTTCTTTGGGTTGCGTGTACTCAACTCACAGAGTTGAATCTTCTTTTAGACAGAACATTTTTGAAACACTCTTTTTATCGAATTTACAAGTGGAGATTTCAAGCGCTTTTCGGCCACAGGTAGAAAAGGAGATATCTTCGTATAAAAACTACAGAGAATCATGTTCAGAAACAACCTTGTGATGTGTGCGTTCCAATCACAGAGTTTAACTTTTTCCTTTCATAGAGCGGTTTGGGAACACTCTGTTTGTAATGTGTGCAAGTGGATAATTGGACCTCCATGAGGATTTCGTTGTTAACGGGTTTTCTTCATCAAATGCTAGACAGAAGAATTCTCAGTAACTTCTTTGGTTTGCATGTATTCAACTCACAGTTTTGAACCTTCCTTTAGACAGAGCGGATTTGAAACACTCTTTTTGTGGAATTTGCAAGTGGACATTTCAAGCGCTTTGGGCCAATGGTAGAAACGGAAACATCTTCATATAAAAACTAGAGACAATCATTCCCAGAAACCACTTTGTGATGCGTTCGTTCCACTCACAGAGTTTAACCTTCGTTTTCATAGAGCAGTTTGGAAACACTCCCTTTGTAAAGTCTTCAAGTGGATATTTGGACCTCTTTGAGGATTTCATTGGAAACCGGATTTATCAATCTAATGCGAGACACAAGATTTCTTAGTAACTTCTTTGGGTTGCGTGTTTTCAACTCACAGAGTTGAACCTTCCTTTAGACAGAGCAGATTTCAAACAATCTTTTGTGGAATTTGCAAGAGGAGATTTCAAGCCCCTTGGGGCCAATGGTAGAAAAGGAAATATCTATGTATAAAAACAATAGAGAATCATTCTCAGATACCACTTTCTGATGTGTGCATTCCACTCACGGAGTTTAACCTTTCTGTTCATAGAGCCGTTTGGGAACACTCTGTTTGTAAAGTCTGCAAGTGGATATTTGGACATCTTTGAGGATTTCTTTGGAAAAGGGATTCCTTCATCCAATGCTAGACAGAAGAATTCTCAGTAACTTCTTTGGGTTGCGTGTATTCAACACACAGAACTGAAACTTCCTTTAGGCAGAGCACATTTGAAACACTCTTTTTGAGGAATTTGCAAGTGGAGATTTCAAGCCCCTTGGGGTCAGTGGTAGAAAAGGTAATATCTTCGAATAAAACCTAGAGAGAAACATTCTCCGAAACCACTTTGTGATGTGTGCATTCCACTCACGGAGTTTAACCTATCTTTTCACAGAGCAGTTTGGAAACACTCTGTTTGTAAAGTCGGCAGTGGATATTTGGGCCTTCTTGTGGATTTCGTTGGAAACGGGATTCCTTCATCTAATGCTAGACAGAAGAATTCTCAGTAACTTCTTCGTGTTGCGTGTATTCAACTCACAGAGTTTAACCTTCCTGTAAGCAGAGCAGATTTGAAACACACTTTTTGTGGAATTTGAAATTGGAGATTTCATGAGTTTTGGGGTCAAAGGTAGAAAAGGAAATATCTTCCTATAAAAACAATAGAGAATCATTCTTAGAAACCACTTTGTGATGTGTGTGTTACACTCACAGAGCCTAACATTTCCTTTCATAGAGCAGTTTGGAAACACTGTGTTTGTACCTTCTGCAAGTGGATATTTGGACCTCTTTGTGGATTTCATTGGAAACGGGATTTCTTCATCTAATGCTTGACAGGAGAATTCTCAGTAACTTCTTTGCGTTGCGTGTATTAAATTCACAGAATTTAACCTTCCTTTAGACAGAGCAGCTCTGAAACACTCTTTTTTGTGGAAATTGCAAGTGGAGATTTCAAGCACATTGGGTCCAAATGTAGAAAAGGAATATCTTCGTATAAAAACTACAGAGAATCATTCTCAGAAACCATTTCGTGATGTGTGCGTTCCACTCACAGCGTTTAACCTTTCTTTTCATAGAGCAGTTCGGAAACACTGTGTTTGTAATGTCTGCAAGTGGATAAATCGACCTCTTTGAAGATTTCGTGGGTAACCGGATTTCTTCATCTAATGCTAGACAGAAAAATTCTCAGTAACTTCTTTGGGTTTCGTGTACTCAACTCACAGAGTTGAATATTCTTTTAGACAGAACATTTTGGAAACACTCTTTTTATCGAATTTACAAGTGGAGATTTCATGCGCTTTTCGGCCACAGGTAGAAAAGGAGATATCTTCGTATAAAAACTACAGAGAATCATGTTCAGAAACAACCTTGTGATGTGTGCGTTCCAATCACAGAGTTTAAATTTTTCCTTTCATAGAGCGGTTTGGGAACACTCTGTTTTGTAATGTGTGCAAGTGGATAATTGGACCTCCTTGAGGATTTCGTTGTTAACGGGTTTTCTTCATCAAATGCTAGACAGAAGAATTCTCAGTAACTTCTTTGGGTTGCGTGTATTCAACTCACAGAATTGAACTTTCTTTAAGAGAGAACAGATTTGAAACATTCTTTTTGTGGAATGTACAAGTGGAGATTGAAGCGCTTTGATGTCAAAGGAAGAAAAGGGAATATCTTCCTATAAAAACTCTAGAGAATCATTCTGAGAAACCACGTCTTTATGTGTGCGTTCCACTCATAGAGTTTAACCTTTCTTCCATGGAGCAGTTTGGAAACACTCTGTTTGTAAATTCTGCAGGAGGATATTTGGACCTCTTTGACCATTTCGTTGGAAACGGGTTTTCTTTATCTAGTGCTAGACAGAAGAATCCTCAGTAACTTCTTTGGGTTGCATGTATTCACCTCACAGAGTTGAACCTTCCTTTAGAGAGAGCAGATTTGAAACACTCTTTTGTGGGATTTGCAAGTGGAGATTTCTAGCGCATTGGGACCAATTGTATAAAAGGAAATATCTTCGTATTTAAACTAGAGAGAATCATTCTCAGAAACCACTTTGTGATCTGTGCGTTCCACTCACAGCGTTTAACCTTTCTTTTCATAGAGCAGTTGGGAAACACTCTGTAACATCTGCAAGTGGATATTTGGATCTCTTTGAGGATTTCGTTGGAGACGGGATTTCTTCATCTAATGCTAGTCAGAAGAAATCTCAGTAACTTCTTTGGGTTGCGTGTATTCCACTCATAGAGTTGAACCTTCCTTTTGAGTGAGCAGATTTGAAACACTCTTTTTGTTGAAATTGCAATTGGAGATTTCAAGCACTTTGGGGTCAATGGAAGAAAAGGAAATATCTTCGTACAAAAACTACAGAGAATCATTTTCAGAAACCACCTTGTGATGTGTGTGTTCCACACACAGCGTTTAACCTTTCTTTTCATAGAGCAGTTTGGAAACACTCTGTTTGTAAAGTCTGCAAGTTGATATTTGGACCTCCTTGAGTATTTCGTTCGAAACGGGATTTCTTCATCTAGTGCTAGACAGAAGAATTCTCAGTAACTTCTTTGGGTTGCGTGTACTCAACTCACAGAGTTGAATCTTCTTTTAGACAGAACATTTTTGAAACACTCTTTTTATCGAATTTACAAGTGGAGATTTCAAGCGCTTTTCGGCCACAGGTAGAAAAGGAGATATCTTCGTATAAAAACTACAGAGAATCATGTTCAGAAACAATCTTGTGATGTGTGCGTTCCAATCACAGAGTTTAACTTTTTCCTTTCATAGAGCGGTTTGGGAACACTCTGTTTGTAATGTGTGCAAGTGGATAATAGGACCTCCTTGAGGATTTCGTTGTTAACGGGTTTTCTTCATCAAATGCTAGACAGAAGAATTCTCAGTAACTTCTTTGGTTTGCATGTATTCAACTCACAGTGTTGAACCTTCCTTTAGACAGAGCGGATTTGAAACACTCTTTTTGTGGAATTTGCAAGTGGACATTTCAAGTGCTTTGGGACAATGGTAGAAACGGAAATATCTTCATATAAAAACTAGAGACAATCATTCTCAGAAACCACTTTGTGATGCGTTTGTTCCACTCACAGAGTTTAACCTTCGTTTTCATAGAGCAGTTTGGAAACACTCCCTTTGTAAAGTCTTCAAGTGGATATTTGGACCTCTTTGAGGATTTCATTGGAAACCGGATTTATCAATCTAATGCGAGACACAAGATTTCTTAGTAACTTCTTTGGGTTGCGTGTTTTCAACTCACAGAGTTGAACCTTCCTTTAGACAGAGCAGATTTCAAACAATCTTTTCTGGAATTTGCAAGAGGAGATTTCAAGCCCCTTGGGGCCAATGGTAGAAAAGGAAATATCTACGTATAAAAACAATAGAGAATCATTCTCAGATACCACTTTCTGATGTGTGCATTCCACTCACGGAGTTTAACCTTTCTGTTCATAGAGCCGTTTGGAAACACTCTGTTTGTAAAGTCTGCAAGTGGATATTTGGACATCTTTGAGGATTTCTTTGGAAAAGGGATTCCTTCATCCAATGCTAGACAGAAGAATTCTCAGTAACTTCTTTGGGTTGCTTGTATTCAACACACAGAACTGAAACTTCCTTTAGGCAGAGCACATTTGAAACACTCTTTTTGAGGAATATGCAAGTGGAGATTTCAAGCCCCTTGGGGTCAGTGTTAGAAAAGGTAATATCTTCGAATAAAACCAAGAGAGAATCATTCTCCGAAACCACTTTGTGATGTGTGCATTCCACTCACAGAGTTTAACCTATCTTTTCACAGAGCAGTTTGGAAACACTCTGTTTGTAAAGTCGGCAGTGGATATTTGGGCCTTCTTGTGGATTTCGTTGGAAACGGGATTCCTTCATCTAATGCTAGACAGAAGAATTCTCAGTAACTTCTTTGTGTTGCGTGTATTCAACTCACAGAGTTTAACCTTCCTCTAAGCAGAGCAGATTTGAAACACACTTTTTGTGGAATTTGAAATTGGAGATTTCAAGAGTTTTGGGGTCAAAGGTAGAAAAGGAAATATCTTCCTATAAAAACAATAGAGAATCATTCTTAGAAACCACTTTGTGATGTGTGTGTTACACTCACAGAGCCTAACATTTCCTTTCATAGAGCAGTTTGGAAACACTGTGTTTGTACCTTCTGCAAGTGGATATTTGGACCTCTTTGTGGATTTCATTGGAAACGGGATTTCTTCATCTAATGCTTGACAGGAGAATTCTCAGTAACTTCTTTGCGTTGCGTGTATTCAATTCACAGAGTTTAACCTTCCTTTAGACAGAGCAGCTCTGAAACACTCTTTTTTGTGGAAATTGCAAGTGGAGATTTCAAGCACATTGGGTCCAAATGTAGAAAAGGAATATCTTCGTATAAAAACTACAGAGAATCATTCTCAGAAACCATTTCGTGATGTGTGCGTTCCACTCACAGCGTTTAACCTTTCTTTTCATAGAGCAGTTCGGAAACACTCTGTTTGTAATGTCTGCAAGTGGATAAATCGACCTCTTTGAAGATTTCGTGGGTAACCGGATTTCTTCATCTAATGCTAGACAGAAAAATTCTCAGTAACTTCTTTGGGTTGCGTGTACTCAACTCACAGAGTTGAATCTTCTTTTAGACAGAACATTTTTGAAACACTCTTTTTATCGAATTTACAAGTGGAGATTTCATGCGCTTTTCGGCCACAGGTAGAAAAGGAGATATCTTCGTATAAAAACTACAGAGAATCATGTTCAGAAACAACCTTGTGATGTGTGCGTTCCAATCACAGAGATTAACTTTTTCCTTTCATAGAGCAGTTTGGGAACACTCTGTTTGTAATGTGTGCAAGTGGATAATTGGACCTCCTTGAGGATTTCGTTGTTAACGGGTTTTCTTCATCAAATGCTAGACAGAAGAATTCTCAGTAACTTCTTTGGGTTGCGTGTATTCAACTCACAGAATTGAACCTTCTTTTAGAGAGAACAGATTTGAAACATTCTTTTTGTGGAATTTACAAGTGGAGATTCCAAGCGCTTTGATGTCAAAGGAAGAAAAGGGAATATCTTCCTATAAAAACTCTAGAGAATCATTCTGAGAAACCACGTCTTTATGTGTGCGTTCCACTCATAGAGTTTAACCTTTCTTCCATAGAGCAGTTTGGAAACACTCTGTTTGTAAATTCTGCAAGAGGATATTTGGACCTCTTTGACGATTTCGTTGGAAACGGGTTTTCTTTATCTAGTGCTAGACAGAAGAATCCTCAGTAACTTCTTTGGGTTGCATGTATTCACCTCACAGAGTTGAACCTTCCTTTAGAGAGAGCAGATTTGAAACACTCTTTTGTGGGATTTGCAAGTGGAGATTTCTAGCGCATTGGGACCAATTGTATAAAAGGAAATATCTTCGTATTTAAACTAGAGAGAATCATTCTCAGAAACCACTTTGTGATCTGTGCGTTCCACTCACAGCGTTTAACCTTTCTTTTCATAGAGCAGTTGGGAAACACTCTGTAACATCTGCAAGTGGATATTTGGATCTCTTTGAGGATTTCGTTGGAGACGGGATTTCTTCATCTAATGATAGTCAGAAGAAATCTCAGTAACTTCTTTGGGTTGCGTGTATTCCACTCATAGAGTTGAACCTTCCTTTTGAGTGAGCAGATTTGAAACACTCTTTTTGTTGAAATTGCAATTGGAGATTTCAAGCACTTTGGGGTCAACGGAAGAAAAGGAAATATCTTCGTACAAAAACTACAGAGAATCATTTTCAGAAACCACCTTGTGATGTGTGTGTTCCACACACAGCGTTTAAACTTTCTTTTCATAGAGCAGTTTGGAAACACTCTGTTTGTAAAGTCTGCAAGTTGATATTTGGACCTCCTTGAGTATTTCGTTCGAAACGGGATTTCTTCATCTAGTGCTAGACAGAAGAATTCTCAGTAACTTCTTTGGGTTGCGTGTACTCAACTCACAGAGTTGAATCTTCTTTTAGACAGAACATTTTTGAAACACTCTTTTTATCGAATTTACAAGTGGAGATTTCAAGCGCTTTTCGGCCACAGGTAGAAAAGGTGATATCTTCGTATAAAAACTACAGAGAATCATGTTCAGAAACAACCTTGTGATGTGTGCTTTCCAATCACAGAGTTTCACATTTTCCTTTCATAGAGCGGTTTGGGAACACTCTGTTTGTAATGTGTGCAAGTGGATAATTGGACCTCCTTGAGGATTTCGTTGTTAACGGGTTTTCTTCATCAAATGCTAGACAGAAGAATTCTCAGTAACTTCTTTGGTTTGCATGTATTCAACTCACAGTGTTGAACCTTCCTTTAGACAGAGCGGATTTGAAACACTCTTTTTGTGGAATTTGCAAGTGGACATTTCAAGCGCTTTGGGCCAATGGTAGAAACGGAAATATCTTCATATAAAAACTAGAGAGAATCATTCTCAGAAACCACTTTGTGATGTGTTCGTTCCACTCACAGAGTTTAACCTTCGTTTTCATAGAGCAGTTTGGGAACACTCCCTTTGTAAACTCTTCAAGTGGATATTTGGACCTCTTTGAGGATTTCATTGGAAACCGGATTTATCAATCTAATGCGAGACACAAGATTTCTTAGTAACTTCTTTGGGTTGCGTGTTTTCAACTCACAGAGTTGAACCTTCCTTTCGACAGAGCAGATTTCAAACAATCTTTTGTGGAATTTGCAAGAGGAGATTTCAAGCCCCTTGGGGCCAATGGTAGAAAAGCAAATATCTACGTATAAAAACAATAGAGAATCATTTTCAGATACCACTTTCTGATGTTTGCATTCCACTCACGGAGTTTAACCTTTCTGTTCATAGAGCCGTTTGGAAACACTCTGTTTGTAAAGTCTGCAAGTGGATATTTGGACATCTTTGAGGATTTTTTTGGAAAAGGGATTCCTTCATCCAATGCTAGACAGAAGAATTCTCAGTAACTTCTTTGGGTTGCGTGTATTCAACACACAGAACTGAAACTTCCTTTAGGCAGAGCACATTTGAAACACTCTTTTTGAGGAATTTGCAAGTGGAGATTTCAAGCCACTTGGGGTCAGTGGTAGAAAAGGTAATATCTTCTAATAAAAACTATAGAGAATCATTCTCTGAAACCACTTTGTGATGTGTGCATTCCACTCACAGAGTTTAACCTATCTTTTCACAGAGCAGTTTGGAAACACTCTGTTTGAAAAGTCGGCAGTGGATATTTGGGCCTTCTTGTGGATTTCGTTGGAAACGGGATTCCTTCATCTAATGCTAGACAGAAGAATTCTCAGTAACTTCTTTGTGTTGCGTGTATTCAACTCACAGAGTTTAACCTTCCTCTAAGCAGAGCAGATTTGAAACACACTTTTTGTGGAATTTGAAATTGGAGATTTCAAGAGTTTTGGGGTCAAAGGTAGAAAAGGAAATATCTTCCTATAAAAACAATAGAGAATCATTCTTAGAAACCACTTTGAGATGTGTGTGTTACACTCACAGAGCCTAACATTTCCTTTCATAGAGCAGTTTGGAAACACTGTGTTTGTACCTTCTGCAAGTGGATATTTGGACCTCTTTGTGGATTTCATTGGAAACGGGATTTCTTCATCTAATGCTTGACAGGAGAATTCTCAGTAACTTCTTTGCGTTGCGTGTATTCAATTCACAGAATTTAACCTTCCTTTAGACAGAGCAGCTCTGAAACACTCTTTTTTGTGGAAATTGCAAGTGGAGATTTCAAGCACACTGGGTCCAAATGTAGAAAAGGAATATCTTCGTATAAAAACTACAGAGAATCATTCTCAGAAACCATTTCGTGATGTGTGCGTTCCACTCACAGCGTTTAACCTTTCTTTTCATAGAGCAGTTCGGAAACACTCTGTTTGTAATGTCTGCAAGTGGATAAATCGACCTCTTTGAAGATTTCGTGGGTAACCGGATTTCTTCATCTAATGCTAGACAGAAAAATTCTCAGTAACTTCTTTGGGTTGCGTGTACTCAACTCACAGAGTTGAATCTTCTTTTAGACAGAACATTTTTGAAACACTCTTTTTATCGAATTTACAAGTGGAGATTTCATGCGCTTTTCGGCCACAGGTAGAAAAGGAGATATCTTCGTATAAAAACTACAGAGAATCATGTTCAGAAACAACCTTGTGATGTGTGCGTTCCAATCACAGAGTTTAAATTTTTCCTTTCATAGAGCAGTTTGGGAACACTCTGTTTGTAATGTGTGCAAGTGGATAATTGGACCTCCTTGAGGATTTCGTTGTTAACGGGTTTTCTTCATCAAATGCTAGACAGAAGAATTCTCAGTAACTTCTTTGGGTTGCGTGTATTCAACTCACAGAATTGAACCTTCTTTTAGAGAGAACAGATTTGAAACATTCTTTTTGTGGAATTTACAAGTGGAGATTCCAAGCGCTTTGATGTCAAAGGAAGAAAAGGGAATATCTTCCTATAAAAACTCTAGAGAATCATTCTGAGAAACCACGTCTTTATGTGTGCGTTCCACTCATAGAGTTTAACCTTTCTTCCATGGAGCAGTTTGGAAACACTCTGTTTGTAAATTCTGCAAGAGGATATTTGGACCTCTTTGACGATTTCGTTGGAAACGGGTTTTCTTTATCTAGTGCTAGACAGAAGAATCCTCAGTAACTTCTTTGGGTTGCATGTATTCACCTCACAGAGTTGAACCTTCCTTTAGAGAGAGCAGATTTGAAACACTCTTTTGTGGGATTTGCAAGTGGAGATTTCTAGCGCATTGGGACCAATTGTATAAAAGAAAATAACTTCGTATTTAAACTAGAGAGAATCATTCTCAGAAACCACTTTGTGATCTGTGCGTTCCACTCACAGCGTTTAACCTTTCTTTTCATAGAGCAGTTGGGAAACACTCTGTAACATCTGCAAGTGGATATTTGGATCTCTTTGTGGATTTCATTGGAAACGGGATTTCTTCATCTAATGCTTGACAGGAGAATTCTCAGTAACTTCTTTGGGTTGCGTGTATTCCACTCATAGAGTTGAACCTTCCTTTTGAGTGAGCAGATTTGAAACACTCTTTTTGTTGAAATTGCAATTGGAGATTTCAAGCACTTTGGGGTCAACGGAAGAAAAGGAAATATCTTCGTACAAAAACTACAGAGAATCATTTTCAGAAACCACCTTGTGATGTGTGTGTTCCACTCACAGCGTTTAACCTTTCTTTTCATAGAGCAGTTTGGAAACACTCTGTTTGTAAAGTCTGCAAGTTGATATTTGGACCTCCTTGAGTATTTCGTTCGAAACGGGATTTCTTCATCTAGTGCTAGACAGAAGAATTCTCAGTAACTTCTTTGGGTTGCGTGTACTCAACTCACAGAGTTGAATCTTCTTTTAGACAGAACATTTTTGAAACACTCTTTTTATCGAATTTACAAGTGGAGATTTCAAGCGCTTTTCGGCCACAGGTAGAAAAGGAGATATCTTCGTATAAAAACTACAGAGAATCATGTTCAGAAACAACCTTGTGATGTGTGCGTTCCAATCACAGAGTTTAACTTTTTCCTTTCATAGAGCGGTTTGGGAACACTCTGTTTGTAATGTGTGCAAGTGGATAATTGGACCTCCTTGAGGATTTCGTTGTTAACGGGTTTTCTTCATCAAATGCTAGACAGAAGAATTCTCAGTAACTTCTTTGGTTTGCATGTATTCAACTCACAGTGTTGAACCTTCCTTTAGACAGAGCGGATTTGAAACACTCTTTTTGTGGAATTTGCAAGTGGACATTTCAAGTGCTTTGGGACAATGGTAGAAACGGAAATATCTTCATATAAAAACTAGAGACAATCATTCTCAGAAACCACTTTGTGATGCGTTCGTTCCACTCACAGAGTTTAACCTTCGTTTTCATAGAGCAGTTTGGAAACACTCCCATTGTAAAGTCTTCAAGTGGATATTTGGACCTCTTTGAGGATTTCATTGGAAACCGGATTTATCAATCTAATGCGAGACACAAGATTTCTTAGTAACTTCTTTGGGTTGCGTGTTTTCAACTCACAGAGTTGAACCTTCCTTTAGACAGAGCAGATTTCAAACAATCTTTTGTGGAATTTGCAAGAGGAGATTTCAAGCCCCTTGGGGCCAATGGTAGAAAAGGAAATATCTACGTATAAAAACAATAGAGAATCATTCTCACATACCACTTTCTGATGTGTGCGTTCCACTCACGGAGTTTAACCTTTCTGTTCATAGAGCCGTTTGGAAACACTCTGTTTGTAAAGTCTGCAAGCGGATATTTGGACGTCTTTGAGGATTTCTTTGGAAAAGGGATTCCTTCATCCAATGCTAGACAGAAGAATTCTCAGTAACTTCTTTGGGTTGCGTGTATTCAACACACAGAACTGAAACTTCCTTTAGGCAGAGCACATTTGAAACACTCTTTTTGAGGAATTTGCAAGTGGAGATTTCAAGACCCTTGGGGTCAGTGGTAGAAAAGGTAATATCTTCGAATAAAAACTAGAGAGAATCATTCTCCGAAACCACTTTGTGATGTGTGCATTCCACTCACACAGTTTAACCTATCTTTTCACAGAGCAGTTTGGAAACACTCTGTTTGTAAAGTCGGCAGTGGATATTTGGGCCTTCTTGTGGATTTCGTTGGAAACGGGATTCCTTCATCTAATGCTAGACAGAAGAATTCTCAGTAACTTCTTTGTGTTGCGTGTATTCAACTCACAGAGTTTAACCTTCCTCTAAGCAGAGCAGATTTGAAACACACTTTTTGTGGAATTTGAAATTGGAGATTTCAAGAGTTTTGGGGTCAAAGGTAGAAAAGGAAATATCTTCCTATAAAAACAATAGAGAATCATTCTTGGAAACCACTTTGTGATGTGTGTGTTACACTCACAGAGCCTAACATTTCCTTTCATAGAGCAGTTTGGAAACACTGTGTTTGTACCTTCTGCAAGTGGATATTTGGACCTCTTTGTGGATTTCATTGGAAACGGGATTTCTTCATCTAATGCTTGACAGGAGAATTCTCAGTAACTTCTTTGGGTTGCGTGTATTCAATTCACGGAGTTTAACCTTCCTTTAGACAGAGCAGCTCTGAAACACTCTTTTTTGTGGAAATTGCAAGTGGAGATTTCAAGCACATTGGGTCCAAATGTAGAAAAGGAATATCTTCGTATAAAAACTACAGAGAATCATTCTCAGAAACCACTTCGTGATGTGTGCGTTCCACTCACAGCGTTTAACCTTTCTTTTCATAGAGCAGTTTGGAAACACTCTGTTTGTAATGTCTGCAAGTGGATAAATCGACCTCTTTGAAGATTTCGTTGGTAACCGGATTTCTTCATCTAATGCTAGACAGAAAAATTCTCAGTAACTTCTTTGGGTTGCGTGTACTCAACTCACAGAGTTGAATCTTCTTTTAGACAGAACATTTTTGAAACACTCTTTTTATCGAATTTACAAGTGGAGATTTCATGCGCTTTTCGGCCACAGGTAGAAAAGGAGATATCTTCGTATAAAAACTACAGAGAATCATGTTCAGAAACAACCTTGTGATGTGTGCGTTCCAATCACAGAGTTTAACTTTTTCCTTTCATAGAGCGGTTTGGGAACACTCTGTTTGTAATGTGTGCAAGTGGATAATTGGACCTCCTTGAGGATTTCGTTGTTAACGGGTTTTCTTCATCAAATGCTAGACAGAAGAATTCTCAGTAACTTCTTTGGTTTGCATGTATTCAACTCACAGTGTTGAACCTTCCTTTAGACAGAGCGGATTTGAAACACTCTTTTTGTGGAATTTGCAGGTGGACATTTCAAGCGCTTTGGGCCAATGGTAGAAACGGAAATATCTTCATATAAAAACTAGAGACAATCATTCTCAGAAACCACTTTGTGATGCGTTCGTTCCACTCACAGTGTTTAACCTTCGTTTTTATAGAGCAGTTTGGAAACTCTCCCATTGTAAAGTCTTCAAGTGGATATTTGGATCTCTTTGAGGATTTCATTGGAAACCGGATTTATCAATCTAATGCGAGACACAAGATTTCTTAGTAACTTCTTTGGGTTGCGTGTTTTCAACTCACAGAGTTGAACCTTCCTTTAGACAGAGCAGATTTCAAACAATCTTTTGTGGAGTTTGCAAGAGGAGATTTCAAGCCCCTTGGGGCCAATGGTAGAAAAGGAAATATCTACGTATAAAAACAATAGAGAATCATTCTCAGATACCACTTTCTGATGTGTGCGTTCCACTCACGGAGTTTAACCTTTCTGTTCATAGATCCGTTTGGAAACACTCTGTTTGTAAAGTCTGCAAGCGGATATTTGGACATCTTTGAGGATTTCTTTGGAAAAGGGATTCCTTCATCCAATGCTAGACAGAAGAATTCTCAGTAACTTCTTTGGGTTGCGTGTATTCAACACACAGAACTGAAACTTCCTTTAGGCAGAGCACATTTGAAACACTCTTTTTGAGGAATTTGCAAGTGGAGATTTCAAGCCCCTTGGGGTCAATGGTAGAAAAGGTTATATCTTCGAATAAAAACTAGAGAGAATCATTCTCCGAAACCACTTTGTGATGTGTGCATTCCACTCACAGAGTTTAACCTATCTTTTCACAGAGCAGTTTGGAAACACTCTGTTTGTAAAGTCGGCAGTGGATATTTGGGCCTTCTTGTGGATTTCGTTGGAAACGGGATTCCTTCATCTAATGCTAGACAGAAGAATTCTCAGTAACTTCTTTGTGTTGCGTGTATTCAACTCACAGAGTTTAACCTTCCTCTAAGCAGAGCAGATTTGAAACACACTTTTTGTGGAATTTGAAATTGGAGATTTCAAGAGTTTTGGGGTCAAAGGTAGAAAAGGAAATATCTTCCTATAAAAACAATAGAGAATCATTCTTAGAAACCACTTTGTGATGTGTGTGTTACACTCACAGAGCCTAACATTTCCTTTCATAGAGCAGTTTGGAAACACTGTGTTTGTACCTTCTGCAAGTGGATATTTGGACCTCTTTGTGGATTTCATTGGAAACGGGATTTCTTCATCTAATGCTTGACAGGAGAATTCTCAGTAACTTCTTTGCGTTGCGTGTATTCAATTCACAGAGTTTAACCTTCCTTTAGACAGAGCAGCTCTGAAACACTCTTTTTTGTGGAAATTGCAAGTGGAGATTTCAAGCACATTGGGTACAAATGAAGAAAAGGAATATCTTCGTATAAAAACTACAGAAAATCATTCTCAGAAACCATTTCGTGATGTGTGCGTTCCACTCACAGCGTTTAACCTTTCTTTTCATAGAGCAGTTTGGAAACACTCTGTTTGTAATGTCTGCAAGTGGATAAATCGACCTCTTTGAAGATTTCGTTGGTAACCGGATTTCTTCATCTAATGCTAGACAGAAAAATTCTCAGTAACTTCTTTGGGTTGCGTGTACTCAACTCACAGAGTTGAATCTTCTTTTAGACAGAACATTTTTGAAACACTCTTTTTATCGAATTTACAAGTGGAGATTTCATGCGCTTTTCGGCCACAGGTAGAAAAGGAGATATCTTCGTATAAAAACTACAGAGAATCATGTTCAGAAACAACCTTGTGATGTGTGCATTCCAATCACAGAGTTTAACTTTTTCCTTTCATAGAGCAGTTTGGGAACACACTGTTTGTAATGTGTGCAAGTGGATAATTGGACCTCCTTGAGGATTTCGTTGTTAACGTGTTTTCTTCATCAAATGCTAGACAGAAGAATTCTCAGTAACTTCTTTGGGTTGCCTGTATTCAACTCACAGAATTGAACCTTCTTTTAGAGAGAACAGATTTGAAACATTCTTTTTGTGGAGTTTACAAGTGGAGATTCCAAGCGCTTTGATGTCAAAGGAAGAAAAGGGAATATCTTCCTATAAAAACTCTAGAGAATCATTCTGAGAAACCACGTCTTTATGTGTGCGTTCCACTCATAGAGTTTAACCTTTCTTCCATGGAGCAGTTTGGAAACACTCTGTTTGTAAATTCTGCAAGAGGATATTTGGACCTCTTTGACGATTTCGTTGGAAACGGGTTTTCTTTATCTAGTGCTAGACAGAAGAATCCTCAGTAACTTCTTTGGGTTGCATGTATTCACCTCACAGAGTTGAACCTTCCTTTAGAGAGAGCAGATTTGAAACACTCTTTTGTGGGATTTGCAAGTGGAGATTTCTAGCGCATTGGGACCAATAGTATAAAAGGAAATATCTTCGTATTTAAACTAGAGAGAATCATTCTCAGAAACCACTTTGTGATCTGTGCGTTCCACTCACAGCGTTTAACCTTTCTTTTCATAGAGCAGTTGGGAAACACTCTGTAACATCTGCAAGTGGATATTTGGATCTCTTTGAGGATTTCGTTGGAGACGGGATTTCTTCATCTAATGCTAGTCAGAAGAAATCTCAGTAACTTCTTTGGGTTGCGTGTATTCCACTCATAGAGTTGAACCTTCCTTTTGAGTGAGCAGATTTGAAACACACTTTTTGTTGAAATTGCAATTGGAGATTTCAAGCACTTTGGGGTCAACGGAAGAAAAGGAAATATTTTCGTACAAAAACTACAGAGAATCATTTTCAGAAACCACCTTGTGATGTGTGTGTTCCACACACAGCGTTTAACCTTTCTTTTCATAGAGCAGTTTCGAAACACTCTGTTTGTAAAGTCTGCAAGTTGATATTTGGACCTCCTTGAGTATTTCGTTCGAAACGGGATTTCTTCATCTAGTGCTAGACAGAAGAATTCTCAGTAACTTCTTTGGGTTGCGTGTACTCAACTCACAGAGTTGAATCTTCTTTTAGACAGAACATTTTTGAAACACTCTTTTTATCGAATTTACAAGTGGAGATTTCAAGCGCTTTTCGGCCACAGGTAGAAAAGGAGATATCTTCGTATAAAAACTACAGAGAATCATGTTCAGAAACAACCTTGTGATGTGTGCGTTCCAATCACAGAGTTTAACTTTTTCCTTTCATAGAGCGGTTTGGGAACACTCTGTTTGTAATGTGTGCAAGTGGATAATTGGACCTCCTTGAGGATTTCGTTGTTAACGGGTTTTCTTCATCAAATGCTAGACAGAAGAATTCTCAGTAACTTCTTTGGTTTGCATGTATTCAACTCACAGTGTTGAACCTTCCTTTAGACAGAGCGGATTTGAAACACTCTTTTTGTGGAATTTGCAGGTGGACATTTCAAGCGCTTTGGGCCAATGGTAGAAACGGAAATATCTTCATATAAAAACTAGAGACAATCATTCTCAGAAACCACTTTGTGATGCGTTCGTTCCACTCACAGTGTTTAACCTTCGTTTTTATAGAGCAGTTTGGAAACTCTCCCATTGTAAAGTCTTCAAGTGGATATTTGGATCTCTTTGAGGATTTCATTGGAAACCGGATTTATCAATCTAATGCGAGACACAAGATTTCTTAGTAACTTCTTTGGGTTGCGTGTTTTCAACTCACAGAGTTGAACCTTCCTTTAGACAGAGCAGATTTCAAACAATCTTTTGTGGAGTTTGCAAGAGGAGATTTCAAGCCCCTTGGGGCCAATGGTAGAAAAGGAAATATCTACGTATAAAAACAATAGAGAATCATTCTCAGATACCACTTTCTGATGTGTGCGTTCCACTCACGGAGTTTAACCTTTCTGTTCATAGATCCGTTTGGAAACACTCTGTTTGTAAAGTCTGCAAGCGGATATTTGGACATCTTTGAGGATTTCTTTGGAAAAGGGATTCCTTCATCCAATGCTAGACAGAAGAATTCTCAGTAACTTCTTTGGGTTGCGTGTATTCAACACACAGAACTGAAACTTCCTTTAGGCAGAGCACATTTGAAACACTCTTTTTGAGGAATTTGCAAGTGGAGATTTCAAGCCCCTTGGGGTCAATGGTAGAAAAGGTTATATCTTCGAATAAAAACTAGAGAGAATCATTCTCCGAAACCACTTTGTGATGTGTGCATTCCACTCACAGAGTTTAACCTATCTTTTCACAGAGCAGTTTGGAAACACTCTGTTTGTAAAGTCGGCAGTGGATATTTGGGCCTTCTTGTGGATTTCGTTGGAAACGGGATTCCTTCATCTAATGCTAGACAGAAGAATTCTCAGTAACTTCTTTGTGTTGCGTGTATTCAACTCACAGAGTTTAACCTTCCTCTAAGCAGAGCAGATTTGAAACACACTTTTTGTGGAATTTGAAATTGGAGATTTCAAGAGTTTTGGGGTCAAAGGTAGAAAAGGAAATATCTTCCTATAAAAACAATAGAGAATCATTCTTAGAAACCACTTTGTGATGTGTGTGTTACACTCACAGAGCCTAACATTTCCTTTCATAGAGCAGTTTGGAAACACTGTGTTTGTACCTTCTGCAAGTGGATATTTGGACCTCTTTGTGGATTTCATTGGAAACGGGATTTCTTCATCTAATGCTTGACAGGAGAATTCTCAGTAACTTCTTTGCGTTGCGTGTATTCAATTCACAGAGTTTAACCTTCCTTTAGACAGAGCAGCTCTGAAACACTCTTTTTTGTGGAAATTGCAAGTGGAGATTTCAAGCACATTGGGTACAAATGAAGAAAAGGAATATCTTCGTATAAAAACTACAGAGAATCATTCTCAGAAACCATTTCGTGATGTGTGCGTTCCACTCACAGCGTTTAACCTTTCTTTTCATAGAGCAGTTTGGAAACACTCTGTTTGTAATGTCTGCAAGTGGATAAATCGACCTCTTTGAAGATTTCGTTGGTAACCGGATTTCTTCATCTAATGCTAGACAGAAAAATTCTCAGTAACTTCTTTGGGTTGCGTGTACTCAACTCACAGAGTTGAATCTTCTTTTAGACAGAACATTTTTGAAACACTCTTTTTATCGAATTTACAAGTGGAGATTTCATGCGCTTTTCGGCCACAGGTAGAAAAGGAGATATCTTCGTATAAAAACTACAGAGAATCATGTTCAGAAACAACCTTGTGATGTGTGCGTTCCAATCACAGAGTTTAACTTTTTCCTTTCATAGAGCAGTTTGGGAACACACTGTTTGTAATGTGTGCAAGTGGATAATTGGACCTCCTTGAGGATTTCGTTGTTAACGGGTTTTCTTCATCAAATGCTAGACAGAAGAATTCTCAGTAACTTCTTTGGGTTGCCTGTATTCAACTCACAGAATTGAACCTTCTTTTAGAGAGAACAGATTTGAAACATTCTTTTTGTGGAATTTACAAGTGGAGATTCCAAGCGCTTTGATGTCAAAGGAAGAAAAGGGAATATCTTCCTATAAAAACTCTAGAGAATCATTCTGAGAAACCACGTCTTTATGTGTGCGTTCCACTCATAGAGTTTAACCTTTCTTCCATGGAGCAGTTTGGAAACACTCTGTTTGTAAATTCTGCAAGAGGATATTTGGACCTCTTTGACGATTTCGTTGGAAACGGGTTTTCTTTATCTAGTGCTAGACAGAAGAATCCTCAGTAACTTCTTTGGGTTGCATGTATTCACCTCACAGAGTTGAACCTTCCTTTAGAGAGAGCAGATTTGAAACACTCTTTTGTGGGATTTGCAAGTGGAGATTTCTAGCGCATTGGGACCAATAGTATAAAAGGAAATATCTTCGTATTTAAACTAGAGAGAATCATTCTCAGAAACCACTTTGTGATCTGTGCGTTCCACTCACAGCGTTTAACCTTTCTTTTCATAGAGCAGTTGGGAAACACTCTGTAACATCTGCAAGTGGATATTTGGATCTCTTTGAGGATTTCGTTGGAGACGGGATTTCTTCATCTAATGCTAGTCAGAAGAAATCTCAGTAACTTCTTTGGGTTGCGTGTATTCCACTCATAGAGTTGAACCTTCCTTTTGAGTGAGCAGATTTGAAACACACTTTTTGTTGAAATTGCAATTGGAGATTTCAAGCACTTTGGGGTCAACGGAAGAAAAGGAAATATTTTCGTACAAAAACTACAGAGAATCATTTTCAGAAACCACCTTGTGATGTGTGTGTTCCACACACAGCGTTTAACCTTTCTTTTCATAGAGCAGTTTCGAAACACTCTGTTTGTAAAGTCTGCAAGTTGATATTTGGACCTCCTTGAGTATTTCGTTCGAAACGGGATTTCTTCATCTAGTGCTAGACAGAAGAATTCTCAGTAACTTCTTTGGGTTGCGTGTACTCAACTCACAGAGTTGAATCTTCTTTTAGACAGAACATTTTTGAAACACTCTTTTTATCGAATTTACAAGTGGAGATTTCAAGCGCTTTTCGGCCACAGGTAGAAAAGGAGATATCTTCGTATAAAAACTACAGAGAATCATGTTCAGAAACAACCTTGTGATGTGTGCGTTCCAATCACAGAGTTTAACTTTTTCCTTTCATAGAGCGGTTTGGGAACACTCTGTTTGTAATGTGTGCAAGTGGATAATTGGACCTCCTTGAGGATTTCGTTGTTAACGGGTTTTCTTCATCAAATGCTAGACAGAAGAATTCTCAGTAACTTCTTTGGTTTGCATGTATTCAACTCACAGTGTTGAACCTTCCTTTAGACAGAGCGGATTTGAAACACTCTTTTTGAGGAATTTGCAGGTGGACATTTCAAGCGCTTTGGGCCAATGGTAGAAACGGAAATATCTTCATATAAAAACTAGAGACAATCATTCTCAGAAACCACTTTGTGATGCGTTCGTTCCACTCACAGTGTTTAACCTTCGTTTTTATAGAGCAGTTTGGAAACTCTCCCATTGTAAAGTCTTCAAGTGGATATTTGGATCTCTTTGAGGATTTCATTGGAAACCGGATTTATCAATCTAATGCGAGACACAAGATTTCTTAGTAACTTCTTTGGGTTGCGTGTTTTCAACTCACAGAGTTGAACCTTCCTTTAGACAGAGCAGATTTCAAACAATCTTTTGTGGAGTTTGCAAGAGGAGATTTCAAGCCCCTTGGGGCCAATGGTAGAAAAGGAAATATCTACGTATAAAAACAATAGAGAATCATTCTCAGATACCACTTTCTGATGTGTGCGTTCCACTCACGGAGTTTAACCTTTCTGTTCATAGATCCGTTTGGAAACACTCTGTTTGTAAAGTCTGCAAGCGGATATTTGGACATCTTTGAGGATTTCTTTGGAAAAGGGATTCCTTCATCCAATGCTAGACAGAAGAATTCTCAGTAACTTCTTTGGGTTGCGTGTATTCAACACACAGAACTGAAACTTCCTTTAGGCAGAGCACATTTGAAACACTCTTTTTGAGGAATTTGCAAGTGGAGATTTCAAGCCCCTTGGGGTCAATGGTAGAAAAGGTTATGTCTTCGAATAAAAACTAGAGAGAATCATTCTCCGAAACCACTTTGTGATGTGTGCATTCCACTCACAGAGTTTAACCTATCTTTTCACAGAGCAGTTTGGAAACACTCTGTTTGTAAAGTCGGCAGTGGATATTTGGGCCTTCTTGTGGATTTCGTTGGAAACGGGATTCCTTCATCTAATGCTAGACAGAAGAATTCTCAGTAACTTCTTTGTGTTGCGTGTATTCAACTCACAGAGTTTAACCTTCCTCTAAGCAGAGCAGATTTGAAACACACTTTTTGTGGAATTTGAAATTGGAGATTTCAAGAGTTTTGGGGTCAAAGGTAGAAAAGGAAATATCTTCCTATAAAAACAATAGAGAATCATTCTTAGAAACCACTTTGTGATGTGTGTGTTACACTCACAGAGCCTAACATTTCCTTTCATAGAGCAGTTTGGAAACACTGTGTTTGTACCTTCTGCAAGTGGATATTTGGACCTCTTTGTGGATTTCATTGGAAACGGGATTTCTTCATCTAATGCTTGACAGGAGAATTCTCAGTAACTTCTTTGCGTTGTGTGTATTCAATTCACAGAGTTTAACCTTCCTTTAGACAGAGCAGCTCTGAAACACTCTTTTTTGTGGAAATTGCAAGTGGAGATTTCAAGCACATTGGGTACAAATGAAGAAAAGGAATATCTTCGTATAAAAACAACAGAGAATCATTCTCAGAAACCATTTCGTGATGTGTGCGTTCCACTCACAGCGTTTAACCTTTCTTTTCATAGAGCAGTTTGGAAACACTCTGTTTGTAATGTCTGCAAGTGGATAAATCGACCTCTTTGAAGATTTCGTTGGTAACCGGATTTCTTCATCTAATGCTAGACAGAAAAATTCTCAGTAACTTCTTTGGGTTGCGTGTACTCAACTCACAGAGTTGAATCTTCTTTTAGACAGAACATTTTTGAAACACTCTTTTTATCGAATTTACAAGTGGAGATTTCATGCGCTTTTCGGCCACAGGTAGAAAAGGAGATATCTTCGTATAAAAACTACAGAGAATCATGTTCAGAAACAACCTTGTGATGTGTGCATTCCAATCACAGAGTTTAACTTTTTCCTTTCATAGAGCAGTTTGGGAACACACTGTTTGTAATGTGTGCAAGTGGATAATTGGACCTCCTTGAGGATTTCGTTGTTAACGTGTTTTCTTCATCAAATGCTAGACAGAAGAATTCTCAGTAACTTCTTTGGGTTGCCTGTATTCAACTCACAGAATTGAACCTTCTTTTAGAGAGAACAGATTTGAAACATTCTTTTTGTGGAGTTTACAAGTGGAGATTCCAAGCGCTTTGATGTCAAAGGAAGAAAAGGGAATATCTTCCTATAAAAACTCTAGAGAATCATTCTGAGAAACCACGTCTTTATGTGTGCGTTCCACTCATAGAGTTTAACCTTTCTTCCATGGAGCAGTTTGGAAACACTCTGTTTGTAAATTCTGCAAGAGGATATTTGGACCTCTTTGACGATTTCGTTGGAAACGGGTTTTCTTTATCTAGTGCTAGACAGAAGAATCCTCAGTAACTTCTTTGGGTTGCATGTATTCACCTCACAGAGTTGAACCTTCCTTTAGAGAGAGCAGATTTGAAACACTCTTTTGTGGGATTTGCAAGTGGAGATTTCTAGCGCATTGGGACCAATAGTATAAAAGGAAATATCTTCGTATTTAAACTAGAGAGAATCATTCTCAGAAACCACTTTGTGATCTGTGCGTTCCACTCACAGCGTTTAACCTTTCTTTTCATAGAGCAGTTGGGAAACACTCTGTAACATCTGCAAGTGGATATTTGGATCTCTTTGAGGATTTCGTTGGAGACGGGATTTCTTCATCTAATGCTAGTCAGAAGAAATCTCAGTAACTTCTTTGGGTTGCGTGTATTCCACTCATAGAGTTGAACCTTCCTTTTGAGTGAGCAGATTTGAAACACACTTTTTGTTGAAATTGCAATTGGAGATTTCAAGCACTTTGGGGTCAACGGAAGAAAAGGAAATATTTTCGTACAAAAACTACAGAGAATCATTTTCAGAAACCACCTTGTGATGTGTGTGTTCCACACACAGCGTTTAACCTTTCTTTTCATAGAGCAGTTTCGAAACACTCTGTTTGTAAAGTCTGCAAGTTGATATTTGGACCTCCTTGAGTATTTCGTTCGAAACGGGATTTCTTCATCTAGTGCTAGACAGAAGAATTCTCAGTAACTTCTTTGGGTTGCGTGTACTCAACTCACAGAGTTGAATCTTCTTTTAGACAGAACATTTTTGAAACACTCTTTTTATCGAATTTACAAGTGGAGATTTCAAGCGCTTTTCGGCCACAGGTAGAAAAGGAGATATCTTCGTATAAAAACTACAGAGAATCATGTTCAGAAACAACCTTGTGATGTGTGCGTTCCAATCACAGAGTTTAACTTTTTCCTTTCATAGAGCGGTTTGGGAACACTCTGTTTGTAATGTGTGCAAGTGGATAATTGGACCTCCTTGAGGATTTCGTTGTTAACGGGTTTTCTTCATCAAATGCTAGACAGAAGAATTCTCAGTAACTTCTTTGGTTTGCATGTATTCAACTCACAGTGTTGAACCTTCCTTTAGACAGAGCGGATTTGAAACACTCTTTTTGTGGAATTTGCAGGTGGACATTTCAAGCGCTTTGGGCCAATGGTAGAAACGGAAATATCTTCATATAAAAACTAGAGACAATCATTCTCAGAAACCACTTTGTGATGCGTTCGTTCCACTCACAGTGTTTAACCTTCGTTTTTATAGAGCAGTTTGGAAACTCTCCCATTGTAAAGTCTTCAAGTGGATATTTGGATCTCTTTGAGGATTTCATTGGAAACCGGATTTATCAATCTAATGCGAGACACAAGATTTCTTAGTAACTTCTTTGGGTTGCGTGTTTTCAACTCACAGAGTTGAACCTTCCTTTAGACAGAGCAGATTTCAAACAATCTTTTGTGGAGTTTGCAAGAGGAGATTTCAAGCCCCTTGGGGCCAATGGTAGAAAAGGAAATATCTACGTATAAAAACAATAGAGAATCATTCTCAGATACCACTTTCTGATGTGTGCGTTCCACTCACGGAGTTTAACCTTTCTGTTCATAGATCCGTTTGGAAACACTCTGTTTGTAAAGTCTGCAAGCGGATATTTGGACATCTTTGAGGATTTCTTTGGAAAAGGGATTCCTTCATCCAATGCTAGACAGAAGAATTCTCAGTAACTTCTTTGGGTTGCGTGTATTCAACACACAGAACTGAAACTTCCTTTAGGCAGAGCACATTTGAAACACTCTTTTTGAGGAATTTGCAAGTGGAGATTTCAAGCCCCTTGGGGTCAATGGTAGAAAAGGTTATATCTTCGAATAAAAACTAGAGAGAATCATTCTCCGAAACCACTTTGTGATGTGTGCATTCCACTCACAGAGTTGAACCTATCTTTTCACAGAGCAGTTTGGAAACACTCTGTTTGTAAAGTCGGCAGTGGATATTTGGGCCTTCTTGTGGATTTCGTTGGAAACGGGATTCCTTCATCTAATGCTAGACAGAAGAATTCTCAGTAACTTCTTTGTGTTGCGTGTATTCAACTCACAGAGTTTAACCTTCCTCTAAGCAGAGCAGATTTGAAACACACTTTTTGTGGAATTTGAAATTGGAGATTTCAAGAGTTTTGGGGTCAAAGGTAGAAAAGGAAATATCTTCCTATAAAAACAATAGAGAATCATTCTTAGAAACCACTTTGTGATGTGTGTGTTACACTCACAGAGCCTAACATTTCCTTTCATAGAGCAGTTTGGAAACACTGTGTTTGTACCTTCTGCAAGTGGATATTTGGACCTCTTTGTGGATTTCATTGGAAACGGGATTTCTTCATCTAATGCTTGACAGGAGAATTCTCAGTAACTTCTTTGCGTTGCGTGTATTCAATTCACAGAGTTTAACCTTCCTTTAGACAGAGCAGCTCTGAAACACTCTTTTTTGTGGAAATTGCAAGTGGAGATTTCAAGCACATTGGGTACAAATGAAGAAAAGGAATATCTTCGTATAAAAACTACAGAGAATCATTCTCAGAAACCATTTCGTGATGTGTGCGTTCCACTCACAGCGTTTAACCTTTCTTTTCATAGAGCAGTTTGGAAACACTCTGTTTGTAATGTCTGCAAGTGGATAAATCGACCTCTTTGAAGATTTCGTTGGTAACCGGATTTCTTCATCTAATGCTAGACAGAAAAATTCTCAGTAACTTCTTTGGGTTGCGTGTACTCAACTCACAGAGTTGAATCTTCTTTTAGACAGAACATTTTTGAAACACTCTTTTTATCGAATTTACAAGTGGAGATTTCATGCGCTTTTCGGCCACAGGTAGAAAAGGAGATATCTTCGTATAAAAACTACAGAGAATCATGTTCAGAAACAACCTTGTGATGTGTGCGTTCCAATCACAGAGTTTAACTTTTTCCTTTCATAGAGCAGTTTGGGAACACACTGTTTGTAATGTGTGCAAGTGGATAATTGGACCTCCTTGAGGATTTCGTTGTTAACGGGTTTTCTTCATCAAATGCTAGACAGAAGAATTCTCAGTAACTTCTTTGGGTTGCCTGTATTCAACTCACAGAATTGAACCTTCTTTTAGAGAGAACAGATTTGAAACATTCTTTTTGTGGAATTTACAAGTGGAGATTCCAAGCGCTTTGATGTCAAAGGAAGAAAAGGGAATATCTTCCTATAAAAACTCTAGAGAATCATTCTGAGAAACCACGTCTTTATGTGTGCGTTCCACTCATAGAGTTTAACCTTTCTTCCATGGAGCAGTTTGGAAACACTCTGTTTGTAAATTCTGCAAGAGGATATTTGGACCTCTTTGACGATTTCGTTGGAAACGGGTTTTCTTTATCTAGTGCTAGACAGAAGAATCCTCAGTAACTTCTTTGGGTTGCATGTATTCACCTCACAGAGTTGAACCTTCCTTTAGAGAGAGCAGATTTGAAACACTCTTTTGTGGGATTTGCAAGTGGAGATTTCTAGCGCATTGGGACCAATAGTATAAAAGGAAATATCTTCGTATTTAAACTAGAGAGAATCATTCTCAGAAACCACTTTGTGATCTGTGCGTTCCACTCACAGCGTTTAACCTTTCTTTTCATAGAGCAGTTGGGAAACACTCTGTAACATCTGCAAGTGGATATTTGGATCTCTTTGAGGATTTCGTTGGAGACGGGATTTCTTCATCTAATGCTAGTCAGAAGAAATCTCAGTAACTTCTTTGGGTTGCGTGTATTCCACTCATAGAGTTGAACCTTCCTTTTGAGTGAGCAGATTTGAAACACACTTTTTGTTGAAATTGCAATTGGAGATTTCAAGCACTTTGGGGTCAACGGAAGAAAAGGAAATATTTTCGTACAAAAACTACAGAGAATCATTTTCAGAAACCACCTTGTGATGTGTGTGTTCCACACACAGCGTTTAACCTTTCTTTTCATAGAGCAGTTTCGAAACACTCTGTTTGTAAAGTCTGCAAGTTGATATTTGGACCTCCTTGAGTATTTCGTTCGAAACGGGATTTCTTCATCTAGTGCTAGACAGAAGAATTCTCAGTAACTTCTTTGGGTTGCGTGTACTCAACTCACAGAGTTGAATCTTCTTTTAGACAGAACATTTTTGAAACACTCTTTTTATCGAATTTACAAGTGGAGATTTCAAGCGCTTTTCGGCCACAGGTAGAAAAGGAGATATCTTCGTATAAAAACTACAGAGAATCATGTTCAGAAACAACCTTGTGATGTGTGCGTTCCAATCACAGAGTTTAACTTTTTCCTTTCATAGAGCGGTTTGGGAACACTCTGTTTGTAATGTGTGCAAGTGGATAATTGGACCTCCTTGAGGATTTCGTTGTTAACGGGTTTTCTTCATCAAATGCTAGACAGAAGAATTCTCAGTAACTTCTTTGGTTTGCATGTATTCAACTCACAGTGTTGAACCTTCCTTTAGACAGAGCGGATTTGAAACACTCTTTTTGAGGAATTTGCAGGTGGACATTTCAAGCGCTTTGGGCCAATGGTAGAAACGGAAATATCTTCATATAAAAACTAGAGACAATCATTCTCAGAAACCACTTTGTGATGCGTTCGTTCCACTCACAGTGTTTAACCTTCGTTTTTATAGAGCAGTTTGGAAACTCTCCCATTGTAAAGTCTTCAAGTGGATATTTGGATCTCTTTGAGGATTTCATTGGAAACCGGATTTATCAATCTAATGCGAGACACAAGATTTCTTAGTAACTTCTTTGGGTTGCGTGTTTTCAACTCACAGAGTTGAACCTTCCTTTAGACAGAGCAGATTTCAAACAATCTTTTGTGGAGTTTGCAAGAGGAGATTTCAAGCCCCTTGGGGCCAATGGTAGAAAAGGAAATATCTACGTATAAAAACAATAGAGAATCATTCTCAGATACCACTTTCTGATGTGTGCGTTCCACTCACGGAGTTTAACCTTTCTGTTCATAGATCCGTTTGGAAACACTCTGTTTGTAAAGTCTGCAAGCGGATATTTGGACATCTTTGAGGATTTCTTTGGAAAAGGGATTCCTTCATCCAATGCTAGACAGAAGAATTCTCAGTAACTTCTTTGGGTTGCGTGTATTCAACACACAGAACTGAAACTTCCTTTAGGCAGAGCACATTTGAAACACTCTTTTTGAGGAATTTGCAAGTGGAGATTTCAAGCCCCTTGGGGTCAATGGTAGAAAAGGTTATGTCTTCGAATAAAAACTAGAGAGAATCATTCTCCGAAACCACTTTGTGATGTGTGCATTCCACTCACAGAGTTTAACCTATCTTTTCACAGAGCAGTTTGGAAACACTCTGTTTGTAAAGTCGGCAGTGGATATTTGGGCCTTCTTGTGGATTTCGTTGGAAACGGGATTCCTTCATCTAATGCTAGACAGAAGAATTCTCAGTAACTTCTTTGTGTTGCGTGTATTCAACTCACAGAGTTTAACCTTCCTCTAAGCAGAGCAGATTTGAAACACACTTTTTGTGGAATTTGAAATTGGAGATTTCAAGAGTTTTGGGGTCAAAGGTAGAAAAGGAAATATCTTCCTATAAAAACAATAGAGAATCATTCTTAGAAACCACTTTGTGATGTGTGTGTTACACTCACAGAGCCTAACATTTCCTTTCATAGAGCAGTTTGGAAACACTGTGTTTGTACCTTCTGCAAGTGGATATTTGGACCTCTTTGTGGATTTCATTGGAAACGGGATTTCTTCATCTAATGCTTGACAGGAGAATTCTCAGTAACTTCTTTGCGTTGTGTGTATTCAATTCACAGAGTTTAACCTTCCTTTAGACAGAGCAGCTCTGAAACACTCTTTTTTGTGGAAATTGCAAGTGGAGATTTCAAGCACATTGGGTACAAATGAAGAAAAGGAATATCTTCGTATAAAAACAACAGAGAATCATTCTCAGAAACCATTTCGTGATGTGTGCGTTCCACTCACAGCGTTTAACCTTTCTTTTCATAGAGCAGTTTGGAAACACTCTGTTTGTAATGTCTGCAAGTGGATAAATCGACCTCTTTGAAGATTTCGTTGGTAACCGGATTTCTTCATCTAATGCTAGACAGAAAAATTCTCAGTAACTTCTTTGGGTTGCGTGTACTCAACTCACAGAGTTGAATCTTCTTTTAGACAGAACATTTTTGAAACACTCTTTTTATCGAATTTACAAGTGGAGATTTCATGCGCTTTTCGGCCACAGGTAGAAAAGGAGATATCTTCGTATAAAAACTACAGAGAATCATGTTCAGAAACAACCTTGTGATGTGTGCGTTCCAATCACAGAGTTTAACTTTTTCCTTTCATAGAGCAGTTTGGGAACACACTGTTTGTAATGTGTGCAAGTGGATAATTGGACCTCCTTGAGGATTTCGTTGTTAACGGGTTTTCTTCATCAAATGCTAGACAGAAGAATTCTCAGTAACTTCTTTGGGTTGCCTGTATTCAACTCACAGAATTGAACCTTCTTTTAGAGAGAACAGTTTTGAAACATTCTTTTGGTGGAATTTACAAGTGGAGATTCCAAGCGCTTTGATGTCAAAGGAAGAAAAGGGAATATCTTCCTATAAAAACTCTAGAGAATCATTCTGAGAAACCACGTCTTTATGTGTGCGTTCCACTCATAGAGTTTAACCTTTCTTCCATGGAGCAGTTTGGAAACACTCTGTTTGTAAATTCTGCAAGAGGATATTTGGACCTCTTTGACGATTTCGTTGGAAACGGGTTTTCTTTATCTAGTGCTAGACAGAAGAATCCTCAGTAACTTCTTTGGGTTGCATGTATTCACCTCACAGAGTTGAACCTTCCTTTAGAGAGAGCAGATTTGAAACACTCTTTTGTGGGATTTGCAAGTGGAGATTTCTAGCGCATTGGGACCAATTGTATAAAAGGAAATATCTTCATATTTAAACTAGAGAGAATCATTCTCAGAAACCACTTTGTGATCTGTGCATTCCACTCACAGCGTTTAACCTTTCTTTTCATAGAGCAGTTGGGAAACACTCTGTAACATCTGCAAGTGGATATTAGGATCTCTTTGAGGATTTCGTTGGAGACGGGATTCCTTCATCTAATGCTAGTCAGAAGAAATCTCAGTAACTTCTTTGGGTTGCGTGTATTCCACTCATAGAGTTGAACCTTCCTTTAGAGTGAGCAGATTTGAAACACTCTTTTTGTTGAAATTGCAATTGGAGATTTCAAGCACTTTGGGGTCAACGGAAGAAAAGGAAATATCTTCGTACAAAAACTACAGAGAATCATTTTCAGAAACCACCTTGTGATGTGTGTGTTCCACACACAGCGTTTAACCTTTCTTTTCATAGAGCAGTTTCGAAACACTCTGTTTGTAAAGTCTGCAAGTTGATATTTGGACCTCCTTGAGTATTTCGTTTGAAACGGGATTTCTTCACCTATTGCTAGACAGAAGAATTCTCAGTAACTTCTTTGGGTTGCGTGTACTCAACTCACAGAGTTGAATCTTCTTTTAGACAGAACATTTTTGAAACACTCTTTTTATCGAATTTACAAGTGGAGATTTCAAGCGCTTTTCGGCCACAGGTAGAAAAGGAGATATCTTCGTATAAAAACTACAGAGAATCATGTTCAGAAACAACCTTGTGATGTGTGCGTTCCAATCACAGAGTTTAACTTTTTCCTTTCATAGAGCGGTTTGGGAACACTCTGTTTGTAATGTGTGCAAGTGGATAATTGGACCTCCTTGAGGATTTCGTTGTTAACGGGTTTTCTTCATCAAATGCCAGACAGAAGAATTCTCAGTAACTTCTTTGGTTTGCATGTGTTCAACTCACAGTGTTGAAACTTCCTTTAGACAGACCGGATTTGAAACACTCTTTTTGTGGAATTTGCAAGTGGACATTTCAAGCGCTTTGGGCCAATGGTAGAAACGGAAATATCTTCATATAAAAACTAGAGACAATCATTCTCAGAAACCACTTTGTGATGCGTTCGTTCCACTCACAGAGTTTAACCTTCGTTTTCATAGAGCAGTTTGGAAACACTCTCTTTGTAAAGTCTTCAAGTGGATATTTGGACCTCTTTGTGGATTTCATTGGAAACCGGATTTATCAATCTAATGCGAGACACAAGATTTCTTAGTAACTTCTTTGGGTTGCGTGTTTTCAACTCACAGAGTTGAACCTTCCTTTAGACAGAGCAGATTTCAAACAATCTTTTGTGGAATTTGCAAGAGGAGATTTCAAGCCCTTTGGGGCCAATGGTAGAAAAGGAAATATCTACGTATAAAAACAATAGAGAATCATTCTCAGATACCACTTTCTGATGTGTGCATTCCACTCACGGAGTTTAACCTTTCTGTTCATAGAGCCGTTTGGAAACGCTCTGTTTCTAAAGTCTGCAAGTGGATATTTGGACATCTTTGAGGATTTCTTTGGAAAAGGGATTCCTTCATCCAATGCTAGACAGAAGAATTCTCAGTAACTTCTTTGGGTTGCGTGTATTCAACACTCAGAACTGAAACTTCCTTTAGGCAGAGCACATTTGAAACACTCTTTTTGAGGAATTTGCAAGTGGAGATTTCAAGCCCCTTGGGGTCAGTGGTAGAAAAGGTAATATCTTCGAATAAAACCTAGAGAGAATCATTCTCTGAAACCACTTTGTGATGTGTGTGTTCCACTCACAGAGTTTAACCTATCTTTTCACAGAGCAGTTTGGAAACACTCTGTTTGTAAAGTCGGCAGTGGATATTTGGGCCTTCTTGTGGATTTCGTTGGAAACGGGATTCCTTCATCTAATGCTAGACAGAAGAATTCTCAGTAACTTCTTTGTGTTGCGTGTATTCAACTCACAGAGTTTAACCTTCCTCTAAGCAGAGCAGATTTGAAACACACTTTTTGTGGAATTTGAAATTGGAGATTTCAAGAGTTTTGGGGTCAAAGGTAGAAAAGGAAATATCTTCCTATAAAAACAATAGAGAATCATTCTTAGAAACCACTTTGTGATGTGTGTGTTACACTCACAGAGCCTAACATTTCCTTTCATAGAGCAGTTTGGAAACACTGTGTTTGTACCTTCTGCAAGTGGATATTTGGACCTCTTTGTGGATTTCATTGGAAACGGGATTTCTTCATCTAATGCTTGACAGGAGAATTCTCAGTAACTTCTTTGCGTTGCGTGTATTCAATTCACAGAATTTAACCTTCCTTTAGACAGAGAAGCTCTGAAACACTCTTTTTTGTGGAAATTGCAAGTGGAGATTTCAAGCACATTGGGTCCAAATGTAGAAAAGGATTATCTTCTTATAAAAACTACAGAGAATCATTCTCAGAAACCATTTCGTGATGTGTGCGTTCCACTCACAGCGTTTAACCTTTCTTTTCATAGAGCAGTTCGGAAACACTCTGTTTGTAATGTCTGCAAGTGGATAAATCGACCTCTTTGAAGATTTCGTTGGTAACCGGATTTCTTCATCTAATGCTAGACAGAAAAATTCTCCGTAACTTCTTTGGGTTGCGTGTACTCAACTCACAGAGTTGAATCTTCTTTTAGACAGAACATTTTTGAAACACTCTTTTTATCGAATTTACAAGTGGAGATTTCATGCGCTTTTCGGCCACAGGTAGAAAAGGAGATATCTTCGTATAAAAAGTACAGAGAATCATGTTTAGAAACAACCTTGTGATGTGTGCATTCCAATCACAGAGTTTAACTTTTTCCTTTGATAGAGCAGTTTGGGAACACTCTGTTTGTAATGTGTGCAAGTGGATAATTGGACCTCCTTGAGGATTTCGTTGTTAACGGGTTTTCTTCATCAAATGCTAGACAGAAGAATTCTCAGTAACTTCTTTGGGTTGCGTGTATTCAACTCACAGAATTGAACCTTCTTTTAGAGAGAACAGATTTGAAACATTCTTTTTGTGGAATTTACAAATGGAGATTCCAAGCGCTTTGATGTCAAAGGAAGAAAAGGGAATATCTTCCTATAAAAACTCTAGAGAATCATTCTGAGAAACCACGTCTTTATGTGTGCGTTCCACTCGTAGAGTTTAACCTTTCTTCCATGGAGCAGTTTGGAAACACTCTGTTTGTAAATTCTGCAAGAGGATATTTGGACCTCTTTGACGATTTCGTTGGAAACGGGTTTTCTTTATCTAGTGCTAGACAGAAGAATCCTCAGTAACTTCTTTGGGTTGCATGTATTCACCTCACAGAGTTGAACCTTCCTTTAGAGAGAGCAGATTTGAAACACTCTTTTGTGGGATTTGCAAGTGGAGATTTCTAGCGCATTGGGACCAATTGTATAAAAGGAAATATCTTCGTATTTAAACTAGAGAGAATCATTCTCAGAAACCACTTTGTGATCTGTGCGTTCCACTCACAGCGTTTAACCTTTCTTTTCATAGAGCAGTTGGGAAACACTCTGTAACATCTGCAAGTGGATATTTGGATCTCTTTGAGGATTTCGTTGGAGATGCGATTTCTTCATCTAATGCTAGTCAGAAGAAATCTCAGTAACTTATCTGGGTTGCGTGTATTCCACTCATAGAGTTGAACCTTCCTTTTGAGTGAGCAGATTTGAAACACTCTTTTTGTTGAAATTGCAATTGGAGATTTCAAGCACTTTGGGGTCAACGGAAGAAAAGGAAATATCTTCGTACAAAAACTACAGAGAATCATTTTCAGAAACCACCTTGTGATGTGTGTGTTCCACTCACAGCGTTTAACCTTTCTTTTCATAGAGCAGTTTGGAAACACTCTGTTTGTAAAGTCTGCAAGTTGATATTTGGACCTCCTTGAGTATTTCGTTCGAAACGGGATTTCTTCATCTAGTGCTAGACAGAAGAATTCTCAGTAACTTCTTTGGGTTGCGTGTACTCAACTCACAGAGTTGAATCTTCTTTTAGACAGAACATTTTTGAAACACTCTTTTTATCGAATTTACAAGTGGAGATTTCAAGCGCTTTTCGGCCACAGGTAGAAAAGGAGATATCTTCGTATAAAAACTACAGAGAATCATGTTCAGAAACAACCTTGTGATGTGTGCGTTCCAATCACAGAGTTTAACTTTTTCCTTTCATAGAGCGGTTTGGGAACACTCTGTTTGTAATGTGTGCAAGTGGATAATTGGACCTCCTTGAGGATTTCGTTGTTAACGGGTTTTCTTCATCAAATGCTAGACAGAAGAATTCTCAGTAACTTCTTTGGCTTGCATGTATTCAACTCACAGTGTTGAACCTTCCTTTAGACAGAGCGGATTTGAAACACTCTTTTTGTGGAATTTGCAAGTGGACATTTCAAGCGCTTTGGGCCAATGGTAGAAACGGAAATATCTTCATATAAAAACTAGAGACAATCATTCTCAGAAACCACTTTGTGATGCGTTCGTTCCACTCACAGAGTTTAACCTTCGTTTTCATAGAGCAGTTTGGAAACACTCCCTTTGTAAAGTCTTCAAGTGGATATTTGGAACTCTTTGAGGATTTCATTGGAAACCGGATTTATCAATCTAATGCGAGACACAAGATTTCTTAGTAAGTTCTTTGGGTTGCGTGTTTTCAACTCACAGAGTTGAACCTTCCTTTAGACAGAGCAGATTTCAAACAATCTTTTGTGGAATTTGCAAGAGGAGATTTCAAGCCCCTTGGGGCCAATGGTAGAAAAGGAAATATCTACGTATAAAAACAATAGAGAATCATTCTCAGATACCACTTTCTGATGTGTGCGTTCCACTCACGGAGTTTAACCTTTCTGTTCATAGAGCCGTTTGGAAACGCTCTGTTTGTAAAGTCTGCAAGTGGATATTTGGATATCTTTGAGGATTTCTTTGGAAAAGGGATTCCTTCATCCAATGCTAGACAGAAGAATTCTCAGTAACTTCTTTGGGTTGCGTGTATTCAACACACAGAGCTGAAACTTCCTTTAGGCAGAGCACATTTGAAACACTCTTTTTGAGGAATTTGCAAGTGGAGATTTCAAGCCCCTTGGGGTCAGTAGTAGAAAAGGTAATATCTTCGAATAAAAACTAGAGACAATCATTCTCCGAAACCACTTTGTGATGTGTGCATTCCACTCACAGAGTTTAACCTATCTTTTCACAGAGCAGTTTGGAAACACTCTGTTTGTAAAGTCGGCAGTGGATATTTGGGCCTTCTTGTGGATTTCGTTGGAAACGGGATTCCTTCATCTAATGCTAGACAGAAGAATTCTCAGTAACTTCTTTGTGTTGCGTGTATTCAACTCACAGAGTTTAACCTTCCTCTAAGCAGAGCAGATTTGAAACACACTTTTTGTGGAATTTGAAATTGGAGATTTCAAGAGTTTTGGGGTCAAAGGTAGAAAAGGAAATATCTTCCTATAAAAACAATAGAGAATCATTCTTAGAAACCACTTTGTGATGTGTGTGTTACACTCACAGAGCCTAACATTTCCTTTCAAAGAGCAGTTTGGAAACACTGTGTTTGTACCTTCTGCAAGTGGATATTTGGACCTCTTTGTGGATTTCATTGGAAACGGGATTTCTTCATCTAATGCTTGACAGGAGAATTCTCAGTAACTTCTTTGCGTTGCGTGTATTCAATTCACAGAGTTTAACCTTCCTTTAGACAGAGCAGCTTTGAAACACTCTTTTTTGTGGAAATTGCAAGTGGAGATTTCAAGCACATTGGGTACAAATGAAGAAAAGGAATATCTTCGTATAAAAACAACAGAGAATCATTCTCAGAAACCATTTCGTGATGTGTGCATTGCACTCACAGCGTTTAACCTTTCTTTTCATGGAGCAGTTTGGAAACACTCTGTTTGTAATGTCTGCAAGTGGATAAATCGACCTCTTTGAAGATTTCGTTGGTAACCGGATTTCTTCATCTAATGCTAGACAGAAAAATTCTCAGTAACTTCTTTGGGTTGCGTGTACTCAACCCACAGAGTTGAATCTTCTTTTAGACAGAACATTTTTGAAACACTCTTTTTATCGAATTTACAAGTGGAGATTTCATGCGCTTTTCGGCCACAGGTAGAAAAGGAGATATCTTCGTATAAAAACTACAGAGAATCATGTTCAGAAACAACCTTGTGATGTGTGCGTTCCAATCACAGAGTTTAACTTTTTCCTTTCATAGAGCAGTTTGGGAACACTCTGTTTGTAATGTGTGCAAGTGGATAATTGGACCTCCTTGAGGATTTCGTTGTTAACGGGTTTTCTTCATCAAATGCTAGACAGAAGAATTCTCAGTAACTTATTTGGGTTGCGTGTATTCAACTCACAGAATTGAACCTTCTTTTAGAGAGAACAGTTTTGAAACATTCTTTTGGTGGAATTTACAAGTGGAGATTCCAAGCGCTTTGATGTCAAAGGAAGAAAAGGGAATATCTTCCTATAAAAACTCTAGAGAATCATTCTGAGAAACCACGTCTTTATGTGTGCGTTCCACTCATAGAGTTTAACCTTTCTTCCATGGAGCAGTTTGGAAACACTCTGTTTGTAAATTCTGCAAGAGGATATTTGGACCTCTTTGACGATTTCGTTGGAAACGGGTTTTCTTTATCTAGTGCTAGACAGAAGAATCCTCAGTAACTTCTTTGGGTTGCATGTATTCACCTCACAGAGTTGAACCTTCCTTTAGAGAGAGCAGATTTGAAACACTCTTTTGTGGGATTTGCAAGTGGAGATTTCTAGCGCATTGGGACCAATTGTATAAAAGGAAATATCTTCGTATTTAAACTAGAGAGAATCATTCTCAGAAACCACTTTGTGATCTGTGCGTTTCACTCACAGCGTTTAACCTTTCTTTTCATAGAGCAGTTGGGAAACTATCTGTAACATCTGCAAGTGGATATTAGGATCTCTTTGAGGATTTCGTTGGAGACGGGATTTCTTCATCTAATGCTAGTCAGAAGAAATCTCAGTAACTTCTTTGGGTTGCGTGTATTCCACTCATAGAGTTGAACCTTCCTTTAGAGTGAGCAGATTTGAAACACTCTTTTTGTTGAAATTGCAATTGGAGATTTCAAGCACTTTGGGGTCAACGGAAGAAAAGGAAATATCTTCGTACAAAAACTACAGAGAATCATTTTCAGAAACCACCTTGTGATGTGTGTGTTCCACACACAGCGTTTAACCTTTCTTTTCATAGAGCAGTTTCGAAACACTCTGTTTGTAAAGTCTGCAAGTTGATATTTGGACCTCCTTGAGTATTTCGTTTGAAACGGGATTTCTTCATCTAGTGCTAGACAGAAGAATTCTCAGTAACTTCTTTGGGTTGCGTGTACTCAACTCACAGAGTTGAATCTTCTTTTAGACAGAACATTTTTGAAACACTCTTTTTATCGAATTTACAAGTGGAGATTTCAAGCGCTTTTCGGCCACAGGTAGAAAAGGAGATATCTTCGTATAAAAACTACAGAGAATCATGTTCAGAAACAACCTTGTGATGTGTGCGTTCCAATCACAGAGTTTAACTTTTTCCTTTCATAGAGCGGTTTGGGAACACTCTGTTTGTAATGTGTGCAAGTGGATAATTGGACCTCCTTGAGGATTTCGTTGTTAACGGGTTTTCTTCATCAAATGCCAGACAGAAGAATTCTCAGTAACTTCTTTGGTTTGCATGTGTTCAACTCACAGTGTTGAAACTTCCTTTAGACAGACCGGATTTGAAACACTCTTTTTGTGGAATTTGCAAGTGGACATTTCAAGCGCTTTGGGCCAATGGTAGAAACGGAAATATCTTCATATAAAAACTAGAGACAATCATTCTCAGAAACCACTTTGTGATGCGTTCGTTCCACTCACAGAGTTTAACCTTCGTTTTCATAGAGCAGTTTGGAAACACTCTCTTTGTAAAGTCTTCAAGTGGATATTTGGACCTCTTTGTGGATTTCATTGGAAACCGGATTTATCAATCTAATGCGAGACACAAGATTTCTTAGTAACTTCTTTGGGTTGTGTGTTTTCAACTCACAGAGTTGAACCTTCCTTTAGACAGAGCAGATTTCAAACAATCTTTTGTGGAATTTGCAAGAGGAGATTTCAAGCCCTTTGGGGCCAATGGTAGAAAAGGAAATATCTACGTATAAAAACAATAGAGAATCATTCTCAGATACCACTTTCTGATGTGTGCATTCCACTCACGGAGTTTAACCTTTCTGTTCATAGAGCCGTTTGGAAACGCTCTGTTTGTAAAGTCTGCAAGTGGATATTTGGACATCTTTGAGGATTTCTTTGGAAAAGGGATTCCTTCATCCAATGCTAGACAGAAGAATTCTCAGTAACTTCTTTGGGTTGCGTGTATTCAACACACAGAACTGAAACTTCCTTTAGGCAGAGCACATTTGAAACACTCTTTTTGAGGAATTTGCAAGTGGAGATTTCAAGCCCCTTGGGGTCAGTGGTAGGAAAGGTAATATCTTCGAATAAAACCTAGAGAGAATCATTCTCTGAAACCACTTTGTGATGTGTGCATTCCACTCACAGAGTTTAACCTATCTTTTCACAGAGCAGTTTGGAAACACTCTGTTTGTAAAGTCGGCAGTGGATATTTGGGCCTTCTTGTGGATTTCGTTGGAAACGGGATTCCTTCATCTAATGCTAGACAGAAGAATTCTCAGTAACTTCTTTGTGTTGCGTGTATTCAACTCACAGAGTTTAACCTTCCTCTAAGCAGAGCAGATTTGAAACACACTTTTTGTGGAATTTGAAATTGGAGATTTCAAGAGTTTTGGGGTCAAAGGTAGAAAAGGAAATATCTTCCTATAAAAACAATAGAGAATCATTCTTAGAAACCACTTTGTGATGTGTGTGTTACACTCACAGAGCCTAACATTTCCTTTCATAGAGCAGTTTGGAAACACTGTGTTTGTACCTTCTGCAAGTGGATATTTGGACCTCTTTGTGGATTTCATTGGAAACGGGATTTCTTCATCTAATGCTTGACAGGAGAATTCTCAGTAACTTCTTTGCGTTGCGTGTATTCAATTCACAGAATTTAACCTTCCTTTAGACAGAGAAGCTCTGAAACACTCTTTTTTGTGGAAATTGCAAGTGGAGATTTCAAGCACATTGGGTCCAAATGTAGAAAAGGAATATCTTCTTATAAAAACTACAGAGAATCATTCTCAGAAACCATTTCGTGATGTGTGCGTTCCACTCACAGCGTTTAACCTTTCTTTTCATAGAGCAGTTCGGAAACACTCTGTTTGTAATGTCTGCAAGTGGATAAATCGACCTCTTTGAAGATTTCGTTGGTAACCGGATTTCTTCATCTAATGCTAGACAGAAAAATTCTCCGTAACTTCTTTGGGTTGCGTGTACTCAACTCACAGAGTTGAATCTTCTTTTAGACAGAACATTTTTGAAACACTCTTTTTATCGAATTTACAAGTGGAGATTTCATGCGCTTTTCGGCCACAGGTAGAAAAGGAGATATCTTCGTATAAAAAGTACAGAGAATCATGTTCAGAAACAACCTTGTGATGTGTGCATTCCAATCACAGAGTTTAACTTTTTCCTTTGATAGAGCAGTTTGGGAACACTCTGTTTGTAATGTGTGCAAGTGGATAATTGGACCTCCTTGAGGATTTCGTTGTTAACGGGTTTTCTTCATCAAATGCTAGACAGAAGAATTCTCAGTAACTTCTTTGGGTTGCGTGTATTCAACTCACAGAATTGAACCTTCTTTTAGAGAGAACAGATTTGAAACATTCTTTTTGTGGAATTTACAAGTGGAGATTCCAAGCGCTTTGATGTCAAAGGAAGAAAAGGGAATATCTTCCTATAAAAACTCTAGAGAATCATTCTGAGAAACCACGTCTTTATGTGTGCGTTCCACTCATAGAGTTTAACCTTTCTTCCATGGAGCAGTTTGGAAACACTCTGTTTGTAAATTCTGCAAGAGGATATTTGGACCTCTTTGACGATTTCGTTGGAAACGGGTTTTCTTTATCTAGTGCTAGACAGAAGAATCCTCAGTAACTTCTTTGGGTTGCATGTATTCACCTCACAGAGTTGAACCTTCCTTTAGAGAGAGCAGATTTGAAACACTCTTTTGTGGGATTTGCAAGTGGAGATTTCTAGCGCATTGGGACCAATTGTATAAAAGGAAATATCTTCGTATTTAAACTAGAGAGAATCATTCTCAGAAACCACTTTGTGATCTGTGCGTTCCACTCACAGCGTTTAACCTTTCTTTTCATAGAGCAGTTGGGAAACACTCTGTAACATCTGCAAGTGGATATTTGGATCTCTTTGAGGATTTCGTTGGAGATGGGATTTCTTCATCTAATGCTAGTCAGAAGAAATCTCAGTAACTTCTCTGGGTTGCGTGTATTCCACTCATAGAGTTGAACCTTCCTTTTGAGTGAGCAGATTTGAAACACTCTTTTTGTTGAAATTGCAATTGGAGATTTCAAGCACTTTGGGGTCAACGGAAGAAAAGGAAATATCTTCGTACAAAAACTACAGAGAATCATTTTCAGAAACCACCTTGTGATGTGTGTGTTCCACTCACAGCGTTTAACCTTTCTTTTCATAGAGCAGTTTCGAAACACTCTGTTTGTAAAGTCTGCAAGTTGATATTTGGACCTCCTTGAGTATTTCGTTCGAAACGGGATTTCTTCATCTAGTGCTAGACAGAAGAATTCTCAGTAACTTCTTTGGGTTGCGTGTACTCAACTCACAGAGTTGAATCTTCTTTTAGACAGAACATTTTTGAAACACTCTTTTTATCGAATTTACAAGTGGAGATTTCAAGCGCTTTTCGGCCACAGGTAGAAAAGGAGATATCTTCGTATAAAAACTACAGAGAATCATGTTCAGAAACAACCTTGTGATGTGTGCGTTCCAATCACAGAGTTTAACTTTTTCCTTTCATAGAGCGGTTTGGGAACACTCTGTTTGTAATGTGTGCAAGTGGATAATTGGACCTCCTTGAGGATTTCGTTGTTAACGGGTTTTCTTCATCAAATGCTAGACAGAAGAATTCTCAGTAACTTCTTTGGTTTGCATGTATTCAACTCACAGTGTTGAACCTTCCTTTAGACAGAGCGGATTTGAAACACTCTTTTTGTGGAATTTGCAAGTGGACATTTCAAGCGCTTTGGGCCAATGGTAGAAACGGAAATATCTTCATATAAAAACTAGAGACAATCATTCTCAGAAACCACTTTGTGATGCGTTCATTCCACTCACAGAGTTTAACCTTCGTTTTCATAGAGCAGTTTGGAAACACTCCCTTTGTAAAGTCTTCAAGTGGATATTTGGACCTCTTTGAGGATTTCATTGGAAACCGGATTTATCAATCTAATGCGAGACACAAGATTTCTTAGTAACTTCTTTGGGTTGCGTGTTTTCAACTCACAGAGTTGAACCTTCCTTTAGACAGAGCAGATTTCAAACAATCTTTTGTGGAATTTGCAAGAGGAGATTTCAAGCCCCTTGGGGCCAATGGTAGAAAAGGAAATATCTACGTATAAAAACAATAGAGAATCATTCTCAGATACCACTTTCTGATGTGTGCGTTCCACTCACGGAGTTTAACCTTTCTGTTCATAGAGCCGTTTGGAAACACTCTGTTTGTAAAGTCTGCAAGTGGATATTTGGACATCTTTGAGGATTTCTTTGGAAAAGGGATTCCTTCATCCAATGCTAGACAGAAGAATTCTCAGTAACTTCTTTGGGTTGCATGTATTCAACACACAGAACTGAAACTTCCTTTAGGCAGAGCACATTTGAAACACTCTTTTTGAGGAATTTGCAAGTGGAGATTTCAAGCCCCTTGGGGTCAGTGGTAGAAAAGGTAATATCTTCGAATAAAAACTAGAGAGAATCATTCTCCGAAACCACTTTGTGATGTGTGCATTCCACTCACAGAGTTTAACCTATCTTTTCACAGAGCAGTTTGGAAACACTCTGTTTGTAAAGTCGGCAGTGGATATTTGGGCCTTCTTGTGGATTTCGTTGGAAACGGGATTCCTTCATCTAATGTTAGACAGAAGAATTCTCAGTAACTTCTTTGTGTTGCGTGTATTCAACTCACATAGTTTAACCTTCCTCTAAGCAGAGCAGATTTGAAACACACTTTTTGTGGAATTTGAAATTGGAGATTTCAAGAGTTTTGGGGTCAAAGGTAGAAAAGGAAATATCTTCGTATAAAAACAATAGAGAATCATTCCTAGAAACCACTTTGTGATGTGTGTGTTACACTCACAGAGCCTAACATTTCCTTTCATAGAGCAGTTTGGAAACACTGTGTTTGTACCTTCTGCAAGTGGATATTTGGACCTCTTTGTGGATTTCATTGGAAACGGGATTTCTTCATCTAATGCTTGACAGGAGAATTCTCAGTAACTTCTTTGCGTTGCGTGTATTCAATTCACAGAATTTAACCTTCCTTTAGACAGAGCAGCTCTGAAACACTCTTTTTTGTGGAAATTGCAAGTGGAGATTTCAAGCACATTGGGTCCAAATGTAGAAATGGAATATCTTCGTATAAAAACTACAGAGAATCATTCTCAGAAACCATTTCGTGATGTGTGCGTTCCACTCACAGCGTTTAACCTTTCTTTTCATAGAGCAGTTTGGAAACACTCTGTTTGTAATGTCTGCTAGTGGATAAATCGACCTCTTTGAAGATTACGTTGGTAACCGGATTTCTTCATCTAATGCTAGACAGAAAAATTCTCAGTAACTTCTTTGGGTTGCGTGTACTCAACTCACAGAGTTGAATCTTCTTTTAGACAGAACATTTTTGAAACACTCTTTTTATCGAATTTACAAGTGGAGATTTCATGCGCTTTTCGGCCACAGGTAGAAAAGGAGATATCTTCGTATAAAAACTACAGAGAATCATGTTCAGAAACAACCTTGTGATGTGTGCGTTCCAATCACAGAGTTTAACTTTTTCCTTTCATAGAGCAGTTTGGGAACACTCTGTTTGTAATGTGTGCAAGTGGATAATTGGACCTCCTTGAGGATTTCGTTGTTAACGGGTTTTCTTCATCAAATGCTAGACAGAAGAATTCTCAGTAACTTATTTGGGTTGCGTGTATTCAACTCACAGAATTGAACCTTCTTTTAGAGAGAACAGATTTGAAACGTTCTTTTTGTGGAATTTACAAGTGGAGATTCCAAGCGCTTTGATGTCAAAGGAAGAAAAGGGAATATCTTCCTATAAAAACTCTAGAGAATCATTCTGAGAAACCACGTTTTTATGTGTGCGTTCCACTCATAGATTTTAACCTTTCTTCCATGGAGCAGTTTGGAAACACTCTGTTTGTAAATTCTGCAAGAGGATATTTGGACCTCTTTGACGATTTCGTTGGAAACGGGTTTTCTTTATCTAGTGCTAGACAGAAGAATCCTCAGTAACTTCTTTGGGTTGCATGTATTCACCTCACAGAGTTGAACCTTCCTTTAGAGAGAGCAGATTTGAAACACTCTTTTGTGGAATTTGCAAGTGGAGATTTCTAGCGCATTGGGACCAATTGTATAAAGGAAATATCTTCGTATTTAAACTAGAGAGAATCATTCTCAGAAACCACTATGTGATCTGTGCGTTCCACTCACAGCGTTTAACCTTTCTTTTCATAGAGCAGTTGGGAAACACTCTGTAACATCTGCAAGTGGATATTTGGATCTCTTTGAGGATTTCGTTGGAGACGGGATTTCTTCATCTAATGATAGTCAGAAGAAATCTCAGTAACTTCTTTGGGTTGCGTGTATTCCACTCATAGAGTTGAACCTTCCTTTTGAGTGAGCAGATTTGAAACACTCTTTTTGTTGAAATTGCAATTGGAGATTTCAAGCACTTTGGGGTCAACGGAAAAAAAGGAAATATCTTCGTACAAAAACTACAGAGAATCATTTTCAGAAACCACCTTGTGATGTGTGTGTTCCACTCACAGCGTTTAACCTTTCTTTTCATAGAGCAGTTTGGAAACACTCTGTTTGTAAAGTCTGCAAGTTGATATTTGGACCTCCTTGAGTATTTCGTTCGAAACGGGATTTCTTCATCTATTGCTAGACAGAAGAATTCTCAGTAACTTCTTTGGGTTGCGTGTACTCAACTCACAGTGTTGAATCTTCTTTTAGACAGAACATTTTTGAAACACTCTTTTTATCGAATTTACAAGTGGAGATTTCAAGCGCTTTTTGGTCACAGGTAGAAAAGGAGATATCTTCGTATAAAAACTACAGAGAATCATGTTCAGAAACAACGTTGTGATGTGTGCGTTCCAATCACAGAGTTTAACTTTTTCCTTTCATAGAGCGGTTTGGGAACACTCTGTTTGTAATGTGTGCAAGTGGATAATTGGACCTCCTTGAGGATTTCGTTGTTAACGGGTTTTCTTCATCAAATGCTAGACAGAAGAATTCTCAGTAACTTCTTTGGTTTGCATGTATTCAACTCACAGTGTTGAACCTTCCTTTAGACAGAGCGGATTTGAAACACTCTTTTTGTGGAATTTGCAAGTGGACATTTCAAGCGCTTTGGGCCAATGGTAGAAACGGAAATATCTTCATATAAAAACTAGAGACAATCATTCTCAGAAACCACTTTGTGATGCGTTCGTTCCACTCACAGAGTTTAACCTTCGTTTTCATAGAGCAGTTTGGAAACACTCCCTTTGTAAAGTCTTCAAGTGGATATTTGGACCTCTTTGAGGATTTCATTTTAAACCTGATTTATCAATCTAATGCGAGACACAAGATTTCTTAGTAACTTCTTTGGGTTGCGTGTTTTCAACTCACAGAGTTGAACCTTCCTTTAGACAGAGCAGATTTCAAACAATCTTTTGTGGAATTTGCAAGAGGAGATTTCAAGCCCCTTGGGGCCAATGGTAGAAAAGGAAATATCTACGTATAAAAACAATAGAGAATCATTCTCAGATACCACTTTCTGATGTGTGCGTTCCACTCACGGAGTTTAACCTTTCTGTTCATAGAGCCGTTTGGAAACACTCTGTTTGTAAAGTCTGCAAGTGGATATTTGGACATCTTTGAGGATTTCTTTGGAAAAGGGATTCCTTCATCCAATGCTAGACAGAAGAATTCTCAGTAACTTCTTTGGGTTGCGTGTATTCAACACACAGAACTGAAACTTCCTTTAGGCAGAGCACATTTGAAACACTCTTTTTGAGGAATTTGCAAGTGGAGATTTCAAGCCCCTTGGGGTCAGTGGTAGAAAAGGTAATATCTTCGAATAAAAACTAGAGAGAATCATTCTCCGAAACCACTTTGTGATGTGTGCATTCCACTCACAGAGTTTAACCTATCTTTTCACAGAGCAGTTTGGAAACACTCTGTTTGTAAAGTCGGCAGTGGATATTTGGGCCTTCTTGTGGATTTCGTTGGAAACGGGATTCCTTCATCTAATGCTAGACAGAAGAATTCTCAGTAACTTCTTTGTGTTGCGTGTATTCAACTCACAGAGTTTGACCTTCCTCTAAGCAGAGCAGATTTGAAACACACTTTTTGTGGAATTTGAAATTGGAGATTTCAAGAGTTTTGGGGTCAAAGGTAGAAAAGGAAATATCTTCCTATAAAAACAATAGAGAATCATTCTTAGAAACCACTTTGTGATGTGTGTGTTACACTCACAGAGCCTAACATTTCCTTTCATAGAGCAGTTTGGAAACACTGTGTTTGTACCTTCTGCAAGTGGATATTTGGTCCTCTTTGTGGATTTCATTGGAAACGGGATTTCTTCATCTAATGCTTGACAGGAGAATTCTCAGTAACTTCTTTGCGTTGCGTGTATTCAATTCACAGAGTTTAACCTTCCTTTAGACAGAGCAGCTCTGAAACACTCTTTTTTGTGGAAATTGCAAGTGGAGATTTCAAGCACATTGGGTCCAAATGTAGAAAAGGAATATCTTCGTATAAAAACTACAGAGAATCATTCTCAGAAACCATTTCGTGATGTGTGCGTTCCACTCACAGCGTTTAACCTATCTTTTCATAGAGCAGTTCGGAAACACTCTGTTTGTAATGTCTGCAAGTGGATAAATCGACCTCTTTGAAGATTTCATTGGTAACCGGATTTCTTCATCTAATGCTAGACAGAAAAATTCTCAGTAACTTCTTTGGGTTGCGTGTACTCAACTCACAGAGTTGAATCTTCTTTTAGACAGAACATTTTTGAAACACTCTTTTTATCGAATTTACAAGTGGAGATTTCATGCGCTTTTCGGCCACAGGTAGAAAAGGAGATATCTTCGTATAAAAACTACAGAGAATCATGTTCAGAAACAACCTTGTGATGTGTGCGTTCCAATCACAGAGTTTAACTTTTTCCTTTCATAGAGCAGTTTGGGAACACTCTGTTTGTAATGTGTGCAAGTGGATAATTGGACCTCCTTGAGGATTTCGTTGTTAACGGGTTTTCTTCATCAAATGCTAGACAGAAGAATTCTCAGTAACTTCTTTGGGTTGCGTGTATTCAACTCACAGAATTGAACCTTCTTTTAGAGAGAACAGATTTGAAACATTCTTTTTGTGGAATTTACAAGTGGAGATTCCAAGCGCTTTGATGTCAAAGGAAGAAAAGGGAATATCTTCCTATAAAAACTCTAGAGAATCATTCTGAGAAACCACGTCTTTATGTGCGCGTTCCACTCATAGAGTTTAACCTTTCTTCCATGGAGCAGTTTGGAAACACTCTGTTTGTAAATTCTGCAAGAGGATATTTGGACCTCTTTGACGATTTCGTTGGAAACGGGTTTTCTTTATCTAGTGCTAGACAGAAGAATCCTCAGTAACTTCTTTGGGTTGCATGTATTCACCTCACAGAGTTGAACCTTCCTTTAGAGAGAGCAGATTTGAAACACTCTTTTGTGGGATTTGCAAGTGGAGATTTCTAGCGCATTGGGACCAATTGTATAAAAGGAAATATCTTCGTATTTAAACTAGAGAGAATCATTCTCAGAAACCACTTTGTGATCTGTGCGTTCCACTCACAGCATTTAACCTTTCTTTTCATAGAGCTGTTGGGAAACACTCTGTAACATCTGCAAGTGGATATTTGGATCTCTTTGAGGATTTCGTTGGAGACGGGATTTCTTCATCTAATGCTAGTCAGAAGAAATCTCAGTAACTTCTTTGGGTTGCGTGTATTCCACTCATAGAGTTGAACCTTCCTTTAGAGTGAGCAGATTTGAAACACTCTTTTTGTTGAAATTGCAATTGGAGATTTCAAGCACTTTGGTGTCAACGGAAGAAAAGGAAATATCTTCGTACAAAAACTACAGAGAATCATTTTCAGAAACCACCTTGTGATGTGTGTGTTCCACACACAGCGTTTAACCTTTCTTTTCATAGAGCAGTTTCGAAACACTCTGTTTGTAATGTCTGCAAGTTGATATTTGGACCTCCTTGAGTATTTCGTTCGAAACGGGATTTCTTCATCTATTGCTAGACAGAAGAATTCTCAGTAACTTCTTTGGGTTGCGTGTATTCAACACACAGAACTGAAACTTCCTTTAGGCAGAGCACATTTGAAACACTCTTTTTGAGGAATTTGCAAGTGGAGATTTCAAGCCCCTTGGGGTCAGTGGTAGAAAAGGTAATATCTTCGAATAAAAACTAGAGAGAATCATTCTCCGAAACCACTTTGTGATGTGTGCATTCCACTCACAGAGTTTAACCTATCTTTTCACAGAGCAGTTTGGAAACACTCTGTTTGTAAAGTCGGCAGTGGATATTTGGGCCTTCTTGTGGATTTCGTTGGAAACGGGATTCCTTCATCTAATGCTAGACAGAAGAATTCTCAGTAACTTCTTTGTGTTGCGTGTATTCAACTCACAGAGTTTAACCTTCCTCTAAGCAGAGCAGATTTGAAACACACTTTTTGTGGAATTTGAAATTGGAGATTTCAAGAGTTTTGGGGTCAAAGGTAGAAAAGGAAATATCTTCCTATAAAAACAATAGAGAATCATTCTTAGAAACCACTTTGTGATGTGTGTGTTACACTCACAGAGCCTAACATTTCCTTTCATAGAGCAGTTTGGAAACACTGTGTTTGTACCTTCTGCAAGTGGATATTTGGACCTCTTTGTGGATTTCATTGGAAACGGGATTTCTTCATCTAATGCTTGACAGGAGAATTCTCAGTAACTTCTTTGCGTTGCGTGTATTCAATTCACAGAGTTTAACCTTCCTTTAGACAGAGCAGCTCTGAAACACTCTTTTTTGTGGAAATTGCAAGTGGAGATTTCAAGCACATTGGGTACAAATGAAGAAAAGGAATATCTTCGTATAAAAACTACAGAGAATCATTCTCAGAAACCATTTCGTGATGTGTGCGTTCCACTCACAGCGTTTAACCTTTCTTTTCATAGAGCAGTTTGGAAACACTCTGTTTGTAAAGTCTGCAAGTTGATATTTGGACCTCCTTGAGTATTTCGTTCGAAACGGGATTTCTTCATCTAGTGCTAGACAGAAGAATTCTCAGTAACTTCTTTGGGTTGCGTGTACTCAACTCACAGAGTTGAATCTTCTTTTAGACAGAACATTTTTGAAACACTCTTTTTATCGAATTTACAAGTGGAGATTTCATGCGCTTTTCGGCCACAGGTAGAAAAGGAGATATCTTCGTATAAAAACTACAGAGAATCATGTTCAGAAACAACCTTGTGATGCGTGCGTTCCAATCGCAGAGTTTAATTTTTCCTTTCATAGAGCGGTTTGGGAACACTCTGTTTGTAATGTGTGCAAGTGGATAATTGGACCTCCTTGAGGATTTCGTTGTTAACGGGTTTTCTTCATCAAATGCTAGACAGAAGAATTCTCAGTAACTTCTTTGGTTTGCATGTATTCAACTCACAGTGTTGAACCTTCCTTTAGACAGAGCGGATTTGAAACACTCTTTTTGTGGAATTTGCAAGTGGACATTTCAAGCGCTTTGGGCCAATGGTAGAAACGGAAATATCTTCATATAAAAACTAGAGACAATCATTCTCAGAAAGCACTTTGTGATGCGTTCGTTCCACTCACAGTGTTTAACCTTCGTTTTCATAGAGCAGTTTGGAAACACTCCCATTGTAAAGTCTTCAAGTGGATATTTGGACCTCTTTGAGGATTTCTTTGGAAACCGGATTTATCAATCTAATGCGAGACACAAGATTTTTTAGTAACTTCTTTGGGTTGCGTGTTTTCAACTCACAGAGTTGAACCTTCCTTTAGACAGAGCAGATTTCAAACAATCTTTTGTGGAATTTGCAAGAGGAGATTTCAACCCCCTTGGGGCCAATGGTAGAAAAGGAAATATCTACGTATAAAAACAATAGAGAATCATTCTCAGATACCACTTTCTGATGTGTGCGTTCCACTCACGGAGTTTAACCTTTCTGTTCATAGAGCCGTTTGGAAACACTCTGTTTGTAAAGTCTGCAAGCGGATATTTGGACATCTTTGAGGATTTCTTTGGAAAAGGGATTCCTTCATCCAATGCTAGACAGAAGAATTCTCAGTAACTTCTTTGGGTTGCGTGTATTCAACACACAGAACTGAAACTTCCTTTAGGCAGAGCACATTTGAAACACTCTTTTTGAGGAATTTGCAAGTGGAGATTTCAAGCCCGTTGGGGTCAGTGGTAGAAAAGGTAATATCTTCGAATAAAAACTAGAGAGAATCATTCTCCGAAACCACTTTGTGATGTGTGCATTCCACTCACAGAGTTTAACCTATCTTTTCACAGAGCAGTTTGGAAACACTCTGTTTGTAAAGTCGGCAGTGGATATTTGGGCCTTCTTGTGGATTTCGTTGGAAACGGGATTCCTTCATCTAATGCTAGACAGAAGAATTCTCAGTAACTTCTTTGTGTTGCGTGTATTCAACTCACAGAGTTTAACCTTCCTCTAAGCAGAGCAGATTTGAAACACACTTTTTGTGGAATTTGAAATTGGAGATTTCAAGAGTTTTGGGGTCAAAGGTAGAAAATGAAATATCTTCCTATAAAAACAATAGAGAATCATTCTTAGAAACCACTTTGTGATGTGTGTGTTACACTCACAGAGCCTAACATTTCCTTTCATAGAGCAGTTTGGAAACACTGTGTTTGTACCTTCTGCAAGTGGATATTTGGACCTCTTTGTGGATTTCATTGGAAACGGGATTTCTTCATCTAATGCTTGACAGGAGAATTCTCAGTAACTTCTTTGCGTTGCGTGTATTCAATTCACAGAGTTTAACCTTCCTTTAGACAGAGCAGCTCTGAAACACTCTTTTTTGTGGAAATTGCAAGTGGAGATTTCAAGCACATTGGGTACAAATGAAGAAAAGGAATATCTTCGTATAAAAACTACAGAGAATCATTCTCAGAAACCATTTCGTGATGTGTGCGTTCCACTCACAGCGTTTAACCTTTCTTTTCATAGAGCAGTTTGGAAACACTCTGTTTGTAATGTCTGCAAGTGGATAAATCGACCTCTTTGAAGATTTCGTTGGTAACCGGATTTCTTCATCTAATGCTAGACAGAAAAATTCTCAGTAACTTCTTTGGGTTGCGTGTACTCAACTCACAGAGTTGAATCTTCTTTTAGACAGAACATTTTTGAAACACTCTTTTTATCGAATTTACAAGTGGAGATTTCATGCGCTTTTCGGCCACAGGTAGAAAAGGAGATATCTTCGTATAAAAACTACAGAGAATCATGTTCAGAAACAACCTTGTGATGTGTGCGTTCCAATCACAGAGTTTAACTTTTTCCTTTCATAGAGCAGTTTGGGAACACTCTGTTTGTAATGTGTGCAAGTGGATAATTGGACCTCCTTGAGGATTTCGTTGTTAACGGGTTTTCTTCATCAAATGCTAGACAGAAGAATTCTCAGTAACTTCTTTGGGTTGCGTGTATTCAACTCACAGAATTGAACCTTCTTTTAGAGAGAACAGATTTGAGACATTCTTTTGGTGGAATTTACAAGTGGAGATTCCAAGCGCTTTGATGTCAAAGGAAGAAAAGGGAATATCTTCCTATAAAAACTCTAGAGAATCATTCTGAGAAACCACGTCTTTATGTGTGCGTTCCACTCATAGAGTTTAACCTTTCTTCCATGGAGCAGTTTGGAAACACTCTGTTTGTAAATTCTGCAAGAGGATATTTGGACCTCTTTGACGATTTCGTTGGAAACGGGTTTTCTTTATCTAGTGCTAGACAGAAGAATCCTCAGTAACTTCTTTGGGTTGCATGTATTCACCTCACAGAGCTGAACCTTCCTTTAGAGAGAGCAGATTTGAAACACTCTTTTGTGGGATTTGCAAGTGGAGATTTCTAGCGCATTGGGACCAATTGTATAAAAGGAAATATCTTCGTATTTAAACTAGAGAGAATCATTCTCAGAAACCACTTTGTGATCTGTGCGTTCCACTCACAGCATTTAACCTTTCTTTTCATAGAGCTGTTGGGAAACACTCTGTAACATCTGCAAGTGGATATTTGGATCTCTTTGAGGATTTCGTTGGAGACGGGATTTCTTCATCTAATGCTAGTCAGAAGAAATCTCAGTAACTTCTTTGGGTTGCGTGTATTCCACTCATAGAGTTGAACCTTCCTTTAGAGTGAGCAGATTTGAAACACTCTTTTTGTTGAAATTGCAATTGGAGATTTCAAGCACTTTGGGGTCAACGGAAGAAAAGGAAATATCTTCGTACAAAAACTACAGAGAATCATTTTCAGAAACCACCTTGTGATGTGTGTGTTCCACACACAGCGTTTAACCTTTCTTTTCATAGAGCAGTTTCGAAACACTCTGTTTGTAAAGTCTGCAAGTTGATATTTGGACCTCCTTGAGTATTTCGTTCGAAACGGGATTTCTTCATCTAGTGCTAGACAGAAGAATTCTCAGTAACTTCTTTGGGTTGCGTGTACTCAACTCACAGAGTTGAATCTTCTTTTAGACAGAACATTTTTGAAACACTCTTTTTATCGAATTTACAAGTGGAGATTTCAAGCGCTTTTCGGCCACAGGTAGAAAAGGAGATATCTTCGTATAAAAACTACAGAGAATCATGTTCAGAAACAACCTTGTGATGTGTGCGTTCCAATCACAGACTTTAACTTTTTCCTTTCATAGAGCGGTTTGGGAACACTCTGTTTGTAATGTGTGCAAGTGGATAATTGGACCTCCTTGAGGATTTCGTTGTTAACGGGTTTTCTTCATCAAATGCTAGACAGAAGAATTCTCAGTAACTTCTTTGGTTTGCATGTATTCAACTCACAGTGTTGAACCTTCCTTTAGACAGAGCGGATTTGAAACACTCTTTTTGTGGAATTTGCAAGTGGACATTTCAAGCGCTTTGGGCCAATGGTAGAAACGGAAATATCTTCATATAAAAACTAGAGACAATCATTCTCAGAAACCACTTTGTGATGCGTTCGTTCCACTCACAGAGTTTAACCTTCGTTTTCATAGAGCAGTTTGGAAACACTCCCTTTGTAAAGTCTTCAAGTGGATATTTGGACCTCTTTGAGGATTTCATTGGAAACCGGATTTATCAATCTAAGGCGAGACACAAGATTTCTTAGTAACTTCTTTGGGTTGTGTGTTTTCAACACACAGAGTTGAACCTTCCTTTAGACAGAGCAGATTTCAAACAATCTTTTGTGGAATTTGCAAGAGGAGATTTCAAGCCCTTTGGGGCCAATGGTAGAAAAGGAAATATCTACGTATAAAAACAATAGAGAATCATTCTCAGATACCACTTTCTGATGTGTGCATTCCACTCACGGAGTTTAACCTTTCTGTTCATAGAGCCGTTTGGAAACGCTCTGTTTGTAAAGTCTGCAAGTGGATATTTGGATATCTTTGAGGATTTCTTTGGGAAAGGGATTCCTTCATCCAATGCTAGACAGAAGAATTCTCAGTAACTTCTTTGGGTTGCGTGTATTCAACACACAGAACTGAAACTTCCTTTAGGCAGAGCACATTTGAAACACTCTTTTTGAGGAATTTGCAAGTGGAGATTTCAAGCCCCTTGGGGTCAGTGTTAGAAAAGGTAATATCTTCGAATAAAAACTAGAGACAATCATTCTCCGAAACCACTTTGTGATGTGTGCATTCCACTCACAGAGTTTAACCTATCTTTTCACAGAGCAGTTTGGAAACACTCTGTTTGTAAAGTCGGCAGTGGATATTTGGGCCATCTTGTGGATTTCATTTTAAACGGGATTCCTTCATCTAATGCTAGACAGAAGAATTCTCAGTAACTTCTTTGTGTTGCGTGTATTCAACTCACAGAGTTTAACCTTCCTCTAAGCAGAGCAGATTTGAAACACACTTTTTGTGGAATTTGAAATTGGAGATTTCAAGAGTTTTGGGGTCAAAGGTAGAAAAGGAAATATCTTCCTATAAAAACAATAGAGAATCATTCTTAGAAACCACTTTGTGATGTGTGTGTTACACTCACAGAGCCTAACATTTCCTTTCATAGAGCAGTTTGGAAACACTGTGTTTGTACCTTCTGCAAGTGGATATTTGGACCTCTTTGTGGATTTCATTGGAAACGGGATTTCTTCATCTAATGCTTGACAGGAGAATTCTCAGTAACTTCTTTGCGTTGCGTGTATTCAATTCACAGAGTTTAACCTTCCTTTAGACAGAGCAGCTCTGAAACACTCTTTTTTGTGGAAATTGCAAGTGGAGATTTCAAGCACATTGGGTACAAATGAAGAAAAGGAATATCTTCGTATAAAAACTACAGAGAATCATTCTCAGAAACCATTTCGTGATGTGTGCGTTCCACTCACAGCGTTTAACCTTTCTTTTCATAGAGCAGTTTGGAAACACTCTGTTTGTAAAGTCTGCAAGTTGATATTTGGACCTCCTTGAGTATTTCGTTCGAAACGGGATTTCTTCATCTAGTGCTAGACAGAAGAATTCTCAGTAACTTCTTTGGGTTGCGTGTACTCAACTCACAGAGTTGAATCTTCTTTTAGACAGAACATTTTTGAAACACTCTTTTTATCGAATTTACAAGTGGAGATTTCAAGCGCTTTTCGGCCACAGGTAGAAAAGGAGATATCTTCGTATAAAAACTACAGAGAATCATGTTCAGAAACAACCTTGTGATGCGTGCGTTCCAATCACAGAATTTGATTTTTCCTTTCATAGAGCGGTTTGGGAACACTCTGTTTGTAATGTGTGCAAGTGGATAATTGGACCTCCTTGAGGATTTCGTTGTTAACGGGTTTTCTTCGTCAAATGCTAGACAGAAGAATTCTCAGTAACTTCTTTGGTTTGCATGTATTCAACTCACAGTGTTGAACCTTCCTTTAGACAGAGCGGATTTGAAACACTCTTTTTGTGGAATTTGCAAGTGGACATTTCAAGCGCTTTGGGCCAATGGTAGAAACGGAAATATCTTCATATAAAAACTAGAGACAATCATTCTCAGAAACCACTTTGTGATGCGTTCGTTCCACTCACAGTGTTTAACCTTCGTTTTCATAGAGCAGTTTGGAAACACTCCCATTGTAAAGTCTTCAAGTGGATATTTGGACCTCTTTGAGGATTTCATTGGAAACCGGATTTATCAATCTAATGCGAGACACAAGATTTCTTAGTAACTTCTTTGGGTTGCGTGTTTTCAACTCACAGAGTTGAACCTTCCTTTAGACAGAGCAGATTTCAAACAATCTTTTGTGGAATTTGCAAGAGGAGATTTCAAGCCCCTTGGGGCCAATGGTAGAAAAGGAAATATCTACGTATAAAAACAATAGAGAATCATTCTCAGATACCACTTTCTGATGTGTGCGTTCCACTCATGGAGTTTAACCTTTCTGTTCATAGAGCCGTTTGGAAACACTCTGTTTGTAAAGTCTGCAAGCGGATATTTGGACATCTTTGAGGATTTCTTTGGAAAAGGGATTCCTTCATCCAATGCTAGACAGAAGAATTCTCAGTAACTTCTTTGGGTTGCGTGTATTCAACACACAGAACTGAAACTTCCTTTAGGCAGAGCACTTTTGAAACACTCTTTTTGAGGAATTTGCAAGTGGAGATTTCAAGCCCCTTGGGGTCAGTGGTAGAAATGGTAATATCTTCGAATAAAAACTAGAGAGAATCATTCTCCGAAACCACTTTGTGATGTGTGCATTCCACTCACAGAGTTTAACCTATCTTTTCACAGAGCAGTTTGGAAACACTCTGTTTGTAAAGTCGGCAGTGGATATTTGGGCCTTCTTATGGATTTCGTTGGAAACGGGATTTCTTCATCTAATGCTAGACAGAAGAATTCTCAGTAACTTCTTTGTGTTGCGTGTATTCAACTCACAGAGTTTAACCTTCCTCTAAGCAGAGCAGATTTGAAACACACTTTTTGTGGAATTTGAAATTGGAGATTTCAAGAGTTTTGGGGTCAAAGGTAGAAAAGGAAATATCTTCCTATAAAAACAATAGAGAATCATTCTTAGAAACCACTTTGTGATGTGTGTGTTACACTCACAGAGCCTAACATTTCCTTTCATAGAGCAGTTTGGAAACACTGTGTTTGTACCTTCTGCAAGTGGATATTTGGACCTCTTTGTGGATTTCATTGGAAACGGGATTTCTTCATCTAATGCTTGACAGGAGAATTCTCAGTAACTTCTTTGCGTTGCGTGTATTCAATTCACAGAGTTTAACCTTCCTTTAGACAGAGCAGCTCTGAAACACTCTTTTTTGTGGAAATTGCAAGTGGAGATTTCAAGCACATTGGGTACAAATGAAGAAAAGGAATATCTTCGTATAAAAACTACAGAGAATCATTCTCAGAAACCATTTCGTGATGTGTGCGTTCCACTCACAGCGTTTAACCTTTCTTTTCATAGAGCAGTTCGGAAACACTCTGTTTGTAATGTCTGCAAGTGGATAAATCCACCTCTTTGAAGATTTCGTTGGTAACCGGATTTCTTCATCTAATGCTAGACAGAAAAATTCTCAGTAACTTCTTTGGGTTGCGTGTACTCAACTCACAGAGTTGAATCTTCTTTTAGACAGAACATTTTTGAAACACTCTTTTTATCGAATTTACAAGTGGAGATTTCATGCGCTTTTCGGCCACAGGTAGAAAAGGAGATATCTTCGTATAAAAAGTACAGAGAATCATGTTCAGAAACAACCTTGTGTTGTGTGCGTTCCAATCACAGAGTTTAACTTTTTCCTTTCATAGAGCAGTTTGGGAACACTCTGTTTGTAATGTGTGCAAGTGGGTAATTGGACCTCCTTGAGGATTTCGTTGTTAACGGGTTTTCTTCATCAAATGCTAGACAGAAGAATTCTCAGTAACTTCTTTGGGTTGCGTGTATTCAACTCACAGAATTGAACCTTCTTTTAGAGAGAACAGATTTGAAACATTCTTTTTGTGGAATTTACAAGTGGAGATTCCAAGCGCTTTGATGTCAAAGGAAGAAAAGGGAATATCTTCCTATAAAACTCTAGAGAATCATTCTTAGAAACCACGTCTTTATGTGTGCGTTCCACTCATAGAGTTTAACCTTTCTTCCATGGAGCAGTTTGGAAACACTCTGTTTGTAAATTCTGCAAGAGGATATTTGGACCTCTTTGACGATTTCTTTGGAAACGGGTTTTCTTTATCTAGTGCTAGACAGAAGAATCCTCAGTAACTTCTTTGGGTTGCATGTATTCACCTCACAGAGTTGAACCTTCCTTTAGAGAGAGCAGATTTGAAACACTCTTTTGTGGGATTTGCAAGTGGAGATTTCTAGCGCATTGGGACCAATTGTATAAAAGGAAATATCTTCGTATTTAAACTAGAGAGAATCATTCTCAGAAACCACTTTGTGATCTGTGCGTTCCACTCACAGCGTTTAACCTTTCTTTTCATAGAGCAGTTGGGAAACACTCTGTAACATCTGCAAGTGGATATTTGGATCTCTTTGAGGATTTCGTTGGAGACGGGATTTCTTCATCTAATGCTAGTCAGAAGAAATCTCAGTAACTTCTTTGGGTTGCGTGTATTCCACTCATAGAGTTGAACCTTCCTTTAGAGTGAGCAGATTTGAAACACTCTTTTTGTTGAAATTGCAATTGGAGATTTCAAGTACTTTGGGGTCAACGGAAGAAAAGGAAATATATTCGTACAAAAACTACAGAGAATCATTTTCAGAAACCACCTTGTGATGTGTGTGTTCCACACACAGCGTTTAACCTTTCTTTTCATAGAGCAGTTTGGAAACACTCTGTTTGTAAAGTCTGCAAGTTGATATTTGGACCTCCTTGAGTATTTCGTTCGAAACGGGATTTCTTCATCTATTGCTAGACAGAAGAATTCTCAGTAACTTCTTTGGGTTGCGTGTACTCAACTCACAGAGTTGAATCTTCTTTTAGACAGAACATTTTTGAAACACTCTTTTTATCGAATTTACAAGTGGAGATTTCAAGCGCTTTTCGGCCCCAGGTAGAAAAGGAGATATCTTCGTATAAAAACTACAGAGAATCATGTTCAGAAACAACCTTGTGATGCGTGCGTTCCAATCACAGAGTTTAATTTTTCCTTTCATAGAGCGGTTTGGGAACACTCTGTTTGTAATGTGTGCAAGTGGATAATTGGACCTCCTTGAGGATTTCGTTGTTAACGGGTTTTCTTCATCAAATGCTAGACAGAAGAATTCTCAGTAACTTCTTTGGTTTGCATGTATTCAACTCACAGTGTTGAACCTTCCTTTAGACAGAGCGGATTTGAAACACTCTTTTTGTGGAATTTGCAAGTGGACATTTCAAGCGCTTTGGGCCAATGGTAGAAACGGAAATATCTTCATATAAAAACTAGAGACAATCATTCTCAGAAAGCACTTTGTGATGCGTTCGTTCCACTCACAGTGTTTAACCTTCGTTTTCATAGAGCAGTTTGGAAACACTCCCATTGTAAAGTCTTCAAGTGGATATTTGGACCTCTTTGAGGATTTCATTGGAAACCGGATTTATCAATCTAATGCGAGACACAAGATTTTTTAGTAACTTCTTTGGGTTGCGTGTTTTCAACTCACAGAGTTGAACCTTCCTTTAGACAGAGCAGATTTCAAACAATCTTTTGTGGAATTTGCAAGAGGAGATTTCAACCCCCTTGGGGCCAATGGTAGAAAAGGAAATATCTACGTATAAAAACAATAGAGAATCATTCTCAGATACCACTTTCTGATGTGTGCGTTCCACTCACGGAGTTTAACCTTTCTGTTCATAGAGCCGTTTGGAAACACTCTGTTTGTAAAGTCTGCAAGCGGATATTTGGACATCTTTGAGGATTTCTTTGGAAAAGGGATTCCTTCATCCAATGCTAGACAGAAGAATTCTCAGTAACTTCTTTGGGTTGCGTGTATTCAACACACAGAACTGAAACTTCCTTTAGGCAGAGCACATTTGAAACACTCTTTTTGAGGAATTTGCAAGTGGAGATTTCAAGCCCGTTGGGGTCAGTGGTAGAAAAGGTAATATCTTCGAATAAAAACTAGAGAGAATCATTCTCCGAAACCACTTTGTGATGTGTGCATTCCACTCACAGAGTTTAACCTATCTTTTCACAGAGCAGTTTGGAAACACTCTGTTTGTAAAGTCGGCAGTGGATATTTGGGCCTTCTTGTGGATTTCGTTGGAAACGGGATTCCTTCATCTAATGCTAGACAGAAGAATTCTCAGTAACTTCTTTGTGTTGCGTGTATTCAACTCACAGAGTTTAACCTTCCTCTAAGCAGAGCAGATTTGAAACACACTTTTTGTGGAATTTGAAATTGGAGATTTCAAGAGTTTTGGGGTCAAAGGTAGAAAATGAAATATCTTCCTATAAAAACAATAGAGAATCATTCTTAGAAACCACTTTGTGATGTGTGTGTTACACTCACAGAGCCTAACATTTCCTTTCATAGAGCAGTTTGGAAACACTGTGTTTGTACCTTCTGCAAGTGGATATTTGGACCTCTTTGTGGATTTCATTGGAAACGGGATTTCTTCATCTAATGCTTGACAGGAGAATTCTCAGTAACTTCTTTGCGTTGCGTGTATTCAATTCACAGAGTTTAACCTTCCTTTAGACAGAGCAGCTCTGAAACACTCTTTTTTGTGGAAATTGCAAGTGGAGATTTCAAGCACATTGGGTACAAATGAAGAAAAGGAATATCTTCGTATAAAAACTACAGAGAATCATTCTCAGAAACCATTTCGTGATGTGTGCGTTCCACTCACAGCGTTTAACCTTTCTTTTCATAGAGCAGTTTGGAAACACTCTGTTTGTAATGTCTGCAAGTGGATAAATCGACCTCTTTGAAGATTTCGTTGGTAACCGGATTTCTTCATCTAATGCTAGACAGAAAAATTCTCAGTAACTTCTTTGGGTTGCGTGTACTCAACTCACAGAGTTGAATCTTCTTTTAGACAGAACATTTTTGAAACACTCTTTTTATCGAATTTACAAGTGGAGATTTCATGCGCTTTTCGGCCACAGGTAGAAAAGGAGATATCTTCGTATAAAAACTACAGAGAATCATGTTCAGAAACAACCTTGTGATGTGTGCGTTCCAATCACAGAGTTTAACTTTTTCCTTTCATAGAGCAGTTTGGGAACACTCTGTTTGTAATGTGTGCAAGTGGATAATTGGACCTCCTTGAGGATTTCGTTGTTAACGGGTTTTCTTCATCAAATGCTAGACAGAAGAATTCTCAGTAACTTCTTTGGGTTGCGTGTATTCAACTCACAGAATTGAACCTTCTTTTAGAGAGAACAGATTTGAGACATTCTTTTGGTGGAATTTACAAGTGGAGATTCCAAGCGCTTTGATGTCAAAGGAAGAAAAGGGAATATCTTCCTATAAAAACTCTAGAGAATCATTCTGAGAAACCACGTCTTTATGTGTGCGTTCCACTCATAGAGTTTAACCTTTCTTCCATGGAGCAGTTTGGAAACACTCTGTTTGTAAATTCTGCAAGAGGATATTTGGACCTCTTTGACGATTTCGTTGGAAACGGGTTTTCTTTATCTAGTGCTAGACAGAAGAATCCTCAGTAACTTCTTTGGGTTGCATGTATTCACCTCACAGAGCTGAACCTTCCTTTAGAGAGAGCAGATTTGAAACACTCTTTTGTGGGATTTGCAAGTGGAGATTTCTAGCGCATTGGGACCAATTGTATAAAAGGAAATATCTTCGTATTTAAACTAGAGAGAATCATTCTCAGAAACCACTTTGTGATCTGTGCGTTCCACTCACAGCATTTAACCTTTCTTTTCATAGAGCTGTTGGGAAACACTCTGTAACATCTGCAAGTGGATATTTGGATCTCTTTGAGGATTTCGTTGGAGACGGGATTTCTTCATCTAATGCTAGTCAGAAGAAATCTCAGTAACTTCTTTGGGTTGCGTGTATTCCACTCATAGAGTTGAACCTTCCTTTAGAGTGAGCAGATTTGAAACACTCTTTTTGTTGAAATTGCAATTGGAGATTTCAAGCACTTTGGGGTCAACGGAAGAAAAGGAAATATCTTCGTACAAAAACTACAGAGAATCATTTTCAGAAACCACCTTGTGATGTGTGTGTTCCACACACAGCGTTTAACCTTTCTTTTCATAGAGCAGTTTGGAAACACTCTGTTTGTAAAGTCTGCAAGTTGATATTTGGACCTCCTTGAGTATTTCGTTCGAAACGGGATTTCTTCATCTATTGCTAGACAGAAGAATTCTCAGTAACTTCTTTGGGTTGCGTGTACTCAACTCACAGAGTTGAATCTTCTTTTAGACAGAACATTTTTGAAACACTCTTTTTATCGAATTTACAAGTGGAGATTTCAAGCGCTTTTCGGCCCCAGGTAGAAAAGGAGATATCTTCGTATAAAAACTACAGAGAATCATGTTCAGAAACAACCTTGTGATGCGTGCGTTCCAATCACAGAGTTTAATTTTTCCTTTCATAGAGCGGTTTGGGAACACTCTGTTTGTAATGTGTGCAAGTGGATAATTGGACCTCCTTGAGGATTTCGTTGTTAACGGGTTTTCTTCATCAAATGCTAGACAGAAGAATTCTCAGTAACTTCTTTGGTTTGCATGTATTCAACTCACAGTGTTGAACCTTCCTTTAGACAGAGCGGATTTGAAACACTCTTTTTGTGGAATTTGCAAGTGGACATTTCAAGCGCTTTGGGCCAATGGTAGAAACGGAAATATCTTCATATAAAAACTAGAGACAATCATTCTCAGAAACCACTTTGTGATGCGTTCGTTCCACTCACAGAGTTTAACCTTCGTTTTCATAGAGCAGTTTGGAAACACTCCCTTTGTAAAGTCTTCAAGTGGATATTTGGACCTCTTTGAGGATTTCATTGGAAACCGGATTTATCAATCTAAGGCGAGACACAAGATTTCTTAGTAACTTCTTTGGGTTGTGTGTTTTCAACACACAGAGTTGAACCTTCCTTTAGACAGAGCAGATTTCAAACAATCTTTTGTGGAATTTGCAAGAGGAGATTTCAAGCCCTTTGGGGCCAATGGTAGAAAAGGAAATATCTACGTATAAAAACAATAGAGAATCATTCTCAGATACCACTTTCTGATGTGTGCATTCCACTCACGGAGTTTAACCTTTCTGTTCATAGAGCCGTTTGGAAACGCTCTGTTTGTAAAGTCTGCAAGTGGATATTTGGATATCTTTGAGGATTTCTTTGGGAAAGGGATTCCTTCATCCAATGCTAGACAGAAGAATTCTCAGTAAATTCTTTGGGTTGCGTGTATTCAACACACAGAACTGAAACTTCCTTTAGGCAGAGCACATTTGAAACACTCTTTTTGAGGAATTTGCAAGTGGAGATTTCAAGCCCCTTGGGGTCAGTGTTAGAAAAGGTAATATCTTCGAATAAAAACTAGAGACAATCATTCTCCGAAACCACTTTGTGATGTGTGCATTCCACTCACAGAGTTTAACCTATCTTTTCACAGAGCAGTTTGGAAACACTCTGTTTGTAAAGTCGGCAGTGGATATTTGGGCCATCTTGTGGATTTCATTTTAAACGGGATTCCTTCATCTAATGCTAGACAGAAGAATTCTCAGTAACTTCTTTGTGTTGCGTGTATTCAACTCACAGAGTTTAACCTTCCTCTAAGCAGAGCAGATTTGAAACACACTTTTTGTGGAATTTGAAATTGGAGATTTCAAGAGTTTTGGGGTCAAAGGTAGAAAAGGAAATATCTTCCTATAAAAACAATAGAGAATCATTCTTAGAAACCACTTTGTGATGTGTGTGTTACACTCACAGAGCCTAACATTTCCTTTCATAGAGCAGTTTGGAAACACTGTGTTTGTACCTTCTGCAAGTGGATATTTGGACCTCTTTGTGGATTTCATTGGAAACGGGATTTCTTCATCTAATGCTTGACAGGAGAATTCTCAGTAACTTCTTTGCGTTGCGTGTATTCAATTCACAGAGTTTAACCTTCCTTTAGACAGAGCAGCTCTGAAACACTCTTTTTTGTGGAAATTGCAAGTGGAGATTTCAAGCACATTGGGTACAAATGAAGAAAAGGAATATCTTCGTATAAAAACTACAGAGAATCATTCTCAGAAACCATTTCGTGATGTGTGCGTTCCACTCACAGCGTTTAACCTTTCTTTTCATAGAGCAGTTTGGAAACACTCTGTTTGTAAAGTCTGCAAGTTGATATTTGGACCTCCTTGAGTATTTCGTTCGAAACGGGATTTCTTCATCTAGTGCTAGACAGAAGAATTCTCAGTAACTTCTTTGGGTTGCGTGTACTCAACTCACAGAGTTGAATCTTCTTTTAGACAGAACATTTTTGAAACACTCTTTTTATCGAATTTACAAGTGGAGATTTCAAGCGCTTTTCGGCCACAGGTAGAAAAGGAGATATCTTCGTATAAAAACTACAGAGAATCATGTTCAGAAACAACCTTGTGATGCGTGCGTTCCAATCACAGAATTTGATTTTTCCTTTCATAGAGCGGTTTGGGAACACTCTGTTTGTAATGTGTGCAAGTGGATAATTGGACCTCCTTGAGGATTTCGTTGTTAACGGGTTTTCTTCGTCAAATGCTAGACAGAAGAATTCTCAGTAACTTCTTTGGTTTGCATGTATTCAACTCACAGTGTTGAACCTTCCTTTAGACAGAGCGGATTTGAAACACTCTTTTTGTGGAATTTGCAAGTGGACATTTCAAGCGCTTTGGGCCAATGGTAGAAACGGAAATATCTTCATATAAAAACTAGAGACAATCATTCTCAGAAACCACTTTGTGATGCGTTCGTTCCACTCACAGTGTTTAACCTTCGTTTTCATAGAGCAGTTTGGAAACACTCCCATTGTAAAGTCTTCAAGTGGATATTTGGACCTCTTTGAGGATTTCATTGGAAACCGGATTTATCAATCTAATGCGAGACACAAGATTTCTTAGTAACTTCTTTGGGTTGCGTGTTTTCAACTCACAGAGTTGAACCTTCCTTTAGACAGAGCAGATTTCAAACAATCTTTTGTGGAATTTGCAAGAGGAGATTTCAAGCCCCTTGGGGCCAATGGTAGAAAAGGAAATATCTACGTATAAAAACAATAGAGAATCATTCTCAGATACCACTTTCTGATGTGTGCGTTCCACTCATGGAGTTTAACCTTTCTGTTCATAGAGCCGTTTGGAAACACTCTGTTTGTAAAGTCTGCAAGCGGATATTTGGACATCTTTGAGGATTTCTTTGGAAAAGGGATTCCTTCATCCAATGCTAGACAGAAGAATTCTCAGTAACTTCTTTGGGTTGCGTGTATTCAACACACAGAACTGAAACTTCCTTTAGGCAGAGCACTTTTGAAACACTCTTTTTGAGGAATTTGCAAGTGGAGATTTCAAGCCCCTTGGGGTCAGTGGTAGAAATGGTAATATCTTCGAATAAAAACTAGAGAGAATCATTCTCCGAAACCACTTTGTGATGTGTGCATTCCACTCACAGAGTTTAACCTATCTTTTCACAGAGCAGTTTGGAAACACTCTGTTTGTAAAGTCGGCAGTGGATATTTGGGCCTTCTTATGGATTTCGTTGGAAACGGGATTTCTTCATCTAATGCTAGACAGAAGAATTCTCAGTAACTTCTTTGTGTTGCGTGTATTCAACTCACAGAGTTTAACCTTCCTCTAAGCAGAGCAGATTTGAAACACACTTTTTGTGGAATTTGAAATTGGAGATTTCAAGAGTTTTGGGGTCAAAGGTAGAAAAGGAAATATCTTCCTATAAAAACAATAGAGAATCATTCTTAGAAACCACTTTGTGATGTGTGTGTTACACTCACAGAGCCTAACATTTCCTTTCATAGAGCAGTTTGGAAACACTGTGTTTGTACCTTCTGCAAGTGGATATTTGGACCTCTTTGTGGATTTCATTGGAAACGGGATTTCTTCATCTAATGCTTGACAGGAGAATTCTCAGTAACTTCTTTGCGTTGCGTGTATTCAATTCACAGAGTTTAACCTTCCTTTAGACAGAGCAGCTCTGAAACACTCTTTTTTGTGGAAATTGCAAGTGGAGATTTCAAGCACATTGGGTACAAATGAAGAAAAGGAATATCTTCGTATAAAAACTACAGAGAATCATTCTCAGAAACCATTTCGTGATGTGTGCGTTCCACTCACAGCGTTTAACCTTTCTTTTCATAGAGCAGTTCGGAAACACTCTGTTTGTAATGTCTGCAAGTGGATAAATCCACCTCTTTGAAGATTTCGTTGGTAACCGGATTTCTTCATCTAATGCTAGACAGAAAAATTCTCAGTAACTTCTTTGGGTTGCGTGTACTCAACTCACAGAGTTGAATCTTCTTTTAGACAGAACATTTTTGAAACACTCTTTTTATCGAATTTACAAGTGGAGATTTCATGCGCTTTTCGGCCACAGGTAGAAAAGGAGATATCTTCGTATAAAAAGTACAGAGAATCATGTTCAGAAACAACCTTGTGTTGTGTGCGTTCCAATCACAGAGTTTAACTTTTTCCTTTCATAGAGCAGTTTGGGAACACTCTGTTTGTAATGTGTGCAAGTGGGTAATTGGACCTCCTTGAGGATTTCGTTGTTAACGGGTTTTCTTCATCAAATGCTAGACAGAAGAATTCTCAGTAACTTCTTTGGGTTGCGTGTATTCAACTCACAGAATTGAACCTTCTTTTAGAGAGAACAGATTTGAAACATTCTTTTTGTGGAATTTACAAGTGGAGATTCCAAGCGCTTTGATGTCAAAGGAAGAAAAGGGAATATCTTCCTATAAAACTCTAGAGAATCATTCTTAGAAACCACGTCTTTATGTGTGCGTTCCACTCATAGAGTTTAACCTTTCTTCCATGGAGCAGTTTGGAAACACTCTGTTTGTAAATTCTGCAAGAGGATATTTGGACCTCTTTGACGATTTCTTTGGAAACGGGTTTTCTTTATCTAGTGCTAGACAGAAGAATCCTCAGTAACTTCTTTGGGTTGCATGTATTCACCTCACAGAGTTGAACCTTCCTTTAGAGAGAGCAGATTTGAAACACTCTTTTGTGGGATTTGCAAGTGGAGATTTCTAGCGCATTGGGACCAATTGTATAAAAGGAAATATCTTCGTATTTAAACTAGAGAGAATCATTCTCAGAAACCACTTTGTGATCTGTGCGTTCCACTCACAGCGTTTAACCTTTCTTTTCATAGAGCAGTTGGGAAACACTCTGTAACATCTGCAAGTGGATATTTGGATCTCTTTGAGGATTTCGTTGGAGACGGGATTTCTTCATCTAATGCTAGTCAGAAGAAATCTCAGTAACTTCTTTGGGTTGCGTGTATTCCACTCATAGAGTTGAACCTTCCTTTAGAGTGAGCAGATTTGAAACACTCTTTTTGTTGAAATTGCAATTGGAGATTTCAAGTACTTTGGGGTCAACGGAAGAAAAGGAAATATATTCGTACAAAAACTACAGAGAATCATTTTCAGAAACCACCTTGTGATGTGTGTGTTCCACACACAGCGTTTAACCTTTCTTTTCATAGAGCAGTTTGGAAACACTCTGTTTGTAAAGTCTGCAAGTTGATATTTGGACCTCCTTGAGTATTTCGTTCGAAACGGGATTTCTTCATCTATTGCTAGACAGAAGAATTCTCAGTAACTTCTTTGGGTTGCGTGTACTCAACTCACAGAGTTGAATCTTCTTTTAGACAGAACATTTTTGAAACACTCTTTTTATCGAATTTACAAGTGGAGATTTCAAGCGCTTTTCGGCCCCAGGTAGAAAAGGAGATATCTTCGTATAAAAACTACAGAGAATCATGTTCAGAAACAACCTTGTGATGCGTGCGTTCCAATCACAGAGTTTAATTTTTCCTTTCATAGAGCGGTTTGGGAACACTCTGTTTGTAATGTGTGCAAGTGGATAATTGGACCTCCTTGAGGATTTCGTTGTTAACGGGTTTTCTTCATCAAATGCTAGACAGAAGAATTCTCAGTAACTTCTTTGGTTTGCATGTATTCAACTCACAGTGTTGAACCTTCCTTTAGACAGAGCGGATTTGAAACACTCTTTTTGTGGAATTTGCAAGTGGACATTTCAAGCGCTTTGGGCCAATGGTAGAAACGGAAATATCTTCATATAAAAACTAGAGACAATCATTCTCAGAAACCACTTTGTGATGCGTTCGTTCCACTCACAGTGTTTAAACTTCGTTTTCATAGAGCAGTTTGGAAACACTCCCATTGTAAAGTCTTCAAGTGGATATTTGGACCTCTTTGAGGATTTCATTGGAAACCGGATTTATCAATCTAATGCGAGACACAAGATTTCTTAGTAACTTCTTTGGGTTGCGTGTTTTCAACTCACAGAGTTGAACCTTCCTTTAGACAGAGCAGATTTCAAACAATCTTTTGTGGAATTTGCAAGAGGAGATTTCAAGCCCCTTGGGGCCAATGGTAGAAAAGGAAATATCTACGTATAAAAACAATAGAGAATCATTCTCAGATACCACTTTCTGATGTGTGCATTCCACTCACGGAGTTTAACCTTTCTGTTCATAGAGCCGTTTGGAAACGCTCTGTTTGTAAAGTCTGCAAGTGGATATTTGGATATCTTTGAGGATTTCTTTGGAAAAGGGATTCCTTCATCCAATGCTAGACAGAAGAATTCTCAGTAACTTCTTTGGGTTGCGTGTATTCAACACACAGAACTGAAACTTCCTTTAGGCAGAGCACATTTGAAACACTCTTTTTGAGGAATTTGCAAGTGGAGATTTCAAGCCCCTTGGGGTCAGTGGTAGAAAAGGTAATATCTTTGAATAAAAACTAGAGAGAATCATTCTCCGAAACCACTTTGTGATGTGTGCATTCCACTCACAGAGTTTAACCTATCTTTTCACAGAGCAGTTTGGAAACACTCTGTTTGTAAAGTCGGCAGTGGATATTTGGGCCTTCTTGTGGATTTCGTTGGAAACGGGATTCCTTCATCTAATGCTAGACAGAAGAATTCTCAGTAACTTCTTTGTGTTGCGTGTATTCAACTCACAGAGTTTAACCTTCCTCTAAGCAGAGCAGATTTGAAACACACTTTTTGTGGAATTTGAAATTGGAGATTTCAAGAGTTTTGGGGTCAAAGGTAGAAAAGGAAATATCTTCCTATAAAAACAATAGAGAATCATTCTTAGAAACCACTTTGTGATGTGTGTGTTACACTCACAGAGCCTAACATTTCCTTTCATAGAGCAGTTTGGAAACACTGTGTTTGTACCTTCTGCAAGTGGATATTTGGACCTCTTTGTGGATTTCATTGGAAACGGGATTTCTTCATCTAATGCTTGACAGGAGAATTCTCAGTAACTTCTTTGCGTTGCGTGTATTCAATTCACAGAGTTTAACCTTCCTTTAGACAGAGCAGCTCTGAAACACTCTTTTTTGTGGAAATTGCAAGTGGAGATTTCAAGCACATTGGGTACAAATGAAGAAAAGGAATATCTTCGTATAAAAACTACAGAGAATCATTCTCAGAAACCATTTCGTGATGTGTGCGTTCCACTCACAGCGTTTAACCTTTCTTTTCATAGAGCAGTTTGGAAACACTCTCTTTGTAATGTCTGCAAGTGGATAATTCGACCTCTTTGAAGATTTCGTTGGTAACCGGATTTCTTCATCTAATGCTAGACAGAAAAATTCTCAGTAACTTCTTTGGGTTGCGTGTACTCAACTCACAGAGTTGAATCTTCTTTTAGACAGAACATTTTTGAAACACTCTTTTTATCGAATTTACAAGTGGAGATTTCATGCGCTTTTCGGCCACAGGTAGAAAAGGAGATATCTTCGTATAAAAACTACAGAGAATCATGTTCAGAAACAACCTTGTGATGTGTGCGTTCCAATCACAGAGTTTAACTTTTTCCTTTCATAGAGCAGTTTGGGAACACTCTGTTTGTAATGTGTGCAAGTGGATAATTGGACCTCCTTGAGGATTTCGTTGTTAACGGGTTTTCTTCATCAAATGCTAGACAGAAGAATTCTCAGTAACTTCTTTGGGTTGCGTGTATTCAACTCACAGAATTGAACCTTCTTTTAGAGAGAACAGATTTGAAACATTCTTTTTGTGGAATTTACAAGTGGAGATTCCAAGCGCTTTGATGTCAAAGGAAGAAAAGGGAATATCTTCCTATAAAAACTCTAGAGAATCATTCTGAGAAACCACGTCTTTATGTGTGCGTTCCACTCATAGAGTTTAACCTTTCTTCCATGGAGCAGTTTGGAAACACTCTGTTTGTAAATTCTGCAAGAGGATATTTGGACCTCTTTGACGATTTCGTTGGAAACGGGTTTTCTTTATCTAGTGCTAGACAGAAGAATCCTCAGTAACTTCTTTGGGTTGCATGTATTCACCTCACAGAGTTGAACCTTCCTTTAGAGAGAGCAGATTTGAAACACTCTTTTGTGGAATTTGCAAGTGGAGATTTCTAGCGCATTGGGACCAATTGTATAAAATGAAATATCTTCGTATTTAAACTAGAGAGAATCATTCTCAGAAACCACTTTGTGATCTGTGCGTTCCACTCACAGCGTTTAACCTTTCTTTTCATAGAGCAGTTGGGAAACACTCTGTAACATCTGCAAGTGGATATTTGGATCTCTTTGAGGATTTCGTTGGAGACGGGATTTCTTCATCTAATGCTAGTCAGAAGAAATCTCAGTAACTTCTTTGGGTTGCGTGTATTCCACTCATAGAGTTGAACCTTCCTTTAGAGTGAGCAGATTTGAAACACTCTTTTTGTTGAAATTGCAATTGGAGATTTCAAGCACTTTGGGGTCAACGGAAGAATAGGAAATATCTTCGTACAAAAACTACAGAGAATCATTTTCAGAAACCACCTTGTGATGTGTGTGTTCCACACACAGCGTTTAACCTTTCTTTTCATAGAGCAGTTTGGAAACACTCTGTTTGTAAAGTCTGCAAGTTGATATTTGGACCTCCTTGAGTATTTCGTTCGAAACGGGATTTCTTCATCTATTGCTAGACAGAAGAATTCTCAGTAACTTCTTTGGGTTGCGTGTACTCAACTCACAGAGTTGAATCTTCTTTTAGACAGAACATTTTTGAAACACTCTTTTTATCGAATTTACAAGTGGAGATTTCAAGCGCTTTTCGGCCACAGGTAGAAAAGGAGATATCTTCGTATAAAAACTACAGAGAATCATGTTCAGAAACAACCTTGTGATGTGTGCGTTCCAATCACAGAGTTTAAATTTTCCTTTCATAGAGCGGTTTGGGAACACTCTGTTTGTAATGTGTGCAAGTGGATAATTGGACCTCCTTGAGGATTTCGTTGTTAACGGGTTTTCTTCATCAAATGCTAGACAGAAGAATTCTCAGTAACTTCTTTGGTTTGCATGTATTCAACTCACAGTGTTGAACCTTCCTTTAGACAGAGCGGATTTGAAACACTCTTTTTGTGGAATTTGCAAGTGGACATTTCAAGCGCTTTGGGCCAATGGTAGAAACGGAAATATCTTCATATAAAAACTAGAGACAATCATTCTCAGAAACCACTTTGTGATGCGTTTGTTCCACTCACAGAGTTTAACCTTCGTTTTCATAGAGCAGTTTGGAAACACTCCCTTTGTAAAGTCTTCAAGTGGATATTTGGACCTCTTTGAGGATTTCATTGGAAACCGGATTTATCAATCTAATGCGAGACACAAGATTTCTTAGTAACTTCTTTGGGTTGCGTGTTTTCAACTCACAGAGTTGAACCTTCCTTTAGACAGAGCAGATTTCAAACAATCTTTTGTGGAATTTGCAAGAGGAGATTTCAAGCCCCTTGGGGCCAATGGTAGAAAAGGAAATATCTACGTATAAAAACAATAGAGAATCATTCTCAGATACCACTTTCTGATGTGTGCATTCCACTCACGGAGTTTAACCTTTCTGTTCATAGAGCCGTTTGGAAACGCTCTGTTTGTAAAGTCTGCAAGTGGATATTTGGATATCTTTGAGGATTTCTTTGGAAAAGGGATTCCTTCATCCAATGCTAGACAGAAGAATTCTCAGTAACTTCTTTGGGTTGCGTGTATTCAACACACAGAACTGAAACTTCCTTTAGGCAGAGCACATTTGAAACACTCTTTTTGAGGAATTTGCAAGTGGAGATTTCAAGCCCCTTGGGGTCAGTGGTAGAAAAGGTAATATCTTCGAATAAAAACTAGAGAGAATCATTCTCCGAAACCACTTTGTGATGTGTGCATTCCACTCACAGAGTTTAACCTATCTTTTCACAGAGCAGTTTGGAAACACTCTGTTTGTAAAGTCGGCAGTGGATATTTGGGCCTTCTTGTGGATTTCGTTGGAAACGGGATTCCTTCATCTAATGCTAGACAGAAGAATTCTCAGTAACTTCTTTGTGTTGCGTGTATTCAACTCACAGAGTTTAACCTTCCTCTAAGCAGAGCAGATTTGAAACACACTTTTTGTGGAATTTGAAATTGGAGATTTCAAGAGTTTTGGGGTCAAAGGTAGAAAAGGAAATATCTTCCTATAAAAACAATAGAGAATCATTCTTAGAAACCACTTTGTGATGTGTGTGTTACACTCACAGAGCCTAACATTTCCTTTCATAGAGCAGTTTGGAAACACTGTGTTTGTACCTTCTGCAAGTGGATATTTGGACCTCTTTGTGGATTTCATTGGAAACGGGATTTCTTCATCTAATGCTTGACAGGAGAATTCTCAGTAACTTCTTTGCGTTGCGTGTATTCAATTCACAGAGTTTAACCTTCCTTTAGACAGAGCAGCTCTGAAACACTCTTTTTTGTGGAAATTGCAAGTGGAGATTTCAAGCACATTGGGTACAAATGAAGAAAAGGAATATCTTCGTATAAAAACTACAGAGAATCATTCTCAGAAACCATTTCGTGATGTGTGCGTTCCACTCACAGCGTTTAACCTTTCTTTTCATAGAGCAGTTTGGAAACACTCTGTTTGTAATGTCTGCAAGTGGATAAATCGACCTCTTTGAAGATTTCGTTGGTAACCGGATTTCTTCATCTAATGCTAGACAGAAAAATTCTCAGTAACTTCTTTGGGTTGCGTGTACTCAACTCACAGAGTTGAATCTTCTTTTAGACAGAACATTTTTGAAACACTCTTTTTATCGAATTTACAAGTGGAGATTTCATGCGCTTTTCGGCCACAGGTAGAAAAGGAGATATCTTCGTATAAAAACTACAGAGAATCATGTTCAGAAACAACCTTGTGATGTGTGCGTTCCAATCACAGAGTTTAACTTTTTCCTTTCATAGAGCAGTTTGGGAACACTCTGTTTGTAATGTGTGCAAGTGGATAATTGGACCTCCTTGAGGATTTCGTTGTTAACGGGTTTTCTTCATCAAATGCTAGACAGAAGAATTCTCAGTAACTTCTTTGGGTTGCGTGTATTCAACTCACAGAATTGAACCTTCTTTTAGAGAGAACAGATTTGAAACATTCTTTTTGTGGAATTTACAAGTGGAGATTCCAAGCGCTTTGATGTCAAAGGAAGAAAAGGGAATATCTTCCTATAAAAACTCTAGAGAATCATTCTGAGAAACCACGTCTTTATGTGTGCGTTCCACTCATAGAGTTTAACCTTTCTTCCATGGAGCAGTTTGGAAACACTCTGTTTGTAAATTCTGCAAGAGGATATTTGGACCTCTTTGACGATTTCGTTGGAAACGGGTTTTCTTTATCTAGTGCTAGACAGAAGAATCCTCAGTAACTTCTTTGGGTTGCATGTATTCACCTCACAGAGTTGAACCTTCCTTTAGAGAGAGCAGATTTGAAACACTCTTTTGTGGAATTTGCAAGTGGAGATTTCTAGCGCATTGGGACCAATTGTATAAAAGGAAATATCTTCGTATTTAAACTAGAGAGAATCATTCTCAGAAACCACTTTGTGATCTGTGCGTTCCACTCACAGCGTTTAACCTTTCTTTTCATAGAGCAGTTGGGAAACACTCTGTAACATCTGCAAGTGGATATTTGGATCTCTTTGAGGATTTCGTTGGAGACGGGATTTCTTCATCTAATGCTAGTCAGAAGAAATCTCAGTAACTTCTTTGGGTTGCGTGTATTCCACTCATAGAGTTGAACCTTCCTTTAGAGTGAGCAGATTTGAAACACTCTTTTTGTTGAAATTGCAATTGGAGATTTCAAGCACTTTGTGGTCAACGGAAGAATAGGAAATATCTTCGTACAAAAACTACAGAGAATCATTTTCAGAAACCACCTTGTGATGTGTGTGTTCCACACACAGCGTTTAACCTTTCTTTTCATAGAGCAGTTTCGAAACACTCTGTTTGTAAAGTCTGCAAGTTGATATTTGGACCTCCTTGAGTATTTCGTTCGAAACGGGATTTCTTCATCTATTGCTAGACAGAAGAATTCTCAGTAACTTCTTTGGGTTGCGTGTACTCAACTCACAGAGTTGAATCTTCTTTTAGACAGAACATTTTTGAAACACTCTTTTTATCGAATTTACAAGTGGAGATTTCAAGCGCTTTTCGGCCACAGGTAGAAAAGGAGATATCTTCGTATAAAAACTACAGAGAATCATGTTCAGAAACAACCTTGTGATGTGTGCGTTCCAATCACAGAGTTTAAATTTTCCTTTCATAGAGCGGTTTGGGAACACTCTGTTTGTAATGTGTGCAAGTGGATAATTGGACCTCCTTGAGGATTTCGTTGTTAACGGGTTTTCTTCATCAAATGCTAGACAGAAGAATTCTCAGTAACTTCTTTGGTTTGCATGTATTCAACTCACAGTGTTGAACCTTCCTTTAGACAGAGCGGATTTGAAACACTCTTTTTGTGGAATTTGCAAGTGGACATTTCAAGCGCTTTGGGCCAATGGTAGAAACGGAAATATCTTCATATAAAAACTAGAGACAATCATTCTCAGAAACCACTTTGTGATGCGTTTGTTCCACTCACAGAGTTTAACCTTCGTTTTCATAGAGCAGTTTGGAAACACTCCCTTTGTAAAGTCTTCAAGTGGATATTTGGACCTCTTTGAGGATTTCATTGGAAACCGGATTTATCAATCTAATGCGAGACACAAGATTTCTTAGTAACTTCTTTGGGTTGCGTGTTTTCAACTCACAGAGTTGAACCTTCCTTTAGACAGAGCAGATTTCAAACAATCTTTTGTGGAATTTGCAAGAGGAGATTTCAAGCCCCTTGGGGCCAATGGTAGAAAAGGAAATATCTACGTATAAAAACAATAGAGAATCATTCTCAGATACCACTTTCTGATGTGTGCATTCCACTCACGGAGTTTAACCTTTCTGTTCATAGAGCCGTTTGGAAACGCTCTGTTTGTAAAGTCTGCAAGTGGATATTTGGATATCTTTGAGGATTTCTTTGGAAAAGGGATTCCTTCATCCAATGCTAGACAGAAGAATTCTCAGTAACTTCTTTGGGTTGCGTGTATTCAACACACAGAACTGAAACTTCCTTTAGGCAGAGCACATTTGAAACACTCTTTTTGAGGAATTTGCAAGTGGAGATTTCAAGCCCCTTGGGGTCAGTGGTAGAAAAGGTAATATCTTCGAATAAAAACTAGAGAGAATCATTCTCCGAAACCACTTTGTGATGTGTGCATTCCACTCACAGAGTTTAACCTATCTTTTCACAGAGCAGTTTGGAAACACTCTGTTTGTAAAGTCGGCAGTGGATATTTGGGCCTTCTTGTGGATTTCGTTGGAAACGGGATTCCTTCATCTAATGCTAGACAGAAGAATTCTCAGTAACTTCTTTGTGTTGCGTGTATTCAACTCACAGAGTTTAACCTTCCTCTAAGCAGAGCAGATTTGAAACACACTTTTTGTGGAATTTGAAATTGGAGATTTCAAGAGTTTTGGGGTCAAAGGTAGAAAAGGAAATATCTTCCTATAAAAACAATAGAGAATCATTCTTAGAAACCACTTTGTGATGTGTGTGTTACACTCACAGAGCCTAACATTTCCTTTCATAGAGCAGTTTGGAAACACTGTGTTTGTACCTTCTGCAAGTGGATATTTGGACCTCTTTGTGGATTTCATTGGAAACGGGATTTCTTCATCTAATGCTTGACAGGAGAATTCTCAGTAACTTCTTTGCGTTGCGTGTATTCAATTCACAGAGTTTAACCTTCCTTTAGACAGAGCAGCTCTGAAACACTCTTTTTTGTGGAAATTGCAAGTGGAGATTTCAAGCACATTGGGTACAAATGAAGAAAAGGAATATCTTCGTATAAAAACTACAGAGAATCATTCTCAGAAACCATTTCGTGATGTGTGCGTTCCACTCACAGCGTTTAACCTTTCTTTTCATAGAGCAGTTTGGAAACACTCTCTTTGTAATGTCTGCAAGTGGATAATTCGACCTCTTTGAAGATTTCGTTGGTAACCGGATTTCTTCATCTAATGCTAGACAGAAAAATTCTCAGTAACTTCTTTGGGTTGCGTGTACTCAACTCACAGAGTTGAATCTTCTTTTAGACAGAACATTTTTGAAACACTCTTTTTATCGAATTTACAAGTGGAGATTTCATGCGCTTTTCGGCCACAGGTAGAAAAGGAGATATCTTCGTATAAAAACTACAGAGAATCATGTTCAGAAACAACCTTGTGATGTGTGCGTTCCAATCACAGAGTTTAACTTTTTCCTTTCATAGAGCAGTTTGGGAACACTCTGTTTGTAATGTGTGCAAGTGGATAATTGGACCTCCTTGAGGATTTCGTTGTTAACGGGTTTTCTTCATCAAATGCTAGACAGAAGAATTCTCAGTAACTTCTTTGGGTTGCGTGTATTCAACTCACAGAATTGAACCTTCTTTTAGAGAGAACAGATTTGAAACATTCTTTTTGTGGAATTTACAAGTGGAGATTCCAAGCGCTTTGATGTCAAAGGAAGAAAAGGGAATATCTTCCTATAAAAACTCTAGAGAATCATTCTGAGAAACCACGTCTTTATGTGTGCGTTCCACTCATAGAGTTTAACCTTTCTTCCATGGAGCAGTTTGGAAACACTCTGTTTGTAAATTCTGCAAGAGGATATTTGGACCTCTTTGACGATTTCGTTGGAAACGGGTTTTCTTTATCTAGTGCTAGACAGAAGAATCCTCAGTAACTTCTTTGGGTTGCATGTATTCACCTCACAGAGTTGAACCTTCCTTTAGAGAGAGCAGATTGAAACACTCTTTTGTGGAATTTGCAAGTGGAGATTTCTAGCGCATTGGGACCAATTGTATAAAAGGAAATATCTTCGTATTTAAACTAGAGAGAATCATTCTCAGAAACCACTTTGTGATCTGTGCGTTCCACTCACAGCGTTTAACCTTTCTTTTCATAGAGCAGTTGGGAAACACTCTGTAACATCTGCAAGTGGATATTTGGATCTCTTTGAGGATTTCGTTGGAGACGGGATTTCTTCATCTAATGCTAGTCAGAAGAAATCTCAGTAACTTCTTTGGGTTGCGTGTATTCCACTCATAGAGTTGAACCTTCCTTTAGAGTGAGCAGATTTGAAACACTCTTTTTGTTGAAATTGCAATTGGAGATTTCAAGCACTTTGGGGTCAACGGAAGAAAAGGAAATATCTTCGTACAAAAACTACAGAGAATCATTTTCAGAAACCACCTTGTGATGTGTGTGTTCCACACACAGCGTTTAACCTTTCTTTTCATAGAGCAGTTTGGAAACACTCTGTTTGTAAAGTCTGCAAGTTGATATTTGGACCTCCTTGAGTATTTCGTTCGAAACGGGATTTCTTCATCTAGTGCTAGACAGAAGAATTCTCAGTAACTTCTTTGGGTTGCGTGTACTCAACTCACAGAGTTGAATCTTCTTTTAGACAGAACATTTTTGAAACACTCTTTTTATCGAATTTACAAGTGGAGATTTCAAGCGCTTTTCGGCCACAGGTAGAAAAGGAGATATCTTCGTATAAAAACTACAGAGAATCATGTTCAGAAACAACCTTGTGATGTGTGCGTTCCAATCACAGAGTTTAACTTTTTCCTTTCATAGAGCGGTTTGGGAACACTCTGTTTGTAATGTGTGCAAGTGGATAATTGGACCTCCTTGAGGATTTCGTTGTTAACGGGTTTTCTTCATCAAATGCTAGACAGAAGAATTCTCAGTAACTTCTTTGGTTTGCATGTATTCAACTCACAGTGTTGAACCTTCCTTTAGACAGAGCGGATTTGAAACACTCTTTTTGTGGAATTTGCAAGTGGACATTTCAAGCGCTTTGGGCCAATGGTAGAAACGGAAATATCTTCATATAAAAACTAGAGACAATCATTCTCAGAAACCACTTTGTGATGCGTTCGTTCCACTCACAGTGTTTAACCTTCGTTTTCATAGAGCAGTTTGGAAACACTCCCATTGTAAAGTCTTCAAGTGGATATTTGGACCTCTTTGAGGATTTCATTGGAAACCGGATTTATCAATCTAATGCGAGACACAAGATTTCTTAGTAACTTCTTTGGGTTGCGTGTTTTCAACTCACAGAGTTGAACCTTCCTTTAGACAGAGCAGATTTCAAACAATCTTTTGTGGAATTTGCAAGAGGAGATTTCAAGCCCCTTGGGGCCAATGGTAGAAAAGGAAATATCTACGTATAAAAACAATAGAGAATCATTCTCAGATACCACTTTCTGATGTGTGCGTTCCACTCACGGAGTTTAACCTTTCTGTTCATAGAGCCGTTTGGAAACACTCTGTTTGTAAAGTCTGCAAGTGGATATTTGGACATCTTTGAGGATTTCTTTGGAAAAGGGATTCCTTCATCCAATGCTAGACAGAAGAATTCTCAGTAACTTCTTTGGGTTGCGTGTATTCAACACACAGAACTGAAACTTCCTTTAGGCAGAGCACATTTGAAACACTCTTTTTGAGGAATTTGCAAGTGGAGATTTCAAGCCCCTTGGGGTCAGTGTTAGAAAAGGTAATATCTTCGAATAAAAACTAGAGAGAATCATTCTCCGAAACCACTTTGTGATGTGTGCATTCCACTCACAGAGTTTAACCTATCTTTTCACAGAGCAGTTTGGAAACACTCTGTTTGTAAAGTCGGCAGTGGATATTTGGGCCTTCTTGTGGATTTCGTTGGAAACGGGATTCCTTCATCTAATGCTAGACAGAAGAATTCTCAGTAACTTCTTTGTGTTGCGTGTATTCAACTCACAGAGTTTAACCTTCCTCTAAGCAGAGCAGATTTGAAACACACTTTTTGTGGAATTTGAAATTGGAGATTTCAAGAGTTTTGGGGTCAAAGGTAGAAAAGGAAATATCTTCCTATAAAAACAATAGAGAATCATTCTTAGAAACCACTTTGTGATGTGTGCGTTACACTCACAGAGCCTAACATTTCCTTTCATAGAGCAGTTTGGAAACACTGTGTTTGTACCTTCTGCAAGTGGATATTTGGACCTCTTTGTGGATTTCATTGGAAACGGGATTTCTTCATCTAATGCTTGACAGGAGAATTCTCAGTAACTTCTTTGCGTTGCGTGTATTCAATTCACAGAATTTAACCTTCCTTTAGACAGAGCAGCTCTGAAACACTCTTTTTTGTGGAAATTGCAAGTGGAGATTTCAAGCACATTGGGTCCAAATGTAGAAAAGGAATATCTTCGTATAAAAACTACAGAGATTCATTCTCAGAAACCATTTCGTGATGTGTGCGTTCCACTCACAGCGTTTAACCTTTCTTTTCATAGAGCAGTTCGGAAACACTCTGTTTGTAATGTCTGCAAGTGGATAAATCGACCTCTTTGAAGATTTCGTTGGTAACAGGATTTCTTCATCTAATGCTAGACAGAAAAATTCTCAGTAACTTCTTTGGGTTGCGTGTACTCAACTCACAGAGTTGAATCTTCTTTTAGACAGAACATTTTTGAAACACTCTTTTTATCGAATTTACAAGTGGAGATTTCAAGCGCTTTTCGGCCACAGGTAGAAAAGGAGATATCTTCGTATAAAAACTACAGAGAATCATGTTCAGAAACAACCTTGTGATGTGTGCGTTCCAATCACAGAGTTTAACTTTTTCCTTTCATAGAGCGGTTTGGGAACACTCTGTTTGTAATGTGTGGAAGTGGATAATTGGACCTCCTTGAGGATTTCGTTGTTAACGGGTTTTCTTCATCAAATGCTAGACAGAAGAATTCTCAGTAACTTCTTTGGTTTGCATGTATTCAACTCACAGTTTTGAATCTTCCTTTAGACAGAGCGGATTTGAAACACTCTTTTTGTGGAATTTGCAAGTGGACATTTCAAGCGCTTTGGGCCAATGGTAGAAACGGAAATATCTTCATATAAAAACTAGAGACAATCATTCTCAGAAACCACTTTGTGATGCGTTCGTTCCACTCACAGAGTTTAACCTTCGTTTTCATAGAGCAGTTTGGAAACACTCCCTTTGTAAAGTCTTCAAGTGGATATTTGGACCTCTTTGAGGATTTCATTGGAAACCGGATTTATCAATCTAATGCGAGACACAAGATTTCTTAGTAACTTCTTTGGGTTGCGTGTTTTCAACTCACAGAGTTGAACCTTCCTTTAGACAGAGCAGATTTCAAACAATCTTTTGTGGAATTTGCAAGAGGAGATTTCAAGCCCCTTGGGGCCAATGGTAGAAAAGGAAATATCTACGTATAAAAACAATAGAGAATCATTCTCAGATACCACTTTCTGATGTGTGCGTTCCACTCACGGAGTTTAACCTTTCTGTTCATAGAGCCGTTTGGAAACACTCTGTTTGTAAAGTCTGCAAGTGGATATTTGGATATCTTTGAGGATTTCTTTGGAAAATGGATTCCTTCATCCAGTGCTAGACAGAAGAATTCTCAGTAACTTCTTTGGGTTGCGTGTATTCAACACACAGAACTGAAACTTCCTTTAGGCAGAGCACATTTGAAACACTCTTTTTGAGGAATTTGCAAGTGGAGATTTCAAGCCCCTTGGGGTCAGTGGTAGAAAAGGTAATATCTTCGAATAAAACCTAGAGAGAATCATTCTCCGAAACCACTTTGTGATGTGTGCATTCCACTCACGGAGTTTAACCTATCTTTTCACAGAGCAGTTTGGAAACACTCTGTTTGTAAAGTCGGCAGTGGATATTTGGGCCTTCTTGTGGATTTCGTTGGAAACGGGATTCCTTCATCTAATGCTAGACAGAAGAATTCTCAGTAACTTCTTTGTGTTGCGTGTATTCAACTCACAGAGTTTAACCTTCCTCTAAGCAGAGCAGATTTGAAACACACTTTTTGTGGAATTTGAAATTGGAGATTTCAAGAGTTTTGGGGTCAAAGGTAGAAAAGGAAATATCTTCCTATAAAAACAATAGAGAATCATTCTTAGAAACCACTTTGTGATGTGTGTGTTACACTCACAGAGCCTAACATTTCCTTTCATAGAGCAGTTTGGAAACACTGTGTTTGTACCTTCTGCAAGTGGATATTTGGACCTCTTTGTGGATTTCATTGGAAACGGGATTTCTTCATCTAATGCTTGACAGGAGAATTCTCAGTAACTTCTTTGCGTTGCGTGTATTCAATTCACAGAGTTTAACCTTCCTTTAGACAGAGCAGCTCTGAAACACTCTTTTTTGTGGAAATTGCAAGTGGAGATTTCAAGCACATTGGGTACAAATGAAGAAAAGGAATATCTTCGTATAAAAACTACAGAGAATCATTCTCAGAAACCACTTCGTGATGTGTGCGTTCCACTCACAGCGTTTAACCTTTCTTTTCATAGGGCAGTTTGGAAACACTCTGTTTGTAATGTCTGCAAGTGAATAAATCGACCTCTTTGAAGATTTCGTTGGTAACCGGATTTCTTCATCTAATGCTAGACAGAAAAATTCTCAGTAACTTCTTTGGGTTGCGTGTACTCAACTCACAGAGTTGAATCTTCTTTTAGACAGAACATTTTTGAAACACTCTTTTTATCGAATTTACAAGTGGAGATTTCATGCGCTTTTCGGCCACAGGTAGAAAAGGAGATATCTTCGTATAAAAACTACAGAGAATCATGTTCAGAAACAACCTTGTGATGTGTGCGTTCCAATCACAGAGTTTAACTTTTTCCTTTCATAGAGCAGTTCGGGAACACTCTGTTTGTAATGTGTGCAAGTGGATAATTGGACCTCCTTGAGGATTTCGTTGTTAACGGGTTTTCTTCATCAAATGCTAGACAGAAGAATTCTCAGTAACTTCTTTGGGTTGCGTGTATTCAACTCACAGAATTGAACCTTCTTTAGAGAGAACAGATTTGAAACATTCTTTTGGTGGAATTTACAAGTGGAGATTCCAAGCACTTTGATGTCAAAGGAAGAAAAGGGAATATCTTCCTATAAAAACTCTAGAGAATCATTCTGAGAAACCACGTCTTTATGTGTGCGTTCCACTCATAGAGTTTAACCTTTCTTCCATGGAGCAGTTTGGAAACACTCTGTTTGTAAATTCTGCAAGAGGATATTTGGACCTCTTTGACGATTTCGTTGGAAACGGGTTTTCTTTATCTAGTGCTAGACAGAAGAATCCTCAGTAACTTCTTTGGGTTGCATGTATTCACCTCACAGAGTTGAACCTTCCTTTAGAGAGAGCAGATTTGAAACACTCTTTTGTGGGATTTGCAAGTGGAGATTTCTAGCGCATTGGGACCAATTGTATAAAAGGAAATATCTTCGTATTTAAACTAGAGAGAATCATTCTCAGAAACCACTTTGTGATCTGTGCGTTCCACTCACAGCGTTTAACCTTTCTTTTCATAGAGCAGTTGGGAAACACTCTGTAACATCTGCAAGTGGATATTTGGATCTCTTTGAGGATTTCGTTGGAGACGGGATTTCTTCATCTAATGCTAGTCAGAAGAAATCTCAGTAACTTCTTTGGGTTGCGTGTATTCCACTCATAGAGTTGAACCTTCCTTTAGAGTGAGCAGATTTGAAACACTCTTTTTGTTGAAATTGCAATTGGAGATTTCAAGCACTTTGGGGTCAATGGAAGAAAAGGAAATATATTCGTACAAAAACTACAGAGAATCATTTTCAGAAACCACCTTGTGATGTGTGTGTTCCACACACAGCGTTTAACCTTTCTTTTCATAGAGCAGTTTTGAAACACTCTGTTTGTAAAGTCTGCAAGTTGATATTTGGACCTCCTTGAGTATTTCGTTCGAAACGGGATTTCTTCATCTAGTGCTAGACAGAAGAATTCTCAGTAACTTCTTTGGGTTGCGTGTACTCAACTCACAGAGTTGAATCTTCTTTTAGACAGAACATTTTTGAAACAGTCTTTTTATCGAATTTACAAGTGGAGATTTCAAGCGCTTTTCGGCCACAGGTAGAAAAGGAGATATCTTCGTATAAAAACTACAGAGAATCATGTTCAGAAACAACCATGTGATGCGTGCGTTCCAATCACAGAGTTTAACTTTTTCCTTTCATAGAGCGGTTTGGGAACACTCTGTTTGTAATGTGTGCAAGTGGATAATTGGACCTCCTTGAGGATTTCGTTGTTAACGGGTTTTCTTCATCAAATGCTAGACAGAAGAATTCTCAGTAACTTCTTTGGTTTGCATGTATTCAACTCACAGTGTTGAACCTTCCTTTAGACAGAGCGGATTTGAAACACTCTTTTTGTGGAATTTGCAAGTGGACATTTCAAGCGCTTTGGGCCAATGGTAGAAACGGAAATATCTTCATATAAAAACTAGAGACAATCATTCTCAGAAACCACTTTGTGATGCGTTCGTTCCACTCACAGTGTTTAACCTTCGTTTTCATAGAGCAGTTTGGAAACACTCCCATTGTAAAGTCTTCAAGTGGATATTTGGACCTCTTTGAGGATTTCATTGGAAACCGGATTTATCAATCTAATGCGAGACACAAGATTTCTTAGTAACTTCTTTGGGTTGCGTGTTTTCAACTCACAGAGTTGAACCTTCCTTTAGACAGAGCAGATTTCAAACAATCTTTTGTGGAATTTGCAAGAGGAGATTTCAAGCCCCTTGGGGCCAATGGTAGAAAAGGAAATATCTACGTATAAAAACAATAGAGAATCATTCTCAGATACCACTTTCTGATGTGTGCATTCCACTCACGGAGTTTAACCTTTCTGTTCATAGAGCCGTTTGGAAACACTCTGTTTGTAAAGTCTGCAAGTGGATATTTGGACATCTTTGAGGATTTCTTTGGAAAAGGGATTCCTTCATCCAATGCTAGACAGAAGAATTCTCAGTAACTTCTTTGGGTTGCGTGTATTCAACACACAGAACTGAAACTTCCTTTAGGAAGAGCACATTTGAAACACTCTTTTTGAGGAATTTGCAAGTGGAGATTTCAAGCCCCTTGTGGTCAGTGGTAGAAAAGGTAATATCTTCGAATAAAACCTAGGGAGAATCATTCTCTGAAACCACTTTGTGATGTGTGCATTCCACTCACAGAGTTTAACCTATCTTTTCACAGAGCAGTTTGGAAACACTCTGTTTGTAAAGTCGGCAGTGGATATACGGGTCTTCTTGTGGATTTCATTGGAAACGGGATTCCTTCATCTAATGCTAGACAGAAGAATTCTCAGTAACTTCTTTGTGTTGCGTGTATTCAACTCACAGAGTTTAACCTTCCTCTAAGCAGAGCAGATTTGAAACACACTTTTTGTGGAATTTGAAATTGGAGATTTCAAGAGTTTTGGGGTCAAAGGTAGAAAAGGAAATATCTTCCTATAAAAACAATAGAGAATCATTCTTAGAAACCACTTTGTGATGTGTGTGTTACACTCACAGAGCCTAACATTTCCTTTCATAGAGCAGTTTGGAAACACTGTGTTTGTACCTTCTGCAAGTGGATATTTGGACCTCTTTGTGGATTTCATTGGAAACGGGATTTCTTCATCTAATGCTTGACAGGAGAATTCTCAGTAACTTCTTTGCGTTGCGTGTATTCAATTCACAGAATTTAACCTTCCTTTAGACAGAGCAGCTCTGAAACACTCTTTTTTGTGGAAATTGCAAGTGGAGATTTCAAGCACATTGGGTCCAAATGTAGAAAAGGAATATCTTCGTATAAAAACTACAGAGAATCATTCTCAGAAACCATTTCGTGATGTGTGCGTTCCACTCACAGCGTTTAACCTTTCTTTTCATAGAGCAGTTCGGATACACTCTGTTTCTAATGTCTGCAAGTGGATAAATCGACCTCTTTGAGGATTTCGTTGGTAACCGGATTTCTCCATCTAATGCTAGACAGAAAAATTCTCAGTAACTTCTTTGGGTTGCGTGTACTCAACTCACAGAGTTGAATCTTCTTTTAGACAGAACATTTTTGAAACACTCTTTTTATCGAATTTACAAGTGGAGATTTCAAGCGCTTTTCGGCCACAGGTAGAAAAGGAGATATCTTCGTATATAAACTACAGAGAATCATGTTCAGAAACAACCTTGTGATGTGTGCGTTCCAATCACAGAGTTTAACTTTTTCCTTTCATAGAGCGGTTTGGGAACACTCTGTTTGTAATGTGTGCAAGTGGATAATTGGACCTCCTTGAGGATTTCGTTGTTAACGGGTTTTCTTCATCAAATGCTAGACAGAAGAATTCTCAGTAACTTCTTTGGTTTGCATGTATTCAACTCACAGTTTTGAACCTTCCTTTAGACAGAGCGGATTTGAAACACTCTTTTTGTGGAATTTGCAAGTGGACATTTCAAGCGCTTTGGGCCAATGGTAGAAACGGAAATATCTTCATATAAAAACTAGAGACAATCATTCTCAGAAACCACTTTGTGATGCGTTCGTTCCACTCACAGAGTTTAACCTTCGTTTTCATAGAGCAGTTTGGAAACACTCCCTTTGTAAAGTCTTCAAGTGGATATTTGGACCTCTTTGAGGATTTCATTGGAAACCGGATTTATCAATCTAATGCGAGACACAAGATTTCTTAGTAACTTCTTTGGGTTGCGTGTTTTCAACTCACAGAGTTGAACATTCCTTTAGACAGAGCAGATTTCAAACAATCTTTTGTGGAATTTGCAAGAGGAGATTTCAAGCCCCTTGGGGCCAATGGTAGAAAAGGAAATATCTACGTATAAAAACAATAGAGAATCATTCTCAGATACCACTTTCTGATGTGTGCGTTCCACTCACGGAGTTTAACCTTTCTGTTCATAGAGCCGTTTGGAAACACTCTGTTTGTAAAGTCTGCAAGTGGATATTTGGACATCTTTGAGGATTTCTTTGGAAAAGGGATTCCTTCATCCAATGCTAGACAGAAGAATTCTCAGTAACTTCTTTGGGTTGCGTGTATTCAACACACAGAACTGAAACTTCCTTTAGGCAGAGCACATTTGAAACACTCTTTTTGAGGAATTTGCAAGTGGAGATTTCAAGCCCCTTGGGGTCAGTGGTAGAAAAGGTAATATCTTCGAATAAAACCTAGAGAGAATCATTCTCCGAAACCACTTTGTGATGTGTGCATTCCACTCACGGAGTTTAACCTATGTTTTCACAGAGCAGTTTGGAAACACTCTGTTTGTAAAGTCGGCAGTGGATATATGGGCCTTCTTGTGGATTTCGTTGGAAACGGGATTCCTTCATCTAATGCTAGACAGAAGAATTCTCAGTAACTTCTTTGTGTTGCGTGTATTCAACTCACAGAGTTTAACCTTCCTCTAAGCAGAGCAGATTTGAAACACACTTTTTGTGGAATTTGAAATTGGAGATTTCAAGAGTTTTGGGGTCAAAAGTAGAAAAGGAAATATCTTCCTATAAAAACAATAGAGAATCATTCTTAGAAACCACTTTGTGATGTGTGCGTTACACTCACAGAGCCTAACATTTCCTTTCATAGAGCAGTTTGGAAACACTGTGTTTGTACCTTCTGCAAGTGGATATTTGGACCTCTTTGTGGATTTCATTGGAAACGGGATTTCTTCATCTAATGCTTGACAGGAGAATTCTCAGTAACTTCTTTGCGTTGCGTGTATTCAATTCACAGAATTTAACCTTCCTTTAGACAGAGCAGCTCTGAAACACTCTTTTTTGTGGAAATTGCAAGTGGAGATTTCAAGCACATTGGGTCCAAATGTAGAAAAGGAATATCTTCGTATAAAAACTACAGAGATTCATTCTCAGAAACCATTTCGTGATGTGTGCGTTCCACTCACAGCGTTTAACCTTTCTTTTCATAGAGCAGTTCGGAAACACTCTGTTTGTAATGTCTGCAAGTGGATAAATCGACCTCTTTGAAGATTTCGTTGGTAACCGGATTTCTTCATCTAATGCTAGACAGAAAAATTCTCCGTAACTTCTTTGGGTTGCGTGTACTCAACTCACAGAGTTGAATCTTCTTTTAGACAGAACATTTTTGAAACACTCTTTTTATCGAATTTACAAGTGGAGATTTCAAGCGCTTTTCGGCCACAGGTAGAAAAGGAGATATCTTCGTATAAAAACTACAGAGAATCATGTTCAGAAACAACCTTGTGATGTGTGCGTTCCAATCACAGAGTTTAACTTTTTCCTTTCATAGAGCGGTTTGGGAACACTCTGTTTGTAATGTGTGGAAGTGGATAATTGGACCTCCTTGAGGATTTCGTTGTTAACGGGTTTTCTTCATCAAATGCTAGACAGAAGAATTCTCAGTAACTTCTTTGGTTTGCATGTATTCAACTCACAGTTTTGAACCTTCCTTTAGACAGAGCGGATTTGAAACACTCTTTTTGTGGAATTTGCAAGTGGACATTTCAAGCGCTTTGGGCCAATGGTAGAAACGGAAATATCTTCATATAAAAACTAGAGACAATCATTCTCAGAAACCACTTTGTGATGCGTTCGTTCCACTCACAGAGTTTAACCTTCGTTTTCATAGAGCAGTTTGGCAACACTCCCTTTGTAAAGTCTTCAAGTGGATATTTGGACCTCTTTGAGGATTTCATTGGAAACCGGATTTATCAATCTAATGCGAGACACAAGATTTCTTAGTAACTTCTTTGGGTTGCGTGTTTTCAACTCACAGAGTTGAACCTTCCTTTAGACAGAGCAGATTTCAAACAATCTTTTGTGGAATTTGCAAGAGGAGATTTCAAGCCCCTTGGGGCCAAAGGTAGAAAAGGAAATATCTACGTATAAAAACAATAGAGAATCATTCTCAGATACCACTTTCTGATGTGTGCGTTCCACTCACGGAGTTTAACCTTTCTGTTCATAGAGCCGTTTGGAAACACTCTGTTTGTAAAGTCTGCAAGTGGATATTTGGATATCTTTGAGGATTTCTTTGGAAAATGGATTCCTTCATCCAGTGCTAGACAGAAGAATTCTCAGTAACTTCTTTGGGTTGCGTGTATTCAACACACAGAACTGAAACTTCCTTTAGGCAGAGCACATTTGAAACACTCTTTTTGAGGAATTTGCAAGTGGAGATTTCAAGCCCCTTGGGGTCAGTGGTAGAAAAGGTAATATCTTCGAATAAAACCTAGAGAGAATCATTCTCCGAAACCACTTTGTGATGTGTGCATTCCACTCACGGAGTTTAACCTATCATTTCACAGAGCAGTTTGGAAACACTCTGTTTCTAAAGTCGGCAGTGGATATTTGGGCCTTCTTGTGGATTTCGTTGGAAACGGGATTCCTTCATCTAATGCTAGACAGAAGAATTCTCAGTAACTTCTTTGTGTTGCGTGTATTCAACTCACAGTGTTTAACCTTCCTCTAAGCAGAGCAGATTTGAAACACACTTTTTGTGGAATTTGAAATTGGAGATTTCAAGAGTTTTGGGGTCAAAGGTAGAAAAGGAAATATCTTCCTATAAAAACAATGGAGAATCATTCTTAGAAACCACTTTGTGATGTGTGTGTTACACTCACAGAGCCTAACATTTCCTTTCATAGAGCAGTTTGGAAACACTGTGTTTGTACCTTCTGCAAGTGGATATTTGGACCTCTTTGTGGATTTCATTGGAAACGGGATTTCTTCATCTAATGCTTGACAGGAGAATTCTCAGTAACTTCTTTGCGTTGCGTGTATTCAATTCACAGAATTTAACCTTCCTTTAGACAGAGCAGCTCTGAAACTCTCTTTTTTGTGGAAATTGCAAGTGGAGATTTCAAGCACATTGGGTCCAAATGTAGAAAAGGAATATCTTCGTATAAAAACTACAGAGAATCATTCTCAGAAACCATTTCGTGATGTGTGCGTTCCACTCACAGCGTTTAACCTTTCTTTTCATAGAGCAGTTCGGAAACACTCTGTTTGTAATGTCTGCAAGTGGATAAATCGACCTCTTTGAAGATTTCGTTGGTAACCGGATTTCTTCATCTAATGCTAGACAGAAAAATTCTCAGTAACTTCTTTGGGTTGCGTGTACTCAACTCACAGAGTTGAATCTTCTCTTAGACAGAACATTTTTGAAACACTCTTTTTATCGAATTTACAAGTGGAGATTTCATGCGCTTTTCGGCCACAGGTAGAAAAGGAGATATCTTCGTATAAAAACTACAGAGAATCATGTTCAGAAACAACCTTGTGATGTGTGCGTTCCAATCACAGAGTTTAACTTTTTCCTTTAATAGAGCGGTTTGGGAACACTCTGTTTGTAATGTGTGCAAGTGGATAATTGGACCTCCTTGAGGATTTCGTTGTTAACGGGTTTTCTTCATCAAATGCTAGACAGAAAAATTCTCAGTAACTTCTTTGGGTTGCGTGTATTCAACTCACAGAATTGAACCTTCTTTTAGAGAGAACAGATTTGAAACATTCTTTTTGTGGAATTTACAAGTGGAGATTCAAGCGCTTTGATGTCAAAGGAAGAAAAGGGAATATCTTCCTATAAAAACTCTAGAGAATCATTCTGAGAAACCACGTCTTTATGTGTGCGTTCCACTCATAGAGTTTAACCTTTCTTCCATGGAGCAGTTAGGAAACACTCTGTTTGTAAATTCTGCAAGAGGATATTTGGACCTCTTTGACCATTTCTTTGGAAACGGGTTTTCTTTATCTAGTGCTAGACAGAAGAATCCTCAGTAACTTCTTTGGGTTGCATGTATTCACCTCACAGAGTTGAACCTTCCTTTAGAGAGAGCAGATTTGAAACACTCTTTTGTGGGGTTTGCAAGTGGAGATTTCTAGCGCTTTGGGACCAATTGTATAAAAGGAAATATCTTCGTATTTAAACTAGAGAGAATCATTCTCAGAAACCACTTTGTGATCTGGGCGTTCCACTCACAGCGTTTAACCTTTCTTTTCATAGAGCAGTTGGGAAACACTCTGTAACATCTGCAAGTGGATATTTGGATCTCTTTGAGGATTTCGTTGGAGACGGGATTTCTTCATCTAATGCTAGTCAGAAGAAATCTCAGTAACTTCTTTGGGTTGCGTGTATTCCACTCATAGAGTTGAACCTTCCTTTTGAGTGAGCAGATTTGAAACACTCTTTCTGTTGAAATTGCAATTGGAGATTTCAAGCACTTTGGGGTCAATGGAAGAAAAGGAAATATATTCGTACAAAAACTACAGAGAATCATTTTCAGAAACCACCTTTGTGTTGCGTGTTTTCAACTCACAGAGTTGAACCTTCCTTTAGACAGAGCAGATTTCAAACAATCTTTTGTGGAATTTGCAAGAGGAGATTTCAAGCCCCTTGGGGCCAATGGTAGAAAAGGAAATATCTACGTATAAAAACAATAGAGAATCATTCTCAGATACCACTTTCTGATGTGTGCGTTCCACTCACGGAGTTTAACCTTTCTGTTCATAGAGCCGTTTGGAAACACTCTGTTTGTAAAGTCTGCAAGTGGATATTTGGACATCTTTGAGGATTTCTTTGGAAAAGGGATTCCTTCATCCAATGCTAGACAGAAGAATTCTCAGTAACTTCTTTGGGTTGCATGTATTCAACACACAGAACTGAAACTTCCTTTAGGCAGAGCACATTTGAAACACTCTTTTTGAGGAATTTGCAAGTGGAGATTTCAAGCCCCTTGGGGTCAGTGGTAGAAAAGGTAATATCTTCGAATAAAAACTAGAGAGAATCATTCTCCGAAACCACTTTGTGATGTGTGCATTCCACTCACAGAGTTTAACCTATCTTTTCATAGAGCAGTTTGGAAACACTCTGTTTGTAAAGTCGGCAGTGGATATTTGGGCCTTCTTGTGGATTTCGTTGGAAATGGGATTCCTTCATCTAATGCTAGACAGAAGAATTCTCAGTAACTTCTTTGTGTTGCGTGTATTCAACTCACAGAGTTTAACCTTCCTCTAAGCAGAGCAGATTTGAAACACACTTTTTGTGGAATTTGAAATTGGAGATTTCAAGAGTTTTGGGGTCAAAGGTAGAAAAGGAAATATCTTCCTATAAAAACAATAGAGAATCATTCTTAGAAACCACTTTGTGATGTGTGTGTTACACTCACAGAGCCTAACATTTCCTTTCATAGAGCAGTTTGGAAACACTGTGTTTGTACCTTCTGCAAGTGGATATTTGGACCTCTTTGTGGATTTCATTGGAAACGGGATTTCTTCATCTAATGCTTGACAGGAGAATTCTCAGTAACTTCTTTGCGTTGCGTGTATTCAATTCACAGAGTTTAACCTTCCTTTAGACAGAGCAGCTCTGAAACACTCTTTTTTGTGGAAATTGCAAGTGGAGATTTCAAGCACATTGGGTCCAAATGTAGAAAAGGAATATCTTCGTATAAAAACTACAGAGAATCATTCTCAGAAACCATTTCGTGATGTGTGCGTTCCACTCACAGGGTTTAACCTTATTTTCATAGAGCAGTTTGGAAACACTCTGTTTGTAATGTCTGCAAGTGGATAAATCGACCTCTTTGAAGATTTCGTTGGTAACCGGATTTCTTCATCTAATGCTAGACAGAAAAATTCTCAGTAACTTCTTTGGGTTGCGTGTACTCAACTCACAGAGTTGAATGTTCTTTTAGACAGAACATTTTTGAAACTCTCTTTTTATCGAATTTACAAGTGGAGATTTCATGCGCTTTTCGGCCACAGGTAGAAAAGGAGATATCTTCGTATAAAAACTACAGAGAATCATGTTCAGAAACAACCTTGTGATGTGTGCGTTCCAATCACAGAGTTTAACTTTTTCCTTTCATAGAGCAGTTTGGGAACACTCTGTTTGTAATGTGTGCAAGTGGATAATTGGACCTCCTTGAGGATTTCGTTGTTAACGGGTTTTCTTCATCAAATGCTAGACAGAAGAATTCTCAGTAACTTCTTTGGGTTGCGTGTATTCAACTCACAGAATTGAACCTTCTTTTAGAGAGAACAGATTTGAAACATTCTTTTTGTGGAATTTACAAGTGGAGATTCCAAGCGCTTTGATGTCAAAGGAAGAAAAGGGAATATCTTCCTATAAAAACTCTAGAGAATCATTCTGAGAAACCACGTCTTTATGTGTGCGTTCCACACATAGAGTTTAACGTTTCTTCCATGGAGCAGTTTGGAAACACTCTGTTTGTAAATTCTGCAAGAGGATATTTGGACCTCTTTGACGATTTCGTTGGAAACGGGTTTTCTTTATCTAGTGCTAGACAGAAGAATCCTCAGTAACTTCTTTGGGTTGCATGTATTCACCTCACAGAGTTGAACCTTCCTTTAGAGAGAGCAGATTTGAAACACTCTTTTGTGGGATTTGCAAGTGGAGATTTCTAGCGCATTGGGACCAATTGTATAAAAGGAAATATCTTCGTATTTAAACTAGAGAGAATCATTCTCAGAAACCACTTTGTGATCTGTGCGTTCCACTCACAGCGTTTAACATTTCTTTTCATAGAGCAGTTGGGAAACACTCTGTAACATCTGCAAGTGGATATTTGGATCTCTTTGAGGATTTCGTTGGAGACGGGATTTCTTCATCTAATGCTAGTCAGAAGAAATCTCAGTAACTTCTTTGGGTTGCGTGTATTCCACTCATAGAGTTGAACCTTCCTTTAGAGTGAGCAGATTTGAAACACTCTTTTTGTTGAAATTGCAATTGGAGATTTCAAGCACTTTGGGGTCAACGGAAGAAAAGGAAATATCTTCGTACAAAAACTACAGAGAATCATTTTCAGAAACCACCTTGTGATGTGTGTGTTCCACACACAGCGTTTAACCTTTCTTTTCATAGAGCAGTTTCAAAACACTCTGTTTGTAAAGTCTGCAAGTTGATATTTGGACCTCCTTGAGTATTTCGTTCGAAACGGGATTTCTTCATCTAGTGCTAGACAGAAGAATTCTCAGTAACTTCTTTGGGTTGCGTGTACTCAACTCACAGAGTTGAATCTTCTTTTAGACAGAACATTTTTGAAACACTCTTTTTATCGAATTTACAAGTGGAGATTTCAAGCGCTTTTCGGCCACAGGTAGAAAAGGAGATATCTTCGTATAAAAACTACAGAGAATCATGTTCAGAAACAACCTTGTGATGTGTGTGTTCCAATCACAGAGTTTAACTTTTTCCTTTCATAGAGCGGTTTGGGAACACTCTGTTTGTAATGTGTGCAAGTGGATAATTGGACCTCCTTGAGGATTTCGTTGTTAATGGGTTTTCTTCATCAAATGCTAGACAGAAGAATTCTCAGTAACTTCTTTGGTTTGCATGTATTCAACTCACAGTGTTGAAACTTCCTTTAGACAGAGCGGATTTGAAACACTCTTTTTGTGGAATTTGCAAGTGGACATTTCAAGCGCTTTGGGCCAATGGTAGAAACGGAAATATCTTCATATAAAAACTAGAGACAATCATTCTCAGAAACCACTTTGTGATGCGTTTGTTCCACTCACAGAGTTTAACCTTCGTTTTCATAGAGCAGTTTGGAAACACTCCCTTTGTAAAGTCTTCAAGTGGATATTTGGACCTCTTTGAGGATTTCATTGGAATCCGGATTTATCAATCTAATGCGAGACACAAGATTTCTTAGTAACTTCTTTGGGTTGCGTGTTTTCAACTCACAGAGTTGAACCTTCCTTTAGACAGAGCAGATTTCAAACAATCTTTTGTGGAATTTGCAAGAGGAGATTTCAAGCCCCTTGGGGCCAATGGTAGAAAAGGAAATATCTACGTATAAAAACAATAGAGAATCATTCTCAGATACCACTTTCTGATGTGTGCGTTCCACTCACGGAGTTTAACCTTTCTGTTCATAGAGCCGTTTGGAAACACTCTGTTTGTAAAGTCTGCAAGTGGATATTTGGACATCTTTGAGGATTTCTTTGGAAAAGGGATTCCTTCATCCAATGCTAGACAGAAGAATTCTCAGTAACTTCTTTGGGTTGCATGTATTCAACACACAGAACTGAAACTTCCTTTAGGCAGAGCACATTTGAAACACTCTTTTTGAGGAATTTGCAAGTGGAGATTTCAAGCCCCTTGGGGTCAGTGGTAGAAAAGGTAATATCTTCGAATAAAAACTAGAGAGAATCATTCTCCGAAACCACTTTGTGATGTGTGCATTCCACTCACAGAGTTTAACCTATCTTTTCACAGAGCAGTTTGGAAACACTCTGTTTGTAAAGTCGGCAGTGGATATTTGGGCCTTCTTGTGGATTTCGTTGGAAACGGGATTCCTTCATCTAATGCTAGACAGAAGAATTCTCAGTAACTTCTTTGTGTTGCGTGTATTCAACTCACAGAGTTTAACCTTCCTCTAAGCAGAGCAGATTTGAAACACACTTTTTGTGGAATTTGAAATTGGAGATTTCAAGAGTTTTGGGGTCAAAGGTAGAAAAGGAAATATCTTCCTATAAAAACAATAGAGAATCATTCTTAGAAACCACTTTGTGATGTGTGTGTTACACTCACAGAGCCTAACATTTCCTTTCATAGAGCAGTTTGGAAACACTGTGTTTGTACCTTCTGCAAGTGGATATTTGGACCTCTTTGTGGATTTCATTGGAAACGGGATTTCTTCATCTAATGCTTGACAGGAGAATTCTCAGTAACTTCTTTGCGTTGCGTGTATTCAATTCACAGAGTTTAACCTTCCTTTAGACAGAGCAGCTCTGAAACACTCTTTTTTGTGGAAATTGCAAGTGGAGATTTCAAGCACATTGGGTCCAAATGTAGAAAAGGAATATCTTCGTATAAAAACTACAGAGAATCATTCTCAGAAACCATTTCGTGATGTGTGCGTTCCACTCACAGGGTTTAACCTTATTTTCATAGAGCAGTTTGGAAACACTCTGTTTGTAATGTCTGCAAGTGGATAAATCGACCTCTTTGAAGATTTCGTTGGTAACCGGATTTCTTCATCTAATGCTAGACAGAAAAATTCTCAGTAACTTCTTTGGGTTGCGTGTACTCAACTCACAGAGTTGAATGTTCTTTTAGACAGAACATTTTTGAAACTCTCTTTTTATCGAATTTACAAGTGGAGATTTCATGCGCTTTTCGGCCACAGGTAGAAAAGGAGATTTCTTCGTATAAAAACTACAGAGAATCATGTTCAGAAACAACATTGTGATGTGTGCGTTCCAATCACAGAGTTTAACTTTTTCCTTTCATAGAGCAGTTTGGGAACACTCTGTTTGTAATGTGTGCAAGTGGATAATTGGACCTCCTTGAGGATTTCGTTGTTAACGGGTTTTCTTCATCAAATGCTAGACAGAAGAATTCTCAGTAACTTCTTTGGGTTGCGTGTATTCAACTCATAGAATTGAACCTTCTTTTAGAGAGAACAGATTTGAAACATTCTTTTTGTGGAATTTACAAGTGGAGATTCCAAGCGCTTTGATGTCAAAGGAAGAAAAGGGAATATCTTCCTATAAAAACTCTAGAGAATCATTCTGAGAAACCACGTCTTTATGTGTGCGTTCCACACATAGAGTTTAACCTTTCTTCCATGGAGCAGTTTGGAAACACTCTGTTTGTAAATTCTGCAAGAGGATATTTGGACCTCTTTGACGATTTCGTTGGAAACGGGTTTTCTTTATCTAGTGCTAGACAGAAGAATCCTCAGTAACTTCTTTGGGTTGCATGTATTCACCTCACAGAGTTGAACCTTCCTTTAGAGAGAGCAGATTTGAAACACTCTTTTGTGGGATTTGCAAGTGGAGATTTCTAGCGCATTGGGACCAATTGTATAAAAGGAAATATCTTCGTATTTAAACTAGAGAGAATCATTCTCAGAAACCACTTTGTGATCTGTGCGTTCCACTCACAGCGTTTAACCTTTCTTTTCATAGAGCAGTTGGGAAACACTCTGTAACATCTGCAAGTGGATATTTGGATCTCTTTGAGGATTTCGTTGGAGACGGGATTTCTTCATCTAATGCTAGTCAGAAGAAATCTCAGTAACTTCTTTGGGTTGCGTGTATTCCACTCATAGAGTTGAACCTTCCTTTAGAGTGAGCAGATTTGAAACACTCTTTTTGTTGAAATTGCAATTGGAGATTTCAAGCACTTTGGGGTCAACGGAAGAAAAGGAAATATCTTCGTACAAAAACTACAGAGAATCATTTTCAGAAACCACCTTGTGATGTGTGTGTTCCACACACAGCGTTTAACCTTTCTTTTCATAGAGCAGTTTCGAAACACTCTGTTTGTAAAGTCTGCAAGTTGATATTTGGACCTCCTTGAGTATTTCGTTCGAAACGGGATTTCTTCATCTAGTGCTAGACAGAAGAATTCTCAGTAACTTCTTTGGGTTGCGTGTACTCAACTCACAGAGTTGAATCTTCTTTTAGACAGAACATTTTTGAAACACTCTTTTTATCGAATTTACAAGTGGAGATTTCAAGCGCTTTTCGGCCACAGGTAGAAAAGGAGATATCTTCGTATAAAAACTACAGAGAATCATGTTCAGAAACAACCTTGTGATGTGTGCGTTCCAATCACAGAGTTTAACTTTTTCCTTTCATAGAGCGGTTTGGGAACACTCTGTTTGTAATGTGTGCAAGTGGATAATTGGACCTCCTTGAGGATTTCGTTGTTAACGGGTTTTCTTCATCAAATGCTAGACAGAAGAATTCTCAGTAACTTCTTTGGTTTGCATGTATTCAACTCACAGTGTTGAACCTCCCTTTAGACAGAGCGGATTTGAAACACTCTTTTTGTGGAATTTGCAAGTGGACATTTCAAGCGCTTTGGGCCAATGGTAGAAACGGAAATATCTTCATATAAAAACTAGAGACAATCATTCTCAGAAACCACTTTGTGATGCGTTCGTTCCACTCACAGAGTTTAACCTTCGTTTTCATAGAGCAGTTTGGAAACACTCCCTTTGTAAAGTCTTCAAGTGGATATTTGGACCTCTTTGAGGATTTCATTGGAAACCGGATTTATCAATCTAATGCGAGACACAAGATTTCTTAGTAACTTCTTTGGGTTGCGTGTTTTCAACTCACAGAGTTGAACCTTCCTTTAGACAGAGCAGATTTCAAACAATCTTTTGTGGAATTTGCAAGAGGAGATTTCAAGCCCCTTGGGGCCAATGGTAGAAAAGGAAATATCTACGTATAAAAACAATAGAGAATCATTCTCAGATACCACTTTCTGATGTGTGCGTTCCACTCACGGAGTTTAACCTTTCTGTTCATAGAGCCGTTTGGAAACACTCTGTTTGTAAAGTCTGCAAGTGGATATTTGGACATCTTTGAGGATTTCTTTGGAAAAGGGATTCCTTCATCCAATGCTAGACAGAAGAATTCTCAGTAACTTCTTTGGGTTGCATGTATTCAACACACAGAACTGAAACTTCCTTTAGGCAGAGCACATTTGAAACACTCTTTTTGAGGAATTTGCAAGTGGAGATTTCAAGCCCCTTGGGGTCAGTGGTAGAAAAGGTAATATCTTCGAATAAAAACTAGAGAGAATCATTCTCCGAAACCACTTTGTGATGTGTGCATTCCACTCACAGAGTTTAACCTATCTTTTCACAGAGCAGTTTGGAAACACTCTGTTTGTAAAGTCGGCAGTGGATATTTGGGCCTTCTTGTGGATTTCGTTGGAAACGGGATTCCTTCATCTAATGCTAGACAGAAGAATTCTCAGTAACTTCTTTGTGTTGCGTGTATTCAACTCACAGAGTTTAAACTTCCTCTAAGCAGAGCAGATTTGAAACACACTTTTTGTGGAATTTGAAATTGGAGATTTCAAGAGTTTTGGGGTCAAAGGTAGAAAAGGAAATATCTTCCTATAAAAACAATAGAGAATCATTCTTAGAAACCACTTTGTGATGTGTGTGTTACACTCACAGAGCCTAACATTTCCTTTCATAGAGCAGTTTGGAAACACTGTGTTTGTACCTTCTGCAAGTGGATATTTGGACCTCTTTGTGGATTTCATTGGAAACGGGATTTCTTCATCTAATGCTTGACAGGAGAATTCTCAGTAACTTCTTTGCGTTGCGTGTATTCAATTCACAGAGTTTAACCTTCCTTTAGACAGAGCAGCTCTGAAACACTCTTTTTTGTGGAAATTGCAAGTGGAGATTTCAAGCACATTGGGTCCAAATGTAGAAAAGGAATATCTTCGTATAAAAACTACAGAGAATCATTCTCAGAAACCATTTCGTGATGTGTGCGTTCCACTCACAGGGTTTAACCTTATTTTCATAGAGCAGTTTGGAAACACTCTGTTTGTAATGTCTGCAAGTGGATAAATCGACCTCTTTGAAGATTTCGTTGGTAACCGGATTTCTTCATCTAATGCTAGACAGAAAAATTCTCAGTAACTTCTTTGGGTTGCGTGTACTCAACTCACAGAGTTGAATGTTCTTTTAGACAGAACATTTTTGAAACTCTCTTTTTATCGAATTTACAAGTGGAGATTTCATGCGCTTTTCGGCCACAGGTAGAAAAGGAGATTTCTTCGTATAAAAACTACAGAGAATCATGTTCAGAAACAACCTTGTGATGTGTGCGTTCCAATCACAGAGTTTAACTTTTTCCTTTCATAGAGCAGTTTGGGAACACTCTGTTTGTAATGTGTGCAAGTGGATAATTGAACCTCCTTGAGGATTTCGTTGTTAACGGGTTTTCTTCATCAAATGCTAGACAGAAGAATTCTCAGTAACTTCTTTGGGTTGCGTGTATTCAACTCACAGAATTGAACCTTCTTTTAGAGAGAACAGATTTGAAACATTCTTTTTGTGGAATTTACAAGTGGAGATTCCAAGCGCTTTGATGTCAAAGGAAGAAAAGGGAATATCTTCCTATAAAAACTCTAGAGAATCATTCTGAGAAACCACGTCTTTATGTGTGCGTTCCACACATAGAGTTTAACGTTTCTTCCATGGAGCAGTTTGGAAACACTCTGTTTGTAAATTCTGCAAGAGGATATTTGGACCTCTTTGACGATTTCGTTGGAAACGGGTTTTCTTTATCTAGTGCTAGACAGAAGAATCCTCAGTAACTTCTTTGGGCTGCATGTATTCACCTCACAGAGTTGAACCTTCCTTTAGAGAGAGCAGATTTGAAACACTCTTTTGTGGGATTTGCAAGTGGAGATTTCTAGCGCATTGGGACCAATTGTATAAAAGGAAATATCTTCGTATTTAAACTAGAGAGAATCATTCTCAGAAACCACTTTGTGATCTGTGCGTTCCACTCACAGCGTTTAACCTTTCTTTTCATAGAGCAGTTGGGAAACACTCTGTAACATCTGCAAGTGGATATTTGGATCTCTTTGAGGATTTCGTTGGAGACGGGATTTCTTCATCTAATGCTAGTCAGAAGAAATCTCAGTAACTTCTTTGGGTTGCGTGTATTCCACTCATAGAGTTGAACCTTCCTTTAGAGTGAGCAGATTTGAAACACTCTTTTTGTTGAAATTGCAATTGGAGATTTCAAGCACTTTGGGGTCAACGGAAGAAAAGGAAATATCTTCGTACAAAAACTACAGAGAATCATTTTCAGAAACCACCTTGTGATGTGTGTGTTCCACACACAGCGTTTAACCTTTCTTTTCATAGAGCAGTTTCAAAACACTCTGTTTGTAAAGTCTGCAAGTTGATATTTGGACCTCCTTGAGTATTTCGTTCGAAACGGGATTTCTTCATCTAGTGCTAGACAGAAGAATTCTCAGTAACTTCTTTGGGTTGCGTGTACTCAACTCACAGAGTTGAATCTTCTTTTAGACAGAACATTTTTGAAACACTCTTTTTATCGAATTTACAAGTGGAGATTTCAAGCGCTTTTCGGCCACAGGTAGAAAAGGAGATATCTTCGTATAAAAACTACAGAGAATCATGTTCAGAAACAACCTTGTGATGTGTGCGTTCCAATCACAGAGTTTAACTTTTTCCTTTCATAGAGCGGTTTGGGAACACTCTGTTTGTAATGTGTGCAAGTGGATAATTGGACCTCCTTGAGGATTTCGTTGTTAACGGGTTTTCTTCATCAAATGCTAGACAGAAGAATTCTCAGTAACTTCTTTGGTTTGCATGTATTCAACTCACAGTGTTGAAACTTCCTTTAGACAGAGCGGATTTGAAACAGTCTTTTTGTGGAATTTGCAAGTGGACATTTCAAGCGCTTTGGGCCAATGGTAGAAACGGAAATATCTTCATATAAAAACTAGAGACAATCATTCTCAGAAACCACTTTGTGATGCCTTCGTTCCACTCACAGAGTTTAACCTTCGTTTTCATAGAGCAGTTTGGAAACACTCCCTTTGTAAAGTCTTCAAGTGGATATTTGGACCTCTTTGAGGATTTCATTGGAAACCGGATTTATCAATCTAATGCGAGACACAAGATTTCTTAGTAACTTCTTTGGGTTGCGTGTTTTCAACTCACAGAGTTGAACCTTCCTTTAGACAGAGCAGATTTCAAACAATCTTTTGTGGAATTTGCAAGAGGAGATTTCAAGCCCCTTGGGGCCAATGGTAGAAAAGGAAATATCTACGTATAAAAACAATAGAGAATCATTCTCAGATACCACTTTCTGATGTGTGCGTTCCACTCACGGAGTTTAACCTTTCTGTTCATAGAGCCGTTTGGAAACACTCTGTTTGTAAAGTCTGCAAGTGGATATTTGGACATCTTTGAGGATTTCTTTGGAAAAGGGATTCCTTCATCCAATGCTAGACAGAAGAATTCTCAGTAACTTCTTTGGGTTGCGTGTATTCAACACACAGAACTGAAACTTCCTTTAGGCAGAGCACATTTGAAACACTCTTTTTGAGGAATTTGCAAGTGGAGATTTCAAGCCCCTTGGGGTCAGTGGTAGAAAAGGTAATATCTTCGAATAAAAACTAGAGAGAATCATTCTCCGAAACCACTTTGTGATGTGTGTATTCCACTCACAGAGTTTAACCTATCTTTTCACAGAGCAGTTTGGAAACACTCTGTTTGTAAAGTCGGCAGTGGATATTTGGGCCTTCTTGTGGATTTCGTTGGAAACGGGATTCCTTCATCTAATGCTAGACAGAAGAATTCTCAGTAACTTCTTTGTGTTGCGTGTATTCACCTCACAGAGTTTAAACTTCCTCTAAGCAGAGCAGATTTGAAACACACTTTTTGTGGAATTTGAAATTGGAGATTTCAAGAGTTTTGGGGTCAAAGGTAGAAAAGGAAATATCTTCCTATAAAAACAATAGAGAATCATTCTTAGAAACCACTTTGTGATGTGTGTGTTACACTCACAGAGCCTAACATTTCCTTTCATAGAGCAGTTTGGAAACACTGTGTTTGTACCTTCTGCAAGTGGATATTTGGACCTCTTTGTGGATTTCATTGGAAACGGGATTTCTTCATCTAATGCTTGACAGGAGAATTCTCAGTAACTTCTTTGCGTTGCGTGTATTCAATTCACAGAGTTTAACCTTCCTTTAGACAGAGCAGCTCTGAAACACTCTTTTTTGTGGAAATTGCAAGTGGAGATTTCAAGCACATTGGGTCCAAATGTAGAAAAGGAATATCTTCGTATAAAAACTACAGAGAATCATTCTCAGAAACCATTTCGTGATGTGTGCGTTCCACTCACAGGGTTTAACCTTATTTTCATAGAGCAGTTTGGAAACACTCTGTTTGTAATGTCTGCAAGTGGATAAATCGACCTCTTTGAAGATTTCGTTGGTAACCGGATTTCTTCATCTAATGCTAGACAGAAAAATTCTCAGTAACTTCTTTGGGTTGCGTGTACTCAACTCACAGAGTTGAATGTTCTTTTAGACAGAACATTTTTGAAACTCTCTTTTTATCGAATTTACAAGTGGAGATTTCATGCGCTTTTCGGCCACAGGTAGAAAAGGAGATATCTTCGTATAAAAACTACAGAGAATCATGTTCAGAAACAACCTTGTGATGTGTGCGTTCCAATCACAGTGTTTAACTTTTTCCTTTCATAGAGCAGTTTGGGAACACTCTGTTTGTAATGTGTGCAAGTGGATAATTGGACCTCCTTGAGGATTTCGTTGTTAACGGGTTTTCTTCATCAAATGCTAGACAGAAGAATTCTCAGTAACTTCTTTGGGTTGCGTGTATTCAACTCACAGAATTGAACCTTCTTTTGGAGAAGAACAGATTTGAAACATTCTTTTTGTGGAATTTACAAGTGGAGATTCCAAGCGCTTTGATGTCAAAGGAAGAAAAGGGAATATCTTCCTATAAAAACTCTAGAGAATCATTCTGAGAAACCACGTCTTTATGTGTGCGTTCCACACATAGAGTTTAACGTTTCTTCCATGGAGCAGTTTGGAAACACACTGTTTGTAAATTCTGCAAGAGGATATTTGGACCTCTTTGACGATTTCGTTGGAAACGGGTTTTCTTTATCTAGTGCTAGACAGAAGAATCCTCAGTAACTTCTTTGGGTTGCATGTATTCACCTCACAGAGTTGAACCTTCCTTTAGAGAGAGCAGATTTGAAACACTCTTTTGTGGGATTTGCAAGTGGAGATTTCTAGCGCATTGGGACCAATTGTATAAAAGGAAATATCTTCGTATTTAAACTAGAGAGAATCATTCTCAGAAACCACTTTGTGATCTGTGCGTTCCACTCACAGCGTTTAACCTTTCTTTTCATAGAGCAGTTGGGAAACACTCTGTAACATCTGCAAGTGGATATTTGGATCTCTTTGAGGATTTCGTTGGAGACGGGATTTCTTCATCTAATGCTAGTCAGAAGAAATCTCAGTAACTTCTTTGGGTTGCGTGTATTCCACTCATAGAGTTGAACCTTCCTTTAGAGTGAGCAGATTTGAAACACTCTTTTTGTTGAAATTGCAATTGGAGATTTCAAGCACTTTGGGGTCAACGGAAGAAAAGGAAATATCTTCGTACAAAAACTACAGAGAATCATTTTCAGAAACCACCTTGTGATGTGTGTGTTCCACACACAGCGTTTAACCTTTCTTTTCATAGAGCAGTTTCAAAACACTCTGTTTGTAAAGTCTGCAAGTTGATATTTGGACCTCCTTGAGTATTTCGTTCGAAACGGGATTTCTTCATCTAGTGCTAGACAGAAGAATTCTCAGTAACTTCTTTGGGTTGCGTGTACTCAACTCACAGAGTTGAATCTTCTTTTAGACAGAACATTTTTGAAACACTCTTTTTATCGAATTTACAAGTGGAGATTTCAAGCGCTTTTCGGCCACAGGTAGAAAAGGAGATATCTTCGTATAAAAACTACAGAGAATCATGTTCAGAAACAACCTTGTGATGTGTGCGTTCCAATCACAGAGTTTAACTTTTTCCTTTCATAGAGCGGTTTGGGAACACTCTGTTTGTAATGTGTGCAAGTGGATAATTGGACCTCCTTGAGGATTTCGTTGTTAACGGGTTTTCTTCATCAAATGCTAGACAGAAGAATTCTCAGTAACTTCTTTGGTTTGCATGTATTCAACTCACAGTGTTGAAACTTCCTTTAGACAGAGCGGATTTGAAACAGTCTTTTTGTGGAATTTGCAAGTGGACATTTCAAGCGCTTTGGGCCAATGGTAGAAACGGAAATATCTTCATATAAAAACTAGAGACAATCATTCTCAGAAACCACTTTGTGATGCCTTCGTTCCACTCACAGAGTTTAACCTTCGTTTTCATAGAGCAGTTTGGAAACACTCCCTTTGTAAAGTCTTCAAGTGGATATTTGGACCTCTTTGAGGATTTCATTGGAAACCGGATTTATCAATCTAATGCGAGACACAAGATTTCTTAGTAACTTCTTTGGGTTGCGTGTTTTCAACTCACAGAGTTGAACCTTCCTTTAGACAGAGCAGATTTCAAACAATCTTTTGTGGAATTTGCAAGAGGAGATTTCAAGCCCCTTGGGGCCAATGGTAGAAAAGGAAATATCTACGTATAAAAACAATAGAGAATCATTCTCAGATACCACTTTCTGATGTGTGCGTTCCACTCACGGAGTTTAACCTTTCTGTTCATAGAGCCGTTTGGAAACACTCTGTTTGTAAAGTCTGCAAGTGGATATTTGGACATCTTTGAGGATTGCTTTGGAAAAGGGATTCCTTCATCCAATGCTAGACAGAAGAATTCTCAGTAACTTCTTTGGGTTGCGTGTATTCAACACACAGAACTGAAACTTCCTTTAGGCAGAGCACATTTGAAACACTCTTTTTGAGGAATTTGCAAGTGGAGATTTCAAGCCCCTTGGGGTCAGTGGTAGAAAAGGTAATATCTTCGAATAAAAACTAGAGAGAATCATTCTCCGAAACCACTTTGTGATGTGTGTATTCCACTCACAGAGTTTAACCTATCTTTTCACAGAGCAGTTTGGAAACACTCTGTTTGTAAAGTCGGCAGTGGATATTTGGGCCTTCTTGTGGATTTCGTTGGAAACGGGATTCCTTCATCTAATGCTAGACAGAAGAATTCTCAGTAACTTCTTTGTGTTGCGTGTATTCACCTCACAGAGTTTAAACTTCCTCTAAGCAGAGCAGATTTGAAACACACTTTTTGTGGAATTTGAAATTGGAGATTTCAAGAGTTTTGGGGTCAAAGGTAGAAAAGGAAATATCTTCCTATAAAAACAATAGAGAATCATTCTTAGAAACCACTTTGTGATGTGTGTGTTACACTCACAGAGCCTAACATTTCCTTTCATAGAGCAGTTTGGAAACACTGTGTTTGTACCTTCTGCAAGTGGATATTTGGACCTCTTTGTGGATTTCATTGGAAACGGGATTTCTTCATCTAATGCTTGACAGGAGAATTCTCAGTAACTTCTTTGCGTTGCGTGTATTCAATTCACAGAGTTTAACCTTCCTTTAGACAGAGCAGCTCTGAAACACTCTTTTTTGTGGAAATTGCAAGTGGAGATTTCAAGCACATTGGGTCCAAATGTAGAAAAGGAATATCTTCGTATAAAAACTACAGAGAATCATTCTCAGAAACCATTTCGTGATGTGTGCGTTCCACTCACAGGGTTTAACCTTATTTTCATAGAGCAGTTTGGAAACACTCTGTTTGTAATGTCTGCAAGTGGATAAATCGACCTCTTTGAAGATTTCGTTGGTAACCGGATTTCTTCATCTAATGCTAGACAGAAAAATTCTCAGTAACTTCTTTGGGTTGCGTGTACTCAACTCACAGAGTTGAATGTTCTTTTAGACAGAACATTTTTGAAACTCTCTTTTTATCGAATTTACAAGTGGAGATTTCATGCGCTTTTCGGCCACAGGTAGAAAAGGAGATATCTTCGTATAAAAACTACAGAGAATCATGTTCAGAAACAACCTTGTGATGTGTGCGTTCCAATCACAGTGTTTAACTTTTTCCTTTCATAGAGCAGTTTGGGAACACTCTGTTTGTAATGTGTGCAAGTGGATAATTGGACCTCCTTGAGGATTTCGTTGTTAACGGGTTTTCTTCATCAAATGCTAGACAGAAGAATTCTCAGTAACTTCTTTGGGTTGCGTGTATTCAACTCACAGAATTGAACCTTCTTTTGGAGAAGAACAGATTTGAAACATTCTTTTTGTGGAATTTACAAGTGGAGATTCCAAGGGCTTTGATGTCAAAGGAAGAAAAGGGAATATCTTCCTATAAAAACTCTAGAGAATCATTCTGAGAAACCACGTCTTTATGTGTGCGTTCCACACATAGAGTTTAACGTTTCTTCCATGGAGCAGTTTGGAAACACTCTGTTTGTAAATTCTGCAAGAGGATATTTGGACCTCTTTGACGATTTCGTTGGAAACGGGTTTTCTTTATCTAGTGCTAGACAGAAGAATCCTCAGTAACTTCTTTGGGTTGCATGTATTCACCTCACAGAGTTGAACCTTCCTTTAGAGAGAGCAGATTTGAAACACTCTTTTGTGGGATTTGCAAGTGGAGATTTCTAGCGCATTGGGACCAATTGTATAAAAGGAAATATCTTCGTATTTAAACTAGAGAGAATCATTCTCAGAAACCACTTTGTGATCTGTGCGTTCCACTCACAGCGTTTAACCTTTCTTTTCATAGAGCAGTTGGGAAACACTCTGTAACATCTGCAAGTGGATATTTGGATCTCTTTGAGGATTTCGTTGGAGACGGGATTTCTTCATCTAATGCTAGTCAGAAGAAATCTCAGTAACTTCTTTGGGTTGCGTGTATTCCACTCATAGAGTTGAACCTTCCTTTAGAGTGAGCAGATTTGAAACACTCTTTTTGTTGAAATTGCAATTGGAGATTTCAAGCACTTTGGGGTCAACGGAAGAAAAGGAAATATCTTCGTACAAAAACTACAGAGAATCATTTTCAGAAACCTCCTTGTGATGTGTGTGTTCCACACACAGCGTTTAACCTTTCTTTTCATAGAGCAGTTTCAAAACACTCTGTTTGTAAAGTCTGCAAGTTGATATTTGGACCTCCTTGAGTATTTCGTTCGAAACGGGATTTCTTCATCTAGTGCTAGACAGAAGAATTCTCAGTAACTTCTTTGGGTTGCGTGTACTCAACTCACAGAGTTGAATCTTCTTTTAGACAGAACATTTTTGAAACACTCTTTTTATCGAATTTACAAGTGGAGATTTCATGCGCTTTTCGGCCACAGGTAGAAAAGGAGATATCTTCGTATAAAAACTACAGAGAATCATGTTCAGAAACAACCTTGTGATGTGTGCGTTCCAATCACAGAGTTTAACTTTTTCCTTTCATAGAGCAGTTTGGGAACACTCTGTTTGTAATGTGTGCAAGTGGATAATTGGACCTCCTTGAGGATTTCCTTGTTAACGGGTTTTCTTCATCAAATGCTAGACAGAAGAATTCTCAGTAACTTCTTTGTGTTGCGTGTATTCAACTCACAGAATTGAACCTTCTTTTAGAGAGAACAGATTTGAAACATTCTTTTTGTGGAATTTACATGTGGAGATTCCAAGCGCTTTGATGTCAAAGGAAGAAAAGGGAATATCTTCCTATAAAAACTCTAGAGAATCATTCTGAGAAACCACGTCTTTATGTGTGCGTTCCACTCATAGAGTTTAACCTTTCTTCCATGGAGCAGTTTGGAAACACTCTGTTTGTAAATTCTGCAAGAGGATATTTGGACCTCTTTGACGATTTCGTTGGAAACGGGTTTCCTTTATCTAGTGCTAGACAGAAGAATCCTCAGTAACTTCTTTGGGTTGCATGTATTCACCTCACAGAGTTGAACCTTCCTTTAGAGAGAGCAGATTTGAAACACTCTTTTGTGGAATTTGCAAGTGGAGATTTCTAGCGCTTTGGGACCAATTGTATAAAAGGAAATATCTTCGTATTTAAACTAGAGAGAATCATTCTCAGAAACCACTTTGTGATCTGTGCGTTCCACTCACAGCGTTTAACCTTTCTTTTCATAGAGCAGTTGGGAAACACTCTGTAACATCTGCAAGTGGATATTTGGATCTCTTTGAGGATTTCGTTGGAGACGGGATTTCTTCATCTAATGCTAGTCAGAAGAAATCTCAGTAACTTCTTTGGGTTGCGTGTATTCCACTCATAGAGTTGAACCTTCCTTTAGAGTGAGCAGATTTGAAACACTCTTTTTGTTGAAATTGCAATTGGAGATTTCAAGCACTTTGGGGTCAACGGAAGAAAAGGAAATATCTTCGTACAAAAACTACAGAGAATCATTTTCAGAAACCACCTTGTGATGTGTGTGTTCCACACACAGCGTTTAACCTTTCTTTTCATAGAGCAGTTTGGAAACACTCTGTTTGTAAAGTCTGCAAGTTGATATTTGGACCTCCTTGAGTATTTCGTTCGAAACGGGATTTCTTCATCTAGTGCTAGACAGAAGAATTCTCAGTAACTTCTTTGGGTTGCGTGTACTCAACTCACAGAGTTGAATCTTCTTTTAGACAGAACATTTTTGAAACACTCTTTTTATCGAATTTACAAGTGGAGATTTCAAGCGCTTTTCGGCCACAGGTAGAAAAGGAGATATCTTCGTATAAAAACTACAGAGAATCATGTTCAGAAACAACCTTGTGATGTGTGCGTTCCAATCACAGAGTTTAACTTTTTCCTTTCATAGAGCAGTTTGGGAACACTCTGTTTGTAATGTGTGCAAGTGGATAATTGGACCTCCTTGAGGATTTCGTTGTTAACGGGTTTTCTTCATCAAATGCTAGACAGAAGAATTCTCAGTAACTTCTTTGGTTTGCATGTATTCAACTCACAGTGTTGAACCTTCCTTTAGACAGAGCGGATTTGAAACACTCTTTTTGTGGAATTTGCAAGTGGACATTTCAAGCGCTTTGGGCCAATGGTAGAAACGGAAATATCTTCATATAAAAACTAGAGACAATCATTCTCAGAAACCACTTTGTGATGCGTTCGTTCCACTCACAGAGTTTAACCTTCGTTTTCATAGAGCAGTTTGGAAACACTCCCTTTGTAAAGCCTTCAAGTGGATATTTGGACCTCTTTGAGGATTTCATTGGAAACCGGATTTATCAATCTAATGCGAGACACAAGATTTCTTAGTAACTTCTTTGGGTTGCGTGTTTTCAACTCACAGAGTTGAACCTTCCTTTAGACAGAGCAGATTTCAAACAATCTTTTGTGGAATTTGCAAGAGGAGATTTCAAGCCCCTTGGGGCCAATGGTAGAAAAGGAAATATCTACGTATAAAAACAATAGAGAATCATTCTCAGATACCACTTTCTGATGTGTGCGTTCCACTCACGGAGTTTAACCTTTCTGTTCATAGAGCCGTTTGGAAACACTCTGTTTGTAAAGTCTGCAAGTGGATATTTGGACATCTTTGAGGATTTCTTTGGAAAAGGGATTCCTTCATCCAATGCTAGACAGAAGAATTCTCAGTAACTTCTTTGGGTTGCGTGTATTCAACACACAGAACTGAAACTTCCTTTAGGCAGAGCACATTTGAAACACTCTTTTTGAGGAATTTGCAAGTGGAGATTTCAAGCCCCTTGGGGTCAGTGGTAGAAAAGGTAATATCTTCGAATAAAAACTAGAGAGAATCATTCTCCGAAACCACTTTGTGATGTGTGCATTCCACTCACAGAGTTTAACCTATCTTTTCACAGAGCAGTTTGGAAACACTCTGTTTGTAAAGTCGGCAGTGGATATTTGGGCCTTCTTGTGGATTTCGTTGGAAACGGGATTCCTTCATCTAATGCTAGACCGAAGAATTCTCAGTAACTTCTTTGTGTTGCGTGTTTTCAACTCACAGAGTTTAACCTTCCTCTAAGCAGAGCAGATTTGAAACACACTTTTTGTGGAATTTGAAATTGGAGATTTCAAGAGTTTTGGGGTCAAAGGTAGAAAAGGAAATATCTTCCTATAAAAACAATAGAGAATCATTCTTAGAAACCACTTTGTGATGTGTGTGTTACACTCACAGAGCCTAACATTTCCTTTCATAGAGCAGTTTGGAAACACTGTGTTTGTACCTTCTGCAAGTGGATATTTGGACCTCTTTGTGGATTTCATTGGAAACGGGATTTCTTCATCTAATGCTTGACAGGAGAATTCTCAGTAACTTCTTTGCGTTGCGTGTATTCAATTCACAGAGTTTAACCTTCCTTTAGACAGAGCAGCTCTGAAACACTCTTTTTTGTGGAAATTGCAAGTGGAGATTTCAAGCACATTGGGTCCAAATGTAGAAAAGGAATATCTTCGTATAAAAACTACAGAGAATCATTCTCAGAAACCATTTCGTGATGTGTGCGTTCCACTCACAGCGTTTAACCTTTCTTTTCATAGAGCAGTTTGGAAACACTCTGTTTGTAATGTCAGCAAGTGGATAAATCGACCTCTTTGAAGATTTCGTTGGTAACCGGATTTCTTCATCTAATGCTAGACAGAAAAATTCTCAGTAACTTCTTTGGGTTGCGTGTACTCAACTCACAGAGTTGAATCTTCTTTTAGACAGAACATTTTTGAAACACTCTTTTTATCGAATTTACAAGTGGAGATTTCATGCGCTTTTCGGCCACAGGTAGAAAAGGAGATATCTTCGTATAAAAACTACAGAGAATCATGTTCAGAAACAACCTTGTGATGTGTGCGTTCCAATCACAGAGTTTAACTTTTTCCTTTCATAGAGCAGTTTGGGAACACTCTGTTTGTAATGTGTGCAAGTGGATAATTGGACCTCCTTGAGGATTTCGTTGTTAACGGGTTTTCTTCATCAAATGCTAGACAGAAGAATTCTCAGTAACTTCTTTGGGTTGCGTGTATTCAACTCACAGAATTGAACCTTCTTTTAGAGAGAACAGATTTGAAACATTCTTTTTGTGGAATTTACAAGTGGAGATTCCAAGCGCTTTGATGTCAAAGGAAGAAAAGGGAATATCTTCCTATAAAAACTCTAGAGAATCATTCTGAGAAACCACGTCTTTATGTGTGCGTTCCACTCATAGAGTTTAACCTTTCTTCCATGGAGCAGTTTGGAAACACTCTGTTTGTAAATTCTGCAAGAGGATATTTGGACCTCTTTGACGATTTCGTTGGAAACGGGTTTTCTTTATCTAGTGCTAGACAGAAGAATCCTCAGTAACTTCTTTGGGTTGCATGTATTCACCTCACAGAGTTGAACCTTCCTTTAGAGAGAGCAGATTTGAAACACTCTTTTGTGGGATTTGCAAGTGGAGATTTCTAGCGCATTGGGACCAATTGTATAAAAGGAAATATCTTCGTATTTAAACTAGAGAGAATCATTCTCAGAAACCACTTTGTGATCTGTGCGTTCCACTCACAGCGTTTAACCTTTCTTTTCATAGAGCAGTTGGGAAACACTCTGTAACATCTGCAAGTGGATATTTGGATCTCTTTGAGGATTTCGTTGGAGACGGGATTTCTTCATCTAATGCTAGTCAGAAGAAATCTCAGTAACTTCTTTGGGTAGCGTGTATTCCACTCATAGAGTTGAACCTTCCTTTAGAGTGAGCAGATTTGAAACACTCTTTTTGTTGAAATTGCAATTGGAGATTTCAAGCACTTTGGGGTCAACGGAAGAAAAGGAAATATCTTCGTACAAAAACTACAGAGAATCATTTTCAGAAACCACCTTGTGATGTGTGTGTTCCACACACAGCGTTTAACCTTTCTTTTCATAGAGCAGTTTGGAAACACTCTGTTTGTAAAGTCTGCAAGTTGATATTTGGACCTCCTTGAGTATTTCGTTCGAAACGGGATTTCTTCATCTAGTGCTAGACAGAAGAATTCTCAGTAACTTCTTTGGGTTGCGTGTACTCAACTCACAGAGTTGAATCTTCTTTTAGACAGAACATTTTTGAAACACTCTTTTTATCGAATTTACAAGTGGAGATTTCAAGCGCTTTTCGGCCACAGGTAGAAAAGGAGATATCTTCGTATAAAAACTACAGAGAATCATGTTCAGAAACAACCTTGTGATGTGTGCGTTCCAATCACAGAGTTTAACTTTTTCCTTTCATAGAGCAGTTTGGGAACACTCTGTTTGTAATGTGTGCAAGTGGATAATTGGACCTCCTTGAGGATTTCGTTGTTAACGGGTTTTCTTCATCAAATGCTAGACAGAAGAATTCTCAGTAACTTCTTTGGTTTGCATGTATTCAACTCACAGTGTTGAACCTTCCTTTAGACAGAGCGGATTTGAAACACTCTTTTTGTGGAATTTGCAAGTGGACATTTCAAGCGCTTTGGGCCAATGGTAGAAACGGAAATATCTTCATATAAAAACTAGAGACAATCATTCTCAGAAACCACTTTGTGATGCGTTCGTTCCACTCACAGAGTTTAACCTTCGTTTTCATAGAGCAGTTTGGAAACACTCCCTTTGTAAAGTCTTCAAGTGGATATTTGGACCTCTTTGAGGATTTCATTGGAAACCGGATTTATCAATCTAATGCGAGACACAAGATTTCTTAGTAACTTCTTTGGGTTGCGTGTTTTCAACTCACAGAGTTGAACCTTCCTTTAGACAGAGCAGATTTCAAACAATCTTTTGTGGAATTTGCAAGAGGAGATTTCAAGCCCCTTGGGGCCAATGGTAGAAAAGGAAATATCTACGTATAAAAACAATAGAGAATCATTCTCAGATACCACTTTCTGATGTGTGCGTTCCACTCACGGAGTTTAACCTTTCTGTTCATAGAGCCGTTTGGAAACACTCTGTTTGTAAAGTCTGCAAGTGGATATTTGGACATCTTTGAGGATTTCTTTGGAAAAGGGATTCCTTCATCCAATGCTAGACAGAAGAATTCTCAGTAACTTCTTTGGGTTGCGTGTATTCAACACACAGAACTGAAACTTCCTTTAGGCAGAGCACATTTGAAACACTCTTTTTGAGGAATTTGCAAGTGGAGATTTCAAGCCCCTTGGGGTCAGTGGTAGAAAAGGTAATATCTTCGAATAAAACCTAGAGAGAATCATTCTCCGAAACCACTTTGTGATGTGTGCATTCCACTCACAGAGTTTAACCTATCTTTTCACAGAGCAGTTTGGAAACACTCTGTTTGTAAAGTCGGCAGTGGATATTTGGGCCTTCTTGTGGATTTCGTTGGAAACGGGATTCCTTCATCTAATGCTAGACCGAAGAATTCTCAGTAACTTCTTTGTGTTGCGTGTTTTCAACTCACAGAGTTTAACCTTCCTCTAAGCAGAGCAGATTTGAAACACACTTTTTGTGGAATTTGAAATTGGAGATTTCAAGAGTTTTGGGGTCAAAGGTAGAAAAGGAAATATCTTCCTATAAAAACAATAGAGAATCATTCTTAGAAACCACTTTGTGATGTGTGTGTTACACTCACAGAGCCTAACATTTCCTTTCATAGAGCAGTTTGGAAACACTGTGTTTGTACCTTCTGCAAGTGGATATTTGGACCTCTTTGTGGATTTCATTGGAAACGGGATTTCTTCATCTAATGCTTGACAGGAGAATTCTCAGTAACTTCTTTGCGTTGCGTGTATTCAATTCACAGAGTTTAACCTTCCTTTAGACAGAGCAGCTCTGAAACACTCTTTTTTGTGGAAATTGCAAGTGGAGATTTCAAGCACATTGGGTCCAAATGTAGAAAAGGAATATCTTCGTATAAAAACTACAGAGAATCATTCTCAGAAACCATTTCGTGATGTGTGCGTTCCACTCACAGCGTTTAACCTTTCTTTTCATAGAGCAGTTTGGAAACACTCTGTTTGTAATGTCTGCAAGTGGATAAATCGACCTCTTTGAAGATTTCGTTGGTAACCGGATTTCTTCATCTAATGCTAGACAGAAAAATTCTCAGTAACTTCTTTGGGTTGCGTGTACTCAACTCACAGAGTTGAATCTTCTTTTAGACAGAACATTTTTGAAACACTCTTTTTATCGAATTTACAAGTGGAGATTTCATGCGCTTTTCGGCCACAGGTAGAAAAGGAGATATCTTCGTATAAAAACTACAGAGAATCATGTTCAGAAACAACCTTGTGATGTGTGCGTTCCAATCACAGAGTTTAACTTTTTCCTTTCATAGAGCAGTTTGGGAACACTCTGTTTGTAATGTGTGCAAGTGGATAATTGGACCTCCTTGAGGATTTCGTTGTTAACGGGTTTTCTTCATCAAATGCTAGACAGAAGAATTCTCAGTAACTTCTTTGGGTTGCGTGTATTCAACTCACAGAATTGAACCTTCTTTTAGAGAGAACAGATTTGAAACATTCTTTTTGTGGAATTTACAAGTGGAGATTCCAAGCGCTTTGATGTCAAAGGAAGAAAAGGGAATATCTTCCTATAAAAACTCTAGAGAATCATTCTGAGAAACCACGTCTTTATGTGTGCGTTCCACTCATAGAGTTTAACCTTTCTTCCATGGAGCAGTTTGGAAACACTCTGTTTGTAAATTCTGCAAGAGGATATTTGGACCTCTTTGACGATTTCGTTGGAAACGGGTTTTCTTTATCTAGTGCTAGACAGAAGAATCCTCAGTAACTTCTTTGGGTTGCATGTATTCACCTCACAGAGTTGAACCTTCCTTTAGAGAGAGCAGATTTGAAACACTCTTTTGTGGGATTTGCAAGTGGAGATTTCTAGCGCATTGGGACCAATTGTATAAAAGGAAATATCTTCGTATTTAAACTAGAGAGAATCATTCTCAGAAACCACTTTGTGATCTGTGCGTTCCACTCACAGCGTTTAACCTTTCTTTTCATAGAGCAGTTGGGAAACACTCTGTAACATCTGCAAGTGGATATTTGGATCTCTTTGAGGATTTCGTTGGAGACGGGATTTCTTCATCTAATGCTAGTCAGAAGAAATCTCAGTAACTTCTTTGGGTTGCGTGTATTCCACTCATAGAGTTGAACCTTCCTTTAGAGTGAGCAGATTTGAAACACTCTTTTTGTTGAAATTGCAATTGGAGATTTCAAGCACTCTGGGGTCAACGGAAGAAAAGGAAATATCTTCGTACAAAAACTACAGAGAATCATTTTCAGAAACCACCTTGTGATGTGTGTGTTCCACACACAGCGTTTAACCTTTCTTTTCATAGAGCAGTTTGGAAACACTCTGTTTGTAAAGTCTGCAAGTTGATATTTGGACCTCCTTGAGTATTTCGTTCGAAACGGGATTTCTTCATCTAGTGCTAGACAGAAGAATTCTCAGTAACTTCTTTGGGTTGCGTGTACTCAACTCACAGAGTTGAATCTTCTTTTAGACAGAACATTTTTGAAACACTCTTTTTATCGAATTTACAAGTGGAGATTTCAAGCGCTTTTCGGCCACAGGTAGAAAAGGAGATATCTTCGTATAAAAACTACAGAGAATCATGTTCAGAAACAACCTTGTGATGTGTGCGTTCCAATCACAGAGTTTAACTTTTTCCTTTCATAGAGCAGTTTGGGAACACTCTGTTTGTAATGTGTGCAAGTGGATAATTGGACCTCCTTGAGGATTTCGTTGTTAACGGGTTTTCTTCATCAAATGCTAGACAGAAGAATTCTCAGTAACTTCTTTGGTTTGCATGTATTCAACTCACAGTGTTGAACCTTCCTTTAGACAGAGCGGATTTGAAACACTCTTTTTGTGGAATTTGCAAGTGGACATTTCAAGCGCTTTGGGCCAATGGTAGAAACGGAAATATCTTCATATAAAAACTAGAGACAATCATTCTCAGAAACCACTTTGTGATGCGTTCGTTCCACTCACAGAGTTTAACCTTCGTTTTCATAGAGCAGTTTGGAAACACTCCCTTTGTAAAGTCTTCAAGTGGATATTTGGACCTCTTTGAGGATTTCATTGGAAACCGGATTTATCAATCTAATGCGAGACACAAGATTTCTTAGTAACTTCTTTGGGTTGCGTGTTTTCAACTCACAGAGTTGAACCTTCCTTTAGACAGAGCAGATTTCAAACAATCTTTTGTGGAATTTGCAAGAGGAGATTTCAAGCCCCTTGGGGCCAATGGTAGAAAAGGAAATATCTACGTATAAAAACAATAGAGAATCATTCTCAGATACCACTTTCTGATGTGTGCGTTCCACTCACGGAGTTTAACCTTTCTGTTCATAGAGCCGTTTGGAAACACTCTGTTTGTAAAGTCTGCAAGTGGATATTTGGACATCTTTGAGGATTTCTTTGGAAAAGGGATTCCTTCATCCAATGCTAGACAGAAGAATTCTCAGTAACTTCTTTGGGTTGCGTGTATTCAACACACAGAACTGAAACTTCCTTTAGGCAGAGCACATTTGAAACACTCTTTTTGAGGAATTTGCAAGTGGAGATTTCAAGCCCCTTGGGGTCAGTGGTAGAAAAGGTAATATCTTCGAATAAAACCTAGAGAGAATCATTCTCCGAAACCACTTTGTGATGTGTGCATTCCACTCACAGAGTTTAACCTATCTTTTCACAGAGCAGTTTGGAAACACTCTGTTTGTAAAGTCGGCAGTGGATATTTGGGCCTTCTTGTGGATTTCGTTGGAAACGGGATTCCTTCATCTAATGCTAGACCGAAGAATTCTCAGTAACTTCTTTGTGTTGCGTGTTTTCAACTCACAGAGTTTAACCTTCCTCTAAGCAGAGCAGATTTGAAACACACTTTTTGTGGAATTTGAAATTGGAGATTTCAAGAGTTTTGGGGTCAAAGGTAGAAAAGGAAATATCTTCCTATAAAAACAATAGAGAATCATTCTTAGAAACCACTTTGTGATGTGTGTGTTACACTCACAGAGCCTAACATTTCCTTTCATAGAGCAGTTTGGAAACACTGTGTTTGTACCTTCTGCAAGTGGATATTTGGACCTCTTTGTGGATTTCATTGGAAACGGGATTTCTTCATCTAATGCTTGACAGGAGAATTCTCAGTAACTTCTTTGCGTTGCGTGTATTCAATTCACAGAGTTTAACCTTCCTTTAGACAGAGCAGCTCTGAAACACTCTTTTTTGTGGAAATTGCAAGTGGAGATTTCAAGCACATTGGGTCCAAATGTAGAAAAGGAATATCTTCGTATAAAAACTACAGAGAATCATTCTCAGAAACCATTTCGTGATGTGTGCGTTCCACTCACAGCGTTTAACCTTTCTTTTCATAGAGCAGTTTGGAAACACTCTGTTTGTAATGTCTGCAAGTGGATAAATCGACCTCTTTGAAGATTTCGTTGGTAACCGGATTTCTTCATCTAATGCTAGACAGAAAAATTCTCAGTAACTTCTTTGGGTTGCGTGTACTCAACTCACAGAGTTGAATCTTCTTTTAGACAGAACATTTTTGAAACACTCTTTTTATCGAATTTACAAGTGGAGATTTCATGCGCTTTTCGGCCACAGGTAGAAAAGGAGATATCTTCGTATAAAAACTACAGAGAATCATGTTCAGAAACAACCTTGTGATGTGTGCGTTCCAATCACAGAGTTTAATTTTTCCTTTCATAGAGCAGTTTGGGAACACTGTTTGTAATGTGTGCAAGTGGATAATTGGACCTCCTTGAGGATTTCGTTGTTAACGGGTTTTCTTCATCAAATGCTAGACAGAAGAATTCTCAGTAACTTCTTTGGGTTGCGTGTATTCAACTCACAGAATTGAACCTTCTTTTAGAGAGAACAGATTTGAAACATTCTTTTTGTGGAATTTACAAGTGGAGATTCCAAGCGCTTTGATGTCAAAGGAAGAAAAGGGAATATCTTCCTATAAAAACTCTAGAGAATCATTCTGGGAAACCACGTCTTTATGTGTGTGTTCCACACATGGAGTTTAACCTTTCTTCCATGGAGCAGTTTGGAAACACTCTGTTTGTAAATTCTGCAAGAGGATATTTGGACCTCTTTGACGATTTCGTTGGAAACGGGTTTTCTTTATCTAGTGCTAGACAGAAGAATCCTCAGTAACTTCTTTGGGTTGCATGTATTCACCTCACAGAGTTGAACCTTCCTTTAGAGAGAGCAGATTTGAAACACTCTTTTGTGGAATTTGCAAGTGGAGATTTCTAGCGCATTGGGACCAATTGTATAAAAGGAAATATCTTCGTATTTAAACTAGAGAGAATCATTCTCAGAAACCACTTTGTGATCTGTGCGTTCCACTCACAGCGTTTAACCTTTCTTTTCATAGAGCAGTTGGGAAACACTCTGTAACATCTGCAAGTGGATATTTGGATCTCTTTGAGGATTTCGTTGGAGACGGGATTTCTTCATCTAATGCTAGTCAGAAGAAATCTCAGTAACTTCTTTGGGTTGCGTGTATTCCACTCATAGAGTTGAACCTTCCTTTAGAGTGAGCAGATTTGAAACACTCTTTTTGTTGAAATTGCAATTGGAGATTTCAAGCACTTTGGGGTCAACGGAAGAAAAGGAAATATCTTCGTACAAAAACTACAGAGAATCATTTTCAGAAACCACCTTGTGATGTGTGTGTTCCACACACAGCGTTTAACCTTTCTTTTCATAGAGCAGTTTGGAAACACTCTGTTTGTAAAGTCTGCAAGTTGATATTTAGACCTCCTTGAGTATTTCGTTCGAAACGGGATTTCTTCATCTAGTGCTAGACAGAAGAATTCTCAGTAACTTCTTTGGGTTGCGTGTACTCAACTCACAGAGTTGAATCTTCTTTTAGACAGAACATTTTTGAAACACTCTTTTTATCGAATTTACAAGTGGAGATTTCAAGCGCTTTTCGGCCACAGGTAGAAAAGGAGATATCTTCGTATAAAAACTACAGAGAATCATGTTCAGAAACAACCTTGTGATGTGTGCGTTCCAATCACAGAGTTTAACTTTTTCCTTTCATAGAGCGGTTTGGGAACACTCTGTTTGTAATGTGTGCAAGTGGATAATTGGACCTCCTTGAGGATTTCGTTGTTAACGGGTTTTCTTCATCAAATGCTAGACAGAAGAATTCTCAGTAACTTCTTTGGTTTGCATGTATTCAACTCACAGTGTTGAACCTTCCTTTAGACAGAGCGGATTTGAAACACTCTTTTTGTGGAATTTGCAAGTGGACATTTCAAGCGCTTTGGGCCAATGGTAGAAACGGAAATATCTTCATATAAAAACTAGAGACAATCATTCTCAGAAACCACTTTGTGATGCGTTCGTTCCACTCACAGAGTTTAACCTTCGTTTTCATAGAGCAGTTTGGAAACACTCCCTTTGTAAAGTCTTCAAGTGGATATTTGGACCTCTTTGAGGATTTCATTGGAAACCGGATTTATCAATCTAATGCGAGACACAAGATTTCTTAGTAACTTCTTTGGGTTGCGTGTTTTCAACTCACAGAGTTGAACCTTCCTTTAGACAGAGCAGATTTCAAACAATCTTTTGTGGAATTTGCAAGAGGAGATTTCAAGCCCCTTGGGGCCAATGGTAGAAAAGGAAATATCTACGTATAAAAACAATAGAGAATCATTCTCAGATACCACTTTCTGATGTGTGCCTTCCACTCACGGAGTTTAACCTTTCTGTTCATAGAGCCGTTTGGAAACACTCTGTTTGTAAAGTCTGCAAGTGGATATTTGGACATCTTTGAGGATTTCTTTGGAAAAGGGATTCCTTCATCCAATGCTAGACAGAAGAATTCTCAGTAACTTCTTTGGGTTGCGTGTATTCAACACACAGAACTGAAACTTCCTTTAGGCAGAGCACATTTGAAACACTCTTTTTGAGGAATTTGCAAGTGGAGATTTCAAGCCCCTTGGGGTCAGTGGTAGAAAAGGTAATATCTTCGAATAAAACCTAGAGAGAATCATTCTCCGAAACCACTTTGTGATGTGTGCATTCCACTCACAGAGTTTAACCTATCTTTTCACAGAGCAGTTTGGAAACACTCTGTTTGTAAAGTCGGCAGTGGATATTTGGGCCTTCTTGTGGATTTCGTTGGAAACGGGATTCCTTCATCTAATGCTAGACAGAAGAATTCTCAGTAACTTCTTTGTGTTGCGTGTATTCAACTCACATAGTTTAACCTTCCTCTAAGCAGAGCAGATTTGAAACACACTTTTTGTGGAATTTGAAATTGGAGATTTCAAGAGTTTTGGGGTCAAAGGTAGAAAAGGAAATATCTTCCTATAAAAACAATAGAGAATCATTCTTAGAAACCACTTTGTGATGTGTGTGTTACACTCACAGAGCCTAACATTTCCTTTCATAGAGCAGTTTGGAAACACTGTGTTTGTACCTTCTGCAAGTGGATATTTGGACCTCTTTGTGGATTTCATTGGAAACGGGATTTCTTCATCTAATGCTTGACAGGAGAATTCTCAGTAACTTCTTTGCGTTGCGTGTATTCAATTCACAGAGTTTAACCTTCCTTTAGACAGAGCAGCTCTGAAACACTCTTTTTTGTGGAAATTGCAAGTGGAGATTTCAAGCACATTGGGTCCAAATGTAGAAAAGGAATATCTTCGTATAAAAACTACAGAGAATCATTCTCAGAAACCATTTTGTGATGTGTGCGTTCCACTCACAGCGTTTAACCTTTCTTTTCATAGAGCAGTTTGGAAACACTCTGTTTGTAATGTCTGCAAGTGGATAAATCGACCTCTTTGAAGATTTCGTTGGTACCCGGATTTCTTCATCTAATGCTAGACAGAAAAATTCTCAGTAACTTCTTTGGGTTGCGTGTACTCAACTCACAGAGTTGAATCTTCTTTTAGACAGAACATTTTTGAAACACTCTTTTTATCGAATTTACAAGTGGAGATTTCATGCGCTTTTCGGCCACAGGTAGAAAAGGAGATATCTTCGTATAAAAACTACAGAGAATCATGTTCAGAAACAACCTTGTGATGTGTGCGTTCCAATCACAGAGTTTAACTTTTTCCTTTCATAGAGCAGTTTGGGAACACTCTGTTTGTAATGTGTGCAAGTGGATAATTGGACCTCCTTGAGGATTTCGTTGTTAACGGGTTTTCTTCATCAAATGCTAGACAGAAGAATTCTCAGTAACTTCTTTGGGTTGCGTGTATTCAACTCACAGAATTGAACCTTCTTTTAGAGAGAACAGATTTGAAACATTCTTTTTGTGGAATTTACAAGTGGAGATTCCAAGCGCTTTGATGTCAAAGGAAGAAAAGGGAATATCTTCCTATAAAAACTCTAGAGAATCATTCTGAGAAACCACGTCTTTATGTGTGCGTTCCACTCATAGAGTTTAACCTTTCTTCCATGGAGCAGTTTGGAAACACTCTGTTTGTAAATTCTGCAAGAGGATATTTGGACCTCTTTGACGATTTCGTTGGAAACGGGTTTTCTTTATCTAGCGCTAGACAGAAGAATCCTCAGTAACTTCTTTGGGTTGCATGTATTCACCACACAGAATTGAACCTTCCTTTAAGAGAGCAGATTTGAAACACTCTTTTGTGGAATTTGCAAGTGGAGATTTCTAGCGCAATGGGACCAATTGTATAAAAGGAAATATCTTCGTATTTAAACTAGAGAGAATCATTCTCAGAAACCACTTTGTGATCTGTGCATTCCACTCACAGCGTTTAACCTTTCTTTTCATAGAGCAGTTGGGAAACACTCTGTAACATCTGCAAGTGGATATTTGGATCTCTTTGAGGATTTCGTTGGAGACGGGATTTCTTCATCTAATGCTAGTCAGAAGAAATCTCAGTAACTTCTTTGGGTAGCGTGTATTCCACTCATAGAGTTGAACCTTCCTTTAGAGTGGGCAGATTTGAAACACTCTTTTTGTTGAAATTGCAATTGGAGATTTCAAGCACTTTGGGGTCAACGGAAGAAAAGGAAATATCTTCGTACAAAAACTACAGAGAATCATTTTCAGAAACCACCTTGTGATGTGTGTGTTCCACACACAGCGTTTAACCTTTCTTTTCATAGAGCAGTTTGGAAACACTCTGTTTGTAAAGTCTGCAAGTTGATATTTGGACCTCCTTGAGTATTTCGTTCGAAACGGGATTTCTTCATCTAGTGCTAGACAGAAGAATTCTCAGTAACTTCTTTGGGTTGCGTGTACTCAACTCACAGAGTTGAATCTTCTTTTAGACAGAACATTTTTGAAACACTCTTTTTATCGAATTTACAAGTGGAGATTTCAAGCGCTTTTCGGCCACAGGTAGAAAAGGAGATATCTTCGTATAAAAACTACAGAGAATCATGTTCAGAAACAACCTTGTGATGTGTGCGTTCCAATCACAGAGTTTAACTTTTTCCTTTCATAGAGCAGTTTGGGAACACTCTGTTTGTAATGTGTGCAGGTGGATAATTGGACCTCCTTGAGGATTTCGTTGTTAACGGGTTTTCTTCATCAAATGCTAGACAGAAGAATTCTCAGTAACTTCTTTGGTTTGCATGTATTCAACTCACAGTGTTGAACCTTCCTTTAGACAGAGCGGATTTGAAACACTCTTTTTGTGGAATTTGCAAGTGGACATTTCAAGCGCTTTGGGCCAATGGTAGAAACGGAAAAATCTTCATATAAAAACTAGAGACAATCATTCTCAGAAACCACTTTGTGATGCGTTCGTTCCACTCACAGAGTTTAACCTTCGTTTTCATAGAGCAGTTTGGAAACACTCCCTTTGTAAAGTCTTCAAGTGGATATTTGGACCTCTTTGAGGATTTCATTGGAAACCGGATTTATCAATCTAATGCGAGACACAAGATTTCTTAGTAACTTCTTTGGGTTGCGTGTTTTCAACTCACAGAGTTGAACCTTCCTTTAGACAGAGCAGATTTCAAACAATCTTTTGTGGAATTTGCAAGAGGAGATTTCAAGCCCCTTGGGGCCAATGGTAGAAAAGGAAATATCTACGTATAAAAACAATAGAGAATCATTCTCAGATACCACTTTCTGATGTGTGCGTTCCACTCACGGAGTTTAACCTTTCTGTTCATAGAGCCGTTTGGAAACACTCTGTTTGTAAAGTCTGCAAGTGGATATTTGGACATCTTTGAGGATTTCTTTGGAAAAGGGATTCCTTCATCCAATGCTAGACAGAAGAATTCTCAGTAACTTCTTTGGGTTGCGTGTATTCAACACACAGAACTGAAACTTCCTTTAGGCAGAGCACATTTGAAACACTCTTTTTGAGGAATTTGCAAGTGGAGATTTCAAGCCCCTTGGGGTCAGTGGTAGAAAAGGTAATATCTTCGAATAAAAACTAGAGAGAATCATTCTCCGAAACCACTTTGTGATGTGTGCATTCCACTCACAGAGTTTAACCTATCTTTTCACAGAGCAGTTTGGAAACACTCTGTTTGTAAAGTCGGCAGTGGATATTTGGGCCTTCTTGTGGATTTCGTTGGAAACGGGATTCCTTCATCTAATGCTAGACAGAAGAATTCTCAGTAACTTCTTTGTGTTGCGTGTATTCAACTCACAGAGTTTAACCTTCCTCTAAGCAGAGCAGATTTGAAACACACTTTTTGTGGAATTTGAAATTGGAGATTTCAAGAGTTTTGGGGTCAAAGGTAGAAAAGGAAATATCTTCCTATAAAAACAATAGAGAATCATTCTTAGAAACCACTTTGTGATGTGTGTGTTACACTCACAGAGCCTAACATTTCCTTTCATAGAGCAGTTTGGAAACACTGTGTTTGTACCTTCTGCAAGTGGATATTTGGACCTCTTTGTGGATTTCATTGGAAACGGGATTTCTTCATCTAATGCTTGACAGGAGAATTCTCAGTAACTTCTTTGCGTTGCGTGTATTCAATTCACAGAGTTTAACCTTCCTTTAGACAGAGCAGCTCTGAAACACTCTTTTTTGTGGAAATTGCAAGTGGAGATTTCAAGCACATTGGGTCCAAATGTAGAAAAGGAATATCTTCGTATAAAAACTACAGAGAATCATTCTCAGAAACCATTTCGTGATGTGTGCGTTCCACTCACAGCGTTTAACCTTTCTTTTCATAGAGCAGTTTGGAAACACTCTGTTTGTAATGTCTGCAAGTGGATAAATCGACCTCTTTGAAGATTTCGTTGGTAACCGGATTTCTTCATCTAATGCTAGACAGAAAAATTCTCAGTAACTTCTTTGGGTTGCGTGTACTCAACTCACAGAGTTGAATCTTCTTTTAGACAGAACATTTTTGAAACACTCTTTTTATCGAATTTACAAGTGGAGATTTCATGCGCTTTTCGGCCACAGGTAGAAAAGGAGATATCTTCGTATAAAAACTACAGAGAATCATGTTCAGAAACAACCTTGTGATGTGTGCGTTCCAATCACAGAGTTTAATTTTTCCTTTCATAGAGCAGTTTGGGAACACTCTGTTTGTAATGTGTGCAAGTGGATAATTGGACCTCCTTGAGGATTTCGTTGTTAACGGGTTTTCTTCATCAAATGCTAGACAGAAGAATTCTCAGTAACTTCTTTGGGTTGCGTGTATTCAACTCACAGAATTGAACCTTCTTTTAGAGAGAACAGATTTGAAACATTCTTTTTGTGGAATTTACAAGTGGAGATTCCAAGCGCTTTGATGTCAAAGGAAGAAAAGGGAATATCTTCCTATAAAAACTCTAGAGAATCATTCTGGGAAACCACGTCTTTATGTGTGTGTTCCACTCATAGAGTTTAACCTTTCTTCCATGGAGTAGTTTGGAAACACTCTGTTTGTAAATTCTGCAAGAGGATATTTGGATCTCTTTGAGGATTTCGTTGGAGACGGGATTTCTTCATCTAATGCTAGTCAGAAGAAATCTCAGTAACTTCTTTGGGTTGCGTGTATTCCACTCATAGAGTTGAACCTTCCTTTAGAGTGAGCAGATTTGAAACACTCTTTTTGTTGAAATTGCAATTGGAGATTTCAAGCACTTTGGGGTCAACGGAAGAAAAGGAAATATCTTCGTACAAAAACTACAGAGAATCATTTTCAGAAACCACCTTGTGATGTGTGTGTTCCACACACAGCGTTTAACCTTTCTTTTCATAGAGCAGTTTGGAAACACTCTGTTTGTAAAGTCTGCAAGTTGATATTTGGACCTCCTTGAGTATTTCGTTCGAAACGGGATTTCTTCATCTAGTGCTAGACAGAAGAATTCTCAGTAACTTCTTTGGGTTGCGTGTACTCAACTCACAGAGTTGAATCTTCTTTTAGACAGAACATTTTTGAAACACTCTTTTTATCGAATTTACAAGTGGAGATTTCATGCGCTTTTCGGCCACAGGTAGAAAAGGAGATATCTTCGTATAAAAACTACAGAGAATCATGTTCAGAAACAACCTTGTGATGTGTGCGTTCCAATCACAGAGTTTAACTTTTTCCTTTCATAGAGCAGTTTGGGAACACTCTGTTTGTAATGTGTGCAAGTGGATAATTGGACCTCCTTGAGGATTTCATTGTTAACGGGTTTTCTTCATCAAATGCTAGACAGAAGAATTCTCAGTAACTTCTTTGGTTTGCATGTATTCAACTCACAGTGTTGAACCTTCCTTTAGACAGAGCGGATTTGAAACACTCTTTTTGTATAATTTGCAAGTGGACATTTCAAGCGCTTTGGGCCAATGGTAGAAACGGAAAAATCTTCATATAAAAACTAGAGACAATCATTCTCAGAAACCACTTTGTGATGCGTTCGTTCCACTCACAGAGTTTAACCTTCGTTTTCATAGAGCAGTTTGGAAACACTCCCTTTGTAAAGTCTTCAAGTGGATATTTGGACCTCTTTGAGGATTTCATTGGAAACCGGATTTATCAATCTAATGCGAGACACAAGATTTCTTAGTAACTTCTTTGGGTTGCGTGTTTTCAACTCACAGAGTTGAACCTTCCTTTAGACACAGCAGATTTCAAACAATCTTTTGTGGAATTTGCAAGAGGAGATTTCAAGCCCCTTGGGGCCAATGGTAGAAAAGGAAATATCTACGTATAAAAACAATAGAGAATCATTCTCAGATACCACTTTCTGATGTGTGCGTTCCACTCACGGAGTTTAACCTTTCTGTTCATAGAGCCGTTTGGAAACACTCTGTTTGTAAAGTCTGCAAGTGGATATTTGGACATCTTTGAGGATTTCTTTGGAAAAGGGATTCCTTCATCCAATGCTAGACAGAAGAATTCTCAGTAACTTCTTTGGGTTGCGTGTATTCAACACACAGAACTGAAAATTCCTTTAGGCAGAGCACATTTGAAACAGTCTTTTTGAGGAATTTGCAAGTGGAGATTTCAAGCCCCTTGGGGTCAGTGGTAGAAAAGGTAATATCTTCGAATAAAAACTAGAGAGAATCATTCTCCGAAACCACTTTGTGATGTGTGCATTCCACTCACAGAGTTTAACCTATCTTTTCACAGAGCAGTTTGGAAACACTCTGTTTGTAAAGTCGGCAGTGGATATTTGGGCCTTCTTGTGGATTTCGTTGGAAACGGGATTCCTTCATCTAATGCTAGACAGAAGAATTCTCAGTAACTTCTTTGTGTTGCGTGTATTCAACTCACAGAGTTTAACCTTCCTCTAAGCAGAGCAGATTTGAAACACACTTTTTGTGGAATTTGAAATTGGAGATTTCAAGAGTTTTGGGGTCAAAGGTAGAAAAGGAAATATCTTCCTATAAAAACAATAGAGAATCATTCTTAGAAACCACTTTGTGATGTGTGTGTTACACTCACAGAGCCTAACATTTCCTTTCATAGAGCAGTTTGGAAACACTGTGTTTGTACCTTCTGCAAGTGGATATTTGGACCTCTTTGTGGATTTCATTGGAAACGGGATTTCTTCATCTAATGCTTGACAGGAGAATTCTCAGTAACTTCTTTGCGTTGCGTGTATTCAATTCACAGAGTTTAACCTTCCTTTAGACAGAGCAGCTCTGAAACACTCTTTTTTGTGGAAATTGCAAGTGGAGATTTCAAGCACATTGGGTCCAAATGTAGAAAAGGAATATCTTCGTATAAAAACTACAGAGAATCATTCTCAGAAACCATTTCGTGATGTGTGCGTTCCACTCACAGCGTTTAACCTTTCTTTTCATAGAGCAGTTTGGAAACACTCTGTTTGTAATGTCTGCAAGTGGATAAATCGACCTCTTTGAAGATTTCGTTGGTACCCGGATTTCTTCATCTAATGCTAGACAGAAAAATTCTCAGTAACTTCTTTGGGTTGCGTGTACTCAACTCACAGAGTTGAATCTTCTTTTAGACAGAACATTTTTGAAACACTCTTTTTATCGAATTTACAAGTGGAGATTTCATGCGCTTTTCGGCCACAGGTAGAAAAGGAGATATCTTCGTATAAAAACTACAGAGAATCATGTTCAGAAACAACCTTGTGATGTGTGCGTTCCAATCACAGAGTTTAACTTTTTCCTTTCATAGAGCAGTTTGGGAACACTCTGTTTGTAATGTGTGCAAGTGGATAATTGGACCTCCTTGAGGATTTCGTTGTTAACGGGTTTTCTTCATCAAATGCTAGACAGAAGAATTCTCAGTAACTTCTTTGGGTTGCGTGTATTCAACTCACAGAATTGAACCTTCTTTTAGAGAGAACAGATTTGAAACATTCTTTTTGTGGAATTTACAAGTGGAGATTCCAAGCGCTTTGATGTCAAAGGAAGAAAAGGGAATATCTTCCTATAAAAACTCTAGAGAATCATTCTGAGAAACCACGTCTTTATGTGTGCGTTCCACTCATAGAGTTTAACCTTTCTTCCATGGAGCAGTTTGGAAACACTCTGTTTGTAAATTCTGCAAGAGGATATTTGGACCTCTTTGACGATTTCTTTGGAAACGGGTTTTCTTTATCTAGTGCTAGACAGAAGAATCCTCAGTAACTTCTTTGGGTTGCATGTATTCACCTCACAGAGTTGAACCTTCCTTTAGAGAGAGCAGATTTGAAACACTCTTTTGTGGGATTTGCAAGTGGAGATTTCTAGCGCATTGGGACCAATTGTATAAAAGGAAATATCTTCATAATTAAACTAGAGAGAATCATTCTCAGAAACCACTTTGTGATCTGTGCGTTCCACTCACAGCGTTTAACCTTTCTTTTCATAGAGCAGTTGGGAAACACTCTGTAACATCTGCAAGTGGATATTTGGATCTCTTTGAGGATTTCGTTGGAGACGGGATTTCTTCATCTAATGCTAGTCAGAAGAAATCTCAGTAACTTCTTTGGGTTGCGTGTATTCCACTCATAGAGTTGAACCTTCCTTTAGAGTGAGCAGATTTGAAACACTCTTTTTGTTGAAATTGCAATTGGAGATTTCAAGCACTTTGGGGTCAACGGAAGAAAAGGAAATATCTTCGTACAAAAACTACAGAGAATCATTTTCAGAAACCACCTTGTGATGTGTGTGTTCCACACACAGCGTTTAACCTTTCTTTTCATAGAGCAGTTTGGAAACACTCTGTTTGTAAAGTCTGCAAGTTGATATTTGGACCTCCTTGAGTATTTCGTTCGAAACGGGATTTCTTCATCTAGTGCTAGACAGAAGAATTCTCAGTAACTTCTTTGGGTTGCGTGTACTCAACTCACAGAGTTGAATCTTCTTTTAGACAGAACATTTTTGAAACAGTCTTTTTATCGAATTTACAAGTGGAGATTTCAAGCGCTTTTCGGCCACAGGTAGAAAAGGAGATATCTTCGTATAAAAACTACAGAGAATCATGTTCAGAAACAACCTTGTGATGTGTGCGTTCCAATCACAGAGTTTAACTTTTTCCTTTCATAGAGCAGTTTGGGAACACTCTGTTTGTAATGTGTGCAAGTGGATAATTGGACCTCCTTGAGGATTTCATTGTTAACGGGTTTTCTTCATCAAATGCTAGACAGAAGAATTCTCAGTAACTTCTTTGGTTTGCATGTATTCAACTCACAGTGTTGAACCTTCCTTTAGACAGAGCGGATTTGAAACACTCTTTTTGTATAATTTGCAAGTGGACATTTCAAGCGCTTTGGGCCAATGGTAGAAACGGAAATATCTTCATATAAAAACTAGAGACAATCATTCTCAGAAACCACTTTGTGATGCGTTCGTTCCACTCACAGAGTTTAACCTTCGTTTTCATAGAGCAGTTTGGAAACACTCCCTTTGTAAAGTCTTCAAGTGGATATTTGGACCTCTTTGAGGATTTCATTGGAAACCGGATTTATCAATCTAATGCGAGACACAAGATTTCTTAGTAACTTCTTTGGGTTGCGTGTTTTCAACTCACAGAGTTGAACCTTCCTTTAGACACAGCAGATTTCAAACAATCTTTTGTGGAATTTGCAAGAGGAGATTTCAAGCCCCTTGGGGCCAATGGTAGAAAAGGAAATATCTACGTATAAAAACAATAGAGAATCATTCTCAGATACCACTTTCTGATGTGTGCGTTCCACTCACGGAGTTTAACCTTTCTGTTCATAGAGCCGTTTGGAAACACTCTGTTTGTAAAGTCTGCAAGTGGATATTTGGACATCTTTGAGGATTTCTTTGGAAAAGGGATTCCTTCATCCAATGCTAGACAGAAGAATTCTCAGTAACTTCTTTGGGTTGCGTGTATTCAACACACAGAACTGAAAATTCCTTTAGGCAGAGCACATTTGAAACAGTCTTTTTGAGGAATTTGCAAGTGGAGATTTCAAGCCCCTTGGGGTCAGTGGTAGAAAAGGTAATATCTTCGAATAAAAACTAGAGAGAATCATTCTCCGAAACCACTTTGTGATGTGTGCATTCCACTCACAGAGTTTAACCTATCTTTTCACAGAGCAGTTTGGAAACACTCTGTTTGTAAAGTCGGCAGTGGATATTTGGGCCTTCTTGTGGATTTCGTTGGAAACGGGATTCCTTCATCTAATGCTAGACAGAAGAATTCTCAGTAACTTCTTTGTGTTGCGTGTATTCAACTCACAGAGTTTAACCTTCCTCTAAGCAGAGCAGATTTGAAACACACTTTTTGTGGAATTTGAAATTGGAGATTTCAAGAGTTTTGGGGTCAAAGGTAGAAAAGGAAATATCTTCCTATAAAAACAATAGAGAATCATTCTTAGAAACCACTTTGTGATGTGTGTGTTACACTCACAGAGCCTAACATTTCCTTTCATAGAGCAGTTTGGAAACACTGTGTTTGTACCTTCTGCAAGTGGATATTTGGACCTCTTTGTGGATTTCATTGGAAACGGGATTTCTTCATCTAATGCTTGACAGGAGAATTCTCAGTAACTTCTTTGCGTTGCGTGTATTCAATTCACAGAGTTTAACCTTCCTTTAGACAGAGCAGCTCTGAAACACTCTTTTTTGTGGAAATTGCAAGTGGAGATTTCAAGCACATTGGGTCCAAATGTAGAAAAGGAATATCTTCGTATAAAAACTACAGAGAATCATTCTCAGAAACCATTTCGTGATGTGTGCGTTCCACTCACAGCGTTTAACCTTTCTTTTCATAGAGCAGTTTGGAAACACTCTGTTTGTAATGTCTGCAAGTGGATAAATCGACCTCTTTGAAGATTTCGTTGGTACCCGGATTTCTTCATCTAATGCTAGACAGAAAAATTCTCAGTAACTTCTTTGGGTTGCGTGTACTCAACTCACAGAGTTGAATCTTCTTTTAGACAGAACATTTTTGAAACACTCTTTTTATCGAATTTACAAGTGGAGATTTCATGCGCTTTTCGGCCACAGGTAGAAAAGGAGATATCTTCGTATAAAAACTACAGAGAATCATGTTCAGAAACAACCTTGTGATGTGTGCGTTCCAATCACAGAGTTTAACTTTTTCCTTTCATAGAGCAGTTTGGGAACACTCTGTTTGTAATGTGTGCAAGTGGATAATTGGACCTCCTTGAGGATTTCGTTGTTAACGGGTTTTCTTCATCAAATGCTAGACAGAAGAATTCTCAGTAACTTCTTTGGGTTGCGTGTATTCAACTCACAGAATTGAACCTTCTTTTAGAGAGAACAGATTTGAAACATTCTTTTTGTGGAATTTACAAGTGGAGATTCCAAGCGCTTTGATGTCAAAGGAAGAAAAGGGAATATCTTCCTATAAAAACTCTAGAGAATCATTCTGAGAAACCACGTCTTTATGTGTGCGTTCCACTCATAGAGTTTAACCTTTCTTCCATGGAGCAGTTTGGAAACACTCTGTTTGTAAATTCTGCAAGAGGATATTTGGACCTCTTTGACGATTTCTTTGGAAACGGGTTTTCTTTATCTAGTGCTAGACAGAAGAATCCTCAGTAACTTCTTTGGGTTGCATGTATTCACCTCACAGAGTTGAACCTTCCTTTAGAGAGAGCAGATTTGAAACACTCTTTTGTGGGATTTGCAAGTGGAGATTTCTAGCGCATTGGGACCAATTGTATAAAAGGAAATATCTTCATATTTAAACTAGAGAGAATCATTCTCAGAAACCACTTTGTGATCTGTGCGTTCCACTCACAGCGTTTAACCTTTCTTTTCATAGAGCAGTTGGGAAACACTCTGTAACATCTGCAAGTGGATATTTGGATCTCTTTGAGGATTTCGTTGGAGACGGGATTTCTTCATCTAATGCTAGTCAGAAGAAATCTCAGTAACTTCTTTGGGTTGCGTGTATTCCACTCATAGAGTTGAACCTTCCTTTAGAGTGAGCAGATTTGAAACACTCTTTTTGTTGAAATTGCAATTGGAGATTTCAAGCACTTTGGGGTCAACGGAAGAAAAGGAAATATCTTCGTACAAAAACTACAGAGAATCATTTTCAGAAACCACCTTGTGATGTGTGTGTTCCACACACAGCGTTTAACCTTTCTTTTCATAGAGCAGTTTGGAAACACTCTGTTTGTAAAGTCTGCAAGTTGATATTTGGACCTCCTTGAGTATTTCGTTCGAAACGGGATTTCTTCATCTAGTGCTAGACAGAAGAATTCTCAGTAACTTCTTTGGGTTGCGTGTACTCAACTCACAGAGTTGAATCTTCTTTTAGACAGAACATTTTTGAAACAGTCTTTTTATCGAATTTACAAGTGGAGATTTCAAGCGCTTTTCGGCCACAGGTAGAAAAGGAGATATCTTCGTATAAAAACTACAGAGAATCATGTTCAGAAACAACCTTGTGATGTGTGCGTTCCAATCACAGAGTTTAACTTTTTCCTTTCATAGAGCAGTTTGGGAACACTCTGTTTGTAATGTGTGCAAGTGGATAATTGGACCTCCTTGAGGATTTCGTTGTTAACGGGTTTTCTTCATCAAATGCTAGACAGAAGAATTCTCAGTAACTTCTTTGGTTTGCATGTATTCAACTCACAGTGTTGAACCTTCCTTTAGACAGAGCGGATTTGAAACACTCTTTTTGTGGAATTTGCAAGTGGACATTTCAAGCGCTTTGGGCCAATGGTAGAAACGGAAATATCTTCATATAAAAACTAGAGACAATCATTCTCAGAAACCACTTTGTGATGCGTTCGTTCCACTCACAGAGTTTAACCTTCGTTTTCATAGAGCAGTTTGGAAACACTCCCTTTGTAAAGTCTTCAAGTGGATATTTGGACCTCTTTGAGGATTTCATTGGAAACCGGATTTATCAATCTAATTCGAGACACAAGATTTCTTAGTAACTTCTTTGGGTTGCGTGTTTTCAACTCACAGAGTTGAACCTTCCTTTAGACACAGCAGATTTCAAACAATCTTTTGTGGAATTTGCAAGAGGAGATTTCAAGCCCCTTGGGGCCAATGGTAGAAAAGGAAATATCTACGTATAAAAACAATAGAGAATCATTCTCAGATACCACTTTCTGATGTGTGCGTTCCACTCACGGAGTTTAACCTTTCTGTTCATAGAGCCGTTTGGAAACACTCTGTTTGTAAAGTCTGCAAGTGGATATTTGGACATCTTTGAGGATTTCTTTGGAAAAGGGATTCCTTCATCCAATGCTAGACAGAAGAATTCTCAGTAACTTCTTTGGGTTGCGTGTATTCAACACACAGAACTGAAACTTCCTTTAGGCAGAGCACATTTGAAACACTCTTTTTGAGGAATTTGCAAGTGGAGATTTCAAGCCCCTTGGGGTCAGTGGTAGAAAAGGTAATATCTTCGAATAAAAACTAGAGAGAATCATTCTCCGAAACCACTTTGTGATGTGTGCATTCCACTCACAGAGTTTAACCTATCTTTTCACAGAGCAGTTTGGAAACACTCTGTTTGTAAAGTCGGCAGTGGATATTTGGGCCTTCTTGTGGATTTCGTTGGAAACGGGATTCCTTCATCTAATGCTAGACCGAAGAATTCTCAGTAACTTCTTTGTGTTGCGTGTTTTCAACTCACAGAGTTTAACCTTCCTCTAAGCAGAGCAGATTTGAAACACACTTTTTGTGGAATTTGAAATTGGAGATTTCAAGAGTTTTGGGGTCAAAGGTAGAAAAGGAAATATCTTCCTATAAAAACAATAGAGAATCATTCTTAGAAACCACTTTGTGATGTGTGTGTTACACTCACAGAGCCTAACATTTCCTTTCATAGAGCAGTTTGGAAACACTGTGTTTGTACCTTCTGCAAGTGGATATTTGGACCTCTTTGTGGATTTCATTGGAAACGGGATTTCTTCATCTAATGCTTGACAGGAGAATTCTCAGTAACTTCTTTGCGTTGCGTGTATTCAATTCACAGAGTTTAACCTTCCTTTAGACAGAGCAGCTCTGAAACACTCTTTTTTGTGGAAATTGCAAGTGGAGATTTCAAGCACATTGGGTCCAAATGTAGAAAAGGAATATCTTCGTATAAAAACTACAGAGAATCATTCTCAGAAACCATTTCGTGATGTGTGCGTTCCACTCACTGCGTTTAACCTTTCTTTTCGTAGAGCAGTTTGGAAACACTCTGTTTGTAATGACTGCAAGTGGATAAATCGACATCTTTGAAGATTTCGTTGGTAACCGGATTTCTTCATCTAATGCTAGACAGAAAAATTCTCAGTAACTTCTTTGGGTTGCGTGTACTCAACTCACAGAGTTGAATCTTCTTTTAGACAGAACATTTTTGAAACACTCTTTTTATCGAATTTACAAGTGGAGATTTCATGCGCTTTTCGGCCACAGGTAGAAAAGGAGATATCTTCGTATAAAAACTACAGAGAATCATGTTCAGAAACAACCTTGTGATGTGTGCGTTCCAATCACAGAGTTTAACTTTTTCCTTTCATAGAGCAGTTTGGGAACACTCTGTTTGTAATGTGTGCAAGTGGATAATTGGACCTCCTTGAGGATTTCGTTGTTAACGGGTTTTCTTCATCAAATGCTAGACAGAAGAATTCTCAGTAACTTCTTTGGGTTGCGTGTATTCAACTCACAGAATTGAACCTTCTTTTAGAGAGAACAGATTTGAAACATTCTTTTTGTGGAATTTACAAGTGGAGATTCCAAGCGCTTTGATGTCAAAGGAAGAAAAGGGAATATCTTCCTATAAAAACTCTAGAGAATCATTCTGAGAAACCACGTCTTTATGTGTGCGTTCCACTCATAGAGTTTAACCTTTCTTCCATGGAGCAGTTTGGAAACACTCTGTTTGTAAATTCTGCAAGAGGATATTTGGACCTCTTTGACGATTTCGTTGGAAACGGGTTTTCTTTATCTAGTGCTAGACAGAAGAATCCTCAGTAACTTCTTTGGGTTGCATGTATTCACCTCACAGAGTTGAACCTTCCTTTAGAGAGAGCAGATTTGAAACACTCTTTTGTGGGATTTGCAAGTGGAGATTTCTAGCGCATTGGGACCAATTGTATAAAAGGAAATATCTTCGTATTTAAACTAGAGAGAATCATTCTCAGAAACCACTTTGTGATCTGTGCGTTCCACTCACAGCGTTTAACCTTTCTTTTCATAGAGCAGTTGGGAAACACTCTGTAACATCTGCAAGTGGATATTTGGATCTCTTTGAGGATTTCGTTGGAGACGGGATTTCTTCATCTAATGCTAGTCAGAAGAAATCTCAGTAACTTCTTTGGGTTGCGTGTATTCCACTCATAGAGTTGAACCTTCCTTTAGAGTGAGCAGATTTGAAACACTCTTTTTGTTGAAATTGCAATTGGAGATTTCAAGCACTTTGGGGTCAACGGAAGAAAAGGAAATATCTTCGTACAAAAACTACAGAGAATCATTTTCAGAAACCACCTTGTGATGTGTGTGTTCCACACACAGCGTTTAACCTTTCTTTTCATAGAGCAGTTTGGAAACACTCTGTTTGTAAAGTCTGCAAGTTGATATTTGGACCTCCTTGAGTATTTCGTTCGAAACGGGATTTCTTCATCTAGTGCTAGACAGAAGAATTCTCAGTAACTTCTTTGGGTTGCGTGTACTCAACTCACAGAGTTGAATCTTCTTTTACACAGAACATTTTTGAAACACTCTTTTTATCGAATTTACAAGTGGAGATTTCAAGCGCTTTTCGGCCACAGGTAGAAAAGGAGATATCTTCGTATAAAAACTACAGAGAATCATGTTCAGAAACAACCTTGTGATGTGTGCGTTCCAATCACAGAGTTTAACTTTTTCCTTTCATAGAGCAGTTTGGGAACACTCTGTTTGTAATGTGTGCAAGTGGATAATTGGACCTCCTTGAGGCTTTCGTTGTTAACGGGTTTTCTTCATCAAATGCTAGACAGAAGAATTCTCAGTAACTTCTTTGGTTTGCATGTATTCAACTCACAGTGTTGAACCTTCCTTTAGACAGAGCGGATTTGAAACACTCTTTTTGTGGAATTTGCAAGTGGACATTTCAAGCGCTTTGGGCCAATGGTAGAAACGGAAATATCTTCATATAAAAACTAGAGACAATCATTCTCAGAAACCACTTTGTGATGCGTTCGTTCCACTCACAGAGTTTAACCTTCGTTTTCATAGAGCAGTTTGGCAACACTCCCTTTGTAAAGTCTTCAAGTGGATATTTGGACCTCTTTGAGGATTTCATTGGAAACCGGATTTATCAATCTAATGCGAGACACAAGATTTCTTAGTAACTTCTTTGGGTTGCGTGTTTTCAACTCACAGAGTTGAACCTTCCTTTAGACAGAGCAGATTTCAAACAATCTTTTGTGGAATTTGCAAGAGGAGATTTCAAGCCCCTTGGGACCAATGGTAGAAAAGGAAATATCTACGTATAAAAACAATAGAGAATCATTCTCAGATACCACTTTCTGATGTGTGCGTTCCACTCACGGAGTTTAACCTTTCTGTTCATAGAGCCGTTTGGAAACACTCTGTTTGTAAAGTCTGCAAGTGGATATTTGGACATCTTTGAGGATTTCTTTGGAAAAGGGATTCCTTCATCCAATGCTAGACAGAAGAATTCTCAGTAACTTCTTTGGGTTGCATGTATTCAACACACAGAACTGAAACTTCCTTTAGGCAGAGCACATTTGAAACACTCTTTTTGAGGAATTTGCAAGTGGAGATTTCAAGCCCCTTGGGGTCAGTGGTAGAAAAGGTAATATCTTCGAATAAAAACTAGAGAGAATCATTCTCCGAAACCACTTTGTGATGTGTGCATTCCACTCACAGAGTTTAACCTATCTTTTCACAGAGCAGTTTGGAAACACTCTGTTTGTAAAGTCGGCAGTGGATATTTGGGCCTTCTTGTGGATTTCTTTGGAAACGGGATTCCTTCATCTAATGCTAGACAGAAGAATTCTCAGTAACTTCTTTGTGTTGCGTGTATTCAACTCACAGAGTTTAACCTTCCTCTAAGCAGAGCAGATTTGAAACACACTTTTTGTGGAATTTGAAATTGGAGATTTCAAGAGTTTTGGGGTCAAAGGTAGAAAAGGAAATATCTTCCTATAAAAACAATAGAGAATCATTCTTAGAAACCACTTTGTGATGTGTGTGTTACACTCACAGAGCCTAACATTTCCTTTCATAGAGCAGTTTGGAAACACTGTGTTTGTACCTTCTGCAAGTGGATATTTGGACCTCTTTGTGGATTTCATTGGAAACGGGATTTCTTCATCTAATGCTTGACAGGAGAATTCTCAGTAACTTCTTTGCGTTGCGTGTATTCAATTCACAGAGTTTAACCTTCCTTTAGACAGAGCAGCTCTGAAACACTCTTTTTTGTGGAAATTGCAAGTGGAGATTTCAAGCACATTGGGTCCAAATGTAGAAAAGGAATATCTTCGTATAAAAACTACAGAGAATCATTCTCAGAAACCATTTCGTGATGTGTGCGTTCCACTCACTGCGTTTAACCTTTCTTTTCGTAGAGCAGTTTGGAAACACTCTGTTTGTAATGACTGCAAGTGGATAAATCGACATCTTTGAAGATTTCGTTGGTAACCGGATTTCTTCATCTAATGCTAGACAGAAAAATTCTCAGTAACTTCTTTGGGTTGCGTGTACTCAACTCACAGAGTTGAATCTTCTTTTAGACAGAACATTTTTGAAACACTCTTTTTATCGAATTTACAAGTGGAGATTTCATGCGCTTTTCGGCCACAGGTAGAAAAGGAGATATCTTCATATAAAAACTACAGAGAATCATGTTAAGAAACAACCTTGTGATGTGTGCGTTCCAATCACAGAGTTTAACTTTTTCCTTTCATAGAGCAGTTTGGGAACACTCTGTTTGTAATGTGTGCAAGTGGATAATTGGACCTCCTTGAGGATTTCCTTGTTAACGGGTTTTCTTCATCAAATGCTAGACAGAAGAATTCTCAGTAACTTCTTTGGGTTGCGTGTATTCAACTCACAGAATTGAACCTTCTTTTAGAGAGAACAGATTTGAAACATTCTTTTTGTGGAATTTACAAGTGGAGATTCCAAGCGCTTTGATGTCAAAGGAAGAAAAGGGAATATCTTCCTATAAAAACTCTAGAGAATCATTCTGAGAAACCACGTCTTTATGTGTGCGTTCCACTCATAGAGTTTAACCTTTCCTCCATGGAGCAGTTTGGAAACACTCTGTTTGTAAATTCTGCAAGAGGATATTTGGACCTCTTTGACGATTTCGTTGGAAACGGGTTTTCTTTATCTAGTGCTAGACAGAAGAATCCTCAGTAACTTCTTTGGGTTGCATGTATTCACCTCACAGAGTTGAACCTTCCTTTAGAGAGAGCAGATTTGAAACACTCTTTTGTGGAATTTGCAAGTGGAGATTTCTAGTGCATTGGGACCAATTGTATAAAAGGAAATATCTTCGTATTTAAACTAGAGAGAATCATTCTCAGAAACCACTTTGTGATCTGTGCGTTCCACTCACAGCGTTTAACCTTTCTTTTCATAGAGCAGTTGGGAAACACTCTGTAACATCTGCAGGTGGATATTTGGATCTCTTTGAGGATTTCGTTGGAGACGTGATTTCTTCATCTAATGCTAGTCAGAAGAAATCTCAGTAACTTCTTTGGGTTGCGTGTATTCCACTCATAGAGTTGAACCTTCCTTTAGAGTGAGCAGATTTGAAACACTCTTTTTGTTGAAATTGCAATTGGAGATTTCAAGCACTTTGGGGTCAACGGAAGAATAGGAAATATCTTCGTACAAAAACTACAGAGAATCATTTTCAGAAACCACCTTGTGATGTGTGTGTTCCACACACAGCGTTTAACCTTTCTTTTCATAGAGCAGTTTCGAAACATTCTGTTTGTAAAGTCTGCAAGTTGATATTTGGACCTCCTTGAGTATTTCGTTCGAAACGGGATTTCTTCATCTAGTGCTAGAAAGAAGAATTCTCAGTAACTTCTTTGGGTTGCGTGTACTCAACTCACAGAGTTGAATCTTCTTTTAGACAGAACATTTTTGAAACACTCTTTTTATCGAATTTACAAGTGGAGATTTCAAGCGCTTTTCGGCCACAGGTAGAAAAGGAGATATCTTCGTATAAAAACTACAGAGAATCATGTTCAGAAACAACCTTGTGATGTGTGCGTTCCAATCACAGAGTTTAACTTTTTCCTTTCATAGAGCAGTTTGGGAACACTCTGTTTGTAATGTGTGCAAGTGGATAATTGGACCTCCTTGAGGATTTCATTGTTAACGGGTTTTCTTCATCAAATGCTAGACAGAAGAATTCTCAGTAACTTCTTTGGTTTGCATGTATTCAACTCACAGTGTTGAACCTTCCTTTAGACAGAGCGGATTTGAAACACTCTTTTTGTGGAATTTGCAAGTGGACATTTCAAGCGCTTTGGGCCAATGGTAGAAACGGAAATATCTTCATATAAAAACTAGAGACAATCATTCTCAGAAACCACTTTGTGATGCGTTCGTTCCACTCACAGAGTTTAACCTTCGTTTTCATAGAGCAGTTTGGAAACACTCCCTTTGTAAAGTCTTCAAGTGGATATTTGGACCTCTTTGAGGATTTCATTGGAAACCGGATTTATCAATCTAATGCGAGACACAAGATTTCTTAGTAACTTCTTTGGGTTGCGTGTTTTCAACTCACAGAGTTGAACCTTCCTTTAGACAGAGCAGATTTCAAACAATCTTTTGTGGAATTTGCAAGAGGAGATTTCAAGCCCCTTGGGGCCAATGGTAGAAAAGGAAATATCTACGTATAAAAACAATAGAGAATCATTCTCAGATACCACTTTCTGATGTGTGCGTTCCACTCACGGAGTTTAACCTTTCTGTTCATAGAGCCGTTTGGAAACACTCTGTTTGTAAAGTCTGCAAGTGGATATTTGGACATCTTTGAGGATTTCTTTGGAAAAGGGATTCCTTCATCCAATGCTAGACAGAAGAATTCTCAGTAACTTCTTTGGGTTGCGTGTATTCAACACACAGAACTGAAACTTCCTTTAGGCAGAGCACATTTGAAACACTCTTTTTGAGGAATTTGCAAGTGGAGATTTCAAGCCCCTTGGGGTCAGTGGTAGAAAAGGTAATATCTTCGAATAAAACCTAGAGAGAATCATTCTACGAAACCACTTTGTGATGTGTGCATTCCACTCACAGAGTTTAACCTATCTTTTCACAGAGCAGTTTGGAAACACTCTGTTTGTAAAGTCGGCAGTGGATATTTGGGCCTTCTTGTGGATTTCGTTGGAAACGGGATTCCTTCATCTAATGCTAGACCGAAGAATTCTCAGTAACTTCTTTGTGTTGCGTGTTTTCAACTCACAGAGTTTAACCTTCCTCTAAGCAGAGCAGATTTGAAACACACTTTTTGTGGAATTTGAAATTGGAGATTTCAAGAGTTTTGGGGTCAAAGGTAGAAAAGGAAATATCTTCCTATAAAAACAATAGAGAATCATTCTTAGAAACCACTTTGTGATGTGTGTGTTACACTCACAGAGCCTAACATTTCCTTTCATAGAGCAGTTTGGAAACACTGTGTTTGTACCTTCTGCAAGTGGATATTTGGACCTCTTTGTGGATTTCATTGGAAACGGGATTTCTTCATCTAATGCTTGACAGGAGAATTCTCAGTAACTTCTTTGCGTTGCGTGTATTCAATTCACAGAGTTTAACCTTCCTTTAGACAGAGCAGCTCTGAAACACTCTTTTTTGTGGAAATTGCAAGTGGAGATTTCAAGCACATTGGGTCCAAATGTAGAAAAGGAATATCTTCGTATAAAAACTACAGAGAATCATTCTCAGAAACCATTTCGTGATGTGTGCGTTCCACTCACAGCGTTTAACCTTTCTTTTCATAGAGCAGTTTGGAAACACTCTGTTTGTAATGTCTGCAAGTGGATAAATCGACCTCTTTGAAGATTTCGTTGGTAACCGGATTTCTTCATCTAATGCTAGACAGAAAAATTCTCAGTAACTTCTTTGGGTTGCGTGTACTCAACTCACAGAGTTGAATCTTCTTTTAGACAGAACATTTTTGAAACACTCTTTTTATCGAATTTACAAGTGGAGATTTCATGCGCTTTTCGGCCACAGGTAGAAAAGGAGATATCTTCGTATAAAAACTACAGAGAATCATGTTCAGAAACAACCTTGTGATGTGTGCGTTCCAATCACAGAGTTTAATTTTTCCTTTCATAGAGCAGTTTGGGAACACTGTTTGTAATGTGTGCAAGTGGATAATTGGACCTCCTTGAGGATTTCGTTGTTAACGGGTTTTCTTCATCAAATGCTAGACAGAAGAATTCTCAGTAACTTCTTTGGGTTGCGTGTATTCAACTCACAGAATTGAACCTTCTTTTAGAGAGAACAGATTTGAAACATTCTTTTTGTGGAATTTACAAGTGGAGATTCCAAGCGCTTTGATGTCAAAGGAAGAAAAGGGAATATCTTCCTATAAAAACTCTAGAGAATCATTCTGGGAAACCACGTCTTTATGTGTGTGTTCCACTCATGGAGTTTAACCTTTCTTCCATGGAGCAGTTTGGAAACACTCTGTTTGTAAATTCTGCAAGAGGATATTTGGACCTCTTTGACGATTTCGTTGGAAACGGGTTTTCTTTATCTAGTGCTAGACAGAAGAATCCTCAGTAACTTCTTTGGGTTGCATGTATTCACCTCACAGAGTTGAACCTTCCTTTAGAGAGAGCAGATTTGAAACACTCTTTTGTGGGATTTGCAAGTGGAGATTTCTAGCGCATTGGGACCAATTGTATAAAAGGAAATATCTTCGTATTTAAACTAGAGAGAATCATTCTCAGAAACCACTTTGTGATCTGTGCGTTCCACTCACAGCGTTTAACCTTTCTTTTCATAGAGCAGTTGGGAAACACTCTGTAACATCTGCAAGTGGATATTTGGATCTCTTTGAGGATTTCGTTGGAGACGGGATTTCTTCATCTAATGCTAGTCAGAAGAAATCTCAGTAACTTCTTTGGGTTGCGTGTATTCCACTCATAGAGTTGAACCTTCCTTTAGAGTGAGCAGATTTGAAACACTCTTTTTGTTGAAATTGCAATTGGAGATTTCAAGCACTTTGGGGTCAACGGAAGAAAAGGAAATATCTTCGTACAAAAACTACAGAGAATCATTTTCAGAAACCACCTTGTGATTTGTGTGTTCCACACACAGCGTTTAACCTTTCTTTTCATACAGCAGTTTGGAAACACTCTGTTTGTAAAGTCTGCAAGTTGATATTTGGACCTCCTTGAGTATTTCGTTCGAAACGGGATTTCTTCATCTAGTGCTAGACAGAAGAATTCTCAGTAACTTCTTTGGGTTGCGTGTACTCAACTCACAGAGTTGAATCTTCTTTTAGACAGAACATTTTTGAAACACTCTTTTTATCGAATTTACAAGTGGAGATTTCAAGCGCTTTTCGGCCACAGGTAGAAAAGGAGATATCTTCGTATAAAAACTACAGAGAATCATGTTCAGAAACAACCTTGTGATGTGTGCGTTCCAATCACAGAGTTTAACTTTTTCCTTTCATAGAGCGGTTTGGGAACACTCTGTTTGTAATGTGTGCAAGTGGATAATTGGACCTCCTTGAGGATTTCGTTGTTAACGGGTTTTCTTCATCAAATGCTAGACAGAAGAATTCTCAGTAACTTCTTTGGTTTGCATGTATTCAACTCACAGTGTTGAACCTTCCTTTAGACAGAGCGGATTTGAAACACTCTTTTTGTGGAATTTGCAAGTGGACATTTCAAGCGCTTTGGGCCAATGGTAGAAACTGAAATATCTTCATATAAAAACTAGAGACAATCATTCTCAGAAACCACTTTGTGATGCGTTCGTTCCACTCACAGAGTTTAACCTTCGTTTTCATAGAGCAGTTTGGAAACACTCCCTTTGTAAAGTCTTCAAGTGGATATTTGGACCTCTTTGAGGATTTCATTGGAAACCGGATTTATCAATCTAATGCGAGACACAAGATTTCTTAGTAACTTCTTTGGGTTGCGTGTTTTCAACTCACAGAGTTGAACCTTCCTTTAGACAGAGCAGATTTCAAACAATCTTTTGTGGAATTTGCAAGAGGAGATTTCAAGCCCCTTGGGGCCAATGGTAGAAAAGGAAATATCTACGTATAAAAACAATAGAGAATCATTCTCAGATACCACTTTCTGATGTGTGCGTTCCACTCACGGAGTTTAACCTTTCTGTTCATAGAGCCGTTTGGAAACACTCTGTTTGTAAAGTCTGCAAGTGGATATTTGGACATCTTTGAGGATTTCTTTGGAAAAGGGATTCCTTCATCCAATGCTAGACAGAAGAATTCTCAGTAACTTCTTTGGGTTGCGTGTATTCAACACACAGAACTGAAACTTCCTTTAGGCAGAGCACATTTGAAACACTCTTTTTGAGGAATTTGCAAGTGGAGATTTCAAGCCCCTTGGGGTCAGTGGTAGAAAAGGTAATATCTTCGAATAAAAACTAGAGAGAATCATTCTCCGAAACCACTTTGTGATGTGTGCATTCCACTCACAGAGTTTAACCTATCTTTTCACAGAGCAGTTTGGAAACACTCTGTTTGTAAAGTCGGCAGTGGATATTTGGGCCTTCTTGTGGATTTCGTTGGAAACGGGATTCCTTCATCTAATGCTAGACAGAAGAATTCTCAGTAACTTCTTTGTGTTGCGTGTATTCACCTCACAGAGTTTAACCTTCCTCTAAGCAGAGCAGATTTGAAACACACTTTTTGTGGAATTTGAAATTGGAGATTTCAAGAGTTTTGGGGTCAAAGGTAGAAAAGGAAATATCTTCCTATAAAAACAATAGAGAATCATTCTTAGAAACCACTTTGTGATGTGTGTGTTACACTCACAGAGCCTAACATTTCCTTTCATAGAGCAGTTTGGAAACACTGTGTTTGTACCTTCTGCAAGTGGATATTTGGACCTCTTTGTGGATTTCATTGGAAACGGGATTTCTTCATCTAATGCTTGACAGGAGAATTCTCAGTAACTTCTTTGCGTTGCGTGTATTCAATTCACAGAGTTTAACCTTCCTTTAGACAGAGCAGCTCTGAAACACTCTTTTTTGTGGAAATTGCAAGTGGAGATTTCAAGCACATTGGGTCCAAATGTAGAAAAGGAATATCTTCGTATAAAAACTACAGAGAATCATTCTCAGAAACCATTTCGTGATGTGTGCGTTCCACTCACAGCGTTTAACCTTTCTTTTCATAGAGCAGTTTGGAAACACTCTGTTTGTAATGTCTGCAAGTGGATAAATCGACCTCTTTGAAGATTTCGTTGGTACCCGGATTTCTTCATCTAATGCTAGACAGAAAAATTCTCAGTAACTTCTTTGGGTTGCGTGTACTCAACTCACAGAGTTGAATCTTCTTTTAGACAGAACATTTTTGAAACACTCTTTTTATCGAATTTACAAGTGGAGATTTCATGCGCTTTTCGGCCACAGGTAGAAAAGGAGATATCTTCGTATAAAAACTACAGAGAATCATGTTCAGAAACAACCTTGTGATGTGTGCGTTCCAATCACAGAGTTTAACTTTTTCCTTTCATAGAGCAGTTTGGGAACACTCTGTTTGTAATGTGTGCAAGTGGATAATTGGACCTCCTTGAGGATTTCCTTGTTAACGGGTTTTCTTCATCAAATGCTAGACAGAAGAATTCTCAGTAACTTCTTTGGGTTGCGTGTATTCAACTCACAGAATTGAACCTTCTTTTAGAGAGAACAGATTTGAAACATTCTTTTTGTGGAATTTACAAGTGGAGATTCCAAGCGCTTTGATGTCAAAGGAAGAAAAGGGAATATCTTCCTATAAAAACTCTAGAGAATCATTCTGAGAAACCACGTCTTTATGTGTGCGTTCCACTCATAGAGTTTAACCTTTCTTCCATGGAGCAGTTTGGAAACACTCTGTTTGTAAATTCTGCAAGAGGATATTTGGACCTCTTTGACGATTTCGTTGGAAACGGGTTTTCTTTATCTAGTGCTAGACAGAAGAATCCTCAGTAACTTCTTTGGGTTGCATGTATTCACCTCACAGAGTTGAACCTTCCTTTAGAGAGAGCAGATTTGAAACACTCTTTTGTGGGATTTGCAAGTGGAGATTTCTAGCGCATTGGGACCAATTGTATAAAAGGAAATATCTTCATATTTAAACTAGAGAGAATCATTCTCAGAAACCACTTTGTGATCTGTGCATTCCACTCACAGCGTTTAACCTTTCTTTTCATAGAGCAGTTGGGAAACACTCTGTAACATCTGCAAGTGGATATTTGGATCTCTTTGAGGATTTCGTTGGAGACGGGATTTCTTCATCTAATGCTAGTCAGAAGAAATCTCAGTAACTTCTTTGGGTAGTGTGTATTCCACTCATAGAGTTGAACCTTCCTTTAGAGTGAGCAGATTTGAAACACTCTTTTTGTTGAAATTGCAATTGGAGATTTCAAGCACTTTGGGGTCAACGGAAGAAAAGGAAATATCTTCGAACAAAAACTACAGAGAATCATTTTCATAAACCACCTTGTGATGTGTGTGTTCCACACACAGCGTTTAACCTTTCTTTTCATAGAGCAGTTTGGAAACACTCTGTTTGTAAAGTCTGCAAGTTGATATTTGGACCTCCTTGAGTATTTCGTTCGAAACGGGATTTCTTCATCTAGTGCTAGACAGAAGAATTCTCAGTAACTTCTTTGGGTTGCGTGTACTCAACTCACAGAGTTGAATCTTCTTTTAGACAGAACATTTTTGAAACACTCTTTTTATCGAATTTACAAGTGGAGATTTCAAGCGCTTTTCGGCCACAGGTAGAAAAGGAGATATCTTCGTATAAAAACTACAGAGAATCATGTTCAGAAACAACCTTGTGATGTGTGCGTTCCAATCACAGAGTTTAACTTTTTCCTTTCATAGAGCAGTTTGGGAACACTCTGTTTGTAATGTGTGCAGGTGGATAATTGGACCTCCTTGAGGATTTCGTTGTTAACGGGTTTTCTTCATCAAATGCTAGACAGAAGAATTCTCAGTAACTTCTTTGGTTTGCATGTATTCAACTCACAGTGTTGAACCTTCCTTTAGACAGAGCGGATTTGAAACACTCTTTTTGTGGAATTTGCAAGTGGACATTTCAAGCGCTTTGGGCCAATGGTAGAAACGGAAAAATCTTCATATAAAAACTAGAGACAATCATTCTCAGAAACCACTTTGTGATGCGTTCGTTCCACTCACAGAGTTTAACCTTCGTTTTCATAGAGCAGTTTGGAAACACTCCCTTTGTAAAGTCTTCAAGTGGATATTTGGACCTCTTTGAGGATTTCATTGGAAACCGGATTTATCAATCTAATGCGAGACACAAGATTTCTTAGTAACTTCTTTGGGTTGCGTGTTTTCAACTCACAGAGTTGAACCTTCCTTTAGACAGAGCAGATTTCAAACAATCTTTTGTGGAATTTGCAAGAGGAGATTTCAAGCCCCTTGGGGCCAATGGTAGAAAAGGAAATATCTACGTATAAAAACAATAGAGAATCATTCTCAGATACCACTTTCTGATGTGTGCGTTCCACTCACGGAGTTTAACCTTTCTGTTCATAGAGCCGTTTGGAAACACTCTGTTTGTAAAGTCTGCAAGTGGATATTTGGACATCTTTGAGGATTTCTTTGGAAAAGGGATTCCTTCATCCAATGCTAGACAGAAGAATTCTCAGTAACTTCTTTGGGTTGCGTGTATTCAACACACAGAACTGAAACTTCCTTTAGGCAGAGCACATTTGAAACACTCTTTTTGAGGAATTTGCAAGTGGAGATTTCAAGCCCCTTGGGGTCAGTGGTAGAAAAGGTAATATCTTCGAATAAAAACTAGAGAGAATCATTCTCCGAAACCACTTTGTGATGTGTGCATTCCACTCACAGAGTTTAACCTATCTTTTCACAGAGCAGTTTGGAAACACTCTGTTTGTAAAGTCGGCAGTGGATATTTGGGCCTTCTTGTGGATTTCGTTGGAAACGGGATTCCTTCATCTAATGCTAGACAGAAGAATTCTCAGTAACTTCTTTGTGTTGCGTGTATTCAACTCACAGAGTTTAACCTTCCTCTAAGCAGAGCAGATTTGAAACACACTTTTTGTGGAATTTGAAATTGGAGATTTCAAGAGTTTTGGGGTCAAAGGTAGAAAAGGAAATATCTTCCTATAAAAACAATAGAGAATCATTCTTAGAAACCACTTTGTGATGTGTGTGTTACACTCACAGAGCCTAACATTTCCTTTCATAGAGCAGTTTGGAAACACTGTGTTTGTACCTTCTGCAAGTGGATATTTGGACCTCTTTGTGGATTTCATTGGAAACGGGATTTCTTCATCTAATGCTTGACAGGAGAATTCTCAGTAACTTCTTTGCGTTGCGTGTATTCAATTCACAGAGTTTAACCTTCCTTTAGACAGAGCAGCTCTGAAACACTCTTTTTTGTGGAAATTGCAAGTGGAGATGTCAAGCACATTGGGTCCAAATGTAGAAAAGGAATATCTTCGTATAAAAACTACAGAGAATCATTCTCAGAAACCATTTCGTGATGTGTGCGTTCCACTCACAGCGTTTAACCTTTCTTTTCATAGAGCAGTTTGGAAACACTCTGTTTGTAATGTCTGCAAGTGGATAAATCGACCTCTTTGAAGATTTCGTTGGTAACCGGATTTCTTCATCTAATGCTAGACAGAAAAATTCTCAGTAACTTCTTTGGGTTGCGTGTACTCAACTCACAGAGTTGAATCTTCTTTTAGACAGAACATTTTTGAAACACTCTTTTTATCGAATTTACAAGTGGAGATTTCATGCGCTTTTCGGCCACAGGTAGAAAAGGAGATATCTTCGTATAAAAACTACAGAGAATCATGTTCAGAAACAACCTTGTGATGTGTGCGTTCCAATCACAGAGTTTAATTTTTCCTTTCATAGAGCAGTTTGGGAACACTCTGTTTGTAATGTGTGCAAGTGGATAATTGGACCTCCTTGAGGATTTCGTTGTTAACGGGTTTTCTTCATCAAATGCTAGACAGAAGAATTCTCAGTAACTTCTTTGGGTTGCGTGTATTCAACTCACAGAATTGAACCTTCTTTTAGAGAGAACAGATTTGAAACATTCTTTTTGTGGAATTTACAAGTGGAGATTCCAAGCGCTTTGATGTCAAAGGAAGAAAAGGGAATATCTTCCTATAAAAACTCTAGAGAATCATTCTGGGAAACCACGTCTTTATGTGTGTGTTCCACTCATAGAGTTTAACCTTTCTTCCATGGAGTAGTTTGGAAACACTCTGTTTGTAAATTCTGCAAGAGGATATTTGGATCTCTTTGAGGATTTCGTTGGAGACGGGATTTCTTCATCTAATGCTAGTCAGAAGAAATCTCAGTAACTTCTTTGGGTTGCGTGTATTCCACTCATAGAGTTGAACCTTCCTTTAGAGTGAGCAGATTTGAAACACTCTTTTTGTTGAAATTGCAATTGGAGATTTCAAGCACTTTGGGGTCAACGGAAGAAAAGGAAATATCTTCGTACAAAAACTACAGAGAATCATTTTCATAAACCACCTTGTGATGTGTGTGTTCCACACACAGCGTTTAACCTTTCTTTTCATAGAGCAGTTTGGAAACACTCTGTTTGTAAAGTCTGCAAGTTGATATTTGGACCTCCTTGAGTATTTCGTTCGAAACGGGATTTCTTCATCTAGTGCTAGACAGAAGAATTCTCAGTAACTTCTTTGGGTTGCGTGTACTCAACTCACAGAGTTGAATCTTCTTTTAGACAGAACATTTTTGAAACACTCTTTTTATCGAATTTACAAGTGGAGATTTCAAGCGCTTTTCGGCCACAGGTAGAAAAGGAGATATCTTCGTATAAAAACTACAGAGAATCATGTTCAGAAACAACCTTGTGATGTGTGCGTTCCAATCACAGAGTTTAACTTTTTCCTTTCATAGAGCAGTTTGGGAACACTCTGTTTGTAATGTGTGCAGGTGGATAATTGGACCTCCTTGAGGATTTCGTTGTTAACGGGTTTTCTTCATCAAATGCTAGACAGAAGAATTCTCAGTAACTTCTTTGGTTTGCATGTATTCAACTCACAGTGTTGAACCTTCCTTTAGACAGAGCGGATTTGAAACACTCTTTTTGTGGAATTTGCAAGTGGACATTTCAAGCGCTTTGGGCCAATGGTAGAAACGGAAAAATCTTCATATAAAAACTAGAGACAATCATTCTCAGAAACCACTTTGTGATGCGTTCGTTCCACTCACAGAGTTTAACCTTCGTTTTCATAGAGCAGTTTGGAAACACTCCCTTTGTAAAGTCTTCAAGTGGATATTTGGACCTCTTTGAGGATTTCATTGGAAACCGGATTTATCAATCTAATGCGAGACACAAGATTTCTTAGTAACTTCTTTGGGTTGCGTGTTTTCAACTCACAGAGTTGAACCTTCCTTTAGACACAGCAGATTTCAAACAATCTTTTGTGGAATTTGCAAGAGGAGATTTCAAGCCCCTTGGGGCCAATGGTAGAAAAGGAAATATCTACGTATAAAAACAATAGAGAATCATTCTCAGATACCACTTTCTGATGTGTGCGTTCCACTCACGGAGTTTAACCTTTCTGTTCATAGAGCCGTTTGGAAACACTCTGTTTGTAAAGTCTGCAAGTGGATATTTGGACATCTTTGAGGATTTCTTTGGAAAAGGGATTCCTTCATCCAATGCTAGACAGAAGAATTCTCAGTAACTTCTTTGGGTTGCGTGTATTCAACACACAGAACTGAAACTTCCTTTAGGCAGAGCACATTTGAAACACTCTTTTTGAGGAATTTGCAAGTGGAGATTTCAAGCCCCTTGGGGTCAGTGGTAGAAAAGGTAATATCTTCGAATAAAAACTAGAGAGAATCATTCTCCGAAACCACTTTGTGATGTGTGCATTCCACTCACAGAGTTTAACCTATCTTTTCACAGAGCAGTTTGGAAACACTCTGTTTGTAAAGTCGGCAGTGGATATTTGGGCCTTCTTGTGGATTTCGTTGGAAACGGGATTCCTTCATCTAATGCTAGACAGAAGAATTCTCAGTAACTTCTTTGTGTTGCGTGTATTCAACTCACAGAGTTTAACCTTCCTCTAAGCAGAGCAGATTTGAAACACACTTTTTGTGGAATTTGAAATTGGAGATTTCAAGAGTTTTGGGGTCAAAGGTAGAAAAGGAAATATCTTCCTATAAAAACAATAGAGAATCATTCTTAGAAACCACTTTGTGATGTGTGTGTTACACTCACAGAGCCTAACATTTCCTTTCATAGAGCAGTTTGGAAACACTGTGTTTGTACCTTCTGCAAGTGGATATTTGGACCTCTTTGTGGATTTCATTGGAAACGGGATTTCTTCATCTAATGCTTGACAGGAGAATTCTCAGTAACTTCTTTGCGTTGCGTGTATTCAATTCACAGAGTTTAACCTTCCTTTAGACAGAGCAGCTCTGAAACACTCTTTTTTGTGGAAATTGCAAGTGGAGATGTCAAGCACATTGGGTCCAAATGTAGAAAAGGAATATCTTCGTATAAAAACTACAGAGAATCATTCTCAGAAACCATTTCGTGATGTGTGCGTTCCACTCACAGCGTTTAACCTTTCTTTTCATAGAGCAGTTTGGAAACACTCTGTTTGTAATGTCTGCAAGTGGATAAATCGACCTCTTTGAAGATTTCGTTGGTAACCGGATTTCTTCATCTAATGCTAGACAGAAAAATTCTCAGTAACTTCTTTGGGTTGCGTGTACTCAACTCACAGAGTTGAATCTTCTTTTAGACAGAACATTTTTGAAACACTCTTTTTATCGAATTTACAAGTGGAGATTTCATGCGCTTTTCGGCCACAGGTAGAAAAGGAGATATCTTCGTATAAAAACTACAGAGAATCATGTTCAGAAACAACCTTGTGATGTGTGCGTTCCAATCACAGAGTTTAATTTTTCCTTTCATAGAGCAGTTTGGGAACACTCTGTTTGTAATGTGTGCAAGTGGATAATTGGACCTCCTTGAGGATTTCGTTGTTAACGGGTTTTCTTCATCAAATGCTAGACAGAAGAATTCTCAGTAACTTCTTTGGGTTGCGTGTATTCAACTCACAGAATTGAACCTTCTTTTAGAGAGAACAGATTTGAAACATTCTTTTTGTGGAATTTACAAGTGGAGATTCCAAGCGCTTTGATGTCAAAGGAAGAAAAGGGAATATCTTCCTATAAAAACTCTAGAGAATCATTCTGGGAAACCACGTCTTTATGTGTGTGTTCCACTCATAGAGTTTAACCTTTCTTCCATGGAGTAGTTTGGAAACACTCTGTTTGTAAATTCTGCAAGAGGATATTTGGATCTCTTTGAGGATTTCGTTGGAGACGGGATTTCTTCATCTAATGCTAGTCAGAAGAAATCTCAGTAACTTCTTTGGGTTGCGTGTATTCCACTCATAGAGTTGAACCTTCCTTTAGAGTGAGCAGATTTGAAACACTCTTTTTGTTGAAATTGCAATTGGAGATTTCAAGCACTTTGGGGTCAACGGAAGAAAAGGAAATATCTTCGTACAAAAACTACAGAGAATCATTTTCAGAAACCACCTTGTGATGTGTGTGTTCCACACACAGCGTTTAACCTTTCTTTTCAGAGAGCAGTTTGGAAACACTCTGTTTGTAAAGTCTGCAAGTTGATATTTGGACCTCCTTGAGTATTTCGTTCGAAACGGGATTTCTTCATCTAGTGCTAGACAGAAGAATTCTCAGTAACTTCTTTGGGTTGCGTGTACTCAACTCACAGAGTTGAATCTTCTTTTAGACAGAACATTTTTGAAACAGTCTTTTTATCGAATTTACAAGTGGAGATTTCAAGCGCTTTTCGGCCACAGGTAGAAAAGGAGATATCTTCGTATAAAAACTACAGAGAATCATGTTCAGAAACAACCTTGTGATGTGTGCGTTCCAATCACAGAGTTTAACTTTTTCCTTTCATAGAGCAGTTTGGGAACACTCTGTTTGTAATGTGTGCAAGTGGATAATTGGACCTCCTTGAGGATTTCGTTGTTAACGGGTTTTCTTCATCAAACGCTAGACAGAAGAATTCTCAGTAACTTCTTTGGTTTGCATGTATTCAACTCACAGTGTTGAACCTTCCTTTAGACAGAGCGGATTTGAAACACTCTTTTTGTATAATTTGCAAGTGGACATTTCAAGCGCTTTGGGCCAATGGTAGAAACGGAAATATCTTCATATAAAAACTAGAGACAATCATTCTCAGAAACCACTTTGTGATGCGTTCGTTCCACTCACAGAGTTTAACCTTCGTTTTCATAGAGCAGTTTGGAAACACTCCCTTTGTAAAGTCTTCAAGTGGATATTTGGACCTCTTTGAGGATTTCATTGGAAACCGGATTTATCAATCTAATGCGAGACACAAGATTTCTTAGTAACTTCTTTGGGTTGCGTGTTTTCAACTCACAGAGTTGAACCTTCCTTTAGACACAGCAGATTTCAAACAATCTTTTGTGGAATTTGCAAGAGGAGATTTCAAGCCCCTTGGGGCCAATGGTAGAAAAGGAAATATCTACGTATAAAAACAATAGAGAATCATTCTCAGATACCACTTTCTGATGTGTGCGTTCCACTCACGGAGTTTAACCTTTCTGTTCATAGAGCCGTTTGGAAACACTCTGTTTGTAAAGTCTGCAAGTGGATATTTGGACATCTTTGAGGATTTCTTTGGAAAAGGGATTCCTTCATCCAATGCTAGACAGAAGAATTCTCAGTAACTTCTTTGGGTTGCGTGTATTCAACACACAGAACTGAAAATTCCTTTAGGCAGAGCACATTTGAAACAGTCTTTTTGAGGAATTTGCAAGTGGAGATTTCAAGCCCCTTGGGGTCAGTGGTAGAAAAGGTAATATCTTCGAATAAAAACTAGAGAGAATCATTCTCCGAAACCACTTTGTGATGTGTGCATTCCACTCACAGAGTTTAACCTATCTTTTCACAGAGCAGTTTGGAAACACTCTGTTTGTAAAGTCGGCAGTGGATATTTGGGCCTTCTTGTGGATTTCGTTGGAAACGGGATTCCTTCATCTAATGCTAGACAGAAGAATTCTCAGTAACTTCTTTGTGTTGCGTGTATTCAACTCACAGAGTTTAACCTTCCTCTAAGCAGAGCAGATTTGAAACACACTTTTTGTGGAATTTGAAATTGGAGATTTCAAGAGTTTTGGGGTCAAAGGTAGAAAAGGAAATATCTTCCTATAAAAACAATAGAGAATCATTCTTAGAAACCACTTTGTGATGTGTGTGTTACACTCACAGAGCCTAACATTTCCTTTCATAGAGCAGTTTGGAAACACTGTGTTTGTACCTTCTGCAAGTGGATATTTGGACCTCTTTGTGGATTTCATTGGAAACGGGATTTCTTCATCTAATGCTTGACAGGAGAATTCTCAGTAACTTCTTTGCGTTGCGTGTATTCAATTCACAGAGTTTAACCTTCCTTTAGACAGAGCAGCTCTGAAACACTCTTTTTTGTGGAAATTGCAAGTGGAGATTTCAAGCACATTGGGTCCAAATGTAGAAAAGGAATATCTTCGTATAAAAACTACAGAGAATCATTCTCAGAAACCATTTCGTGATGTGTGCGTTCCACTCACAGCGTTTAACCTTTCTTTTCATAGAGCAGTTTGGAAACACTCTGTTTGTAATGTCTGCAAGTGGATAAATCGACCTCTTTGAAGATTTCGTTGGTACCCGGATTTCTTCATCTAATGCTAGACAGAAAAATTCTCAGTAACTTCTTTGGGTTGCGTGTACTCAACTCACAGAGTTGAATCTTCTTTTAGACAGAACATTTTTGAAACACTCTTTTTATCGAATTTACAAGTGGAGATTTCATGCGCTTTTCGGCCACAGGTAGAAAAGGAGATATCTTCGTATAAAAACTACAGAGAATCATGTTCAGAAACAACCTTGTGATGTGTGCGTTCCAATCACAGAGTTTAACTTTTTCCTTTCATAGAGCAGTTTGGGAACACACTGTTTGTAATGTGTGCAAGTGGATAATTGGACCTCCTTGAGGATTTCGTTGTTAACGGGTTTTCTTCATCAAATGCTAGACAGAAGAATTCTCAGTAACTTCTTTGGGTTGCGTGTATTCAACTCACAGAATTGAACCTTCTTTTAGAGAGAACAGATTTGAAACATTCTTTTTGTGGAATTTACAAGTGGAGATTCCAAGCGCTTTGATGTCAAAGGAAGAAAAGGGAATATCTTCCTATAAAAACTCTAGAGAATCATTCTGAGAAACCACGTCTTTATGTGTGCGTTCCACTCATAGAGTTTAACCTTTCTTCCATGGAGCAGTTTGGAAACACTCTGTTTGTAAATTCTGCAAGAGGATATTTGGACCTCTTTGACGATTTCTTTGGAAACGGGTTTTCTTTATCTAGTGCTAGACAGAAGAATCCTCAGTAACTTCTTTGGGTTGCATGTATTCACCTCACAGAGTTGAACCTTCCTTTAGAGAGAGCAGATTTGAAACACTCTTTTGTGGGATTTGCAAGTGGAGATTTCTAGCGCATTGGGACCAATTGTATAAAAGGAAATATCTTCATATTTAAACTAGAGAGAATCATTCTCAGAAACCACTTTGTGATCTGTGCGTTCCACTCACAGCGTTTAACCTTTCTTTTCATAGAGCAGTTGGGAAACACTCTGTAACATCTGCAAGTGGATATTTGGATCTCTTTGAGGATTTCGTTGGAGACGGGATTTCTTCATCTAATGCTAGTCAGAAGAAATCTCAGTAACTTCTTTGGGTTGCGTGTATTCCACTCATAGAGTTGAACCTTCCTTTAGAGTGAGCAGATTTGAAACACTCTTTTTGTTGAAATTGCAATTGGAGATTTCAAGCACTTTGGGGTCAACGGAAGAAAAGGAAATATCTTCGTACAAAAACTACAGAGAATCATTTTCAGAAACCACCTTGTGATGTGTGTGTTCCACACACAGCGTTTAACCTTTCTTTTCAGAGAGCAGTTTGGAAACACTCTGTTTGTAAAGTCTGCAAGTTGATATTTGGACCTCCTTGAGTATTTCGTTCGAAACGGGATTTCTTCATCTAGTGCTAGACAGAAGAATTCTCAGTAACTTCTTTGGGTTGCGTGTACTCAACTCACAGAGTTGAATCTTCTTTTAGACAGAACATTTTTGAAACAGTCTTTTTATCGAATTTACAAGTGGAGATTTCAAGCGCTTTTCGGCCACAGGTAGAAAAGGAGATATCTTCGTATAAAAACTACAGAGAATCATGTTCAGAAACAACCTTGTGATGTGTGCGTTCCAATCACAGAGTTTAACTTTTTCCTTTCATAGAGCAGTTTGGGAACACTCTGTTTGTAATGTGTGCAAGTGGATAATTGGACCTCCTTGAGGATTTCGTTGTTAACGGGTTTTCTTCATCAAATGCTAGACAGAAGAATTCTCAGTAACTTCTTTGGTTTGCATGTATTCAACTCACAGTGTTGAACCTTCCTTTAGACAGAGCGGATTTGAAACACTCTTTTTGTGGAATTTGCAAGTGGACATTTCAAGCGCTTTGGGCCAATGGTAGAAACGGAAATATCTTCATATAAAAACTAGAGACAATCATTCTCAGAAACCACTTTGTGATGCGTTCGTTCCACTCACAGAGTTTAACCTTCGTTTTCATAGAGCAGTTTGGAAACACTCCCTTTGTAAAGTCTTCAAGTGGATATTTGGACCTCTTTGAGGATTTCATTGGAAACCGGATTTATCAATCTAATGCGAGACACAAGATTTCTTAGTAACTTCTTTGGGTTGCGTGTTTTCAACTCACAGAGTTGAACCTTCCTTTAGACACAGCAGATTTCAAACAATCTTTTGTGGAATTTGCAAGAGGAGATTTCAAGCCCCTTGGGGCCAATGGTAGAAAAGGAAATATCTACGTATAAAAACAATAGAGAATCATTCTCAGATACCACTTTCTGATGTGTGCGTTCCACTCACGGAGTTTAACCTTTCTGTTCATAGAGCCGTTTGGAAACACTCTGTTTGTAAAGTCTGCAAGTGGATATTTGGACATCTTTGAGGATTTCTTTGGAAAAGGGATTCCTTCATCCAATGCTAGACAGAAGAATTCTCAGTAACTTCTTTGGGTTGCGTGTATTCAACACACAGAACTGAAACTTCCTTTAGGCAGAACACATTTGAAACACTCTTTTTGAGGAATTTGCAAGTGGAGATTTCAAGCCCCTTGGGGTCAGTGGTAGAAAAGGTAATATCTTCGAATAAAAACTAGAGAGAATTATTCTCCGAAACCACTTTGTGATGTGTGCATTCCACTCACAGAGTTTAACCTATCTTTTCAAAGAGCAGTTTGGAAACACTCTGTTTGTAAAGTCGGCAGTGGATATTTGGACATCTTTGAGGATTTCTTTGGAAAAGGGATTCCTTCATCCAATGCTAGACAGAAGAATTCTCAGTAACTTCTTTGTGTTGCGTGTATTCAACACACAGAACTGAAACTTCCTTTAGGCAGAGCACATTTGAAACACTCTTTTTGAGGAATTTGCAAGTGGAGATTTCAAGCCCCTTGGGGTCAGTGGTAGAAAAGGTAATATCTTCGAATAAAAACTAGAGAGAATCATTCTCCGAAACCACTTTGTGATGTGTGCATTCCACTCACAGAGTTTAACCTATCTTTTCACAGAGCAGTTTGGAAACACTCTGTTTGTAAAGTCGGCAGTGGATATTTGGGCCTTCTTGTGGATTTCGTTGGAAACGGGATTCCTTCGTCTAATGCTAGACAGAAGAAATCTCAGTAACTTCTTTGTGTTGCGTGTATTCATCTCACAGAGTTTAACCTTCCTCTAAGCAGAGCAGATTTGAAACACACTTTTTGTGGAATTTGAAATTGGAGATTTCAAGAGTTTTGGGGTCAAAGGTAGAAAAGGAAATATCTTCCTATAAAAACAATAGAGAATCATTCTTAGAAACCACTTTGTGATGTGTGTGTTACACTCACAGAGCCTAACATTTCCTTTCATAGAGCAGTTTGGAAACACTGTGTTTGTACCTTCTGCAAGTGGATATTTGGACCTCTTTGTGGATTTCATTGGAAACGGGATTTCTTCATCTAATGCTTGACAGGAGAATTCTCAGTAACTTCTTTGCGTTGCGTGTATTCAATTCACAGAGTTTAACCTTCCTTTAGACAGAGCAGCTCTGAAACACTCTTTTTTGTGGAAATTGCAAGTGGAGATTTCAAGCACATTGGGTCCAAATGTAGAAAAGGAATATCTTCGTATAAAAACTACAGAGAATCATTCTCAGAAACCATTTCGTGATGTGTGCGTTCCACTCACTGCGTTTAACCTTTCTTTTCATAGAGCAGTTTGGAAACACTCTGTTTGTAATGTCTGCAAGTGGATAAATCGACCTCTTTGAAGATTTCGTTGGTAACCGGATTTCTTCATCTAATGCTAGACAGAAAAATTCTCAGTAACTTCTTTGGGTTGCGTGTACTCAACTCACAGAGTTGAATCTTCTTTTAGACAGAACATTTTTGAAACACTCTTTTTATCGAATTTACAAGTGGAGATTTCATGCGCTTTTCGGCCACAGGTAGAAAAGGAGATATCTTCGTATAAAAACTACAGAGAATCATGTTCAGAAACAACCTTGTGATGTGTGCGTTCCAATCACAGAGTTTAACTTTTTCCTTTCATAGAGCAGTTTGGGAACACTCTGTTTGTAATGTGTGCAAGTGGATAATTGGACCTCCTTGAGGATTTCCTTGTTAACGGGTTTTCTTCATCAAATGCTAGACTGAAGAATTCTCAGTAACTTCTTTGGGTTGCGTGTATTCAACTCACAGAATTGAACCTTCCTTTAGGCAGAGCACATTTGAAACACTCTTTTTGAGGAATTTGCAAGTGGAGATTTCAAGCCCCTTGGGGTCAGTGGTAGAAAAGGTAATATCTTCGAATAAAAACTAGAGAGAATCATTCTCCGAAACCACTTTGTGATGTGTGCATTCCACTCACAGAGTTTAACCTATCTTTTCAAAGAGCAGTTTGGAAACACTCTGTTTGTAAAGTCGGCAGTGGATATTTGGACATCTTTGAGGATTTCTTTGGAAAAGGGATTCCTTCATCCAATGCTAGACAGAAGAATTCTCAGTAACTTCTTTGTGTTGCGTGTATTCAACACACAGAACTGAAACTTCCTTTGGGCAGAGCACATTTGAAACACTCTTTTTGAGGAATTTGCAAGTGGAGATTTCAAGCCCCTTGGGGTCAGTGGTAGAAAAGGTAATATCTTCGAATAAAAACTAGAGAGAATCATTCTCCGAAACCACTTTGTGATGTGTGCATTCCACTCACAGAGTTTAACCTATCTTTTCACAGAGCAGTTTGGAAACACTCTGTTTGTAAAGTCGGCAGTGGATATTTGGGCCTTCTTGTGGATTTCGTTGGAAACGGGATTCCTTCGTCTAATGCTAGACAGAAGAATTCTCAGTAACTTCTTTGTGTTGCGTGTATTCAACTCACAGAGTTTAACCTTCCTCTAAGCAGAGCAGATTTGAAACACACTTTTTGTGGAATTTGAAATTGGAGATTTCAAGAGTTTTGGGGTCAAAGGTAGAAAAGGAAATATCTTCCTATAAAAACAATAGAGAATCATTCTTAGAAACCACTTTGTGATGTGTGTGTTACACTCACAGAGCGTAACATTTCCTTTCATAGAGCAGTTTGGAAACACTGTGTTTGTACCTTCTGCAAGTGGATATTTGGACCTCTTTGTGGATTTCATTGGAAACGGGATTTCTTCATCTAATGCTTGACAGGAGAATTCTCAGTAACTTCTTTGCGTTGCGTGTATTCAATTCACAGAGTTTAACCTTCCTTTAGACAGAGCAGCTCTGAAACACTCTTTTTTGTGGAAATTGCAAGTGGAGATTTCAAGCACATTGGGTCCAAATGTAGAAAAGGAATATCTTCGTACAAAAACTACAGAGAATCATTCTCAGAAACCATTTCGTGATGTGTGCGTTCCACTCACTGCGTTTAACCTTTCTTTTCATAGAGCAGTTTGGAAACACTCTGTTTGTAATGTCTGCAAGTGGATAAATCGACCTCTTTGAAGATTTCGTTGGTAACCGGATTTCTTCATCTAATGCTAGACAGAAAAATTCTCAGTAACTTCTTTGGGTTGCGTGTACTCAACTCACAGAGTTGAATCTTCTTTTAGACAGAACATTTTTGAAACACTCTTTTTATCGAATTTACAAGTGGAGATTTCATGCGCTTTTCGGCCACAGGTAGAAAAGGAGATATCTTCGTATAAAAACTACAGAGAATCATGTTCAGAAACAACCTTGTGATGTGTGCGTTCCAATCACAGAGTTTAACTTTTTCCTTTCATAGAGCAGTTTGGGAACACTCTGTTTGTAATGTGTGCAAGTGGATAATTGGACCTCCTTGAGGATTTCCTTGTTAACGGGTTTTCTTCATCAAATGCTAGACTGAAGAATTCTCAGTAACTTCTTTGGGTTGCGTGTATTCAACTCACAGAATTGAACCTTCTTTTAGAGAGAACAGATTTGAAACATTCTTTTTGTGGAATTTACAAGTGGAGATTCCAAGCGCTTTGATGTCAAAGGAAGAAAAGGGAATATCTTCCTATAAAAACTCTAGAGAATCATTCTGAGAAACCACGTCTTTATATGTGCGTTCCACTCATAGAGTTTAACCTTTCTTCCATGGAGCAGTTTGGAAACACTCTGTTTGTAAATTCTGCAAGAGGATATTTGGACCTCTTTGACGATTTCGTTGGAAACGGGTTTTCTTTATCTAGTGCTAGACAGAAGAATCCTCAGTAACTTCTTTGGGTTGCATGTATTCACCTCACAGAGTTGAACCTTCCTTTAGAGAGAGCAGATTTGAAACACTCTTTTGTGGGATTTGCAAGTGGAGATTTCTAGCGCATTGGGACCAATTGTATAAAAGGAAATATCTTCGTATTTAAACTAGAGAGAATCATTCTCAGAAACCACTTTGTGATCTGTGCGTTCCACTCACAGCGTTTAACCTTTCTTTTCATAGAGCAGTTGGGAAACACTCTGTAACATCTGCAAGTGGATATTTGGATCTCTTTGAGGATTTCGTTGGAGACGGGATTTCTTCATCTAATGCTAGTCAGAAGAAATCTCAGTAACTTCTTTGGGTTGCGTGTATTCCACTCATACAGTTGAACCTTCCTTTAGAGTGAGCAGATTTGAAACACTCTTTTTGTTGAAATTGCAATTGGAGATTTCAAGCACTTTGGGGTCAACGGAAGAATAGGAAATATCTTCGTACAAAAACTACAGAGAATCATTTTCAGAAACCACCTTGTGATGTGTGTGTTCCACACACAGCGTTTAACCTTTCTTTTCATAGAGCAGTTTGGAAACACTCTGTTTGTAAAGTCTGCAAGTTGATATTTGGACCTCCTTGAGTATTTCGTTCGAAACGGGATTTCTTCATCTAGTGCTAGACAGAAGAATTCTCAGTAACTTCTTTGGGTTGCGTGTACTCAACTCACAGAGTTGAATCTTCTTTTAGACAGAACATTTTTGAAACACTCTTTTTATCGAATTTACAAGTGGAGATTTCAAGCGCTTTTCGGCCACAGGTAGAAAAGGAGATATCTTCGTATAAAAACTACAGAGAATCATGTTCAGAAACAACCTTGTGATGTGTGCGTTCCAATCACAGAGTTTAAATTTTTCCTTTCATAGAGCAGTTTGGGAACACTCTGTTTGTAATGTGTGCAAGTGGATAATTGGACCTCCTTGAGGATTTCGTTGTTAACGGGTTTTCTTCATCAAATGCTAGACAGAAGAATTCTCAGTAACTTCTTTGGTTTGCATGTATTCAACTCACAGTGTTGAACCTTCCTTTAGACAGAGCGGATTTGAAACACTCTTTTTGTGGAATTTGCAAGTGGACATTTCAAGCGCTTTGGGCCAATGGTAGAAACGGAAATATCTTCATATAAAAACTAGAGACAATCATTCTCAGAAACCACTTTGTGATGGGTTCGTTCCACTCACAGAGTTTAACCTTCGTTTTCATAGAGCAGTTTGGAAACACTCCCTTTGTAAAGTCTTCAAGTGGATAATTGGACTTCTTTGAGGATTTCATTGGAAACCGGATTTATCAATCTAATGCGAGACACAAGATTTCTTAGTAACTTCTTTGGGTTGCGTGTTTTCAACTCACAGAGTTGAACCTTCCTTTAGACAGAGCAGATTTCAAACAATCTTTTGTGGAATTTGCAAGAGGAGATTTCAAGCCCCTTGGGGCCAATGGTAGAAAAGGAAATATCTACGTATAAAAACAATAGAGAATCATTCTCAGATACCACTTTCTGATGTGTGCGTTCCACTCACGGAGTTTAACCTTTCTGTTCATAGAGCCGTTTGGAAACACTCTGTTTGTAAAGTCTGCAAGTGGATATTTGGACATCTTTGAGGATTTCTTTGGAAAAGGGATTCCTTCATCCAATGCTAGACAGAAGAATTCTCAGTAACTTCTTTGGGTTGCGTGTACTCAACTCACAGAGTTGAATGTTCTTTTAGACAGAACATTTTTGAAACTCTCTTTTTATCGAATTTACAAGTGGAGATTTCATGCGCTTTTCGGCCACAGGTAGAAAAGGTGATATCTTCGTATAAAAACTACAGAGAATCATGTTCAGAAACAACCTTGTGATGTGTGCGTTCCTATCACAGAGTTTAACTTCTTCCTTTCATAGAGCAGTTTGGGAACACTCTGTTTGTAATGTGTGCAAGTGGATAATTGGACCTCCTTGAGGATTTCGTTGTTCACGGGTTTTCTTCATCATATGCTAGACAGAAGAATTCTCAGTAACTTCTTTGGTTTGCATGTATTCAACTCACAGTGTTGAACCTTCCTTTAGACAGAGCGGATTTGAAACACTCTTTTTGTGGAATTTGCAAGTGGACATTTCAAGCGCTTTGGGCCAATGGTAGAAACGGAAATATCTTCATATAAAAACTAGAGACAATTATTCTCAGAAACCACTTTGTGATGCGTTCGTTCCACTCACAGAGTTTAACCTTCGTTTTCATAGAGCAGTTTGGAAACACTCCCTTTGTAAAGTCTTCAAGTGGATATTTGGACCTCTTTGAGGATTTCTTTGGAAAAGGGATTCCTTCATCCAATGCTAGACAGAAGAATTCTCAGTAACTTCTTTGGGTTGCGTGTATTCAACACACAGAACTGAAACTTCCTTTAGGCAGAGCACATTTGAAACACTCTTTTTGAGGAATTTGCAAGTGGAGATTTCAAGCCCCTTGGGGTCAGTGGTAGAAAAGGTAATATCTTCGAATAAAAACTAGAGAGAATCATTCTCCGAAACCACTTTGTGATGTGTGCATTCCACTCACAGAGTTTAACCTATCTTTTCACAGAGCAGTTTGGAAACACTCTGTTTGTAAAGTCGGCAGTGGATATTTGGGCCTTCTTGTGGATTTCGTTGGAAACGGGATTCCTTCATCTAATGCTAGACAGAAGAATTCTCAGTAACTTCTTTGTGTTGCGTGTATTCAACTCACAGAGTTTAACCTTCCTCTAAGCAGAGCAGATTTGAAACACACTTTTTGTGGAATTTGAAATTGGAGATTTCAAGAGTTTTGGGGTCAAAGGTAGAAAAGGAAATATCTTCGTATAAAAACAATAGAGAATCATTCTTAGAAACCACTTTGTGATGTGTGTGTTACACTCACAGAGCCTAACATTTCCTTTCATAGAGCAGTTTGGAAACACTGTGTTTGTACCTTCTGCAAGTGGATATTTGGACCTCTTTGTGGATTTCATTGGAAACGTGATTTCTTCATCTAATGCTTGACAGGAGAATTCTCAGTAACTTCTTTGCGTTGCGTGTATTCAATTCACAGAGTTTAACCTTCCTTTAGACAGAGCAGCTCTGAAACACTCTTTTTTGTGGAAATTGCAAGTGGAGATTTCAAGCACATTGGGTCCAAATGTAGAAAAGGAATATCTTCGTATAAAAACTACAGAGAATCATTCTCAGAAACCATTTCGTGATGTGTGCATTCCACTCACAGGGTTTAACCTTTCTTTTCATAGAGCAGTTTGGAAACACTCTGTTTGTAATGTCTGCAAGTGGATAAATCGACCTCTTTGAAGATTTCGTTGGTAACCGCATTTCTTCATCTAATGCTAGACAGAAAAATTCTCAGTAACTTCTTTGGGTTGCGTGTACTCAACTCACAGAGTTGAATGTTCTTTTAGACAGAACATTTTTGAAACTCTCTTTTTATCGAATTTACAAGTGGAGATTTCATGCGCTTTTCGGCCACAGGTAGAAAAGGAGATATCTTCGTATAAAAACTACAGAGAATCATGTTCAGAAACAACCTTGTGATGTGTGCGTTCCAATCACAGAGTTTAACTTTTTCCTTTCATAGAGCAGTTTGGGAACACTCTGTTTGTAATGTGTGCAAGTGGATAATTGGACCTCCTTGAGGATTTCATTGTTAACGGGTTTTCTTCATCAAATGCTAGACAGAAGAATTCTCAGTAACTTCTTTGGGTTGCGTGTATTCAACTCACAGAATTGAACCTTCTTTTAGAGAGAACAGATTTGAAACATTCTTTTTGTGGAATTTACAAGTGGAGATTCCAAGCCCTTTGATGTCAAAGGAAGAAAAGGGAATATCTTCCTATAAAAACTCTAGAGAATCATTCTGAGAAACCACGTCTTTACGTGTGCGTTCCACTCATAGAGTTTAACCTTTCTTCCATGAAGCAGTTTGGAAACACTCTGTTTGTAAATTCTGCAAGAGGATATTTGGACCTCTTTGACGATTTCGTTGGAAAAGGGTTTTCTTTATCTAGTGCTAGACAGAAGAATCCTCAGTAACTTCTTTGGGTTGCATGTATTCACCTCACAGAGTTGAACCTTCCTTTAGAGAGAGCAGATTTGAAACACTCTTTTGTGGGATTTGCAAGTGGAGATTTCTAGCGCATTGGGACCAATTGTATAAAAGGAAATATCTTCGTATTTAAACTAGAGAGAATCATTCTCAGAAACCACTTTGTGATCTGTGCGTTCCACTCACAGCGTTTAACCTTTCTTTTCATAGAGCAGTTGGGAAACACTCTGTAACATCTGCAAGTGGATATTTGGATCTCTTTGAGGATTTCGTTGGAGACGGGATTTCTTCATCTAATGCTAGTCAGAAGAAATCTCAGTAACTTCTTTGGGTTGCGTGTATTCCACTCATAGAGTTGAACCTTCCTTTAGAGTGAGCAGATTTGAAACACTCTTTTTGTTGAAATTGCAATTGGAGATTTCAAGCACTTTGGGGTCAACGGAAGAAAAGGAAATATCTTCGTACAAAAACTACAGAGAATCATTTTCAGAAACCACCTTGTGATGTGTGTGTTCCACACACAGCGTTTAACCTTTCTTTTCATAGAGCAGTTTGGAAACACTCTGTTTGTAAAGTCTGCAAGTTGATATTTGGACCTCCTTGAGTATTTCGTTCGAAACGGGATTTCTTCATCTAGTGCTAGACAGAAGAATTCTCAGTAACTTCTTTGGGTTGCGTGTACTCAACTCACAGAGTTGAATCTTCTTTTAGACAGAACATTTTTGAAACACTCTTTTTATCGAATTTACAAGTGGAGATTTCAAGCGCTTTTCGGCCACAGGTAGAAAAGGAGATATCTTCGTATAAAAACTACAGAGAATCATGTTCAGAAACAACCTTGTGATGTGTGCGTTCCAATCACAGAGTTTAACTTTTTCCTTTCATAGAGCAGTTTGGGAACACTCTGTTTGTAATGTGTGCAAGTGGATAATTGGACCTCCTTGAGGATTTCGTTGTTAACGGGTTTTCTTCATCAAATGCTAGACAGAAGAATTCTCAGTAACTTCTTTGGGTTGCGTGTATTCAACTCACAGAATTGAACCTTCTTTTAGAGAGAACAGATTTGAAACATTCTTTTTGTGGAATTTACAAGTGGAGATTCCTAGCGCTTTGATGTCAAAGGAAGAAAAGGGAATATCTTCCTATAAAAACTCTAGAGAATCATTCTGAGAAACCACGTCTTTATGTGTGCGTTCCACACATAGAGTTTAACCTTTCTTCCATGGAGCAGTTTGGAAACACTCTGTTTGTAAATTCTGCAAGAGGATATTTGGACCTCTTTGACGATTTCGTTGGAAACGGGTTTTCTTTATCTAGTGCTAGACAGAAGAATCCTCAGTAACTTCTTTGGGTTGCATATATTCACCTCACAGAGTTGAACCTTCCTTTAGAGAGAGCAGATTTGAAACACTCTTTTGTGGGATTTGCAAGTGGAGACTCCTAGCGCATTGGGACCAATTGTATAAAAGGAAATATCTTCGTATTTAAACTAGAGAGAATCATTCTCAGAAACCACTTTGTGATCTGTGCGTTCCACTCACAGCGTTTAACCTTTCTTTTCATAGAGCAGTTGGGAAACACTCTGTAACATCTGCAAGTGGATATTTGGATCTCTTTGAGGATTTCGTTGGAGACGGGATTTCTTCATCTAATGCTAGTCAGAAGAAATCTCAGTAACTTCTTTGGGTTGCGTGTATTCCACTCATAGAGTTGAACCTTCCTTTAGAGTGAGCAGATTTGAAACACTCTTTTTGTTGAAATTGCAATTGGAGATTTCAAGCACTTTGGGGTCAACGGAAGAAAAGGAAATATCTTCGTAAAAAACTACAGAGAATCATTTTCAGAAACCACCTTGTGATGTGTGTGTTCCACACACAGCGTTTAACCTTTCTTTTCATAGAGCAGTTTGGAAACACTCTGTTTGTAAAGTCTGCAAGTTGATATTTGGACCTCCTTGAGTATTTCGTTCGAAACGGGATTTCTTCATCTAGTGCTAGACAGAAGAATTCTCAGTAACTTCTTTGGGTTGCGTGTACTCAACTCACAGAGTTGAATCTTCTTTTAGACAGAACATTTTTGAAAAAATCTTTTTATCGAATTTACAAGTGGAGATTTCAAGCGCTTTTCGGCCACAGGTAGAAAAGGAGATATCTTCGTATAAAAACTACAGAGAATCATGTTCAGAAACAACCATCTGATGTGTGCGTTCCAATCACAGAGTTTAACTTTTTCCTTTCATAGAGCGGTTTGGGAACACTCTGTTTGTAATGTGTGCAAGTGGATAATTGGACCTCCTTGAGGATTTCGTTGTTAACGGGTTTTCTTCATCAAATGCTAGACAGAAGAATTCTCAGTAACTTCTTTGGTTTGCATGTATTCAACTCACAGTGTTGAACCTTCCTTTAGACAGAGCGGATTTGAAACACTCTTTTTGTGGAATTTGCAAGTGGACATTTCAAGCGCTTTGGGCCAATGGTAGAAACGGAAATATCTTCATATAAAAACTAGAGACAATCATTCTCAGAAACCACTTTGTGATGCGTTCGTTCCACTCACAGAGTTTAACCTTCGTTTTCATAGAGCAGTTTGGAAACAGTCCCTTTGTAAAGCCTTCAAGTGGATATTTGGACCTCTTTGAGGATTTCATTGGAAACCGGATTTATCAATCTAATGCGAGACACAAGATTTCTTAGTAACTTCTTTGGGTTGCGTGTTTTCAACTCACAGAGTTGAACCTTCCTTTAGACAGAGCAGATTTCAAACAATCTTTTGTGGAATTTGCAAGAGGAGATTTCAAGCCCCTTGGGGCCAATGGTAGAAAAGGAAATATCTACGTATAAAAACAATAGAGAATCATTCTAAGATACCACTTTCTGATGTGTGCGTTCCACTCACGGAGTTTAACCTTTCTGTTCATAGAGCCGTTTGGAAACACTCTGTTTGTAAAGTCTGCAAGTGGATATTTGGACATCTTTGAGGATTTCTTTGGAAAAGGGATTCCTTCATCCAATGCTAGACAGAAGAATTCTCAGTAACTTCTTTGGGTTGCGTGTATTCAACACACAGAACTGAAACTTCCTTTAGGCAGAGCACATTTGAAACACTCTTTTTGAGGAATTTGCAAGTGGAGATTTCAAGCCCCTTGGGGTCAGTGGTAGAAAAGGTAATATCTTCGAATAAAAACTAGAGAGAATCATTCTCCGAAACCACTTTGTGATGTGTGCATTCCACTCACAGAGTTTAACCTATCTTTTCACAGAGCAGTTTGGAAACACTCTGTTTGTAAAGTCGGCAGTGGATATTTGGGCCTTCTTGTGGATTTCGTTGGAAACGGGATTCCTTCATCTAATGCTAGACAGAAGAATTCTCAGTAACTTCTTTGTGTTGCGTGTTTTCAACTCACAGAGTTTAACCTTCCCCTAAGCAGAGCAGATTTGAAACACACTTTTTGTGGAATTTGAAATTGGAGATTTCAAGAGTTTTGGGGTCAAAGGTAGAAAAGGAAATATCTTCCTATAAAAACAATAGAGAATCATTCTTAGAAACCACTTTGTGACGTGTGTGTTACACTCACAGAGCCTAACATTTCCTTTCATAGAGCAGTTTGGAAACACTGTGTTTGTACCTTCTGCAAGTGGATATTTGTACCTCTTTGTGGATTTCATTGGAAACGGGATTTCTTCATCTAATGCTTGACAGGAGAATTCTCAGTAACTTCTTTGCGTTGCGTGTATTCAATTCACAGAGTTTAAACTTCCTTTAGACAGAGCAGCTCTGAAACACTCTTTTTTGTGGAAATTGCAAGTGGAGATTTCAAGCACATTGGGTCCAAATGTAGAAAAGGAATATCTTCGTATAAAAACTACAGAGAATCATTCTCAGAAACCATTTCGTGATGTGTGCGTTCCACTCACAGCGTTTAACCTTTCTTTTCATAGAGCAGTTTGGAAACACTCTGTTTGTAATGTCTGCAAGTGGATAAATCGACCTCTTTGAAGATTTCGTTGGTAACCGGATTTCTTCATCTAATGCTAGACAGAAAAATTCTCAGTAACTTCTTTGGGTTGCGTGAACTCAACTCACAGAGTTGAATCTTCTTTTCGACAGAACATTTTTGAAACACTCTTTTTATCGAATTTACAAGTGGAGATTTCATGCGCTTTTCGGCCACAGGTAGAAAAGGAGATATCTTCGTATAAAAACTACAGAGAATCATGTTCAGAAACAACCTTGTGATGTGTGCGTTCCAATCACAGAGTTTAATTTTTCCTTTCATAGAGCAGTTTGGGAACACTCTGTTTGTAATGTGTGCAAGTGGATAATTGGACCTCCTTGAGGATTTCGTTGTTAACGGGTTTTCTTCATCAAATGCTAGACAGAAGAATTCTCAGTAACTTCTTTGGGTTGCGTGTATTCAACTCACAGAATTGAACCTTCTTTTAGAGAGAACAGATTTGAAACATTCTTTTTGTGGAATTTACAAGTGGAGATTCCAAGCGCTTTGATGTCAAAGGAAGAAAAGGGAATATCTTCCTATAAAAACTCTAGAGAATCATTCTGGGAAACCACGTCTTTATGTGTGTGTTCCACTCATAGAGTTTAACCTTTCTTCCATGGAGCAGTTTGGAAACACTCTGTTTGTAAATTCTGCAAGAGGATATTTGGATCTCTTTGAGGATTTCGTTGGAGACGGGATTTCTTCATCTAATGCTAGTCAGAAGAAATCTCAGTAACTTCTTTGGGTTGCGTGTATTCCACTCATAGAGTTGAACCTTCCTTTAGAGTGAGCAGATTTGAAACACTCTTTTTGTTGAAATTGCAATTGGAGATTTCAAGCACTTTGGGGTCAACGGAAGAAAAGGAAATATCTTCGTACAAAAACTACAGAGAATCATTTTCAGAAACCACCTTGTGATGTGTGTGTTCCACACACAGCGTTTAACCTTTCTTTTCATAGAGCAGTTTCGAAACACTCTGTTTGTAAAGTCTGCAAGTTGATATTTGGACCTCCTTGAGTATTTCGTTCGAAACGGGATTTCTTCATCTAGTGCTAGACAGAAGAATTCTCAGTAACTTCTTTGGGTTGCGTGTACTCAACTCACAGAGTTGAATCTTCTTTTAGACAGAACATTTTTGAAACACTCTTTTTATCGAATTTACAAGTGGAGATTTCAAGCGCTTTTCGGCCACAGGTAGAAAAGGAGATATCTTCGTATAAAAACTACAGAGAATCATGTTCAGAAACAACCTTGTGATGTGTGCGTTCCAATCACAGAGTTTAACTTTTTCCTTTCATAGAGCGGTTTGGGAACACTCTGTTTGTAATGTGTGCAAGTGGATAATTGGACCTCCTTGAGGATTTCGTTGTTAACGGGTTTTCTTCATCAAATGCTAGACAGAAGAATTCTCAGTAACTTCTTTGGTTTGCATGTATTCAACTCACAGTGTTGAACCTTCCTTTAGACAGAGCGGATTTGAAACACTCTTTTTGTGGAATTTGCAAGTGGACATTTCAAGCGCTTTGGGCCAATGGTAGAAACGGAAATATCTTCATATAAAAACTAGAGACAATCATTCTCAGAAACCACTTTGTGATGTGTTCGTTCCACTCACAGAGTTTAACCTTCGTTTTCGTAGAGCAGTTTGGAAACACTCCCTTTGTAAAGTCTTCAAGTGGATATTTGGACCTCTTTGAGGATTTCATTGGAAACCGGATTTATCAATCTAATGCGAGACACAAGATTTCTTAGTAACTTCTTTGGGTTGCATGTTTTCAACTCACAGAGTTGAACCTTCCTTTAGACAGAGCAGATTTCAAACAATCTTTTGTGGAATTTGCAAGAGGAGATTTCAAGCCCCTTGGGGCCAATGGTAGAAAAGGAAATATCTACGTATAAAAACAATAGAGAATCATTCTCAGATACCACTTTCTGATGTGTGCGTTCCACTCACGGAGTTTAACCTTTCTGTTCATAGAGCCGTTTGGAAACACTCTGTTTGTAAAGTCTGCAAGTGGATATTTGGACATCTTTGAGGATTTCTTTGGAAAAGGGATTCCTTCATCCAATGCTAGACAGAAGAATTCTCAGTAACTTCTTTGGGTTGCGTGTATTCAACACACAGAACTGAAACTTCCTTTAGGCAGAGCACATTTGAAACACTCTTTTTGAGGAATTTGCAAGTGGATATTTCAAGCCCCTTGGGGTCAGTGGTAAGAAAGGTAATATCTTCGAATAAAAACTAGAGAGAATCATTCTCCGAAACCACTTTGTGATGTGTGTATTCCACTCGCAGAATTTAACCTATCTTTTCACAGAGCAGTTTGGAAACACTCTGTTTGTAAAGTCGGCAGTGGATATTTGGGCCTTCTTGTGGATTTCGTTGGAAACGGGATTCCTTCATCTAATGCTAGACAGAAGAATTCTCAGTAACTTCTTTGTGTTGCGTGTATTCACCTCACAGAGTTTAACCTTCCTCTAAGCAGAGCAGATTTGAAACACACTTTTTGTGGAATTTGAAATTGGAGATTTCAAGAGTTTTGGGGTCAAAGGTAGAAAAGGAAATATCTTCCTATAAAAACAATAGAGAATCATTCTTAGAAACCACTTTGTGATGTGTGTGTTACACTCACAGAGCCTAACATTTCCTTTCATAGAGCAGTTTGGAAACACTGTGTTTGTACCTTCTGCAAGTGGATATTTGGACCTCTTTGTGGATTTCATTGGAAACGGGATTTCTTCATCTAATGCTTGACAGGAGAATTCTCAGTAACTTCTTTGCGTTGCGTGTATTCAATTCACAGAGTTTAACCTTCCTTTAGACAGAGCAGCTCTGAAACACTCTTTTTTGTGGAAATTGCAAGTGGAGATTTCAAGCACATTGGGTCCAAATGTAGAAAAGGAATATCTTCGTATAAAAACTACAGAGAATCATTCTCAGAAACCATTTCGTGATGTGTGCGTTCCACTCACAGCGTTTAACCTTTCTTTTCATAGAGCAGTTTGGAAACACTCTGTTTGTAATGTCTGCAAGTGGATAAATCGACCTCTTTGAAGATTTCGTTGGTAACCGGATTTCTTCATCTAATGCTAGACAGAAAAATTCTCAGTAACTTCTTTGGGTTGCGTGTACTCAACTCACAGAGTTGAATCTTCTTTTAGACAGAACATTTTTGAAACACTCTTTTTATCGAATTTACAAGTGGAGATTTCATGCGCTTTTCGGCCACAGGTAGAAAAGGAGATATCTTCGTATAAAAACTACAGGGAATCATGTTCAGAAACAACCTTGTGATGTGTGCGTTCCAATCACAGAGTTTAACTTTTTCCTTTCATAGAGCAGTTTGGGAACACTCTGTTTGTAATGTGTGCAAGTGGATAATTGGACCTCCTTGAGGATTTCCTTGTTAACGGGTTTTCTTCATCAAATGCTAGACAGAAGAATTCTCAGTAACTTCTTTGGGTTGCGTGTATTCAACTCACAGAATTGAACCTTTTTTTAGAGAGAACAGATTTGAAACATTCTTTTTGTGGAATTTACAAGTGGAGATTCCAAACGCTTTGATGTCAAAGGAAGAAAAGGGAATATCTTCCTATAAAAACTCTAGAGAATCATTCTGAGAAACCACGTCTTTATGTGTGCGTTCCACTCATAGAGTTTAACCTTTCTTCCATGGAGCAGTTTGGAAACACTCTGTTTGTAAATTCTGCAAGAGGATATTTGGACCTCTTTGACGATTTCGTTGGAAACGGGTTTTCTTTATCTAGTGCTAGACAGAAGAATCCTCAGTAACTTCTTTGGGTTGCATGTATTCACCTCACAGAGTTGAACCTTCCTTTAGAGAGAGCAGATTTGAAACACTCTTTTGTGGGATTTGCAAGTGGAGATTTCTAGCGCATTGGGACCAATTGTATAAAAGGAAATATCTTCGTATTTAAACTAGAGAGAATCATTCTCAGAAACCACTTTGTGATCTGTGCGTTCCACTCACAGCGTTTAACCTTTCTTTTCATAGAGCAGTTGGGAAACACTCTGTAACATCTGCAAGTGGATATTTGGATCTCTTTGAGGATTTCGTTGGAGACGGGATTTCTTCATCTAATGCTAGTCAGAAGAAATCTCAGTAACTTCTTTGGGTTGCGTGTATTCCACTCATAGAGTTGAACCTTCCTTTAGAGTGAGCAGATTTGAAACACTCTTTTTGTTGAAATTGCAATTGGAGATTTCAAGCACTTTGGGGTCAACGGAAGAAAAGGAAATATCTTCGTACAAAAACTACAGAGAATCATTTTCAGAAACCACCTTGTGATGTGTGTGTTCCACACACAGCGTTTAACCTTTCTTTTCATAGAGCAGTTTCGAAACACTCTGTTTGTAAAGTCTGCAAGTTGATATTTGGACCTCCTTGAGTATTTCGTTCGAAACGGGATTTCTTCATCTAGTGCTAGACAGAAGAATTCTCAGTAACTTCTTTGGGTTGCGTGTACTCAACTCACAGAGTTGAATCTTCTTTTAGACAGAACATTTTTGAAACACTCTTTTCATCGAATTTACAAGTGGAGATTTCAAGCGCTTTTCGGCCACAGGTAGAAAAGGAGATATCTTCGTATAAAAACTACAGAGCATCATGTTCAGAAACAACCTTGTGATGTGTGTGTTCCAATCACAGAGTTTAACTTTTTCCTTTCATAGAGCAGTTTGGGAACACTCTGTTTGTAATGTGTGCAAGTGGATAATTGGACCTCCTTGAGGATTTCGTTGTTAACGGGTTTTCTTCATCAAATGCTAGACAGAAGAATTCTCAGTAACTTCTTTGGTTTGCATGTATTCAACTCACAGTGTTGAACCTTCCTTTAGACAGAGCGGATTTGAAACACTCTTTTTGTGGAATTTGCAAGTGGACATTTCAAGCGCTTTGGGCCAATGGTAGAAACGGAAATATCTTCATATAAAAACTAGAGACAATCATTCTCAGAAACCACTTTGTGATGCGTTCGTTCCACTCACAGAGTTTAACCTTCGTTTTCATAGAGCAGTTTGGAAACACTCCCTTTGTAAAGTCTTCAAGTGGATATTTGGACCTCTTTGAGGATTTCATTGGAAACCGGATTTATCAATCTAATGCGAGACACAAGATTTCTTAGTAACTTCTTTGGGTTGCGTGTTTTCAACTCACAGAGTTGAACCTTCCTTTAGACAGAGCAGATTTCAAACAATCTTTTGTGGAATTTGCAAGAGGAGATTTCAAGCTCCTTGGGGCCAATGGTAGAAAAGGAAATATCTACGTATAAAAACAATAGAGAATCATTCTCAGATACCACTTTCTGATGTGTGCGTTCCACTCACGGAGTTTAACCTTTCTGTTCATAGAGCCGTTTGGAAACACTCTGTTTGTAAAGTCTGCAAGTGGATATTTGGACATCTTTGAGGATTTCTTTGGAAAAGGGATTCCTTCATCCAATGCTAGACAGAAGAATTCTCAGTAACTTCTTTGGGTTGCGTGTATTCAACACACAGAACTGAAACTTCCTTTAGGCAGAGCACATTTGAAACACTCTTTTTGAGGAGTTTGCAAGTGGAGATTTCAAGCCCCTTGGGGTCAGTGGTAAGAAAGGTAATATCTTCGAATAAAAACTAGAGAGAATCATTCTCCGAAACCACTTTGTGATGTGTGTATTCCACTCGCAGAATTTAACCTATCTTTTCACAGAGCAGTTTGGAAACACTCTGTTTGTAAAGTCGGCAGTGGATATTTGGGCCTTCTTGTGGATTTCGTTGGAAACGGGATTCCTTCATCTAATGCTAGACAGAAGAATTCTCAGTAACTTCTTTGTGTTGCGTGTATTCACCTCACAGAGTTTAACCTTCCTCTAAGCAGAGCAGATTTGAAACACACTTTTTGTGGAATTTGAAATTGGAGATTTCAAGAGTTTTGGGGTCAAAGGTAGAAAAGGAAATATCTTCCTATAAAAACAATAGAGAATCATTCTTAGAAACCACTTTGTGATGTGTGTGTTACACTCACAGAGCCTAACATTTCCTTTCATAGAGCAGTTTGGAAACACTGTGTTTGTACCTTCTGCAAGTGGATATTTGGACCTCTTTGTGGATTTCATTGGAAACGGGATTTCTTCATCTAATGCTTGACAGGAGAATTCTCAGTAACTTCTTTGCGTTGCGTGTATTCAATTCACAGAGTTTAACCTTCCTTTAGACAGAGGAGCTCTGAAACACTCTTTTTTGTGGAAATTGCAAGTGGAGATTTCAAGCACATTGGGTCCAAATGTAGAAAAGGAATATCTTCGTATAAAAACTACAGAGAATCATTCTCAGAAACCATTTCGTGATGTGTGCGTTCCACTCACAGCGTTTAACCTTTCTTTTCATAGAGCAGTTTGGAAACACTCTGTTTGTAATGTCTGCAAGTGGATAAATCGACCTCTTTGAAGATTTCGTTGGTAACCGGATTTCTTCATCTAATGCTAGACAGAAAAATTCTCAGTAACTTCTTTGGGTTGCGTGTACTCAACTCACAGAGTTGAATCTTCTTTTAGACAGAACATTTTTGAAACACTCTTTTTATCGAATTTACAAGTGGAGATTTCATGCGCTTTTCGGCCACAGGTAGAAAAGGAGATATCTTCGTATAAAAACTACAGGGAATCATGTTCAGAAACAACCTTGTGATGTGTGCGTTCCAATCACAGAGTTTAACTTTTTCCTTTCATAGAGCAGTTTGGGAACACTCTGTTTGTAATGTGTGCAAGTGGATAATTGGACCTCCTTGAGGATTTCCTTGTTAACGGGTTTTCTTCATCAAATGCTAGACAGAAGAATTCTCAGTAACTTCTTTGGGTTGCGTGTATTCAACTCACAGAATTGAACCTTCTTTTAGAGAGAACAGATTTGAAACATTCTTTTTGTGGAATTTACAAGTGGAGATTCCAAGCGCTTTGATGTCAAAGGAAGAAAAGGGAATATCTTCCTATAAAAACTCTAGAGAATCATTCTGAGAAACCACGTCTTTATGTGTGCGTTCCACTCATAGAGTTTAACCTTTCTTCCATGGAGCAGTTTGGAAACACTCTGTTTGTAAATTCTGCAAGAGGATATTTGGACCTCTTTGACGATTTCGTTGGAAACGGGTTTTCTTTATCTAGTGCTAGACAGAAGAATCCTCAGTAACTTCTTTGGGTTGCATGTATTCACCTCACAGAGTTGAACCTTCCTTTAGAGAGAGCAGATTTGAAACACTCTTTTGTGGGATTTGCAAGTGGAGATTTCTAGCGCATTGGGACCAATTGTATAAAAGGAAATATCTTCGTATTTAAACTAGAGAGAATCATTCTCAGAAACCACTTTGTGATCTGTGCGTTCCACTCACAGCGTTTAACCTTTCTTTTCATAGAGCAGTTGGGAAACACTCTGTAACATCTGCAAGTGGATATTTGGATCTCTTTGAGGATTTCGTTGGAGACGGGATTTCTTCATCTAATGCTAGTCAGAAGAAATCTCAGTAACTTCTTTGGGTTGCGTGTATTCCACTCATAGAGTTGAACCTTCCTTTAGAGTGAGCAGATTTGAAACACTCTTTTTGTTGAAATTGCAATTGGAGATTTCAAGCACTTTGGGGTCAACGGAAGAAAAGGAAATATCTTCGTACAAAAACTACAGAGAATCATTTTCAGAAACCACCTTGTGATGTGTGTGTTCCACACACAGCGTTTAACCTTTCTTTTCATAGAGCAGTTTCGAAACACTCTGTTTGTAAAGTCTGCAAGTTGATATTTGGAACTCCTTGAGTATTTCGTTCGAAACGGGATTTCTTCATCTAGTGCTAGACAGAAGAATTCTCAGTAACTTCTTTGGGTTGCGTGTACTCAACTCACAGAGTTGAATCTTCTTTTAGACAGAACATTTTTGAAACACTCTTTTTATCGAATTTACAAGTGGAGATTTCAAGCGCTTTTCGGCCACAGGTAGAAAAGGAGATATCTTCGTATAAAAACTACAGAGAATCATGTTCAGAAACAACCTTGTGATGTGTGCGTTCCAATCACAGAGTTTAACTTTTTCCTTTCATAGAGCAGTTTGGGAACACTCTGTTTGTAATGTGTGCAAGTGGATAATTGGACCTCCTTGAGGATTTCGTTGTTAACGGGTTTTCTTCACCAAATGCTAGACAGAAGAATTCTCAGTAACTTCTTTGGGTTGCGTGTATTCAACTCACAGAATTGAACCTTCTTTTAGAGAGAACAGATTTGAAACATTCTTTTTGTGGAATTTACAAGTGGAGATTCCAAGCGCTTTGATGTCAAAGGAAGAAAAGGGAATATCTTCCTATAAAAACTCTAGAGAATCATTCTGAGAAACCACGTCTTTATGTGTGCGTTCCACTCATAGAGTTTAACCTTTCTTCCATGGAGCAGTTTGGAAACACTCTGTTTGTAAATTCTGCAAGAGGATATTTGGACCTCTTTGACGATTTCGTTGGAAACGGGTTTTCTTTATCTAGCGCTAGACAGAAGAATCCTCAGTAACTTCTTTGGGTTGCATGTATTCACCACACAGAATTGAACCTTCCTTTAGAGAGAGCAGATTTGAAACACTCTTTTGTGGAATTTGCAAGTGGAGATTTCTAGCGCATTGGGACCAATTGTATAAAAGGAAATATCTTCGTATTTAAACTAGAGAGAATCATTCTCAGAAACCACTTTGTGATCTGTGCGTTCCACTCACAGCGTTTAACCTTTCTTTTCATAGAGCAGTTGGGAAACACTCTGTAACATCTGCAAGTGGATATTTGGATCTCTTTGAGGATTTCGTTGGAGTCGTGATTTCTTCATCTAATGCTAGTCAGAAGAAATCTCAGTAACTTCTTTGGGTTGCGTGTATTCCACTCATAGAGTTGAACCTTCCTTTAGAGTGAGCAGATTTGAAACACTCTTTTTGTTGAAATTGCAATTGGAGATTTCAAGCACTTTGGGGTCAACGGAAGAATAGGAAATATCTTCGTACAAAAACTACAGAGAATCATTTTCAGAAACAACCTTGTGATGTGTGTGTTCCACACACAGCGTTTAACCTTTCTTTTCATAGAGCAGTTTGGAAACACTCTGTTTGTAAAGTCTGCAAGTTGATATTTGGACCTCCTTGAGTATTTCGTTCGAAACGGGATTTCTTCATCTAGTGCTAGACAGAAGAATTCTCAGTAACTTCTTTGGGTTGCGTGTACTCAACTCACAGAGTTGAATCTTCTTTTAGACAGAACATTTTTGAAACACTCTTTTTATCGAATTTACAAGTGGAGATTTCAAGCGCTTTTCGGCCACAGGTAGAAAAGGAGATATCTTCGTATAAAAACTACAGAGAATCATGTTCAGAAACAACCTTGTGATGTGTGCGTTCCAATCACAGAGTTTAACTTTTTCCTTTCATAGAGCAGTTTGGGAACACTCTGTTTGTAATGTGTGCAAGTGGATAATTGGACCTCCTTGAGGATTTCGTTGTTAACGGGTTTTCTTCATCAAATGCTAGACAGAAGAATTCTCAGTAACTTCTTTGGGTTGCGTGTATTCAACTCACAGAATTGAACCTTCTTTTAGAGAGAACAGATTTGAAACATTCTTTTTGTGGAATTTACAAGTGGAGATTCCAAGCGCTTTGATGTCAAAGGAAGAAAAGGGAATATCTTCCTATAAAAACTCTAGAGAATCATTCTGAGAAACCACGTCTTTATGTGTGCGTTCCACTCATAGAGTTTAACCTTTCTTCCATGGAGCAGTTTGGAAACACTCTGTTTGTAAATTCTGCAAGAGGATATTTGGACCTCTTTGACGATTTCGTTGGAAACGGGTTTTCTTTATCTAGCGCTAGACAGAAGAATCCTCAGTAACTTCTTTGGGTTGCATGTATTCACCACACAGAATTCAACCTTCCTTTAGAGAGAGCAGATTTGAAACACTCTTTTGTGGAATTTGCAAGTGGAGATTTCTAGCGCAATGGGACCAATTGTATAAAAGGAAATATCTTCGTATTTAAACTAGAGAGAATCATTCTCAGAAACCACTTTGTGATCTGTGCGTTCCACTCACAGTGTTTAACCTTTCTTTTCATAGAGCAGTTGGGAAACACTCTGTAACATCTGCAAGTGGATATTTGGATCTCTTTGAGGATTTCGTTGGAGACGGGATTTCTTCATCTAATGCTAGTCAGAAGAAATCTCAGTAACTTCTTTGGGTTGCGTGTATTCCACTCATAGAGTTGAACCTTCCTTTAGAGTGAGCAGATTTGAAACACTCTTTTTGTTGAAATTGCAATTGGAGATTTCAAGCACTTTGGGGTCAACGGAAGAATAGGAAATATCTTCGTACAAAAACTACAGAGAATCATTTTCAGAAACAACCTTGTGATGTGTGTGTTCCACACACAGCGTTTAACCTTTCTTTTCATAGAGCAGTTTGGAAACACTCTGTTTGTAAAGTCTGCAAGTTGATATTTGGACCTCCTTGAGTATTTCGTTCGAAACGGGATTTCTTCATCTAGTGCTAGACAGAAGAATTCTCAGTAACTTCTTTGGGTTGCGTGTACTCAACTCACAGAGTTGAATCTTCTTTTAGACAGAACATTTTTGAAACACTCTTTTTATCGAATTTACAAGTGGAGATTTCAAGCGCTTTTCGGCCACAGGTAGAAAAGGAGATATCTTCGTATAAAAACTACAGAGAATCATGTTCAGAAACAACCTTGTGATGTGTGCGTTCCAATCACAGAGTTTAACTTTTTCCTTTCATAGAGCGGTTTGGGAACACTCTGTTTGTAATGTGTGCAAGTGGATAATTGGACCTCCTTGAGGATTTCGTTGTTAACGGGTTTTCTTCATCAAATGCTAGACAGAAGAATTCTCAGTAACTTCTTTGGTTTGCATGTATTCAACTCACAGTGTTGAACCTTCCTTTAGACAGAGCGGATTTGAAACACTCTTTTTGTGGAATTTGCAAGTGGACATTTCAAGCGCTTTGGGCCAATGGTAGAAACGGAAATATCTTCATATAAAAACTAGAGACAATCTTTCTCAGAAACCACTTTGTGATGCGTTCGTTCCACTCACAGAGTTTAACCTTCGTTTTCATAGAGCAGTTTGGAAACACTCCCTTTGTAAAGCCTTCAAGTGGATATTTGGACCTCTTTGAGGATTTCATTGGAAACCGGATTTATCAATCTAATGCGAGACACAAGATTTCTTAGTAACTTCTTTGGGTTGCGTGTTTTCAACTCACAGAGTTGAACCTTCCTTTAGACAGAGCAGATTTCAAACAATCTTTTGTGGAATTTGCAAGAGGAGATTTCAAGCCCCTTGGGGCCAATGGTAGAAAAGGAAATATCTACGTATAAAAACAATAGAGAATCATTCTCAGATACCACTTTCTGATGTGTGCGTTCCACTCACGGAGTTTAACCTTTCTGTTCATAGAGCCGTTTGGAAACACTCTGTTTGTAAAGTCTGCAAGTGGATATTTGGACATCTTTGAGGATTTCTTTGGAAAAGGGATTCCTTCATCCAATGCTAGACAGAAGAATTCTCAGTAACTTCTTTGGGATGCGTGTATTCAACACACGGAACTGAAACTTCCCTTAGGCAGAGCACATTTGAAACACTCTTTTTGAGGAATTTGCAAGTGGAGATTTCAAGCCCCTTGGGGTCAGTGGTAGAAAAGGTAATATCTTCGAATAAAAACTAGAGAGAATCATTCTCCGAAACCACTTTGTGATGTGTGCATTCCACTCACAGAGTTTAACCTATCTTTTCACAGAGCAGTTTGGAAACACTCTGTTTGTAAAGTCGGCAGTGGATATTTGGGCCTTCTTGTGGATTTCGTTGGAAACGGGATTCCTTCATCTAATGCTAGACCGAAGAATTCTCAGTAACTTCTTTGTGTTGCGTGTTTTCAACTCACAGAGTTTAACCTTCCTCTAAGCAGAGCAGATTTGAAACACACTTTTTGTGGAATTTGAAATTGGAGATTTCAAGAGTTTTGGGGTCAAAGGTAGAAAAGGAAATATCTTCCTATAAAAACAATAGAGAATCATTCTTAGAAACCACTTTGTGATGTGTGTGTTACACTCACAGAGCCTAATATTTCCTTTCATAGAGCAGTTTGGAAACACTGTGTTTGTACCTTCTGCAAGTGGATATTTGGACCTCTTTGTGGATTTCATTGGAAACGGGATTTCTTCATCTAATGCTTGACAGGAGAATTCTCAGTAACTTCTTTGCGTTGCGTGTATTCAATTCACAGAGTTTAACCTTCCTTTAGACAGAGCAGCTCTGAAACACTCTTTTTTGTGGAAATTGCAAGTGGAGATTTCAAGCACATTGGGTCCAAATGTAGAAAAGGAATATCTTCGTATAAAAACTACAGAGAATCATTCTCAGAAACCATTTCGTGATGTGTGCGTTCCACTCACAGCGTTTAACCTTTCTTTTCATAGAGCAGTTTGGAAACACTCTGTTTGTAATGTCTGCAAGTGGATAAATCGACCTCTTGGAAGATTTCGTTGGTAACCGGATTTCTTCATCTAATGCTAGACAGAAAAATTCTCAGTAACTTCTTTGGGTTGCGTGTACTCAACTCACAGAGTTGAATCTTCTTTTAGACAGAACATTTTTGAAACACTCTTTTTATCGAATTTACAACTTCAGATTTCATGCGCTTTTCGGCCACAGGTAGAAAAGGAGATATCTTCGTATAAAAACTACAGAGAATCATGTTCAGAAACAACCTTGTGATGTGTGCGTTCCAATCACAGAGTTTAACTTTTTCCTTTCATAGAGCAGTTTGGGAACACTCTGTTTGTAATGTGTGCAAGTGGATAATTGGACCTCCTTGAGGATTTCGTTGTTAACGGGTTTTCTTCATCAAATGCTAGACAGAAGAATTCTCAGTAACTTCTTTGGGTTGCGTGTATTCAACTCACAGAATTGAACCTTCTTTTAGAGAGAACAGATTTGAAACATTCTTTTTGTGGAATTTACAAGTGGAGATTCCAAGCGCTTTGATGTCAAAGGAAGAAAAGGGAATATCTTCCTATAAAAACTCTAGAGAATCATTCTGAGAAACCACGTCTTTATGTGTGCGTTCCACTCATAGAGTTTAACCTTTCTTCCATGGAGCAGTTTGGAAACACTCTGTTTGTAAATTCTGCAAGAGGATATTTGGACCTCTTTGACGATTTCGTTGGAAACGGGTTTTCTTTATCTAGCGCTAGACAGAAGAATCCTCAGTAACTTCTTTGGGTTGCATGTATTCACCACACAGAATTGAACCTTCCTTTAAGAGAGCAGATTTGAAACACTCTTTTGTGGAATTTGCAAGTGGAGATTTCTAGCGCAATGGGACCAATTGTATAAAAGGAAATATCTTCGTATTTAAACTAGAGAGAATCATTCTCAGAAACCACTTTGTGATCTGTGCGTTCCACTCACAGCGTTTAACCTTTCTTTTCATAGAGCAGTTGGGAAACACTCTGTAACATCTGCAAGTGGATATTTGGATCTCTTTGAGGATTTCGTTGGAGACGTGATTTCTTCATCTAATGCTAGTCAGAAGAAATCTCAGTAACTTCTTTGGGTTGCGTGTATTCCACTCATAGAGTTGAACCTTCCTTTAGAGTGAGCAGATTTGAAACACTCTTTTTGTTGAAATTGCAATTGGAGATTTCAAGCACTTTGGGGTCAACGGAAGAATAGGAAATATCTTCGTACAAAAACTACAGAGAATCATTTTCAGAAACCACCTTGTGATGTGTGTGTTCCACACACAGCGTTTAACCTTTCTTTTCATAGAGCAGTTTGGAAACACTCTGTTTGTAAAGTCTGCAAGTTGATATTTGGACCTCCTTGAGTATTTCGTTCGAAACGGGATTTCTTCATCTAGTGCTAGACAGAAGAATTCTCAGTAACTTCTTTGGGTTGCGTGTACTCAACTCACAGAGTTGAATCTTCTTTTAGACAGAACATTTTTGAAACACTCTTTTTATCGAATTTACAAGTGGAGATTTTAAGCGCTTTTCGGCCACAGGTAGAAAAGGAGATATCTTCGTATAAAAACTACAGAGAATCATGTTCAGAAACAACCTTGTGATGTGTGCGTTCCAATCACAGAGTTTAACTTTTTCCTTTCATAGAGCGGTTTGGGAACACTCTGTTTGTAATGTGTGCAAGTGGATAATTGGACCTCCTTGAGGATTTCGTTGTTAACGGGTTTTCTTCATCAAATGCTAGACAGAAGAATTCTCAGTAACTTCTTTGGTTTGCATGTATTCAACTCACAGTGTTGAACCTTCCTTTAGACAGAGCGGATTTGAAACACTCTTTTTGTGGAATTTGCAAGTGGACATTTCAAGCGCTTTGGGCCAATGGTAGAAACGGAAATATCTTCATATAAAAACTAGAGACAATCTTTCTCAGAAACCACTTTGTGATGCGTTCGTTCCACTCACAGAGTTTAACCTTCGTTTTCATAGAGCAGTTTGGAAACACTCCCTTTGTAAAGCCTTCAAGTGGATATTTGGACCTCTTTGAGGATTTCATTGGAAACCGGATTTATCAATCTAATGCGAGACACAAGATTTCTTAGTAACTTCTTTGGGTTGCGTGTTTTCAACTCACAGAGTTGAACCTTCCTTTAGACAGAGCAGATTTCAAACAATCTTTTGTGGAATTTGCAAGAGGAGATTTCAAGCCCCTTGGGGCCAATGGTAGAAAAGGAAATATCTACGTATAAAAACAATAGAGAATCATTCTCAGATACCACTTTCTGATGTGTGCGTTCCACTCACGGAGTTTAACCTTTCTGTTCATAGAGCCGTTTGGAAACACTCTGTTTGTAAAGTCTGCAAGTGGATATTTGGACATCTTTGAGGATTTCTTTGGAAAAGGGATTCCTTCATCCAATGCTAGACAGAAGAATTCTCAGTAACTTCTTTGGGATGCGTGTATTCAACACACAGAACTGAAACTTCCCTTAGGCAGAGCACATTTGAAACACTCTTTTTTAGGAATTTGCAAGTGGAGATTTCAAGCCCCTTGGGGTCAGTGGTAGAAAAGGTAATATCTTCGAATAAAAACTAGAGAGAATCATTCTCCGAAACCACTTTGTGATGTGTGCATTCCACTCACAGAGTTTAACCTATCTTTTCACACAGCAGTTTGGAAACACTCTGTTTGTAAAGTCGGCAGTGGATATTTGGGCCTTCTTGTGGATTTCGTTGGAAACGGGATTCCTTCATCTAATGCTAGACCGAAGAATTCTCAGTAACTTCTTTGTGTTGCGTGTTTTCAACTCACAGAGTTTAACCTTCCTCTAAGCAGAGCAGATTTGAAACACACTTTTTGTGGAATTTGAAATTGGAGATTTCAAGAGTTTTGGGGTCAAAGGTAGAAAAGGAAATATCTTCCTATAAAAACAATAGAGAATCATTCTTAGAAACCACTTTGTGATGTGTGTGTTACACTCACAGAGCCTAACATTTCCTTTCATAGAGCAGTTTGGAAACACTGTGTTTGTACCTTCTGCAAGTGGATATTTGGACCTCTTTGTGGATTTCATTGGAAACGGGATTTCTTCATCTAATGCTTGACAGGAGAATTCTCAGTAACTTCTTTGCGTTGCGTGTATTCAATTCACAGAGTTTAACCTTCCCTTAGACAGAGCAGCTCTGAAACACTCTTTTTTGTGGAAATTGCAAGTGGAGATTTCAAGCACATTGGGTCCAAATGTAGAAAAGGAATATCTTCGTATAAAAACTACAGAGAATCATTCTCAGAAACCATTTCGTGATGTGTGCGTTCCACTCACAGCGTTTAACCTTTCTTTTCATAGAGCAGTTTGGAAACACTCTGTTTGTAATGTCTGCAAGTGGATAAATCGACCTCTTTGAAGAGTTCGTTGGTAACCGGATTTCTTCATCTAATGCTAGACAGAAAAATTCTCAGTAACTTCTTTGGGTTGCGTGTACTCAACTCACAGAGTTGAATCTTCTTTTAGACAGAACATTTTTGAAACACTCTTTTTATCGAATTTACAAGTGGAGATTTCATGCGCTTTTCGGCCACAGGTAGAAAAGGAGATATCTTCGTATAAAAACTACAGAGAATCATGTTCAGAAACAACCTTGTGATGTGTGCGTTCCAATCACAGAGTTTAACTTTTTCCTTTCATAGAGCAGTTTGGGAACACTCTGTTTGTAATGTGTGCAAGTGGATAATTGGACCTCCTTGAGGATTTCGTTGTTAACGGGTTTTCTTCATCAAATGCTAGACAGAAGAATTCTCAGTAACTTCTTTGGGTTGCGTGTATTCAACTCACAGAATTGAACCTTCTTTTAGAGAGAACAGATTTGAAACATTCTTTTTGTGGAATTTACAAGTGGAGATTCCAAGCGCTTTGATGTCAAAGGAAGAAAAGGGAATATCTTCCTATAAAAACTCTAGAGAATCATTCTGAGAAACCACGTCTTTATGTGTGCGTTCCACTCATAGAGTTTAACCTTTCTTCCATGGAGCAGTTTGGAAACACTCTGTTTGTAAATTCTGCAAGAGGATATTTCGACCTCTTTGACGATTTCGTTGGAAACGGGTTTTCTTTATCTAGCGCTAGACAGAAGAATCCTCAGTAACTTCTTTGGGTTGCATGTATTCACCTCACAGAGTTGAACCTTCCTTTAGAGAGAGCAGATTTGAAACACTCTTTTGTGGGATTTGCAAGTGGAGATTTCTAGCGCATTGGGACCAATTGTATAAAAGGAAATATCTTCGTATTTAAACTAGAGAGAATCATTCTCAGAAACCACTTTGTGATCTGTGCGTTCCACTCACAGCGTTTAACCTTTCTTTTCATAGAGCAGTTGGGAAACACTCTGTAACATCTGCAAGTGGATATTTGGATCTCTTTGAGGATTTCGTTGGAGACGGGATTTCTTCATCTAATGCTAGTCAGAAGAAATCTCAGTAACTTCTTTGGGTTGCGTGTATTCCACTCATAGAGTTGAACCTTCCTTTAGAGTGAGCAGATTTGAAACACTCTTTTTGTTGAAATTGCAATTGGAGATTTCAAGCACTTTGGGGTCAACGGAAGAAAAGGAAATATCTTCGTACAAAAACTACAGAGAATCATTTTCAGAAACCACCTTGTGATGTGTGTGTTCCACACACAGCGTTTAACCTTTCTTTTCATAGAGCAGTTTGGAAACACTCTGTTTGTAAAGTCTGCAAGTTGATATTTGGACCTCCTTGAGTATTTCGTTCGAAACGGGATTTCTTCATCTAGTGCTAGACAGAAGAATTCTCAGTAACTTCTTTGGGTTGCGTGTACTCAACTCACAGAGTTGAATCTTCTTTTAGACAGAACATTTTTGAAACACTCTTTTTATCGAATTTACAAGTGGAGATTTCAAGCGCTTTTCGGCCGCAGGTAGAAAAGGAGATATCTTCGTATAAAAACTACAGTGAATCATGTTCAGAAACAACCATCTGATGTGTGCGTTCCAATCACAGAGTTTAACTTTTTCCTTTCATAGAGCGGTTTGGGAACACTCTGTTTGTAATGTGTGCAAGTGGATAATTGGACCTCCTTGAGGATTTCGTTGTTAACGGGTTTTCTTCATCAAATGCTAGACAGAAGAATTCTCAGTAACTTCTTTGGTTTGCATGTATTCAACTCACAGTGTTGAACCTTCCTTTAGACAGAGCGGATTTGAAACACTCTTTTTGTGGAATTTGCAAGTGGACATTTCAAGCGCTTTGGGCCAATGGTAGAAACGGAAATATCTTCATATAAAAACTAGAGACAATCTTTCTCAGAAACCACTTTGTGATGCGTTCGTTCCACTCACAGTGTTTAACCTTCGTTTTCATAGAGCAGTTTGGAAACACTCCCTTTGTAAAGCCTTCAAGTGGATATTTGGACCTCTTTGAGGATTTCATTGGAAACCGGATTTATCAATCTAATGCGAGACACAAGATTTCTTAGTAACTTCTTTGGGTTGCGTGTTTTGAACTCACAGAGTTGAACCTTCCTTTAGACAGAGCAGATTTCAAACAATCTTTTGTGGAATTTGCAAGAGGAGATTTCAAGCCCCTTGGGGCCAATGGTAGAAATGGAAATATCTACGTATAAAAACAATAGAGAATCATTCTCAGATACCACTTTCTGATGTGTGCGTTCCACTCACGGAGTTTAACCTTTCTGTTCATAGAGCCGTTTGGAAACACTCTGTTTGTAAAGTCTGCAAGTGGATATTTGGACATCTTTGAGGATTTCTTTGGAAAAGGGATTCCTTCATCCAATGCTAGACAGAAGAATTCTCAGTAACTTCTTTGGGTTGCGTGTATTCAACACACAGAACTGAAACTTCCTTTAGGCAGAGCACATTTGAAACACTCTTTTTGAGGAATTTGCAAGTGGAGATTTCAAGCCCCTTGGGGTCAGTGGTAGAAAAGGTAATAACTTCGAATAAAAACTAGAGAGAATCATTCTCCGAAACCACTTTGTGATGTGTGCATTCCACTCACAGAGTTTAACCTATCTTTTCACAGAGCAGTTTGGAAACACTCTGTTTGTAAAGTCGGCAGTGGATATTTGGGCCTTCTTGTGGATTTCGTTGGAAACGGGATTCCTTCATCTAATGCTAGACAGAAGAATTCTCAGTAACTTCTTTGTGTTGCGTGTTTTCAACTCACAGAGTTTAACCTTCCTCTAAGCAGAGCAGATTTGAAACACACTTTTTGTGGAATTTGAAATTGGAGATTTCAAGAGTTTTGGGGTCAAAGGTAGAAAAGGAAATATCTTCCTATAAAAACAATAGAGAATCATTCTTAGAAACCACTTTGTGATGTGTGTGTTACACTCACAGAGCCTAACATTTCCTTTCATAGAGCAGTTTGGAAACACTGTGTTTGTACCTTCTGCAAGTGGATATTTGGACCTCTTTGTGGATTTCATTGGAAACGGGATTTCTTCATCTAATGCTTGACAGGAGAATTCTCAGTAACTTCTTTGCGTTGCGTGTATTCAATTCACAGAGTTTAACCTTCCTTTAGACAGAGCAGCTCTGAAACACTGTTTTTTGTGGAAATTGCAAGTGGAGATTTCAAGCACATTGGGTCCAAATGTAGAAAAGGAATATCTTCGTATAAAAACTACAGAGAATCATTCTCAGAAACCATTTCGTGATGTGTGCGTTCCACTCACAGCGTTTAACCTTTCTTTTCATAGAGCAGTTTGGAAACACTCTGTTTGTAACGTCTGCAAGTGGATAAATCGACCTCTTTGAAGATTTCGTTGGTAACCGGATTTCTTCATCTAATGCTAGACAGAAAACTTCTCAGTAACTTCTTTGGGTTGCGTGTACTCAACTCACAGAGTTGAATCTTCTTTTAGACAGAACATTTTTGAAACACTCTTTTTATCGAATTTACAAGTGGAGATTTCATGCGCTTTTCGGCCACAGGTAGAAAAGGAGATATCTTCGTATAAAAACTACAGAGAATCATGTTCAGAAACAACCTTGTGATGTGTGCGTTCCAATCACAGAGTTTAACTTTTTCCTTTCATAGAGCAGTTTGGGAACACTCTGTTTGTAATGTGTGCAAGTGGATAATTGGACCTCCTTGAGGATTTCGTTGTTAACGGGTTTTCTTCATCAAATGCTAGACAGAAGAATTCTCAGTAACTTCTTTGGGTTGCGTGTATTCAACTCACAGAATTGAACCTTCTTTTAGAGAGAACAGATTTGAAACATTCTTTTTGTGGAATTTACAAGTGGAGATTCCAAGCGCTTTGATGTCAAAGGAAGAAAAGGGAATATCATCCTATAAAAACTCTGGAGAATCACTCTGAGAAACCACGTCTTTAAGTGTGCGTTCCACTCATAGAGTTTAACCTTTCTTCCATGGAGCAGTTTGGAAACACTCTGTTTGTAAATTCTGCAAGAGGATATTTGGACCTCTTTGACGATTTCGTTGGAAACGGGTTTTCTTTATCTAGCGCTAGACAGAAGAATCCTCAGTAACTTCTTTGGGTTGCATGTATTCACCTCACAGAGTTGAACCTTCCTTTAGAGAGAGCAGATTTGAAACACTCTTTTGTGGGATTTGCAAGTGGAGATTTCTAGCGCATTGGGACCAATTGTATAAAAGGAAATATCTTCGTATTTAAACTAGAGAGAATCATTCTCAGAAACCACTTTGTGATCTGTGCGTTCCACTCACAGCGTTTAACCTTTCTTTTCATAGAGCAGTTGGGAAACACTCTGTAACATCTGCAAGTGGATATTTGGATCTCTTTGAGGATTTCGTTGGAGACGGGATTTCTTCATCTAATGCTAGTCATAAGAAATCTCAGTAACTTCTTTGGGTTGCGTGTATTCCACTCACAGAGTTGAACCTTCCTTTAGAGTGAGCAGATTTGAAACACTCTTTTTGCTGAAATTGCAATTGGAGATCTCAAGCACTTTGGGGTCAACGGAAGAAAAGGAAATATCTTCGTACAAAAACTACAGAGAATCATTTTCAGAAACCACCTTGTGATGTGTGTGTTCCACACACAGCGTTTAACCTTTCTTTTCATAGAGCAGTTTGGAAACACTCTGTTCGTAAAGTCTGCAAGTTGATATTTGGACCTCCTTGAGTATTTCGTTCGAAACGGGATTTCTTCTTCTAGTGCTAGACAGAAGAATTCTCAGTAACTTCTTTGGGTTGCGTGTACTCAACTCACAGAGTTGAATCTTCTTTTAGACAGAACATTTTTGAAACACTCTTTTTATCGAATTTACAAGTGGAGATTTCAAGCGCTTTTCGGCCACAGGTAGAAAAGGAGATATCTTCGTATAAAAACTACAGAGAATCATGTTCAGAAACAACCTTGTGATGTGTGCGTTCCAATCACAGAGTTTAACTTTTTCCTTTCATAGAGCGGTTTGGGAACACTCTGTTTGTAATGTGTGCAAGTGGATAATTGGACCTCCTTGAGGATTTCGTTGTTAACGGGTTTTCTTCATCAAATGCTAGACAGAAGAATTCTCAGTAACTTCTTTGGTTTGCATGTATTCAACACACAGTGTTGAACATTCCTTTAGACAGAGCGGATTTGAAACACTCTTTTTGTGGAATTTGCAAGTGGACATTTCAAGCGCTTTGGGCCAATGGTAGAAACGGAAATATCTTCATATAAAAACTAGAGACAATCATTCTCAGAAACCACTTTGTGATGCGTTCGTTCCACTCACAGAGTTTAACCTTCGTTTTCATAGAGCAGTTTGGAAACAGTCCCTTTGTAAAGCCATCAAGTGGATATTTGGACCTCTTTGAGGATTTCATTGGAAACCGGATTTATCAATCTAATGCGAGACACAAGATTTCTTAGTAACTTCTTTGGGTTGCGTGTTTTCAAGTCACAGAGTTGAACCTTCCTTTAGACAGAGCAGATTTCAAACAATCTTTTGTGGAATTTGCAAGAGGAGATTTCAAGCCCCTTGGGGCCAATGGTAGAAAAGGAAATATCTACGTATAAAAACAATAGAGAATCATTCTCAGATACCACTTTCTGATGTGTGCGTTCCACTCACGGAGTTTAACCTTTCTGTTCATAGAGCCGTTTGGAAACACTCTGTTTGTAAAGTCTGCAAGTGGATATTTGGACATCTTTGAGGATTTCTTTGGAAAAGGGATTCCTTCATCCAATGCTAGACAGAAGAATTCTCAGTAACTTCTTTGGGTTGCGTGTATTCAACACACAGAAGTGAAACTTCCTTTAGGCAGAGCACATTTGAAACACTCTTTTTGAGGAATTTGCAAGTGGAGATTTCAAGCCCCTTGGGGTCAGTGGTAAGAAAGGTAATATCTTCGAATAAAAACTAGAGAGAATCATTCTCCGAAACCACTTTGTGATGTGTGTATTCCACTCGCAGAATTTAACCTATCTTTTCACAGAGCAGTTTGGAAACACTCTGTTTGTAAAGTCGGCAGTGGATATTTGGGCCTTCTTGTGGATTTCGTTGGAAACGGGATTCCTTCATCTAATGCTAGACAGAAGAATTCTCAGTAACTTCTTTGTGTTGCGTGTATTCACCTCACAGAGTTTAACCTTCCTCTAAGCAGAGCAGATTTGAAACACACTTTTTGTGGAATTTGAAATTGGAGATTTCAAGAGTTTTGGGGTCAAAGGTAGAAAAGGAAATATCTTCCTATAAAAACAATAGAGAATCATTCTTAGAAACCACTTTGTGATGTGTGTGTTACACTCACAGAGCCTAACATTTCCTTTCATAGAGCAGTTTGGAAACACTGTGTTTGTACCTTCTGCAAGTGGATATTTGGACCTCTTTGTGGATTTCATTGGAAACGGGATTTCTTCATCTAATGCTTGACAGGAGAATTCTCAGTAACTTCTTTGCGTTGCGTGTATTCAATTCACAGAGTTTAACCTTCCTTTAGACAGAGCAGCTCTGAAACACTCTTTTTTGTGGAAATTGCAAGTGGAGATTTCAAGCACATTGGGTCCAAATGTAGAAAAGGAATATCTTCGTATAAAAACTACAGAGAATCATTCTCAGAAACCATTTCGTGATGTGTGCGTTCCACTCACAGCGTTTAACCTTTCTTTTCATAGAGCAGTTTGGAAACACTCTGTTTGTAACGTCTGCAAGTGGATAAATCGACCTCTTTGAAGATTTCGTTGGTAACCGGATTTCTTCATCTAATGCTAGACAGAAAACTTCTCAGTAACTTCTTTGGGTTGCGTGTACTCAACTCACAGAGTTGAATCTTCTTTTAGACAGAACATTTTTGAAACACTCTTTTTATCGAATTTACAAGTGGAGATTTCATGCGCTTTTCGGCCACAGGTAGAAAAGGAGATATCTTCGTATAAAAACTACAGAGAATCATGTTCAGAAACAACCTTGTGATGTGTGCGTTCCAATCACAGAGTTTAACTTTTTCCTTTCATAGAGCAGTTTGGGAACACTCTGTTTGTAATGTGTGCAAGTGGATAATTGGACCTCCTTGAGGATTTCGTTGTTAACGGGTTTTCTTCATCAAATGCTAGACAGAAGAATTCTCAGTAACTTCTTTGGGTTGCGTGTATTCAACTCACAGAATTGAACCTTCTTTTAGAGAGAACAGATTTGAAACATTCTTTTTGTGGAATTTACAAGTGGAGATTCCAAGCGCTTTGATGTCAAAGGAAGAAAAGGGAATATCATCCTATAAAAACTCTGGAGAATCACTCTGAGAAACCACGTCTTTAAGTGTGCGTTCCACTCATAGAGTTTAACCTTTCTTCCATGGAGCAGTTTGGAAACACTCTGTTTGTAAATTCTGCAAGAGGATATTTGGACCTCTTTGACGATTTCGTTGGAAACGGGTTTTCTTTATCTAGCGCTAGACAGAAGAATCCTCAGTAACTTCTTTGGGTTGCATGTATTCACCTCACAGAGTTGAACCTTCCTTTAGAGAGAGCAGATTTGAAACACTCTTTTGTGGGATTTGCAAGTGGAGATTTCTAGCGCATTGGGACCAATTGTATAAAAGGAAATATCTTCGTATTTAAACTAGAGAGAATCATTCTCAGAAACCACTTTGTGATCTGTGCGTTCCACTCACAGCGTTTAACCTTTCTTTTCATAGAGCAGTTGGGAAACACTCTGTAACATCTGCAAGTGGATATTTGGATCTCTTTGAGGATTTCGTTGGAGACGGGATTTCTTCATCTAATGCTAGTCATAAGAAATCTCAGTAACTTCTTTGGGTTGCGTGTATTCCACTCACAGAGTTGAACCTTCCTTTAGAGTGAGCAGATTTGAAACACTCTTTTTGCTGAAATTGCAATTGGAGATCTCAAGCACTTTGGGGTCAACGGAAGAAAAGGAAATATCTTCGTACAAAAACTACAGAGAATCATTTTCAGAAACCACCTTGTGATGTGTGTGTTCCACACACAGCGTTTAACCTTTCTTTTCATAGAGCAGTTTGGAAACACTCTGTTCGTAAAGTCTGCAAGTTGATATTTGGACCTCCTTGAGTATTTCGTTCGAAACGGGATTTCTTCTTCTAGTGCTAGACAGAAGAATTCTCAGTAACTTCTTTGGGTTGCGTGTACTCAACTCACAGAGTTGAATCTTCTTTTAGACAGAACATTTTTGAAACACTCTTTTTATCGAATTTACAAGTGGAGATTTCAAGCGCTTTTCGGCCACAGGTAGAAAAGGAGATATCTTCGTATAAAAACTACAGAGAATCATGTTCAGAAACAACCTTGTGATGTGTGCGTTCCAATCACAGAGTTTAACTTTTTCCTTTCATAGAGCGGTTTGGGAACACTCTGTTTGTAATGTGTGCAAGTGGATAATTGGACCTCCTTGAGGATTTCGTTGTTAACGGGTTTTCTTCATCAAATGCTAGACAGAAGAATTCTCAGTAACTTCTTTGGTTTGCATGTATTCAACACACAGTGTTGAACATTCCTTTAGACAGAGCGGATTTGAAACACTCTTTTTGTGGAATTTGCAAGTGGACATTTCAAGCGCTTTGGGCCAATGGTAGAAACGGAAATATCTTCATATAAAAACTAGAGACAATCATTCTCAGAAACCACTTTGTGATGCGTTCGTTCCACTCACAGAGTTTAACCTTCGTTTTCATAGAGCAGTTTGGAAACAGTCCCTTTGTAAAGCCATCAAGTGGATATTTGGACCTCTTTGAGGATTTCATTGGAAACCGGATTTATCAATCTAATGCGAGACACAAGATTTCTTAGTAACTTCTTTGGGTTGCGTGTTTTCAAGTCACAGAGTTGAACCTTCCTTTAGACAGAGCAGATTTCAAACAATCTTTTGTGGAATTTGCAAGAGGAGATTTCAAGCCCCTTGGGGCCAATGGTAGAAAAGGAAATATCTACGTATAAAAACAATAGAGAATCATTCTCAGATACCACTTTCTGATGTGTGCGTTCCACTCACGGAGTTTAACCTTTCTGTTCATAGAGCCGTTTGGAAACACTCTGTTTGTAAAGTCTGCAAGTGGATATTTGGACATCTTTGAGGATTTCTTTGGAAAAGGGATTCCTTCATCCAATGCTAGACAGAAGAATTCTCAGTAACTTCTTTGGGTTGCGTGTATTCAACACACAGAAGTGAAACTTCCTTTAGGCAGAGCACATTTGAAACACTCTTTTTGAGGAATTTGCAAGTGGAGATTTCAAGCCCCTTGGGGTCAGTGGTAAGAAAGGTAATATCTTCGAATAAAAACTAGAGAGAATCATTCTCCGAAACCACTTTGTGATGTGTGTATTCCACTCGCAGAATTTAACCTATCTTTTCACAGAGCAGTTTGGAAACACTCTGTTTGTAAAGTCGGCAGTGGATATTTGGGCCTTCTTGTGGATTTCGTTGGAAACGGGATTCCTTCATCTAATGCTAGACAGAAGAATTCTCAGTAACTTCTTTGTGTTGCGTGTATTCACCTCACAGAGTTTAACCTTCCTCTAAGCAGAGCAGATTTGAAACACACTTTTTGTGGAATTTGAAATTGGAGATTTCAAGAGTTTTGGGGTCAAAGGTAGAAAAGGAAATATCTTCCTATAAAAACAATAGAGAATCATTCTTAGAAACCACTTTGTGATGTGTGTGTTACACTCACAGAGCCTAACATTTCCTTTCATAGAGCAGTTTGGAAACACTGTGTTTGTACCTTCTGCAAGTGGATATTTGGACCTCTTTGTGGATTTCATTGGAAACGGGATTTCTTCATCTAATGCTTGACAGGAGAATTCTCAGTAACTTCTTTGCGTTGCGTGTATTCAATTCACAGAGTTTAACCTTCCTTTAGACAGAGCAGCTCTGAAACACTCTTTTTTGTGGAAATTGCAAGTGGAGATTTCAAGCACATTGGGTCCAAATGTAGAAAAGGAATATCTTCGTATAAAAACTACAGAGAATCATTCTCAGAAACCATTTCGTGATGTGTGCGTTCCACTCACAGCGTTTAACCTTTCTTTTCATAGAGCAGTTTGGAAACACTCTGTTTGTAATGTCTGCAAGTGGATAAATCGACCTCTTTGAAGATTTCGTTGGTAACCGGATTTCTTCATCTAATGCTAGACAGAAAAATTCTCAGTAACTTCTTTGGGTTGCGTGTACTCAACTCACAGAGTTGAATCTTCTTTTAGACAGAACATTTTTGAAACACTCTTTTTATCGAATTTACAAGTGGAGATTTCATGCGCTTTTCGGCCACAGGTAGAAAAGGAGATATCTTCGTATAAAAACTACAGGGAATCATGTTCAGAAACAACCTTGTGATGTGTGCGTTCCAATCACAGAGTTTAACTTTTTCCTTTCATAGAGCAGTTTGGGAACACTCTGTTTGTAATGTGTGCAAGTGGATAATTGGATCTCCTTGAGGATTTCGTTGTTAACGGGTTTTCTTCATCAAATGCTAGACAGAAGAATTCTCAGTAACTTCTTTGGGTTGCATGTATTCAACTCACAGAATTGAACCTTCTTTTAGAGAGAACAGATTTGAAACATTCTTTTTGTGGAATTTACAAGTGGAGATTCCAAGCGCTTTGATGTCAAAGGAAGAAAAGGGAATATCATCCTATAAAAACTCTGGAGAATCATTCTGAGAAACCACGTCTTTATGTGTGCGTTCCACTCATAGAGTTTAACCTTTCTTCCATGGAGCAGTTTGGAAACACTCTGTTTGTAAATTCTGCAAGAGGATATTTGGACCTCTTTGACGATTTCGTTGGAAACGGGTTTTCTTTATCTAGCGCTAGACAGAAGAATCCTCAGTAACTTCTTTGGGTTGCATGTATTCACCTCACAGAGTTGAACCTTCCTTTAGAGAGAGCAGATTTGAAACACTCTTTTGTGGGATTTGCAAGTGGAGATTTCTAGCGCATTGGGACCAATTGTATAAAAGGAAATATCTTCGTATTTAAACTAGAGAGAATCATTCTCAGAAACCACTTTGTGATCTGTGCGTTCCACTCACAGCGTTTAACCTTTCTTTTCATAGAGCAGTTGGGAAACACTCTGTAACATCTGCAAGTGGATATTTGGATCTCTTTGAGGATTTCGTTGGAGACGGGATTTCTTCATCTAATGCTAGTCAGAAGAAATCTCAGTAACTTCTTTGGGTTGCGTGTATTCCACTCATAGAGTTGAACCTTCCTTTAGAGTGAGCAGATTTGAAACACTCTTTTTGTTGAAATTGCAATTGGAGATTTCAAGCACTTTGGGGTCAACGGAAGAAAAGGAAATATCTTCGTACAAAAACTACAGAGAATCATTTTCAGAAACCACCTTGTGATGTGTGTGTTCCACACACAGCGTTTAACCTTTCTTTTCATAGAGCAGTTTGGAAACACTCTGTTTGTAAAGTCTGCAAGTTGATATTTGGACCTCCTTGAGTATTTCGTTCGAAACGGGATTTCTTCATCTAGTGCTAGACAGAAGAATTCTCAGTAACTTCTTTGGGTTGCGTGTACTCAACTCACAGAGTTGAATCTTCTTTTAGACAGAACATTTTTGAAACACTCTTTTTATCGAATTTACAAGTGGAGATTTCAAGCGCTTTTCGGCCACAGGTAGAAAAGGAGATATCTTCGTATAAAAACTACAGGGAATCATGTTCAGAAACAACCATCTGATGTGTGCGTTCCAATCACAGAGTTTAACTTTTTCCTTTCATAGAGCGGTTTGGGAACACTCTGTTTGTAATGTGTGCAAGTGGATAATTGGACCTCCTTGAGGATTTCGTTGTTAACGGGTTTTCTTCATCAAATGCTAGACAGAAGAATTCTCAGTAACTTCTTTGGTTTGCATGTATTCAACTCACAGTGTTGAACCTTCCTTTAGACAGAGCGGATTTGAAACACTCTTTTTGTGGAATTTGCAAGTGGACATTTCAAGCGCTTTGGGCCAATGGTAGAAACGGAAATATCTTCATATAAAAACTAGAGACAATCATTCTCAGAAACCACTTTGTGATGCGTTCGTTCCACTCACAGAGTTTAACCTTCGTTTTCATAGAGCAGTTTGGAAACACTCCCTTTGTAAAGCCTTCAAGTGGATATTTGGACCTCTTTGAGGATTTCATTGGAAACCGGATTTATCAATCTAATGCGAGACACAAGATTTCTTAGTAACTTCTTTGGGTTGCGTGTTTTGAACTCACAGAGTTGAACCTTCCTTTAGACAGAGCAGATTTCAAACAATCTTTTGTGGAATTTGCAAGAGGAGATTTCAAGCCCCTTGGGGCCAATGGTAGAAAAGGAAATATCTACGTATAAAAACAATAGAGAATCATTCTCAGATACCACTTTCTGATGTGTGCGTTCCACTCACGGAGTTTAACCTTTCTGTTCATAGAGCCGTTTGGAAACACTCTGTTTGTAAAGTCTGCAAGTGGATATTTGGACATCTTTGAGGATTTCTTTGGAAAAGGGATTCCTTCATCCAATGCTAGACAGAAGAATTCTCAGTAACTTCTTTGGGTTGCGTGTATTCAACACACAGAACTGAAACTTCCTTTAGGCAGAGCACATTTGAAACACTCTTTTTGAGGAATTTGCAAGTGGAGATTTCAAGCCCCTTGGGGTCAGTGGTAGAAAAGGTAATATCTTCGAATAAAAACTAGAGAGAATCATTCTGCGAAACCACTTTGTGATGTGTGCATTCCACTCACAGAGTTTAACCTATCTTTTCACAGAGCAGTTTGGAAACACTCTGTTTGTAAAGTCGGCAGTGGATATTTGGGCCTTCTTGTGGATTTCGTTGGAAACGGGATTCCTTCATCTAATGCTAGACAGAAGAATTCTCAGTAACTTCTTTGTGTTGCGTGTATTCAACTCACAGAGTTTAACCTTCCTCTAAGCAGAGCAGATTTGAAACACACTTTTTGTGGAATTTGAAATTGGAGGTTTCAAGAGTTTTGGGGTCAAAGGTAGAAAAGGAAATATCTTCCTATAAAAACAATAGAGAATCATTCTTAGAAACCACTTTGTGATGTGTGTGTTACACTCACAGAGCCTAACATTTCCTTTCATAGAGCAGTTTGGAAACACTGTGTTTGTACCTTCTGCAAGTGGATATTTGGACCTCTTTGTGGATTTCATTGGAAACGGGATTTCTTCATCTAATGCTTGACAGGAGAATTCTCAGTAACTTCTTTGCGTTGCGTGTATTCAATTCACAGAGTTTAACCTTCCTTTAGACAGAGCAGCTCTGAAACACTCTTTTTTGTGGAAATTGCAAGTGGAGATTTCAAGCACATTGGGTCCAAATGTAGAAAAGGAATATCTTCGTATAAAAACTACAGAGAATCCTTCTCAGAAACCATTTCGTGATGTGTGCGTTCCACTCACAGCGTTTAACCTTTCTTTTCATAGAGCAGTTTGGAAACACTCTGTTTGTAATGTCTGCAAGTGGATAAATCGACCTCTTTAAAGAGTTCGTTGGTAACCGGATTTCTTCATCTAATGCTAGACAGAAAAATTCTCAGTAACTTCTTTGGGTTGCGTGTACTCAACTCACAGAGTTGAATCTTCTTTTAGACAGAACATTTTTGAAACACTCTTTTTATCGAATTTACAAGTGGAGATTTCATGCGCTTTTCGGCCACAGGTAGAAAAGGAGATATCTTCGTATAAAAACTACAGAGAATCATGTTCAGAAACAACCTTGTGATGTGTGCGTTCCAATCACAGAGTTTAACTTTTTCCTTTCATAGAGCAGTTTGGGAACACTCTGTTTGTAATGTGTGCAAGTGGATAATTGGACCTCCTTGAGGATTTCGTTGTTAACGGGTTTTCTTCATCAAATGCTAGACAGAAGAATTCTCAGTAACTTCTTTGGGTTGCGTGTATTCAACTCACAGAATTGAACCTTCTTTTAGAGAGAACAGATTTGAAACATTCTTTTTGTGGAATTTACAAGTGGAGATTCCAAGCGCTTTGATGTCAAAGGAAGAAAAGGGAATATCTTCCTATAAAAACTCTAGAGAATCATTCTGAGAAACCACGTCTTTATGTGTGCGTTCCACTCATAGAGTTTAACCTTTCTTCCATGGAGCAGTTTGGAAACACTCTGTTTGTAAATTCTGCAAGAGGATATTTCGACCTCTTTGACGATTTCGTTGGAAACGGGTTTTCTTTATCTAGCGCTAGACAGAAGAATCCTCAGTAACTTCTTTGGGTTGCATGTATTCACCTCACAGAGTTGAACCTTCCTTTAGAGAGAGCAGATTTGAAACACTCTTTTGTGGGATTTGCAAGTGGAGATTTCTAGCGCATTGGGACCAATTGTATAAAAGGAAATATCTTCGTATTTAAACTAGAGAGAATCATTCTCAGAAACCACTTTGTGATCTGTGCGTTCCACTCACAGCGTTTAACCTTTCTTTTCATAGAGCAGTTGGGAAACACTCTGTAACATCTGCAAGTGGATATTTGGATCTCTTTGAGGATTTCGTTGGAGACGGGATTTCTTCATCTAATGCTAGTCAGAAGAAATCTCAGTAACTTCTTTGGGTTGCGTGTATTCCACTCATAGAGTTGAACCTTCCTTTAGAGTGAGCAGATTTGAAACACTCTTTTTGTTGAAATTGCAATTGGAGATTTCAAGCACTTTGGGGTCAACGGAAGAAAAGGAAATATCTTCGTACAAAAACTACAGAGAATCATTTTCAGAAACCACCTTGTGATGTGTGTGTTCCACACACAGCGTTTAACCTTTCTTTTCATAGAGCAGTTTGGAAACACTCTGTTTGTAAAGTCTGCAAGTTGATATTTGGACCTCCTTGAGTATTTCGTTCGAAACGGGATTTCTTCATCTAGTGCTAGACAGAAGAATTCTCAGTAACTTCTTTGGGTTGCGTGTACTCAACTCACAGAGTTGAATCTTCTTTTAGACAGAACATTTTTGAAACACTCTTTTTATCGAATTTACAAGTGGAGATTTCAAGCGCTTTTCGGCCACAGGTAGAAAAGGAGATATCTTCGTATAAAAACTACAGGGAATCATGTTCAGAAACAGCCTTGTGATGTGTGCGTTCCAATCACAGAGTTTAACTTTTTCCTTTCATAGAGCGGTTTGGGAACACTCTGTTTGTAATGTGTGCAAGTGGATAATTGGACCTCCTTGAGGATTTCGTTGTTAACGGGTTTTCTTCATCAAATGCTAGACAGAAGAATTCTCAGTAACTTCTTTGGTTTGCATGTATTCAACTCACAGTGTTGAACCTTCCTTTAGACAGAGCGGATTTGAAACACTCTTTTTGTGGAATTTGCAAGTGGACATTTCAAGCGCTTTGGGCCAATGGTAGAAACGGAAATATCTTCATATAAAAACTAGAGACAATCATTCTCAGAAACCACTTTGTGATGCGTTCGTTCCACTCACAGAGTTTAACCTTCGTTTTCATAGAGCAGTTTGGAAACACTCCCTTTGTAAAGCCTTCAAGTGGATATTTGGACCTCTTTGAGGATTTCATTGGAAACCGGATTTATCAATCTAATGCGAGACACAAGATTTCTTAGTAACTTCTTTGGGTTGCGTGTTTTGAACTCACAGAGTTGAACCTTCCTTTAGACAGAGCAGATTTCAAACAATCTTTTGTGGAATTTGCAAGAGGAGATTTCAAGCCCCTTGGGGCCAATGGTAGAAAAGGAAATATCTACGTATAAAAACAATAGAGAATCATTCTCAGATACCACTTTCTGATGTGTGCGTTCCACTCACGGAGTTTAACCTTTCTGTTCATAGAGCCGTTTGGAAACACTCTGTTTGTAAAGTCTGCAAGTGGATATTTGGACATCTTTGAGGATTTCTTTGGAAAAGGGATTCCTTCATCCAATGCTAGACAGAAGAATTCTCAGTAACTTCTTTGGGTTGCGTGTATTCAACACACAGAACTGAAACTTCCTTTAGGCAGAGCACATTTGAAACACTCTTTTTGAGGAATTTGCAAGTGGAGATTTCAAGCCCCTTGGGGTCAGTGGTAGAAAAGGTAATATCTTCGAATAAAAACTAGAGAGAATCATTCTGCGAAACCACTTTGTGATGTGTGCATTCCACTCACAGAGTTTAACCTATCTTTTCACAGAGCAGTTTGGAAACACTCTGTTTGTAAAGTCGGCAGTGGATATTTGGGCCTTCTTGTGGATTTCGTTGGAAACGGGATTCCTTCATCTAATGCTAGACAGAAGAATTCTCAGTAACTTCTTTGTGTTGCGTGTATTCAACTCACAGAGTTTAACCTTCCTCTAAGCAGAGCAGATTTGAAACACACTTTTTGTGGAATTTGAAATTGGAGGTTTCAAGAGTTTTGGGGTCAAAGGTAGAAAAGGAAATATCTTCCTATAAAAACAATAGAGAATCATTCTTAGAAACCACTTTGTGATGTGTGTGTTACACTCACAGAGCCTAACATTTCCTTTCATAGAGCAGTTTGGAAACACTGTGTTTGTACCTTCTGCAAGTGGATATTTGGACCTCTTTGTGGATTTCATTGGAAACGGGATTTCTTCATCTAATGCTTGACAGGAGAATTCTCAGTAACTTCTTTGCGTTGCGTGTATTCAATTCACAGAGTTTAACCTTCCTTTAGACAGAGCAGCTCTGAAACACTCTTTTTTGTGGAAATTGCAAGTGGAGATTTCAAGCACATTGGGTCCAAATGTAGAAAAGGAATATCTTCGTATAAAAACTACAGAGAATCATTCTCAGAAACCATTTCGTGATGTGTGCGTTCCACTCACAGCGTTTAACCTTTCTTTTCATAGAGCAGTTTGGAAACACTCTGTTTGTAATGTCTGCAAGTGGATAAATCGACCTCTTTAAAGAGTTCGTTGGTAACCGGATTTCTTCATCTAATGCTAGACAGAAAAATTCTCAGTAACTTCTTTGGGTTGCGTGTACTCAACTCACAGAGTTGAATCTTCTTTTAGACAGAACATTTTTGAAACACTCTTTTTATCGAATTTACAAGTGGAGATTTCATGCGCTTTTCGGCCACAGGTAGAAAAGGAGATATCTTCGTATAAAAACTACAGAGAATCATGTTCAGAAACAACCTTGTGATGTGTGCGTTCCAATCACAGAGTTTAACTTTTTCCTTTCATAGAGCAGTTTGGGAACACTCTGTTTGTAATGTGTGCAAGTGGATAATTGGACCTCCTTGAGGATTTCGTTGTTAACGGGTTTTCTTCATCAAATGCTAGACAGAAGAATTCTCAGTAACTTCTTTGGGTTGCGTGTATTCAACTCACAGAATTGAACCTTCTTTTAGAGAGAACAGATTTGAAACATTCTTTTTGTGGAATTTACAAGTGGAGATTCCAAGCGCTTTGATGTCAAAGGAAGAAAAGGGAATATCTTCCTATAAAAACTCTAGAGAATCATTCTGAGAAACCACGTCTTTATGTGTGCGTTCCACTCATAGAGTTTAACCTTTCTTCCATGGAGCAGTTTGGAAACACTCTGTTTGTAAATTCTGCAAGAGGATATTTCGACCTCTTTGACGATTTCGTTGGAAACGGGTTTTCTTTATCTAGCGCTAGACAGAAGAATCCTCAGTAACTTCTTTGGGTTGCATGTATTCACCTCACAGAGTTGAACCTTCCTTTAGAGAGAGCAGATTTGAAACACTCTTTTGTGGGATTTGCAAGTGGAGATTTCTAGCGCATTGGGACCAATTGTATAAAAGGAAATATCTTCGTATTTAAACTAGAGAGAATCATTCTCAGAAACCACTTTGTGATCTGTGCGTTCCACTCACAGCGTTTAACCTTTCTTTTCATAGAGCAGTTGGGAAACACTCTGTAACATCTGCAAGTGGATATTTGGATCTCTTTGAGGATTTCGTTGGAGACGGGATTTCTTCATCTAATGCTAGTCAGAAGAAATCTCAGTAACTTCTTTGGGTTGCGTGTATTCCACTCATAGAGTTGAACCTTCCTTTAGAGTGAGCAGATTTGAAACACTCTTTTTGTTGAAATTGCAATTGGAGATTTCAAGCACTTTGGGGTCAACGGAAGAAAAGGAAATATCTTCGTACAAAAACTACAGAGAATCATTTTCAGAAACCACCTTGTGATGTGTGTGTTCCACACACAGCGTTTAACCTTTCTTTTCATAGAGCAGTTTGGAAACACTCTGTTTGTAAAGTCTGCAAGTTGATATTTGGACCTCCTTGAGTATTTCGTTCGAAACGGGATTTCTTCATCTAGTGCTAGACAGAAGAATTCTCAGTAACTTCTTTGGGTTGCGTGTACTCAACTCACAGAGTTGAATCTTCTTTTAGACAGAACATTTTTGAAACACTCTTTTTATCGAATTTACAAGTGGAGATTTCAAGCGCTTTTCGGCCACAGGTAGAAAAGGAGATATCTTCGTATAAAAACTACAGGGAATCATGTTCAGAAACAGCCTTGTGATGTGTGCGTTCCAATCACAGAGTTTAACTTTTTCCTTTCATAGAGCGGTTTGGGAACACTCTGTTTGTAATGTGTGCAAGTGGATAATTGGACCTCCTTGAGGATTTCGTTGTTAACGGGTTTTCTTCATCAAATGCTAGACAGAAGAATTCTCAGTAACTTCTTTGGTTTGCATGTATTCAACTCACAGTGTTGAACCTTCCTTTAGACAGAGCGGATTTGAAACACTCTTTTTGTGGAATTTGCAAGTGGACATTTCAAGCGCTTTGGGCCAATGGTAGAAACGGAAATATCTTCATATAAAAACTAGAGACAATCATTCTCAGAAACCACTTTGTGATGCGTTCGTTCCACTCACAGAGTTTAACCTTCGTTTTCATAGAGCAGTTTGGAAACACTCCCTTTGTAAAGCCTTCAAGTGGATATTTGGACCTCTTTGAGGATTTCATTGGAAACCGGATTTATCAATCTAATGCGAGACACAAGATTTCTTAGTAACTTCTTTGGGTTGCGTGTTTTGAACTCACAGAGTTGAACCTTCCTTTAGACAGAGCAGATTTCAAACAATCTTTTGTGGAATTTGCAAGAGGAGATTTCAAGCCCCTTGGGGCCAATGGTAGAAAAGGAAATATCTACGTATAAAAACAATAGAGAATCATTCTCAGATACCACTTTCTGATGTGTGCGTTCCACTCACGGAGTTTAACCTTTCTGTTCATAGAGCCGTTTGGAAACACTCTGTTTGTAAAGTCTGCAAGTGGATATTTGGACATCTTTGAGGATTTCTTTGGAAAAGGGATTCCTTCATCCAATGCTAGACAGAAGAATTCTCAGTAACTTCTTTGGGTTGCGTGTATTCAACACACAGAACTGAAACTTCCTTTAGGCAGAGCACATTTGAAACACTCTTTTTGAGGAATTTGCAAGTGGAGATTTCAAGCCCCTTGGGGTCAGTGGTAGAAAAGGTAATATCTTCGAATAAAAACTAGAGAGAATCATTCTGCGAAACCACTTTGTGATGTGTGCATTCCACTCACAGAGTTTAACCTATGTTTTCACAGAGCAGTTTGGAAACACTCTGTTTGTAAAGTCGGCAGTGGATATTTGGGCCTTCTTGTGGATTTCGTTGGAAACGGGATTCCTTCATCTAATGCTAGACAGAAGAATTCTCAGTAACTTCTTTGGGTTGCGTGTATTCAACTCACAGAGTTTAACCTTCCTCTAAGCAGAGCAGATTTGAAACACACTTTTTGTGGAATTTGAAATTGGAGATTTCAAGAGTTTTGGGGTCAAAGGTAGAAAAGGAAATATCTTCCTATAAAAACAATAGAGAATCATTCTTAGAAACCACTTTGTGATGTGTGTGTTACACTCACAGAGCCTAACATTTCCTTTCATAGAGCAGTTTGGAAACACTGTGTTTGTACCTTCTGCAAGTGGATATTTGGACCTCTTTGTGGATTTCATTGGAAACGGGATTTCTTCATCTAATGCTTGACAGGAGAATTCTCAGTAACTTCTTTGCGTTGCGTGTATTCAGTTCACAGAGTTTAACCTTCCTTTAGACAGAGCAGCTCTGAAACACTCTTTTTTGTGGAAATTGCAAGTGGAGATTTCAAGCACATTGGGTCCAAATGTAGAAAAGGAATATCTTCGTATAAAAACTACAGAGAATCATTCTCAGAAACCATTTCGTGATGTGTGCGTTCCACTCACAGCGTTTAACCTTTCTTTTCATAGAGCAGTTCGGAAACACTCTGTTTGTAATGTCTGCAAGTGGATAAATCGACCTCTTTGAAGATTTCGTTGGTAACCGGATTTCTCCATCTAATGCTAGACAGAAAAATTCTCAGTAACTTCTTTGGGTTGCGTGTACTCAACTCACAGAGTTGAATCTTCTTTTAGACAGAACATTTTTGAAACACTCTTTTTATCGAATTTACAAGTGGAGATTTCATGCGCTTTTCGGCCACAGGTAGAAAAGGAGATATCTTCGTATAAAAACTACAGAGAATCATGTTCAGAAACAACCTTGTGATGTGTGCGTTCCAATCACAGAGTTTAACTTTTTCCTTTCATAGAGCAGTTTGGGAACACTCTGTTTGTAATGTGTGCAAGTGGATAATTGGACCTCCTTGAGGATTTCGTTGTTAACGGGTTTTCTTCATCAAATGCTAGACAGAAGAATTCTCAGTAACTTCTTTGGGTTGCGTGTATTCAACTCACAGAATTGAACCTTCTTTTAGAGAGAACAGATTTGAAACATTCTTTTTGTGGAATTTACAAGTGGAGATTCCAAGCGCTTTGATGTCAAAGGAAGAAAAGGGAATATCTTCCTATAAAAACTCTAGAGAATCATTCTGAGAAACCACGTCTTTATGTGTGCGTTCCACTCATAGAGTTTAACCTTTCTTCCATGGAGCAGTTTGGAAACACTCTGTTTGTAAATTCTGCAAGAGGATATTTGGACCTCTTTGACGATTTCGTTGGAAACGGGTTTTCTTTATCTAGCGCTAGACAGAAGAATCCTCAGTAACTTCTTTGGGTTGCATGTATTCACCTCACAGAGTTGAACCTTCCTTTAGAGAGAGCAGATTTGAAACACTCTTTTGTGGGATTTGCAAGTGGAGATTTCTAGCGCATTGGGACCAATTGTATAAAAGGAAATATCTTCGTATTTAAACTAGAGAATCATTCTCAGAAACCACTTTGTGATCTGTGCGTTCCACTCACAGCGTTTAACCTTTCTTTTCATAGAGCAGTTGGGAAACACTCTGTAACATCTGCAAGTGGATATTTGGATCTCTTTGAGGATTTCGTTGGAGACGGGATTTCTTCATCTAATGCTAGTCAGAAGAAATCTCAGTAACTTCTTTGGGTTGCGTGTATTCCACTCATAGAGTTGAACCTTCCTTTAGAGTGAGCAGATTTGAAACACTCTTTTTGTTGAAATTGCAATTGGAGATTTCAAGCACTTTGGGGTCAACGGAAGAAAAGGAAATATCTTCGTACAAAAACTACAGAGAATCATTTTCAGAAACCACCTTGTGATGTGTGTGTTCCACACACAGCGTTTAACCTTTCTTTTCATAGAGCAGTTTGGAAACACTCTGTTTGTAAAGTCTGCAAGTTGATATTTGGACCTCCTTGAGTATTTCGTTCGAAACGGGATTTCTTCATCTAGTGCTAGACAGAAGAATTCTCAGTAACTTCTTTGGGTTGCGTGTACTCAACTCACAGAGTTGAATCTTCTTTTAGACAGAACATTTTTGAAACACTCTTTTTATCGAATTTACAAGTGGAGATTTCAAGCGCTTTTCGGCCACAGGTAGAAAAGGAGATATCTTCGTATAAAAACTACAGAGAATCATGTTCAGAAACAACCATCTGATGTGTGCGTTCCAATCACAGAGTTTAACTTTTTCCTTTCATAGAGCGGTTTGGGAACACTCTGTTTGTAATGTGTGCAAGTGGATAATTGGACCTCCTTGAGGATTTCGTTGTTAACGGGTTTTCTTCATCAAATGCTAGACAGAAGAATTCTCAGTAACTTCTTTGGTTTGCATGTATTCAACTCACAGTGTTGAACCTTCCTTTAGACAGAGCGGATTTGAAACACTCTTTTTGTGGAATTTGCAAGTGGACATTTCAAGCGCTTTGGGCCAATGGTAGAAACGGAAATATCTTCATATAAAAACTAGAGACAATCATTCTCAGAAACCACTTTGTGATGCGTTCGTTCCACTCACAGAGTTTAACCTTCGTTTTCATAGAGCAGTTTGGAAACACTCCCTTTGTAAAGCCTTCAAGTGGATATTGGGACCTCTTTGAGGATTTCATTGGAAACCGGATTTATCAATCTAATGCGAGACACAAGATTTCTTAGTAACTTCTTTGGGTTGCGTGTTTTGAACTCACAGAGTTGAACCTTCCTTTAGACAGAGCAGATTTCAAACAATCTTTTGTGGAATTTGCAAGAGGAGATTTCAAGCCCCTTGGGGCCAATGGTAGAAAAGGAAATATCTACGTATAAAAACAATAGAGAATCATTCTCAGATACCACTTTCTGATGTGTGCGTTCCACTCACGGAGTTTAACCTTTCTGTTCATAGAGCCGTTTGGAAACACTCTGTTTGTAAAGTCTGCAAGTGGATATTTGGACATCTTTGAGGATTTCTTTGGAAAAGGGATTCCTTCATCCAATGCTAGACAGAAGAATTCTCAGTAACTTCTTTGGGTTGCGTGTATTCAACACACAGAACTGAAACTTCCTTTAGGCAGAGCACATTTGAAACACTCTTTTTGAGGAATTTGCAAGTGGAGATTTCAAGCCCCTTGGGGTCAGTGGTAGAAAAGGTAATATCTTCGAATAAAAACTAGAGAGAATCATTCTCCGAAACCACTTTGTGATGTGTGCATTCCACTCACAGAGTTTAACCTATCTTTTCACAGAGCAGTTTGGAAACACTCTGTTTGTAAAGTCGGCAGTGGATATTTGGGCCTTCTTGTGGATTTCGTTGGAAACGGGATTCCTTCATCTAATGCTAGACAGAAGAATTCTCAGTAACTTCTTTGTGTTGCGTGTTTTCAACTCACAGAGTTTAACCTTCCTCTAAGCAGAGCAGATTTGAAACACACTTTTTGTGGAATTTGAAATTGGAGGTTTCAAGAGTTTTGGGGTCAAAGGTAGAAAAGGAAATATCTTCCTATAAAAACAATAGAGAATCATTCTTAGAAACCACTTTGTGATGTGTGTGTTACACTCACAGAGCCTAACATTTCCTTTCATAGAGCAGTTTGGAAACACTGTGTTTGTACCTTCTGCAAGTGGATATTTGGACCTCTTTGTGGATTTCATTGGAAACGGGATTTCTTCATCTAATGCTTGACAGGAGAATTCTCAGTAACTTCTTTGCGTTGCGTGTATTCAATTCACAGAGTTTAACCTTCCTTTAGACAGAGCAGCTCTGAAACACTCTTTTTTGTGGAAATTGCAAGTGGAGATTTCAAGCACATTGGGTCCAAATGTAGAAAAGGAATATCTTCCTATAAAAACTACAGAGAATCATTCTCAGAAACCATTTCGTGATGTGTGCGTTCCACTCACTGCGTTTAACCTTTCTTTTCATAGAGCAGTTTGGAAACACTCTGTTTGTAATGTCTGCAAGTGGATAAATCGACCTCTTTGAAGATTTCGTTGGTAACCGGATTTCTTCATCTAATGCTAGACAGAAAAATTCTCAGTAACTTCTTTGGGTTGCGTGTACTCAACTCACAGAGTTGAATCTTCTTTTAGACAGAACATTTTTGAAACACTCTTTTTATCGAATTTACAAGTGGAGATTTCATGCGCTTTTCGGCCACAGGTAGAAAAGGAGATATCTTCGTATAAAAACTACAGAGAATCATGTTCAGAAACAACCTTGTGATGTGTGCGTTCCAATCACAGAGTTTAACTTTTTCCTTTCATAGAGCAGTTTGGGAACACTCTGTTTGTAATGTGTGCAAGTGGATAATTGGACCTCCTTGAGGATTTCGTTGTTAACGGGTTTTCTTCATCAAATGCTAGACAGAAGAATTCTCAGTAACTTCTTTGGGTTGCGTGTATTCAACTCACAGAATTGAACCTTCTTTTAGAGAGAACAGATTTGAAACATTCTTTTTGTGGAATTTACAAGTGGAGATTCCAAGCGCTTTGATGTCAAAGGAAGAAAAGGGAATATCTTCCTATAAAAACTCTAGAGAATCATTCTGAGAAACCACGTCTTTATGTGTGCGTTCCACTCATAGAGTTTAACCTTTCTTCCATGGAGCAGTTTGGAAACACTCTGTTTGTAAATTCTGCAAGAGGATATTTGGACCTCTTTGACGATTTCGTTGGAAACGGGTTTTCTTTATCTAGCGCTAGACAGAAGAATCCTCAGTAACTTCTTTGGGTTGCATGTATTCACCTCACAGAGTTGAACCTTCCTTTAGAGAGAGCAGATTTGAAACACTCTTTTGTGGGATTTGCAAGTGGAGATTTCTAGCGCATTGGGACTAATTGTGTAAAAGGAAATATCTTCGTATTTAAACTAGAGAGAATCATTCTCAGAAACCACTTTGTGATCTGTGCGTTCCACTCACAGCGTTTAACCTTTCTTTTCATAGAGCAGTTGGGAAACACTCTGTAACATCTGCAAGTGGATATTTGGATCTCTTTGAGGATTTCGTTGGAGACGGGATTTCTTCATCTAATGCTAGTCAGAAGAAATCTCAGTAACTTCTTTGGGTTGCGTGTATTCCACTCATAGAGTTGAACCTTCCTTTAGAGTGAGCAGATTTGAAACACTCTTTTTGTTGAAATTGCAATTGGAGATTTCAAGCACTTTGGGGTCAACGGAAGAAAAGGAAATATCTTCGTACAAAAACTACAGAGAATCATTTTCAGAAACCACCTTGTGATGTGTGTGTTCCACACACAGCGTTTAACCTTTCTTTTCATAGAGCAGTTTGGAAACACTCTGTTTGTAAAGTCTGCAAGTTGATATTTGGACCTCCTTGAGTATTTCGTTCGAAACGGGATTTCTTCATCTAGTGCTAGACAGAAGAATTCTCAGTAACTTCTTTGGGTTGCGTGTACTCAACTCACAGAGTTGAATCTTCTTTTAGACAGAATATTTTTGAAACACTCTTTTTATCGAATTTACAAGTGGAGATTTCAAGCGCTTTTCGGCCACAGGTAGAAAAGGAGATATCTTCGTATAAAAACTACAGAGAATCATGTTCAGAAACAACCTTGTGATGTGTGCGTTCCAATCACAGAGTTTAACTTTTTCCTTTCATAGAGCGGTTTGGGAACACTCTGTTTGTAATGTGTGCAAGTGGATAATTGGACCTCCTTGAGGATTTCGTTGTTAACGGGTTTTCTTCATCAAATGCTAGACAGAAGAATTCTCAGTAACTTCTTTGGTTTGCATGCATTCAACTCACAGTGTTGAACCTTCCTTTAGACAGAGCGGATTTGAAACACTCTTTTTGTGGAATTTGCAAGTGGACATTTCAAGCGCTTTGGGCCAATGGTAGAAACGGAAATATCTTCATATAAAAACTAGAGACAATCATTCTCAGAAACCACTTTGTGATGCGTTCGTTCCACTCACAGAGTTTAACCTTCGTTTTCATAGAGCAGTTTGGAAACACTCCCTTTGTAAAGCCTTCAAGTGGATATTGGGACCTCTTTGAGGATTTCATTGGAAACCGGATTTATCAATCTAATGCGAGACACAAGATTTCTTAGTAACTTCTTTGGGTTGCGTGTTTTCAACTCACAGAGTTGAACCTTCCTTTAGACAGAGCAGATTTCAAACAATCTTTTGTGGAATTTGCAAGAGGAGATTTCAAGCCCCTTGGGGCCAATGGTAGAAAAGGAAATATCTACGTATAAAAACAATAGAGAATCATTCTCAGATACCACTTTCTGATGTGTGCGTTCCACTCACGGAGTTTAACCTTTCTGTTCATAGAGCCGTTTGGAAACACTCTGTTTGTAAAGTCTGCAAGTGGATATTTGGACATCTTTGAGGATTTCTTTGGAAAAGGGATTCCTTCATCCAATGCTAGACAGAAGAATTCTCAGTAACTTCTTTGGGTTGCGTGTATTCAACACACAGAACTGAAACATCCTTTAGGCAGAGCACATTTGAAACACTCTTTTTGAGGAATTTGCAAGTGGAGATTTCAAGCCCCTTGGGGTCAGTGGTAGAAAAGGTAATATCTTCGAATAAAAACTAGAGAGAATCATTCTCCGAAACCACTTTGTGATGTGTGCATTCCACTCACAGAGTTTAACCTATCTTTTCACAGAGCAGTTTGGAAACACTCTGTTTGTAAAGTCGGCAGTGGATATTTGGGCCTTCTTGTGGATTTCGTTGGAAACGGGATTCCTTCATCTAATGCTAGACAGAAGAATTCTCAGTAACTTCTTTGTGTTGCGTGTATTCAACTCACATAGTTTAACCTTCCTCTAAGCAGAGCAGATTTGAAACACACTTTTTGTGGAATTTGAAATTGGAGATTTCAAGAGTTTTGGGGTCAAAGGTAGAAAAGGAAATATCTTCCTATAAAAACAATAGAGAATCATTCTTAGAAACCACTTTGTGATGTGTGTGTTACACTCACAGAGCCTAACATTTCCTTTCATAGAGCAGTTTGGAAACACTGTGTTTGTACCTTCTGCAAGTGGATATTTGGACCTCTTTGTGGATTTCATTGGAAACGGGATTTCTTCATCTAATGCTTGACAGGAGAATTCTCAGTAACTTCTTTGCGTTGCGTGTATTCAATTCACAGAGTTTAACCTTCCTTTAGACAGAGCAGCTCTGAAACACTCTTTTTTGTGGAAATTGCAAGTGGAGATTTCAAGCACATTGGGTCCAAATGTAGAAAAGGAATATCTTCGTATAAAAACTACAGAGAATCATTCTCAGAAACCATTTCGTGATGTGTGCGTTCCACTCACAGCGTTTAACCTTTCTTTTCATAGAGCCGTTTGGAAACACTCTGTTTGTAAAGTCTGCAAGTGGATATTTGGACATCTTTGAGGATTTCTTTGGAAAAGGGATTCCTTCATCCAATGCTAGACAGAAGAATTCTCAGTAACTTCTTTGGGTTGCGTGTATTCAACACACAGAACTGAAACTTCCTTTAGGCAGAGCACATTTGAAACACTCTTTTTGAGGAATTTGCAAGTGGAGATTTCAAGCCCCTTGGGGTCAGTGGTAGAAAAGGTAATATCTTCGAATAAAAACTAGAGAGAATCATTCTCCGAAACCACTTTGTGATGTGTGCATTCCACTCACAGAGTTTAACCTATCTTTTCACAGAGCAGTTTGGAAACACTCTGTTTGTAAAGTCGGCAGTGGATATTTGGGCCTTCTTGTGGATTTCGTTGGAAACGGGATTCCTTCATCTAATGCTAGACAGAAGAATTCTCAGTAACTTCTTTGTGTTGCGTGTTTTCAACTCACAGAGTTTAACCTTCCTCTAAGCAGAGCAGATTTGAAACACACTTTTTGTGGAATTTGAAATTGGAGGTTTCAAGAGTTTTGGGGTCAAAGGTAGAAAAGGAAATATCTTCCTATAAAAACAATAGAGAATCATTCTTAGAAACCACTTTGTGATGTGTGTGTTACACTCACAGAGCCTAACATTTCCTTTCATAGAGCAGTTTGGAAACACTGTGTTTGTACCTTCTGCAAGTGGATATTTGGACCTCTTTGTGGATTTCATTGGAAACGGGATTTCTTCATCTAATGCTTGACAGGAGAATTCTCAGTAACTTCTTTGCGTTGCGTGTATTCAATTCACAGAGTTTAACCTTCCTTTAGACAGAGCAGCTCTGAAACACTCTTTTTTGTGGAAATTGCAAGTGGAGATTTCAAGCACATTGGGTCCAAATGTAGAAAAGGAATATCTTCCTATAAAAACTACAGAGAATCATTCTCAGAAACCATTTCGTGATGTGTGCGTTCCACTCACTGCGTTTAACCTTTCTTTTCATAGAGCAGTTTGGAAACACTCTGTTTGTAATGTCTGCAAGTGGATAAATCGACCTCTTTGAAGATTTCGTTGGTAACCGGATTTCTTCATCTAATGCTAGACAGAAAAATTCTCAGTAACTTCTTTGGGTTGCGTGTACTCAACTCACAGAGTTGAATGTTCTTTTTGACAGAACATTTTTGAAACACTCTTTTTATCGAATTTACAAGTGGAGATTTCATGCGCTTTTCGGCCACAGGTAGAAAAGGATATATCTTCGTATAAAAGCTACAGAGAATCATGTTCAGAAACAACCTTGTGATGTGTGCGTTCCAATCACAGAGTTTAACTTTTTCCTTTCATAGAGCAGTTTGGGAACACTCTGTTTGTAATGTGTGCAAGTGGATAATTGGACCTCCTTGAGGATTTCGTTGTTAACGGGTTTTCTTCATCAAATGCTAGACAGAAGAATTCTCAGTAACTTCTTTGGGTTGCGTGTATTCAACTCACAGAATTGAACCTTCTTTTAGGGAGAACAGATTTGAAACATTCTTTTTGTGGAATTTACAAGTGGAGATTCCAAGCGCTTTGATGTCAAAGGAAGAAAAGGGAATATCTTCCTATAAAAACTCTAGAGAATCATTCTGAGAAACCACGTCTTTATGTGTGCGTTCCACTCATAGAGTTTAACCTTTCTTCCATGGAGCAGTTTGGAAACACTCTGTTTGTAAATTCTGCAAGAGGATATTTGGACCTCTTTGACGATTTCGTTGGAAACGGGTTTTCTTTATCTAGCGCTAGACAGAAGAATCCTCAGTAACTTCTTTGGGTTGCATGTATTCACCTCACAGAGTTGAACCTTCCTTTAGAGAGAGCAGATTTGAAACACTCTTTTGTGGGATTTGCAAGTGGAGATTTCTAGCGCATTGGGACCAATTGTATAAAAGGAAATATCTTCGTATTTAAACTAGAGAGAATCATTCTCAGAAACCACTTTGTGATCTGTGCGTTCCACTCACAGCGTTTAACCTTTCTTTTCATAGAGCATTTGGGAAACACTCTGTAACATCTGCAAGTGGATATTTGGATCTCTTTGAGGATTTCGTTGGAGACGTGATTTCTTCATCTAATGCTAGTCAGAAGAAATCTCAGTAACTTCTTTGGGTTGCGTGTATTCCACTCATAGAGTTGAACCTTCCTTTAGAGTGAGCAGATTTGAAACACTCTTTTTGTTGAAATTGCAATTGGAGATTTCAAGCACTTTGGGGTCAACGGAAGAAAAGGAAATATCTTCGTACAAAAACTACAGAGAATCATTTTCAGAAACCACCTTGTGATGTGTGTGTTCCACACACAGCGTTTAACCTTTCTTTTCATACAGCAGTTTGGAAACACTCTGTTTGTAAAGTCTGCAAGTTGATATTTGGACCTCCTTGAGTATTTCGTTCGAAACGGGATTTCTTCATCTAGTGCTAGACAGAATAATTCTCAGTAACTTCTTTGGGTTGCGTGTACTCAACTCACAGAGTTGAATCTTCTTTTAGACAGAACATTTTTGAAACACTCTTTTTATCGAATTTACAAGTGGAGATTTCAAGCGCTTTTCGGCCACAGGTAGAAAAGGAGATATCTTCGTATAAAAACTACAGAGAATCATGTTCAGAAACAACCATCTGATGTGTGCGTTCCAATCACAGAGTTTAACTTTTTCCTTTCATAGAGCGGTTTGGGAACACTCTGTTTGTAATGTGTGCAAGTGGATAATTGGACCTCCTTGAGGATTTCGTTGTTAACGGGTTTTCTTCATCAAATGCTAGACAGAAGAATTCTCAGTAACTTCTTTGGTTTGCATGTATTCAACTCACGGTGTTGAACCTTCCTTTAGACAGAGCGGATTTGAAACACTCTTTTTGTGGAATTTGCAAGTGGACATTTCAAGCGCTTTGGGCCAATGGTAGAAACGGAAATATCTTCATATAAAAACTAGAGACAATCATTCTCAGAAACCACTTTGTGATGTGTGCATTCCACTCACAGAGTTTAACCTATCTTTTCACAGAGCAGTTTGGAAACACTCTGTTTGTAAAGTCGGCAGTGGATATTTGGGCCTTCTTGTGGATTTCGTTGGAAACGGGATTCCTTCATCTAATGCTAGACAGAAGAATTCTCAGTAACTTCTTTGTGTTGCGTGTTTTCAACTCACAGAGTTTAACCTTCCTCTAAGCAGAGCAGATTTGAAACACACTTTTTGTGGAATTTGAAATTGGTGGTTTCAAGAGTTTTGGGGTCAAAGGTAGAAAAGGAAATATCTTCCTATAAAAACAATAGAGAATCATTCTTAGAAACCACTTTGTGATGTGTGTGTTACACTCACAGAGCCTAACATTTCCTTTCATAGAGCAGTTGGGAAACACTGTGTTTGTACCTTCTGCAAGTGGATATTTGGACCTCTTTGTGGATTTCATTGGAAACGGGATTTCTTCATCTAATGCTTGACAGGAGAATTCTCAGTAACTTCTTTGCGTTGCGTGTATTCAATTCACAGAGTTTAACCTTCCTTTAGACAGAGCAGCTCTGAAACACTCTTTTTTGTGGAAATTGCAAGTGGAGATTTCAAGCACATTGGGTCCAAATGTAGAAAAGGAATATCTTCCTATAAAAACTACAGAGAATCATTCTCAGAAACCATTTCGTGATGTGTGCGTTCCACTCACTGCGTTTAACCTTTCTTTTCATAGAGCAGTTTGGAAACACTCTGTTTGTAATGTCTGCAAGTGGATAAATCGACCTCTTTGAAGATTTCGTTGGTAACCGGATTTCTTCATCTAATGCTAGACAGAAAAATTCTCAGTAACTTCTTTGGGTTGCGTGTACTCAACTCACAGAGTTGAATCTTCTTTTAGACAGAACATTTTTGAAACACTCTTTTTATCGAATTTACAAGTGGAGATTTCATGCGCTTTTCGGCCACAGGTAGAAAAGGAGATATCTTCGTATAAAAACTACAGAGAATCATGTTCAGAAACAACCTTGTGATGTGTGCGTTCCAATCACAGAGTTTAACTTTTTCCTTTCATAGAGCAGTTTGGGAACACTCTGTTTGTAATGTGTGCAAGTGGATAATTGGACCTCCTTGAGGATTTCGTTGTTAACGGGTTTTCTTCATCAAATGCTAGACAGAAGAATTCTCAGTAACTTCTTTGGGTTGCGTGTATTCAACTCACAGAATTGAACCTTCTTTTAGAGAGAACAGATTTGAAACATTCTTTTTGTGGAATTTACAAGTGGAGATTCCAAGCGCTTTGATGTCAAAGGAAGAAAAGGGAATATCTTCCTATAAAAACTCTAGAGAATCATTCTGAGAAACCACGTCTTTATGTGTGCGTTCCACTCATAGAGTTTAACCTTTCTTCCATGGAGCAGTTTGGAAACACTCTGTTTGTAAATTCTGCAAGAGGATATTTGGACCTCTTTGACGATTTCGTTGGAAACGGGTTTTCTTTATCTAGCGCTAGACAGAAGAATCCTCAGTAACTTCTTTGGGTTGCATGTATTCACCTCACAGAGTTGAACCTTCCTTTAGAGAGAGCAGATTTGAAACACTCTTTTGTGGGATTTGCAAGTGGAGATTTCTAGCGCATTGGGACTAATTGTGTAAAAGGAAATATCTTCGTATTTAAACTAGAGAGAATCATTCTCAGAAACCACTTTGTGATCTGTGCGTTCCACTCACAGCGTTTAACCTTTCTTTTCATAGAGCAGTTGGGAAACACTCTGTAACATCTGCAAGTGGATATTTGGATCTCTTTGAGGATTTCGTTGGAGACGGGATTTCTTCATCTAATGCTAGTCAGAAGAAATCTCAGTAACTTCTTTGGGTTGCGTGTATTCCACTCATAGAGTTGAACCTTCCTTTAGAGTGAGCAGATTTGAAACACTCTTTTTGTTGAAATTGCAATTGGAGATTTCAAGCACTTTGGGGTCAACGGAAGAAAAGGAAATATCTTCATACAAAAACTACAGAGAATCATTTTCAGAAACCACCTTGTGATGTGTGTGTTCCACACACAGCGTTTAACCTTTCTTTTCATAGAGCAGTTTGGAAACACTCTGTTTGTAAAGTCTGCAAGTTGATATTTGGACCTCCTTGAGTATTTCGTTCGAAACGGGATTTCTTCATCTAGTGCTAGACAGAAGAATTCTCAGTAACTTCTTTGGGTTGCGTGTACTCAACTCACAGAGTTGAATCTTCTTTTAGACAGAATATTTTTGAAACACTCTTTTTATCGAATTTACAAGTGGAGATTTCAAGCGCTTTTCGGCCACAGGTAGAAAAGGAGATATCTTCGTATAAAAACTACAGAGAATCATGTTCAGAAACAACCTTGTGATGTGTGCGTTCCAATCACAGAGTTTAACTTTTTCCTTTCATAGAGCGGTTTGGGAACACTCTGTTTGTAATGTGTGCAAGTGGATAATTGGACCTCCTTGAGGATTTCGTTGTTAACGGGTTTTCTTCATCAAATGCTAGACAGAAGAATTCTCAGTAACTTCTTTGGTTTGCATGCATTCAACTCACAGTGTTGAACCTTCCTTTAGACAGAGCGGATTTGAAACACTCTTTTTGTGGAATTTGCAAGTGGACATTTCAATCGCTTTGGGCCAATGGTAGAAACGGAAATATCTTCATATAAAAACTAGAGACAATCATTCTCAGAAACCACTTTGTGATGCGTTCGTTCCACTCACAGAGTTTAACCTTCGTTTTCATAGAGCAGTTTGGAAACACTCCCTTTGTAAAGCCTTCAAGTGGATATTGGGACCTCTTTGAGGATTTCATTGGAAACCGGATTTATCAATCTAATGCGAGACACAAGATTTCTTAGTAACTTCTTTGGGTTGCGTGTTTTCAACTCACAGAGTTGAACCTTCCTTTAGACAGAGCAGATTTCAAACAATCTTTTGTGGAATTTGCAAGAGGAGATTTCAAGCCCCTTGGGGCCAATGGTAGAAAAGGAAATATCTACGTATAAAAACAATAGAGAATCATTCTCACATACCACTTTCTGATGTGTGCGTTCCACTCACGGAGTTTAACCTTTCTGTTCATAGAGCCGTTTGGAAACACTCTGTTTGTAAAGTCTGCAAGTGGATATTTGGACATCTTTGAGGATTTCTTTGGAAAAGGGATTCCTTCATCCAATGCTAGACAGAAGAATTCTCAGTAACTTCTTTGGGTTGCGTGTATTCAACACACAGAACTGAAACTTCCTTTAGGCAGAGCACATTTGAAACACTCTTTTTGAGGAATTTGCAAGTGGAGATTTCAAGCCCCTTGGGGTCAGTGGTAGAAAAGGTAATATCTTCGAATAAAAACTAGAGAGAATCATTCTCCGAAACCACTTTGTGATGTGTGCATTCCACTCACAGAGTTTAACCTATCTTTTCACAGAGCAGTTTGGAAACACTCTGTTTGTAAAGTCGGCAGTGGATATTTGGGCCTTCTTGTGGATTTCGTTGGAAACGGGATTCCTTCATCTAATGCTAGACAGAAGAATTCTCAGTAACTTCTTTGTGTTGCGTGTATTCAACTCACATAGTTTAACCTTCCTCTAAGCAGAGCAGATTTGAAACACACTTTTTGTGGAATTTGAAATTGGAGATTTCAAGAGTTTTGGGGTCAAAGGTAGAAAAGGAAATATCTTCCTATAAAAACAATAGAGAATCATTCTTAGAAACCACTTTGTGATGTGTGTGTTACACTCACAGAGCCTAACATTTCCTTTCATAGAGCAGTTTGGAAACACTGTGTTTGTACCTTCTGCAAGTGGATATTTGTACCTCTTTGTGGATTTCATTGGAAACGGGATTTCTTCATCTAATGCTTGACAGGAGAATTCTCAGTAACTTCTTTGCGTTGCGTGTATTCAATTCACAGAGTTTAACCTTCCTTTAGACAGAGCAGCTCTGAAACACTCTTTTTTGTGGAAATTGCAAGTGGAGATTTCAGGCACATTGGGTCCAAATGTAGAAAAGGAATATCTTCGTATAAAAACTACAGAGAATCATTCTCAGAAACCATTTCGTGATGTGTGCGTTCCACTCACAGCGTTTAACCTTTCTTTTCATAGAGCCGTTTGGAAACACTCTGTTTGTAAAGTCTGCAAGTGGATATTTGGACATCTTTGAGGATTTCTTTGGAAAAGGGATTCCTTCATCCAATGCTAGACAGAAGAATTCTCAGTAACTTCTTTGGGTTGCGTGTATTCAACACACAGAACTGAAACTTCCTTTAGGCAGAGCACATTTGAAACACTCTTTTTGAGGAATTTGCAAGTGGAGATTTCAAGCCCCTTGGGGTCAGTGGTAGAAAAGGTAATATCTTCGAATAAAAACTAGAGAGAATCATTCTGTGAAACCACTTTGTGATGTGTGCATTCCACTCACAGAGTTTAACCTATCTTTTCACAGAGCAGTTTGGAAGCACTCTGTTTGTAAAGTCGGCAGTGGATATTTGGGCCTTCTTGTGGATTTCGTTGGAAACGGGATTCCTTCATCTAATGCTAGACAGAAGAATTCTCAGTAACTTCTTTGTGTTGCGTGTTTTCAACTCACAGAGTTTAACCTTCCTCTAAGCAGAGCAGATTTGAAACACACTTTTTGTGGAATTTGAAATTGGAGGTTTCAAGAGTTTTGGGGTCAAAGGTAGAAAAGGAAATATCTTCCTATAAAAACAATAGAGAATCATTCTTAGAAACCACTTTGTGATGTGTGTGTTACACTCACAGAGCCTAACATTTCCTTTCATAGAGCAGTTGGGAAACACTGTGTTTGTACCTTCTGCAAGTGGATATTTGTACCTCTTTGTGGATTTCATTGGAAACGGGATTTCTTCATCTAATGCTTGACAGGAGAATTCTCAGTAACTTCTTTGCGTTGCGTGTATTCAATTCACAGAGTTTAACCTTCCTTTAGACAGAGCAGCTCTGAAACACTCTTTTTTGTGGAAATTGCAAGTGGAGATTTCAAGCACATTGGGTCCAAATGTAGAAAAGGAATATCTTCCTATAAAAACTACAGAGAATCATTCTCAGAAACCATTTCGTGATGTGTGCGTTCCACTCACTGCGTTTAACCTTTCTTTTCATAGAGCAGTTTGGAAACACTCTGTTTGTAATGTCTGCAAGTGGATAAATCGACCTCTTTGAAGATTTCGTTGGTAACCGGATTTCTTCATCTAATGCTAGACAGAAAAATTCTCAGTAACTTCTTTGGGTTGCGTGTACTCAACTCACAGAGTTGAATCTTCTTTTAGACAGAACATTTTTGAAACACTCTTTTTATCGAATTTACAAGTGGAGATTTCATGCGCTTTTCGGCCACAGGTAGAAAAGGAGATATCTTCGTATAAAAACTACAGAGAATCATGTTCAGAAACAACCTTGTGATGTGTGCGTTCCAATCACAGAGTTTAACTTTTTCCTTTCATAGAGCAGTTTGGGAACACTCTGTTTGTAATGTGTGCAAGTGGATAATTGGACCTCCTTGAGGATTTCGTTGTTAACGGGTTTTCTTCATCAAATGCTAGACAGAAGAATTCTCAGTAACTTCTTTGGGTTGCGTGTATTCAACTCACAGAATTGAACCTTCTTTTAGAGAGAACAGATTTGAAACATTCTTTTTGTGGAATTTACAAGTGGAGATTCCAAGCGCTTTGATGTCAAAGGAAGAAAAGGGAATATCTTCCTATAAAAACTCTAGAGAATCATTCTGAGAAACCACGTCTTTATGTGTGCGTTCCACTCATAGAGTTTAACCTTTCTTCCATGGAGCAGTTTGGAAACACTCTGTTTGTAAATTCTGCAAGAGGATATTTGGACCTCTTTGACGATTTCGTTGGAAACGGGTTTTCTTTATCTAGCGCTAGACAGAAGAATCCTCAGTAACTTCTTTGGGTTGCATGTATTCACCTCACAGAGTTGAACCTTCCTTTAGAGAGAGCAGATTTGAAACACTCTTTTGTGGGATTTGCAAGTGGAGATTTCTAGCGCATTGGGACTAATTGTGTAAAAGGAAATATCTTCGTATTTAAACTAGAGAGAATCATTCTCAGAAACCACTTTGTGATCTGTGCGTTCCACTCACAGCGTTTAACCTTTCTTTTCATAGAGCAGTTGGGAAACACTCTGTAACATCTGCAAGTGGATATTTGGATCTCTTTGAGGATTTCGTTGGAGACGGGATTTCTTCATCTAATGCTAGTCAGAAGAAATCTCAGTAACTTCTTTGGGTTGCGTGTATTCCACTCATAGAGTTGAACCTTCCTTTAGAGTGAGCAGATTTGAAACACTCTTTTTGTTGAAATTGCAATTGGAGATTTCAAGCACTTTGGGGTCAACGGAAGAAAAGGAAATATCTTCATACAAAAACTACAGAGAATCATTTTCAGAAACCACCTTGTGATGTGTGTGTTCCACACACAGCGTTTAACCTTTCTTTTCATAGAGCAGTTTGGAAACACTCTGTTTGTAAAGTCTGCAAGTTGATATTTGGACCTCCTTGAGTATTTCGTTCGAAACGGGATTTCTTCATCTAGTGCTAGACAGAAGAATTCTCAGTAACTTCTTTGGGTTGCGTGTACTCAACTCACAGAGTTGAATCTTCTTTTAGACAGAATATTTTTGAAACACTCTTTTTATCGAATTTACAAGTGGAGATTTCAAGCGCTTTTCGGCCACAGGTAGAAAAGGAGATATCTTCGTATAAAAACTACAGAGAATCATGTTCAGAAACAACCTTGTGATGTGTGCGTTCCAATCACAGAGTTTAACTTTTTCCTTTCATAGAGCGGTTTGGGAACACTCTGTTTGTAATGTGTGCAAGTGGATAATTGGACCTCCTTGAGGATTTCGTTGTTAACGGGTTTTCTTCATCAAATGCTAGACAGAAGAATTCTCAGTAACTTCTTTGGTTTGCATGCATTCAACTCACAGTGTTGAACCTTCCTTTAGACAGAGCGGATTTGAAACACTCTTTTTGTGGAATTTGCAAGTGGACATTTCAATCGCTTTGGGCCAATGGTAGAAACGGAAATATCTTCATATAAAAACTAGAGACAATCATTCTCAGAAACCACTTTGTGATGCGTTCGTTCCACTCACAGAGTTTAACCTTCGTTTTCATAGAGCAGTTTGGAAACACTCCCTTTGTAAAGCCTTCAAGTGGATATTGGGACCTCTTTGAGGATTTCATTGGAAACCGGATTTATCAATCTAATGCGAGACACAAGATTTCTTAGTAACTTCTTTGGGTTGCGTGTTTTCAACTCACAGAGTTGAACCTTCCTTTAGACAGAGCAGATTTCAAACAATCTTTTGTGGAATTTGCAAGAGGAGATTTCAAGCCCCTTGGGGCCAATGGTAGAAAAGGAAATATCTACGTATAAAAACAATAGAGAATCATTCTCACATACCACTTTCTGATGTGTGCGTTCCACTCACGGAGTTTAACCTTTCTGTTCATAGAGCCGTTTGGAAACACTCTGTTTGTAAAGTCTGCAAGTGGATATTTGGACATCTTTGAGGATTTCTTTGGAAAAGGGATTCCTTCATCCAATGCTAGACAGAAGAATTCTCAGTAACTTCTTTGGGTTGCGTGTATTCAACACACAGAACTGAAACTTCCTTTAGGCAGAGCACATTTGAAACACTCTTTTTGAGGAATTTGCAAGTGGAGATTTCAAGCCCCTTGGGGTCAGTGGTAGAAAAGGTAATATCTTCGAATAAAAACTAGAGAGAATCATTCTCCGAAACCACTTTGTGATGTGTGCATTCCACTCACAGAGTTTAACCTATCTTTTCACAGAGCAGTTTGGAAACACTCTGTTTGTAAAGTCGGCAGTGGATATTTGGGCCTTCTTGTGGATTTCGTTGGAAACGGGATTCCTTCATCTAATGCTAGACAGAAGAATTCTCAGTAACTTCTTTGTGTTGCGTGTATTCAACTCACATAGTTTAACCTTCCTCTAAGCAGAGCAGATTTGAAACACACTTTTTGTGGAATTTGAAATTGGAGATTTCAAGAGTTTTGGGGTCAAAGGTAGAAAAGGAAATATCTTCCTATAAAAACAATAGAGAATCATTCTTAGAAACCACTTTGTGATGTGTGTGTTACACTCACAGAGCCTAACATTTCCTTTCATAGAGCAGTTTGGAAACACTGTGTTTGTACCTTCTGCAAGTGGATATTTGTACCTCTTTGTGGATTTCATTGGAAACGGGATTTCTTCATCTAATGCTTGACAGGAGAATTCTCAGTAACTTCTTTGCGTTGCGTGTATTCAATTCACAGAGTTTAACCTTCCTTTAGACAGAGCAGCTCTGAAACACTCTTTTTTGTGGAAATTGCAAGTGGAGATTTCAAGCACATTGGGTCCAAATGTAGAAAAGGAATATCTTCGTATAAAAACTACAGAGAATCATTCTCAGAAACCATTTCGTGATGTGTGCGTTCCACTCACAGCGTTTAACCTTTCTTTTCATAGAGCCGTTTGGAAACACTCTGTTTGTAAAGTCTGCAAGTGGATATTTGGACATCTTTGAGGATTTCTTTGGAAAAGGGATTCCTTCATCCAATGCTAGACAGAAGAATTCTCAGTAACTTCTTTGGGTTGCGTGTATTCAACACACAGAACTGAAACTTCCTTTAGGCAGAGCACATTTGAAACACTCTTTTTGAGGAATTTGCAAGTGGAGATTTCAAGCCCCTTGGGGTCAGTGGTAGAAAAGGTAATATCTTCGATTAAAAACTAGAGAGAATCATTCTCCGAAACCACTTTGTGATGTGTGCATTCCACTCACAGAGTTTAACCTATCTTTTCACAGAGCAGTTTGGAAACACTCTGTTTGTAAAGTCGGCAGTGGATATTTGGGCCTTCTTGTGGATTTCGTTGGAAACGGGATTCCTTCATCTAATGCTAGACAGAAGAATTCTCAGTAACTTCTTTGTGTTGCGTGTTTTCAACTCACAGAGTTTAACCTTCCTCTAAGCAGAGCAGATTTGAAACACACTTTTTGTGGAATTTGAAATTGGAGGTTTCAAGAGTTTTGGGGTCAAAGGTAGAAAAGGAAATATCTTCCTATAAAAACAATAGAGAATCATTCTTAGAAACCACTTTGTGATGTGTGTGTTACACTCACAGAGCCTAACATTTCCTTTCATAGAGCAGTTTGGAAACACTGTGTTTGTACCTTCTGCAAGTGGATATTTGGACCTCTTTGTGGATTTCATTGGAAACGGGATTTCTTCATCTAATGCTTGACAGGAGAATTCTCAGTAACTTCTTTGCGTTGCGTGTATTCAATTCACAGAGTTTAACCTTCCTTTAGACAGAGCAGCTCTGAAACACTCTTTTTTGTGGAAATTGCAAGTGGAGATTTCAAGCACATTGGGTCCAAATGTAGAAAAGGAATATCTTCCTATAAAAACTACAGAGAATCATTCTCAGAAACCATTTCGTGATGTGTGCGTTCCACTCACTGCGTTTAACCTTTCTTTTCATAGAGCAGTTTGGAAACACTCTGTTTGTAATGTCTGCAAGTGGATAAATCGACCTCTTTGAAGATTTCGTTGGTAACCGGATTTCTTCATCTAATGCTAGACAGAAAAATTCTCAGTAACTTCTTTGGGTTGCGTGTACTCAACTCACAGAGTTGAATGTTCTTTTTGACAGAACATTTTTGAAACACTCTTTTTATCGAATTTACAAGTGGAGATTTCATGCGCTTTTCGGCCACAGGTAGAAAAGGATATATCTTCGTATAAAAGCTACAGAGAATCATGTTCAGAAACAACCTTGTGATGTGTGCGTTCCAATCACAGAGTTTAACTTTTTCCTTTCATAGAGCAGTTTGGGAACACTCTGTTTGTAATGTGTGCAAGTGGATAATTGGACCTCCTTGAGGATTTCCTTGTTAACGGGTTTTCTTCATCAAATGCTAGACAGAAGAATTCTCAGTAACTTCTTTGGGTTGCGTGTATTCAACTCACAGAATTGAACCTTCTTTTAGGGAGAACAGATTTGAAACATTCTTTTTGTGGAATTTACAAGTGGAGATTCCAAGCGCTTTGATGTCAAAGGAAGAAAAGGGAATATCTTCCTATAAAAACTCTAGAGAATCATTCTGAGAAACCACGTCTTTATGTGTGCGTTCCACTCATAGAGTTTAACCTTTCTTCCATGGAGCAGTTTGGAAACACTCTGTTTGTAAATTCTGCAAGAGGATATTTGGACCTCTTTGACGATTTCGTTGGAAACGGGTTTTCTTTATCTAGCGCTAGACAGAAGAATCCTCAGTAACTTCTTTGGGTTGCATGTATTCACCTCACAGAGTTGAACCTTCCTTTAGAGAGAGCAGATTTGAAACACTCTTTTGTGGAATTTGCAAGTGGAGATTTCTAGCGCATTGGGACCAATTGTATAAAAGGAAATATCTTCGTATTTAAACTAGAGAGAATCATTCTCAGAAACCACTTTGTGATCTGTGCGTTCCACTCACAGCGTTTAACCTTTCTTTTCATAGAGCATTTGGGAAACACTCTGTAACATCTGCAAGTGGATATTTGGATCTCTTTGAGGATTTCGTTGGAGACGGGATTTCTTCATCTAATGCTAGTCAGAAGAAATCTCAGTAACTTCTTTGGGTTGCGTGTATTCCACTCATAGAGTTGAACCTTCCTTTAGAGTGAGCAGATTTGAAACACTCTTTTTGTTGAAATTGCAATTGGAGATTTCAAGCACTTTGGGGTCAACGGAAGAAAAGGAAATATCTTCGTACAAAAACTACAGAGAATCATTTTCAGAAACCACCTTGTGATGTGTGTGTTCCACACACAGCGTTTAACCTTTCTTTTCATAGAGCAGTTTGGAAACACTCTGTTTGTAAAGTCTGCAAGTTGATATTTGGACCTCCTTGAGTATTTCGTTCGAAACGGGATTTCTTCATCTAGTGCTAGACAGAAGAATTCTCAGTAACTTCTTTGGGTTGCGTGTACTCAACTCACAGAGTTGAATCTTCTTTTAGACAGAACATTTTTGAAACACTCTTTTTATCGAATTTACAAGTGGAGATTTCAAGCGCTTTTCGGCCACAGGTAGAAAAGGAGATATCTTCGTATAAAAACTACAGAGAATCATGTTCAGAAACAACCTTGTGATGTGTGCGTTCCAATCACAGAGTTTAACTTTTTCCTTTCATAGAGCGGTTTGGGAACACTCTGTTTGTAATGTGTGCAAGTGGATAATTGGACCTCCTTGAGGATTTCGTTGTTAACGGGTTTTCTTCATCAAATGCTAGACAGAAGAATTCTCAGTAACTTCTTTGGTTTGCATGTATTCAACTCACGGTGTTGAACCTTCCTTTAGACAGAGCGGATTTGAAACACTCTTTTTGTGGAATTTGCAAGTGGACATTTCAAGCGCTTTGGGCCAATGGTAGAAACGGAAATATCTTCATATAAAAACTAGAGACAATCATTCTCAGAAACCACTTTGTGATGCGTTCGTTCCACTCACAGAGTTTAACCTTCGTTTTCAGAAAGCAGTTTGGAAACACTCCCTTTGTAAAGCCTTCAAGTGGATATTTGGACCTCTTTGAGGATTTCATTGGAAACCGGATTTATCAATCTAATGCGAGACACAAGATTTCTTAGTAACTTCTTTGGGTTGCGTGTTTTCAACTCACAGAGTTGAACCTTCCTTTAGACAGAGCAGATTTCAAACAATCTTTTGTGGAATTTGCAAGAGGAGATTTCAAGCCCCTTGGGGCCAATGGTAGAAAAGGAAATATCTACGTTTAAAAACAATAGAGAATCATTCTCAGATACCACTTTCTGATGTGTGCGTTCCACTCACGGAGTTTATCCTTTCTGTTCATAGAGCCGTTTGGAAACACTCTGTTTGTAAAGTCTGCAAGTGGATATTTGGACATCTTTGAGGATTTCTTTGGAAAAGGGATTCCTTCATCCAATGCTAGACAGAAGAATTCTCAGTAACTTCTTTGGGTTGCGTGTATTCAACACACAGAACTGAAACTTCCTTTAGGCAGAGCACATTTGAAACACTCTTTTTGAGGAATTTGCAAGTGGAGATTTCAAGCCCCTTGGGGTCAGTGGTAGAAAAGGTAATATCTTCGAATAAAAACTAGAGAGAATCATTCTGTGAAACCACTTTGTGATGTGTGCATTCCACTCACAGAGTTTAACCTATCTTTTCACAGAGCAGTTTGGAAACACTCTGTTTGTAAAGTCGGCAGTGGATATTTGGGCCTTCTTGTGGATTTCGTTGGAAACGGGATTCCTTCATCTAATGCTAGACAGAAGAATTCTCAGTAACTTCTTTGTGTTGCGTGTTTTCAACTCACAGAGTTTAACCTTCCTCTAAGCAGAGCAGATTTGAAACACACTTTTTGTGGAATTTGAAATTGGAGATTTCAAGAGTTTTGGGGTCAAAGGTAGAAAAGGAAATATCTTCCTATAAAAACAATAGAGAATCATTCTTAGAAACCACTTTGTGATGTGTGTGTTACACTCACAGAGCCTAACATTTCCTTTCATAGAGCAGTTTGGAAACACTGTGTTTGTACCTTCTGCAAGTGGATATTTGGACCTCTTTGTGGATTTCATTGGAAACGGGATTTCTTCATCTAATGCTTGACAGGAGAATTCTCAGTAACTTCTTTGCGTTGCGTGTATTCAATTCACAGAGTTTAACCTTCCTTTAGACAGAGCAGCTCTGAAACACTCTTTTTTGTGGAAATTGCAAGTGGAGATTTCAAGCACATTGGGTCCAAATGTAGAAAAGGAATATCTTCGTATAAAAACTACAGAGAATCATTCTCAGAAACCATTTCGTGATGTGTGCGTTCCACTCACAGCGTTTAACCTTTCTTTTCATAGAGCAGTTTGGAAACACTCTGTTTGTAATGTCTGCAAGTGGATAAATCGACCTCTTTGAAGATTTCGTTGGTAACCGGATTTCTTCATCTAATGCTAGACAGAAAAATTCTCAGTAACTTCTTTGGGTTGCGTGTACTCAACTCACAGAGTTGAATCTTCTTTTAGACAGAACATTTTTGAAACACTCTTTTTATCGAATTTACAAGTGGAGATTTCATGCGCTTTTCGGCCACAGGTAGAAAAGGAGATATCTTCGTATAAAAACTACAGAGAATCATGTTCAGAAACAACCTTGTGATGTGTGCGTTCCAATCACAGAGTTTAACTTTTTCCTTTCATAGAGCAGTTTGGGAACACTCTGTTTGTAATGTGTGCAAGTGGATAATTGGACCTCCTTGAGGATTTCGTTGTTAACGGGTTTTCTTCATCAAATGCTAGACAGAAGAATTCTCAGTAACTTCTTTGGGTTGCGTGTATTCAACTCACAGAATTGAACCTTCTTTTAGAGAGAACAGATTTGAAACATTCTTTTTGTGGAATTTACAAGTGGAGATTCCAAGCGCTTTGATGTCAAAGGAAGAAAAGGGAATATCTTCCTATAAAAACTCTAGAGAATCATTCTGAGAAACCACGTCTTTATGTGTGCGTTCCACTCATAGAGTTTAACCTTTCTTCCATGGAGCAGTTTGGAAACACTCTGTTTGTAAATTCTGCAAGAGGATATTTGGACCTCTTTGACGATTTCGTTGGAAACGGGTTTTCTTTATCTAGCGCTAGACAGAAGAATCCTCAGTAACTTCTTTGGGTTGCATGTATTCACCTCACAGAGTTGAACCTTCCTTTAGAGAGAGCAGATTTGAAACACTCTTTTGTGGGATTTGCAAGTGGAGATTTCTAGCGCATTGGGACCAATTGTGTAAAAGGAAATATCTTCGTATTTAAACTAGAGAGAATCATTCTCAGAAACCACTTTGTGATCTGTGCGTTCCACTCACAGCGTTTAACCTTTCTTTTCATAGAGCAGTTGGGAAACACTCTGTAACATCTGCAAGTGGATATTTGGATCTCTTTGAGGATTTCGTTGGAGACGGGATTTCTTCATCTAATGCTAGTCAGAAGAAATCTCAGTAACTTCTTTGGGTTGCGTGTATTCCACTCATAGAGTTGAACCTTCCTTTAGAGTGAGCAGATTTGAAACACTCTTTTTGTTGAAATTGCAATTGGAGATTTCAAGCACTTTGGGGTCAACGGAAGAAAAGGAAATATCTTCGTACAAAAACTACAGAGAATCATTTTCAGAAACCACCTTGTGATGTGTGTGTTCCACACACAGCGTTTAACCTTTCTTTTCATACAGCAGTTTGGAAACACTCTGTTTGTAAAGTCTGCAAGTTGATATTTGGACCTCCTTGAGTATTTCGTTCGAAACGGGATTTCTTCATCTAGTGCTAGACAGAAGAATTCTCAGTAACTTCTTTGGGTTGCGTGTACTCAACTCACAGAGTTGAATCTTCTTTTAGACAGAACATTTTTGAAACACTCTTTTTATCGAATTTACAAGTGGAGATTTCAAGCGCTTTTCGGCCACAGGTAGAAAAGGAGATATCTTCGTATAAAAACTACAGAGAATCATGTTCAGAAACAACCTTGTGATGTGTGCGTTCCAATCACAGAGTTTAACTTTTTCCTTTCATAGAGCGGTTTGGGAACACTCTGTTTGTAATGTGTGCAAGTGGATAATTGGACCTCCTTGAGGATTTCGTTGTTAACGGGTTTTCTTCATCAAATGCTAGACAGAAGAATTCTCAGTAACTTCTTTGGTTTGCATGTATTCAACTCACAGTGTTGAACCTTCCTTTAGACAGAGCGGATTTGAAACACTCTTTTTGTGGAATTTGCAAGTGGACATTTCAAGCGCTTTGGGCCAATGGTAGAAACGGAAATATCTTCATATAAAAACTAGAGACAATCATTCTCAGAAACCACTTTGTGATGCGTTCGTTCCACTCACAGAGTTTAACCTTCGTTTTCATAGAGCAGTTTGGAAACACTCCCTTTGTAAAGCCTTCAAGTGGATATTTGGACCTCTTTGAGGATTTCATTGGAAACCGGATTTTTCAATCTAATGCGAGACACAAGATTTCTTAGTAACTTCTTTGGGTTGCGTGTTTTCAACTCACAGAGTTGAACCTTCCTTTAGACAGAGCAGATTTCAAACAATCTTTTGTGGAATTTGCAAGAGGAGATTTCAAGTCCCTTGGGGCCAATGGTAGAAAAGGAAATATCTACGTATAAAAACAATAGAGAATCATTCTCAGATACCACTTTCTGATGTGTGCGTTCCACTCACGGAGTTTAACCTTTCTGTTCATAGAGCCGTTTGGAAACACTCTGTTTGTAAAGTCTGCAAGTGGATATTTGGACATCTTTGAGGATTTCTTTGGAAAAGGGATTCCTTCATCCAATGCTAGACAGAAGAATTCTCAGTAACTTCTTTGGGTTGCGTGCATTCAACACACAGAACTGAAACTTCCTTTAGGCAGAGCACATTTGAAACACTCTTTTTGAGGAATTTGCAAGTGGAGATTTCAAGCCCCTTGGGGTCAGTGGTAGAAAAGGTAATATCTTCGAATAAAAACTAGAGAGAATCATTCTCCGAAACCACTTTGTGATGTGTGCATTCCACTCACAGAGTTTAACCTATCTTTTCACAGAGCAGTTTGGAAACACTCTGTTTGTAAAGTCGGCAGTGGATATTTGGGCCTTCTTGTGGATTTCGTTGGAAACGGGATTCCTTCATCTAATGCTAGACAGAAGACTTCTCAGTAACTTCTTTGTGTTGCGTGTATTCAACTCACAGAGTTTAACCTTCCTCTAAACAGAGCAGATTTGAAACACACTTTTTGTGGAATTTGAAATTGGAGATTTCAAGAGTTTTGGGGTCAAAGGTAGAAAAGGAAATATCTTCCTATAAAAACAATAGAGAATCATTCTTAGAAACCACTTTGTGATGTGTGTGTTACACTCACAGAGCCTAACATTTCCTTTCATAGAGCAGTTTGGAAACACTGTGTTTGTACCTTCTGCAAGTGGATATTTGGACCTCTTTGTGGATTTCATTGGAAACGGGATTTCTTCATCTAATGCTTGACAGGAGAATTCTCAGTAACTTCTTTGCGTTGCGTGTATTCAATTCACAGAGTTTAACCTTCCTTTAGACAGAGCAGCTCTGAAACACTCTTTTTTGTGGAAATTGCAAGTGGAGATTTCAAGCACATTGGGTCCAAATGTAGAAAAGGAATATCTTCGTATAAAAACTACAGAGAATCATTCTCAGAAACCATTTCGTGATGTGTGCGTTCCACTCACAGCGTTTAACCTTTCTTTTCATAGAGCAGTTTGGAAACACTCTGTTTGTAATGTCTGCAAGTGGATAAATCGACCTCTTTGAAGATTTCGTTGGTAACCGGATTTCTTCATCTAATGCTAGACAGAAAAATTCTCAGTAACTTCTTTGGGTTGCGTGTACTCAACTCACAGAGTTGAATCTTCTTTTAGACAGAACATTTTTGAAACACTCTTTTTATCGAATTTACAAGTGGAGATTTCATGCGCTTTTCGGCCACAGGTAGAAAAGGAGATATCTTCGTATAAAAACTACAGAGAATCATGTTCAGAAACAACCTTGTGATGTGTGCGTTCCAATCACAGAGTTTAACTTTTTCCTTTCATAGAGCAGTTTGGGAACACTCTGTTTGTAATGTGTGCAAGTGGATAATTGGACCTCCTTGAGGATTTCGTTGTTAACGGGTTTTCTTCATCAAATGCTAGACAGAAGAATTCTCAGTAACTTCTTTGGGTTGCGTGTATTCAACTCACAGAATTGAACCTTCTTTTAGAGAGAACAGATTTGAAACATTCTTTTTGTGGAATTTACAAGTGGAGATTCCAAGCGCTTTGATGTCAAAGGAAGAAAAGGGAATATCTTCCTATAGAAACTCTAGAGAATCATTCTGAGAAACCACGTCTTTATGTGTGCGTTCCACTCATAGAGTTTAACCTTTCTTCCATGGAGCAGTTTGGAAACACTCTGTTTGTAAATTCTGCAAGAGGATATTTGGACCTCTTTGACGATTTCGTTGGAAACGGGTTTTCTTTATCTAGCGCTAGACAGAAGAATCCTCAGTAACTTCTTTGGGTTGCATGTATTCACCTCACAGAGTTGAACCTTCCTTTAGAGAGAGCAGATTTGAAACACTCTTTTGTGGGATTTGCAAGTGGAGATTTCTAGCGCATTGGGACCAATTGTATAAAAGGAAATATCTTCGTATTTAAACTAGAGAGAATCATTCTCAGAAACCACTTTGTGATCTGTGCGTTCCACTCACAGCGTTTAACCTTTCTTTTCATAGAGCAGTTGGGAAACACTCTGTAACATCTGCAAGTGGATATTTGGATCTCTTTGAGGATTTCGTTGGAGACGGGATTTCTTCATCTAATGCTAGTCAGAAGAAATCTCAGTAACTTCTTTGGGTTGCGTGTATTCCACTCATAGAGTTGAACCTTCCTTTAGAGTGAGCAGATTTGAAACACTCTTTTTGTTGAAATTGCAATTGGAGATTTCAAGCACTTTGGGGTCAACGGAAGAAAAGGAAATATCTTCGTACAAAAACTACAGAGAATCATTTTCAGAAACCACCTTGTGATGTGTGTGTTCCACACACAGCGTTTAACCTTTCTTTTCATAGAGCAGTTTGGAAACACTCTGTTTGTAAAGTCTGCAAGTTGATATTTGGACCTCCTTGAGTATTTCGTTCGAAACGGGATTTCTTCATCTAGTGCTAGACAGAAGAATTCTCAGTAACTTCTTTGGGTTGCGTGTACTCAACTCACAGAGTTGAATCTTCTTTTAGACAGAACATTTTTGAAACACTCTTTTTATCGAATTTACAAGTGGAGATTTCAAGCGCTTTTCGGCCACAGGTAGAAAAGGAGATATCTTCGTATAAAAACTACAGAGAATCATGTTCAGAAACAACCTTGTGATGTGTGCGTTCCAATCACAGAGTTTAACTTTTTCCTTTCATAGAGCGGTTTGGGAACACTCTGTTTGTAATGTGTGCAAGTGGATAATTGGACCTCCTTGAGGATTTCGTTGTTAACGGGTTTTCTTCATCAAATGCTAGACAGAAGAATTCTCAGTAACTTCTTTGGTTTGCATGTATTCAACTCACAGTGTTGAACCTTCCTTTAGACAGAGCGGATTTGAAACACTCTTTTTGTGGAATTTGCAAGTGGACATTTCAAGTGCTTTGGGCCAATGGTAGAAACGGAAATATCTTCATATAAAAACTAGAGACAATCATTCTCAGAAACCACTTTGTGATGCGTTCGTTCCACTCACAGAGTTTAACCTTCGTTTTCATAGAGCAGTTTGGAAACACTCCCTTTGTAAAGCCTTCAAGTGGATATTTGGACCTCTTTGAGGATTTCATTGGAAACCGGATTTTTCAATCTAATGCGAGACACAAGATTTCTTAGTAACTTCTTTAGGTTGCGTGTTTTCAACTCACAGAGTTGAACCTTCCTTTAGACAGAGCAGATTTCAAACAATCTTTTGTGGAATTTGCAAGAGGAGATTTCAAGCCCCTTGGGGCCAATGGTAGAAAAGGAAATATCTACGTATAAAAACAATAGAGAATCATTCTCAGATACCACTTTCTGATGTGTGCGTTCCACTCACGGAGTTTAACCTTTCTGTTCATAGAGCCGTTTGGAAACACTCTGTTTGTAAAGTCTGCAAGTGGATATTTGGACATCTTTGAGGATTTCTTTGGAAAAGGGATTCCTTCATCCAATGCTAGACAGAAGAATTCTCAGTAACTTCTTTGGGTTGCGTGTATTCAACACACAGAACTGAAACTTCCTTTAGGCAGAGCACATTTGAAACACTCTTTTTGAGGAATTTGCAAGTGGAGATTTCAAGCCCCTTGGGGTCAGTGGTAGAAAAGGTAATATCTTCGAATAAAAACTAGAGAGAATCATTCTCCGAAACCACTTTGTGATGTGTGCATTCCACTCACAGAGTTTAACCTATCTTTTCACAGAGCAGTTTGGAAACACTCTGTTTGTAAAGTTGGCAGTGGATATTTGGGCCTTCTTGTGGATTTCGTTGGAAACGGGATTCCTTCATCTAATGCTAGACAGAAGAATTCTCAGTAACTTCTTTGTGTTGCGTGTTTTCAACTCACAGAGTTTAACCTTCCTCTAAGCAGAGCAGATTTGAAACACACTTTTTGTGGAATTTGAAATTGGAGATTTCAAGAGTTTTGGGGTCAAAGGTAGAAAAGGAAATATCTTCCTATAAAAACAATAGAGAATCATTCTTAGAAACCACTTTGTGATGTGTGTGTTACACTCACAGAGCCTAACATTTCCTTTCATAGAGCAGTTTGGAAACACTGTGTTTGTACCTTCTGCAAGTGGATATTTGGACCTCTTTGTGGATTTCATTGGAAACGGGATTTCTTCATCTAATGCTTGACAGGAGAATTCTCAGTAAGTTCTTTGCGTTGCGTGTATTCAGTTCACAGAGTTTAACCTTCCTTTAGACAGAGCAGCTCTGAAACACTCTTTTTTGTGGAAATTGCAAGTGGAGATTTCAAGCACATTGGGTCCAAATGTAGAAAAGGAATATCTTCGTATAAAAACTACAGAGAATCATTCTCAGAAACCATTTCGTGATGTGTGCGTTCCACTCACAGCGTTTAACCTTTCTTTTCATAGAGCAGTTCGGAAACACTCTGTTTGTAATGTCTGCAAGTGGATAAATCGACCTCTTTGAAGATTTCGTTGGTAACCGGATTTCTCCATCTAATGCTAGACAGAAAAATTCTCAGTAACTTCTTTGGGTTGCGTGTACTCAACTCACAGAGTTGAATCTTCTTTTAGACAGAACATTTTTGAAACACTCTTTTTATCGAATTTACAACTTCAGATTTCATGCGCTTTTCGGCCACAGGTAGAAAAGGAGATATCTTCGTATAAAAACTACAGAGAATCATGTTCAGAAACAACCTTGTGATGTGTGCGTTCCAATCACAGAGTTTAACTTTTTCCTTTCATAGAGCAGTTTGGGAACACTCTGTTTGTAATGTGTGCAAGTGGATAATTGGACCTCCTTGAGGATTTCGTTGTTAACGGGTTTTCTTCATCAAATGCTAGACAGAAGAATTCTCAGTAACTTCTTTGGGTTGCGTGTATTCAACTCACAGAATTGAACCTTCTTTTAGAGAGAACAGATTTGAAACATTCTTTTTGTGGAATTTACAAGTGGAGATTCCAAGCGCTTTGATGTCAAAGGAAGAAAAGGGAATATCTTCCTATAAAAACTCTAGAGAATCATTCTGAGAAACCACGTCTTTATGTGTGCGTTCCACTCATAGAGTTTAACCTTTCTTCCATGGAGCAGTTTGGAAACACTCTGTTTGTAAATTCTGCAAGAGGATATTTGGACCTCTTTGACGATTTCGTTGGAAACGGGTTTTCTTTATCTAGCGCTAGACAGAAGAATCCTCAGTAACTTCTTTGGGTTGCATGTATTCACCTCACAGAGTTGAACCTTCCTTTAGAGAGAGCAGATTTGAAACACTCTTTTGTGGGATTTGCAAGTGGAGATTTCTAGCGCATTGGGACCAATTGTATAAAAGGAAATATCTTCGTATTTAAACTAGAGAGAATCATTCTCAGAAACCACTTTGTGATCTGTGCGTTCCACTCACAGCGTTTAACCTTTCTTTTCATAGAGCAGTTGGGAAACACTCTGTAACATCTGCAAGTGGATATTTGGATCTCTTTGAGGATTTCGTTGGAGACGGGATTTCTTCATCTAATGCTAGTCAGAAGAAATCTCAGTAACTTCTTTGGGTTGCGTGTATTCCACTCATAGAGTTGAACCTTCCTTTAGAGTGAGCAGATTTGAAACACTCTTTTTGTTGAAATTGCAATTGGAGATTTCAAGCACTTTGGGGTCAACGGAAGAAAAGGAAATATCTTCGTACAAAAACTACAGAGAATCATTTTCAGAAACCACCTTGTGATGTGTGTGTTCCACACACAGCGTTTAACCTTTCTTTTCATAGAGCAGTTTGGAAACACTCTGTTTGTAAAGTCTGCAAGTTGACATTTGGACCTCCTTGAGTATTTCGTTCGAAACGGGATTTCTTCATCTAGTGCTAGACAGAAGAATTCTCAGTAACTTCTTTGGGTTGCGTGTACTCAACTCACAGAGTTGAATCTTCTTTTAGACAGAACATTTTTGAAACACTCTTTTTATCGAATTTACAAGTGGAGATTTCAAGCGCTTTTCGGCCACAGGTAGAAAAGGAGATATCTTCGTATAAAAACTACAGAGAATCATGTTCAGAAACAACCTTGTGATGTGTGCGTTCCAATCACAGAGTTTAACTTTTTCCTTTCATAGAGCGGTTTGGGAACACTCTGTTTGTAATGTGTGCAAGTGGATAATTGGACCTCCTTGAGGATTTCGTTGTTAACGGGTTTTCTTCATCAAATGCTAGACAGAAGAATTCTCAGTAACTTCTTTGGTTTGCATGTATTCAACTCACAGTGTTGAACCTTCCTTTAGACAGAGCGGATTTGAAACACTCTTTTTGTGGAATTTGCAAGTGGACATTTCAAGCGCTTTGGGCCAATGGTAGAAACGGAAATATCTTCATATAAAAACTAGAGACAATCATTCTCAGAAACCACTTTGTGATGCGTTCGTTCCACTCACAGAGTTTAACCTTCGTTTTCATAGAGCAGTTTGGAAACACTCCCTTTGTAAAGCCTTCAAGTGGATATTTGGACCTCTTTGAGGATTTCATTGGAAACCGGATTTTTCAATCTAATGCGAGACACAAGATTTCTTAGTAACTTCTTTGGGTTGCGTGTTTTCAACTCACAGAGTTGAACCTTCCTTTAGACAGAGCAGATTTCAAACAATCTTTTGTGGAATTTGCAAGAGGAGATTTCAAGCCCCTTGGGGCCAATGGTAGAAAAGGAAATATCTACGTATAAAAACAATAGAGAATCATTCTCAGATACCACTTTCTGATGTGTGCGTTCCACTCACGGAGTTTAACCTTTCTGTTCATAGAGCCGTTTGGAAACACTCTGTTTGTAAAGTCTGCAAGTGGATATTTGGACATCTTTGAGGATTTCTTTGGAAAAGGGATTCCTTCATCCAATGCTAGACAGAAGAATTCTCAGTAACTTCTTTGGGTTGCGTGCATTCAACACACAGAACTGAAACTTCCTTTAGGCAGAGCACATTTGAAACACTCTTTTTGAGGAATTTGCAAGTGGAGATTTCAAGCCCCTTGGGGTCAGTGGTAGAAAAGGTAATATCTTCGAATAAAAACTAGAGAGAATCATTCTCCGAAACCACTTTGTGATGTGTGCATTCCACTCACAGAGTTTAACCTATCTTTTCACAGAGCAGTTTGGAAACACTCTGTTTGTAAAGTCGGCAGTGGATATTTGGGCCTTCTTGTGGATTTCGTTGGAAACGGGATTCCTTCATCTAATGCTAGACAGAAGAATTCTCAGTAACTTCTTTGTGTTGCGTGTTTTCAACTCACAGAGTTTAACCTTCCTCTAAGCAGAGCAGATTTGAAACACACTTTTTGTGGAATTTGAAATTGGAGATTTCAAGAGTTTTGGGGTCAAAGGTAGAAAAGGAAATATCTTCCTATAAAAACAATAGAGAATCATTCTTAGAAACCACTTTGTGATGTGTGTGTTACACTCACAGAGCCTAACATTTCCTTTCATAGAGCAGTTTGGAAACACTGTGTTTGTACCTTCTGCAAGTGGATATTTGGACCTCTTTGTGGATTTCATTGGAAACGGGATTTCTTCATCTAATGCTTGACAGGAGAATTCTCAGTAACTTCTTTGCGTTGCGTGTATTCAGTTCACAGAGTTTAACCTTCCTTTAGACAGAGCAGCTCTGAAACACTCTTTTTTGTGGAAATTGCAAGTGGAGATTTCAAGCACATTGGGTCCAAATGTAGAAAAGGAATATCTTCGTATAAAAACTACAGAGAATCATTCTCAGAAACCATTTCGTGATGTGTGCGTTCCACTCACAGCGTTTAACCTTTCTTTTCATAGAGCAGTTCGGAAACACTCTGTTTGTAATGTCTGCAAGTGGATAAATCGACCTCTTTGAAGATTTCGTTGGTAACCGGATTTCTCCATCTAATGCTAGACAGAAAAATTCTCAGTAACTTCTTTGGGTTGCGTGTACTCAACTCACAGAGTTGAATCTTCTTTTAGACAGAACATTTTTGAAACACTCTTTTTATCGAATTTACAACTTCAGATTTCATGCGCTTTTCGGCCACAGGTAGAAAAGGAGATATCTTCGTATAAAAACTACAGAGAATCATGTTCAGAAACAACCTTGTGATGTGTGCGTTCCAATCACAGAGTTTAACTTTTTCCTTTCATAGAGCAGTTTGGGAACACTCTGTTTGTAATGTGTGCAAGTGGATAATTGGACCTCCTTGAGGATTTCGTTGTTAACGGGTTTTCTTCATCAAATGCTAGACAGAAGAATTCTCAGTAACTTCTTTGGGTTGCGTGTATTCAACTCACAGAATTGAACCTTCTTTTAGAGAGAACAGATTTGAAACATTCTTTTTGTGGAATTTACAAGTGGAGATTCCAAGCGCTTTGATGTCAAAGGAAGAAAAGGGAATATCTTCCTATAAAAACTCTAGAGAATCATTCTGAGAAACCACGTCTTTATGTGTGCGTTCCACTCATAGAGTTTAACCTTTCTTCCATGGAGCAGTTTGGAAACACTCTGTTTGTAAATTCTGCAAGAGGATATTTGGACCTCTTTGACGATTTCGTTGGAAACGGGTTTTCTTTATCTAGCGCTAGACAGAAGAATCCTCAGTAACTTCTTTGGGTTGCATGTATTCACCTCACAGAGTTGAACCTTCCTTTAGAGAGAGCAGATTTGAAACACTCTTTTGTGGAATTTGCAAGTGGAGATTTCTAGCGCATTGGGACCAATTGTATAAAAGGAAATATCTTCGTATTTAAACTAGAGAGAATCATTCTCAGAAACCACTTTGTGATCTGTGCGTTCCACTCACAGCGTTTAACCTTTCTTTTCATAGAGCAGTTGGGAAACACTCTGTAACATCTGCAAGTGGATATTTGGATCTCTTTGAGGATTTCGTTGGAGACGGGATTTCTTCATCTAATGCTAGTCAGAAGAAATCTCAGTAACTTCTTTGGGTTGCGTGTATTCCACTCATAGAGTTGAACCTTCCTTTAGAGTGAGCAGATTTGAAACACTCTTTTTGTTGAAATTGCAATTGGAGATTTCAAGCACTTTGGGGTCAACGGAAGAAAAGGAAATATCTTCGTACAAAAACTACAGAGAATCATTTTCAGAAACCACCTTGTGATGTGTGTGTTCCACACACAGCGTTTAACCTTTCTTTTCATAGAGCAGTTTGGAAACACTCTGTTTGTAAAGTCTGCAAGTTGATATTTGGACCTCCTTGAGTATTTCGTTCGAAACGGGATTTCTTCATCTAGTGCTAGACAGAAGAATTCTCAGTAACTTCTTTGGGTTGCGTGTACTCAACTCACAGAGTTGAATCTTCTTTTAGACAGAACATTTTTGAAACACTCTTTTTATCGAATTTACAAGTGGAGATTTCAAGCGCTTTTCGGCCACAGGTAGAAAAGGAGATATCTTCGTATAAAAACTACAGAGAATCATGTTCAGAAACAACCTTGTGATGTGTGTGTTCCAATCACAGAGTTTAACTTTTTCCTTTCATAGAGCGGTTTGGGAACACTCTGTTTGTAATGTGTGCAAGTGGATAATTGGACCTCCTTGAGGATTTCGTTGTTAACGGGTTTTCTTCATCAAATGCTAGACAGAAGAATTCTCAGTAACTTCTTTGGTTTGCATGTATTCAACTCACAGTGTTGAACCTTCCTTTAGACAGAGCGGATTTGAAACACTCTTTTTGTGGAATTTGCAAGTGGACATTTCAAGCGCTTTGGGCCAATGGTAGAAACGGAAATATCTTCATATAAAAACTAGAGACAATCATTCTCAGAAACCACTTTGTGATGCGTTCGTTCCACTCACAGAGTTTAACCTTCGTTTTCATAGAGCAGTTTGGAAACACTCCCTTTGTAAAGCCTTCAAGTGGATATTTGGACCTCTTTGAGGATTTCATTGGAAACCGGATTTTTCAATCTAATGCGAGACACAAGATTTCTTAGTAACTTCTTTGGGTTGCGTGTTTTCAACTCACAGAGTTGAACCTTCCTTTAGACAGAGCAGATTTCAAACAATCTTTTGTGGAATTTGCAAGAGGAGATTTCAAGCCCCTTGGGGCCAATGGTAGAAAAGGAAATATCTACGTATAAAAACAATAGAGAATCATTCTCAGATACCACTTTCTGATGTGTGCGTTCCACTCACGGAGTTTAACCTTTCTGTTCATAGAGCCGTTTGGAAACACTCTGTTTGTAAAGTCTGCAAGTGGATATTTGGACATCTTTGAGGATTTCTTTGGAAAAGGGATTCCTTCATCCAATGCTAGACAGAAGAATTCTCAGTAACTTCTTTGGGTTGCGTGCATTCAACACACAGAACTGAAACTTCCTTTAGGCAGAGCACATTTGAAACACTCTTTTTGAGGAATTTGCAAGTGGAGATTTCAAGCCCCTTGGGGTCAGTGGTAGAAAAGGTAATATCTTCGAATAAAAACTAGAGAGAATCATTCTCCGAAACCACTTTGTGATGTGTGCATTCCACTCACAGAGTTTAACCTATCTTTTCACAGAGCAGTTTGGAAACACTCTGTTTGTAAAGTCGGCAGTGGATATTTGGGCCTTCTTGTGGATTTCGTTGGAAACGGGATTCCTTCATCTAATGCTAGACAGAAGACTTCTCAGTAACTTCTTTGTGTTGCGTGTATTCAACTCACAGAGTTTAACCTTCCTCTAAACAGAGCAGATTTGAAACACACTTTTTGTGGAATTTGAAATTGGAGATTTCAAGAGTTTTGGGGTCAAAGGTAGAAAAGGAAATATCTTCCTATAAAAACAATAGAGAATCATTCTTAGAAACCACTTTGTGATGTGTGTGTTACACTCACAGAGCCTAACATTTCCTTTCATAGAGCAGTTTGGAAACACTGTGTTTGTACCTTCTGCAAGTGGATATTTGGACCTCTTTGTGGATTTCATTGGAAACGGGATTTCTTCATCTAATGCTTGACAGGAGAATTCTCAGTAACTTCTTTGCGTTGCGTGTATTCAATTCACAGAGTTTAACCTTCCTTTAGACAGAGCAGCTCTGAAACACTCTTTTTTGTGGAAATTGCAAGTGGAGATTTCAAGCACATTGGGTCCAAATGTAGAAAAGGAATATCTTCGTATAAAAACTACAGAGAATCATTCTCAGAAACCATTTCGTGATGTGTGCGTTCCACTCACAGCGTTTAACCTTTCTTTTCATAGAGCAGTTTGGAAACACTCTGTTTGTAATGTCTGCAAGTGGATAAATCGACCTCTTTGAAGATTTCGTTGGTAACCGGATTTCTTCATCTAATGCTAGACAGAAAAATTCTCAGTAACTTCTTTGGGTTGCGTGTACTCAACTCACAGAGTTGAATCTTCTTTTAGACAGAACATTTTTGAAACACTCTTTTTATCGAATTTACAAGTGGAGATTTCATGCGCTTTTCGGCCACAGGTAGAAAAGGAGATATCTTCGTATAAAAACTACAGAGAATCATGTTCAGAAACAACCTTGTGATGTGTGCGTTCCAATCACAGAGTTTAACTTTTTCCTTTCATAGAGCAGTTTGGGAACACTCTGTTTGTAATGTGTGCAAGTGGATAATTGGACCTCCTTGAGGATTTCGTTGTTAACGGGTTTTCTTCATCAAATGCTAGACAGAAGAATTCTCAGTAACTTCTTTGGGTTGCGTGTATTCAACTCACAGAATTGAATCTTCTTTTAGAGAGAACAGATTTGAAACATTCTTTTTGTGGAATTTACAAGTGGAGATTCCAAGCGCTTTGATGTCAAAGGAAGAAAAGGGAATATCTTCCTATAAAAACTCTAGAGAATCATTCTGAGAAACCACGTCTTTATGTGTGCGTTCCACTCATAGAGTTTAACCTTTCTTCCATGGAGCAGTTTGGAAACACTCTGTTTGTAAATTCTGCAAGAGGATATTTGGACCTCTTTGACGATTTCGTTGGAAACGGGTTTTCTTTATCTAGCGCTAGACAGAAGAATCCTCAGTAACTTCTTTGGGTTGCATGTATTCACCTCACAGAGTTGAACCTTCCTTTAGAGAGAGCAGATTTGAAACACTCTTTTGTGGGATTTGCAAGTGGAGATTTCTAGCGCATTGGGACCAATTGTATAAAAGGAAATATCTTCGTATTTAAACTAGAGAGAATCATTCTCAGAAACCACTTTGTGATCTGTGCGTTCCACTCACAGCGTTTAACCTTTCTTTTCATAGAGCAGTTGGGAAACACTCTGTAACATCTGCAAGTGGATATTTGGATCTCTTTGAGGATTTCGTTGGAGACGGGATTTCTTCATCTAATGCTAGTCAGAAGAAATCTCAGTAACTTCTTTGGGTTGCGTGTATTCCACTCATAGAGTTGAACCTTCCTTTAGAGTGAGCAGATTTGAAACACTCTTTTTGTTGAAATTGCAATTGGAGATTTCAAGCACTTTGGGGTCAACGGAAGAAAAGGAAATATCTTCGTACAAAAACTACAGAGAATCATTTTCAGAAACCACCTTGTGATGTGTGTGTTCCACACACAGCGTTTAACCTTTCTTTTCATAGAGCAGTTTGGAAACACTCTGTTTGTAAAGTCTGCAAGTTGATATTTGGACCTCCTTGAGTATTTCGTTCGAAACGGGATTTCTTCATCTAGTGCTAGACAGAAGAATTCTCAGTAACTTCTTTGGGTTGCGTGTACTCAACTCACAGAGTTGAATCTTCTTTTAGACAGAACATTTTTGAAACACTCTTTTTATCGAATTTACAAGTGGAGATTTCAAGCGCTTTTCGGCCACAGGTAGAAAAGGAGATATCTTCGTATAAAAACTACAGAGAATCATGTTCAGAAACAACCTTGTGATGTGTGCGTTCCAATCACAGAGTTTAACTTTTTCCTTTCATAGAGCGGTTTGGGAACACTCTGTTTGTAATGTGTGCAAGTGGATAATTGGACCTCCTTGAGGATTTCGTTGTTAACGGGTTTTCTTCATCAAATGCTAGACAGAAGAATTCTCAGTAACTTCTTTGGTTTGCATGTATTCAACTCACAGTGTTGAACCTTCCTTTAGACAGAGCGGATTTGAAACACTCTTTTTGTGGAATTTGCAAGTGGACATTTCAAGCGCTTTGGGCCAATGGTAGAAACGGAAATATCTTCATATAAAAACTAGAGACAATCATTCTCAGAAACCACTTTGTGATGCGTTCGTTCCACTCACAGAGTTTAACCTTCGTTTTCATAGAGCAGTTTGGAAACACTCCCTTTGTAAAGCCTTCAAGTGGATATTTGGACCTCTTTGAGGATTTCATTGGAAACCGGATTTTTCAATCTAATGCGAGACACAAGATTTCTTAGTAACTTCTTTAGGTTGCGTGTTTTCAACTCACAGAGTTGAACCTTCCTTTAGACAGAGCAGATTTCAAACAATCTTTTGTGGAATTTGCAAGAGGAGATTTCAAGCCCCTTGGGGCCAATGGTAGAAAAGGAAATATCTACGTATAAAAACAATAGAGAATCATTCTCAGATACCACTTTCTGATGTGTGCGTTCCACTCACGGAGTTTAACCTTTCTGTTCATAGAGCCGTTTGGAAACACTCTGTTTGTAAAGTCTGCAAGTGGATATTTGGACATCTTTGAGGATTTCTTTGGAAAAGGGATTCCTTCATCCAATGCTAGACAGAAGAATTCTCAGTAACTTCTTTGGGTTGCGTGTATTCAACACACAGAACTGAAACTTCCTTTAGGCAGAGCACATTTGAAACACTCTTTTTGAGGAATTTGCAAGTGGAGATTTCAAGCCCCTTGGGGTCAGTGGTAGAAAAGGTAATATCTTCGAATAAAAACTAGAGAGAATCATTCTCCGAAACCACTTTGTGATGTGTGCATTCCACTCACAGAGTTTAACCTATCTTTTCACAGAGCAGTTTGGAAACACTCTGTTTGTAAAGTCGGCAGTGGATATTTGGGCCTTCTTGTGGATTTCGTTGGAAACGGGATTCCTTCATCTAATGCTAGACAGAAGAATTCTCAGTAACTTCTTTGTGTTGCGTGTTTTCAACTCACAGAGTTTAACCTTCCTCTAAGCAGAGCAGATTTGAAACACACTTTTTGTGGAATTTGAAATTGGAGATTTCAAGAGTTTTGGGGTCAAAGGTAGAAAAGGAAATATCTTCCTATAAAAACAATAGAGAATCATTCTTAGAAACCACTTTGTGATGTGTGTGTTACACTCACAGAGCCTAACATTTCCTTTCATAGAGCAGTTTGGAAACACTGTGTTTGTACCTTCTGCAAGTGGATATTTGGACCTCTTTGTGGATTTCATTGGAAACGGGATTTCTTCATCTAATGCTTGACAGGAGAATTCTCAGTAACTTCTTTGCGTTGCGTGTATTCAGTTCACAGAGTTTAACCTTCCTTTAGACAGAGCAGCTCTGAAACACTCTTTTTTGTGGAAATTGCAAGTGGAGATTTCAAGCACATTGGGTCCAAATGTAGAAAAGGAATATCTTCGTATAAAAACTACAGAGAATCATTCTCAGAAACCATTTCGTGATGTGTGCGTTCCACTCACAGCGTTTAACCTTTCTTTTCATAGAGCAGTTCGGAAACACTCTGTTTGTAATGTCTGCAAGTGGATAAATCGACCTCTTTGAAGATTTCGTTGGTAACCGGATTTCTCCATCTAATGCTAGACAGAAAAATTCTCAGTAACTTCTTTGGGTTGCGTGTACTCAACTCACAGAGTTGAATCTTCTTTTAGACAGAACATTTTTGAAACACTCTTTTTATCGAATTTACAACTTCAGATTTCATGCGCTTTTCGGCCACAGGTAGAAAAGGAGATATCTTCGTATAAAAACTACAGAGAATCATGTTCAGAAACAACCTTGTGATGTGTGCGTTCCAATCACAGAGTTTAACTTTTTCCTTTCATAGAGCAGTTTGGGAACACTCTGTTTGTAATGTGTGCAAGTGGATAATTGGACCTCCTTGAGGATTTCGTTGTTAACGGGTTTTCTTCATCAAATGCTAGACAGAAGAATTCTCAGTAACTTCTTTGGGTTGCGTGTATTCAACTCACAGAATTGAACCTTCTTTTAGAGAGAACAGATTTGAAACATTCTTTTTGTGGAATTTACAAGTGGAGATTCCAAGCGCTTTGATGTCAAAGGAAGAAAAGGGAATATCTTCCTATAAAAACTCTAGAGAATCATTCTGAGAAACCACGTCTTTATGTGTGCGTTCCACTCATAGAGTTTAACCTTTCTTCCATGGAGCAGTTTGGAAACACTCTGTTTGTAAATTCTGCAAGAGGATATTTGGACCTCTTTGACGATTTCGTTGGAAACGGGTTTTCTTTATCTAGCGCTAGACAGAAGAATCCTCAGTAACTTCTTTGGGTTGCATGTATTCACCTCACAGAGTTGAACCTTCCTTTAGAGAGAGCAGATTTGAAACACTCTTTTGTGGAATTTGCAAGTGGAGATTTCTAGCGCATTGGGACCAATTGTATAAAAGGAAATATCTTCGTATTTAAACTAGAGAGAATCATTCTCAGAAACCACTTTGTGATCTGTGCGTTCCACTCACAGCGTTTAACCTTTCTTTTCATAGAGCAGTTGGGAAACACTCTGTAACATCTGCAAGTGGATATTTGGATCTCTTTGAGGATTTCGTTGGAGACGGGATTTCTTCATCTAATGCTAGTCAGAAGAAATCTCAGTAACTTCTTTGGGTTGCGTGTATTCCACTCATAGAGTTGAACCTTCCTTTAGAGTGAGCAGATTTGAAACACTCTTTTTGTTGAAATTGCAATTGGAGATTTCAAGCACTTTGGGGTCAACGGAAGAAAAGGAAATATCTTCGTACAAAAACTACAGAGAATCATTTTCAGAAACCACCTTGTGATGTGTGTGTTCCACACACAGCGTTTAACCTTTCTTTTCATAGAGCAGTTTGGAAACACTCTGTTTGTAAAGTCTGCAAGTTGATATTTGGACCTCCTTGAGTATTTCGTTCGAAACGGGATTTCTTCATCTAGTGCTAGACAGAAGAATTCTCAGTAACTTCTTTGGGTTGCGTGTACTCAACTCACAGAGTTGAATCTTCTTTTAGACAGAACATTTTTGAAACACTCTTTTTATCGAATTTACAAGTGGAGATTTCAAGCGCTTTTCGGCCACAGGTAGAAAAGGAGATATCTTCGTATAAAAACTACAGAGAATCATGTTCAGAAACAACCTTGTGATGTGTGCGTTCCAATCACAGAGTTTAACTTTTTCCTTTCATAGAGCGGTTTGGGAACACTCTGTTTGTAATGTGTGCAAGTGGATAATTGGACCTCCTTGAGGATTTCGTTGTTAACGGGTTTTCTTCATCAAATGCTAGACAGAAGAATTCTCAGTAACTTCTTTGGTTTGCATGTATTCAACTCACAGTGTTGAACCTTCCTTTAGACAGAGCGGATTTGAAACACTCTTTTTGTGGAATTTGCAAGTGGACATTTCAAGCGCTTTGGGCCAATGGTAGAAACGGAAATATCTTCATATAAAAACTAGAGACAATCATTCTCAGAAACCACTTTGTGATGCGTTCGTTCCACTCACAGAGTTTAACCTTCGTTTTCATAGAGCAGTTTGGAAACACTCCCTTTGTAAAGCCTTCAAGTGGATATTTGGACCTCTTTGAGGATTTCATTGGAAACCGGATTTTTCAATCTAATGCGAGACACAAGATTTCTTAGTAACTTCTTTGGGTTGCGTGTTTTCAACTCACAGAGTTGAACCTTCCTTTAGACAGAGCAGATTTCAAACAATCTTTTGTGGAATTTGCAAGAGGAGATTTCAAGCCCCTTGGGGCCAATGGTAGAAAAGGAAATATCTACGTATAAAAACAATAGAGAATCATTCTCAGATACCACTTTCTGATGTGTGCGTTCCACTCACGGAGTTTAACCTTTCTGTTCATAGAGCCGTTTGGAAACACTCTGTTTGTAAAGTCTGCAAGTGGATATTTGGACATCTTTGAGGATTTCTTTGGAAAAGGGATTCCTTCATCCAATGCTAGACAGAAGAATTCTCAGTAACTTCTTTGGGTTGCGTGCATTCAACACACAGAACTGAAACTTCCTTTAGGCAGAGCACATTTGAAACACTCTTTTTGAGGAATTTGCAAGTGGAGATTTCAAGCCCCTTGGGGTCAGTGGTAGAAAAGGTAATATCTTCGAATAAAAACTAGAGAGAATCATTCTCCGAAACCACTTTGTGATGTGTGCATTCCACTCACAGAGTTTAACCTATCTTTTCACAGAGCAGTTTGGAAACACTCTGTTTGTAAAGTCGGCAGTGGATATTTGGGCCTTCTTGTGGATTTCGTTGGAAACGGGATTCCTTCATCTAATGCTAGACAGAAGAATTCTCAGTAACTTCTTTGTGTTGCGTGTTTTCAACTCACAGAGTTTAACCTTCCTCTAAGCAGAGCAGATTTGAAACACACTTTTTGTGGAATTTGAAATTGGAGATTTCAAGAGTTTTGGGGTCAAAGGTAGAAAAGGAAATATCTTCCTATAAAAACAATAGAGAATCATTCTTAGAAACCACTTTGTGATGTGTGTGTTACACTCACAGAGCCTAACATTTCCTTTCATAGAGCAGTTTGGAAACACTGTGTTTGTACCTTCTGCAAGTGGATATTTGGACCTCTTTGTGGATTTCATTGGAAACGGGATTTCTTCATCTAATGCTTGACAGGAGAATTCTCAGTAACTTCTTTGCGTTGCGTGTATTCAGTTCACAGAGTTTAACCTTCCTTTAGACAGAGCAGCTCTGAAACACTCTTTTTTGTGGAAATTGCAAGTGGAGATTTCAAGCACATTGGGTCCAAATGTAGAAAAGGAATATCTTCGTATAAAAACTACAGAGAATCATTCTCAGAAACCATTTCGTGATGTGTGCGTTCCACTCACAGCGTTTAACCTTTCTTTTCATAGAGCAGTTCGGAAACACTCTGTTTGTAATGTCTGCAAGTGGATAAATCGACCTCTTTGAAGATTTCGTTGGTAACCGGATTTCTCCATCTAATGCTAGACAGAAAAATTCTCAGTAACTTCTTTGGGTTGCGTGTACTCAACTCACAGAGTTGAATCTTCTTTTAGACAGAACATTTTTGAAACACTCTTTTTATCGAATTTACAACTTCAGATTTCATGCGCTTTTCGGCCACAGGTAGAAAAGGAGATATCTTCGTATAAAAACTACAGAGAATCATGTTCAGAAACAACCTTGTGATGTGTGCGTTCCAATCACAGAGTTTAACTTTTTCCTTTCATAGAGCAGTTTGGGAACACTCTGTTTGTAATGTGTGCAAGTGGATAATTGGACCTCCTTGAGGATTTCGTTGTTAACGGGTTTTCTTCATCAAATGCTAGACAGAAGAATTCTCAGTAACTTCTTTGGGTTGCGTGTATTCAACTCACAGAATTGAACCTTCTTTTAGAGAGAACAGATTTGAAACATTCTTTTTGTGGAATTTACAAGTGGAGATTCCAAGCGCTTTGATGTCAAAGGAAGAAAAGGGAATATCTTCCTATAAAAACTCTAGAGAATCATTCTGAGAAACCACGTCTTTATGTGTGCGTTCCACTCATAGAGTTTAACCTTTCTTCCATGGAGCAGTTTGGAAACACTCTGTTTGTAAATTCTGCAAGAGGATATTTGGACCTCTTTGACGATTTCGTTGGAAACGGGTTTTCTTTATCTAGCGCTAGACAGAAGAATCCTCAGTAACTTCTTTGGGTTGCATGTATTCACCTCACAGAGTTGAACCTTCCTTTAGAGAGAGCAGATTTGAAACACTCTTTTGTGGAATTTGCAAGTGGAGATTTCTAGCGCATTGGGACCAATTGTATAAAAGGAAATATCTTCGTATTTAAACTAGAGAGAATCATTCTCAGAAACCACTTTGTGATCTGTGCGTTCCACTCACAGCGTTTAACCTTTCTTTTCATAGAGCAGTTGGGAAACACTCTGTAACATCTGCAAGTGGATATTTGGATCTCTTTGAGGATTTCGTTGGAGACGGGATTTCTTCATCTAATGCTAGTCAGAAGAAATCTCAGTAACTTCTTTGGGTTGCGTGTATTCCACTCATAGAGTTGAACCTTCCTTTAGAGTGAGCAGATTTGAAACACTCTTTTTGTTGAAATTGCAATTGGAGATTTCAAGCACTTTGGGGTCAACGGAAGAAAAGGAAATATCTTCGTACAAAAACTACAGAGAATCATTTTCAGAAACCACCTTGTGATGTGTGTGTTCCACACACAGCGTTTAACCTTTCTTTTCATAGAGCAGTTTGGAAACACTCTGTTTGTAAAGTCTGCAAGTTGATATTTGGACCTCCTTGAGTATTTCGTTCGAAACGGGATTTCTTCATCTAGTGCTAGACAGAAGAATTCTCAGTAACTTCTTTGGGTTGCGTGTACTCAACTCACAGAGTTGAATCTTCTTTTAGACAGAACATTTTTGAAACACTCTTTTTATCGAATTTACAAGTGGAGATTTCAAGCGCTTTTCGGCCACAGGTAGAAAAGGAGATATCTTCGTATAAAAACTACAGAGAATCATGTTCAGAAACAACCTTGTGATGTGTGCGTTCCAATCACAGAGTTTAACTTTTTCCTTTCATAGAGCGGTTTGGGAACACTCTGTTTGTAATGTGTGCAAGTGGATAATTGGACCTCCTTGAGGATTTCGTTGTTAACGGGTTTTCTTCATCAAATGCTAGACAGAAGAATTCTCAGTAACTTCTTTGGTTTGCATGTATTCAACTCACAGTGTTGAACCTTCCTTTAGACAGAGCGGATTTGAAACACTCTTTTTGTGGAATTTGCAAGTGGACATTTCAAGCGCTTTGGGCCAATGGTAGAAACGGAAATATCTTCATATAAAAACTAGAGACAATCATTCTCAGAAACCACTTTGTGATGCGTTCGTTCCACTCACAGAGTTTAACCTTCGTTTTCATAGAGCAGTTTGGAAACACTCCCTTTGTAAAGCCTTCAAGTGGATATTTGGACCTCTTTGAGGATTTCATTGGAAACCGGATTTTTCAATCTAATGCGAGACACAAGATTTCTTAGTAACTTCTTTGGGTTGCGTGTTTTCAACTCACAGAGTTGAACCTTCCTTTAGACAGAGCAGATTTCAAACAATCTTTTGTGGAATTTGCAAGAGGAGATTTCAAGCCCCTTGGGGCCAATGGTAGAAAAGGAAATATCTACGTATAAAAACAATAGAGAATCATTCTCAGATACCACTTTCTGATGTGTGCGTTCCACTCACGGAGTTTAACCTTTCTGTTCATAGAGCCGTTTGGAAACACTCTGTTTGTAAAGTCTGCAAGTGGATATTTGGACATCTTTGAGGATTTCTTTGGAAAAGGGATTCCTTCATCCAATGCTAGACAGAAGAATTCTCAGTAACTTCTTTGGGTTGCGTGCATTCAACACACAGAACTGAAACTTCCTTTAGGCAGAGCACATTTGAAACACTCTTTTTGAGGAATTTGCAAGTGGAGATTTCAAGCCCCTTGGGGTCAGTGGTAGAAAAGGTAATATCTTCGAATAAAAACTAGAGAGAATCATTCTCCGAAACCACTTTGTGATGTGTGCATTCCACTCACAGAGTTTAACCTATCTTTTCACAGAGCAGTTTGGAAACACTCTGTTTGTAAATTCGGCAGTGGATATTTGGGCCTTCTTGTGGATTTCGTTGGAAACGGGATTCCTTCATCTAATGCTAGACAGAAGAATTCTCAGTAACTTCTTTGTGTTGCGTGTTTTCAACTCACAGAGTTTAACCTTCCTCTAAGCAGAGCAGATTTGAAACACACTTTTTGTGGAATTTGAAATTGGAGATTTCAAGAGTTTTGGGGTCAAAGGTAGAAAAGGAAATATCTTCCTATAAAAACAATAGAGAATCATTCTTAGAAACCACTTTGTGATGTGTGTGTTACACTCACAGAGCCTAACATTTCCTTTCATAGAGCAGTTTGGAAACACTGTGTTTGTACCTTCTGCAAGTGGATATTTGGACCTCTTTGTGGATTTCATTGGAAACGGGATTTCTTCATCTAATGCTTGACAGGAGAATTCTCAGTAACTTCTTTGCGTTGCGTGTATTCAGTTCACAGAGTTTAACCTTCCTTTAGACAGAGCAGCTCTGAAACACTCTTTTTTGTGGAAATTGCAAGTGGAGATTTCAAGCACATTGGGTCCAAATGTAGAAAAGGAATATCTTCGTATAAAAACTACAGAGAATCATTCTCAGAAACCATTTCGTGATGTGTGCGTTCCACTCACAGCGTTTAACCTTTCTTTTCATAGAGCAGTTCGGAAACACTCTGTTTGTAATGTCTGCAAGTGGATAAATCGACCTCTTTGAAGATTTCGTTGGTAACCGGATTTCTTCATCTAATGCTAGACAGAAAAATTCTCAGTAACTTCTTTGGGTTGCGTGTACTCAACTCACAGAGTTGAATCTTCTTTTAGACAGAACATTTTTGAAACACTCTTTTTATCGAATTTACAACTTCAGATTTCATGCGCTTTTCGGCCACAGGTAGAAAAGGAGATATCTTCGTATAAAAACTACAGAGAATCATGTTCAGAAACAACCTTGTGATGTGTGCGTTCCAATCACAGAGTTTAACTTTTTCCTTTCATAGAGCAGTTTGGGAACACTCTGTTTGTAATGTGTGCAAGTGGATAATTGGACCTCCTTGAGGATTTCGTTGTTAACGGGTTTTCTTCATCAAATGCTAGACAGAAGAATTCTCAGTAACTTCTTTGGGTTGCGTGTATTCAACTCACAGAATTGAACCTTCTTTTAGAGAGAACAGATTTGAAACATTCTTTTTGTGGAATTTACAAGTGGAGATTCCAAGCGCTTTGATGTCAAAGGAAGAAAAGGGAATATCTTCCTATAAAAACTCTAGAGAATCATTCTGAGAAACCACGTCTTTATGTGTGCGTTCCACTCATAGAGTTTAACCTTTCTTCCATGGAGCAGTTTGGAAACACTCTGTTTGTAAATTCTGCAAGAGGATATTTGGACCTCTTTGACGATTTCGTTGGAAACGGGTTTTCTTTATCTAGCGCTAGACAGAAGAATCCTCAGTAACTTCTTTGGGTTGCATGTATTCACCTCACAGAGTTGAACCTTCCTTTAGAGAGAGCAGATTTGAAACACTCTTTTGTGGAATTTGCAAGTGGAGATTTCTAGCGCATTGGGACCAATTGTATAAAAGGAAATATCTTCGTATTTAAACTAGAGAGAATCATTCTCAGAAACCACTTTGTGATCTGTGCGTTCCACTCACAGCGTTTAACCTTTCTTTTCATAGAGCAGTTGGGAAACACTCTGTAACATCTGCAAGTGGATATTTGGATCTCTTTGAGGATTTCGTTGGAGACGGGATTTCTTCATCTAATGCTAGTCAGAAGAAATCTCAGTAACTTCTTTGGGTTGCGTGTATTCCACTCATAGAGTTGAACCTTCCTTTAGAGTGAGCAGATTTGAAACACTCTTTTTGTTGAAATTGCAATTGGAGATTTCAAGCACTTTGGGGTCAACGGAAGAAAAGGAAATATCTTCGTACAAAAACTACAGAGAATCATTTTCAGAAACCACCTTGTGATGTGTGTGTTCCACACACAGCGTTTAACCTTTCTTTTCATAGAGCAGTTTGGAAACACTCTGTTTGTAAAGTCTGCAAGTTGATATTTGGACCTCCTTGAGTATTTCGTTCGAAACGGGATTTCTTCATCTAGTGCTAGACAGAAGAATTCTCAGTAACTTCTTTGGGTTGCGTGTACTCAACTCACAGAGTTGAATCTTCTTTTAGACAGAACATTTTTGAAACACTCTTTTTATCGAATTTACAAGTGGAGATTTCAAGCGCTTTTCGGCCACAGGTAGAAAAGGAGATATCTTCGTATAAAAACTACAGAGAATCATGTTCAGAAACAACCTTGTGATGTGTGCGTTCCAATCACAGAGTTTAACTTTTTCCTTTCATAGAGCGGTTTGGGAACACTCTGTTTGTAATGTGTGCAAGTGGATAATTGGACCTCCTTGAGGATTTCGTTGTTAACGGGTTTTCTTCATCAAATGCTAGACAGAAGAATTCTCAGTAACTTCTTTGGTTTGCATGTATTCAACTCACAGTGTTGAACCTTCCTTTAGACAGAGCGGATTTGAAACACTCTTTTTGTGGAATTTGCAAGTGGACATTTCAAGCGCTTTGGGCCAATGGTAGAAACGGAAATATCTTCATATGAAAACTAGAGACAATCATTCTCAGAAACCACTTTGTGATGCGTTCGTTCCACTCACAGAGTTTAACCTTCGTTTTCATAGAGCAGTTTGGAAACACTCCCTTTGTAAAGCCTTCAAGTGGATATTTGGACCTCTTTGAGGATTTCATTGGAAACCGGATTTTTCAATCTAATGCGAGACACAAGATTTCTTAGTAACTTCTTTGGGTTGCGTGTTTTCAACTCACAGAGTTGAACCTTCCTTTAGACAGAGCAGATTTCAAACAATCTTTTGTGGAATTTGCAAGAGGAGATTTCAAGCCCCTTGGGGCCAATGGTAGAAAAGGAAATATCTACGTATAAAAACAATAGAGAATCATTCTCAGATACCACTTTCTGATGTGTGCGTTCCACTCACGGAGTTTAACCTTTCTGTTCATAGAGCCGTTTGGAAACACTCTGTTTGTAAAGTCTGCAAGTGGATATTTGGACATCTTTGAGGATTTCTTTGGAAAAGGGATTCCTTCATCCAATGCTAGACAGAAGAATTCTCAGTAACTTCTTTGGGTTGCGTGTATTCAACACACAGAACTGAAACTTCCTTTAGGCAGAGCACATTTGAAACACTCTTTTTGAGGAATTTGCAAGTGGAGATTTCAAGCCCCTTGGGGTCAGTGGTAGAAAAGGTAATATCTTCGAATAAAAACTAGAGAGAATCATTCTCCGAAACCACTTTGTGATGTGTGCATTCCACTCACAGAGTTTAACCTATCTTTTCACAGAGCAGTTTGGAAACACTCTGTTTGTAAAGTCGGCAGTGGATATTTGGGCCTTCTTGTGGATTTCGTTGGAAACGGGATTCCTTCATCTAATGCTAGACAGAAGAATTCTCAGTAACTTCTTTGTGTTGCGTGTTTTCAACTCACAGAGTTTAACCTTCCTCTAAGCAGAGCAGATTTGAAACACACTTTTTGTGGAATTTGAAATTGGAGATTTCAAGAGTTTTGGGGTCAAAGGTAGAAAAGGAAATATCTTCCTATAAAAACAATAGAGAATCATTCTTAGAAACCACTTTGTGATGTGTGTGTTACACTCACAGAGCCTAACATTTCCTTTCATAGAGCAGTTTGGAAACACTGTGTTTGTACCTTCTGCAAGTGGATATTTGGACCTCTTTGTGGATTTCATTGGAAACGGGATTTCTTCATCTAATGCTTGACAGGAGAATTCTCAGTAACTTCTTTGCGTTGCGTGTATTCAGTTCACAGAGTTTAACCTTCCTTTAGACAGAGCAGCTCTGAAACACTCTTTTTTGTGGAAATTGCAAGTGGAGATTTCAAGCACATTGGGTCCAAATGTAGAAAAGGAATATCTTCGTATAAAAACTACAGAGAATCATTCTCAGAAACCATTTCGTGATGTGTGCGTTCCACTCACAGCGTTTAACCTTTCTTTTCATAGAGCAGTTCGGAAACACTCTGTTTGTAATGTCTGCAAGTGGATAAATCGACCTCTTTGAAGATTTCGTTGGTAACCGGATTTCTCCATCTAATGCTAGACAGAAAAATTCTCAGTAACTTCTTTGGGTTGCGTGTACTCAACTCACAGAGTTGAATCTTCTTTTAGACAGAACATTTTTGAAACACTCTTTTTATCGAATTTACAACTTCAGATTTCATGCGCTTTTCGGCCACAGGTAGAAAAGGAGATATCTTCGTATAAAAACTACAGAGAATCATGTTCAGAAACAACCTTGTGATGTGTGCGTTCCAATCACAGAGTTTAACTTTTTCCTTTCATAGAGCAGTTTGGGAACACTCTGTTTGTAATGTGTGCAAGTGGATAATTGGACCTCCTTGAGGATTTCGTTGTTAACGGGTTTTCTTCATCAAATGCTAGACAGAAGAATTCTCAGTAACTTCTTTGGGTTGCGTGTATTCAACTCACAGAATTGAACCTTCTTTTAGAGAGAACAGATTTGAAACATTCTTTTTGTGGAATTTACAAGTGGAGATTCCAAGCGCTTTGATGTCAAAGGAAGAAAAGGGAATATCTTCCTATAAAAACTCTAGAGAATCATTCTGAGAAACCACGTCTTTATGTGTGCGTTCCACTCATAGAGTTTAACCTTTCTTCCATGGAGCAGTTTGGAAACACTCTGTTTGTAAATTCTGCAAGAGGATATTTGGACCTCTTTGACGATTTCGTTGGAAACGGGTTTTCTTTATCTAGCGCTAGACAGAAGAATCCTCAGTAACTTCTTTGGGTTGCATGTATTCACCTCACAGAGTTGAACCTTCCTTTAGAGAGAGCAGATTTGAAACACTCTTTTGTGGAATTTGCAAGTGGATATTTCTAGCGCATTGGGACCAATTGTATAAAAGGAAATATCTTCGTATTTAAACTAGAGAGAATCATTCTCAGAAACCACTTTGTGATCTGTGCGTTCCACTCACAGCGTTTAACCTTTCTTTTCATAGAGCAGTTGGGAAACACTCTGTAACATCTGCAAGTGGATATTTGGATCTCTTTGAGGATTTCGTTGGAGACGGGATTTCTTCATCTAATGCTAGTCAGAAGAAATCTCAGTAACTTCTTTGGGTTGCGTGTATTCCACTCATAGAGTTGAACCTTCCTTTAGAGTGAGCAGATTTGAAACACTCTTTTTGTTGAAATTGCAATTGGAGATTTCAAGCACTTTGGGGTCAACGGAAGAAAAGGAAATATCTTCGTACAAAAACTACAGAGAATCATTTTCAGAAACCACCTTGTGATGTGTGTGTTCCACACACAGCGTTTAACCTTTCTTTTCATAGAGCAGTTTGGAAACACTCTGTTTGTAAAGTCTGCAAGTTGATATTTGGACCTCCTTGAGTATTTCGTTCGAAACGGGATTTCTTCATCTAGTGCTAGACAGAAGAATTCTCAGTAACTTCTTTGGGTTGCGTGTACTCAACTCACAGAGTTGAATCTTCTTTTAGACAGAACATTTTTGAAACACTCTTTTTATCGAATTTACAAGTGGAGATTTCAAGCGCTTTTCGGCCACAGGTAGAAAAGGAGATATCTTCGTATAAAAACTACAGAGAATCATGTTCAGAAACAACCTTGTGATGTGTGCGTTCCAATCACAGAGTTTAACTTTTTCCTTTCATAGAGCGGTTTGGGAACACTCTGTTTGTAATGTGTGCAAGTGGATAATTGGACCTCCTTGAGGATTTCGTTGTTAACGGGTTTTCTTCATCAAATGCTAGACAGAAGAATTCTCAGTAACTTCTTTGGTTTGCATGTATTCAACTCACAGTGTTGAACCTTCCTTTAGACAGAGCGGATTTGAAACACTCTTTTTGTGGAATTTGCAAGTGGACATTTCAAGCGCTTTGGGCCAATGGTAGAAACGGAAATATCTTCATATAAAAACTAGAGACAATCATTCTCAGAAACCACTTTGTGATGCGTTCGTTCCACTCACAGAGTTTAACCTTCGTTTTCATAGAGCAGTTTGGAAACACTCCCTTTGTAAAGCCTTCAAGTGGATATTTGGACCTCTTTGAGGATTTCATTGGAAACCGGATTTTTCAATCTAATGCGAGACACAAGATTTCTTAGTAACTTCTTTGGGTTGCGTGTTTTCAACTCACAGAGTTGAACCTTCCTTTAGACAGAGCAGATTTCAAACAATCTTTTGTGGAATTTGCAAGAGGAGATTTCAAGCCCCTTGGGGCCAATGGTAGAAAAGGAAATATCTACGTATAAAAACAATAGAGAATCATTCTCAGATACCACTTTCTGATGTGTGCGTTCCACTCACGGAGTTTAACCTTTCTGTTCATAGAGCCGTTTGGAAACACTCTGTTTGTAAAGTCTGCAAGTGGATATTTGGACATCTTTGAGGATTTCTTTGGAAAAGGGATTCCTTCATCCAATGCTAGACAGAAGAATTCTCAGTAACTTCTTTGGGTTGCGTGTATTCAACACACAGAACTGAAACTTCCTTTAGGCAGAGCACATTTGAAACACTCTTTTTGAGGAATTTGCAAGTGGAGATTTCAAGCCCCTTGGGGTCAGTGGTAGAAAAGGTAATATCTTCGAATAAAAACTAGAGAGAATCATTCTCCGAAACCACTTTGTGATGTGTGCATTCCACTCACAGAGTTTAACCTATCTTTTCACAGAGCAGTTTGGAAACACTCTGTTTGTAAAGTCGGCAGTGGATATTTGGGCCTTCTTGTGGATTTCGTTGGAAACGGGATTCCTTCATCTAATGCTAGACAGAAGAATTCTCAGTAACTTCTTTGTGTTGCGTGTATTCAACTCACAGAGTTTAACCTTCCTCTAAGCAGAGCAGATTTGAAACACACTTTTTGTGGAATTTGAAATTGGAGATTTCAAGAGTTTTGGGGTCAAAGGTAGAAAAGGAAATATCTTCCTATAAAAACAATAGAGAATCATTCTTAGAAACCACTTTGTGATGTGTGTGTTACACTCACAGAGCCTAACATTTCCTTTCATAGAGCAGTTTGGAAACACTGTGTTTGTACCTTCTGCAAGTGGATATTTGGACCTCTTTGTGGATTTCATTGGAAACGGGATTTCTTCATCTAATGCTTGACAGGAGAATTCTCAGTAACTTCTTTGCGTTGCGTGTATTCAATTCACAGAGTTTAACCTTCCTTTAGACAGAGCAGCTCTGAAACACTCTTTTTTGTGGAAATTGCAAGTGGAGATTTCAAGCACATTGGGTCCAAATGTAGAAAAGGAATATCTTCGTATAAAAACTACAGAGAATCATTCTCAGAAACCATTTCGTGATGTGTGCGTTCCACTCACAGCGTTTAACCTTTCTTTTCATAGAGCAGTTTGGAAACACTCTGTTTGTAATGTCTGCAAGTGGATAAATCGACCTCTTTGAAGATTTCGTTGGTAACCGGATTTCTTCATCTAATGCTAGACAGAAAAATTCTCAGTAACTTCTTTGGGTTGCGTGTACTCAACTCACAGAGTTGAATCTTCTTTTAGACAGAACATTTTTGAAACACTCTTTTTATCGAATTTACAAGTGGAGATTTCATGCGCTTTTTGGCCACAGGTAGAAAAGGAGATATCTTTGTATAAAAACTACAGAGAATCATGTTCAGAAACAACCTTGTGATGTGTGCGTTCCAATCACAAAGTTTAACTTTTTCCTTTCATAGAGCAGTTTGGGAACACTCTGTTTGTAATGTGTGCAAGTGGATAATTGGACCTCCTTGAGGATTTCCTTGTTAACGGGTTTTCTTCATCAAATGCTAGACAGAAGAATTCTCAGTAACTTCTTTGGGTTGCGTGTATTCAACTCACAGAATTGAACCTTCTTTTAGAGAGAACAGATTTGAAACATTCTTTTTGTGGAATTTACAAGTGGAGATTCCAAGCGCTTTGATGTCAAAGGAAGAAACGGGAATATCTTCCTATAAAAACTCTAGAGAATCATTCTGAGAAACCACGTCTTTATGTGTGCGTTCCACTCATAGAGTTTAACCTTTCTTCCATGGAGCAGTTTGGAAACACTCTGTTTGTAAATTCTGCAAGAGGATATTTGGACCTCTTTGACGATTTCGTTGGAAACGGGTTTTCTTTATCTAGTGCTAGACAGAAGAATCCTCAGTAACTTCTTTGGGTTGCATGTATTCACCTCACAGAGTTGAACCTTCCTTTAGAGAGAGCAGATTTGAAACACTCTTTTGTGGAATTTGCAAGTGGAGATTTCTAGCGCATTGGGACCAATTGTATAAAAGGAAATATCTTCGTATTTAAACTAGAGAGAATCATTCTCAGAAACCACTTTGTGATCTGTGCGTTCCACTCACAGCGTTTAACCTTTCTTTTCATAGAGCAGTTGGGAAACACTCTGTAACATCTGCAAGTGGATATTTGGATCTCTTTGAGGATTTCGTTGGAGACGGGATTTCTTCATCTAATGCTAGTCAGAAGAAATCTCAGTAACTTCTTTGGGTTGCGTGTATTCCACTCATAGAGTTGAACCTTCCTTTAGAGTGAGCAGATTTGAAACACTCTTTTTGTTGAAATTGCAATTGGAGATTTCAAGCACTTTGGGATCAATGGAAGAAAAGGAAATATCTTCGTACAAAAACTACAGAGAACCATTTTCAGAAACCACCTTGTGATGTGTGTGTTCCACACACAGCGTTTAACCTTTCTTTTCATAGAGCAGTTTCGAAACACTCTGTTTGTAAAGTCTGCAAGTTGATATTTGGACCTCCTTGAGTATATCGTTCGAAACGGGATTTCTTCATCTAGTGCTAGACAGAAGAATTCTCAGTAACTTCTTTGGGTTGCGTGTACTCAACTCACAGAGTTGAAACTTCTTTTAGACAGAAGAGATTTGAAACATTCTTTTTATGGAATTTACAAGGGGACATTTCAAGCGCTTTGATGTCAAATGTAGAAAGGGAATATCTTCCTATAAAAAGTCAAGAGAATCTTTCTGAGAAACCAAGTTATGATGTGTGAATTCCACTCATAGATTTAAACCTTTCTTTCATAGAGCAGTTTGGAAACACTCTGTTTGCAAATTCTGCAAGTGGATAATTGGACCTCTTTGATGATTTCAATGGAAACGGGATTTCTTCATTTGTGCTAGACAGAAGAATCCTCAGTAACTACTTTGGGTTGCGTGTATTCACCTCACAGAGTTGAACCTTCCTTTATAGAGAGCAGATTTTAAAAACTGTTTTTGTGGAATTTGCAGGTGGAGATTTCAAGCAATTTGCGGCCAATGGAAGAAAAGGAAATATCTTCGTATAAAAACTACAGAGAATCATTCTCAGAAATCATTTTGTGATGTGTGCGTTCCACTCGCATAGATTAACCTTTCTTTTCATAGAGCAGTTGGGAAACACTCTGTTTGTACCGTCTGGATGTGGATATTTGGACTTCCTTGAGGATTTCGTTGTAAACGGGATTTCTTCAACTAATGCTAGACAGAAGAAATCTCAGTAACTTCTTTGGGTTGCCTGTATTCAACTCACAGAGTTGAACCCTCTTTTAGACAGAGCAGATTTGAAACACTCTTTTTGTGGAATTTACAAGTAGAGATTTCAAGCGTTTTGCTGTCAAAGGTAGAAAAGGAAATATCTTCCTATAAAAACTCCAAAGAATCATTCTCAAAAACCACGATGTGATGTGTGAGTCCCATTCATAGAGTTCAACCTTTCTCTCATGGAGCAGTTTGGAAACACTCTGTTTGTAAATTCTGCAAGTGGATATTTGGTACTCTTGAGGATTTCGTTGGAAACGGGATTTCTTCATCTAATCCTAAACAGAAGAATCCTTCGCAATTTCTTTGGGTTGCGTGTATTCAATTCACAGAGTTGAACCATCCTTCAGACAGAGCAGATTTGAAACACTCTTTTTGTGGAATTTTCAAGTGGAGATCACATGCGCTTTGGGGCCAATGGCAGAAAAGCAAATATCTTCCTATAAAAACTAGAGAGAACCATTCTCAGAAACCACCACACTGTTATGTGTGTGTTACACTCACAGCACTTAACCTTTCTTTTCAGAGAGCAGTTTGGGAACACTCCGTTTGTGACGTCTGCAAGTGGATAATTGGACCTCTTTGGGGATTTCGTTGGAAACGGGATTTCTTCATCTAATGCTACAAAGAAGAATTCTCACTAACTTCTTTGAGTTGCGCGTATTCAACTCACAGAGTTGAACCTTCTTTTAGAGAGAACAGATTTGAAACACTCCTTTTGTGGAAATTACAAGTGGAGATTTCAAGCTCTTTGATGTCAAAGGTAGAAAAGGGAATTCCTTCCTATAAAAACTCTAGAGAACGAATCTGAAAAACCACGTTTTGATGTGTGCGTTCCACTCATAGAGTTTAACCTTTCTTTCATGGAGCAGTTTGGAAACACTCTGTTTGTAAATTCTGCAATTGGATACTTGGACCTCTTTGAGGATTTCGTTGGAAACGGGATTTCCTCATCTAGTGCTTGACAGAAGAATCCTCAGTAACTTCTTTTGGTTCCGTTTATTCACCTAACAGAGTTGCGCTTTCCTTTAGAGAGAGCAGATTTGAAACACTCTTTTTGTGGAATTTGCAAGTGGAGATTTCAAGTGCTTTGGGACCAATTGTAGAAAATGAAATATCTTGGTATATAAACTAGAGAGAATCATTCTCAGAAACCACTTTGTGATGTGTGCGTTCCACTCGCAGCGTTGAACCTTTCCTTTCATAGAGCAGTTTGGAAACACTCTGTTTGTAACATCTGCAAGTAGATATTTGGACCTCTTTGAGGATATGGTTGGAAACTGGATTTCTTCATCTATTGCTAGAGAGAAGAATTCTCAGTAACTTCTTTGGGTTGTGTGTATTCAACTCACAGATTTGAACCTTCATTTAGAGAGAGCAGATTTCTAACACTCTTTTTGTGGAATTAGCAAGTGGAGATTTCAAGCGCTTTGTGGACAAATGTAGAAAAGGAAATATCTTCCAATATAAACTACAGAGAATCATTCTCAGAAACCTCTTTGTGATGTGTGCGTTCCACTCACAGCGTTTAACCTTTCTCTTCATAGAGCAGTCTCGAAACACTCTGTTTGTAAAGTCTGCAAGTTGATATCTGGACCTCCTTGCGGATTTCTATGGAAACGGTATTTCTTCATGTAATGGTAGACAGAAGAATTCTCAGTAACTTCTTTGGGTTGCGTGTACTCAACTCACAGAGTTGAACCTTCCTTTAGACAGAGAAGATTTGAAACACTCTTTTTGTGGAAATTGCAGGTGGATATTTCTAGCAATTTGCGGCCAACGGAAGAAAAGGAAATATCTTCGTAAAAGAACTACAGAGAATCATTCTCAGAAATCATTTTGTGATGTGTGCGTTCCACTCTCAGAGGTTAACCTTTCTTTTCATAGAGCACTTTGGAAACACTCTGTTTGTAACGTCTGGATGTGGATATTTGGACCTCCTTGAGGATTTCATTGTAAACTGGAGTTCTTAATCTAATGGCAGACAGAGGAATTCTCAGTAACTTCTTTGGGTTGTGTGTTTTCAACTCACAGAGTTGAACCTTCTTTTAGACAGAACAGATTTGAAACACTCTTTTTGTGGGATTTACAAGTGGAGATTTCAAGCGCTTTGCTGTCAAAGGTAGAAAAGGAAATATCTTCCTATAAAAACTCCAGAGAATCATTCTCAGAAACCACGTTGTGATGTGTGAGTTCCACTCATAGAGTTTAACCTTTCTTTCATGGAGCAGCTTGGAAATACTCTGTTTGTAAATTCTGCAAGTGGATATTTGGACCTCCTGAGGATTTCGTTGGAAACCGGATTTCTTCATCTAATGCTAGACAGAAGTATCCTCCGTAACTTCTTTGGTTTGCGTGTTTTCAACTCACAGGGTTGAACCATCCTTTAGACAGAGCAGATTTGAAACACTCTTTTTGTGGAATTTCCAAGTGGAGATTTCAAGCGCTTTGCTGTCAAAGGTAGAAAAGGAAATATCTTCCTATAAAAACTCCAAAGAATCATTCTCAAAAACCACGTTGTGATGTGTGAGTTCCACTCATAGAGTTTCACCTTTCAGTCATGGAGCAGTTTGGAAACACTCTGTTTGTAAATTCTGCAAGTGGATATTTGGTACTCTTGAGGATTTCGTTGGAAACGGGATTTCTTCATCTAATCCTAGACAGAAGATTCCTCTGTAATTTCTTTGGTTTGCGTGTTTTCAACTCACAGGGTTGAACCATCCTTTAGACAGAGCATATTTGAAACACTCTTTTTGTGGAATTTCAAAGTGGAGATCTAATGAGCTTTGGGACCAGTGGCAGAAAAGGGAATATCTTGCTATAAAAACTAGGGAGAATCTTTCTCAGAAATCACCACAATGTGATGTGTGCGTTACACTCACAGGGCTTAACCTTTCTTTTCATAGAGCGGTTTGTAAACACTCTGTTTGTAACGTCTGCAAGTGGATAATTGCAACTCTTTGAGGATTTCGTTGGAAACGGGATTTGTTCATCTAATGCTACAAAGAAGAATTCTCAGTAACTTCTTCGAGTTGCATGTATTCAACTCACAGAGTTGAACCTTCCTTTAGAGAGAGCAGATTTGAAACACTATTTTTGTCGAATTTGCAAGTGGAGATTTCCAGCGCTTTTCGACCACAGGTAGAAAAGGAAATATCTTCATATATAAAATTGAGAGAATCATTCACAGAAACCACTTTGTGGTGTGTGCGTTCCCCTCACAGAGTTTAACCTTTCTTTTCATAGAGCAGTTTGGAATCTCTCTGTGTGTAACGTCTGCACTTGGATAATTGGACCTCCTTGAGGATTTCGTTGCAAACGGGATTTCTTCATCTCATGCTAGACACAAGAAATCTCAGTAACTTCTTTGAGTTGCATGTATTCAACTGATAGAGTTGAACCTTCCTTTAGAAAGAGCAGATTTGAAACACTCTTTTTGTGGAAATTGCAAGAGGAGATTTCAAGCACTTTGGGGCCAATGGAAGAAAAGGAAATATCTTCGTACAAAAACTACACAGAATCATTCTCAGAAACCATTTTGTGAAGTGTGTGTTCCACTCACAGCGTTTAACCTTTCCTTTCAGAGAGCAGTTTGGAAGCACTCTGTTTGTAACGTCTGCAAGTGGATAATTGGACCTCTTTGAGGATTTCGTTGGAAACGGGATTTCTTCATCGAATGCTAGGCAGAAGAATTCTCAGTAACTTCTTTGAGTTGCGTGTATTCAACTCACAGAGTTGAATCTTCTTTCAGACAGAACAGATTTGAAATACTCTTTTAATCGAATTTGCAAGTGGAGATTTCAAGCGCTTTTTGGCCACAGGTAGAAAAGGAAATATCTTCTTATAAAAACTGCAGAGAATCATTTTCAGAAACCACCTTGTAATGCGTGCGTTCCACTCACAGAGTTTAACTTTTCTTTTCATAGTGCAGTTTGGAAATAATCTGTAAATTCTGCAAGTGGATATTTGGACCTCTTGAGGATTTCGTTGAAAACGGGATTTCTTCATCTAATGCTAGACAGAAGAATCCTCAGAAACTTCTTTGTGTTGCGTGTATTCAACTTACAGAGGTGAACCATCCTTTAGACAGAGCAGATTTGAAACACTCTTAATGTGGAATTTGGAAGTGGAGATCTCATGCGCTTTGGGGCCAACGGCAGAAAAGGAAATATCTTCCTATAAAAACTAGATAGAATCATTCTCAGAAACCACCACATTGTGATGTGTGCGTTCCACTCACAGCTCTTAACCTTTCTTTTCATAGAGCGGTTTGGAAACACTCTGTTTGTAACGTCTGCAAGTGGATAATTGGACCTCTTTCAGGATTTCGTTGGAAACGGGATTTCTTCATCTAATGCTACAAAGAAGAATTCTCAGTAACTTCTTTGGGTTGCGTGTATTCAACTCACAGAGTTGAACCTTCTTTTAGACAGAACAGATTTGAAACACTCCTTTTGTGGAATTTACAAGTGGAGATTTCAAGCGTTTTGATGTCAAAGGTAGAAAAGGGAATACCTGCCTATAAAAACTCTAGAGAATCATTCTGAGAAACCACGTTTTGATGTGTGCGTTCCACTCATAGAGTTTAACCTTTCTTTTCAGTTAGCAGTTTGGAAACACTCTATTTGTAAATTCTGCAAGTGGATACTTGGACGTCTTTGAGGATTTCATTGGAAACGCGATTTCTTCATCTAGTGCTAGACAGAAGAATCCTCAGTAACTTCTTTGGGTTTCGTGTACTCACCTCACAGAGTTGAACCTTCCTTTAGAGAGAGCAGATTTGAAACACTCTTTTTGAGGAATTTGCAAGTGGAGATTTCAAGCGCTTTGGGGCCAATGGAAGAAATGGAAATATCTTCGTATAAAAACTACAGAGAATCATTCTCAGAAACCATTTTGTGATGTTTGCATTCCACTCAAAACGTTTAACCTTTCTTTTCATAGAGCAGTTTGGAAACACTCTGTTTGTAGCGTCTGCAAGTGGATAATTGGACCTCTTTGAGGATTTCGTTGGTAACGGGATTTCTTCATCTAATGCTAGACAGAAAAATTCTCAGTAACTTCTTTGAGTTGCGTGTATTCAACTCACAGAGTTGAATCTTCTTTTAGACAGAACAGATTTGAAACACTCTTTTTATCGAATTTACAAGTGGAGATTTCAAGCGCTTTTCAGCCACAGGTAGAAAAGGAAATATCTTCGCATAAAAACTACAGAGAATCATATTCAGAAACCACCTTGTGATGTGTGCGTTCCACTCACAGAGTTTAACTTTTCTTTTCATAGAGCAGTTTGGAAACACTCTGTTTGTAACGTCTGCAAGCCTATAATTGGACCTCCTTGAGGATTTCGTTGTAAATGCGATTTCTTCATCTAATGCTAGACAGAAGAATTCTCAGTAGCTTCTTTGGGTTGCGTGTATACAACTCACAGAGTTGAAACTTCTTTTAGACAGAACAGAATTGAAACACTTTTTCTGTGGAATTTACAAGTGGAGATTACACGCGCTTTGATGTCAAAGGTAGAAAAGGGAATATCTTCCTATAAAAACTGCAGAGAATCATTCTCAGAAACCAAGTTATGATGTGTGAGTTCCACTCATAGATTTAAACCTTTCTTTCATAGAGCAGTTTGGAAACACTCTGTTTGTAAATTCTGCAAGTGGATAATTGGACCTCTTTGAGGATTTCAATGGAAACGGGATTTCTTCATTTGTGCTAGACAGAAGAATCCTCAGTAACTACTTTGGGTTGCGTGTATTCACCTCACAGAGTTCAACCTTCCTTTAGAGAGAGCAGATTATAAACACTGTTTTTGTGGAATTTGCAGGTGGAGATTTCAAGCAACTTGCGGCCAATGGAAGAAAAGGAAATATCTTCGTATAAAAACTAGAGAGAATCATTCTCAGAAATCATTTTGTGATGTGTTCGTTCCACTCGCATAGATTAACCTTTCTTTTCATAGAGCAGTTTGGAAACACTCTGTTTGTAACGTCTGGATGTGGATATTTGGACCTCCTTGAGGATTTTGTTGTCAACGGGATTTCTTCAACTAATGCTCGACAGAAGAATTCTCAGTAACTTCTTTGTGTTGCTTGTATTCAACTCAGAGTGTTGAACCTTCTTTTAGACAGAGCAGATTTGAAACACTCTTTTTGTGGAATTTACAAGTGGAGATTTCAAGCGCTTTGCTGTCAAAGGTAGAAAAGGAAATATCTTCCTATAAAAACTCCAAAGAATCATTCTCAAAAACCACGTTGTGATGTGTGCATTCCACTCACAGCGTTTAACCTTTCTTTTCAGAGAGCAGTTTGGAAACACTCTGTAAATTCTGCAAGTGGATATTTGGTACTCTTGAGGATTTCGTTGGAAACGGGATTTCTTCATCTAATGCTACAAAGAAGTATTCTCAGTAACTTCTTTGATTTGCGCGTATTCAACTCACAGGGTTGAACCGTCCTTTAGAGAGAGCAGATTTGAAACACTCTTTTTATCCAATTTGCAACTGGAGATTTCCAGCGCTTTTCATCCCCTGGTAGAAAAGGAAATAACTTCATATATAAACTTGAGATAATCATTCTCAGAAACAACTTTGTGTTGTGAGCATTCCACTCACAGAGTTTAACCTTTCTTTGCATAGAGCAGTTTGGAAACTCTCTGTGTGTATCATCTGCAAGTGGATAATTGGACCTCCTTGAGGATTTCGTTGTAAATGGGTTTTCTTCATCTAATGCTAGACAGAAGAAATCTCAGAAACTTCGTTGAGTTGCTTGTATTCAACAAATAGAGTTGAACCTTCCTTTAGACAGAGCAGATTTGAAACACCCTTTTTGTGGAAATTGGAAGTGGAGATTTCAAGCACTTTGGGGCCAACGGAAGAAAAGGAAATATCTTCGTATAAAAACTAGAGAGAATCATTGTCAGAAACCACCACATGGTGATGTGTGCGTTCCACTCACAGCGTTTAACCTTTCTTTTCAGAGAGCAGTTTGGAAACACTCCGTTTGTGACGTCTGCAAGTGGATAATTGGACCTCTTTGAGGATTTCGTAGGAAACGGGATTTCTTCATTTAATGCTAGACAGAAGAATTCTCAGTAACTTCTTTGGGTTGCGTGTATTCAACTCACGGAGTTGAATCTTCTTTTAGACAGAACAGATTTGAAACTCTCTTTTTATCGAATTTACAAGTGGAGATTTCAAGTGCTTTTCGACCACAGGTAGAAAGGGAAATATCTTCGTATAAAAACTCCAGAGAATCATTTTCAGAAACCACCTTGTGATGTCTGCGTTCCACTCACAGAGCTTAACCTTTCTATTCATAGAGCAGTTTGGAAACACCCTGTAACGTCTGCAAGTGGATATTTGGACCTCTTTGAGGATTTCGTTGGAAACGGGATTTCTTCATCTAATGCTAGACAGAAGAAATCTCAGTAACTTCTTTGGGTTGCGTGTATTCAACTCATAGAGTTGAACCTTCCTTTAGACAGAGCAGATTTGAAATACTCTTTTTGTGAAAATTGCAAGTGGAGATTTCAAGCAATTTGGGGCCAATGAAAGAAATGGAAATGTCTTCGTATAAAAACTACAGAGAATCATTCTCAGAAACCATTTTGTGATGTTTGCATTCCACTAAAAACGTTTAACCTTTCTTTTCATAGAGCAGTTTGGAAACACTCTGTTTGTAGCGTCTGCAAGTGGATAATTGGACCTCTTTGAGGATTTCGTTGGTAACGGGATTTCTTCATCTAATGCTAGACAGAAAAATTCTCAGTAACTTCTTAGAGTTGTGTGTATTCAACTCACAGAGTTGAAACTTCTTTTAGACAGAACAGAATTGAAACACTTTTTCTGTGGAATTTACAAGTGGAGATTACACGCGCTTTTATGTCAAAGGTAGAAAAGGGAATATCTTCCTATAAAAACTGCAGAGAATCATTCTCAGAAACCAAGTTATGATGTGTGAGTTCCACTCATAGATTTAAACCTTTCTTTCATAGAGCAGTTTGGAAACACTCTGTTTGTAAATTCTGCAAGTGGATAATTGGACCTCTTTGAGGATTTCAATGGAAACGGGATTTCTTCATTTGTACTAGACAAAAGAATCCTCAGTAACTACTTTAGATTGCGTGTATTCACCTCACAGAGTTGAACCTTCCTTTAGAGAGAGCAGATTTTAAACACTGTTTTTGTGGAATTTGCAGGTGGAGATTTCAAGCAATTTGCGGCCAATGGAAGAAAAGGAAATATCTTCGTATAAAAACTACAGAGAATCATTCTCAGAAATCATTTTGTGATGTGTGCGTTCCACTCGCATAGATTAACCTTTCTTTTCATAGAGCAGTTTGGTAACACTCTGTTTGTAACGTCTGGATGTGGATATTTGGACCTCCTTGAGGATTTCGTTGTAAACGGGATTTCTTCAACTAATGCTAGACAGAAGAATTCTCAGTAACTTCTTTGGGTTGCCTGTATTCAACTCACAGAGTTGAACCCTCTTTTAGACAGAGCAGATTTGAAACACTCTTTTTGTGGAATTTACAAGTAGAGATTTCAAGCGTTTTGCTGTCAAAGGTAGAAAAGGAAATATCTTCCTATAAAAACTCCAAAGAATCATTCTCAAAAACCACGATGTGATGTGTGAGTCCCATTCATAGAGTTCAACCTTTCTCTCATGGAGCAGTTTGGAAACACTCTGTTTGTAAATTCTGCAAGTGGATATTTGGTACTCTTGAGGATTTCGTTGGAAACGGGATTTCTTCATCTAATCCTAAACAGAAGAATCCTTCGCAATTTCTTTGGGTTGCGTGTATTCAATTCACAGAGTTGAACCATCCTTCAGACAGAGCAGATTTGAAACACTCTTTTTGTGGAATTTTCAAGTGGAGATCACATGCGCTTTGGGGCCAATGGCAGAAAAGCAAATATCTTCCTATAAAAACTAGAGAGAACCATTCTCAGAAACCACCACACTGTTATGTGTGTGTTACACTCACAGCACTTAACCTTTCTTTTCAGAGAGCAGTTTGGGAACACTCCGTTTGTGACGTCTGCAAGTGGATAATTGGACCTCTTTGGGGATTTCGTTGGAAACGGGATTTCTTCATCTAATGCTACAAAGAAGAATTCTCACTAACTTCTTTGAGTTGCGCGTATTCAACTCACAGAGTTGAACCTTCTTTTAGAGAGAACAGATTTGAAACACTCCTTTTGTGGAAATTACAAGTGGAGATTTCAAGCTCTTTGATGTCAAAGGTAGAAAAGGGAATTCCTTCCTATAAAAACTCTAGAGAACGAATCTGAAAAACCACGTTTTGATGTGTGCGTTCCACTCATAGAGTTTAACCTTTCTTTCATGGAGCAGTTTGGAAACACTCTGTTTGTAAATTCTGCAATTGGATACTTGGACCTCTTTGAGGATTTCGTTGGAAACGGGATTTCCTCATCTAGTGCTTGACAGAAGAATCCTCAGTAACTTCTTTTGGTTCCGTTTATTCACCTAACAGAGTTGCGCTTTCCTTTAGAGAGAGCAGATTTGAAACACTCTTTTTGTGGAATTTGCAAGTGGAGATTTCAAGTGCTTTGGGACCAATTGTAGAAAATGAAATATCTTGGTATATAAACTAGAGAGAATCATTCTCAGAAACCACTTTGTGATGTGTGCGTTCCACTCGCAGCGTTGAACCTTTCCTTTCATAGAGCAGTTTGGAAACACTCTGTTTGTAACATCTGCAAGTAGATATTTGGACCTCTTTGAGGATATGGTTGGAAACTGGATTTCTTCATCTATTGCTAGAGAGAAGAATTCTCAGTAACTTCTTTGGGTTGTGTGTATTCAACTCACAGATTTGAACCTTCATTTAGAGAGAGCAGATTTCTAACACTCTTTTTGTGGAATTAGCAAGTGGAGATTTCAAGCGCTTTGTGGACAAATGTAGAAAAGGAAATATCTTCCAATATAAACTACAGAGAATCATTCTCAGAAACCTCTTTGTGATGTGTGCGTTCCACTCACAGCGTTTAACCTTTCTCTTCATAGAGCAGTCTCGAAACACTCTGTTTGTAAAGTCTGCAAGTTGATATCTGGACCTCCTTGCGGATTTCTATGGAAACGGTATTTCTTCATGTAATGGTAGACAGAAGAATTCTCAGTAACTTCTTTGGGTTGCGTGTACTCAACTCACAGAGTTGAACCTTCCTTTAGACAGAGAAGATTTGAAACACTCTTTTTGTGGAAATTGCAGGTGGATATTTCTAGCAATTTGCGGCCAACGGAAGAAAAGGAAATATCTTCGTAAAAGAACTACAGAGAATCATTCTCAGAAATCATTTTGTGATGTGTGCGTTCCACTCTCAGAGGTTAACCTTTCTTTTCATAGAGCACTTTGGAAACACTCTGTTTGTAACGTCTGGATGTGGATATTTGGACCTCCTTGAGGATTTCATTGTAAACTGGAGTTCTTAATCTAATGGCAGACAGAGGAATTCTCAGTAACTTCTTTGGGTTGTGTGTTTTCAACTCACAGAGTTGAACCTTCTTTTAGACAGAACAGATTTGAAACACTCTTTTTGTGGGATTTACAAGTGGAGATTTCAAGCGCTTTGCTGTCAAAGGTAGAAAAGGAAATATCTTCCTATAAAAACTCCAGAGAATCATTCTCAGAAACCACGTTGTGATGTGTGAGTTCCACTCATAGAGTTTAACCTTTCTTTCATGGAGCAGCTTGGAAATACTCTGTTTGTAAATTCTGCAAGTGGATATTTGGACCTCCTGAGGATTTCGTTGGAAACCGGATTTCTTCATCTAATGCTAGACAGAAGTATCCTCCGTAACTTCTTTGGTTTGCGTGTTTTCAACTCACAGGGTTGAACCATCCTTTAGACAGAGCAGATTTGAAACACTCTTTTTGTGGAATTTCCAAGTGGAGATTTCAAGCGCTTTGCTGTCAAAGGTAGAAAAGGAAATATCTTCCTATAAAAACTCCAAAGAATCATTCTCAAAAACCACGTTGTGATGTGTGAGTTCCACTCATAGAGTTTCACCTTTCAGTCATGGAGCAGTTTGGAAACACTCTGTTTGTAAATTCTGCAAGTGGATATTTGGTACTCTTGAGGATTTCGTTGGAAACGGGATTTCTTCATCTAATCCTAGACAGAAGATTCCTCTGTAATTTCTTTGGTTTGCGTGTTTTCAACTCACAGGGTTGAACCATCCTTTAGACAGAGCATATTTGAAACACTCTTTTTGTGGAATTTCAAAGTGGAGATCTAATGAGCTTTGGGACCAGTGGCAGAAAAGGGAATATCTTGCTATAAAAACTAGGGAGAATCTTTCTCAGAAATCACCACAATGTGATGTGTGCGTTACACTCACAGGGCTTAACCTTTCTTTTCATAGAGCGGTTTGTAAACACTCTGTTTGTAACGTCTGCAAGTGGATAATTGCAACTCTTTGAGGATTTCGTTGGAAACGGGATTTGTTCATCTAATGCTACAAAGAAGAATTCTCAGTAACTTCTTCGAGTTGCGTGTATTCAACTCACAGAGTTGAACCTTCCTTTAGAGAGAGCAGATTTGAAACACTATTTTTGTCGAATTTGCAAGTGGAGATTTCCAGCGCTTTTCGACCACAGGTAGAAAAGGAAATATCTTCATATATAAAATTGAGAGAATCATTCACAGAAACCACTTTGTGGTGTGTGCGTTCCCCTCACAGAGTTTAACCTTTCTTTTCATAGAGCAGTTTGGAATCTCTCTGTGTGTAACGTCTGCACTTGGATAATTGGACCTCCTTGAGGATTTCGTTGCAAACGGGATTTCTTCATCTCATGCTAGACACAAGAAATCTCAGTAACTTCTTTGAGTTGCATGTATTCAACTGATAGAGTTGAACCTTCCTTTAGAAAGAGCAGATTTGAAACACTCTTTTTGTGGAAATTGCAAGAGGAGATTTCAAGCACTTTGGGGCCAATGGAAGAAAAGGAAATATCTTCGTACAAAAACTACACAGAATCATTCTCAGAAACCATTTTGTGAAGTGTGTGTTCCACTCACAGCGTTTAACCTTTCCTTTCAGAGAGCAGTTTGGAAGCACTCTGTTTGTAACGTCTGCAAGTGGATAATTGGACCTCTTTGAGGATTTCGTTGGAAACGGGATTTCTTCATCGAATGCTAGGCAGAAGAATTCTCAGTAACTTCTTTGAGTTGCGTGTATTCAACTCACAGAGTTGAATCTTCTTTCAGACAGAACAGATTTGAAATACTCTTTTAATCGAATTTGCAAGTGGAGATTTCAAGCGCTTTTTGGCCACAGGTAGAAAAGGAAATATCTTCTTATAAAAACTGCAGAGAATCATTTTCAGAAACCACCTTGTAATGCGTGCGTTCCACTCACAGAGTTTAACTTTTCTTTTCATAGTGCAGTTTGGAAATAATCTGTAAATTCTGCAAGTGGATATTTGGACCTCTTGAGGATTTCGTTGAAAACGGGATTTCTTCATCTAATGCTAGACAGAAGAATCCTCAGAAACTTCTTTGTGTTGCGTGTATTCAACTTACAGAGGTGAACCATCCTTTAGACAGAGCAGATTTGAAACACTCTTAATGTGGAATTTGGAAGTGGAGATCTCATGCGCTTTGGGGCCAACGGCAGAAAAGGAAATATCTTCCTATAAAAACTAGATAGAATCATTCTCAGAAACCACCACATTGTGATGTGTGCGTTCCACTCACAGCTCTTAACCTTTCTTTTCATAGAGCGGTTTGGAAACACTCTGTTTGTAACGTCTGCAAGTGGATAATTGGACCTCTTTCAGGATTTCGTTGGAAACGGGATTTCTTCATCTAATGCTACAAAGAAGAATTCTCAGTAACTTCTTTGGGTTGCGTGTATTCAACTCACAGAGTTGAACCTTCTTTTAGACAGAACAGATTTGAAACACTCCTTTTGTGGAATTTACAAGTGGAGATTTCAAGCGTTTTGATGTCAAAGGTAGAAAAGGGAATACCTGCCTATAAAAACTCTAGAGAATCATTCTGAGAAACCACGTTTTGATGTGTGCGTTCCACTCATAGAGTTTAACCTTTCTTTTCAGTTAGCAGTTTGGAAACACTCTATTTGTAAATTCTGCAAGTGGATACTTGGACGTCTTTGAGGATTTCATTGGAAACGCGATTTCTTCATCTAGTGCTAGACAGAAGAATCCTCAGTAACTTCTTTGGGTTTCGTGTACTCACCTCACAGAGTTGAACCTTCCTTTAGAGAGAGCAGATTTGAAACACTCTTTTTGAGGAATTTGCAAGTGGAGATTTCAAGCGCTTTGGGGCCAATGGAAGAAATGGAAATATCTTCGTATAAAAACTACAGAGAATCATTCTCAGAAACCATTTTGTGATGTTTGCATTCCACTCAAAACGTTTAACCTTTCTTTTCATAGAGCAGTTTGGAAACACTCTGTTTGTAGCGTCTGCAAGTGGATAATTGGACCTCTTTGAGGATTTCGTTGGTAACGGGATTTCTTCATCTAATGCTAGACAGAAAAATTCTCAGTAACTTCTTTGAGTTGCGTGTATTCAACTCACAGAGTTGAATCTTCTTTTAGACAGAACAGATTTGAAACACTCTTTTTATCGAATTTACAAGTGGAGATTTCAAGCGCTTTTCAGCCACAGGTAGAAAAGGAAATATCTTCGCATAAAAACTACAGAGAATCATATTCAGAAACCACCTTGTGATGTGTGCGTTCCACTCACAGAGTTTAACTTTTCTTTTCATAGAGCAGTTTGGAAACACTCTGTTTGTAACGTCTGCAAGCCTATAATTGGACCTCCTTGAGGATTTCGTTGTAAATGCGATTTCTTCATCTAATGCTAGACAGAAGAATTCTCAGTAGCTTCTTTGGGTTGCGTGTATACAACTCACAGAGTTGAAACTTCTTTTAGACAGAACAGAATTGAAACACTTTTTCTGTGGAATTTACAAGTGGAGATTACACGCGCTTTGATGTCAAAGGTAGAAAAGGGAATATCTTCCTATAAAAACTGCAGAGAATCATTCTCAGAAACCAAGTTATGATGTGTGAGTTCCACTCATAGATTTAAACCTTTCTTTCATAGAGCAGTTTGGAAACACTCTGTTTGTAAATTCTGCAAGTGGATAATTGGACCTCTTTGAGGATTTCAATGGAAACGGGATTTCTTCATTTGTGCTAGACAGAAGAATCCTCAGTAACTACTTTGGGTTGCGTGTATTCACCTCACAGAGTTCAACCTTCCTTTAGAGAGAGCAGATTATAAACACTGTTTTTGTGGAATTTGCAGGTGGAGATTTCAAGCAACTTGCGGCCAATGGAAGAAAAGGAAATATCTTCGTATAAAAACTAGAGAGAATCATTCTCAGAAATCATTTTGTGATGTGTTCGTTCCACTCGCATAGATTAACCTTTCTTTTCATAGAGCAGTTTGGAAACACTCTGTTTGTAACGTCTGGATGTGGATATTTGGACCTCCTTGAGGATTTTGTTGTCAACGGGATTTCTTCAACTAATGCTCGACAGAAGAATTCTCAGTAACTTCTTTGTGTTGCTTGTATTCAACTCAGAGTGTTGAACCTTCTTTTAGACAGAGCAGATTTGAAACACTCTTTTTGTGGAATTTACAAGTGGAGATTTCAAGCGCTTTGCTGTCAAAGGTAGAAAAGGAAATATCTTCCTATAAAAACTCCAAAGAATCATTCTCAAAAACCACGTTGTGATGTGTGCATTCCACTCACAGCGTTTAACCTTTCTTTTCAGAGAGCAGTTTGGAAACACTCTGTAAATTCTGCAAGTGGATATTTGGTACTCTTGAGGATTTCGTTGGAAACGGGATTTCTTCATCTAATGCTACAAAGAAGTATTCTCAGTAACTTCTTTGATTTGCGCGTATTCAACTCACAGGGTTGAACCGTCCTTTAGAGAGAGCAGATTTGAAACACTCTTTTTATCCAATTTGCAACTGGAGATTTCCAGCGCTTTTCATCCCCTGGTAGAAAAGGAAATAACTTCATATATAAACTTGAGATAATCATTCTCAGAAACAACTTTGTGTTGTGAGCATTCCACTCACAGAGTTTAACCTTTCTTTGCATAGAGCAGTTTGGAAACTCTCTGTGTGTATCATCTGCAAGTGGATAATTGGACCTCCTTGAGGATTTCGTTGTAAATGGGTTTTCTTCATCTAATGCTAGACAGAAGAAATCTCAGAAACTTCGTTGAGTTGCTTGTATTCAACAAATAGAGTTGAACCTTCCTTTAGACAGAGCAGATTTGAAACACCCTTTTTGTGGAAATTGGAAGTGGAGATTTCAAGCACTTTGGGGCCAACGGAAGAAAAGGAAATATCTTCGTATAAAAACTAGAGAGAATCATTGTCAGAAACCACCACATGGTGATGTGTGCGTTCCACTCACAGCGTTTAACCTTTCTTTTCAGAGAGCAGTTTGGAAACACTCCGTTTGTGACGTCTGCAAGTGGATAATTGGACCTCTTTGAGGATTTCGTAGGAAACGGGATTTCTTCATTTAATGCTAGACAGAAGAATTCTCAGTAACTTCTTTGGGTTGCGTGTATTCAACTCACGGAGTTGAATCTTCTTTTAGACAGAACAGATTTGAAACTCTCTTTTTATCGAATTTACAAGTGGAGATTTCAAGTGCTTTTCGACCACAGGTAGAAAGGGAAATATCTTCGTATAAAAACTCCAGAGAATCATTTTCAGAAACCACCTTGTGATGTCTGCGTTCCACTCACAGAGCTTAACCTTTCTATTCATAGAGCAGTTTGGAAACACCCTGTAACGTCTGCAAGTGGATATTTGGACCTCTTTGAGGATTTCGTTGGAAACGGGATTTCTTCATCTAATGCTAGACAGAAGAAATCTCAGTAACTTCTTTGGGTTGCGTGTATTCAACTCATAGAGTTGAACCTTCCTTTAGACAGAGCAGATTTGAAATACTCTTTTTGTGAAAATTGCAAGTGGAGATTTCAAGCAATTTGGGGCCAATGAAAGAAATGGAAATGTCTTCGTATAAAAACTACAGAGAATCATTCTCAGAAACCATTTTGTGATGTTTGCATTCCACTAAAAACGTTTAACCTTTCTTTTCATAGAGCAGTTTGGAAACACTCTGTTTGTAGCGTCTGCAAGTGGATAATTGGACCTCTTTGAGGATTTCGTTGGTAACGGGATTTCTTCATCTAATGCTAGACAGAAAAATTCTCAGTAACTTCTTTGAGTTGTGTGTATTCAACTCACAGAGTTGAAACTTCTTTTAGACAGAACAGAATTGAAACACTTTTTCTGTGGAATTTACAAGTGGAGATTACACGCGCTTTTATGTCAAAGGTAGAAAAGGGAATATCTTCCTATAAAAACTGCAGAGAATCATTCTCAGAAACCAAGTTATGATGTGTGAGTTCCACTCATAGATTTAAACCTTTCTTTCATAGAGCAGTTTGGAAACACTCTGTTTGTAAATTCTGCAAGTGGATAATTGGACCTCTTTGAGGATTTCAATGGAAACGGGATTTCTTCATATGTACTAGACAAAAGAATCCTCAGTAACTACTTTAGATTGCGTGTATTCACCTCACAGAGTTGAACCTTCCTTTAGAGAGAGCAGATTTTAAACACTGTTTTTGTGGAATTTGCAGGTGGAGATTTCAAGCAATTTGCGGCCAATGGAAGAAAAGGAAATATCTTCGTATAAAAACTACAGAGAATCATTCTCAGAAATCATTTTGTGATGTGTGCGTTCCACTCGCATAGATTAACCTTTCTTTTCATAGAGCAGTTTGGTAACACTCTGTTTGTAACGTCTGGATGTGGATATTTGGACCTCCTTGAGGATTTCGTTGTAAACGGGATTTCTTCAACTAATGCTAGACAGAAGAATTCTCAGTAACTTCTTTGGGTTGCTTGTATTCAACTCACAGAGTTGAACCTTCTTTTAGACAGAGCAGATTTGAAACACTCTTTTTGTGGAATTTACAAGTGGAGATTTCAAGCGCTTTGCTGTCAATGGTAGAAAAGGAAATATCTTCCTATAAAAACTCCAAAGAATCATTCTCAAAAACCACGTTGTGATGTGTGAGTTCCACTCATAGAGTTCAACCTTTCTCTCATGGAGCAGTTTGGAAACACTCTGTTTGCAAATTCTGCAAGTGGATATTTGGTACTCTCGAGGATTTCGTTGGAAACGGGATTTCTTCATCTAATCCTAGAGAGAAGAATCCTCCGCAATTTCTTTGGGTTGCATGTATTCAATTCACAGAGTTGAACCATCCTTTAGACAGAGCAGATTTGAAACACTCTTTTTGTGGAATTTTCAAGTGGAGATCTCATGCGCTTTGGGGCCAATGGCAGAAAAGGAAATATCTTCCTATAAAAACTAGAGAGAACCATTCTCAGAAACCACCACACTGTTATGTGTGTGTTACACTCACAGCGCTTAACCTTTCTTTTCAGAGAGCAGTTTGGAAACACTCCGTTTGTAACGTCTGCAAGTGGATAATTGGACCTCTTTGAGGATTTCGTTGGAAACGGGATTTCTTCATCTAATGCTACAAAGAAGAATTCTCAGTAACTTCTTTGAGTTGCGCATATTCAACTCACAGAGTTGAACCTTCTTTTAGACAGAACAGATTGGAAACACTCCTTTTGTGGAACTTACAAGTGGAGATTTCAAGCCCTTTGATGTCAAAGGTAGAAAAGGGAATACCTTCCTATAAAAACTCTAGAGAACCAATCTGAAAAACCACGTTTTGATGTGTGCGTTCTACTCATAGAGTTTAACCTTTCTTTCATGGAGCAGTTTGGAAACACTCTGTTTGTAAATTCTGCAATTGGATACTTGGACCTCTTTGAGGATTTCGTTGGAAACGGGATTTCCTCATCTAGTGCTAGACAGAAGAATCCTCAGTAACTTCTTTGGGTTCCGTGTATTCACCTAACAGAGTTGAGCTTTCCTTTAGAGAGAGCATATTTGAAACACTCTTTTTGTGGAATTTGCAAGTGGAGATTTCAAGCGCTTTGGGACCAATTGTAGAAAAGGAAATATCTTGGTATGTAAACTAGAAAGAATCATTCTCAGAAACCACTTTGTGATGTGTGCATTCCACTTGCAGCGTTGAACCTTTCCTTTCATAGAGCAGTTTGGAAACACTCTGTTTGTAACATCTGCAAGTAGATATTTGGACCTCTTTGAGGATTTGGTTGGAAACTGGATTTCTTCATCTATTGCTAGAGAGAAGAATTCTCAGTAACTTCTTTGGGTTGTGTGTATTCAACTCACAGATTTGAACCTTCATTTAGAGAGAGCAGATTTCTAACACTCTTTTTGTGGAATTAGCAAGTGGAGATTTCAAGCGCTTTGTGGACAAATGTAGAAAAAGAAATATCTTCCTATATAAACTAGAGAGAATCATTCTCAGAAACCTCTTTGTGATGTGTGCGTTCCACTCACAGCGTTTAACCTTTCTCTTCATAGAGCAGTCTCGAAACACTCTGTTTGTAAAGTCTGCAAGTTGATATCTGGACCTCCTTGCGGATTTCTATGGAAACGGTATTTCTTCATGTAATGGTAGACAGAAGAATTCTCAGTAACTTCTTTGGGTTGCGTGTACTCAACTCACAGAGTTGAACCTTCCTTTAGACAGAGAAGATTTGAAACACTCTTTTTGTGGAAATTGCAGGTGGATATTTCTAGCAATTTGCGGCCAACGGAAGAAAAGGAAATATCTTCGTAAAAGAACTACAGAGAATCATTCTCAGAAATCATTTTGTGATGTGTGCGTTCCACTCTCAGAGTTTAACCTTTCTTTTCATAGAGCACTTTGGAAACACTCTGTTTGTAACGTCTGGATGTGGATATTTGGACCTCCTTGAGGATTTCATTGTAAACTGGAGTTCTTAATCTAATGGCAGACAGAAGAATTCTCAGTAACTTCTTCGGGTTGCGTGTTTTCAACTCACAGAGTTGAACCTTCTTTTAGACAGAACAGATTTGAAACACTCTTTTTGTGGGATTTACAAGTGGAGATTTCAAGCGCTTTGCTGTCAAAGGTAGAAAAGGAAATATCTTCCTATAAAAACTCCAAAGAATCATTCTCAAAAACCACGTTGTGATGTGTGAGTTCCACTCATGGAGTTTCACCTTTCAGTCATGGAGCAGTTTGGAAACACTCTGTTTGTAAATTCTGCAAGTGGATATTTGGTACTCTTGAGGATTTCGTTGGAAACGGGATTTCTTCATCTAATCCTAGACAGAAGAATCCTCCGTAGCTTCTTTGGGTTGCGTGTATTCAATTCACAGAGTTGAACCATCCTTTAGACAGAGCAGATTTGAAACACTCTTTTTGTGGAATTTTCAAGTGTAGATCTCATGCGCTTTGGGGCCAATGGCAGAAAAGCAAATATCTTCCTATAAAAACTAGAGAGAACCATTCTCAGAAACCACCACACTGTTAAGTGTGTGTCACACTCACAGCGCTTGACCTTTCTTTTCAGAGAGCTGTTTGGCAACACTCCCATTGTAACGTCTGCCAGTGGATAATTTTACCTCCTAGAGGATTTCGTTGGAAACGGGATTGCTTCATCTAATGCTACAAAGAAGAATTCTCCGTAACTTCTTTGAGTTGCGCGTATTCAACTCACACAGTTGAACCTTCTTTTAGACAGAACAGATTTGAAACACTCTTTTTGTGGAATTTACAAGTGGAGATTTCAAGCGCTTTGCTGTCAAAGGTAGAAAAGGAAATATCTTCCTATAAAAACTCCAGAGAATCATTCTCAGAATCCACGTTGTGATGTGTGAGTTCCACTCATAGAGTTCAACCTTTCTTTCATGGAGCAGTTTGGAAATACTCTGTTTGTAAATTCTGCAAGTGGATATTTGGACCTCCTGAGGATTTCGTTGGAAACGGGATTTCTTCATCTAATGCTAGACAGAAGTTTCCTCTGTAATTTCTTTGGTTTGCGTGTTTTCAACTCACAGGGTTGAACCATCCTTTAGACAGAGCAGATTTGAAACACTCTTTTTGTGGAATTTCCAAGTGGAGATCTAATGAGCTTTGGGACCAGTGGCAGAAAAGGAAATATCTTGCTATAAAAACTAGGGAGAATCTTTCTCAGAAATCACCACAATGTGATGTGTGCGTTACACTCACAGGGCTTAACCTTTCTTTTCATAGAGCGGTTTGTAAACACTCTGTTTGTAACGTCTGCAAGTGGATAATTGCATCTCTTTGAGGATTTCGTTGGAAACGGGATTTGTTCATCTAATGCTACAAAGAAGAATTCTCAGTAACTTCTTCGAGTTGCGTGTATTCAACTCACAGAGTTGAACCTTCCTTTAGAGAGAGCAGATTTGAAACACTATTTTTGTCGAATTTGCAAGTGGAGATTTCCAGCGCTTTTCGGCCACAGGTAGAAAAGGAAATATCTTCATATATAAAATTGAGAGAATCATTCACAGAAACCACTTTGTGGTGTGTGCGTTCCCCTCACAGAGTTTAACCTTTCTTTTCATAGAGCAGTTTGGAATCTCTCTGTGTGTAACGTCTGCACTTGGATAATTGGACCTCCTTGAGGATTTCGTTGCAAACGGGATTTCTTCATCTCATGCTAGACACAAGAAATCTCAGTAACTTCTTTGAGTTGCATGTATTCAACTGATAGAGTTGAACCTTCCTTTAGAAAGAGCAGATTTGAAACACTCTTTTTGTGGAAATCGCAAGAGGAGATTTCAAGCACTTTGGGGCCAATGGAAGAAAAGGAAATATCTTCGTACAAAAACTACACAGAATCATTCTCAGAAACCATTTTGTGATGTGTGTGTTCCACTCACAGCGTTTAACCTTTCCTTTCAGAGAGCAGTTTGGAAGCACTCTGTTTGTAACGTCTGCAAGTGGATAATTGGACCTCTTTGAGGATTTCGTTGGAAACGGGATTTCTTCATCGAATGCTAGGCAGAAGAATTCTCAGTAACTTCTTTGAGTTGCGTGTATTCAACTCACAGAGTTGAATCTTCTTTCAGACAGAACAGATTTGAAATACTCTTTTAATCGAATTTGCAAGTGGAGATTTCAAGCGCTTTTTGGCCACAGGTAGAAAAGGAAATATCTTCTTATAAAAACTGCAGAGAATCATTTTCAGAAACCACCTTGTAATGCGTGCGTTCCACTCACAGAGTTTAACTTTTCTTTTCATAGTGCAGTTTGGAAATAATCTGTAAATTCTGCAAGTGGATATTTGGACCTCTTGAGGATTTCGTTGAAAACGGGATTTCTTCATCTAATGCTAGACAGAAGAATCCTCAGAAACTTCTTTGTGTTGCGTGTATTCAACTTACAGAGGTGAACCATCCTTTAGACAGAGCAGATTTGAAACACTCTTAATGTGGAATTTGGAAGTGGAGATCTCATGCGCTTTGGGGCCAACGGCAGAAAAGGAAATATCTTCCTATAAAAACTAGATAGAATCATTCTCAGAAACCACCACATTGTGATGTGTGCGTTCCACTCACAGCTCTTAACCTTTCTTTTCATAGAGCGGTTTGGAAACACTCTGTTTGTAACGTCTGCAAGTGGATAATTGGACCTCTTTCAGGATTTCGTTGGAAACGGGATTTCTTCATCTAATGCTACAAAGAAGAATTCTCAGTAACTTCTTTGGGTTGCGTGTATTCAACTCACAGAGTTGAACCTTCTTTTAGACAGAACAGATTTGAAACACTCCTTTTGTGGAATTTACAAGTGGAGATTTCAAGCGTTTTGATGTCAAAGGTAGGAAAGGGAATACCTGCCTATAAAAACTCTAGAGAATCATTCTGAGAAACCACGTTTTGATGTGTGCGTTCCACTCATAGAGTTTAACCTTTCTTTCATGGAGCAGTTTGGAAACACTCTATTTGTAAATTCTGCAAGAGGATACTTGGACGTCTTTGAGGATTTCATTGGAAACGCGATTTCTTCATCTAGTGCTAGACAGAAGAATCCTCAGTAACTTCTTTGGGTTTCGTGTACTCACCTCACAGAGTTGAACCTTCCTTTAGAGAGAGCAGATTTGAAACACTCTTTTTGAGGAATTTGCAAGTGGAGATTTCAAGCGCTTTGGGGCCAATGGAAGAAATGGAAATATCTTCGTATAAAAACTACAGAGAATCATTCTCAGAAACCATTTTGTGATGTTTGCATTCCACTCAAAACGTTTAACCTTTCTTTTCATAGAGCAGTTTGGAAACACTCTGTTTGTAGCGTCTGCAAGTGGATAATTGGACCTCTTTGAGGATTTCGTTGGTAACGGGATTTCTTCATCTAATGCTAGACAGAAAAATTCTCAGTAACTTCTTTGAGTTGCGTGTATTCAACTCACAGAGTTGAATCTTCTTTTAGACAGAACAGATTTGAAACACTCTTTTTATCGAATTTACAAGTGGAGATTTCAAGCGCTTTTCGGCCACAGGTAGAAAAGGAAATATCTTCGCCTAAAAACTACAGAGAATCATATTCAGAAACCACCTTGTGATGTGTGCGTTCCACTCACAGAGTTTAACTTTTCTTTTCATAGAGCAGTTTGGAAACACTCTGTTTGTAACGTCTGCAAGCCTATAATTGGACCTCCTTGAGGATTTCGTTGTAAATGCGATTTCTTCATCTAATGCTAGACAGAAGAATTCTCAGTAGCTTCTTTGGGTTGCGTGTATACAACTCACAGAGTTGAAACTTCTTTTAGACAGAACAGAATTGAAACACTTTTCTGTGGAATTTACAAGTGGAGATTACACGCGCTTTGATGTCAAAGGTAGAAAAGGGAATATCTTCCTATAAAAACTGCAGAGAATCATTCTCAGAAACCAAGTTATGATGTGTGAGTTCCACTCATAGATTTAAACCTTTCTTTCATAGAGCAGTTTGGAAACACTCTGTTTGTAAATTCTGCAAGTGGATAATTGGACCTCTTTGAGGATTTCAATGGAAACGGGATTTCTTCATTTGTGCTAGACAGAAGAATCCTCAGTAACTACTTTGGGTTGCGTGTATTCACCTCACAGAGTTCAACATTCCTTTAGAGAGAGCAGATTATAAACACTGTTTTTGTGGAATTTGCAGGTGGAGATTTCAAGCAACTTGTGGCCAATGGAAGAAAAGGAAATATCTTCGTATAAAAACTAGAGAGAATCATTCTCAGAAACCATTTTGTGATGTGTTCGTTCCACTCGCATAGATTAACCTTTCTTTTCATAGAGCAGTTTGGAAACACTCTGTTTGTAACGTCTGGATGTGGATATTTGGACCTCCTTGAGGATTTTGTTGTCAACGGGATTTCTTCAACTAATGCTCGACAGAAGAATTCTCAGTAACTTCTTTGTGTTGCTTGTATTCAACTCAGAGTGTTGAACCTTCTTTTAGACAGAGCAGATTTGAAACACTCTTTTTGTGGAATTTACAAGTGGAGATTTCAAGCGCTTTGCTGTCAAAGGTAGAAAAGGAAATATCTTCCTATAAAAACTCCAAAGAATCATTCTCAAAAACCACGTTGTGATGTGTGCGTTCCACTCACAGCGTTTAACCTTTCTTTTCAGAGAGCAGTTTGGAAAAACTCTGTAAATTCTGCAAGTGGATATTTGGTACTCTTGAGGATTTCGTTGGAAACGGGATTTCTTCATCTAATGCTACAAAGAAGTATTCTCAGTAACTTCTTTGATTTGCGCGTATTCAACTCACAGGGTTGAACCGTCCTTTAGAGAGAGCAGATTTGAAACACTCTTTTTATCCAATTTGCAACTGGAGATTTCCAGCGCTTTTCATCCCCTGGTAGAAAAGGAAATAACTTCATATATAAACTTGAGATAATCATTCTCATAAACAACTTTGTGTTGTGAGCATTCCACTCACAGAGTTTAACCTTTCTTTGCATAGAGCAGTTTGGAAACTCTCTGTGTGTATCATCTGCAAGTGGATAATTGGACCTCCTTGAGGATTTCGTTGTAAATGGGTTTTCTTCATCTAATGCTAGACAGAAGAAATCTCAGAAACTTCGTTGAGTTGCTTGTATTCAACAAATAGAGTTGAACCTTCCTTTAGACAGAGCAGATTTGAAACACCCTTTTTGTGGAAATTGGAAGTGGAGATTTCAAGCACTTTGGGGCCAACGGAAGAAAAGGAAATATCTTCGTATAAAAACTTGAGAGAATCATTGTCAGAAACCACCACATGGTGATGTGTGCATTCCACTCACAGCGTTTAACCTTTCTTTTCAGAGAGCAGTTTGGAAACACTCCGTTTGTGACGTCTGCAAGTGGATAATTGGACCTCTTTGAGGATTTCGTAGGAAACGGGATTTCTTCATTTAATGCTAGACAGAAGAATTCTCAGTAACTTCTTTGGGTTGCGTGTATTCAACTCACGGAGTTGAATCTTCTTTTAGACAGAACGGATTTGAAACTCTCTTTTTATCGAATTTACAAGTGGAGATTTCAAGTGCTTTTCGACCACAGGTAGAAAGGGAAATATCTTCGTATAAAAACTACAGAGAATCATTTTCAGAAACCACCTTGTGATGTCTGCGTTCCACTCACAGAGCTTAACCTTTCTATTCATAGAGCAGTTTGGAAACACCCTGTAACGTCTGCAAGTGGATATTTGGACCTCTTTGAGGATTTCGTTGGAAACGGGATTTCTTAATCTAATGCTAGACAGAAGAAATCCCAGTAACTTCTTTGGGTTGCGTGTATTCAACTCATAGAGTTGAACCTTCCTTTAGACAGAGCAGATTTGAAACACTCTTTTTGTGAAAATTGCAAGTGGAGATTTCAAGCACTTTGGGGCCAATGAAAGAAATGGAAATGTCTTCGTATAAAAACTACAGAGAATCATTCTCAGAAACCATTTTGTGATGTTTGCATTCCACTAAAAACGTTTAACCTTTCTTTTCATAGAACAGTTTGGAAACACTCTGTTTGTAGCGTCTGCAAGTGGATAATTGGACCTCTTTGAGGATTTCGTTGGTAACGGGATTTCTTCATCTAATGCTAGACAGAAAAATTCTCAGTAACTTCTTTGAGTTGTGTGTATTCAACTCACAGAGTTGAAACTTCTTTTAGACAGAACAGAATTGAAACACTTTTTCTGTGGAATTTACAAGTGGAGATTACACGCGCTTTTATGTCAAAGGTAGAAAAGGGAATATCTTCCTATAAAAACTGCAGAGAATCATTCTCAGAAACCAAGTTATGATGTGTGAGTTCCACTCATAGATTTAAACCTTTCTTTCATAGAGCAGTTTGGAAACACTCTGTTTGTAAATTCTGCAAGTGGATAATTGGACCTCTTTGAGGATTTCAATGGAAACGGGATTTCTTCATTTGTGCTAGACAGAAGAATCCTCAGTAACTACTTTGGATTGCGTGTATTCACCTCACAGAGTTGAACCTTCCTTTAGAGAGAGCAGATTTTAAACACTGTTTTTGTGGAATTTGCAGGTGGAGATTTCAAGCAATTTGCGGCCAATGGAAGAAAAGGAAATATCTTCGTATAAAAACTACAGAGAATCATTCTCAGAAATCATTTTGTGATGTGTGCGTTCCACTCGCATAGATTAACCTTTCTTTTCATAGAGCAGTTTGGTAACACTCTGTTTGTAACGTCTGGATGTGGATATTTGGACCTCCTTGAGGATTTTGTTGTCAACGGGATTTCTTCAACTAATGCTAGACAGAAGAATTCTCAGTAACTTCTTTGGGTTGCTTGTATTCAACTCACAGGGTTGAACCTTCTTTTAGACAGAGCAGATTTGAAACACTCTTTTTGTGGAATTTACAAGTGGAGATTTCAAGCGCTTTGCTGTCAATGGTAGAAAAGGAAATATCTTCCTATAAAAACTCCAAAGAATCATTCTCAAAAACCACGTTGTGATGTGTGAGTTCCACTCATAGAGTTCAACCTTTCTCTCATGGAGCAGTTTGGAAACACTCTGTTTGCAAATTCTGCAAGTGTATATTTGGTACTCTCGAGGATTTCATTGGAAACGGGATTTCTTCATCTAATCCTAGACAGAAGAATCCTCCGCAATTTCTTTGGGTTGCATGTATTCAATTCACAGAGTTGAACCATCCTTTAGACAGAGCAGATTTGAAACACTCTTTTTGTGGAATTTTCAAGTGGAGATCTCATGCGCTTTGGGGCCAATGGCAGAAAAGGAAATATCTTCCTATAAAAACTAGAGAGAACCATTCTCAGAAACCACCACACTGTTATGTGTGTGTTACACTCACAGCGCTTAACCTTTCTTTTCAGAGAGCAGTTTGGAAACACTCCGTTTGTAACGTCTGCAAGTGGATAATTGGACCTCTTTGAGGATTTCGTTGGAAACGGGATTTCTTCATCTAATGCTACAAAGAAGAATTCTCAGTAACTTCTTTGGGTTGCGTGTTTTGAACTCACAGAGTTGAACCTTCTTTTAGACAGAACAGATCTGAAACACTCTTTTTGTGAAATTTGCAGGTGGAGATTTCAAGCGCTTTGCTGTCAAAGGTAGAAAAGTAAATATCTTCCTTTAAAAACTCCAGAGAATCATTCTCAGAAACCACGTTGTGATGTGTGAGTTCCACTCATAGAGTTTAAACTTTCTTTCATGGAGCAGCTTGGAAATACTCTGTTTGTAAATTCTGCAAGTGGATATTTGGACCTCCTGAGGATTTCGTTGGAAACCGGATATCTTCATCTAATGCTAGACAGAAGTATCCTCCGTAACTTCTTTGGTTTGCGTGTTTTCAACTCACAGGGTTGAACCATCCTTTAGACAGAGCAGATTTGAAACACTCTTTTTGTGGAATTTCCAAGTGGAGATTTCAAGCGCTTTGCTGTCAAAGGTAGAAAAGGAAATATCTTCCTATAAAAACTCCAAAGAATCATTCTCAAAAACCACGTTGTGATGTGTGAGTTCCTCTCTCAGAGTTTCACCTTTCTGTGATGGAGCAGTTTGGAAACACTCTGTTTGTAAATTCTGCAAGTGGATATTTGGTACTCTTGAGGATTTCGTTGGAAACGGGTTTTCTTCATCTAATCCTAGACAGAAGAATCCTCCGTAACTTCTTTGGGTTGCGTGTATTCACCTCACAGAGTTGAACCATCCTTTAGACAGAGCAGATTTGAAACACTCTTTTTGTGGAATATGCAAGTGGAGATCTCATGCGCTTTGGGGCCAATGGCAGAAAAGGAAATTTCTTCCTATAAAAACTAGAGAGAATCATTCTCAGAAACCACCACATTGTTATGTGTGTGTTACACTCACAGCGCTTGACCTTTCTTTTCAGAGAGCAGTTTGGAAACACTCCCATTGTAACGTCTGCCAGTGGATAATTTTACCTCCTTGAGGATTTCGTTGGAAACGGGATTTCTTCATCTAATGCTACAAAGAAGAATTCTCCGTAACTTCTTTGAGTTGCGCGTATTCAACTCACACAGTTGAACCTTCTTTTAGACAGAACAGATTTGAAACACTCTTTTTGTGGAATTTACAAGTGGAGATTTCAAGCGCTTTGCTGTCAAAGGTAGAAAAGGAAATATCTTCCTATAAAAACTCCAGAGAATCATTCTCAGAATCCACGTTGTGATGTGTGAGTTCCACTCATAGAGTTCAACCTTTCTTTCATGGAGCAGTTTGGAAATACTCTGTTTGTAAATTCTGCAAGTGGATATTTGGACCTCCTGAGGATTTCGTTGGAAACGGGATTTCTTCATCTAATGCTAGACAGAAGTTTCCTCTGTAATTTCTTTGGTTTGCGTGTTTTCCACTCACAGGCTTGAACCATCCTTTAGACAGAGCAGATTTGAAACACTCTTTTTGTGGAATTTCCAAGTGGAGATCTAATGAGCTTTGGGACCAGTGGCAGAAAAGGAAATATCTTGCTATAAAAACTAGGGAGAATCTTTCTCAGAAATCACCACAATGTGATGTGTGCGTTACACTCACAGGGCTTAACCTTTCTTTTCATAGAGCGGTTTGTAAACACTCTGTTTGTAACGTCTGCAAGTGGATAATTGCATCTCTTTGAGGATTTCGTTGGAAACGGGATTTGTTCATCTAATGCTACAAAGAAGAATTCTCAGTAACTTCTTCGAGTTGCGTGTATTCAACTCACAGAGTTGAACCTTCCTTTAGAGAGAGCAGATTTGAAACACTATTTTTGTCGAATTTGCAAGTGGAGATTTCCAGCGCTTTTCGGCCACAGGTAGAAAAGGAAATATCTTCATATATAAAATTGAGAGAATCATTGACAGAAACCGCTTTGTGATGTGTGCGTTCCCCTCACAGAGTTTAACCTTTCTTTTCATAGAGCAGTTTGGAATCTCTCTGTGTGTAACGTCTGCACTTGGATAATTGGACCTCCTTGAGGATTTCATTGCAAACGGGATTTCTTCATCTCATGCTAGACAGAAGAAGTCTCAGTAACTTCTTTGAGTTGCATGTATTCAACTGATAGAGTTGAACCTTCCTTTAGAAAGAGCAGATTTGAAACACTCTTTTTGTGGAAATCGCAAGAGGAGATTTCAAGCACTTTGGGGCCAATGGAAGAAAAGGAAATATCTTCGTACAAAAACAACACAGAATCATTCTCAGAAACCATTTTGTGATGTGTGTGTTCCACTCACAGCGTTTAACCTTTCCTTTCAGAGAGCAGTTTGGAAGCACTCTGTTTGTAACGTCTGCAAGTGGATAATTGGACCTCTTTGAGGATTTCGTTGGAAACGGGATTTCTTCATCGAATGCTAGGCAGAAGAATTCTCAGTAACTTCTTTGAGTTGCGTGTATTCAACTCACAGAGTTGAATCTTCTTTCAGACAGAACAGATTTGAAATACTCTTTTAATCGAATTTGCAAGTGGAGATTTCAAGCGCTTTTTGGCCACAGGTAGAAAAGGAAATATCTTCTTATAAAAACTGCAGAGAATCATTTTCAGAAACCACCTTGTAATGCGTGCGTTCCACTCACAGAGTTTAACTTTTCTTTTCATAGTGCAGTTTGGAAATAATCTGTAAATTCTGCAAGTGGATATTTGGACCTCTTGAGGATTTCGTTGAAAACGGGATTTCTTCATCTAATGCTAGACAGAAGAATCCTCAGAAACTTCTTTGTGTTGCGTGTATTCAACTTACAGAGGTGAACCATCCTTTAGACAGAGCAGATTTGAAACACTCTTAATGTGGAATTTGGAAGTGGAGATCTCATGCGCTTTGGGGCCAACGGCAGAAAAGGAAATATCTTCCTATAAAAACTAGATAGAATCATTCTCAGAAACCACCACATTGTGATGTGTGCGTTCCACTCACAGCTCTTAACCTTTCTTTTCATAGAGCGGTTTGGAAACACTCTGTTTGTAACGTCTGCAAGTGGATAATTGGACCTCTTTCAGGATTTCGTTGGAAACGGGATTTCTTCATCTAATGCTACAAAGAAGAATTCTCAGTAACTTCTTTGGGTTGCGTGTATTCAACTCACAGAGTTGAACCTTCTTTTCGACAGAACAGATTTGAAACACTCTTTTTGTGGAATTTACAAGTGGAGATCTCATGCGCTTTGGGTCCAATGGCAGAAAAGGAAATATCTTCCTACAAAAACTAGAGAGAATCATTCTCAGAAACCACCACATTGTTATGTGTGTGTTACACTCACAGCGCTTAACCTTTCTTTTCAGTTAGCAGTTTGGAAACACTCCGTTTGTAACGTCTGCAAGTGGATAATTGGACCTCTTTGAGGATTTCGTTGGAAACGGGATTTCTTCATCTAATGCTACAAAGAAGAATTCTCAGTAACTTCTTTGAGTTGCGCGTATTCAACTCACAGGGTTGAACCTTCCTTTAGAGAGAGCAGATTTGAAACACTCTTTTTATCGAATTTGCAAGTGGAGATTTCCAGCGCTTTGCTGTCAAAGGTAGAAAAGGAAATATCTTCATATATAAACTTGAGAGAATCATTCTCAGAAACCACTTGGTGATGTGAGCATTCCACTCACAGAGTTTAACCTTTCTTTGCATAGAGCAGTTTGGAAGCTCTCTGTGTGTTACATCTGCAAGTGCATCATTGGACCTCCCTGAGGATTTCATTGTAAACGGGTTTTCTTCATCTAATGTTAGACAGAAGAAATCTCAGTAACTTCTTTGAGTTGCGTGTATTCAACAAATAGAGTTGTACCTTCCTTTAGACAGAGCAAATTTGAAACACTCTTTTTGTGGAAATTGCAAGTGGAGATTTCAAGCACTTTGGGGCCAATGGAAGTAAAGGAAATATCTTCATATAAAAACTAGAGAGAATCATTGTCAGAAACCACCACATTGTGATGTGTGCGTTCCACTCACAGCGTTTAACCTTTCTTTTCAGAGAGCAGTTTGGAAACACTCCGTTTGTGACGTCTGCAAGTGGATAATTGGACCTCTTTGAGGATTTCGTTGGAAACGGGATTTCTTCATCTAATGCTAGACAGAAGAATTCTCAGTAACTTCCTTGGGTTGTGTGTACTCAACTCACAGATTTGAACCTTCCTTTAGACAGAGAAGATTTGAAACACTCTTTTTGTGGAAATTGCAAGTGGAGATTTCAAGCGCTTTGGGGCCAATTGTAGAAAAGGAAAAATCTTCGTACTTAAACTAGGGGGAATCATTCTCAGAAACCACTTTGTGATGTGTGCGTTCCACTCACAGCGTTCAACCTTTCTTTTCATAGAGTAGTTTGGAAACACTCTGTTTTTAACATCTGCAAGTAGATATTTGGACTTGTTAAGGATTTTTTTGGAAACGGGATTTCTTCATCTAATGCTAGACAGAAAAATTCTCAGTAACTTCTTTGGGTTGTGTGTATTCAACTCACAGAGTTGAACCTTCCTTTAGAGAGAGCCGATTTCTAACACTCTTTTTGTGTAATTAGCAAGTGGAGATTTCAAGCGCTTTGTGGACAAATGTACAAAAGGAAATATCTTCCTATATGAACTAGAGAGAATCATTCTCAGAAACGTCTTTGTGATGTGTGCGTTCCACTCACAGCGTTGAACCTTTCTTTTCGTAGAGCAGTCTCGAAACACTCTGTTTGTAACGTCTGCAATTTGAAATCTGGACCTCCTTGCGGATTTCTATGGAAACGGGATTTCTTCATCTAATGCTAGACAGGAGTATTCTCAGTAACTTCTTTGGGTTGCATGTACCCAACTAACAGACTTGAACCTTCCTTTAGACAGAGAAGATTTGAAACACGCTTTTTGCAGAAATTGCAAGTGGAGATTTGTAGCAATTTGCTGACAATGGAAGAAAAGGAAATATCTTCGCAAAAGAACTACAGAGAATCATTCTCAGAAATCATTTTGTGATGTGTGCGTTCCACTCACAGAGTTTAACCTTTCTTTTCATAGAGCAGTTTGGAAACACTCTGTTTGTAACGTCAGGATGTGGATAGTTGGACCTCCTTGAGGAATTCGTTGTAAAGTGGATTTCTTAATCTAATGGCAGACAGAAGAATTCTCAGTAACTTCTTTGGGTTGCGTGTATTCAACTCACAGAGTTGTACCTTCTTTTAGACAGAACAGATTTGAAACACTCTTTTTGTGGAATTTACAAGTGGAGATCTCATGCGCTTTGGGTCCAATGGCAGAAAAGGAAATATCTTCCTATAAAAACTAGAGAGAATCATTCTCAGAAACCACCACATTGTTATGTGTGTGTTACACTCACAGCGCTTAACCTTTCTTTTCAGTTAGCAGTTTGGAAACACTCCGTTTGTAACGTCTGCAAGTGGATAATTGGACCTCTTTGAGGATTTCGTTGGAAACGGGATTTCTTCATCTAATGCTACAAAGAAGAATTCTCAGTAACTTCTTTGAGTTGCGCGTATTCAACTCACAGGGTTGAACCTTCCTTTAGAGAGAGCAGATTTGAAACACTCTTTTTATCGAATTTGCAAGTGGAGATTTCCAGCGCTTTGCTGTCAAAGGTAGAAAAGGAAATATCTTCATATATAAACTTGAGAGAATCATTCTCAGAAACCACTTGGTGATGTGAGCATTCCACTCACAGAGTTTAACCTTTCTTTGCATAGAGCAGTTTGGAAGCTCTCTGTGTGTTACATCTGCAAGTGCATCATTGGACCTCCCTGAGGATTTCATTGTAAACGGGTTTTCTTCATCTAATGTTAGACAGAAGAAATCTCAGTAACTTCTTTGAGTTGCGTGTATTCAACAAATAGAGTTGTACCTTCCTTTAGACAGAGCAAATTTGAAACACTCTTTTTGTGGAAATTGCAAGTGGAGATTTCAAGCACTTTGGGGCCAATGGAAGTAAAGGAAATATCTTCATATAAAAACTAGAGAGAATCATTGTCAGAAACCACCACATTGTGATGTGTGCGTTCCACTCACAGCGTTTAACCTTTCTTTTCAGAGAGCAGTTTGGAAACACTCCGTTTGTGACGTCTGCAAGTGGATAATTGGACCTCTTTGAGGATTTCGTTGGAAACGGGATTTCTTCATCTAATGCTAGACAGAAGAATTCTCAGTAACTTCCTTGGGTTGTGTGTACTCAACTCACAGATTTGAACCTTCCTTTAGACAGAGAAGATTTGAAACACTCTTTTTGTGGAAATTGCAAGTGGAGATTTCAAGCGCTTTGGGGCCAATTGTAGAAAAGGAAAAATCTTCGTACTTAAACTAGGGGGAATCATTCTCAGAAACCACTTTGTGATGTGTGCGTTCCACTCACAGCGTTCAACCTTTCTTTTCATAGAGTAGTTTGGAAACACTCTGTTTTTAACATCTGCAAGTAGATATTTGGACTTGTTAAGGATTTTTTTGGAAACGGGATTTCTTCATCTAATGCTAGACAGAAAAATTCTCAGTAACTTCTTTGGGTTGTGTGTATTCAACTCACAGAGTTGAACCTTCCTTTAGAGAGAGCCGATTTCTAACACTCTTTTTGTGTAATTAGCAAGTGGAGATTTCAAGCGCTTTGTGGACAAATGTACAAAAGGAAATATCTTCCTATATGAACTAGAGAGAATCATTCTCAGAAACGTCTTTGTGATGTGTGCGTTCCACTCACAGCGTTGAACCTTTCTTTTCGTAGAGCAGTCTCGAAACACTCTGTTTGTAACGTCTGCAATTTGAAATCTGGACCTCCTTGCGGATTTCTATGGAAACGGGATTTCTTCATCTACTGCTAGACAGGAGTATTCTCAGTAACTTCTTTGGGTTGCATGTACCCAACTAACAGACTTGAACCTTCCTTTAGACAGAGAAGATTTGAAACACGCTTTTTGCAGAAATTGCAAGTGGAGATTTGTAGCAATTTGCTGACAATGGAAGAAAAGGAAATATCTTCGCAAAAGAACTACAGAGAATCATTCTCAGAAATCATTTTGTGATGTGTGCGTTCCACTCACAGAGTTTAACCTTTCTTTTCATAGAGCAGTTTGGAAACACTCTGTTTGTAACGTCAGGATGTGGATAGTTGGACCTCCTTGAGGAATTCGTTGTAAAGTGGATTTCTTAATCTAATGGCAGACAGAAGAATTCTCAGTAACTTCTTTGGGTTGCGTGTATTCAACTCACAGAGTTGTACCTTCTTTTAGACAGAACAGATTTGAAACACTCTTTTTGTGGAATTTACAAGTGGAGATCTCATGCGCTTTGGGTCCAATGGCAGAAAAGGAAATATCTTCCTATAAAAACTAGAGAGAATCATTCTCAGAAACCACCACATTGTTATGTGTGTGTTACACTCACAGCGCTTAACCTTTCTTTTCAGTTAGCAGTTTGGAAACACTCCGTTTGTAACGTCTGCAAGTGGATAATTGGACCTCTTTGAGGATTTCGTTGGAAACGGGATTTCTTCATCTAATGCTACAAAGAAGAATTCTCAGTAACTTCTTTGAGTTGCGCGTATTCAACTCACAGGGTTGAACCTTCCTTTAGAGAGAGCAGATTTGAAACACTCTTTTTATCGAATTTGCAAGTGGAGATTTCCAGCGCTTTGCTGTCAAAGGTAGAAAAGGAAATATCTTCATATATAAACTTGAGAGAATCATTCTCAGAAACCACTTGGTGATGTGAGCATTCCACTCACAGAGTTTAACCTTTCTTTGCATAGAGCAGTTTGGAAGCTCTCTGTGTGTAACATCTGCAAGTGCATCATTGGACCTCCCTGAGGATTTCATTGTAAACGGGTTTTCTTCATCTAATGTTAGACAGAAGAAATCTCAGTAACTTCTTTGAGTTGCGTGTATTCAACAAATAGAGTTGTACCTTCCTTTAGACAGAGCAAATTTGAAACACTCTTTTTGTGGAAATTGCAAGTGGAGATTTCAAGCACTTTGGGGCCAATGGAAGTAAAGGAAATATCTTCGTATAAAAACTAGAGAGAATCATTGTCAGAAACCACCACATTGTGATGTGTGCGTTCCACTCACAGCGTTTAACCTTTCTTTTCAGAGAGCAGTTTGGAAACACTCCGTTTGTGACGTCTGCAAGTGGATAATTGGACCTCTTTGAGGATTTCGTTGGAAACGGGATTTCTTCATCTAATGCTAGACAGAAGAATTCTCACTAACTTCCTTGGGTTGTGTGTACTCAACTCACAGATTTGAACCTTCCTTTAGACAGAGAAGATTTGAAACACTCTTTTTGTGGAAATTGCAAGTGGAGATTTCAAGCACTTTGGGGCCAATTGAAGAAAAGGAAAAATCTTCGTACTTAAACTAGGGGGAATCATTCTCAGAAACCACTTTGTGATGTGTGCGTTCCACTCACAGCGTTCAACCTTTCTTTTCATAGAGCAGTTTGGAAACACTCTGTTTTTAACATCTGCAAGTAGATATTTGGACTTGTTAAGGATTTTTTTGGAAACGGGATTTCTTCATCTAATGCTAGACAGAAAAATTCACAGTAACTTCTTTGGGTTGTGTGTATTCAACTCACAGAGTTGAACCTTCCTTTAGAGAGAGCCGATTTCTAACACTCTTTTTGTGTAATTAGCAAGTGGAGATTTCAAGCGCTTTGTGGACAAATGTACAAAAGGAAATATCTTCGCAAGAGAACTACAGAGAATCATTCTCAGAAATCATTTTGTGATGTGTGCGTTCCACTCACAGAGTTTAACCTTTCTTTTCATAGAGCAGTTTGGAAACACTCTGTTTGTAACGTCAGGATGTGGATAGTTGGACCTCCTTGAGGAATTCGTTGTAAAGTGGATTTCTTAATCTAATGGCAGACAGAAGAATTCTCAGTAACTTCTTTGGGTTGCGTGTATTCAACTCACAGAGTTGTACCTTCTTTTCGACAGAACAGATTTGAAACACTCTTTTTGTGGAATTTACAAGTGGAGATCTCATGCGCTTTGGGTCCAATGGCAGAAAAGGAAATATCTTCCTATAAAAACTAGAGAGAATCATTCTCAGAAACCACCACATTGTTATGTGTGTGTTACACTCACAGCGCTTAACCTTTCTTTTCAGTTAGCAGTTTGGAAACACTCCGTTTGTAACGTCTGCAAGTGGATAATTGGACCTCTTTGAGGATTTCGTTGGAAACGGGATTTCTTCATCTAATGCTACAAAGAAGAATTCTCAGTAACTTCTTTGAGTTGCGCGTATTCAACTCACAGGGTTGAACCTTCCTTTAGAGAGAGCAGATTTGAAACACTCTTTTTATCGAATTTGCAAGTGGAGATTTCCAGCGCTTTGCTGTCAAAGGTAGAAAAGGAAATATCTTCATATATAAACTTGAGAGAATCATTCTCAGAAACCACTTGGTGATGTGAGCATTCCACTCACAGAGTTTAACCTTTCTTTGCATAGAGCAGTTTGGAAGCTCTCTGTGTGTTACATCTGCAAGTGCATCATTGGACCTCCCTGAGGATTTCATTGTAAACGGGTTTTCTTCATCTAATGTTAGACAGAAGAAATCTCAGTAACTTCTTTGAGTTGCGTGTATTCAACAAATAGATTTGTACCTTCCTTTAGACAGAGCAAATTTGAAACACTCTTTTTGTGGAAATTGCAAGTGGAGATTTCAAGCACTTTGGGGCCAATGGAAGTAAAGGAAATATCTTCGTATAAAAACTAGAGAGAATCATTGTCAGAAACCACCACATTGTGATGTGTGCGTTCCACTCACAGCGTTTAACCTTTCTTTTCAGAGAGCAGTTTGGAAACACTCCGTTTGTGACGTCTGCAAGTGGATAATTGGACCTCTTTGAGGATTTCGTTGGAAACGGGATTTCTTCATCTAATGCTAGACAGAAGAATTCTCAGTAACTTCCTTGGGTTGTGTGTACTCAACTCACAGATTTGAACCTTCCTTTAGACAGAGAAGATTTGAAACACTCTTTTTGTGGAAATTGCAAGTGGAGATTTCAAGCGCTTTGGGGCCAATTGTAGAAAAGGAAAAATCTTCGTACATAAACTAGAGGGAATCATTCTCAGAAACCACTTTGTGATGGGTGCGTTCCACTCACAACGTTGAACCTTTCTTTTCAGTGAGCAGTTTGGGAACACTCTGTTTGTGACATCTGCAAGTAGATATTTGGACCTGTTTGAGGATATTGTTGGAAACGGGATTTCTTCATCTATTACTAGACAGAAAAATTCTCAGTAACTTCTTTGGGTTGTGTGTATTCAACTCACAGAGTTGAACCTTCCTTTAGAGAGAGCCGATTTCTAACACTCTTTTTGTGTAATTAGCAAGTGGAGATTTCAAGCGCTTTGTGGACAAATGTACAAAAGGAAATATCTTCCTATATGAACTAGAGAGAATCATTCTCAGAAACGTCTTTGTGATGTGTGCGTTCCACTCACAGCGTTGAACCTTTCTTTTTGTAGAGCAGTCTCGAAACACTCTGTTTGTAATGTCTGCAATTTGAAATCTGGACCTCCTTGCGGATTTCTATGGAAACGGGATTTCTTCATCTAATGCTAGACAGGAGTATTCTCAGTAACTTCTTTGGGTTGCATGTACCCAACTAACAGACTTGAACCTTCCTTTAGACAGAGAAGATTTGAAACACGCTTTTTGCGGAAATTGCATGTGGAGATTTGTAGCAATTTGCTGCCAATGGAAGAAAAGGAAATATCTTCGCAAAAGAACTACAGAGAATCATTCTCAGAAATCATTTTGTGATGTGTGCGTTCCACTCACAGAGTTTAACCTTTCTTTTCATAGAGCAGTTTGGAAACACTCTGTTTGTAACGTCAGGATGTGGATAGTTGGACCTCCTTGAGGAATTCGTTGTAAAGTGGATTTCTTAATCTAATGGCAGACAGAAGAATTCTCAGTAACTTCTTTGGGTTGCGTGTATTCAACTCACAGAGTTGTACCTTCTTTTAGACAGAACAGATTTGAAACACTCTTTTTGTGGAATTTACAAGTGGAGATCTCATGCGCTTTGGGTCCAATGGCAGAAAAGGAAATATCTTCCTATAAAAACTAGAGAGAATCATTCTCAGAAACCACCACATTGTTATGTGTGTGTTACACTCACAGCGCTTAACCTTTCTTTTCAGTTAGCAGTTTGGAAACACTCCGTTTGTAACGTCTGCAAGTGGATAATTGGACCTCTTTGAGGATTTCGTTGGAAACGGGATTTCTTCATCTAATGCTACAAAGAAGAATTCTCAGTAACTTCTTTGAGTTGCGCGTATTCAACTCACAGGGTTGAACCTTCCTTTAGAGAGAGCAGATTTGAAACACTCTTTTTATCGAATTTGCAAGTGGAGATTTCCAGCGCTTTGCTGTCAAAGGTAGAAAAGGAAATATCTTCATATATAAACTTGAGAGAATCATTCTCAGAAACCACTTGGTGATGTGAGCATTCCACTCACAGAGTTTAACCTTTCTTTGCATAGAGCAGTTTGGAAGCTCTCTGTGTGTAACATCTGCAAGTGCATAATTGGACCTCCCTGAGGATTTCATTGTAAACGGGTTTTCTTCATCTAATGTTAGACAGAAGAAATCTCAGTAACTTCTTTGAGTTGCGTGTATTCAACAAATAGAGTTGTACCTTCCTTTAGACAGAGCAAATTTGAAACACTCTTTTTGTGGAAATTGCAAGTGGAGATTTCAAGCACTTTGGGGCCAATGGAAGTAAAGGAAATATCTTCGTATAAAAACTAGAGAGAATCATTGTCAGAAACCACCACATTGTGATGTGTGCGTTCCACTCACAGCGTTTAACCTTTCTTTTCAGAGAGCAGTTTGGAAACACTCCGTTTGTGACGTCTGCAAGTGGATAATTGGACCTCTTTGAGGATTTCGTTGGAAACGGGATTTCTTCATCTAATGCTAGACAGAAGAATTCTCAGTAACTTCCTTGGGTTGTGTGTACTCAACTCACAGATTTGAACCTTCCTTTAGACAGAGAAGATTTGAAACACTCTTTTTGTGGAAATTGCAAGTGGAGATTTCAAGCGCTTTGGGGCCAATTGTAGAAAAGGAAAAATCTTCGTACTTAAACTAGGGGGAATCATTCTCAGAAACCACTTTGTGATGTGTGCGTTCCACTCACAGCGTTCAACCTTTCTTTTCATAGAGCAGTTTGGAAACACTCTGTTTTTAACATCTGCAAGTAGATATTTGAACTTGTTAAGGATTTTTTTGGAAACGGGATTTCTTCATCTAATGCTAGACAGAAAAATTCTCAGTAACTTCTTTGGGTTGTGTGTATTCAACTCACAGAGTTGAACCTTCCTTTAGAGAGAGCCGATTTCTAACACTCTTTTTGTGTAATTAGCAAGTGGAGATTTCAAGCGCTTTGTGGACAAATGTACAAATGGAAATATCTTCCTATATGAACTAGAGAGAATCATTCTCAGAAACGTCTTTGTGATGTGTGCGTTCCACTCACAGCGTTGAACCTTTCTTTTCGTAGAGCAGTCTCGAAACACTCTGTTTGTAACGTCTGCAATTTGAAATCTGGACCTCCTTGCGGATTTCTATGGAAACGGGATTTCTTCATCTAATGCTAGACAGGAGTATTCTCAGTAACTTCTTTGGGTTGCATGTACCCAACTAACAGACTTGAACCTTCCTTTAGACAGAGAAGATTTGAAACACGCTTTTTGCGGAAATTGCATGTGGAGATTTGTAGCAATTTGCTGCCAATGGAAGAAAAGGAAATATCTTCGCAAAAGAACTACAGAGAATCATTCTCAGAAATCATTTTGTGATGTGTGCGTTCCACTCACAGAGTTTAACCTTTCTTTTCATAGAGCAGTTTGGAAACACTCTGTTTGTAACGTCAGGATGTGGATAGTTGGACCTCCTTGAGGAATTCGTTGTAAAGTGGATTTCTTAATCTAATGGCAGACAGAAGAATTCTCAGTAACTTCTTTGGGTTGCGTGTATTCAACTCACAGAGTTGTACCTTCTTTTAGACAGAACAGATTTGAAACACTCTTTTTGTGGAATTTACAAGTGGAGATCTCATGCGCTTTGGGTCCAATGGCAGAAAAGGAAATATCTTCCTATAAAAACTAGAGAGAATCATTCTCAGAAACCACCACATTGTTATGTGTGTGTTACACTCACAGCGCTTAACCTTTCTTTTCAGTTAGCAGTTTGGAAACACTCCGTTTGTAACGTCTGCAAGTGGATAATTGGACCTCTTTGAGGATTTCGTTGGAAACGGGATTTCTTCATCTAATGCTACAAAGAAGAATTCTCAGTAACTTCTTTGAGTTGCGCGTATTCAACTCACAGGGTTGAACCTTCCTTTAGAGAGAGCAGATTTGAAACACTCTTTTTATCGAATTTGCAAGTGGAGATTTCCAGCGCTTTGCTGTCAAAGGTAGAAAAGGAAATATCTTCATATATAAACTTGAGAGAATCATTCTCAGAAACCACTTGGTGATGTGAGCATTCCACTCACAGAGTTTAACCTTTCTTTGCATAGAGCAGTTTGGAAGCTCTCTGTGTGTAACATCTGCAAGTGCATCATTGGACCTCCCTGAGGATTTCATTGTAAACGGGTTTTCTTCATCTAATGTTAGACAGAAGAAATCTCAGTAACTTCTTTGAGTTGCGTGTATTCAACAAATAGAGTTGTACCTTCCTTTAGACAGAGCAAATTTGAAACACTCTTTTTGTGGAAATTGCAAGTGGAGATTTCAAGCACTTTGGGGCCAATGGAAGTAAAGGAAATATCTTCGTATAAAAACTAGAGAGAATCATTGTCAGAAACCACCACATTGTGATGTGTGCGTTCCACTCACAGCGTTTAACCTTTCTTTTCAGAGAGCAGTTTGGAAACACTCCGTTTGTGACGTCTGCAAGTGGATAATTGGACCTCTTTGAGGATTTCGTTGGAAACGGGATTTCTTCATCTAATGCTAGACAGAAGAATTCTCAGTAACTTCCTTGGGTTGTGTGTACTCAACTCACAGATTTGAACCTTCCTTTAGACAGAGAAGATTTGAAACACTCTTTTTGTGGAAATTGCAAGTGGAGATTTCAAGCGCTTTGGGGCCAATTGTAGAAAAGGAAAAATCTTCGTACTTAAACTAGGGGGCATCATTCTCAGAAACCACTTTGTGATGTGTGCGTTCCACTCACAGCGTTCAACCTTTCTTTTCATAGAGCAGTTTGGAAACACTCTGTTTTTAACATCTGCAAGTAGATATTTGAACTTGTTAAGGATTTTTTTGGAAACGGGATTTCTTCATCTAATGCTAGACAGAAAAATTCTCAGTAACTTCTTTGGGTTGTGTGTATTCAACTCACAGAGTTGAACCTTCCTTTAGAGAGAGCCGATTTCTAACACTCTTTTTGTGTAATTAGCAAGTGGAGATTTCAAGCGCTTTGTGGACAAATGTACAAAAGGAAATATCTTCCTATATGAACTAGAGAGAATCATTCTCAGAAACGTCTTTGTGATGTGTGCGTTCCACTCACAGCGTTGAACCTTTCTTTTCGTAGAGCAGTCTCGAAACACTCTGTTTGTAACGTCTGCAATTTGAAATCTGGACCTCCTTGCGGATTTCTATGGAAACGGGATTTCTTCATCTAATGCTAGACAGGAGTATTCTCAGTAACTTCTTTGGGTTGCATGTACCCAACTAACAGACTTGAACCTTCCTTTAGACAGAGAAGATTTGAAACACGCTTTTTGCGGAAATTGCATGTGGAGATTTGTAGCAATTTGCTGCCAATGGAAGAAAAGGAAATATCTTCGCAAAAGAACTACAGAGAATCATTCTCAGAAATCATTTTGTGATGTGTGCGTTCCACTCACAGAGTTTAACCTTTCTTTTCATAGAGCAGTTTGGAAACACTCTGTTTGTAACGTCAGGATGTGGATAGTTGGACCTCCTTGAGGAATTCGTTGTAAAGTGGATTTCTTAATCTAATGGCAGACAGAAGAATTCTCAGTAACTTCTTTGGGTTGCGTGTATTCAACTCACAGAGTTGTACCTTCTTTTAGACAGAACAGATTTGAAACACTCTTTTTGTGGAATTTACAAGTGGAGATCTCATGCGCTTTGGGTCCAATGGCAGAAAAGGAAATATCTTCCTATAAAAACTAGAGAGAATCATTCTCAGAAACCACCACATTGTTATGTGTGTGTTACACTCACAGCGCTTAACCTTTCTTTTCAGTTAGCAGTTTGGAAACACTCCGTTTGTAACGTCTGCAAGTGGATAATTGGACCTCTTTGAGGATTTCGTTGGAAACGGGATTTCTTCATCTAATGCTACAAAGAAGAATTCTCAGTAACTTCTTTGAGTTGCGCGTATTCAACTCACAGGGTTGAACCTTCCTTTAGAGAGAGCAGATTTGAAACACTCTTTTTATCGAATTTGCAAGTGGAGATTTCCAGCGCTTTGCTGTCAAAGGTAGAAAAGGAAATATCTTCATATATAAACTTGAGAGAATCATTCTCAGAAACCACTTGGTGATGTGAGCATTCCACTCACAGAGTTTAACCTTTCTTTGCATAGAGCAGTTTGGAAGCTCTCTGTGTGTAACATCTGCAAGTGCATAATTGGACCTCCCTGAGGATTTCATTGTAAACGGGTTTTCTTCATCTAATGTTAGACAGAAGAAATCTCAGTAACTTCTTTGAGTTGCGTGTATTCAACAAATAGAGTTGTACCTTCCTTTAGACAGAGCAAATTTGAAACACTCTTTTTGTGGAAATTGCAAGTGGAGATTTCAAGCACTTTGGGGCCAATGGAAGTAAAGGAAATATCTTCGTATAAAAACTAGAGAGAATCATTGTCAGAAACCACCACATTGTGATGTGTGCGTTCCACTCACAGCGTTTAACCTTTCTTTTCAGAGAGCAGTTTGGAAACACTCCGTTTGTGACGTCTGCAAGTGGATAATTGGACCTCTTTGAGGATTTCGTTGGAAACGGGATTTCTTCATCTAATGCTAGACAGAAGAATTCTCAGTAACTTCCTTGGGTTGTGTGTACTCAACTCACAGATTTGAACCTTCCTTTAGACAGAGAAGATTTGAAACACTCTTTTTGTGGAAATTGCAAGTGGAGATTTCAAGCGCTTTGGGGCCAATTGTAGAAAAGGAAAAATCTTCGTACTTAAACTAGGGGGAATCATTCTCAGAAACCACTTTGTGATGTGTGCGTTCCACTCACAGCGTTCAACCTTTCTTTTCATAGAGCAGTTTGGAAACACTCTGTTTTTAACATCTGCAAGTAGATATTTGAACTTGTTAAGGATTTTTTTGGAAACGGGATTTCTTCATCTAATGCTAGACAGAAAAATTCTCAGTAACTTCTTTGGGTTGTGTGTATTCAACTCACAGAGTTGAACCTTCCTTTAGAGAGAGCCGATTTCTAACACTCTTTTTGTGTAATTAGCAAGTGGAGATTTCAAGCGCTTTGTGGACAAATGTACAAAAGGAAATATCTTCCTATATGAACTAGAGAGAATCATTCTCAGAAACGTCTTTGTGATGTGTGCGTTCCACTCACAGCGTTGAACCTTTCTTTTCGTAGAGCAGTCTCGAAACACTCTGTTTGTAACGTCTGCAATTTGAAATCTGGACCTCCTTGCGGATTTCTATGGAAATGGGATTTCTTCATCTAATGCTAGACAGGAGTATTCTCAGTAACTTCTTTGGGTTGCATGTACCCAACTAACAGACTTGAACCTTCCTTTAGACAGAGAAGATTTGAAACACGCTTTTTGCGGAAATTGCATGTGGAGATTTGTAGCAATTTGCTGCCAATGGAAGAAAAGGAAATATCTTCGCAAAAGAACTACAGAGAATCATTCTCAGAAATCATTTTGTGATGTGTGCGTTCCACTCACAGAGTTTAACCTTTCTTTTCATAGAGCAGTTTGGAAACACTCTGTTTGTAACGTCAGGATGTGGATAGTTGGACCTCCTTGAGGAATTCGTTGTAAAGTGGATTTCTTAATCTAATGGCAGACAGAAGAATTCTCAGTAACTTCTTTGGGTTGCGTGTATTCAACTCACAGAGTTGTACCTTCTTTTCGACAGAACAGATTTGAAACACTCTTTTTGTGGAATTTACAAGTGGAGATCTCATGCGCTTTGGGTCCAATGGCAGAAAAGGAAATATCTTCCTATAAAAACTAGAGAGAATCATTCTCAGAAACCACCACATTGTTATGTGTGTGTTACACTCACAGCGCTTAACCTTTCTTTTCAGTTAGCAGTTTGGAAACACTCCGTTTGTAACGTCTGCAAGTGGATAATTGGACCTCTTTGAGGATTTCGTTGGAAACGGGATTTCTTCATCTAATGCTACAAAGAAGAATTCTCAGTAACTTCTTTGAGTTGCGCGTATTCAACTCACAGGGTTGAACCTTCCTTTAGAGAGAGCAGATTTGAAACACTCTTTTTATCGAATTTGCAAGTGGAGATTTCCAGCGCTTTGCTGTCAAAGGTAGAAAAGGAAATATCTTCATATATAAACTTGAGAGAATCATTCTCAGAAACCACTTGGTGATGTGAGCATTCCACTCACAGAGTTTAACCTTTCTTTGCATAGAGCAGTTTGGAAGCTCTCTGTGTGTTACATCTGCAAGTGCATCATTGGACCTCCCTGAGGATTTCATTGTAAACGGGTTTTCTTCATCTAATGTTAGACAGAAGAAATCTCAGTAACTTCTTTGAGTTGCGTGTATTCAACAAATAGATTTGTACCTTCCTTTAGACAGAGCAAATTTGAAACACTCTTTTTGTGGAAATTGCAAGTGGAGATTTCAAGCACTTTGGGGCCAATGGAAGTAAAGGAAATATCTTCGTATAAAAACTAGAGAGAATCATTGTCAGAAACCACCACATTGTGATGTGTGCGTTCCACTCACAGCGTTTAACCTTTCTTTTCAGAGAGCAGTTTGGAAACACTCCGTTTGTGACGTCTGCAAGTGGATAATTGGACCTCTTTGAGGATTTCGTTGGAAACGGGATTTCTTCATCTAATGCTAGACAGAAGAATTCTCAGTAACTTCCTTGGGTTGTGTGTACTCAACTCACAGATTTGAACCTTCCTTTAGACAGAGAAGATTTGAAACACTCTTTTTGTGGAAATTGCAAGTGGAGATTTCAAGCGCTTTGGGGCCAATTGTAGAAAAGGAAAAATCTTCGTACTTAAACTAGGGGGAATCATTCTCAGAAACCACTTTGTGATGTGTGCGTTCCACTCACAGCGTTCAACCTTTCTTTTCATAGAGCAGTTTGGAAACACTCTGTTTTTAACATCTGCAAGTAGATATTTGAACTTGTTAAGGATTTTTTTGGAAACGGGATTTCTTCATCTAATGCTAGACAGAAAAATTCTCAGTAACTTCTTTGGGTTGTGTGTATTCAACTCACAGAGTTGAACCTTCCTTTAGAGAGAGCCGATTTCTAACACTCTTTTTGTGTAATTAGCAAGTGGAGATTTCAAGCGCTTTGTGGACAAATGTACAAATGGAAATATCTTCCTATATGAACTAGAGAGAATCATTCTCAGAAACGTCTTTGTGATGTGTGCGTTCCACTCACAGCGTTGAACCTTTCTTTTCGTAGAGCAGTCTCGAAACACTCTGTTTGTAACGTCTGCAATTTGAAATCTGGACCTCCTTGCGGATTTCTATGGAAACGGGATTTCTTCATCTAATGCTAGACAGGAGTATTCTCAGTAACTTCTTTGGGTTGCATGTACCCAACTAACAGACTTGAACCTTCCTTTAGACAGAGAAGATTTGAAACACGCTTTTTGCGGAAACTGCATGTGGAGATTTGTAGCAATTTGCTGCCAATGGAAGAAAAGGAAATATCTTCGCAAAAGAACTACAGAGAATCATTCTCAGAAATCATTTTGTGATGTGTGCGTTCCACTCACAGAGTTTAACCTTTCTTTTCATAGAGCAGTTTGGAAACACTCTGTTTGTAACGTCAGGATGTGGATAGTTGGACCTCCTTGAGGAATTCGTTGTAAAGTGGATTTCTTAATCTAATGGCAGACAGAAGAATTCTCAGTAACTTCTTTGGGTTGCGTGTATTCAACTCACAGAGTTGTACCTTCTTTTAGACAGAACAGATTTGAAACACTCTTTTTGTGGAATTTACAAGTGGAGATCTCATGCGCTTTGGGTCCAATGGCAGAAAAGGAAATATCTTCCTATAAAAACTAGAGAGAATCATTCTCAGAAACCACCACATTGTTATGTGTGTGTTACACTCACAGCGCTTAACCTTTCTTTTCAGTTAGCAGTTTGGAAACACTCCATTTGTAACGTCTGCAAGTGGATAATTGGACCTCTTTGAGGATTTCGTTGGAAACGGGATTTCTTCATCTAATGCTACAAAGAAGAATTCTCAGTAACTTCTTTGAGTTGCGCGTATTCAACTCACAGGGTTGAACCTTCCTTTAGAGAGAGCAGATTTGAAACACTCTTTTTATCGAATTTGCAAGTGGAGATTTCCAGCGCTTTGCTGTCAAAGGTAGAAAAGGAAATATCTTCATATATAAACTTGAGAGAATCATTCTCAGAAACCACTTGGTGATGTGAGCATTCCACTCACAGAGTTTAACCTTTCTTTGCATAGAGCAGTTTGGAAGCTCTCTGTGTGTTACATCTGCAAGTGCATCATTGGACCTCCCTGAGGATTTCATTGTAAACGGGTTTTCTTCATCTAATGTTAGACAGAAGAAATCTCAGTAACTTCTTTGAGTTGCGTGTATTCAACAAATAGATTTGTACCTTCCTTTAGACAGAGCAAATTTGAAACACTCTTTTTGTGGAAATTGCAAGTGGAGATTTCAAGCACTTTGGGGCCAATGGAAGTAAAGGAAATATCTTCGTATAAAAACTAGAGAGAATCATTGTCAGAAACCACCACATTGTGATGTGTGCGTTCCACTCACAGCGTTTAACCTTTCTTTTCAGAGAGCAGTTTGGAAACACTCCGTTTGTGACGTCTGCAAGTGGATAATTGGACCTCTTTGAGGATTTCGTTGGAAACGAGATTTCTTCATCTAATGCTAGACAGAAGAATTCTCAGTAACTTCCTTGGGTTGTGTGTACTCAACTCACAGATTTGAACCTTCCTTTAGACAGAGAAGATTTGAAACACTCTTTTTGTGGAAATTGCAAGTGGAGATTTCAAGCGCTTTGGGGCCAATTGTAGAAAAGGAAAAATCTTCGTACTTAAACTAGGGGGAATCATTCTCAGAAACCACTTTGTGATGTGTGCGTTCCACTCACAGCGTTCAACCTTTCTTTTCATAGAGCAGTTTGGAAACACTCTGTTTTTAACATCTGCAAGTAGATATTTGAACTTGTTAAGGATTTTTTTGGAAACGGGATTTCTTCATCTAATGCTAGACAGAAAAATTCTCAGTAACTTCTTTGGGTTGTGTGTATTCAACTCACAGAGTTGAACCTTCCTTTAGAGAGAGCCGATTTCTAACACTCTTTTTGTGTAATTAGCAAGTGGAGATTTCAAGCGCTTTGTGGACAAATGTACAAAAGGAAATATCTTCCTATATGAACTAGAGAGAATCATTCTCAGAAACGTCTTTGTGATGTGTGCGTTCCACTCACAGCGTTGAACCTTTCTTTTCGTAGAGCAGTCTCGAAACACTCTGTTTGTAACGTCTGCAATTTGAAATCTGGACCTCCTTGCGGATTTCTATGGAAATGGGATTTCTTCATCTAATGCTAGACAGGAGTATTCTCAGTAACTTCTTTGGGTTGCATGTACCCAACTAACAGACTTGAACCTTCCTTTAGACAGAGAAGATTTGAAACACGCTTTTTGCGGAAATTGCATGTGGAGATTTGTAGCAATTTGCTGCCAATGGAAGAAAAGGAATTATCTTCGCAAAAGAACTACAGAGAATCATTCTCAGAAATCATTTTGTGATGTGTGCGTTCCACTCACAGAGTTTAACCTTTCTTTTCATAGAGCAGTTTGGAAACACTCTGTTTGTAACGTCAGGATGTGGATAGTTGGACCTCCTTGAGGAATTCGTTGTAAAGTGGATTTCTTAATCTAATGGCAGACAGAAGAATTCTCAGTAACTTCTTTGGGTTGCGTGTATTCAACTCACAGAGTTGTACCTTCTTTTCGACAGAACAGATTTGAAACACTCTTTTTGTGGAATTTACAAGTGGAGATCTCATGCGCTTTGGGTCCAATGGCAGAAAAGGAAATATCTTCCTATAAAAACTAGAGAGAATCATTCTCAGAAACCACCACATTGTTATGTGTGTGTTACACTCACAGCGCTTAACCTTTCTTTTCAGTTAGCAGTTTGGAAACACTCCGTTTGTAACGTCTGCAAGTGGATAATTGGACCTCTTTGAGGATTTCGTTGGAAACGGGATTTCTTCATCTAATGCTACAAAGAAGAATTCTCAGTAACTTCTTTGAGTTGCGCGTATTCAACTCACAGGGTTGAACCTTCCTTTAGAGAGAGCAGATTTGAAACACTCTTTTTATCGAATTTGCAAGTGGAGATTTCCAGCGCTTTGCTGTCAAAGGTAGAAAAGGAAATATCTTCATATATAAACTTGAGAGAATCATTCTCAGAAACCACTTGGTGATGTGAGCATTCCACTCACAGAGTTTAACCTTTCTTTGCATAGAGCAGTTTGGAAGCTCTCTGTGTGTTACATCTGCAAGTGCATCATTGGACCTCCCTGAGGATTTCATTGTAAACGGGTTTTCTTCATCTAATGTTAGACAGAAGAAATCTCAGTAACTTCTTTGAGTTGCGTGTATTCAACAAATAGATTTGTACCTTCCTTTAGACAGAGCAAATTTGAAACACTCTTTTTGTGGAAATTGCAAGTGGAGATTTCAAGCACTTTGGGGCCAATGGAAGTAAAGGAAATATCTTCGTATAAAAACTAGAGAGAATCATTGTCAGAAACCACCACATTGTGATGTGTGCGTTCCACTCACAGCGTTTAACCTTTCTTTTCAGAGAGCAGTTTGGAAACACTCCGTTTGTGACGTCTGCAAGTGGATAATTGGACCTCTTTGAGGATTTCGTTGGAAACGGGATTTCTTCATCTAATGCTAGACAGAAGAATTCTCAGTAACTTCCTTGGGTTGTGTGTACTCAACTCACAGATTTGAACCTTCCTTTAGACAGAGAAGATTTGAAACACTCTTTTTGTGGAAATTGCAAGTGGAGATTTCAAGCGCTTTGGGGCCAATTGTAGAAAAGGAAAAATCTTCGTACTTAAACTAGGGGGAATCATTCTCAGAAACCACTTTGTGATGTGTGCGTTCCACTCACAGCGTTCAACCTTTCTTTTCATAGAGCAGTTTGGAAACACTCTGTTTTTAACATCTGCAAGTAGATATTTGAACTTGTTAAGGATTTTTTTGGAAACGGGATTTCTTCATCTAATGCTAGACAGAAAAATTCTCAGTAACTTCTTTGGGTTGTGTGTATTCAACTCACAGAGTTGAACCTTCCTTTAGAGAGAGCCGATTTCTAACACTCTTTTTGTGTAATTAGCAAGTGGAGATTTCAAGCGCTTTGTGGACAAATGTACAAATGGAAATATCTTCCTATATGAACTAGAGAGAATCATTCTCAGAAACGTCTTTGTGATGTGTGCGTTCCACTCACAGCGTTGAACCTTTCTTTTCGTAGAGCAGTCTCGAAACACTCTGTTTGTAACGTCTGCAATTTGAAATCTGGACCTCCTTGCGGATTTCTATGGAAACGGGATTTCTTCATCTAATGCTAGACAGGAGTATTCTCAGTAACTTCTTTGGGTTGCATGTACCCAACTAACAGACTTGAACCTTCCTTTAGACAGAGAAGATTTGAAACACGCTTTTTGCGGAAACTGCATGTGGAGATTTGTAGCAATTTGCTGCCAATGGAAGAAAAGGAAATATCTTCGCAAAAGAACTACAGAGAATCATTCTCAGAAATCATTTTGTGATGTGTGCGTTCCACTCACAGAGTTTAACCTTTCTTTTCATAGAGCAGTTTGGAAACACTCTGTTTGTAACGTCAGGATGTGGATAGTTGGACCTCCTTGAGGAATTCGTTGTAAAGTGGATTTCTTAATCTAATGGCAGACAGAAGAATTCTCAGTAACTTCTTTGGGTTGCGTGTATTCAACTCACAGAGTTGTACCTTCTTTTAGACAGAACAGATTTGAAACACTCTTTTTGTGGAATTTACAAGTGGAGATCTCATGCGCTTTGGGTCCAATGGCAGAAAAGGAAATATCTTCCTATAAAAACTAGAGAGAATCATTCTCAGAAACCACCACATTGTTATGTGTGTGTTACACTCACAGCGCTTAACCTTTCTTTTCAGTTAGCAGTTTGGAAACACTCCATTTGTAACGTCTGCAAGTGGATAATTGGACCTCTTTGAGGATTTCGTTGGAAACGGGATTTCTTCATCTAATGCTACAAAGAAGAATTCTCAGTAACTTCTTTGAGTTGCGCGTATTCAACTCACAGGGTTGAACCTTCCTTTAGAGAGAGCAGATTTGAAACACTCTTTTTATCGAATTTGCAAGTGGAGATTTCCAGCGCTTTGCTGTCAAAGGTAGAAAAGGAAATATCTTCATATATAAACTTGAGAGAATCATTCTCAGAAACCACTTGGTGATGTGAGCATTCCACTCACAGAGTTTAACCTTTCTTTGCATAGAGCAGTTTGGAAGCTCTCTGTGTGTTACATCTGCAAGTGCATCATTGGACCTCCCTGAGGATTTCATTGTAAACGGGTTTTCTTCATCTAATGTTAGACAGAAGAAATCTCAGTAACTTCTTTGAGTTGCGTGTATTCAACAAATAGATTTGTACCTTCCTTTAGACACAGCAAATTTGAAACACTCTTTTTGTGGAAATTGCAAGTGGAGATTTCAAGCACTTTGGGGCCAATGGAAGTAAAGGAAATATCTTCGTATAAAAACTAGAGAGAATCATTGTCAGAAACCACCACATTGTGATGTGTGCGTTCCACTCACAGCGTTTAACCTTTCTTTTCAGAGAGCAGTTTGGAAACACTCCGTTTGTGACGTCTGCAAGTGGATAATTGGACCTCTTTGAGGATTTCGTTGGAAACGAGATTTCTTCATCTAATGCTAGACAGAAGAATTCTCAGTAACTTCCTTGGGTTGTGTGTACTCAACTCACAGATTTGAACCTTCCTTTAGACAGAGAAGATTTGAAACACTCTTTTTGTGGAAATTGCAAGTGGCGATTTCAAGCGCTTTGGGGCCAATTGTAGAAAAGGAAAAATCTTCGTACATAAACTAGAGGGAATCATTCTCAGAAACCACTTTGTGATGGGTGCGTTCCACTCACAACGTTGAACCTTTCTTTTCAGTGAGCAGTTTGGAAACACTCTGTTTGTGACATCTGCAAGTAGATATTTGGACCTGTTTGAGGATATTGTTGGAAACGGGATTTCTTCATCTATTACTAGACAGAAAAATTCTCAGTAACTTCTTTGGGTTGTGTGTATTCAACTCACAGAGTTGAACCTTCCTTTAGAGAGAGCCGATTTCTAACACTCTTTTTGTGTAATTAGCAAGTGGAGATTTCAAGCGCTTTGTGGACAAATGTACAAAAGGAAATATCTTCCTATATGAACTAGAGAGAATCATTCTCAGAAACGTCTTTGTGATGTGTGCGTTCCACTCACAGCGTTGAACCTTTCTTTTCGTAGAGCAGTCTCGAAACACTCTGTTTGTAACGTCTGCAATTTGAAATCTGGACCTCCTTGCGGATTTCTATGGAAACGGGATTTCTTCATCTAATGCTAGACAGGAGTATTCTCAGTAACTTCTTTGGGTTGCATGTACCCAACTAACAGACTTGAACCTTCCTTTAGACAGAGAAGATTTGAAACACGCTTTTTGCGGAAATTGCATGTGGAGATTTGTAGCAATTTGCTGCCAATGGAAGAAAAGGAAATATCTTCGCAAAAGAACTACAGAGAATCATTCTCAGAAATCATTTTGTGATGTGTGCGTTCCACTCACAGAGTTTAACCTTTCTTTTCATAGAGCAGTTTGGAAACACTCTGCTTGTAACGTCAGGATGTGGATAGTTGGACCTCCTTGAGGAATTCGTTGTAAAGTGGATTTCTTAATCTAATGGCAGACAGAAGAATTCTCAGTAACTTCTTTGGGTTGCGTGTATTCAACTCACAGAGTTGTACCTTCTTTTAGACAGAACAGATTTGAAACACTCTTTTTGTGGAATTTACAAGTGGAGATCTCATGCGCTTTGGGTCCAATGGCAGAAAAGGAAATATCTTCCTATAAAAACTAGAGAGAATCATTCTCAGAAACCACCACATTTTTATGTGTGTGTTACACTCACAGCGCTTAACCTTTCTTTTCAGTTAGCAGTTTGGAAACACTCCGTTTGTAACGTCTGCAAGTGGATAATTGGACCTCTTTGAGGATTTCGTTGGAAACGGGATTTCTTCATCTAATGCTACAAAGAAGAATTCTCAGTAACTTCTTTGAGTTGCGCGTATTCAACTCACAGGGTTGAACCTTCCTTTAGAGAGAGCAGATTTGAAACACTCTTTTTATCGAATTTGCAAGTGGAGATTTCCAGCGCTTTGCTGTCAAAGGTAGAAAAGGAAATATCTTCATATATAAACTTGAGAGAATCATTCTCAGAAACCACTTGGTGATGTGAGCATTCCACTCACAGAGTTTAACCTTTCTTTGCATAGAGCAGTTTGGAAGCTCTCTGTGTGTAACATCTGCAAGTGCATCATTGGACCTCCCTGAGGATTTCATTGTAAACGGGTTTTCTTCATCTAATGTTAGACAGAAGAAATCTCAGTAACTTCTTTGAGTTGCGTGTATTCAACAAATAGAGTTGTACCTTCCTTTAGACAGAGCAAATTTGAAACACTCTTTTTGTGGAAATTGCAAGTGGAGATTTCAAGCACTTTGGGGCCAATGGAAGTAAAGGAAATATCTTCGTATAAAAACTAGAGAGAATCATTGTCAGAAACCACCACATTGTGATGTGTGCGTTCCACTCACAGCGTTTAACCTTTCTTTTCAGAGAGCAGTTTGGAAACACTCCGTTTGTGACGTCTGCAAGTGGATAATTGGACCTCTTTGAGGATTTCGTTGGAAACGGGATTTCTTCATCTAATGCTAGACAGAAGAATTCTCAGTAACTTCCTTGGGTTGTGTGTACTCAACTCACAGATTTGAACCTTCCTTTAGACAGAGAAGATTTGAAACACTCTTTTTGTGGAAATTGCAAGTGGAGATTTCAAGCGCTTTGGGGCCAATTGTAGAAAAGGAAAAATCTTCGTACTTAAACTAGGGGGCATCATTCTCAGAAACCACTTTGTGATGTGTGCGTTCCACTCACAGCGTTCAACCTTTCTTTTCATAGAGCAGTTTGGAAACACTCTGTTTTTAACATCTGCAAGTAGATATTTGAACTTGTTAAGGATTTTTTTGGAAACGGGATTTCTTCATCTAATGCTAGACAGAAAAATTCTCAGTAACTTCTTTGGGTTGTGTGTATTCAACTCACAGAGTTGAACCTTCCTTTAGAGAGAGCCGATTTCTAACACTCTTTTTGTGTAATTAGCAAGTGGAGATTTCAAGCGCTTTGTGGACAAATGTACAAAAGGAAATATCTTCCTATATGAACTAGAGAGAATCATTCTCAGAAACGTCTTTGTGATGTGTGCGTTCCACTCACAGCGTTGAACCTTTCTTTTCGTAGAGCAGTCTCGAAACACTCTGTTTGTAACGTCTGCAATTTGAAATCTGGACCTCCTTGCGGATTTCTATGGAAACGGGATTTCTTCATCTAATGCTAGACAGGAGTATTCTCAGTAACTTCTTTGGGTTGCATGTACCCAACTAACAGACTTGAACCTTCCTTTAGACAGAGAAGATTTGAAACACGCTTTTTGCGGAAATTGCATGTGGAGATTTGTAGCAATTTGCTGCCAATGGAAGAAAAGGAAATATCTTCGCAAAAGAACTACAGAGAATCATTCTCAGAAATCATTTTGTGATGTGTGCGTTCCACTCACAGAGTTTAACCTTTCTTTTCATAGAGCAGTTTGGAAACACTCTGTTTGTAACGTCAGGATGTGGATAGTTGGACCTCCTTGAGGAATTCGTTGTAAAGTGGATTTCTTAATCTAATGGCAGACAGAAGAATTCTCAGTAACTTCTTTGGGTTGCGTGTATTCAACTCACAGAGTTGTACCTTCTTTTAGACAGAACAGATTTGAAACACTCTTTTTGTGGAATTTACAAGTGGAGATCTCATGCGCTTTGGGTCCAATGGCAGAAAAGGAAATATCTTCCTATAAAAACTAGAGAGAATCATTCTCAGAAACCACCACATTGTTATGTGTGTGTTACACTCACAGCGCTTAACCTTTCTTTTCAGTTAGCAGTTTGGAAACACTCCGTTTGTAACGTCTGCAAGTGGATAATTGGACCTCTTTGAGGATTTCGTTGGAAACGGGATTTCTTCATCTAATGCTACAAAGAAGAATTCTCAGTAACTTCTTTGAGTTGCGCGTATTCAACTCACAGGGTTGAACCTTCCTTTAGAGAGAGCAGATTTGAAACACTCTTTTTATCGAATTTGCAAGTGGAGATTTCCAGCGCTTTGCTGTCAAAGGTAGAAAAGGAAATATCTTCATATATAAACTTGAGAGAATCATTCTCAGAAACCACTTGGTGATGTGAGCATTCCACTCACAGAGTTTAACCTTTCTTTGCATAGAGCAGTTTGGAAGCTCTCTGTGTGTAACATCTGCAAGTGCATAATTGGACCACCCTGAGGATTTCATTGTAAACGGGTTTTCTTCATCTAATGTTAGACAGAAGAAATCTCAGTAACTTCTTTGAGTTGCGTGTATTCAACAAATAGAGTTGTACCTTCCTTTAGACAGAGCAAATTTGAAACACTCTTTTTGTGGAAATTGCAAGTGGAGATTTCAAGCACTTTGGGGCCAATGGAAGTAAAGGAAATATCTTCGTATAAAAACTAGAGAGAATCATTGTCAGAAACCACCACATTGTGATGTGTGCGTTCCACTCACAGCGTTTAACCTTTCTTTTCAGAGAGCAGTTTGGAAACACTCCGTTTGTGACGTCTGCAAGTGGATAATTGGACCTCTTTGAGGATTTCGTTGGAAACGGGATTTCTTCATCTAATGCTAGACAGAAGAATTCTCAGTAACTTCCTTGGGTTGTGTGTACTCAACTCACAGATTTGAACCTTCCTTTAGACAGAGAAGATTTGAAACACTCTTTTTGTGGAAATTGCAAGTGGAGATTTCAAGCGCTTTGGGGCCAATTGAAGAAAAGGAAAAATCTTCGTACTTAAACTAGGGGGCATCATTCTCAGAAACCACTTTGTGATGTGTGCGTTCCACTCACAGCGTTCAACCTTTCTTTTCATAGAGCAGTTTGGAAACACTGTGTTTTTAACATCTGCAAGTAGATATTTGGACTTGTTAAGGATTTTTTTGGAAACGGGATTTCTTCATCTAATGCTAGACAGAAAAATTCTCAGTAACTTCTTTGGGTTGTGTGTATTCAACTCACAGAGTTGAACCTTCCTTTAGAGAGAGCCGATTTCTAACACTCTTTTTGTGTAATTAGCAAGTGGAGATTTCAAGCGCTTTGTGGACAAATGTACAAAAGGAAATATCTTCCTATATGAACTAGAGAGAATCATTCTCAGAAACGTCTTTGTGATGTGTGCGTTCCACTCACAGCGTTGAACCTTTCTTTTCATAGAGCAGTCTCGAAAGACTCTGTTTGTAATGTCTGCAATTTGAAATCTGGACCTCCTTGCGGATTTCTATGGAAACGGGATTTCTTCATCTAATGCTAGACAGGAGTATTCTCAGTAACTTCTTTGGGTTGCGTGTACTCAACTAACAGACTTGAACCTTCCTTTAGACAGAGAAGATTTGAAACACGCTTTTTGCGGAAATTCCAAGTGGAGATTTGTAGCAATTTGCTGCCAATGGAAGAAAAGGAAATATCTTCGCAAAAGAACTACAGAGAATCATTCTCAGAAATCATTTTGTGATGTGTGCGTTCCACTCACAGAGTTTAACCTTTCTTTTCATAGAGCAGTTTGGAAACACTCTGTTTGTAACGTCAGGATGTGGATAGTTGGACCTCCTTGAGGAATTCGTTGTAAAGTGGATTTCTTAATCTAATGGCAGACAGAAGAATTCTCAGTAACTTCTTTGGGTTGCGTGTATTCAACTCACAGAGTTGTACCTTCTTTTAGACAGAACAGATTTGAAACACTCTTTTTGTGGAATTTACAAGTGGAGATCTCATGCGCTTTGGGTCCAATGGCAGAAAAGGAAATATCTTCCTATAAAAACTAGAGAGAATCATTCTCAGAAACCACCACATTGTTATGTGTGTGTTACACACACAGCGCTTAACCTTTCTTTTCAGTTAGCAGTTTGGAAACACTCCGTTTGTAACGTCTGCAAGTGGATAATTGGACCTCTTTGAGGATTTCGTTGGGAACGGGATTTCTTCATCTAATGCTACAAAGAAGAATTCTCAGTAACTTCTTTGAGTTGCGCGTATTCAACTCACAGGGTTGAACCTTCCTTTAGAGAGAGCAGATTTGAAACACTCTTTTTATCGAATTTGCAAGTGGAGATTTCCAGCGCTTTGCTGTCAAAGGTAGAAAAGGAAATATCTTCATATATAAACTTGAGAGAATCATTCTCAGAAACCACTTGGTGATGTGAGCATTCCACTCACAGAGTTTAACCTTTCTTTGCATAGAGCAGTTTGGAAGCTCTCTGTGTGTAACATCTGCAAGTGCATAATTGGACCACCCTGAGGATTTCATTGTAAACGGGTTTTCTTCATCTAATGTTAGACAGAAGAAATCTCAGTAACTTCTTTGAGTTGCGTGTATTCAACAAATAGAGTTGTACCTTCCTTTAGACAGAGCAAATTTGAAACACTCTTTTTGTGGAAATTGCAAGTGGAGATTTCAAGCACTTTGGGGCCAATGGAAGTAAAGGAAATATCTTCGTATAAAAACTAGAGAGAATCATTGTCAGAAACCACCACATTGTGATGTGTGCGTTCCACTCACAGCGTTTAACCTTTCTTTTCAGAGAGCAGTTTGGAAACACTCCGTTTGTGACGTCTGCAAGTGGATAATTGGACCTCTTTGAGGATTTCGTTGGAAACGGGATTTCTTCATCTAATGCTAGACAGAAGAATTCTCAGTAACTTCCTTGGGTTGTGTGTACTCAACTCACAGATTTGAACCTTCCTTTAGACAGAGAAGATTTGAAACACTCTTTTTGTGGAAATTGCAAGTGGAGATTTCAAGCGCTTTGGGGCCAATTGAAGAAAAGGAAAAATCTTCGTACTTAAACTAGGGGGCATCATTCTCAGAAACCACTTTGTGATGTGTGCGTTCCACTCACAGCGTTCAACCTTTCTTTTCATAGAGCAGTTTGGAAACACTCTGTTTTTAACATCTGCAAGTAGATATTTTGACTTGTTAAGGATTTTTTTGGAAACGGGATTTCTTCATCTAATGCTAGACAGAAAAATTCTCAGTAACTTCTTTGGGTTGTGTGTATTCAACTCACAGAGTTGAACCTTCCTTTAGAGAGAGCCGATTTCTAACACTCTTTTTGTGTAATTAGCAAGTGGAGATTTCAAGCGCTTTGTGGACAAATGTACAAAAGGAAATATCTTCCTATATGAACTAGAGAGAATCATTCTCAGAAACGTCTTTGTGATGTGTGCATTCCACTCACAGCGTTGAACCTTTCTTTTCATAGAGCAGTCTCGAAAGACTCTGTTTGTAATGTCTGCAATTTGAAATCTGGACCTCCTTGCGGATTTCTATGGAAACGGGATTTCTTCATCTAATGCTAGACAGGAGTATTCTCAGTAACTTCTTTGGGTTGCGTGTACTCAACTAACAGACTTGAACCTTCCTTTAGACAGAGAAGATTTGAAACACGCTTTTTGCGGAAATTCCAAGTGGAGATTTGTAGCAATTTGCTGCCAATGGAAGAAAAGGAAATATCTTCGCAAAAGAACTACAGAGAATCATTCTCAGAAATCATTTTGTGATGTGTGCGTTCCACTCACAGAGTTTAACCTTTCTTTTCATAGAGCAGTTTGGAAACACTCTGTTTGTAACGTCAGGATGTGGATAGTTGGACCTCCTTGAGGAATTCGTTGTAAAGTGGATTTCTTAATCTAATGGCAGACAGAAGAATTCTCAGTAACTTCTTTGGGTTGCGTGTATTCAACTCACAGAGTTGTACCTTCTTTTAGACAGAACAGATTTGAAACACTCTTTTTGTGGAATTTACAAGTGGAGATCTCATGCGCTTTGGGTCCAATGGCAGAAAAGGAAATATCTTCCTATAAAAACTAGAGAGAATCATTCTCAGAAACCACCACATTGTTATGTGTGTGTTACACTCACAGCGCTTAACCTTTCTTTTCAGTTAGCAGTTTGGAAACACTCCGTTTGTAACGTCTGCAAGTGGATAATTGGACCTCTTTGAGGATTTCGTTGGAAACGGGATTTCTTCATCTAATGCTACAAAGAAGAATTCTCAGTAACTTCTTTGAGTTGCGCGTATTCAACTCACAGGGTTGAACCTTCCTTTAGAGAGAGCAGATTTGAAACACTCTTTTTATCGAATTTGCAAGTGGAGATTTCCAGCGCTTTGCTGTCAAAGGTAGAAAAGGAAATATCTTCATATATAAACTTGAGAGAATCATTCTCAGAAACCACTTGGTGATGTGAGCATTCCACTCACAGAGTTTAACCTTTCTTTGCATAGAGCAGTTTGGAAGCTCTCTGTGTGTAACATCTGCAAGTGCATAATTGGACCACCCTGAGGATTTCATTGTAAACGGGTTTTCTTCATCTAATGTTAGACAGAAGAAATCTCAGTAACTTCTTTGAGTTGCGTGTATTCAACAAATAGAGTTGTACCTTCCTTTAGACAGAGCAAATTTGAAACACTCTTTTTGTGGAAATTGCAAGTGGAGATTTCAAGCACTTTGGGGCCAATGGAAGTAAAGGAAATATCTTCGTATAAAAACTAGAGAGAATCATTGTCAGAAACCACCACATTGTGATGTGTGCGTTCCACTCACAGCGTTTAACCTTTCTTTTCAGAGAGCAGTTTGGAAACACTCCGTTTGTGACGTCTGCAAGTGGATAATTGGACCTCTTTGAGGATTTCGTTGGAAACGGGATTTCTTCATCTAATGCTAGACAGAAGAATTCTCAGTAACTTCCTTGGGTTGTGTGTACTCAACTCACAGATTTGAACCTTCCTTTAGACAGAGAAGATTTGAAACACTCTTTTTGTGGAAATTGCAAGTGGAGATTTCAAGCGCTTTGGGGCCAATTGTAGAAAAGGAAAAATCTTCGTACTTAAACTAGGGGGCATCATTCTCAGAAACCACTTTGTGATGTGTGCGTTCCACTCACAGCGTTCAACCTTTCTTTTCATAGAGCAGTTTGGAAACACTGTGTTTTTAACATCTGCAAGTAGATATTTGGACTTGTTAAGGATTTTTTTGGAAACGGGATTTCTTCATCTAATGCTAGACAGAAAAATTCTCAGTAACTTCTTTGGGTTGTGTGTATTCAACTCACAGAGTTGAACCTTCCTTTAGAGAGAGCCGATTTCTAACACTCTTTTTGTGTAATTAGCAAGTGGAGATTTCAAGCGCTTTGTGGACAAATGTACAAAAGGAAATATCTTCCTATATGAACTAGAGAGAATCATTCTCAGAAACGTCTTTGTGATGTGTGCGTTCCACTCACAGCGTTGAACCTTTCTTTTCATAGAGCAGTCTCGAAAGACTCTGTTTGTAATGTCTGCAATTTGAAATCTGGACCTCCTTGCGGATTTCTATGGAAACGGGATTTCTTCATCTAATGCTAGACAGGAGTATTCTCAGTAACTTCTTTGGGTTGCGTGTACTCAACTAACAGACTTGAACCTTCCTTTAGACAGAGAAGATTTGAAACACGCTTTTTGCGGAAATTGCAAGTGGAGATTTGTAGCAATTTGCTGCCAATGGAAGAAAAGGAAATATCTTCGCAAAAGAACTACAGAGAATCATTCTCAGAAATCATTTTGTGATGTGTGCGTTCCACTCACAGAGTTTAACCTTTCTTTTCATGGAGCAGTTTGGAAACACTCTGTTTGTAACGTCAGGATGTGGATAGTTGGACCTCCTTGAGGAATTCGTTGTAAAGTGGATTTCTTAATCTAATGGCAGACAGAAGAATTCTCAGTAACTTCCTTGGGTTGCATGTATTCAACTCACAGAGTTGTACCTTCTTTTCGACAGAACAGATTTGAAACACTCTTTTTGTGGAATTTACAAGTGGAGATCTCATGCGCTTTGGGTCCAATGGCAGAAAAGGAAATATCTTCCTATAAAAACTAGAGAGAATCATTCTCAGAAACCACCACATTGTTATGTGTGTGTTACACTCACAGCGCTTAACCTTTCTTTTCAGTTAGCAGTTTGGAAACACTCCGTTTGTAACGTCTGCAAGTGGATAATTGGACCTCTTTGAGGATTTCGTTGGAAACGGGATTTCTTCATCTAATGCTACAAAGAAGAATTCTCAGTAACTTCTTTGAGTTGCGCGTATTCAACTCACAGGGTTGAACCTTCCTTTAGAGAGAGCAGATTTGAAACACTCTTTTTATCGAATTTGCAAGTGGAGATTTCCAGCGCTTTGCTGTCAAAGGTAGAAAAGGAAATATCTTCATATATAAACTTGAGAGAATCATTCTCAGAAACCACTTGGTGATGTGAGCATTCCACTCACAGAGTTTAACCTTTCTTTGCATAGAGCAGTTTGGAAGCTCTCTGTGTGTAACATCTGCAAGTGCATAATTGGACCTCCCTGAGGATTTCATTGTAAACGGGTTTTCTTCATCTAATGTTAGACAGAAGAAATCTCAGTAACTTCTTTGAGTTGCGTGTATTCAACAAATAGAGTTGTACCTTCCTTTAGACAGAGCAAATTTGAAACACTCTTTTTGTGGAAATTGCAAGTGGAGATTTCAAGCACTTTGGGGCCAATGGAAGTAAAGGAAATATCTTCGTATAAAAACTAGAGAGAATCATTGTCAGAAACCACCACATTGTGATGTGTGCGTTCCACTCACAGCGTTTATCCTTTCTTTTCAGAGAGCAGTTTGGAAACACTCCGTTTGTGACGTCTGCAAGTGGATAATTGGACCTCCTGAGGATTTCGTTGGAAACGGGATTTCTTCATCTAATGCTAGACAGAAGTTTCCTCTGTAATTTCTTTGGTTTGCGTGTTTTCAACTCACAGGCTTGAACCATCCTTTAGACAGAGCAGATTTGAAACACTCTTTTTGTGGAATTTCCAAGTGGAGATCTAATGAGCTTTGGGACCAGTGGCAGAAAAGGAAATATCTTGCTATAAAAACTAGGGAGAATCTTTCTCAGAAATCACCACAATGTGATGTGTGCGTTACACTCACAGGGCTTAACCTTTCTTTTCATAGAGCGGTTTGTAAACACTCTGTTTGTAACGTCTGCAAGTGGATAATTGCAACTCTTTGAGGTTTTCGTTGGAAACGGGATTTGTTCATCTAATGCTACAAAGAAGAATTCTCAGTAACTTCTTCGAGTTGCGTGTATTCAACTCACAGAGTTGAACCTTCCTTTAGAGAGAGCAGATTTGAAACACTATTTTTGTCGAATTTGCAAGTGGAGATTTCCAGCGCTTTTCGGCCACAGGTAGAAAAGGAAATATCTTCATATATAAAATTGAGAGAATCATTGACAGAAACCGCTTTGTGATGTGTGCGTTCCCCTCACAGAGTTTAACCTTTCTTTTCATAGAGCAGTTTGGAATCTCTCTGTGTGTAACGTCTGCACTTGGATAATTGGACCTCCTTGAGGATTTCATTGCAAACGGGATTTCTTCATCTCATGCTAGACAGAAGAAGTCTCAGTAACTTCTTTGAGTTGCATGTATTCAACTGATAGAGTTGAACCTTCCTTTAGAAAGAGCAGATTTGAAACACTCTTTTTGTGGAAATCGCAAGAGGAGATTTCAAGCACTTTGGGGCCAATGGAAGAAAAGGAAATATCTTCGTACAAAAACTACACAGAATCATTCTCAGAAACCATTTTGTGATGTGTGTGTTCCACTCACAGCGTTTAACCTTTCCTTTCAGAGAGCAGTTTGGAAGCACTCTGTTTGTAACGTCTGCAAGTGGATAATTGGACCTCTTTGAGGATTTCGTTGGAAACGGGATTTCTTCATCGAATGCTAGGCAGAAGAATTCTCAGTAACTTCTTTGAGTTGCGTGTATTCAACTCACAGAGTTGAATCTTCTTTCAGACAGAACAGATTTGAAATACTCTTTTAATCGAATTTGCAAGTGGAGATTTCAAGCGCTTTTTGGCCACAGGTAGAAAAGGAAATATCTTCTTATAAAAACTGCAGAGAATCATTTTCAGAAACCACCTTGTAATGCGTGCGTTCCACTCACAGAGTTTAACTTTTCTTTTCATAGTGCAGTTTGGAAATAATCTGTAAATTCTGCAAGTGGATATTTGGACCTCTTGAGGATTTCGTTGAAAACGGGATTTCTTCATCTAATGCTAGACAGAAGAATCCTCAGAAACTTCTTTGTGTTGCGTGTATTCAACTTACAGAGGTGAACCATCCTTTAGACAGAGAAGATTTGAAACACTCTTAATGTGGAATTTGGAAGTGGAGATCTCATGCGCTTTGGGGCCAACGGCAGAATAGGAAATATCTTCCTATAAAAACTAGATAGAATCATTCTCAGAAACCACCACATTGTGATGTGTGCATTCCACTCACAGCTCTTAACCTTTCTTTTCATAGAGTGGTTTGGAAACACTCTGTTTGTAACGTCTGCAAGTGGATAATTGGACCTCTTTCAGGATTTCGTTGGAAACGGGATTTCTTCATCTAATGCTACAAAGAAGAATTCTCAGTAACTTCTTTGGGTTGCGTGTATTCAACTCACAGAGTTGAACCTTCTTTTAGACAGAACAGATTTGAAACACTCCTTTTGTGGAATTTACAAGTGGAGATTTCAAGCGTTTTGATGTCAAAGGTAGAAAAGGGAATACCTGCCTATAAAAACTCTAGAGAATCATTCTGAGAAACCACGTTTTGATGTGTGCGTTCCACTCATAGAGTTTAACCTTTCTTTCATGGAGCAGTTTGGAAACACTCTATTTGTAAATTCTGCAAGTGGATACTTGGACGTCTTTGAGGATTTCATTGGAAACGCGATTTCTTCATCTAGTGCTAGACAGAAGAATCCTCAGTAACTTCTTTGGGTTTCGTGTACTCACCTCACAGAGTTGAACCTTCCTTTAGAGAGAGCAGATTTGAAACACTCTTTTTGAGGAATTTGCAAGTGGAGATTTCAAGCGCTTTGGGGCCAATGGAAGAAATGGAAATATCTTCGTATAAAAACTACAGAGAATCATTCTCAGAAACCATTTTGTGATGTTTGCATTCCACTCAAAACGTTTAACCTTTCTTTTCATAGAGCAGTTTGGAAACACTCTGTTTGTAGCGTCTGCAAGTGGATAATTGGACCTCTTTGAGGATTTCGTTGGTAACGGGATTTCTTCATCTAATGCTAGACAGAAAAATTCTCAGTAACTTCTTTGAGTTGCGTGTATTCAACTCACAGAGTTGAATCTTCTTTTAGACAGAACAGATTTGAAACACTCTTTTTATCGAATTTACAAGTGGAGATTTCAAGCGCTTTTCGGCCACAGGTAGAAAAGGAAATATCTTCGCATAAAAACTACAGAGAATCATATTCAGAAACCACCTTGTGATGTGTGCGTTCCACTCACAGAGTTTAACTTTTCTTTTCATAGAGCAGTTTGGAAACACTCTGTTTGTAACGTCTGCAAGCCTATAATTGGACCTCCTTGAGGATTTCGTTGTAAATGCGATTTCTTCATCTAATGCTAGACAGAAGAATTCTCAGTAGCTTCTTTGGGTTGCGTGTATACAACTCACAGAGTTGAAACTTCTTTTAGACAGAACAGAATTGAAACACTTTTTCTGTGGAATTTACAAATGGAGATTACACGCGCTTTTATGTCAAAGGTAGAAAAGGGAATATCTTCCTATAAAAACTGCAGAGAATCATTCTCAGAAACCAAGTTATGATGTGTGAGTTCCACTCATAGATTTAAACCTTTCTTTCATAGAGCAGTTTGGAAACACTCTGTTTGTAAATTCTGCAAGTGGATAATTGGACCTCTTTGAGGATTTCAATGGAAACGGGATTTCTTCATTTGTGCTAGACAGAAGAATCCTCAGTAACTACTTTGGGTTGCGTGTATTCACCTCACAGAGTTCAACCTTCCTTTAGAGAGAGCAGATTATAAACACTGTTTTTGTGGAATTTGCAGGTGGAGATTTCAAGCAACTTGCGGCCAATGGAAGAAAAGGAAATATCTTCGTATAAAAACTAGAGAGAATCATTCTCAGAAACCATTTTGTGATGTGTTCGTTCCACTCGCATAGATTAACCTTTCTTTTCATAGAGCAGTTTGGAAACACTCTGTTTGTAACGTCTGGATGTGGATATTTGGACCTCCTTGAGGATTTTGTTGTCAACGGGATTTCTTCAACAAATGCTCGACAGAAGAATTCTCAGTAACTTCTTTGGGTTGCTTGTATTCAACTCAGAGTGTTGAACCTTCTTTTAGACAGAGCAGATTTGAAACACTCTTTTTGTGGAATTTACAAGTGGAGATTTCAAGCGCTTTGCTGTCAAAGGTAGAAAAGGAAATATCTTCCTATAAAAACTCCAAAGAATCATTCTCAAAAACCACGTTGTGATGTGTGTGTTCCACTCACAGCGTTTAACCTTTCTTTTCAGAGAGCAGTTTGGAAACACTCCGTTTGTGACGTCTGCAAGTGGATAATTGGACCTCTTTGAGGATTTCGTTGGAAACGGGATTTCTTCATCTAATGCTAGACAGAAGAATTCTCAGTAACTTCCTTGGGTTGTGTGTACTCAACTCACTGATTTGAACCTTCCTTTAGACAGAGAAGATTTGAAACACTCTTTTTGTGGAAATTGCAAGTGGAGATTTCAAGCGCTTTGGGGCCAATTGTAGAAAAGGAAAAATCTTCGTACTTAAACTAGGGGGAATCATTCTCAGAAACCACTTTGTGATGTGTGCGTTCCACTCACAGCGTTCAACCTTTCTTTTCATAGAGCAGTTTGGAAACACTCTGTTTTTAACATCTGCAAGTAGATATTTGGACTTGTTAATGATTTTTTTGGAAACGGGATTTCTTCATCTAATGCTAGACAGAAAAATTCTCAGTAACTTCTTTGGGTTGTGTGTATTCAACTCACAGAGTTGAACCTTCCTTTAGAGAGAGCCGATTTCTAACACTCTTTTTGTGTAATTAGCAAGTGGAGATTTCAAGCGCTTTGTGGACAAATGTACAAAAGGAAATATCTTCCTATATGAACTAGAGAGAATCATTCTCAGAAACGTCTTTGTGATGTGTGGGTTCCACTCACAGCGTTGAACCTTTCTTTTCATAGAGCAGTCTCGAAACACTCTGTTTGTAATGTCTGCAATTTGAAATCTGGACCTCCTTGCGGATTTCTATGGAAACGGGATTTCTTCATCTAATGCTAGAGAGGAGTATTCTCAGTAACTTCTTTGGGTTGCGTGTACTCAACTAACAGACTTGAACCTTCCTTTAGACAGAGAAGATTTGAAACACGCTTTTTGCGGAAATTGCAAGTGGAGATTTGTAGCAATTTGCTGCCAATGGAAGAAAAGGAAATATCTTCGCAAAAGAACTACAGAGAATCATTCTCAGAAATCATTTTGTGATGTGTGCATTCCACTCACAGAGTTTAACCTTTCTTTTCATAGAGCAGTTTGGAAACACTCCGTTTGTAACGTCAGGATGTGGATAGTTGGACCTCCTTGAGGAATTCGTTGTAAAGTGGATTTCTTAATCTAATGGCAGACAGAAGAATTCTCAGTAACTTCTTTGGGTTGCGTGTATTCAACTCACAGAGTTGTACCTTCTTTTCGACAGAACAGATTTGAAACACTCTTTTTGTGGAATTTACAAGTGGAGATCTCATGCGCTTTGGGTCCAATGGCAGAAAAGGAAATATCTTCCTATAAAAACTAGAGAGAATCATTCTCAGAAACCACCACATTGTTATGTGTGTGTTACACTCACAGCGCTTAACCTTTCTTTTCAGTTAGCAGTTTGGAAACACTCCGTTTGTAACGTCTGCAAGTGGATAATTGGACCTCTTTGAGGATTTCGTTGGAAACGGGATTTCTTCATCTAATGCTACAAAGAAGAATTCTCAGTAACTTCTTTGAGTTGCGCGTATTCAACTCACAGGGTTGAACCTTCCTTTAGAGAGAGCAGATTTGAAACACTCTTTTTATCGAATTTGCAAGTGGAGATTTCCAGCGCTTTGCTGTCAAAGGTAGAAAAGGAAATATCTTCATATATAAACTTGAGAGAATCATTCTCAGAAACCACTTGGTGATGTGAGCATTCCACTCACAGAGTTTAACCTTTCTTTGCATAGAGCAGTTTGGAAGCTCTCTGTGTGTAACATCTGCAAGTGCATAATTGGACCTCCCTGAGGATTTCATTGTAAACGGGTTTTCTTCATCTAATGTTAGACAGAAGAAATCTCAGTAACTTCTTTGAGTTGCGTGTATTCAACAAATAGAGTTGTACCTTCCTTTAGACAGAGCAAATATGAAACACTCTTTTTGTGGAAATTGCAAGTGGAGATTTCAAGCACTTTGGGGCCAATGGAAGTAAAGGAAATATCTTCGTATAAAAACTAGAGAGAATCATTGTCAGAAACCACCACATTGTGACGTGTGCGTTCCACTCACAGCGTTTAACCTTTCTTTTCAGAGAGCTGTTTGGAAACACTTCATTTGTAACGTCTGCAAGTGGATAATTGGACCTCCTTGAGGATTTCGTTGGAAACGGGATTTCTTCATCTAATGCCAGACAGAAGAATTCTCAGTAACTTCCTTGGGTTGCGTGTACTCAACTCACAGAGTTGAACCTTCCTTTAGACAGAGAAGATTTGAAACACTCTTTTTGTGGAAATTGCAAGTGGCGATTTCAAGCGCTTTGGGGCCAATTGTAGAAAAGGAAAAATCTTCGTACATAAACTAGAGGGAATCATTCTCAGCAACCACTTTGTGATGTGTGCGTTCCACTCACAACGTTGAACCTTTCTTTTCAGTGAGCAGTTTGGAAACACTCTGTTTGTGACTTCTGCAAGTAGATATTTGGACCTGTTTGAGGATATTGTTGGAAACGGGATTTCTTCATCTATTACTAGACAGAAAAATTCTCAGTAACTTCTTTGGGTTGTGTGTATTCAACTCACAGAGTTGAACCTTCCTTTAGAGAGAGCAGATTTCTAACACTCTTTTTGTGTAATTAGCCAGTGGAGATTTCAAACGCTTTGTGGACAAATATACAAAAGGAAATATCTTCCTATATAAACTAGAGAGAATCATTCTCAGAAACCTCTTTGTGATGTGTGCGTTCTACTCACAGCGTTGAACCTTTCTTTTCAGTGAGCAGTTGGGAAACACTCTGTAACATCTGCAAGTGGATATTTGGATCCCTTTGAGGATATCGTTGGAGACGGGATTTCTTCATCTAATGCTAGTCAGAAGAAATCTCAGTAACTTCTTTGGGTTGCGTGTATTCCACTCATAGAGTTGAACCTTCCTTTAGACAGAGCAGATTTGAAACACACTTTTTGTTGAAATTGCAATTGGAGATTTCAAGCCCTTTGGGGCCAATGGAAGTAAAGAAATATCTTCGTACAAAAACTACAGAGAATCATTTTCAGAAACCACCTTTTGATGTGTGCGGTCCACACACAGCGTTTAACCTTTCTTTTCATAGAGCAGTTTTGAAACACTCTGTTTGTAAAGTCTGCAAGTTGATATTTGGACATCCTTGAGTATTTCGTTCGAAACGAGATTTCTTCATCTAGTGCTAGACAGAAGAATTCTCAGTAACTTCTTTGGGTTGCATGTACTCAACTCACAGAGTTGAAACTTCTTTTAGACAGAAGAGATTTGAAACACTCCTTTTGTGGAATTTACAAGGGGACATTTCAAGCGCTTTGATGTCAAAAGTAGAAAAGGGAATATCTTCCCATAAAAACTCAAGACAATCATTCTGAGAATCCAAGTTTTGATGTGTGCGTTCCACTCATAGTGTTTAACTTTTCTTTCATGGAACAGTTGGGAAACACTCTTTGTAAATTCTGCATGTGGATATTTGGGCCTCCTTGAGGATTTCGTTGGAAGCGAGATTTCTTCATCTAGTGCTAGACAGAAGAATACTCAGTAACTTCTTTGGGTTCCGTGTATTTACCTCACAGAGTTGAACCTTAATTTAGACAGAGCAGATTTCAAGCACTCTTTTTGTGGAAGTTGCAATGGAGATCTCATACGATTTGGGGCCAGTGGGAGAAAAGGAAATATCTTCCTATAAAAACTAGAGAGAATCATTCTCAGAAACCACCACATGGTGATGGGTGCATTCCACTCACAGCGCTTAACCTTTCTTTTCAGTTACCAGTTTGGAAACACTCCGTTTGTAACGTCTGCAAGTGGATAATTGGACCTCTTTGAGGATTTCGTTGGAAACGGGATTTCTTCATCTAATGCTACAAAGAAGAATTCTCAGTAACTTCTTTGAGTTGCGCGTATTCAACTCACAGGGTTGAACCTTCCTTTAGAGAGAGCAGATTTGAAACACTCTTTTTATCGAATTTGCAAGTGGAGATTTCTAGCGCTTTTCGGCCACAGGTTGAAAAGGAAATATCTTCATATATTAACTTGAGAGAATCATTCTCAGAAACCACTTTGTGATGTGAGCATTCCACTCACAGAGTTTAACCTTTCTTTGCATAGAGCAGTTTGGAAACTCTCTGTGTGTAACATATGCAAGTGGATAATTGGACCTCCTTGAGGATTTCGTTGTAAACGGGTTTTCTTCATCTAATGCTAGACAGAAGAAATCTCAGTAACTTCTTTGAGTTGCGTGTATTCAACAAATAGAGTTGAACCTTCCTTTAGGCAGAGCAGATTTGAAACACTCTTTTTGTGGAAATTGCAAGTGGAGATTTCAAGCATTTTGGCGCCAATGGAAGTAAAGGAAATATCTTCGTATAAAAACTAGAGAGAATCATTGTCAGAAACCACCACATTGTGATGTGTGCGTTCCACCCACAGAGTTAAACCTTTCTTTTCAGAGAGCAGTTTGGAAACACTCTGTTTGTAACGTCTGTGAGCCTATAATTGGACCTCCTTGAGGATTTCGTTGTAAATGGGATTTCTTCATCTAATGCTAGACAGAAGAATTCTCAGTAACTTCTTTGGGTTGCGTGTTTACAACTCACAGAGTTGAAACTTCTTTTAGACAGAACAGAATTGAAACACTCTTTTTGTGGAATATACAAGTGGAGATTACAAGCGCTTTGATGTCAAAGGTAGAAAAGGGAATATCTCCCTATAAAAACTTCAGAGAATTTTTCTCAGAAACCAAGTTATGATGTGTGAGTTACACTCATAGAGTTTAACCTTTCTTTCATAGAGCAGTTTGGAAACACTCTGTTTGTAAATTCTGCAAGTGGATAAATGGACCTCTTTGAGGATTTCGCTGTAAACGGGATTTCTTCATCTAATGCTACAAAGAAGAATTCTCAGTAACTTCTTTGGGTTGCGTGTATTCAACTCACAGAGTTGAAACTTCTTTTAGACAGAGCAGATTTGAAACACTCTTTTTGTGGAATTTACAAGTGGAGATTTCAAGCGCTTTGCTGTCAAAGGTAGAAAAGGAAATATCTTCCTATAAAAACTCCAAAGAATCATTCTCAAAAACCACGTTGTGATGTGTGAGTTCCACTCATAGAGTTTCACCTTTCTGTCATGGAGCAGTTTGGAAACACTCTGTTTGTAAATTCTGCAAGTGGATATTTGGTACTCTTCAGGATTTCATTGGAAACGGGATTTCTTCATCTAATCCTAGACAGAAGAATCCTCCGTAACTTCTTTGGGTTGCGTGTATTCAACCCACAGAGTTGAACCTTCTTTTAGACAGAACAGATTTGAAACACTCCTTTTGTGGAATTTACAAGTGGAGATTTCAAGCGCTTTTTGGGCACAGGTAGAAAAGGAAATATCTTCTTATGAAAACTGCAGAGAATCATTTTCAGAAACCACCTTGTAATGCGTGTGTTCCACTCACAGAGTTTAACTTTTCTTTTCATAGTGCAGTTTGGAAATAATCTGTAAATTCTGCAAGTGGATATTTGGACCTCTTGAGGATTTCGTTGAAAACGGGATTTCTTCATCTAATGCTAGACAGAAGAATCCTCAGAAACTTCTTTGTGTTGCGTGTATTCAACTTACAGAGGTGAACCATCCTTTAGACAGAGCAGATTTGAAACACTCTTAATGTGGAATTTGGAAGTGGAGATCTCATGCGCTTTGGGGCCAACGGCAGAAAAGGAAATATCTTCCTATAAAAACTAGATAGAATCATTCTCAGAAACCACCACATTGTGATGTGTGTGTTCCACTCACAGCTCTTAACCTTTCTTTTCATAGAGCGGTTTGGAAACACTCTGTTTGTAACGTCTGCAAGTGGATAATTGGACCTCTTTCAGGATTTCGTTGGAAACGGGATTTCTTCATCTAATGCTACAAAGAAGAATTCTCAGTAACTTCTTTGGGTTGCGTGTATTCAACTCACAGAGTTGAACCTTCTTTTAGACAGAACAGATTTGAAACACTCCTTTTGTGGAATTTACAAGTGGAGATTTCAAGCGTTTTGATGTCAAAGGTAGAAAAGGGAATACCTGCCTATAAAAACTCTAAAGAATCATTCTGAGATACCACGTTTTGATGTGTGCGTTCCACTCATAGAGTTTAACCTTTCTTTCATGGAGCAGTTTGGAAACACTCTATTTGTAAATTCTGCAAGTGGATACTTGGACGTCTTTGAGGATTTCATTGGAAACGCGATTTCTTCATCTAGTGCTAGACAGAAGAATCCTCAGTAACTTCTTTGGGTTTCGTGTACTCACCTCACAGAGTTGAACCTTCCTTTAGAGAGAGCAGATTTGAAACACTCTTTTTGAGGAATTTGCCAGTGGAGATTTCAAGCGCTTTGGGGCCAATGGAAGAAATGGAAATATCTTCGTATAAAAACTACAGAGAATCATTCTCAGAAACCATTTTGTGATGTTTGCATTCCACTAAAAACGTTTATCCTTTCTTTTCATAGAGCAGTTTGGAAACACTCTGTTTGTAGCGTCTGCAAGTGGATAATTGGACCTCTTTGAGGATTTCGTTGGTAACGGGATTTCTTCATCTAATGCTAGACAGAAAAATTCTCAGTAACTTCTTTGAGTTGCGTGTATTCAACTCACAGAGTTGAAACTTCTTTTAGACAGAACAGAATTGAAACACTTTTTCTGTGGAATTTACAAGTGGAGATTACACGCGCTTTTATGTCAAAGGTAGAAAAGGGAATATCTTCCTATAAAAACTGCAGAGAATCATTCTCAGAAACCAAGTTATGATGTGTGAGTTCCACTCATAGATTTAAACCTTTCTTTCATAGAGCAGTTTGGAAACACTCTGTTTGTAAATTCTGCAAGTGGATAATTGGACCTCTTTGATGATTTCAATGGAAAAGGGATTTCTTCATTTGTGCTAGACAGAAGAATCCTCAGTAACTACTTTGGGTTGCGTGTATTCACCTCACAGAGTTGAACCTTCCTTTAGAGAGAGCAGATTTTAAACACTGTTTTTGTGGAATTTGCAGGGGGAGATTTCAAGCAATTTGCGGCCAATGGAAGAAAAGGAAATATCTTCATATAAAAACTACAGAGAATCATTCTCAGAAATCATTTTGTGATGTGTGCGTTCCACTCGCATAGATTAACCTTTCTTTTCATAGAGCAGTTTGGTAACACTCTGTTTGTAACGTCTGGATGTGGATATTTGGACCTCCTTGAGGATTTCGTTGTCAACGGGATTTCTTCATCTAATGCTAGACAGAAGAATTCTCAGTAACTTCTTTGGGTTGCTTGTATTCAACTCACAGAGTTGAACCTTCTTTTAGACAGAGCAGATTTGAAACACACTTTTTGTGGAATTTACAAGTGGAGATTTCAAGCGCTTTGCTGTCAAAGGTAGAAAAGGAAATATCTTCCTATAAAAACTCCAAAGAATCATTCTCAAAAACCACGTTGTGATGTGTGAGTTCCACTCATAGAGTTCAACCTTTCTCTCATGGAGCAGTTTGGAAACACTCTGTTTGTAAATTCTGCAAGTGGATATTTGGTACTCTCGAGGATTTCGTTGGAAACGGGATTTCTCCATCTAATCCTAGACAGAAGAATCCTCCGCAATTTCTTTGGGTTGCATGTATTCAATTCACAGAGTTGAACCATCCTTTAGACAGAGCAGATTTGAAACACTCTTTTTGTGGAATTTTCAAGTGGAGATCTCATGCGCTTTGGGGCCAATGGCAGAAAAGCAAATATCTTCCTATAAAAACTAGAGAGAACCATTCTCAGAAACCACCACACTGTTATGTGTGTGTTACACTCACAGCGCTTAACCTTTCTTTTCAGAGAGCAGTTTGGAAACACTCCGTTTGTAACGTCTGCAAGTGGATAATTGGACCTCTTTGAGGATTTCGTTGGAAACGGGATTTCTTCATCTAATGCTACAAAGAAGAATTCTCAGTAACTTCTTTGAGTTGTGCGTATTCAACTCACAGAGTTGAACCTTCTTTTAGACAGAACAGATTGGAAACACTCCTTTTGTGGAACTTACAAGTGGAGATTTCAAGCCCTTTGATGTCAAAGGTAGAAAAGGGAATACCTTCCTATAAAAACTCTAGAGAACCAATCTGAAAAACCACGTTTTGATGTGTGCGTTCCACTCATAGAGTTTAACCTTTCTTTCATGGAGCAGTTTGGAAACACTCTGTTTGTAAATTCTGCAATTGGATACTTGGACCTCTTTGAGGATTTCGTTGGAAACGGGATTTCCTCATCTAGTGCTTGACAGAAGAATCCTCAGTAACTTCTTTGGGTTCCGTGTATTCACCTAACAGAGTTGAGCTTTCCTTTAGAGAGAGCAGATTTGAAACACTCTTTTTGTGGAATTTGCAAGTGGAGATTTCAAGCGCTTTGGGACCAATTGTAGAAAAGGAAATATCTTGTTATATAAACTAGAGAGAATCATTCTCAGAAACCACTTTGTGATGTGTGCATTCCACTTGCAGCGTTGAACCTTTCCTTTCATAGAGCAGTTTGGAAACACTCTGTTTGTAACATCTGCAAGTAGATATTTGGACCTCTTTGAGGATTTGGTTGGAAACAGGATTTCTTCATCTATTGCTAGAGAGAAGAATTCTCAGTAACTTCTTTGGGTTGCGTGTATTCAACTCACAGATTTGAACCTTCATTTAGAGAGAGCAGATTTCTAACACTCTTTTTGTGGAATTAGCAAGTGGAGATTTCAAGCGCTTTGTGGACAAATGTAGAAAAGGAAATATCTTCCTATATAAACTAGAGAGAATCATTCTCAGAAACCTCTTTGTGATGTGTGCGTTCCACTCACAGCGTTTAACCTTTCTCTTCATAGAGCAGTCTCGAAACACTCTGTTTGTAAAGTCTGCAAGTTGATATCTGGACCTCCTTGAGGATTTCGTTGGAAACGGGATTTCTTCATTTGTGCTAGACAGAAGAATCCTCAGTAACTACTTTGGGTTGCGTGTATTCACCTCACAGAGTTGAACCTTCCTTTAGAGAGAGCAGATTTTAAACACTGTTTTTGTGGAATTTGCAAGTGGAGACTTCAAGCAATTTGTGGCCAATGGAAGAAAATGAAATATCTTCGTATAAAAACTACAGATAATCATTCTCAGAAATCATTTTGTGATGTGTGCGTTCCACTCGCATAGTTTAACCTTTCTTTTCATAGAGCAGTTTGGAGACACTCTGTTTGTAACGTCTGGATGTGGATATTTGGACCTCCTTGAGGATTTCGTTGTAAATGGGATTTCTTCATCTAATGCTAGACAGAAGAATTCTCAGTAACTTCTTTGAGTTGCATGTATTCAACTCACAGAGTTGAATCTTCTTTTAGACAGAACAGATTTGAAACACTCTTTTTATCGAATTTACAAGTGGAGATTTCAAGCGCTTTTCGACCACAGGTAGAAAAGGAAATATCTATGTATAAAAACTACAGAGAATCATTTTCAGAAACCACCTTGTGATGTGTGCATTCCACTCACAGAGTTTAACCTTTCTTTTCATAGAGCAGTTTGGAAGCACTCTGTAACATCTGCAAGTGGATATTTGGACCTGTTTGAGGATTTCGTTGGAAACGGGATTTCTTCATCTAATGCTAGACAGAAGAATTCTCAGTAACTTCTTTGGGTTGCTTGTATTCAACTCACAGAGTTGAAACTTCTTTTAGACAGAGCAGATTTGAAACACTCTTTTTGTGGAATTTACAAGTGGAGATTTCAAGCGCTTTGCTATCAAAGGTAGAAAAGGAAGTATCTTCCTATAAAAACTCCAAAGAATCATTCCCAAAACCCACGTTGTGATATGTGAGTTCCACTCATAGAGTTTAACCTTTCTGTAATGGAGCAGTTTGGAAACACTCTGTTTGTAAATTCTGCAAGTGGATATTTGGTACTCTTGAGGATTTCGTCGGAAACGGGATTTCTTCCTCTAATCCTAGACAGAAGAATCCTCCGTAGCTTCTTTGGGTTGCATGTATTCAATTCACACAGTTGAACCATCCTTTATACAGAGCAGATTTGAAACACTCTTTTTGTGGAATTTGCAAGTGGAGATCTCATGCGCTTTGGGGCCAATGGCAGAAAAGCAAGTATCTTCCTATAAAAACTAGAGAGAATCATTCTCAGAAACCACCACATTGTTATGTGTGTGTTACATTCACAGCGCTTGACCTTTCTTTTCAGAGAGCAGTTTGGAAACACTCCGTTTGTAACGTCTGCCAGTGGATAATTGGACCTCTCTGAGGATTTCGTTGGAAACGGGATTTCTTCATCTAATGCTACAAAGAAGAATTCTCAGTAACTTATTTGAGTTCCGCGTATTCAACTCACACAGTTGAACCTCCTTTTAGACAGAACAGATTGGAAACACTCCTTTTGTGGAATTTGCAAGTGGAGATTTCAAGCGCTTTGATGTCAAAGGTAGAAAAGGGAATACCTTCCTATAAAAACTCTAGAGAGTCATTCTGAAAAACCACGTTTTGATGTGTGCATTCCACTCAAAGAGTTTAACCTTTCTTTCATGGAGCAGTTTGGAAACACTCTGTTTGTAAATTCTGCAATTCGATACTAGGACCTCTTTGAGGATTTCGTTGGAAACGGGATTTCCTCATCTAGTGCTAGACAGAAGAATCCTCAGTAGCTTCTTTGGGTTCCGTGTATTCACCTCACAGAGTTGAACCATCCTTTAAAGAGAGCAGATTTGAAACACTCTTTTTGTGGAAATAGCAAGTGGAGATTTCAAGCGCTTAGGGGCCAATTGTAGAAAAGGAAATATCTTCACAAAAAAACTAGAGAGAATCATTCTAAGAATCCGCTTTGTGATGTGTGCGTTCCGCTCACAGAGTTTAACCTTTGTTTTCATGGAGCAGTTTTGAAACACTCTGTTTGTAACGTTTAAAGTGGATAATTGGACCTCTTTATGGATTTCGTAGGACACGGGATTTCTTCATCTAATGCTAGACAAAAGAATTCTCAGTAACTTCTTTGAGTTGCATGTATTCAACTCACAGATTTGAATCTTCTTTTAGATAGAACAGATTTGAAACACTCTTTTTATAGAATTTACAAGTGGAGATTTCAAGCGCTTTTCGACCACAGGTAGAAAAGGAAATATCTATGTATAAAAACTACAGAGAATCATTTTCAGAAACCACCTTGTGATGTGTGCGTTCCACTCACAGAGTTTAACCTTTCTTTTCATAGAGCAGTTTGGAAACACTCTGTAACGTCTGCAAGTGGATATTTGGACCTCTTTGAGGATTTCGTTGGAAACGGGATTTCTTCATCTAATGCTAGACAGAAGAAATCTCAGTAACTCCTTTGGGTTGTGGGTATTCAACTCATAGAGTTGAACCTTACTTTAGACAGAGCAGATTTGAAACATTCTTTTTGTGAAAATTGCAAGTGGAGATTTCAATCACATTGGGGCCAATGGAAGAAAAGGGAATATCTTCATATAAAAACTACAGAGAATCATTCTCAGAAACCATTTTGTGATGTTTGCATTCCACTCACAGCGTTTAACCTTTCTTTTCATAGAGTAGTTTGGAAACACTCTGTTTGTAACGTCTGCAAGCCTATAATTGGACCTCCTTGAGGATTTCGTTGTAAATGGGATTTCTTCATCTAATGCTAGACAGAAGAATTCTCAGTAACTTCTTTGGGTTGCGTGTATACAACTCACAGAGTTGAAACTTCTTTTAGACAGAACAGAATTGAAACACTCTTTTTGTGGAATATACAAGTGGACATTACAAGCGCTTTGATGTCAAAGGTAGAAAAGGGAATATCTTCCTTTAAAAACTTCAGAGAATTAATCTCAGAAACCAAGTTATGATGTGTGAGTTCCACTCATAGAGTTTAACCTTTCTTTCATAGAGCAGTTTGGAAACACTCTGTTTGTAAATTCTGCAAGTGGATAACTGGACCTCTTTGAGGATTTCATTGGAAACGGGATTTCTTCATTTGTGCTAGACAGAAGAATCCTCAGTAACTACTTTGGGTTGCGTGTATTCACCTCACAGAGTTGAACCTTCCTTTAGAGAGAGCAGATTTTAAACACTGTTTTTGTGGAATTTGCAAGTGGAGACTTCAAGCAATTTGTGGCCAATGGAAGAAAATGAAATATCTTCGTATAAAAACTACAGATAATCATTCTCAGAAATCATTTTGTGATGTGTGCGTTCCACTCGCATAGTTTAACCTTTCTTTTCATAGAGCAGTTTGGAGACACTCTGTTTGTAACGTCTGGATGTGGATATTTGGACCTCCTTGAGGATTTCGTTGTAAATGGGATTTCTTCATCTAATGCTAGACAGAAGAATTCTCAGTAACTTCTTTGAGTTGCATGTATTCAACTCACAGAGTTGAATCTTCTTTTAGACAGAACAGATTTGAAACACTCTTTTTATCGAATTTACAAGTGGAGATTTCAAGCGCTTTTCGACCACAGGTAGAAAAGGAAATATCTATGTATAAAAACTACAGAGAATCATTTTCAGAAACCACCTTGTGATGTGTGCATTCCACTCACAGAGTTTAACCTTTCTTTTCATAGAGCAGTTTGGAAGCACTCTGTAACATCTGCAAGTGGATATTTGGACCTGTTTGAGGATTTCGTTGGAAACGGGATTTCTTCATCTAATGCTAGACAGAAGAATTCTCAGTAACTTCTTTGGGTTGCTTGTATTCAACTCACAGAGTTGAAACTTCTTTTAGACAGAGCAGATTTGAAACACTCTTTTTGTGGAATTTACAAGTGGAGATTTCAAGCGCTTTGCTATCAAAGGTAGAAAAGGAAGTATCTTCCTATAAAAACTCCAAAGAATCATTCCCAAAACCCACGTTGTGATATGTGAGTTCCACTCATAGAGTTTAACCTTTCTGTAATGGAGCAGTTTGGAAACACTCTGTTTGTAAATTCTGCAAGTGGATATTTGGTACTCTTGAGGATTTCGTTGGAAACGGGATTTCTTCCTCTAATCCTAGACAGAAGAATCCTCCGTAGCTTCTTTGGGTTGCATGTATTCAATTCACACAGTTGAACCATCCTTTATACAGAGCAGATTTGAAACACTCTTTTTGTGGAATTTGCAAGTGGAGATCTCATGCGCTTTGGGGCCAATGGCAGAAAAGCAAGTATCTTCCTATAAAAACTAGAGAGAATCATTCTCAGAAACCACCACATTGTTATGTGTGTGTTACATTCACAGCGCTTGACCTTTCTTTTCAGAGAGCAGTTTGGAAACACTCCGTTTGTAACGTCTGCCAGTGGATAATTGGACCTCTCTGAGGATTTCGTTGGAAACGGGATTTCTTCATCTAATGCTACAAAGAAGAATTCTCAGTAACTTATTTGAGTTCCGCGTATTCAACTCACACAGTTGAACCTCCTTTTAGACAGAACAGATTGGAAACACTCCTTTTGTGGAATTTGCAAGTGGAGATTTCAAGCGCTTTGATGTCAAAGGTAGAAAAGGGAATACCTTCCTATAAAAACTCTAGAGAGTCATTCTGAAAAACCACGTTTTGATGTGTGCATTCCACTCAAAGAGTTTAACCTTTCTTTCATGGAGCAGTTTGGAAACACTCTGTTTGTAAATTCTGCAATTCGATACTAGGACCTCTTTGAGGATTTCGTTGGAAACGGGATTTCCTCATCTAGTGCTAGACAGAAGAATCCTCAGTAGCTTCTTTGGGTTCCGTGTATTCACCTCACAGAGTTGAACCATCCTTTAAAGAGAGCAGATTTGAAACACTCTTTTTGTGGAAATAGCAAGTGGAGATTTCAAGCGCTTAGGGGCCAATTGTAGAAAAGGAAATATCTTCACAAAAAAACTAGAGAGAATCATTCTAAGAATCCGCTTTGTGATGTGTGCGTTCCGCTCACAGAGTTTAACCTTTGTTTTCATGGAGCAGTTTTGAAACACTCTGTTTGTAACGTTTAAAGTGGATAATTGGACCTCTTTATGGATTTCGTAGGACACGGGATTTCTTCATCTAATGCTAGACAAAAGAATTCTCAGTAACTTCTTTGAGTTGCATGTATTCAACTCACAGATTTGAATCTTCTTTTAGATAGAACAGATTTGAAACACTCTTTTTATAGAATTTACAAGTGGAGATTTCAAGCGCTTTTCGACCACAGGTAGAAAAGGAAATATCTATGTATAAAAACTACAGAGAATCATTTTCAGAAACCACCTTGTGATGTGTGCGTTCCACTCACAGAGTTTAACCTTTCTTTTCATAGAGCAGTTTGGAAACACTCTGTAACGTCTGCAAGTGGATATTTGGACCTCTTTGAGGATTTCGTTGGAAACGGGATTTCTTCATCTAATGCTAGACAGAAGAAATCTCAGTAACTCCTTTGGGTTGTGGGTATTCAACTCATAGAGTTGAACCTTACTTTAGACAGAGCAGATTTGAAACATTCTTTTTGTGAAAATTGCAAGTGGAGATTTCAATCACATTGGGGCCAATGGAAGAAAAGGGAATATCTTCATATAAAAACTACAGAGAATCATTCTCAGAAACCATTTTGTGATGTTTGCATTCCACTCACAGCGTTTAACCTTTCTTTTCATAGAGTAGTTTGGAAACACTCTGTTTGTAACGTCTGCAAGCCTATAATTGGACCTCCTTGAGGATTTCGTTGTAAATGGGATTTCTTCATCTAATGCTAGACAGAAGAATTCTCAGTAACTTCTTTGGGTTGCGTGTATACAACTCACAGAGTTGAAACTTCTTTTAGACAGAACAGAATTGAAACACTCTTTTTGTGGAATATACAAGTGGACATTACAAGCGCTTTGATGTCAAAGGTAGAAAAGGGAATATCTTCCTTTAAAAACTTCAGAGAATTAATCTCAGAAACCAAGTTATGATGTGTGAGTTCCACTCATAGAGTTTAACCTTTCTTTCATAGAGCAGTTTGGAAACACTCTGTTTGTAAATTCTGCAAGTGGATAACTGGACCTCTTTGAGGATTTCATTGGAAACGGGATTTCTTCATTTGTGCTAGACAGAAGAATCCTCAGTAACTACTTTGGGTTGCGTGTATTCACCTCACAGAGTTGAACCTTCCTTTAGAGAGAGCAGATTTTAAACACTGTTTTTGTGGAATTTGCAAGTGGAGACTTCAAGCAATTTGTGGCCAATGGAAGAAAATGAAATATCTTCGTATAAAAACTACAGATAATCATTCTCAGAAATCATTTTGTGATGTGTGCGTTCCACTCGCATAGTTTAACCTTTCTTTTCATAGAGCAGTTTGGAGACACTCTGTTTGTAACGTCTGGATGTGGATATTTGGACCTCCTTGAGGATTTCGTTGTAAATGGGATTTCTTCATCTAATGCTAGACAGAAGAATTCTCAGTAACTTCTTTGAGTTGCATGTATTCAACTCACAGAGTTGAATCTTCTTTTAGACAGAACAGATTTGAAACACTCTTTTTATCGAATTTACAAGTGGAGATTTCAAGCGCTTTTCGACCACAGGTAGAAAAGGAAATATCTATGTATAAAAACTACAGAGAATCATTTTCAGAAACCACCTTGTGATGTGTGCATTCCACTCACAGAGTTTAACCTTTCTTTTCATAGAGCAGTTTGGAAGCACTCTGTAACATCTGCAAGTGGATATTTGGACCTGTTTGAGGATTTCGTTGGAAACGGGATTTCTTCATCTAATGCTAGACAGAAGAATTCTCAGTAACTTCTTTGGGTTGCTTGTATTCAACTCACAGAGTTGAAACTTCTTTTAGACAGAGCAGATTTGAAACACTCTTTTTGTGGAATTTACAAGTGGAGATTTCAAGCGCTTTGCTATCAAAGGTAGAAAAGGAAGTATCTTCCTATAAAAACTCCAAAGAATCATTCCCAAAACCCACGTTGTGATATGTGAGTTCCACTCATAGAGTTTAACCTTTCTGTAATGGAGCAGTTTGGAAACACTCTGTTTGTAAATTCTGCAAGTGGATATTTGGTACTCTTGAGGATTTCGTTGGAAACGGGATTTCTTCCTCTAATCCTAGACAGAAGAATCCTCCGTAGCTTCTTTGGGTTGCATGTATTCAATTCACACAGTTGAACCATCCTTTATACAGAGCAGATTTGAAACACTCTTTTTGTGGAATTTGCAAGTGGAGATCTCATGCGCTTTGGGGCCAATGGCAGAAAAGCAAGTATCTTCCTATAAAAACTAGAGAGAATCATTCTCAGAAACCACCACATTGTTATGTGTGTGTTACATTCACAGCGCTTGACCTTTCTTTTCAGAGAGCAGTTTGGAAACACTCCGTTTGTAACGTCTGCCAGTGGATAATTGGACCTCTCTGAGGATTTCGTTGGAAACGGGATTTCTTCATCTAATGCTACAAAGAAGAATTCTCAGTAACTTATTTGAGTTCCGCGTATTCAACTCACACAGTTGAACCTCCTTTTAGACAGAACAGATTGGAAACACTCCTTTTGTGGAATTTGCAAGTGGAGATTTCAAGCGCTTTGATGTCAAAGGTAGAAAAGGGAATACCTTCCTATAAAAACTCTAGAGAGTCATTCTGAAAAACCACGTTTTGATGTGTGCATTCCACTCAAAGAGTTTAACCTTTCTTTCATGGAGCAGTTTGGAAACACTCTGTTTGTAAATTCTGCAATTCGATACTAGGACCTCTTTGAGGATTTCGTTGGAAACGGGATTTCCTCATCTAGTGCTAGACAGAAGAATCCTCAGTAGCTTCTTTGGGTTCCGTGTATTCACCTCACAGAGTTGAACCATCCTTTAAAGAGAGCAGATTTGAAACACTCTTTTTGTGGAAATAGCAAGTGGAGATTTCAAGCGCTTAGGGGCCAATTGTAGAAAAGGAAATATCTTCACAAAAAAACTAGAGAGAATCATTCTAAGAATCCGCTTTGTGATGTGTGCGTTCCGCTCACAGAGTTTAACCTTTGTTTTCATGGAGCAGTTTTGAAACACTCTGTTTGTAACGTTTAAAGTGGATAATTGGACCTCTTTATGGATTTCGTAGGACACGGGATTTCTTCATCTAATGCTAGACAAAAGAATTCTCAGTAACTTCTTTGAGTTGCATGTATTCAACTCACAGATTTGAATCTTCTTTTAGATAGAACAGATTTGAAACACTCTTTTTATAGAATTTACAAGTGGAGATTTCAAGCGCTTTTCGACCACAGGTAGAAAAGGAAATATCTATGTATAAAAACTACAGAGAATCATTTTCAGAAACCACCTTGTGATGTGTGCGTTCCACTCACAGAGTTTAACCTTTCTTTTCATAGAGCAGTTTGGAAACACTCTGTAACGTCTGCAAGTGGATATTTGGACCTCTTTGAGGATTTCGTTGGAAACGGGATTTCTTCATCTAATGCTAGACAGAAGAAATCTCAGTAACTCCTTTGGGTTGCGGGTATTCAACTCATAGAGTTGAACCTTCCTTTAGACAGAGCAGATTTGAAACATTCTTTTTGTGAAAATTGCAAGTGGAGATTTCAATCACTTTGGGGCCAATGGAAGAAAAGGGAATATCTTCGTGTAAAAACTACAGAGAATCATTCCCAGAAACCATTTTGTGATGTTTGCATTCCACTCACAGCGCTTAACCTTTCTTTTCATAGAGCAGTTTGGAAACACTCTGTTTGTAACGTCTGCAAGCCTATAATTGGACCTCTTGGAGGATTTCGGTGGTAACGGGATTTCTTCATCTAATGCTAGACAGAAAAATTCTCAGTAACTTCTTGGAGTTGCGTGTATTCAACTCACAGAGTTGAATCTTCTTTTAGACAGAACAGATTTGAAGCACTCTTTTTATCGAATTTACAAGTGCAGATTTCAAGCGCTTTTCGGCCACAGGTAGAAAAGGAAATATCTTCGTATAAAAACTACAGAGAATGATATTCAGAAACCACCTTGTGATGTGTGCGTTCCACTCACAGAGTTTAACTTTTCTTTTCATAGAGCAGTTTGGAAACACTCTGTTTGTAACGTCTGCAAGCCTATAATTTGACCTCCTTGAGGATTTCGTTGAAAATGGGATTTCTTCATCTATTGCTAGACAGAAGAATTCTCAGTAACTTCTTTGTGTTGCGTGTATGCAACTCACAGAGTAGAAACTTCTTTTAGACAGAACAGAATTGAAACATTCTTTTTGTGAAATTTACAAGTGGAGATTTCAATCGCTTTGCTGTCAAAGGTAGAAAAGGAAATATCTTCCTATAAAAACTCCAAAGAATCATTCTCAAAAACCACGTTGTGATGTGTGAGTTCCACTCATAGAGTTTAACCTTTCTCTCATGGAGCAGTTTGGAAACACTCTGTTTGTAAATTCTGCAAGTGGATATTTGGTACTCTTGAGGATTTCGTTGGAAACGGGATTTCTTCATCTAATCCTAGACAGAAGAATCCTCCGTAACTTCTTTGGGTTCCGTGTATTCAATTAACAGAGTTGAACCATCCTTTAGACAGAGCAGATTTGAAACACTCTTTTTGTGGAATTTGCAAGTGGAGATCTCATGCGCTTTGTGGCCAATGGCAGAAAAGGAAATATCTTCCTATAAAAACTAGAGAGAATCATTCTCAGAAACCACCACATTGTTATGTGTGTGTTACACTCACAGCGCTTGACCTTTCTTTTCAGAGAGCAGTTTGGAAACACTCCGTTTGTAGCGTCTGCCAGTGGATAATTGGACCTCTTTGAGGATTTCGTTGCAAACGGGATTTCTTCATGTAATGCTACAAAGAAGAATTCTCAGTAACTTCTTTGAGTTGCGTGCATTCAACTAACGCAATTGAACCTTCTTTTTGACAGAACAGATTTGAAACACTCCTTTTGTGGAATTTACAAGTGGAGATTTCAAGCGCTTTGATGTCAAAGGTAGAAAAGGAATTATCTTCCTATAAAAACTCCAAAGAATCATTCTCAAAAACCACGTTGTGATCTGTGAGTTCCACTCATAGAGTTTAACCTTTCTTTCATGGAGCAGTTTGGAAACACTCTGTTTGTAAATTTTGCAATTGGATACTAGGACCTCTTTGAGGATTTCGTTGGAAAGGGGTTTTCCTCATCTAGTGCTAGACAGAAGAATCCTCAGTAACTTCTTTGGGTTCCGTGTATTCACCTCACTCAGTTGAACCATCCTTTAAAGAGAGCAGATATGAAACACTCTTTTTGTGGAAATAGCAATTGGAGATTTCAAGCGCTTTGGGGCCAATTGTAGAGAAGGAAATATCTTCACAAAAAAACTAGAGAGAATCATTCTCAGAATCCGCTTTGTGATGTGTGAGTTCCACTCACAGAGTTTAACCTTTGTTTTCATGGAGCAGTTTTGAAACACTCTCTTTGTAACGTTTAAAGTGGATATTTGGACCTCTTTATGGATTTCGTAGGAAACGGGATTTCTTCATCTAATGCTAGACAGAAGAATTCTCAGTAACTTCTTTGAGTTGCATGTATTCAACTCACAGAGTTGAATCTTCTTTTAGACAGAACACATTTGAAACACTCTTTTTATCAAATTTACAAGTGGAGATTTCAAGCGCTTTTCGACCACAGGTAGAAAAGGAAATATCTATGTATAAAAACTACAGAGAATCATTTTCAGAAACCACCTTGTGATGTGTGCATTCCACTCACAGAGTTTAACCTTTCTTTTCATAGAGCAGTTTGGAAACACTCTGTAACGTCTGCAAGTGGATATTTGGACCTCTTTGAGGATTTCGTTGGAAACGGGATTTCTTCATCTAATGCTAGACAGAAGAAATCTCAGTAACTCCTTTGGGTTGTGGGTATTCAACTCATAGAGTTGAACCTTACTTTAGACAGAGCAGATTTGAAACATTCTTTTTGTGAAAATTGCAAGTGGAGATTTCAATCACATTGGGGCCAATGGAAGAAAAGGGAATATCTTCATATAAAAACTACAGAGAATCATTCTCAGAAACCATTTTGTGATGTTTGCATTCCACTCACAGCGTTTAACCTTTCTTTTCATAGAGTAGTTTGGAAACACTCTGTTTGTAACGTCTGCAAGCCTATAATTGGACCTCCTTGAGGATTTCGTTGTAAATGGGATTTCTTCATCTAATGCTAGACAGAAGAATTCTCAGTAACTTCTTTGGGTTGCGTGTATACAACTCACAGAGTTGAAACTTCTTTTAGACAGAACAGAATTGAAACACTCTTTTTGTGGAATATACAAGTGGACATTACAAGCGCTTTGATGTCAAAGGTAGAAAAGGGAATATCTTCCTTTAAAAACTTCAGAGAATTAATCTCAGAAACCAAGTTATGATGTGTGAGTTCCACTCATAGAGTTTAACCTTTCTTTCATAGAGCAGTTTGGAAACACTCTGTTTGTAAATTCTGCAAGTGGATAACTGGACCTCTTTGAGGATTTCATTGGAAACGGGATTTCTTCATTTGTGCTAGACAGAAGAATCCTCAGTAACTACTTTGGGTTGCGTGTATTCACCTCACAGAGTTGAACCTTCCTTTAGAGAGAGCAGATTTTAAACACTGTTTTTGTGGAATTTGCAAGTGGAGACTTCAAGCAATTTGTGGCCAATGGAAGAAAATGAAATATCTTCGTATAAAAACTACAGATAATCATTCTCAGAAATCATTTTGTGATGTGTGCGTTCCACTCGCATAGTTTAACCTTTCTTTTCATAGAGCAGTTTGGAGACACTCTGTTTGTAACGTCTGGATGTGGATATTTGGACCTCCTTGAGGATTTCGTTGTAAATGGGATTTCTTCATCTAATGCTAGACAGAAGAATTCTCAGTAACTTCTTTGAGTTGCATGTATTCAACTCACAGAGTTGAATCTTCTTTTAGACAGAACAGATTTGAAACACTCTTTTTATCGAATTTACAAGTGGAGATTTCAAGCGCTTTTCGACCACAGGTAGAAAAGGAAATATCTATGTATAAAAACTACAGAGAATCATTTTCAGAAACCACCTTGTGATGTGTGCATTCCACTCACAGAGTTTAACCTTTCTTTTCATAGAGCAGTTTGGAAGCACTCTGTAACATCTGCAAGTGGATATTTGGACCTGTTTGAGGATTTCGTTGGAAACGGGATTTCTTCATCTAATGCTAGACAGAAGAATTCTCAGTAACTTCTTTGGGTTGCTTGTATTCAACTCACAGAGTTGAAACTTCTTTTAGACAGAGCAGATTTGAAACACTCTTTTTGTGGAATTTACAAGTGGAGATTTCAAGCGCTTTGCTATCAAAGGTAGAAAAGGAAGTATCTTCCTATAAAAACTCCAAAGAATCATTCCCAAAACCCACGTTGTGATATGTGAGTTCCACTCATAGAGTTTAACCTTTCTGTAATGGAGCAGTTTGGAAACACTCTGTTTGTAAATTCTGCAAGTGGATATTTGGTACTCTTGAGGATTTCGTTGGAAACGGGATTTCTTCCTCTAATCCTAGACAGAAGAATCCTCCGTAGCTTCTTTGGGTTGCATGTATTCAATTCACACAGTTGAACCATCCTTTATACAGAGCAGATTTGAAACACTCTTTTTGTGGAATTTGCAAGTGGAGATCTCATGCGCTTTGGGGCCAATGGCAGAAAAGCAAGTATCTTCCTATAAAAACTAGAGAGAATCATTCTCAGAAACCACCACATTGTTATGTGTGTGTTACATTCACAGCGCGTGACCTTTCTTTTCAGAGAGCAGTTTGGAAACACTCCGTTTGTAACGTCTGCCAGTGGATAATTGGACCTCTCTGAGGATTTCGTTGGAAACGGGATTTCTTCATCTAATGCTACAAAGAAGAATTCTCAGTAACTTATTTGAGTTCCGCGTATTCAACTCACACAGTTGAACCTCCTTTTAGACAGAACAGATTGGAAACACTCCTTTTGTGGAATTTGCAAGTGGAGATTTCAAGCGCTTTGATGTCAAAGGTAGAAAAGGGAATACCTTCCTATAAAAACTCTAGAGAGTCATTCTGAAAAACCACGTTTTGATGTGTGCATTCCACTCAAAGAGTTTAACCTTTCTTTCATGGAGCAGTTTGGAAACACTCTGTTTGTAAATTCTGCAATTCGATACTAGGACCTCTTTGAGGATTTCGTTGGAAACGGGATTTCCTCATCTAGTGCTAGACAGAAGAATCCTCAGTAGCTTCTTTGGGTTCCGTGTATTCACCTCACAGAGTTGAACCATCCTTTAAAGAGAGCAGATTTGAAACACTCTTTTTGTGGAAATAGCAAGTGGAGATTTCAAGCGCTTAGGGGCCAATTGTAGAAAAGGAAATATCTTCACAAAAAAACTAGAGAGAATCATTCTAAGAATCCGCTTTGTGATGTGTGCGTTCCGCTCACAGAGTTTAACCTTTGTTTTCATGGAGCAGTTTTGAAACACTCTGTTTGTAACGTTTAAAGTGGATAATTGGACCTCTTTATGGATTTCGTAGGACACGGGATTTCTTCATCTAATGCTAGACAAAAGAATTCTCAGTAACTTCTTTGAGTTGCATGTATTCAACTCACAGATTTGAATCTTCTTTTAGATAGAACAGATTTGAAACACTCTTTTTATAGAATTTACAAGTGGAGATTTCAAGCGCTTTTCGACCACAGGTAGAAAAGGAAATATCTATGTATAAAAACTACAGAGAATCATTTTCAGAAACCACCTTGTGATGTGTGCGTTCCACTCACAGAGTTTAACCTTTCTTTTCATAGAGCAGTTTGGAAACACTCTGTAACGTCTGCAAGTGGATATTTGGACCTCTTTGAGGATTTCGTTGGAAACGGGATTTCTTCATCTAATGCTAGACAGAAGAAATCTCAGTAACTCCTTTGGGTTGCGGGTATTCAACTCATAGAGTTGAACCTTCCTTTAGACAGAGCAGATTTGAAACATTCTTTTTGTGAAAATTGCAAGTGGAGATTTCAATCACTTTGGGGCCAATGGAAGAAAAGGGAATATCTTCGTGTAAAAACTACAGAGAATCATTCCCAGAAACCATTTTGTGATGTTTGCATTCCACTCACAGCGCTTAACCTTTCTTTTCATAGAGCAGTTTGGAAACACTCTGTTTGTAACGTCTGCAAGCCTATAATTGGACCTCTTGGAGGATTTCGGTGGTAACGGGATTTCTTCATCTAATGCTAGACAGAAAAATTCTCAGTAACTTCTTGGAGTTGCGTGTATTCAACTCACAGAGTTGAATCTTCTTTTAGACAGAACAGATTTGAAGCACTCTTTTTATCGAATTTACAAGTGCAGATTTCAAGCGCTTTTCGGCCACAGGTAGAAAAGGAAATATCTTCGTATAAAAACTACAGAGAATGATATTCAGAAACCACCTTGTGATGTGTGCGTTCCACTCACAGAGTTTAACTTTTCTTTTCATAGAGCAGTTTGGAAACACTCTGTTTGTAACGTCTGCAAGCCTATAATTTGACCTCCTTGAGGATTTCGTTGAAAATGGGATTTCTTCATCTATTGCTAGACAGAAGAATTCTCAGTAACTTCTTTGTGTTGCGTGTATGCAACTCACAGAGTAGAAACTTCTTTTAGACAGAACAGAATTGAAACATTCTTTTTGTGAAATTTACAAGTGGAGATTTCAATCGCTTTGCTGTCAAAGGTAGAAAAGGAAATATCTTCCTATAAAAACTCCAAAGAATCATTCTCAAAAACCACGTTGTGATGTGTGAGTTCCACTCATAGAGTTTAACCTTTCTCTCATGGAGCAGTTTGGAAACACTCTGTTTGTAAATTCTGCAAGTGGATATTTGGTACTCTTGAGGATTTCGTTGGAAACGGGATTTCTTCATCTAATCCTAGACAGAAGAATCCTCCGTAACTTCTTTGGGTTCCGTGTATTCAATTAACAGAGTTGAACCATCCTTTAGACAGAGCAGATTTGAAACACTCTTTTTGTGGAATTTGCAAGTGGAGATCTCATGCGCTTTGTGGCCAATGGCAGAAAAGGAAATATCTTCCTATAAAAACTAGAGAGAATCATTCTCAGAAACCACCACATTGTTATGTGTGTGTTACACTCACAGCGCTTGACCTTTCTTTTCAGAGAGCAGTTTGGAAACACTCCGTTTGTAGCGTCTGCCAGTGGATAATTGGACCTCTTTGAGGATTTCGTTGCAAACGGGATTTCTTCATGTAATGCTACAAAGAAGAATTCTCAGTAACTTCTTTGAGTTGCGTGCATTCAACTAACGCAATTGAACCTTCTTTTTGACAGAACAGATTTGAAACACTCCTTTTGTGGAATTTACAAGTGGAGATTTCAAGCGCTTTGATGTCAAAGGTAGAAAAGGAATTATCTTCCTATAAAAACTCCAAAGAATCATTCTCAAAAACCACGTTGTGATCTGTGAGTTCCACTCATAGAGTTTAACCTTTCTTTCATGGAGCAGTTTGGAAACACTCTGTTTGTAAATTTTGCAATTGGATACTAGGACCTCTTTGAGGATTTCGTTGGAAAGGGGTTTTCCTCATCTAGTGCTAGACAGAAGAATCCTCAGTAACTTCTTTGGGTTCCGTGTATTCACCTCACTCAGTTGAACCATCCTTTAAAGAGAGCAGATATGAAACACTCTTTTTGTGGAAATAGCAATTGGAGATTTCAAGCGCTTTGGGGCCAATTGTAGAGAAGGAAATATCTTCACAAAAAAACTAGAGAGAATCATTCTCAGAATCCGCTTTGTGATGTGTGAGTTCCACTCACAGAGTTTAACCTTTGTTTTCATGGAGCAGTTTTGAAACACTCTCTTTGTAACGTTTAAAGTGGATATTTGGACCTCTTTATGGATTTCGTAGGAAACGGGATTTCTTCATCTAATGCTAGACAGAAGAATTCTCAGTAACTTCTTTGAGTTGCATGTATTCAACTCACAGAGTTGAATCTTCTTTTAGACAGAACACATTTGAAACACTCTTTTTATCAAATTTACAAGTGGAGATTTCAAGCGCTTTTCGACCACAGGTAGAAAAGGAAATATCTATGTATAAAAACTACAGAGAATCATTTTCAGAAACCACCTTGTGATGTGTGCATTCCACTCACAGAGTTTAACCTTTCTTTTCATAGAGCAGTTTGGAAACACTCTGTAACGTCTGCAAGTGGATATTTGGACCTCTTTGAGGATTTCGTTGGAAACGGGATTTCTTCATCTAATGCTAGACAGAAGAAATCTCAGTAACTCCTTTGGGTTGTGGGTATTCAACTCATAGAGTTGAACCTTACTTTAGACAGAGCAGATTTGAAACATTCTTTTTGTGAAAATTGCAAGTGGAGATTTCAATCACATTGGGGCCAATGGAAGAAAAGGGAATATCTTCATATAAAAACTACAGAGAATCATTCTCAGAAACCATTTTGTGATGTTTGCATTCCACTCACAGCGTTTAACCTTTCTTTTCATAGAGTAGTTTGGAAACACTCTGTTTGTAACGTCTGCAAGCCTATAATTGGACCTCCTTGAGGATTTCGTTGTAAATGGGATTTCTTCATCTAATGCTAGACAGAAGAATTCTCAGTAACTTCTTTGGGTTGCGTGTATACAACTCACAGAGTTGAAACTTCTTTTAGACAGAACAGAATTGAAACACTCTTTTTGTGGAATATACAAGTGGACATTACAAGCGCTTTGATGTCAAAGGTAGAAAAGGGAATATCTTCCTTTAAAAACTTCAGAGAATTAATCTCAGAAACCAAGTTATGATGTGTGAGTTCCACTCATAGAGTTTAACCTTTCTTTCATAGAGCAGTTTGGAAACACTCTGTTTGTAAATTCTGCAAGTGGATAACTGGACCTCTTTGAGGATTTCATTGGAAACGGGATTTCTTCATTTGTGCTAGACAGAAGAATCCTCAGTAACTACTTTGGGTTGCGTGTATTCACCTCACAGAGTTGAACCTTCCTTTAGAGAGAGCAGATTTTAAACACTGTTTTTGTGGAATTTGCAAGTGGAGACTTCAAGCAATTTGTGGCCAATGGAAGAAAATGAAATATCTTCGTATAAAAACTACAGATAATCATTCTCAGAAATCATTTTGTGATGTGTGCGTTCCACTCGCATAGTTTAACCTTTCTTTTCATAGAGCAGTTTGGAGACACTCTGTTTGTAACGTCTGGATGTGGATATTTGGACCTCCTTGAGGATTTCGTTGTAAATGGGATTTCTTCATCTAATGCTAGACAGAAGAATTCTCAGTAACTTCTTTGAGTTGCATGTATTCAACTCACAGAGTTGAATCTTCTTTTAGACAGAACAGATTTGAAACACTCTTTTTATCGAATTTACAAGTGGAGATTTCAAGCGCTTTTCGACCACAGGTAGAAAAGGAAATATCTATGTATAAAAACTACAGAGAATCATTTTCAGAAACCACCTTGTGATGTGTGCATTCCACTCACAGAGTTTAACCTTTCTTTTCATAGAGCAGTTTGGAAGCACTCTGTAACATCTGCAAGTGGATATTTGGACCTGTTTGAGGATTTCGTTGGAAACGGGATTTCTTCATCTAATGCTAGACAGAAGAATTCTCAGTAACTTCTTTGGGTTGCTTGTATTCAACTCACAGAGTTGAAACTTCTTTTAGACAGAGCAGATTTGAAACACTCTTTTTGTGGAATTTACAAGTGGAGATTTCAAGCGCTTTGCTATCAAAGGTAGAAAAGGAAGTATCTTCCTATAAAAACTCCAAAGAATCATTCCCAAAACCCACGTTGTGATATGTGAGTTCCACTCATAGAGTTTAACCTTTCTGTAATGGAGCAGTTTGGAAACACTCTGTTTGTAAATTCTGCAAGTGGATATTTGGTACTCTTGAGGATTTCGTTGGAAACGGGATTTCTTCCTCTAATCCTAGACAGAAGAATCCTCCGTAGCTTCTTTGGGTTGCATGTATTCAATTCACACAGTTGAACCATCCTTTATACAGAGCAGATTTGAAACACTCTTTTTGTGGAATTTGCAAGTGGAGATCTCATGCGCTTTGGGGCCAATGGCAGAAAAGCAAGTATCTTCCTATAAAAACTAGAGAGAATCATTCTCAGAAACCACCACATTGTTATGTGTGTGTTACATTCACAGCGCTTGACCTTTCTTTTCAGAGAGCAGTTTGGAAACACTCCGTTTGTAACGTCTGCCAGTGGATAATTGGACCTCTCTGAGGATTTCGTTGGAAACGGGATTTCTTCATCTAATGCTACAAAGAAGAATTCTCAGTAACTTATTTGAGTTCCGCGTATTCAACTCACACAGTTGAACCTCCTTTTAGACAGAACAGATTGGAAACACTCCTTTTGTGGAATTTGCAAGTGGAGATTTCAAGCGCTTTGATGTCAAAGGTAGAAAAGGGAATACCTTCCTATAAAAACTCTAGAGAGTCATTCTGAAAAACCACGTTTTGATGTGTGCATTCCACTCAAAGAGTTTAACCTTTCTTTCATGGAGCAGTTTGGAAACACTCTGTTTGTAAATTCTGCAATTCGATACTAGGACCTCTTTGAGGATTTCGTTGGAAACGGGATTTCCTCATCTAGTGCTAGACAGAAGAATCCTCAGTAGCTTCTTTGGGTTCCGTGTATTCACCTCACAGAGTTGAACCATCCTTTAAAGAGAGCAGATTTGAAACACTCTTTTTGTGGAAATAGCAAGTGGAGATTTCAAGCGCTTAGGGGCCAATTGTAGAAAAGGAAATATCTTCACAAAAAAACTAGAGAGAATCATTCTAAGAATCCGCTTTGTGATGTGTGCGTTCCGCTCACAGAGTTTAACCTTTGTTTTCATGGAGCAGTTTTGAAACACTCTGTTTGTAACGTTTAAAGTGGATAATTGGACCTCTTTATGGATTTCGTAGGACACGGGATTTCTTCATCTAATGCTAGACAAAAGAATTCTCAGTAACTTCTTTGAGTTGCATGTATTCAACTCACAGATTTGAATCTTCTTTTAGATAGAACAGATTTGAAACACTCTTTTTATAGAATTTACAAGTGGAGATTTCAAGCGCTTTTCGACCACAGGTAGAAAAGGAAATATCTATGTATAAAAACTACAGAGAATCATTTTCAGAAACCACCTTGTGATGTGTGCGTTCCACTCACAGAGTTTAACCTTTCTTTTCATAGAGCAGTTTGGAAACACTCTGTAACGTCTGCAAGTGGATATTTGGACCTCTTTGAGGATTTCGTTGGAAACGGGATTTCTTCATCTAATGCTAGACAGAAGAAATCTCAGTAACTCCTTTGGGTTGCGGGTATTCAACTCATAGAGTTGAACCTTCCTTTAGACAGAGCAGATTTGAAACATTCTTTTTGTGAAAATTGCAAGTGGAGATTTCAATCACATTGGGGCCAATGGAAGAAAAGGGAATATCTTCATATAAAAACTACAGAGAATCATTCTCAGAAACCATTTTGTGATGTTTGCATTCCACTCACAGCGTTTAACCTTTCTTTTCATAGAGTAGTTTGGAAACACTCTGTTTGTAACGTCTGCAAGCCTATAATTGGACCTCCTTGAGGATTTCGTTGTAAATGGGATTTCTTCATCTAATGCTAGACAGAAGAATTCTCAGTAACTTCTTTGGGTTGCGTGTATACAACTCACAGAGTTGAAACTTCTTTTAGACAGAACAGAATTGAAACACTCTTTTTGTGGAATATACAAGTGGACATTACAAGCGCTTTGATGTCAAAGGTAGAAAAGGGAATATCTTCCTTTAAAAACTTCAGAGAATTAATCTCAGAAACCAAGTTATGATGTGTGAGTTCCACTCATAGAGTTTAACCTTTCTTTCATAGAGCAGTTTGGAAACACTCTGTTTGTAAATTCTGCAAGTGGATAACTGGACCTCTTTGAGGATTTCATTGGAAACGGGATTTCTTCATTTGTGCTAGACAGAAGAATCCTCAGTAACTACTTTGGGTTGCGTGTATTCACCTCACAGAGTTGAACCTTCCTTTAGAGAGAGCAGATTTTAAACACTGTTTTTGTGGAATTTGCAAGTGGAGACTTCAAGCAATTTGTGGCCAATGGAAGAAAATGAAATATCTTCGTATAAAAACTACAGATAATCATTCTCAGAAATCATTTTGTGATGTGTGCGTTCCACTCGCATAGTTTAACCTTTCTTTTCATAGAGCAGTTTGGAGACACTCTGTTTGTAACGTCTGGATGTGGATATTTGGACCTCCTTGAGGATTTCGTTGTAAATGGGATTTCTTCATCTAATGCTAGACAGAAGAATTCTCAGTAACTTCTTTGAGTTGCATGTATTCAACTCACAGAGTTGAATCTTCTTTTAGACAGAACAGATTTGAAACACTCTTTTTATCGAATTTACAAGTGGAGATTTCAAGCGCTTTTCGACCACAGGTAGAAAAGGAAATATCTATGTATAAAAACTACAGAGAATCATTTTCAGAAACCACCTTGTGATGTGTGCATTCCACTCACAGAGTTTAACCTTTCTTTTCATAGAGCAGTTTGGAAGCACTCTGTAACATCTGCAAGTGGATATTTGGACCTGTTTGAGGATTTCGTTGGAAACGGGATTTCTTCATCTAATGCTAGACAGAAGAATTCTCAGTAACTTCTTTGGGTTGCTTGTATTCAACTCACAGAGTTGAAACTTCTTTTAGACAGAGCAGATTTGAAACACTCTTTTTGTGGAATTTACAAGTGGAGATTTCAAGCGCTTTGCTATCAAAGGTAGAAAAGGAAGTATCTTCCTATAAAAACTCCAAAGAATCATTCCCAAAACCCACGTTGTGATATGTGAGTTCCACTCATAGAGTTTAACCTTTCTGTAATGGAGCAGTTTGGAAACACTCTGTTTGTAAATTCTGCAAGTGGATATTTGGTACTCTTGAGGATTTCGTTGGAAACGGGATTTCTTCCTCTAATCCTAGACAGAAGAATCCTCCGTAGCTTCTTTGGGTTGCATGTATTCAATTCACACAGTTGAACCATCCTTTATACAGAGCAGATTTGAAACACTCTTTTTGTGGAATTTGCAAGTGGAGATCTCATGCGCTTTGGGGCCAATGGCAGAAAAGCAAGTATCTTCCTATAAAAACTAGAGAGAATCATTCTCAGAAACCACCACATTGTTATGTGTGTGTTACATTCACAGCGCTTGACCTTTCTTTTCAGAGAGCAGTTTGGAAACACTCCGTTTGTAACGTCTGCCAGTGGATAATTGGACCTCTCTGAGGATTTCGTTGGAAACGGGATTTCTTCATCTAATGCTACAAAGAAGAATTCTCAGTAACTTATTTGAGTTCCGCGTATTCAACTCACACAGTTGAACCTCCTTTTAGACAGAACAGATTGGAAACACTCCTTTTGTGGAATTTGCAAGTGGAGATTTCAAGCGCTTTGATGTCAAAGGTAGAAAAGGGAATACCTTCCTATAAAAACTCTAGAGAGTCATTCTGAAAAACCACGTTTTGATGTGTGCATTCCACTCAAAGAGTTTAACCTTTCTTTCATGGAGCAGTTTGGAAACACTCTGTTTGTAAATTCTGCAATTCGATACTAGGACCTCTTTGAGGATTTCGTTGGAAACGGGATTTCCTCATCTAGTGCTAGACAGAAGAATCCTCAGTAGCTTCTTTGGGTTCCGTGTATTCACCTCACAGAGTTGAACCATCCTTTAAAGAGAGCAGATTTGAAACACTCTTTTTGTGGAAATAGCAAGTGGAGATTTCAAGCGCTTAGGGGCCAATTGTAGAAAAGGAAATATCTTCACAAAAAAACTAGAGAGAATCATTCTAAGAATCCGCTTTGTGATGTGTGCGTTCCGCTCACAGAGTTTAACCTTTGTTTTCATGGAGCAGTTTTGAAACACTCTGTTTGTAACGTTTAAAGTGGATAATTGGACCTCTTTATGGATTTCGTAGGACACGGGATTTCTTCATCTAATGCTAGACAAAAGAATTCTCAGTAACTTCTTTGAGTTGCATGTATTCAACTCACAGATTTGAATCTTCTTTTAGATAGAACAGATTTGAAACACTCTTTTTATAGAATTTACAAGTGGAGATTTCAAGCGCTTTTCGACCACAGGTAGAAAAGGAAATATCTATGTATAAAAACTACAGAGAATCATTTTCAGAAACCACCTTGTGATGTGTGCGTTCCACTCACAGAGTTTAACCTTTCTTTTCATAGAGCAGTTTGGAAACACTCTGTAACGTCTGCAAGTGGATATTTGGACCTCTTTGAGGATTTCGTTGGAAACGGGATTTCTTCATCTAATGCTAGACAGAAGAAATCTCAGTAACTCCTTTGGGTTGTGGGTATTCAACTCATAGAGTTGAACCTTACTTTAGACAGAGCAGATTTGAAACATTCTTTTTGTGAAAATTGCAAGTGGAGATTTCAATCACATTGGGGCCAATGGAAGAAAAGGGAATATCTTCATATAAAAACTACAGAGAATCATTCTCAGAAACCATTTTGTGATGTTTGCATTCCACTCACAGCGTTTAACCTTTCTTTTCATAGAGTAGTTTGGAAACACTCTGTTTGTAACGTCTGCAAGCCTATAATTGGACCTCCTTGAGGATTTCGTTGTAAATGGGATTTCTTCATCTAATGCTAGACAGAAGAATTCTCAGTAACTTCTTTGGGTTGCGTGTATACAACTCACAGAGTTGAAACTTCTTTTAGACAGAACAGAATTGAAACACTCTTTTTGTGGAATATACAAGTGGACATTACAAGCGCTTTGATGTCAAAGGTAGAAAAGGGAATATCTTCCTTTAAAAACTTCAGAGAATTAATCTCAGAAACCAAGTTATGATGTGTGAGTTCCACTCATAGAGTTTAACCTTTCTTTCATAGAGCAGTTTGGAAACACTCTGTTTGTAAATTCTGCAAGTGGATAACTGGACCTCTTTGAGGATTTCATTGGAAACGGGATTTCTTCATTTGTGCTAGACAGAAGAATCCTCAGTAACTACTTTGGGTTGCGTGTATTCACCTCACAGAGTTGAACCTTCCTTTAGAGAGAGCAGATTTTAAACACTGTTTTTGTGGAATTTGCAAGTGGAGACTTCAAGCAATTTGTGGCCAATGGAAGAAAATGAAATATCTTCGTATAAAAACTACAGATAATCATTCTCAGAAATCATTTTGTGATGTGTGCGTTCCACTCGCATAGTTTAACCTTTCTTTTCATAGAGCAGTTTGGAGACACTCTGTTTGTAACGTCTGGATGTGGATATTTGGACCTCCTTGAGGATTTCGTTGTAAATGGGATTTCTTCATCTAATGCTAGACAGAAGAATTCTCAGTAACTTCTTTGAGTTGCATGTATTCAACTCACAGAGTTGAATCTTCTTTTAGACAGAACAGATTTGAAACACTCTTTTTATCGAATTTACAAGTGGAGATTTCAAGCGCTTTTCGACCACAGGTAGAAAAGGAAATATCTATGTATAAAAACTACAGAGAATCATTTTCAGAAACCACCTTGTGATGTGTGCATTCCACTCACAGAGTTTAACCTTTCTTTTCATAGAGCAGTTTGGAAGCACTCTGTAACATCTGCAAGTGGATATTTGGACCTGTTTGAGGATTTCGTTGGAAACGGGATTTCTTCATCTAATGCTAGACAGAAGAATTCTCAGTAACTTCTTTGGGTTGCTTGTATTCAACTCACAGAGTTGAAACTTCTTTTAGACAGAGCAGATTTGAAACACTCTTTTTGTGGAATTTACAAGTGGAGATTTCAAGCGCTTTGCTATCAAAGGTAGAAAAGGAAGTATCTTCCTATAAAAACTCCAAAGAATCATTCCCAAAACCCACGTTGTGATATGTGAGTTCCACTCATAGAGTTTAACCTTTCTGTAATGGAGCAGTTTGGAAACACTCTGTTTGTAAATTCTGCAAGTGGATATTTGGTACTCTTGAGGATTTCGTTGGAAACGGGATTTCTTCCTCTAATCCTAGACAGAAGAATCCTCCGTAGCTTCTTTGGGTTGCATGTATTCAATTCACACAGTTGAACCATCCTTTATACAGAGCAGATTTGAAACACTCTTTTTGTGGAATTTGCAAGTGGAGATCTCATGCGCTTTGGGGCCAATGGCAGAAAAGCAAGTATCTTCCTATAAAAACTAGAGAGAATCATTCTCAGAAACCACCACATTGTTATGTGTGTGTTACATTCACAGCGCTTGACCTTTCTTTTCAGAGAGCAGTTTGGAAACACTCCGTTTGTAACGTCTGCCAGTGGATAATTGGACCTCTCTGAGGATTTCGTTGGAAACGGGATTTCTTCATCTAATGCTACAAAGAAGAATTCTCAGTAACTTATTTGAGTTCCGCGTATTCAACTCACACAGTTGAACCTCCTTTTAGACAGAACAGATTGGAAACACTCCTTTTGTGGAATTTGCAAGTGGAGATTTCAAGCGCTTTGATGTCAAAGGTAGAAAAGGGAATACCTTCCTATAAAAACTCTAGAGAGTCATTCTGAAAAACCACGTTTTGATGTGTGCATTCCACTCAAAGAGTTTAACCTTTCTTTCATGGAGCAGTTTGGAAACACTCTGTTTGTAAATTCTGCAATTCGATACTAGGACCTCTTTGAGGATTTCGTTGGAAACGGGATTTCCTCATCTAGTGCTAGACAGAAGAATCCTCAGTAGCTTCTTTGGGTTCCGTGTATTCACCTCACAGAGTTGAACCATCCTTTAAAGAGAGCAGATTTGAAACACTCTTTTTGTGGAAATAGCAAGTGGAGATTTCAAGCGCTTAGGGGCCAATTGTAGAAAAGGAAATATCTTCACAAAAAAACTAGAGAGAATCATTCTAAGAATCCGCTTTGTGATGTGTGCGTTCCGCTCACAGAGTTTAACCTTTGTTTTCATGGAGCAGTTTTGAAACACTCTGTTTGTAACGTTTAAAGTGGATAATTGGACCTCTTTATGGATTTCGTAGGACACGGGATTTCTTCATCTAATGCTAGACAAAAGAATTCTCAGTAACTTCTTTGAGTTGCATGTATTCAACTCACAGATTTGAATCTTCTTTTAGATAGAACAGATTTGAAACACTCTTTTTATAGAATTTACAAGTGGAGATTTCAAGCGCTTTTCGACCACAGGTAGAAAAGGAAATATCTATGTATAAAAACTACAGAGAATCATTTTCAGAAACCACCTTGTGATGTGTGCGTTCCACTCACAGAGTTTAACCTTTCTTTTCATAGAGCAGTTTGGAAACACTCTGTAACGTCTGCAAGTGGATATTTGGACCTCTTTGAGGATTTCGTTGGAAACGGGATTTCTTCATCTAATGCTAGACAGAAGAAATCTCAGTAACTCCTTTGGGTTGCGGGTATTCAACTCATAGAGTTGAACCTTCCTTTAGACAGAGCAGATTTGAAACATTCTTTTTGTGAAAATTGCAAGTGGAGATTTCAATCACTTTGGGGCCAATGGAAGAAAAGGGAATATCTTCGTGTAAAAACTACAGAGAATCATTCCCAGAAACCATTTTGTGATGTTTGCATTCCACTCACAGCGCTTAACCTTTCTTTTCATAGAGCAGTTTGGAAACACTCTGTTTGTAACGTCTGCAAGCCTATAATTGGACCTCTTGGAGGATTTCGGTGGTAACGGGATTTCTTCATCTAATGCTAGACAGAAAAATTCTCAGTAACTTCTTGGAGTTGCGTGTATTCAACTCACAGAGTTGAATCTTCTTTTAGACAGAACAGATTTGAAGCACTCTTTTTATCGAATTTACAAGTGCAGATTTCAAGCGCTTTTCGGCCACAGGTAGAAAAGGAAATATCTTCGTATAAAAACTACAGAGAATGATATTCAGAAACCACCTTGTGATGTGTGCGTTCCACTCACAGAGTTTAACTTTTCTTTTCATAGAGCAGTTTGGAAACACTCTGTTTGTAACGTCTGCAAGCCTATAATTTGACCTCCTTGAGGATTTCGTTGAAAATGGGATTTCTTCATCTATTGCTAGACAGAAGAATTCTCAGTAACTTCTTTGTGTTGCGTGTATGCAACTCACAGAGTAGAAACTTCTTTTAGACAGAACAGAATTGAAACATTCTTTTTGTGAAATTTACAAGTGGAGATTTCAATCGCTTTGCTGTCAAAGGTAGAAAAGGAAATATCTTCCTATAAAAACTCCAAAGAATCATTCTCAAAAACCACGTTGTGATGTGTGAGTTCCACTCATAGAGTTTAACCTTTCTCTCATGGAGCAGTTTGGAAACACTCTGTTTGTAAATTCTGCAAGTGGATATTTGGTACTCTTGAGGATTTCGTTGGAAACGGGATTTCTTCATCTAATCCTAGACAGAAGAATCCTCCGTAACTTCTTTGGGTTCCGTGTATTCAATTAACAGAGTTGAACCATCCTTTAGACAGAGCAGATTTGAAACACTCTTTTTGTGGAATTTGCAAGTGGAGATCTCATGCGCTTTGTGGCCAATGGCAGAAAAGGAAATATCTTCCTATAAAAACTTCCTATAAAAACTAATTTCTTTGGGTTCCGTGTTCACTTCACAGAGTTGAACCTTTCTTTAAAGAGAGCAGATTAGAAACACACTTTTTGTGGAATTTGCAAGTGGATATTTCAAGCGTTTTGCGGCCAATTGTAGAAATGGAAATATCTTCGTATATAAAATAGAGGGAATCAATCTCAGAAACCGCTTTGTGATGTGTGGGTTCCACTCACAGAGTTTAACCTTTGTTTTCATAGAGCAGTTTGGAAACACTCTGTTTGTAACGTCTGCAAGTGGATATTTGGACCTCTTTGAGGATTTCGTAGGAAAAGGATTTCTTCATCTAATGCTAGACAGAAGAATTCTCAGTAACTACTTTTGGTTGCATGTATTCAACTCACAGAGTTGAATATTCTTTTAGACAGAACAGATTTGAAACACTCATTTTATCGAATTTACAAGTGGAGATTTCAAGCGCTTTTCGACCACAGGTAGAAAATGAAATATCTTCGTATAAAAACTACAGAGAATCATTTTCAGAAACCACCTTGTGATGTGTGCGTTCCACTCACAGAGTTTAACCTTTCTTTTCATAGAGCAGTTTGGAAACAGTATTTAACGTTTGCAAGTGGATATTTGGACCTCTTTGAGGATTTCGTTGGAAACGGTATTTCTTCATCTTATTCTAGACAGAAGAAATCTCAGTAACTCCTTTGGGTTGCGTGTATTCAACTCATAGAGTTGAACCTTCCTTTAGACTAAGCAGATTTGAAACACTTTTTTTTTTAAAATTGCAAGTGGAGATTTCAAGCACTTTGGGGCCAGTGGAAGAAAAGGGAATATCTTCGTATAAAAACTACAGAGAATCATTCTAAGAAACCATTTTGTGATGTTTGCATTCCACTCACAGCGTTTAACCTTTCTTTTCTTTGAGCAGATTGGAAACACTCTGTTTGTAACGTCTGCAAGTGGATATTTGGACCTCTTTGAGGATTTCATTGGTAACGGGATTTCTTCATCTAACACTAGACAGAAAAATTCTCAGTAACTTCTTTGAGTTGTGTGTATTCAACTCACAGAGTTGAATCTTCTTTTGGACAGAACAGATTTGAAACACTCTTTTTATCGAATTTACAAGTGGAGATTTCAAGCGCTTTTCGGCCACAGGTAGAAAAGGAAATATCTTCGTATAGAAACTACAGAGAATCATTTTCGGAAACCACCTTGTGATGTGTGCGTTCCACTCACAGAGTTTAACTTTTCTTTTCATAGAGAAGTTTGGAAACACTCTGTTTGAAACGTCTGCAAGCCTATAATTGGACCTCCTTGAGGATTTCGTTGTAAACGTGATTTCTTCATCTAATGCTAGACAGAAGAATTCTCAGTAACTTCTTTGGGTTGCGCGTATACAACTCACAGAGTTCAAACTTCTTTTAGACAGAACAGAATTGAAACACTCTTTTTGTGGAATTTACAAGTGGAGATTACAAGCGCTTTGATGTCAAAGGTAGGAAAGGGAATATCTTCCTATAAAAACAGCAGAGAACAATTCTCAGAAACCAAGTTATGATGTGTGAGTTCCACTCATAGAGTTTAACTTTTCTTTCACAGAGCAGTTTGGAAACACTCTGTTTGTAAATTCTGCAAATGGATAATTGGACCTCTTTGAGGATTTCATTGGAAACGGGATTTCTTCATCCAATCCTAGACAGAAGAATCCTCAGTAACTTCTTTGGGTTGCATGAATTCACCAAACGGAGTTGAACCTTCCTTCAGAGAGAGCAGATTTTAAACACTGTTTTTGAGGTATTTGCAAGTGGAGATTAAAAGCCATTTGCGGCCAGTGGAAGAAAAGGAAATATCCTCGTATAAAAACTACAGAGAATCATTCTCAGAAATCATTTTGTGATGTGTCCGTTCCACTCGCAGAGTTTAACCTTTCTTTTCATAGAGCAGTTTGGAAACACTCTGTTTGTAACGTCTGGATGTGGATATTTGGACCTCCGTGAGTATTTCGTTGGAAACGGGATTTCTTCATCTAATGCTAGACAGAAGAAATCTCAGTAACTCCTTTGGGTTGCGGGTATTCAACTCATAGAGTTGAACCTTCCTTTAGACAGAGCAGATTTGAAACATTCTTTTTGTGAATATTGCAAGAGGAGATTTCAATCACTTTGGGGCCAATGGAAGAAAAGGGAATATCTTCGTATAAAAACTACAGAGAATCATTCTCAGAAACCATTTTGTGATGTTTGCATTCCACTCAAAGCGTTTAACCTTTCTTTTCATGGAGCAGTTTGGAAACACTCTGTTTGTAACGTCTGCAAGCCTATAATTGGACCTCCTTGAGGAGTTCGTTGTAAATGGGATTTCTTCATCTAATGCTAGACAGAAGAATTCTCAGTAACTTCTTTGGGTTGTGTGTATACAACTCACAGAGGTGAAACTTCTTTTAGACAGAACAGAATTGAGACACTCTTTTTGTGGAATATACAAGTGGAGATTACAAGCGCTTTGATGTCAAAGGTAGAAAAGGGAATATCTTCCTATAAAAACTACAGAGAATTATTCTCAGAAACCAAGTTATGATGTGTGAGTTCCACTCATAGAGTTTAACCTTTCTTTCATAGAGTAGTTTGGAAACACTCTGTAACGTCTGCAAGTGGATATTTGGACCTCTTTGAGGATTTCGTTGGAAACGGGATTTCTTCATCTAATGCTAGACAGAAGAAATCTCAGTAACTCCTTTGGGTTGCGTGTATTCAGCTCATAGAGTTGAACCTTCCTTTAGACAGAGCAGATTTGAAACATTGTTTTTGTGAAAATTGCAAGTGGAGATTTCAAGCACTTTGGGGCCAATGGAAGAAAAGGGAATATCTTCGTATAAAAACTACAGAGAATCATTCTCAGAAACCATTTTGTGATGTTTGCATTCCACTCACAACGTTTAACCTTTATTTTCATAGAGCAGTTTGGAAACACTCTGTTTGTAACGTCTGCAAGTGGATAATTGGACCTCTTTGAGGATTTCGTTGGTAAGGGTATTTCTTCATCTAATGCTAGACTGAAAAATTTACAGTAACTTCTTTGAGTTGCGTGTATTCAACTCACAGAGTTGAATCTTCTTTTAGACAGAACACATTTGAAATACTCTTTTTATCGAATTTACAAGTGGAGATTTCAAGCGCTTTTCGGCCACAGGTAGAAAACGAAATATCTTCGTTTAAAAACTACAGAGAATCATATTCAGAAACCACCTTGTGATGTGTGCGTTCCACTAACAGAGTTTAACTTTTCTTTTCATAGAGCAGTTTGGAAACACTCTGTTTGTAAATTCTGCAAGCCTATAATTGGACCTCTTTGACGATTTCATTGGAAACGGGATTTCTTCATTTGTGCTAGACAGAAGAATCCTCAGTAACTACCTTGGGTTCCGTGTATTCACCTCACAGAGTTGAACCTTCCTTTAGAGAGAGCAGATTTTAAACACTGTTTTTGTGGAATTTGCAAGTGGAGATTTCAAGCAATTTGTGGCCAATGGAAGAAAAGGAAATATCTTCGTATAAAAACTACAGAGAATCGTTCTCAGAAATCATTTTGTGATGTGTGCGTTCCACTCGCATAGTTTAACCTTTCTTTTCATAGAGCAGTTTGGAGACACTCTGTTTGTAACGTCTGGATGTGGATATTTGGACCTCCTTGAGGATTTCGTTGTAAACGGGATTTCTTCATCTAATGCTGGACAGAAGAATTCTCAGTAACTTTTTGGGTTGCGTGTATTCAACTCACAGAGTAGAACCTTCTTTTAGACAGAGCAGATTTGAAACACTCCTTTTGTGGAATTTACAAGTGGAGATTTCAAGCGCTTTGATGTCAAAGGTAGAAAAGGAAATATCTTCCTATAAAAACTCCAAAGAATCATTCTCAAAAACCACGTTGTGATGTGTGAGTTCCACTCATAGAGTTTAACCTTTCTTTCATGGAGCAGTTTGGAAACACTCTGTTTGTACATTCTGCAGTTGGATACTTGGACCTCTTTGAGGATTTCGTTGGAAACGGGATTTCCTCATCTAGTGCTACACAGAAGAATCCTCAGTAACTACTTTGGGTTCAGTGTATTCACCTCACAGAGTTGAACCTTCCTTTAAAGAGAGCAGATTTGAAACACTCTTTTTGTGGAATTTGCAAGTGGGTATTTCAAGCGCTTTGATGTCAAAGGTAGAAAAGGGAATACCTTCCTATAAAAACTCTAGAGAATCATTCTGAAAATCCACGTTTTGATGTGTGCGTTCCTCTCATAGAGTTTAACCTTTCTTTCATGGAGCAGTTTGGAAACACTCTGTTTGTAAATTCTGCAATTGGATACTTGGACCTCTTTGAAGATTTCGTTGGAAACGGGATTTCCTCATCTAGTGCTAGACAGAAGAATCCTCAGTAATTTCTTTGGGTTCCGTGTATTCACCTCACAGAGTTGAACCTTCCTTTAAAGAGAGCAGATTTGAAACAGTCTTTTTGTGGAATTTGCAAGTGGATATTTCAAGCGTTTTGCGGCCAATTGTAGAAATGGAAATAACTTCGTATATAAAATAGAGGGAATCAATCTCATAAACCGCTTTGTGATGTGTGGGTTCCACTCACAGAGTTTAACCTTTGTTTTCATAGAGCAGTTTTGAAACACTCTGTTTCTAACGTCTGCAAGTGGATATTTGGACCTCTTTCAGGATTTCCTAGGAAACGGGATTTCATCATCTAATGCTAGACAGAAGAATTCTCAGTAACTTCTTTGGGTTGCATGTGTTCAACTCACAGAGTTGAATATTCTTTTAGAGAGTACAGATTTGAAACACTCTTTTTATCGAATTTACAAGTGGAGATTTCAAGCGGTTTTCGACCACAGGTAGAAAAGGAAATATCTTCGTATAAAAACTACAGAGAATCATTTTCAGAAACCACCTTGTGATGTGTGCATTCCACTCACAGAGTTTAACCTTTCTTTTCATAGAGCAGTTTGGAAACACTCTGTAACGTCTGCAAGTGGATATTTGGACCTCTTTGAGGATTAAGTTGGAAACGGGATTTCTTCATCTAATGCTGCAAAGAAGAATTCTCAGTAACTTCTTTGAGTTGCGTGAATCCAACTCACAGGGTTGAACCTTTTAGACAAAACAGATTTGAAACACTCCTTTTGTGGAATTTACAAGTGGAGATTTCAAGAGCTTTGATGTCAAAGGTTGAAAAGGGAATACCTTCCTATAAAAACTCTAGAGAATCATTCTGAAAAACAACGTTTGGATGTGTGCATTCCACTCAGAGAGTTTAAGCTATCTTTCATGGAGCAGTTTGGAAACACTCTGTTTTTAAATTCTGCAGTTGGATACTTGGACCTCTTTGAGGATTTCGTTGGAAATGGGATTTCCTCATCTAGTGCTAGACAAAAGAATCCTCAGTAACTTCTCTGGGTTCCGTGTATTCATCTCACAGAGTTGAACCTTCCTTCAAAGGGAGCAGATTTGAAACATTCTTTTTGTGGAATTTGCAAGTGGATATTTCAAGTGCTTGGGGCCAATTGTAGAATAGGAAATATCTTCGTATATAAACTAGAGAGAATCATTCTCAGAAACCGCTTTGTGATGAGTGTGTTCCACTCACAGAGTTTAACCTTTGTTTTCATAGAGCAGTTTTGAAACACTCTGTTTGTAACGTCTGCAAATGGATATTTGGACCTCTTTGAGGATTTCATAGGAAAAGGATTTCTTCATCTAATGCTAGACAGAAGAATTCTCAGTAACTTCTTTGGGTTGCGTGTATTCAACTCACAGAGTTGAATATTCTTTTAGACAGAACAGATTTGAAACACTCATTTTATCGAATTTACAAGTGGAGATTTCAAGCGCTTTTCGACCACAGGTAGAAAATGAAATATCTTCGTATAAAAACTACAGAGAATCATTTTCAGAAACCACCTTGTGATGTGTGCGTTCCACTCACAGAGTTTAACCTTTCTTTTCATAGAGCAGTTTGGAAACAGTATTTAACGTCTGCAAGTGGATATTTGGACCTCTTTGAGGATTTCGTTGTAAACGGTATTTCTTCATCTTATTCTAGACAGAAGAAATCTCAGTAACTCCTTTGGGTTGCGTGTATTCAACTCATAGAGTTGAACCTTCCTTTAGACTGAGCAGATTTGAAACACTTTTTTTTTTAAAATTGCAAGTGGAGATTTCAAGCACTTTGGGGCCAGTGGAAGAAAAGGGAATATCTTCGTATAAAAACTACAGAGAATCATTCTAAGAAACCATTTTGTGATGTTTGCATTCCACTCACAGCGTTTAACCTTTCTTTTCTTTGAGCAGATTGGAAACACTCTGTTTGTAACGTCTGCAAGTGGATATTTGGACCTCTTTGAGGATTTCATTGGTAACGGGATTTCTTCATCTAACACTAGACAGAAAAATTCTCAGTAACTTCTTTGAGTTGTGTGTATTCAACTCACAGAGTTGAATCTTCTTTTGGACAGAACAGATTTGAAACACTCTTTTTATCGAATTTACAAGTGGAGATTTCAAGCGCTTTTCGGCCACAGGTAGAAAAGGAAATATCTTCGTATAGAAACTACAGAGAATCATTTTCGGAAACCACCTTGTGATGTGTGCGTTCCACTCACAGAGTTTAACTTTTCTTTTCATAGAGAAGTTTGGAAACACTCTGTTTGAAACGTCTGCAAGCCTATAATTGGACCTCCTTGAGGATTTCGTTGTAAACGTGATTTCTTCATCTAATGCTAGACAGAAGAATTCTCAGTAACTTCTTTGGGTTGCGCGTATACAACTCACAGAGTTCAAACTTCTTTTAGACAGAACAGAATTGAAACACTCTTTTTGTGGAATTTACAAGTGGAGATTACAAGCGCTTTGATGTCAAAGGTAGGAAAGGGAATATCTTCCTATAAAAACAGCAGAGAACAATTCTCAGAAACCAAGTTATGATGTGTGAGTTCCACTCATAGAGTTTAACTTTTCTTTCACAGAGCAGTTTGGAAACACTCTGTTTGTAAATTCTGCAAATGGATAATTGGACCTCTTTGAGGATTTCATTGGAAACGGGATTTCTTCATCCAATCCTAGACAGAAGAATCCTCAGTAACTTCTTTGGGTTGCATGAATTCACCAAACGGAGTTGAACCTTCCTTCAGAGAGAGCAGATTTTAAACACTGTTTTTGAGGTATTTGCAAGTGGAGATTAAAAGCCATTTGCGGCCAGTGGAAGAAAAGGAAATATCCTCGTATAAAAACTACAGAGAATCATTCTCAGAAATCATTTTGTGATGTGTCCGTTCCACTCGCAGAGTTTAACCTTTCTTTTCATAGAGCAGTTTGGAAACACTCTGTTTGTAACGTCTGGATGTGGATATTTGGACCTCCGTGAGTATTTCGTTGGAAACGGGATTTCTTCATCTAATGCTAGACAGAAGAAATCTCAGTAACTCCTTTGGGTTGCGGGTATTCAACTCATAGAGTTGAACCTTCCTTTAGACAGAGCAGATTTGAAACATTCTTTTTGTGAATATTGCAAGAGGAGATTTCAATCTCTTTGGGGCCAATGGAAGAAAAGGGAATATCTTCGTATAAAAACTACAGAGAATCATTCTCAGAAACCATTTTGTGATGTTTGCATTCCACTCAAAGCGTTTAACCTTTCTTTTCATGGAGCAGTTTGGAAACACTCTGTTTGTAACGTCTGCAAGCCTATAATTGGACCTCCTTGAGGAGTTCGTTGTAAATGGGATTTCTTCATCTAATGCTAGACAGAAGAATTCTCAGTAACTTCTTTGGGTTGCGTGTATACAACTCACAGAGGTGAAACTTCTTTTAGACAGAACAGAATTGAGACACTCTTTTTGTGGAATATACAAGTGGAGATTACAAGCGCTTTGATGTCAAAGGTAGAAAAGGGAATATCTTCCTATAAAAACTACAGAGAATTATTCTCAGAAACCAAGTTATGATGTGTGAGTTCCACTCATAGAGTTTAACCTTTCTTTCATAGAGCAGTTTGGAAACACTCTGTAACGTCTGCAAGTGGATATTTGGACCTCTTTGAGGATTTCGTTGGAAACGGGATTTCTTCATCTAATGCTAGACAGAAGAAATCTCAGTAACTCCTTTGGGTTGCGTGTATTCAGCTCATAGAGTTGAACCTTCCTTTAGACAGAGCAGATTTGAAACATTGTTTTTGTGAAAATTGCAAGTGGAGATTTCAAGCACTTTGGGGCCAATGGAAGAAAAGGGAATATCTTCGTATAAAAACTACAGAGAATCATTCTCAGAAACCATTTTGTGATGTTTGCATTCCACTCACAACGTTTAACCTTTATTTTCATAGAGCAGTTTGGAAACACTCTGTTTGTAACGTCTGCAAGTGGATAATTGGACCTCTTTGAGGATTTCGTTGGTAAGGGTATTTCTTCATCTAATGCTAGACTGAAAAATTTACAGTAACTTCTTTGAGTTGCGTGTATTCAACTCACAGAGTTGAATCTTCTTTTAGACAGAACACATTTGAAATACTCTTTTTATCGAATTTACAAGTGGAGATTTCAAGCGCTTTTCGGCCACAGGTAGAAAACGAAATATCTTCGTATAAAAACTACAGAGAATCATATTCAGAAACCACCTTGTGATGTGTGCGTTCCACTAACAGAGTTTAACTTTTCTTTTCATAGAGCAGTTTGGAAACACTCTGTTTGTAAATTCTGCAAGCCTATAATTGGACCTCTTTGACGATTTCATTGGAAACGGGATTTCTTCATTTGTGCTAGACAGAAGAATCCTCAGTAACTACCTTGGGTTCCGTGTATTCACCTCACAGAGTTGAACCTTCCTTTAGAGAGAGCAGATTTTAAACACTGTTTTTGTGGAATTTGCAAGTGGAGATTTCAAGCAATTTGTGGCCAATGGAAGAAAAGGAAATATCTTCGTATAAAAACTACAGAGAATCGTTCTCAGAAATCATTTTGTGATGTGTGCGTTCCACTCGCATAGTTTAACCTTTCTTTTCATAGAGCAGTTTGGAGACACTCTGTTTGTAACGTCTGGATGTGGATATTTGGACCTCCTTGAGGATTTCGTTGTAAACGGGATTTCTTCATCTAATGCTGGACAGAAGAATTCTCAGTAACTTTTTGGGTTGCGTGTATTCAACTCACAGAGTAGAACCTTCTTTTAGACAGAGCAGATTTGAAACACTCCTTTTGTGGAATTTACAAGTGGAGATTTCAAGCGCTTTGATGTCAAAGGTAGAAAAGGAAATATCTTCCTATAAAAACTCCAAAGAATCATTCTCAAAAACCACGTTGTGATGTGTGAGTTCCACTCATAGAGTTTAACCTTTCTTTCATGGAGCAGTTTGGAAACACTCTGTTTGTACATTCTGCAGTTGGATACTTGGACCTCTTTGAGGATTTCGTTGGAAACGGGATTTCCTCATCTAGTGCTACACAGAAGAATCCTCAGTAACTACTTTGGGTTCAGTGTATTCACCTCACAGAGTTGAACCTTCCTTTAAAGAGAGCAGATTTGAAACACTCTTTTTGTGGAATTTGCAAGTGGGTATTTCAAGCGCTTTGATGTCAAAGGTAGAAAAGGGAATACCTTCCTATAAAAACTCTAGAGAATCATTCTGAAAATCCACGTTTTGATGTGTGCGTTCCTCTCATAGAGTTTAACCTTTCTTTCATGGAGCAGTTTGGAAACACTCTGTTTGTAAATTCTGCAATTGGATACTTGGACCTCTTTGAAGATTTCGTTGGAAACGGGATTTCCTCATCTAGTGCTAGACAGAAGAATCCTCAGTAATTTCTTTGGGTTCCGTGTATTCACCTCACAGAGTTGAACCTTCCTTTAAAGAGAGCAGATTTGAAACAGTCTTTTTGTGGAATTTGCAAGTGGATATTTCAAGCGTTTTGCGGCCAATTGTAGAAATGGAAATAACTTCGTATATAAAATAGAGGGAATCAATCTCATAAACCGCTTTGTGATGTGTGGGTTCCACTCACAGAGTTTAACCTTTGTTTTCATAGAGCAGTTTTGAAACACTCTGTTTCTAACGTCTGCAAGTGGATATTTGGACCTCTTTCAGGATTTCCTAGGAAACGGGATTTCATCATCTAATGCTAGACAGAAGAATTCTCAGTAACTTCTTTGGGTTGCATGTGTTCAACTCACAGAGTTGAATATTCTTTTAGAGAGTACAGATTTGAAACACTCTTTTTATCGAATTTACAAGTGGAGATTTCAAGCGGTTTTCGACCACAGGTAGAAAAGGAAATATCTTCGTATAAAAACTACAGAGAATCATTTTCAGAAACCACCTTGTGATGTGTGCATTCCACTCACAGAGTTTAACCTTTCTTTTCATAGAGCAGTTTGGAAACACTCTGTAACGTCTGCAAGTGGATATTTGGACCTCTTTGAGGATTAAGTTGGAAACGGGATTTCTTCATCTAATGCTGCAAAGAAGAATTCTCAGTAACTTCTTTGAGTTGCATGAATCCAACTCACAGGGTTGAACCTTTTAGACAAAACAGATTTGAAACACTCCTTTTGTGGAATTTACAAGTGGAGATTTCAAGAGCTTTGATGTCAAAGGTTGAAAAGGGAATACCTTCCTATAAAAACTCTAGAGAATCATTCTGAAAAACAACGTTTGGATGTGTGCATTCCACTCAGAGAGTTTAAGCTATCTTTCATGGAGCAGTTTGGAAACACTCTGTTTTTAAATTCTGCAGTTGGATACTTGGACCTCTTTGAGGATTTCGTTGGAAATGGGATTTCCTCATCTAGTGCTAGACAAAAGAATCCTCAGTAACTTCTCTGGGTTCCGTGTATTCACCTCACAGAGTTGAACCTTCCTTCAAAGGGAGCAGATTTGAAACATTCTTTTTGTGGAATTTGCAAGTGGATATTTCAAGTGCTTGGGGCCAATTGTAGAATAGGAAATATTTTCGTATATAAACTAGAGAGAATCATTCTCAGAAACCGCTTTGTGATGAGTGTGTTCCACTCACAGAGTTTAACCTTTGTTTTCATAGAGCAGTTTTGAAACACTCTGTTTGTAACGTCTGCAAATGGATATTTGGACCTCTTTGAGGATTTCATAGGAAAAGGATTTCTTCATTTAATGCTAGACAGAAGAATTCTCAGTAACTTCTTTGGGTTGCGTGTATTCAACTCACAGAGTTGAATATTCTTTTAGACAGAACAGATTTGAAACACTCTTTTTATCGAATTTACAAGTGGAGATTTCAAGCGTTTTCGACCACAGGTAGAAAAGGAAATATCTTCGTATAAAAACTACAGAGAATCATTTTCAGAAACCACCTTGTGATGTGTGCGTTCCACTCACAGATTTTAACCTTTCTTTTCATAGAGCAGTTTGGGAACAGTATTTAACGTCTGCAAGTGGATATTTGGACCTCTTTGAGGATTTCGTTGTAAACGGTATTTCTTCATCTTATTCTAGACAGAAGAAATCTCAGTAACTCCTTTGGGTTGCGTGTATTCAACTCATAGAGTTGAACCTTCCTTTAGACTGAGCAGATTTGAAACACTTTTTTTTTTAAAATTGCAAGTGGAGATTTCAAGCACTTTGGGGCCAGTGGAAGAAAAGGGAATATCTTCGTATAAAAACTACAGAGAATCATTCTAAGAAACCATTTTGTGATGTTTGCATTCCACTCACAGCGTTTAACCTTTCTTTTCTTTGAGCAGATTGGAAACACTCTGTTTGTAACGTCTGCAAGTGGATATTTGGACCTCTTTGAGGATTTCATTGGTAACGGGATTTCTTCATCTAACACTAGACAGAAAAATTCTCAGTAACTTCTTTGAGTTGTGTGTATTCAACTCACAGAGTTGAATCTTCTTTTGGACAGAACAGATTTGAAACACTCTTTTTATCGAATTTACAAGTGGAGATTTCAAGCGCTTTTCGGCCACAGGTAGAAAAGGAAATATCTTCGTATAGAAACTACAGAGAATCATTTTCGGAAACCACCTTGTGATGTGTGCGTTCCACTCACAGAGTTTAACTTTTCTTTTCATAGAGAAGTTTGGAAACACTCTGTTTGAAACGTCTGCAAGCCTATAATTGGACCTCCTTGAGGATTTCGTTGTAAACGTGATTTCTTCATCTAATGCTAGACAGAAGAATTCTCAGTAACTTCTTTGGGTTGCGCGTATACAACTCACAGAGTTCAAACTTCTTTTAGACAGAACAGAATTGAAACACTCTTTTTGTGGAATTTACAAGTGGAGATTACAAGCGCTTTGATGTCAAAGGTAGGAAAGGGAATATCTTCCTATAAAAACAGCAGAGAACAATTCTCAGAAACCAAGTTATGATGTGTGAGTTCCACTCATAGAGTTTAACTTTTCTTTCACAGAGCAGTTTGGAAACACTCTGTTTGTAAATTCTGCAAATGGATAATTGGACCTCTTTGAGGATTTCATTGGAAACGGGATTTCTTCATCCAATCCTAGACAGAAGAATCCTCAGTAACTTCTTTGGGTTGCATGAATTCACCAAACGGAGTTGAACCTTCCTTCAGAGAGAGCAGATTTTAAACACTGTTTTTGAGGTATTTGCAAGTGGAGATTAAAAGCCATTTGCGGCCAGTGGAAGAAAAGGAAATATCCTCGTATAAAAACTACAGAGAATCATTCTCAGAAATCATTTTGTGATGTGTCCGTTCCACTCGCAGAGTTTAACCTTTCTTTTCATAGAGCAGTTTGGAAACACTCTGTTTGTAACGTCTGGATGTGGATATTTGGACCTCCGTGAGTATTTCGTTGGAAACGGGATTTCTTCATCTAATGCTAGACAGAAGAAATCTCAGTAACTCCTTTGGGTTGCGGGTATTCAACTCATAGAGTTGAACCTTCCTTTAGACAGAGCAGATTTGAAACATTCTTTTTGTGAATATTGCAAGAGGAGATTTCAATCTCTTTGGGGCCAATGGAAGAAAAGGGAATATCTTCGTATAAAAACTACAGAGAATCATTCTCAGAAACCATTTTGTGATGTTTGCATTCCACTCAAAGCGTTTAACCTTTCTTTTCATGGAGCAGTTTGGAAACACTCTGTTTGTAACGTCTGCAAGCCTATAATTGGACCTCCTTGAGGAGTTCGTTGTAAATGGGATTTCTTCATCTAATGCTAGACAGAAGAATTCTCAGTAACTTCTTTGGGTTGCGTGTATACAACTCACAGAGGTGAAACTTCTTTTAGACAGAACAGAATTGAGACACTCTTTTTGTGGAATATACAAGTGGAGATTACAAGCGCTTTGATGTCAAAGGTAGAAAAGGGAATATCTTCCTATAAAAACTACAGAGAATTATTCTCAGAAACCAAGTTATGATGTGTGAGTTCCACTCATAGAGTTTAACCTTTCTTTCATAGAGCAGTTTGGAAACACTCTGTAACGTCTGCAAGTGGATATTTGGACCTCTTTGAGGATTTCGTTGGAAACGGGATTTCTTCATCTAATGCTAGACAGAAGAAATCTCAGTAACTCCTTTGGGTTGCGTGTATTCAGCTCATAGAGTTGAACCTTCCTTTAGACAGAGCAGATTTGAAACATTGTTTTTGTGAAAATTGCAAGTGGAGATTTCAAGCACTTTGGGGCCAATGGAAGAAAAGGGAATATCTTCGTATAAAAACTACAGAGAATCATTCTCAGAAACCATTTTGTGATGTTTGCATTCCACTCACAACGTTTAACCTTTATTTTCATAGAGCAGTTTGGAAACACTCTGTTTGTAACGTCTGCAAGTGGATAATTGGACCTCTTTGAGGATTTCGTTGGTAAGGGTATTTCTTCATCTAATGCTAGACTGAAAAATTTACAGTAACTTCTTTGAGTTGCGTGTATTCAACTCACAGAGTTGAATCTTCTTTTAGACAGAACACATTTGAAATACTCTTTTTATCGAATTTACAAGTGGAGATTTCAAGCGCTTTTCGGCCACAGGTAGAAAACGAAATATCTTCGTTTAAAAACTACAGAGAATCATATTCAGAAACCACCTTGTGATGTGTGCGTTCCACTAACAGAGTTTAACTTTTCTTTTCATAGAGCAGTTTGGAAACACTCTGTTTGTAAATTCTGCAAGCCTATAATTGGACCTCTTTGACGATTTCATTGGAAACGGGATTTCTTCATTTGTGCTAGACAGAAGAATCCTCAGTAACTACCTTGGGTTCCGTGTATTCACCTCACAGAGTTGAACCTTCCTTTAGAGAGAGCAGATTTTAAACACTGTTTTTGTGGAATTTGCAAGTGGAGATTTCAAGCAATTTGTGGCCAATGGAAGAAAAGGAAATATCTTCGTATAAAAACTACAGAGAATCGTTCTCAGAAATCATTTTGTGATGTGTGCGTTCCACTCGCATAGTTTAACCTTTCTTTTCATAGAGCAGTTTGGAGACACTCTGTTTGTAACGTCTGGATGTGGATATTTGGACCTCCTTGAGGATTTCGTTGTAAACGGGATTTCTTCATCTAATGCTGGACAGAAGAATTCTCAGTAACTTTTTGGGTTGCGTGTATTCAACTCACAGAGTAGAACCTTCTTTTAGACAGAGCAGATTTGAAACACTCCTTTTGTGGAATTTACAAGTGGAGATTTCAAGCGCTTTGATGTCAAAGGTAGAAAAGGAAATATCTTCCTATAAAAACTCCAAAGAATCATTCTCAAAAACCACGTTGTGATGTGTGAGTTCCACTCATAGAGTTTAACCTTTCTTTCATGGAGCAGTTTGGAAACACTCTGTTTGTACATTCTGCAGTTGGATACTTGGACCTCTTTGAGGATTTCGTTGGAAACGGGATTTCCTCATCTAGTGCTACACAGAAGAATCCTCAGTAACTACTTTGGGTTCAGTGTATTCACCTCACAGAGTTGAACCTTCCTTTAAAGAGAGCAGATTTGAAACACTCTTTTTGTGGAATTTGCAAGTGGGTATTTCAAGCGCTTTGATGTCAAAGGTAGAAAAGGGAATACCTTCCTATAAAAACTCTAGAGAATCATTCTGAAAATCCACGTTTTGATGTGTGCGTTCCTCTCATAGAGTTTAACCTTTCTTTCATGGAGCAGTTTGGAAACACTCTGTTTGTAAATTCTGCAATTGGATACTTGGACCTCTTTGAAGATTTCGTTGGAAACGGGATTTCCTCATCTAGTGCTAGACAGAAGAATCCTCAGTAATTTCTTTGGGTTCCGTGTATTCACCTCACAGAGTTGAACCTTCCTTTAAAGAGAGCAGATTTGAAACAGTCTTTTTGTGGAATTTGCAAGTGGATATTTCAAGCGTTTTGCGGCCAATTGTAGAAATGGAAATAACTTCGTATATAAAATAGAGGGAATCAATCTCATAAACCGCTTTGTGATGTGTGGGTTCCACTCACAGAGTTTAACCTTTGTTTTCATAGAGCAGTTTTGAAACACTCTGTTTCTAACGTCTGCAAGTGGATATTTGGACCTCTTTCAGGATTTCCTAGGAAACGGGATTTCATCATCTAATGCTAGACAGAAGAATTCTCAGTAACTTCTTTGGGTTGCATGTGTTCAACTCACAGAGTTGAATATTCTTTTAGAGAGTACAGATTTGAAACACTCTTTTTATCGAATTTACAAGTGGAGATTTCAAGCGGTTTTCGACCACAGGTAGAAAAGGAAATATCTTCGTATAAAAACTACAGAGAATCATTTTCAGAAACCACCTTGTGATGTGTGCATTCCACTCACAGAGTTTAACCTTTCTTTTCATAGAGCAGTTTGGAAACACTCTGTAACGTCTGCAAGTGGATATTTGGACCTCTTTGAGGATTAAGTTGGAAACGGGATTTCTTCATCTAATGCTGCAAAGAAGAATTCTCAGTAACTTCTTTGAGTTGCATGAATCCAACTCACAGGGTTGAACCTTTTAGACAAAACAGATTTGAAACACTCCTTTTGTGGAATTTACAAGTGGAGATTTCAAGAGCTTTGATGTCAAAGGTTGAAAAGGGAATACCTTCCTATAAAAACTCTAGAGAATCATTCTGAAAAACAACGTTTGGATGTGTGCATTCCACTCAGAGAGTTTAAGCTATCTTTCATGGAGCAGTTTGGAAACACTCTGTTTTTAAATTCTGCAGTTGGATACTTGGACCTCTTTGAGGATTTCGTTGGAAATGGGATTTCCTCATCTAGTGCTAGACAAAAGAATCCTCAGTAACTTCTCTGGGTTCCGTGTATTCACCTCACAGAGTTGAACCTTCCTTCAAAGGGAGCAGATTTGAAACATTCTTTTTGTGGAATTTGCAAGTGGATATTTCAAGTGCTTGGGGCCAATTGTAGAATAGGAAATATTTTCGTATATAAACTAGAGAGAATCATTCTCAGAAACCGCTTTGTGATGAGTGTGTTCCACTCACAGAGTTTAACCTTTGTTTTCATAGAGCAGTTTTGAAACACTCTGTTTGTAACGTCTGCAAATGGATATTTGGACCTCTTTGAGGATTTCATAGGAAAAGGATTTCTTCATTTAATGCTAGACAGAAGAATTCTCAGTAACTTCTTTGGGTTGCGTGTATTCAACTCACAGAGTTGAATATTCTTTTAGACAGAACAGATTTGAAACACTCTTTTTATCGAATTTACAAGTGGAGATTTCAAGCGTTTTCGACCACAGGTAGAAAAGGAAATATCTTCGTATAAAAACTACAGAGAATCATTTTCAGAAACCACCTTGTGATGTGTGCGTTCCACTCACAGATTTTAACCTTTCTTTTCATAGAGCAGTTTGGGAACAGTATTTAACGTCTGCAAGTGGATATTTGGACCTCTTTGAGGATTTCGTTGTAAACGGTATTTCTTCATCTTATTCTAGACAGAAGAAATCTCAGTAACTCCTTTGGGTTGCGTGTATTCAACTCATAGAGTTGAACCTTCCTTTAGACTGAGCAGATGTGAAACATTCTTTTTGTGAAAATTGCAAGTGGAGATTTCAATCACTTTGGGGCCTATGGAAGAAAAGGGAATATCTTCGTGTAAAAACTGCAGAGAATCATTCTCAGAAACCATTTTGTGATGTTTGCATTCCGCTCACAGCGTTTAACCTTTCTTTTCATAGAGCAGTTTGGAAACACTCTGTTTGTAACGTCTGCAAGTGGATATTTGGACCTCTTTGAGGATTTCATTGGTAACGGGATTTCTTCATCTAACGCTAGACAGAAAAATTCTCAGTAACTTCTTTGAGTTGTGTGTATTCAACTCACAGAGTTGAATCTTCTTTTGGACAGAACAGATTTGAAACACTCTTTTTATCGAATTTACAAGTGGAGATTTCAAGCGCTTTTCGGCCACAGGTAGAAAAGGAAATATCTTCGTATAAAAACTACAGAGAATCATTTTCGGAAACCACCTTGTGATGTGTGCGTTCCACTCACAGAGTTTAACTTTTCTTTACATAGAGCAGTTTGGAAACACTCTGTTTGTAACGTCTGCAAGCCTATAATTGGACCTCCTTGAGGATTTCGTTGTAAACCTGATTTCTTCATCTAATGCTAGACAGAAGAATTCTCAGTAACTTCTTTGGGTTGCGTGTATTCAACTCACATAGTTGAAACTTCTTTTAGACAGAGCAGATTAGATACACACTTTTTGTGAAATTTACAATTGGAGATTTCAAGCGCTTTGATGTCAAAGGTAGAAAAGGAAATATCTTCCTATAAAAACTCCAAAGAATCATTCTCAAAAACCACGTTGCGATGTGTGAGTTCCACTCATAGAGTTTAACCTTTCTGTCAAGGAGCAGTGTGGAAACACTCTGTTTGTAAATTCTGCAAGTGGATATTTGGTACTCTTGAGGATTTCTTTGGAAACGGGATTTCTTCATCTAATCCTAGACAGAAGAATCCTCCGTAACTTCTTTGGGTTGCATGTATTCAACTCACAGAGTTGAGCCATCCTTTAGACAGAGCAGATTTGAAACACTCTTTTTGTGGAATTTGCAAGTGGTGCTCTCATGCGCTTTGTGGCCAATGGCAGAAAAGGAAATATCTTCATATAAAAACTAGAGAGAATCATTCTCAGAAACAACCACATTGTTTTGTGTGTGTTACACTCACAGCGCTTAACCTTTCTCTTTAGAGAGCAGTTTGGAAAAACTCCGTTTGTAACGTCTGCAGGTGGATAATTGGACGTCTTTGAGGATTTCGTTGGAAACGGGATTTCTTCATCTAATGCTACAAAGAAGAATTCTCAGTAACTTCTTTGAGTTGCGCATATTCAACTCACAGAGTTGAACCTTCCTTTAGAGAGAGCAGATTTGACACACTCTTTTTATCGAATTTGCAAGTGGAGATTTCCAGCGCTTTTCGGCCACAGGTAGAAAAGGATATATCTTCATATATAAACTTGAGAGAATCATTCTCAGAAACCACTTTATGATGTGAGCATTCCACTCACAGAGTTTAACCTTTCTTTGCATAGAGTAGTTTCAAAACTCTCTGTGTGTAACGTCTGCAAGTGGATAATTGGACCTCCTTGAGGATTTCATTGTAAACGGGTTTTCTTCATCTAATGCTAGACAGAAGAAATCTCAGTAACTTCTTTGAGTTGCGTGTATTCAACAAATAGAGTTGTGCCTTCCTTTAGACAGAGCAGATTTGAAACACTCTTTTTGTGGAAATTGCAAGTGGATTTTTCAAGCCCTTTGTTGCCAAAGGAAGGAAAGGAAATATCTTCGTATAAAAACAAGAGAGAACCACTGTCAGAAACCACCACGTTGTGATGTGTGCGTTCCACACACAGAGTTAAACCTTTCTTTTCAGAGAGCAGTTTGGAAACACTCTGTTTGTAAATTCTGCAATTGGATACTAGGACCTCTTTGAGGATTTCGTTGGAAACGGGATTTCCTCATCTAGTGCTAGACAGAAGAATCCTCAGTAACTTCTTTGGGTTCCGTGTATTCACCTCACAGAGTTCAACCATTCTTTAAAGAGAGCAGATTTGAAACACTCTTTTTGTGGAAATAGCAAGTGGAGATTTCAAGCGTTTTGGGGCCAATTGTAGAAAAGGAAATATCTTCACAAAAAAACTAGAGAGAATCATTCTCCGAATCCGCTTTGTGATGTGTGCGTTCCACTCTCAGAGTTTAACCTTTGTTTTCATGGAGCAGTTTTGAAACAGTCTGTTTGTAACGTTTAAAGTGGATATTTGGACCTCTTTATGGATTTCGTAGGAAAGGGGATTTCTTCATCTAATGCTAGACAGAAGAATTCTCAGTAACTTCTTTGAGTTGCATGTATTCAACTCACAGAGTTGAATCTTCTTTTAGACAGAACAGATTTGAAACACTCTTTTTATAGAATTTACAAGTGGAGCTTTCAAGCGCTTTTCGACCGCAGGTAGAAAAGGAAATATCTACGTATAAAAACTACAGAGAATCATTTTCAGAAACCACCTTGTGATGTGTGCGTTCCACTCACAGAGTTTAACCTTTCTTTTTATAGAGCAGTTTGGAAACACTCTGTAACTTCTGCAAGTGGATATTTGGACCTCTTTGAGGATTTCATTGGAAACGGGATTTCTTCATCTAATGCTAGACAGAAGAAATCTCAGTAACTCCTTTGGGTTGCGTGTATTCAACTCACAGAGTTGAACCTTCCTTTAGACAGAGCAGATTTGAAACATTATTTTTGTGAAAATTGCAAGTGCAGATTTCAAGCACTTTGGGGCCAATGGAAGAAAAGGGAATATCTTCGTTTAAAAACTACAGAGAATCATTCTCAGAAACCATTTTGTGATGTTTGCATTCCACTCACAACGTTTAACCTTTCTTTTCATAGAGCAGTTTGGAAACACTCTGTTTGTAACGTCTGCAAGTGGATAATTGGAACTCTTTGAGGATTTCGTTGGTAAGGGGTTTTCTTCATCTAATGCTACACTGAAAAATTCACAGTAACTTCTTTGAGTTGCGTGTATTCAACTCACAGAGTTGAATCTTCCTTTAGACAGAACAGATTTGAAACACTCTTTTTATCGAATTTACAAGTGGAGATTTCAAGCGCTTTTCGGCCACAGGTAGAAAAGGAAATATCTTCGTATAAAAACTACAGAGAATCATATTCAGAAACCACATTGTGATGTGTGCGTTCCACTCACAGAGTTTAACTTTTCTTTTCATAGAGCAGTTTGGAAACACTCTGTTTGTAACGTCTGCAAACCTATAATTGGACCTCCTTAAGGATTTCGTTGAAAATGGGATTTCTTCATCTATTGCTAGACAGAAGAATTCTCAGTAACTTCTTTGCATTGCGTGTATACAACTCACAGTGTGGAAACTTCTTTTAGACAGAACAGAATTGAAACACTCTTTTTGTGGAATTTACAAGTGGAGATTACAAGCGCTTTGATGTCAAAGGTAGGAAAGGGAATATCTTCCTATAAAAACTGCAGAGAATTATTCTCAGAAACCAAGTTATGATGTGTGAGTTCCACTCAGAGTTTAACATTTCTTTCATAGAGCAGTTTGGAAACATTCTGTTTGTAAATTCTGCAAGTGGATAATTGTACCTCTTTGAGGATTTCATTGGAAACGGGATTTCTTCATTTGTGCTAGAAAGAAGAATCCCCAGTAACTACCTTGGGTTCCATGTATTCACCTCACAGAGTTGAACATTCCTTTAGAGAGAGCAGATTTTAAACACTGTTTTTGTGGAATTTGCAAGTGGAGATTTCAAGCAATTTGTGGCCAATGGAAGAAAAGGAAATGTCTTCGTATAAAAACTACAGAGAATCGTTCACAGAAATCATTTTGTGATGTGTGCGTTCCACTCGGATAGTTTAACCTTTCTTTTCATACAGCAGTTTGGAGACACTCTGTTTGTACCGTCTGGATGTGGATATTTGGACCTCCTTGAGGATTTCGTTGTAAACGGGATTTCTTCATCTAATGCTAGACAGAAGAATTCTCAGTAACTTCTTTGGGTTGCGTGTATTCAACTCACAGAGTTGAACCTTCCTTCAAAGAGAGCAGATTTGAAACATTCTTTTTGTGGAATTTGCAAGTGGATATTTCAAGCGCTTTGATGTCAAAGGTAGAAAAGGGAATACCTTCCTTTAAAAACTCTAGAGAATCACTCTGAAAAACCACGTTTTGATGTGTGTGTTCCACTCAAAGAGTTTAACCTTTCTTTCATGGAGCAGTTTGGAAAGATTGTTTGTAAATTCTGCAAGTGGATATTTGGTACTCTTGAGGATTTCGTTGGAAACGGGATTTCTTCATCTAGTCCTAGACAGAAGAATCCTTCATAACATTTTTGGGTTGCGTGTATTCAACTCACAGAGTTGAACCATCCTTTAGACAGAGCAGATTTGAAACAGTCTTTTTGTGGAATTTGCAAGTGGTGATCTCATGCGCTTTGGGGCCAATGGCAGAAAAGGAAATATCTTCCTATAAAAACTAGAGAGAATCATTCTCAGAAACCACCACATTGTTATGTGTGTGTTACACTCACAGCCCTTAACCTTTCTTTTCAGAGAGCAGTTTGGATACACTCCGTTTGTAACGTCTGCAAGTGGATAATTGGACCTCTTTGAGGATTTCGTTGGAAACGGGATTTCTCCATCTAATGCTGCAAAGAAGAATTCTCAGTAACTTCTTTGAGTTGCGCGTATCCAACTCACAGAGTTGAACCTTCTTTTAGACAGAACAGATTTGAAACACTCCTTTTGTGGAATTTACAAGTGGAGATTTCAAGCGCTTTGATGTCAAAGGTAGAAAAGGGAATACCTTCCTATAAAAACTCTAGAGATTCATTCTGAAAAACCACGTTTTGATGTGTGCGTTCCACTCATAGAGTTTAACCTTTCTTTCATGGAGCAGTTTCTAAACACTCTGTTTGTAAATTCTGCAGTTGGATACTTGGACCTCTTTGAGGATTTCGTTGGAAACGGGATTTCCTCATCTAGTGCTACACAGAAGAATCCTCAGCAACTACTTTGGGTTCCATGTATTCACCTCATGGAGTTGAACATTCCTTTAAAGAGAGCAGATTTGAAACACTCTTTTTGTGGAATTTGCAAGTGGATATTTCAAGCGCTTTGATGTCAAAGGTAGAAAAGGGAATACCTTCCTATAAAAACTCTAGAGAATCATTCTGAAAAACCACATTTTGATGTGTGCGTTCCTCTCATAGAGTTTAACCTTTCTTTCATGGAGCAGTTTGGAAACACTCTGTTTGTAAATTCTGCAATTGGATACTTGGACCTCTTTGAAGATTTCGTTGGAAACGGGATTTCCTCATCTAGTGCTAGACAGAAGAATCCTCAGTAATTTCTTTGGGTTCCGTGTATTCACCTCACAGAGTTGAACCTTCCTTTAAAGAGAGCAGATTAGAAACACTCTTTTGTGGAATTTGCAAGTGGATATTACAAGCGCTTTGATGTCAAAGGTAGAAAAGGGAATACCTTCCTTTAAAAACTCTAGAGAATCACTCTGAAAAACCACGTTTTGATGTGTGCATTCCACTCAAAGAGTTTAACCTTTCTTTCATGGAGCAGTTTGGAAACACTCTGTTTGTAAATTCTGCAAGTGGATATTTGGTACTCTTGAGGATTTCGTTGGAAACGGGATTTCTTCATCTAGTCCTAGACAGAAGAATCCTTCATAACATTTTTGGGTTGCGTGTATTCAACTCACAGAGTTGAACCATCCTTTAGACAGAGCAGATTTGAAACAGTCTTTTTGTGGAATTTGCAAGTGGTGATCTCATGCGCTTTGGGGCCAGTGGCAGAAAAGGAAATATCTTCCTATAAAAACTAGAGAGAATCATTCTCAGAAACCACCACATTTTTATGTGTGTGTTACACTCACAGCCCTTAACCTTTCTTTTCAGAGAGCAGTTTGGAAACACTCCGTTTGTAACGTCTGCAAGTGGATAATTGGACCTCTTTGAGGATTTCGTTGGAAACGGGATTTCTCCATCTAATGCTGCAAAGAAGAATTCTCAGTAACTTCTTTGAGTTGCGCGTATCCAACTCTCAGAGTTGAACCTTCCTTTAGACAGAACAGATTTGAAACACTCCTTTTGTGGAATTTACAAGTGGAGATTTCAAGCGCTTTGATGTCAAAGGTAGAAAAGGGAACACCTTCCTATAAAAACTCTAGAGATTCATTCTGAAAAACCACGTTTTGATGTGTGCGTTCCACTCATAGAGTTTAACCTTTCTTTCATGGAGCAGTTTCTAAACACTCTGTTTGTAAATTCTGCAGTTGGATACTTGGACCTCTTTGAGGATTTCGTTGGAAACGGGATTTCCTCATCTAGTGCTACACAGAAGAATCCTCAGCAACTACTTTGGGTTCCGTGTATTCTACTCATGGAGTTGAACATTCCTTTAAAGAGAGCAGATTTGAAACACTCTTTTTGTGGAATTTGCAAGTGGATATTTCAAGCGTTTTGCGGCCAATTGTAGAAATGGAAATAACTTCGTATATAAAATAGAGGGAATCAATCTCAGAAACCGCTTTGTGATGTGTGGGTTCCACTCACAGAGTTTAACCTTTGTCTTCATAGAGCAGTTTTGAAACACTCTGTTTCTAACGTCTGCAAGTGGATATTTGGACCTCTTTCAGGATTTCCTAGGAAACGGGATTTCATCATCTAATGCTAGACAGAAGAATTCTCAGTAACTTCTTTGGGTTGCATGTGTTCAACTCACAGAGTTGAATATTCTTTTAGAGAGTACAGATTTGAAACACTCTTTTTATCGAATTTACAAGTGGAGATTTCAAGCGGTTTTCGACCACAGGTAGAAAAGGAAATATCTTCATATAAAAACTACAGAGAATAATTTTCAGAAACCACCTTGTGATGTGTGGGTTCCACTCACAGAGTTTAACCTTTATTTTCATAGAGCAGTTTGGAAACACTCTGTTTGTAACGTCTGCAAGTGGATAATTGGAACTCTTTGAGGATTTCGTTGGTAAGGGGATTTCTTCATCTAATGCTAGACTGAAAAATTCACAGTAACTTCTTTGAGTTGCGTGTATTCAACTCACAGAGTTGAATCTTCTTTTAGACAGAACAGATTTGAAACACTCTTTTTATCGAATTTACAAGTGGAGATTTCAAGCGCTTTTCGGCCACAGGTAGAAAAGGAAATATCTTCGTATAAAAACTACAGAGAATCATATTCAGAAACCACCTTGTGATGTGTGCGTTCCACTCACAGAGTTTAACTTTTCTTTTCATAGAGCAGTTTGGAAACACTCTGTTTCTAACGTCTGCAAACCTATAATTGGACCTCCTTAAGGATTTCGTTGAAAATGGGATTTCTTCATCTATTGCTAGACAGAAGAATTCTCAGTAACTTCTTTGCATTGCGTGTATACAACTCACAGAGTGGAAACTTCTTTTAGACAGAACAGAATTGAAACACTCTTTTTGTGGAATTTACAAGTGGAGATTACAAGCGCTTTGATGTCAAAGGTAGGAAAGGGAATATCTTCCTATAAAAACTGCAGAGAATTATTCTCAGAAACCAAGTTATGATGTGTGAGTTCCACTCAGAGTTTAACATTTCTTTCATAGAGCAGTTTGGAAACATTCTGTTTGTAAATTCTGCAAGTGGATAATTGTACCTCTTTGAGGATTTCATTGGAAACGGGATTTCTTCATTTGTGCTAGAAAGAAGAATCCCCAGTAACTACCTTGGGTTCCGTGTATTCACCTCACAGAGTTGAACATTCCTTTAGAGAGAGCAGATTTTAAACACTGTTTTTGTGGAATTTGCAAGTGGAGATTTCAAGCAATTTGTGGCCAATGGAAGAAAAGGAAATGTCTTCGTATAAAAACTACAGAGAATCGTTCACAGAAATCATTTTGTGATGTGTGCGTTCCACTCGGATAGTTTAACCTTTCTTTTCATAGAGCAGTTTGGAGACACTCTGTTTGTAACGTCTGGTTGTGGATATTTGGACCTCCTTGAGGATTTCGTTCTAAACGGGATTTTTTCATCTAATGCTAGACAGAAGAATTCTCAGTAACTTCTTTGGGTTGCGTGTATTCACCTCACAGAGTTGAACCTTCCTTCAAAGAGAGCAGATTTGAAACATTCTTTTTGTGGAATTTGCAAGTGGATATTTCAAGCGCTTTGATGTCAAAGGTGGAAAAGGGAATACCTTCCTTTAAAAACTCTAGAGAATCACTCTGAAAAACCACGTTTTGATGTGTGCGTTCCACTCAAAGAGTTTAACCTTTCTTTCATGGAGCAGTTTGGAAACACTCTGTTTGTAAATTCTGCAAGTGGATATTTGGTACTCTTGAGGATTTCGTTGGAAACGGGATTTCTTCATCTAGTCCTAGACAGAAGAATCCTTCATAACATTTTTGGGTTGCGTGTATTCAACTCACAGAGTTGAACCATCCTTTAGACAGAGCAGATTTGAAACAGTCTTTTTGTGGAATTTGCAAGTGGTGATCTCATGCGCTTTGGGGCCAATGGCAGAAAAGGAAATATCTTCCTATAAAAACTAGAGAGAATCATTCTCGGAAACCACCACATTGTTATGTGTGTGTTACACTCACAGCCCTTAACCTTTCTTTTCAGAGAGCAGTTTGGAAACACTCCGTTTGTAACGTCTGCAAGTGGATAACTGGACCTCTTTGAGGATTTCGTTGGAAACGGGATTTCCCCATCTAATGCTGCAAAGAAGAATTCTCAGTAACTTCTTTGAGTTGCGCGTATCCAACTCACAGAGTTGAACCTTCCTTTAGACAGAACAGATTTGAAACACTCCTTTTGTGGAATTTACAAGTGGAGATTTCAAGCGCTTTGATGTCAAAGGTAGAAAAGGGAACACCTTCCTATAAAAACTCTAGAGATTCATTCTGAAAAACCACGTTTTGATGTGTGCGTTCCACTCATAGAGTTTAACCTTTCTTTCATGGAGCAGTTTCTAAACACTCTGTTTGTAAATTCTGCAGTTGGATACTTGGACATCTTTGAGGATTTCGTTGGAAACGGGATTTCCTCATCTAGTGCTACACAGAAGAATCCTCAGCAACTACTTTGGGTTCCGTGTATTCACCTCATGGAGTTGAACATTCCTTTAAAGAGAGCAGATTTGAAACACTCTTTTTGTGGAATTTGCAAGTGGATATTTCAAGCACTTTGATGTCAAAGGTAGAAAAGGGAATACCTTCCTATAAAAACTCTAGAGAATCATTCTGAAAAACCACGTTTTGATGTGTGCGTTCCACACAAAGAGTTTAACCTTTCTTTCATGGAGCAGTTTGGAAACACTCCGTTTGTAAATTCTGCAATTGGATACATGGACCTCTTTGAGGATTTCGTTGGAAACGGGATTTCCTCATCTAGTGCTAGACAGAAGAATCCTCAGTAACTTCTTTGGGTTCCGTGTATTCACCTCTCAGAGATGAACCTTCCTTTAAGGAGAGCAGATTTGAAACACTCTTTTTGCGGAATTTGCAAGTGGATATTTCAAGTGCTTTGGGGCCAATTGTAGAGTAGGAAATATCTTCGTATATAAACTAGAGAGAATCATTCTCAGAAACCGCTTTGTGATGTGAGCATTCCACTCACAGAGTTTAACCTTTCTTTGAATAGAGCAGTTTCAAAACTCTCTGTGTGTAACGTCTGCAAGTGGATAATTGCGCCTCCTTGAGGATTTCATTGTAAACGGGTTTTCTTCATCTAATGCTAGACAGAAGAAATCTCAGTAACTTCTTTGAGTTGCGTGTATTCAACAAATAGAGTTGAGCCTTCCTTTAGACAGAGCAGATTTGAAACACTCTTTTTGTGGAAATTGCAAGTGGATATTTCAAGCCCTTTGGGGCCAATGGAAGAAAAGGAAATATCTTCGTATAAAAACAAGAGAGAATCATTGTCAGAAACCACCACATTGTGATGTGTGCATTCCACTCACAGAGTTAAACCTTTCTTTTCAGAGAGCAGTTTGGAAACACTCTGTTTGTAAATTCTGCAATTGGATACTAGGACCTCTTTGAGGATTTCGTTGGAAACGGGATTTCCTCATCTAGTGCTAGACAGAAGAATCCTCAGTAACTTCTTTGGGTTCCGTGTATTCACCTCACTCAGTTGAACCATCCTTTAAAGAGAGCAGATTTGAAACACTCTTTTTGTGGAAATAGCAAGTGGAGATTTCAAGCGCTTTGGGGCCAATTGTAGAAAAGGATATATCTTCACAAAAAAACTAGAGAGAATCATTCTCAGAATCTGCTTTGTGATGTGTGCGTTCCACTCACAGAGTTTAACCTTTGTTTTCATGGAGCAGTTTGGAAACATTCTGTTTGTAACGTTTAAATTGGATATTTGGACCTCTTTATGGATTTCGTAGGAAACGGGATTTCTTCATCTAATGCTAGACAGAAGAATTCTCAGTAACTTCTTTGAGTTGCATGTATTCAACTCACAGAGTTGAATCTTCTTTTAGACAGAACAGATTCGAAACACTCATTTTATCGAATTTACAAGTGGAGATTTCAAGTGCTTTTCGACCACAGGTAGAAAAGGAAATATCTACGTATAAAAACTACAGAGAATCATTTTCAGAAACCACCTTGTGATGTGTGCGTTCCACTCACAGAGCTTAACCTTTCTTTTCATAGAGCAGTTTGGAAACACTCTGTAACGTCTGCAAGTGGATACTTGGACCTCTTTGAGGATTTCGTTGGAAACGGGATTTCTTCATCTAATGCTAGACAGAAGAAATCTCAGTAAATCCTTTGGGTTGCGGGTATTCAACTCACAGAGTTGAACCTTCGTTTAGACGGAGCAGATTTGAAACATTCTTTTTGTGAAAATTGCAAGTGGAGATTTCAATCACATTGGGTATAATGGAAGAAAAGGGAATATCTTTGTATAAAAACTACAGAGAATCATTCTCAGAAACCATTTTGTGATGTTTGCGTTCCACTCACAGCGTTTAACCTTTCTTTTCATAGAGCAGTCTGGAGACACTCTGTTTGTAACGTCTGGATGTGGATATATGGACCTCCTTGAGGATTTCGTTGTAAACGGGATTTCTTCATCTAATGCTACACAGAAGAATTCTCAGTAACTTCTTTGGGTTGCGTGTATTCAGCTCACAGAGTTGAAACTTCTTTTAGACAGAGCAGATTTGAAACACTCCTTTTGTGTAATTTACAAGTGGAGATTTCAAGCGCTTTGCTGTCAAAGGTAGAAAAGGAAATATCTTCCTATAAAAACTCCAAGGAATCATTCTCAAAAACCACGTTGTGATGTGTGAGTTCCACTCATAGAGTTTAACCTTTCTGTCATGGAGCAGTTTGGAAACACTCTGTTTGTAAATTCTGCAAGTGGATATTTGGTACTCTTGAGGATTTCATTGGAAACGGGATTTCTTCATCAAATCCTAGACAGAAGAATCCTCCGTAACTTCTTTGGGTTGCGTGTATTCAATTCACAGAGTTGAACCATCCTTTAGACAGAGCAGATTTGAAACACTCTTTTTGTGGAATTTGCAAGTGGAGATCTCATGCACTTTGGGGCCAATGGCAGAAAAGCAAATATCTTCCTATAAAAACTAGAGAGAATCATTCTCAGAAACCACCACATTGTTATGTGTGTGTTTCACTCAGAGCGCTTGACCTTTTTTTTCAGAGAGCAGTTTGGAAACACTCCGTTTGTCACATCTGCCAGTGGATAATTGGACCTCCTTGAGGATTTCGTTGGAAACGGGATTTCTTCATCTGATGCTACAAAGAAGAATTCTCAGTAACTTCTTTCAGTTGCGCGTACTCAACTCACACAGTTGAACCTTCCTTTAGACAGAAGAGATTTGAAACACTCCATTTGTGGAATTTACAATTGGAGATTTCAAGCGCTTTAATGTCAAAGGTAGAAAAGGGAAAACCTTCCTATAAAAACTCTAGAGAAATATTCTGAAAAACCACGTTTTGATGTGTGCGTTCCACTCAAAGAGTTTAACCTTTCTTTCATGGAGCAGTTTGGAAACACTCTGTTTGTAAATTCTGCAATTGGATACTAGGACCTCTTTGAGGATTTTGTTGGAAACGGGATTTCCTCATCTAGTGCTAGACAGAAGAATCCTCTGTAATTTCTTTGGGTTCCGTGTATTCACCTCACAGAGTTGAACCATCCTTTAAATAGAGCAGATTTGAAACACTCTTTTTGTGGAAATAGCAAGTGGAGATTTCGAGCGCTTTGGGGCCAATTGTAGAAAAGGAAAATATCTTCACAAAAAAACAAAAGAGAATCATTCTCAGTATCCGCTTTGTGGTGTGTGCATTCCACTCACAGAGTTTAACCTTTGATTTCATGGAGCAGTTTTGAAACACTCTGTTTGTAACGTTTAAAGTGGATATTTGGACCTTTTTATGGATTTCGTAGGAAACGGGATTTTTTCATCTAATGCTCGACAGAAGAATTCTAAGTAACTACTTTGGGTTCAGTGTATTCAACTCACACAGTTGAATCTTCTTTTAGACAGAACAGATTTGAAACCCTCTTTTTGTGGAATTTACAAGTGGAGATTTCAAGCAGTTTGTTGTCAAAGGTAGAAAACGAAATATCTTACAATAAAAATTACAGAGAATCATTCTCAGAAAACACGTTGTGATGTGTGCGTTCCACTCACAGAGTTTAACCTTTCTTTCATGGAGCAGTTTGGAAACATTCTGTTTGTAACTTCTGCAAGTGGATACTTGGATCTCTTGAGGATTTCGTTGGAAACGGGATTTCTTCATCTAATGCTAGACAGAAGAATTCTCAGTAATTTCCCTGGGTTACGTGTACTCAACTCACAGAGTTGAACCTTCCTTTTGACAGAGAAGAATGGAAACACTCTTTTTGCGGAAATTGCAAGTGGAGATTTCAAGGAATTTGGAGCCAATGGAAGAAAAGGAAATATCTTCGTATGAAAACTACAGAGAATCATTTTCAGAAACCTCCTTGTGATGTGTGCGTACCACCCACAGAGTTTAACCTTTCTTTCCACACAGCAGTGTGGAAACACTCTGTTTGTGACGTCTGGATGTGGATATTTGGACCTCTTTGAGGGTTTCGTTGGAAAAGGGATTTCTTCATCTAATGCTAGAGAGAAAAATTCTCAGTAACTTCTTTGAGTTGCGTGTATTCAACTCACAGAGTTGAATCTTCTTTCAGACAGAACAGATTTGAAACACTCTTTTGATCGTATTTACAAGTGGAGATTTCAAGCGCTTTTCGACCACAGATAGAAAAGGAAACATCTTCTTCTAAAAACTACAGAGAATAATTTTCAGAAACCATCTTGTGATGTGTGTGTTCCACTCACAGAGTTTAACTTTTCTTTTCATAGAGCAGTTTGGAAACACTCTGTTTGTAACATCTGCAAGTGGATACTTGGACCTCTTTGAGGATTTCATTGGAAAAGGGATTTCTTCATCTAATGCTAGACAGAGGAATCCTCAGTAAATACTTTGTGTTGCGTTTATTCAACTCACAGAGATGAACCTTCTTTTAGAGAGAACAGATTTGAAACACTCTTTTTGTGGATTTACAAGTGGAGATGTCAATCTCTTTGTTGTCAAATGTGGAAAAGGAAATATCATCCTTTAAAAATTCCAGAGAATCATTCTCAGAACACACCTTGTGATGTGTGAGTTCCACTCATAGAGTTTAACCTTTCTTTCATGGAGCAGTTTGGACACACTCTGTATGTAAAGTCTGCAAGTGGATATTTGGACCTCTTGAGGATTTCGTTGGGAACGGGATTTCTTCATCTAATGCTAGACAGAAGAATTCTCAGTAACTTTTTTGGGTTGCGTGTATTCATCTCACAGAGTTGAACCATCGTTTACAGAGAGCAGATTTGAAACACTCTTTTTATCGAATTTGCAAGTGGAGATTTCAAGCGCTTTTCAGCCACAGGTAGAAAAGGATATATCTTCTTATATAAACTAGAGAGAATCATTCTCAGAAACCACTTTGTGATGTGTGCGTTCCACTCACAGAGTTTAACCATTCTTTTCATAGAGCAGTTTGGAAACACTGTTAGTAACGTCTGCAATTGGATAATTGGACCTCCTTGAGGATTTCGTTGTAAACGGGTTTTCTTCATCTAATGCTAGACAGAATAATTCTCAGTAACTGCTTTGGGTTGCGCTTATGCAACTCACAGAGTTGAACCTTCTTTTAGACAGAACAGATTTGAAACACTCTTTTTGTGGAATTTACAAGTGGAGATTTCAAGCGCTTTGCTGTGAAAGTTTGAAAAGGAAATATCTTCCTATAAAATCTCCTGAGAATCTTTCTGAGAAACCACGTTTTGATGCGTGCATTCCACCCATGGAGCTTAACCTTTCTTTCATGGAGCAGTTTGGAAACACTCTGTCTGTAAATTCTGCAAGTGGATACTTGGAGGTCTTTGAGAATTTCGTTGGAAACGTGTTTTCTTCATCTAGTGCTAGACAGAAGAATCCGCACCAACTTCTTTGGGTTGTGTGCGTTCAGCTCACAGAGTTGAACCTTCTTTTAGACAGAGAAGATTGGAAACACTCTTTTTGCGGAAATTGCAAGTGGAGATTTCACGGAATTTGGAGCCAATGGAAGAAAAGGAAATATCTTCGTATGAAAACTACAGAGAATCATTTTCAGAAACCTCCTTGTGATGTGTGCGTACCACTCACATAGTTTAACCTTTCTTTCCATAGAGCAGTGTGGAAACACTCTGTTTGTGACGTCTGGATGTGGATATTTGGACCTCTTTGAGGGTTTCGTTTGAAACGGGATTTCTTCATCTAATGCTAGAGAGAAGAATTCTCAGAAACTTCTTTGAGTTACGTGTATTCAACTCACAGAGTTGAATCTTCTTTTAGACAGAACAGATTTGAAACACTCTTTTGATCCTATTTACAAGTGGAGATTTCAAGCGCTTTTCGACCACAGGTAGAAAAGGAAACATCTTCTTATAAAAACTACAGAGAATAATTTTCAGAAACCATCTTGTGATGTGTGCGTTCCACTCACAGAGTTTAACTTTTCTTTTCATAGAGCAGTTTGGAAACACTCTGTTTGTAACATCTGCAAGTGGATATTTGGACCTCCTTGAGGATTTCATTGGAAACGGGATTTCTTCATCTAATGCTAGACAGAGGAATCCTCAGTAAATACTTTGGGTTGCGTTTATTCCACTCACAGAGTTGAACCTTCTTTTAGAGAGAACAGATTTGAACCACTCTTTTTGTGGACTTACAAGTGGAGATGTCAAGCTCTTTGTTGTCAAAGGTGGAAAAGGAAATATCATCCTTTAAAAATTCCAGAGAATCATTCTCAGAACCCACCTTGTGATGTGTGAGTTCCACTCATAGAGTTTAACCTTTCCTTCATGGAGCAGTTTGGAAACACTCTGTTTGTAAAGTCTGCAAGTGGATATTTGGACCTCTTGAGGATTTCGTTGGGAACGTGATTTCTTCATCTAATGCTAGACAGAAGCATCCTCAGTAACTTCTTTGGGTTGCGTGTATTCAACTCACGGAGTTGAACCATCCTTTACAGAGAGCAGATTTGAAACACTCTTTTTATCGAATTTGCAAGTGGAGATTTCAAGCGCTTTTTGGCCGCAGGTAGAAAAGGAAATATCTTCTTATGTAAACTAGAGAGAATCATTCTCAGAAACCACTTTGTGATGTGTGCGTTCCACTCACAGAGTTTAACCTTTCTTTTCACAGAGCAGTTTGGAAACACTCTGTTAGTAACGTCTGCAAGTGGACAATTGGACCTCCTTGAGGATTTCGTTGTAAACGGTATTTCTTCATCTAATGCTAGACAGAATAATTCTCAGTAACTGCTTTGGGTTGCGTGTATGCAACTCACAGAGTTGAACCTTCTTTGAGACAGAACAGATTTGAAACACTCTTTTTGTGGAATTTACAAGTGGAGATTTCTAGCGCTCTGATGTGAAAGTTAGGAAAGGAAATAACTTCGTATAAAATCCCCAGAGAATCATTCTGAGAAACCACGTTTTGATGTGTGCATTCCACCCATAGAGTTTAACCTTTCTTTCATGGAGCAGTTTGGAAACACTCTGTTTGTAAATTCTACAAGTGGATACTTGGACGTCTCTGAGGATTTCGCTGGAAACGTGTTTTCTTCACCTAGTGCTACACAGAAGAATCCGCACCAACTTCTTTGGGTTGCGTGCGTTCAGCTAACAGACTTGAACCTTCGTTTAGAGAGAGCAGATTTCAAACACCCTTTTTGTGGAATTTGCAAGTGGAGATTTCAAGCACTTTTGGGCGAATTGAAGAAAAGGAAATATCTTCGTATATAAATTAGAGAGAATCGTTCTGAGAAACCACTTTGTGATGTGTGTGTTCCACTCACAGCGTTTAACCTTTCTGTTCAGAGCAGTTTGGAAGCACACTGTAACGTCTGCAAGTGGATAATTAGACTTCTTTGAGGATTTTGCTGGAAACGGGATTTCTTCTTCTAATGCTACACAGAAGAATTCTTAGTAACTTCTTTGAATTGCGTGTATTCAACTCAGAGAGTTGAATCTTCTATTAGACGGAAAAGATTTGAAACACTCTTTTTATCAAATTTACAAGTGGAGATTTCAAGCGCTATTCGGTCACAGGGAGGAAAGGAAATATCTTCGTATAAAAATTACAGAGAATCATTTTCAGAATCCACGTTGTGATGTGTGCATTCCACTCACAGAGTTTAACCTTTCTTTTCATAGAGCAGTTTGGGAACACTCTGTTTGTAACATCTGCAAGTGGATATTTGGACCTCTTTGAGGATTTCGTTGGAAACGGGATTTCTTCATCTAATGCTAGACAGAAGAATCCTCAGTAACTTCTTTGGTTTGCTTGTATTCAACTCACAGAGTTGAACCATACTTGACACAGAGCAGATTTGAAACACTCCTCTTGTGGAATTTGCAAGTGGAGATTTCAAGCACTTTGGGGCGAATTGTAGAAAAGGAAATATCTTCCTATATAAATTAGAGAGAATCATTCTCAGAAACCACTTTGTGATGTGAGTGTTCCACTCACAGCGTTTAACCTTTCTGTTCATAGAGCAGTTTGGAAACACTCTGTTTGTAACGTCTGCAAGTGGATAATTGGAGCTCTTTGAGGATTTCGTTGGAAACGGGATTTCTTCATCTAATGCTAGACAGAAGAATTCTAAGTAACTTCTTTGAGTTGCGTGTATTCAACTCAGAGAGTTGAATCTTCTTTTAGACAGAACAGATTTGAAACACTCTTTTTATCGAATTTACAAGTGGAGATTTCAAGCGCTTTTAGGCCACAGGGAGGAAAGGAAATATCTTCGTATAAAAACTACAGAGAATCATTTTCAGAAACCACGTTGTGATGTGTGCATTCCACTCACAGAGTTTAACCTTTCTTTTTCATAGAGCAGTTTGGGAACACTCTGTTTGTAACATCTGCAAGTGGATATTTGGACCTCTTTGAGGATTTCGTTGGAAACGGGATTTCTTCATCTAATGCTCGGCAGAAGAATTCTCAGTAACTACTTTGGGTTGAGTGTATTCAACTCACACAGTTGAATCTTCTTTTAGACAGAACAGATTTGAAACCCTCTTTTTGTGAAATTTACAAGTGGAGATTTCAAGCGGTTTGTTGTCAAAGGTAGAAAACGAAGTATCTTACAAGAAAAATTCCAGAGAATCATTCTCAGAAACCACGTTGTGATGTGTGCGTTCCACTCACAGAGTTTAACCTTTCTTTCATGGAGCAGTTTGGAAACATTCTGTTTGTAATTTCTGCAAGTGGATATTTGGACCTCTTGAAGATTTCGTTGGAAACGGGATTTCTTCATCTAATGCTAGACAGAAGAATTCTCAGTAACTTCCCTGGTTTCCTAGTACTCAACTAACAGAGTTGAACCTTCCTTTAGACAGAGAAGATTGGAAACACTCTTTTTGCGGAAATTGCAAGTGGAGATTTCAAGGAATTTGGAGCCAATGGAAGAAAAGGAAATATCTTCGTATGAAAACTACAGAGAATCATTTTCAGAAACCACCTTGTGATGTGTGCGTACCACTCACAAAGTTTAACCTTTCTTTCCATAGAGCAGTGTGGAAACACTCTGTTTGTAACGTCTGGATGTGGATATTTGGACCTCTTTGAGGGTTTCGTTGGAAACGGGATTTCTTCATCTAATGCCAGAGACAAGAATTCCCAGTAACTTCTTTGAGTTGCGTGTATTCAACTCACAGAGTTGAATCTTCTTTTAGACAGAACAGATTTGAAACTCTCTTTTGATCATATTTACAAGTGGAGATTTCAAGCGCTTTTCGACCACAGGTAGAAAAGGAAACATCTTCGTGTAAAAACTACAGAGAATCATTTTCAGAAACCATCTTGTGATGTGTGCGCTCCACTCACAGAGTTTAACTTTTCTTTTCATAGAGCAGTTTGGAAACACTCTGTTTGTAACATCTGCAAGTGGATATTTGGACCTCTTTGAGGATTTCATTGGAAACGGGATTTCTTCATCTAATGCTAGACAGATGAATCCTCATTAAATACTTTGGGTTGTGTTTATTCAACTCACAGATTTGAACCTTCTTTTAGACAGAACAGATTTGAAACACTCTTTTTGTGGATTTACAAGTGGAGATGTCAAGCTCTTTGTTGTCAAAGGTGGAAAAGGAAATATCATCCTTTAAATATCCCAGAGAATCATTCACAGAACCCACGTTGTGATGTGTGAGTTCCACTCATAGAGTTTAACCTTTCTTTCATGGAGCAGTTTCGAACCACTCTGTTTGTAAAGTCTGCAAGTGGATATTTGGACCTCTTGAGGATTTCGTTGGAAACGGGATTTCTTCATCTAATGCTAGACAGAAGAATCCTCAGTAACTTCTTTGGGTTGTGTGTATTCATCTCACAGAGTTGAACCATCCTTGAGACAGAGCAGATTTGAAACTCTCTTTTTGTGGAATTTGCAATTGGAGATCTCATGCGCTTTGGGGCCAATGGCAGAAAAGGAAATATCTTCGTATAAAAACTAGAGAGAATCATCCTCAGAAACCACCGCACTGTGATGTGTGCGTTCCACTCACAGCGTTTAACCTTTCTTTTCATAGAGCAGTTTGGAAACACTCTGTAACGTCTGCAAGTGGATAATTGGACTTCTTTGAGGGTTTCGTTGGAAACGGGATTTCTTCTTCTAATGCTACACAGAAGAATTCTCAGTAACTTCTTTGAGCTGCGTGTATTCAACTCACAGAGTTGAACCATCCTTTACAGACAGCACATTTGAAACACTCTTTTTATCGAATTTGCAAGTGGAGATTTCAAGCGATTTTCGGCCACAGGTAGAAAAGGAAATATCTTCTTATATAAACTAGAGAGAATCATTCTCAGAAACCACTTTGTGATGTGTGCGTTCCACTCACAGAGTTTAACCTTTCTTTTCATAGGGCAGTTTGGAAACACTCTGTTAGTAACGTCTGCAAGTGGATAATTGGACCTCCTTGAGGATTTCGTTGTAAGCGGGATTTCTTCATCTAATGCTAGACAGAATAATTCTCAGTAACTGCTTTGGGTTGCGTGTATGCAACTCACAGAGTTGAACCTTCTTTGAGACAGAACAGATTTGAAACACTCTTTTTGTGGAATTTACAAGTGGAGATTTCAAGCGCTTTGAGGTGAAAGTTAGAAAAGGAAATGTCTTCCTATAAAATCTCCAGAGAATCATTCTGAGAAACCACGTTTTGATGTGTGCATTCCACACATAGAGTTTAACCTTTCTTTCATGGAGCAGTTTGGAAACACTCTGTTTGTAAATTCTGCAAGTGGATACTTGGACGTCTTTGAGGATTTCGTTGGAAACGTGTTTTCTTCATCTAGTGCTAGACAGAATAATCCGCACCAACTTCTTTGGGTTGCGTGTGTTCAGCTCACAGAGTTGAACCTTCCTTTAGAGACAGCAGATTTGAAACACTCTTTTTGTGGAATTTGCAAGTGGAGATTTCAAGCACTTTGGGGCGAATTGTAGAAAAGGAAATATCTTCGTATATAAATTAGAGATAATCATTCTCAGAAACCACTTTGTGATGTGTGTGTTCCACTCACAGCGTTTAACCTTTCTGTTCCTAGAGCAGTTTGGAAACACTCTGTTTGTAACGTCTGCAAGTGGATAATTGGAGCTCTTTGAGGATTTCGTTGGAAACGGGATTTCTTCATCTAATGCTAGACAGAAGAATTCTCAGTAACTTCTTTGAGTTGCGTGTATTCAACTCAGAGAGTTGAATCTTCTTTTAGACAGAACAGATTTGAAACACTCTTTTTATCGAATTTACAAGTGGAGATTTCAAGCGCTTTTAGGCCACAGGGAGGAAAGGAAATATCTTCGTATAAAAACTACAGAGAATCATTTTCAGAAACCACGTTGTGATGTGTGCATTCCACTCACAGAGTTTAACCTTTCTTTTTCATAGAGCAGTTTGGGAACACTCTGTTTGTAACATCTGCAAGTGGATATTTGGACCTCTTTGAGGATTTCGTTGGAAACGGGATTTCTTCATCTAATGCTCGGCAGAAGAATTCTCAGTAACTACTTTGGGTTGAGTGTATTCAACTCACACAGTTGAATCTTCTTTTAGACAGAACAGATTTGAAACCCTCTTTTTGTGAAATTTACAAGTGGAGATTTCAAGCGGTTTGTTGTCAAAGGTAGAAAACGAAGTATCTTACAAGAAAAATTCCAGAGAATCATTCTCAGAAACCACGTTGTGATGTGTGCGTTCCACTCACAGAGTTTAACCTTTCTTTCATGGAGCAGTTTGGAAACATTCTGTTTGTAATTTCTGCAAGTGGATATTTGGACCTCTTGAGGATTTCGTTGGAAACGGGATTTCTTCATCTAATGCTAGACAGAAGAATTCTCAGTAACTTCCCTGGTTTCCTAGTACTCAACTAACAGAGTTGAACCTTCCTTTAGACAGAGAAGATTGGAAACACTCTTTTTGCGGAAATTGCAAGTGGAGATTTCAAGGAATTTGGAGCCAATGGAAGAAAAGGAAATATCTTCGTATGAAAACTACAGAGAATCATTTTCAGAAACCACCTTGTGATGTGTGCGTACCACTCACAAAGTTTAACCTTTCTTTCCATAGAGCAGTGTGGAAACACTCTGTTTGTAACGTCTGGATGTGGATATTTGGACCTCTTTGAGGGTTTCGTTGGAAACGGGATTTCTTCATCTAATGCCAGAGACAAGAATTCTCAGTAACTTCTTTGAGTTGCGTGTATTCAACTCACAGAGTTGAATCTTCTTTTAGACAGAACAGATTTGAAACACTCTTTTGATCATATTTACAAGTGGAGATTTCAAGCGCTTTTCGACCACAGGTAGAAAAGGAAACATCTTCGTGTAAAAACTACAGAGAATCATTTTCAGAAACCATCTTGTGATGTGTGCGCTCCACTCACAGAGTTTAACTTTTCTTTTCATAGAGCAGTTTGGAAACACTCTGTTTGTAACATCTGCAAGTGGATATTTGGACCTCTTTGAGGATTTCATTGGAAACGGGATTTCTTCATCTAATGCTAGACAGATGAATCCTCATTAAATACTTTGGGTTGTGTTTATTCAACTCACAGATTTGAACCTTCTTTTAGACAGAACAGATTTGAAACACTCTTTTTGTGGATTTACAAGTGGAGATGTCAAGCTCTTTGTTGTCAAAGGTGGAAAAGGAAATATCATCCTTTAAATATCCCAGAGAATCATTCACAGAACCCACGTTGTGATGTGTGAGTTCCACTCATAGAGTTTAACCTTTCTTTCATGGAGCAGTTTGGAACCACTCTGTTTGTAAAGTCTGCAAGTGGATATTTGGACCTCTTGAGGATTTCGTTGGAAACGGGATTTCTTCATCTAATGCTAGACAGAAGAATCCTCAGTAACTTCTTTGGTTTGCGTGTATTCAACTCACAGAGTTGAACCATCCTTGAGACAGAGCAGATTTGAAACTCTCTTTTTGTGGAATTTGCAATTGGAGATCTCATGCGCTTTGGGGCCAATGGCAGAAAAGGAAATATCTTCGTATAAAAACTAGAGAGAATCATCCTCAGAAACCACCGCACTGTGATGTGTGCGTTCCACTCACAGCGTTTAACCTTTCTTTTCATAGAGCAGTTTGTAAACACTCTGTAACGTCTGCAAGTGGATAATTGGACTTCTTTGAGGGTTTCGTTGGAAACGGGATTTCTTCTTCTAATGCTACACAGAAGAATTCTCAGTAACTTCTTTGAGCTGCGTGTATTCAACTCACAGAGTTGAACCATCCTTTACAGACAGCACATTTGAAACACTCTTTTTATCGAATTTGCAAGTGGAGATTTCAAGCGATTTTCGGCCACAGGTAGAAAAGGAAATATCTTCTTATATAAACTAGAGAGAATCATTCTCAGAAACCACTTTGTGATGTGTGCATTCCACTCACAGAGTTTAACCTTTCTTTTCATAGGGCAGTTTGGAAACACTCTGTTAGTAACGTCTGCAAGTGGATAATTGGACCTCCTTGAGGATTTCGTTGTAAGCGGGATTTCTTCATCTAATGCTAGACAGAATAATTCTCAGTAACTGCTTTGGGTTGCGTGTATGCAACTCACAGAGTTGAACCTTCTTTGAGACAGAACAGATTTGAAACACTCTTTTTGTGGAATTTACAAGTGGAGATTTCAAGCGCTTTGAGGTGAAAGTTAGAAAAGGAAATGTCTTCCTATAAAATCTCCAGAGAATCATTCTGAGAAACCACGTTTTGATGTGTGCATTCCACACATAGAGTTTAACCTTTCTTTCATGGAGCAGTTTGGAAACACTCTGTTTGTAAATTCTGCAAGTGGATACTTGGACGTCTTTGAGGATTTCGTTGGAAACGTGTTTTCTTCATCTAGTGCTAGACAGAATAATCCGCACCAACTTCTTTGGGTTGCGTGTGTTCAGCTCACAGAGTTGAACCTTCCTTTAGAGACAGCAGATTTGAAACACTCTTTTTGTGGAATTTGCAAGTGGAGATTTCAAGCACTTTGGGGCGAATTGTAGAAAAGGAAATATCTTCGTATATAAATTAGAGATAATCATTCTCAGAAACCACTTTGTGATGTGTGTGTTCCACTCACAGCGTTTAACCTTTCTGTTCATAGAGCAGTTTGGAAACACTCTGTTTGTAACGTCTGCAAGTGGATAATTGGAGCTCTTTGAGGATTTCGTTGGAAACGGGATTTCTTCATCTAATGCTAGACAGAAGAATTCTCAGTAACTTCTTTGAGTTCCGTGTATTCAACTCAGAGAGTTGAATCTTCTTTTAGACAGAACAGATTTGAAACACTCTTTTTATCGAATTTACAAGTGGAGATTTCAAGCGCTTTTAGGCCACAGGGAGGAAAGGAAATATCTTCGTATAAAAACTACAGAGAATCATTTTCAGAAACCACGTTGTGATGTGTGCATTCCACTCACAGAGTTTAACCTTTCTTTTTCATAGAGCAGTTTGGGAACACTCTGTTTGTAACATCTGCAAGTGGATATTTGGACCTCTTTGAGGATTTCGTTGGAAACGGGATTTCTTCATCTAATGCTCGGCAGAAGAATTCTCAGTAACTACTTTGGGTTGAGTGTATTCAACTCACACAGTTGAATCTTCTTTTAGACAGAACAGATTTGAAACCCTCTTTTTGTGAAATTTACAAGTGGAGATTTCAAGCGGTTTGTTGTCAAAGGTAGAAAACGAAGTATCTTACAAGAAAAATTCCAGAGAATCATTCTCAGAAACCACGTTGTGATGTGTGCGTTCCACTCACAGAGTTTAACCTTTCTTTCATGGAGCAGTTTGGAAACATTCTGTTTGTAATTTCTGCAAGTGGATATTTGGACCTCTTGAGGATTTCGTTGGAAACGGGATTTCTTCATCTAATGCTAGACAGAAGAATTCTCAGTAACTTCCCTGGTTTCCTAGTACTCAACTAACAGAGTTGAACCTTCCTTTAGACAGAGAAGATTGGAAACACTCTTTTTGCGGAAATTGCAAGTGGAGATTTCAAGGAATTTGGAGCCAATGGAAGAAAAGGAAATATCTTCGTATGAAAACTACAGAGAATCATTTTCAGAAACCACCTTGTGATGTGTGCGTACCACTCACAAAGTTTAACCTTTCTTTCCATAGAGCAGTGTGGAAACACTCTGTTTGTAACGTCTGGATGTGGATATTTGGACCTCTTTGAGGGTTTCGTTGGAAACGGGATTTCTTTATCTAATGCCAGAGACAAGAATTCTCAGTAACTTCTTTGAGTTGCGTGTATTCAACTCACAGAGTTGAATCTTCTTTTAGACAGAACAGATTTGAAACACACTTTTGATCATATTTACAAGTGGAGATTTCAAGCGCTTTTCGACCACAGGTAGAAAAGGAAACATCTTCGTGTAAAAACTACAGAGAATCATTTTCAGAAACCATCTTGTGATGTGTGCGCTCCACTCTCAGAGTTTAACTTTTCTTTTCATAGAGCAGTTTGGAAACACTCTGTTTGTAACATCTGCAAGTGGATATTTGGACCTCTTTGAGGATTTCATTGGAAACGGGATTTCTTCATCTAATGCTAGACAGATGAATCCTCATTAAATACTTTGGGTTGTGTTTATTCAACTCACAGATTTGAACCTTCTTTTAGACAGAACAGATTTGAAACACTCTTTTTGTGGATTTACAAGTGGAGATGTCAAGCTCTTTGTTGTCAAAGGTGGAAAAGGAAATATCATCCTTTAAATATCCCAGAGAATCATTCACAGAACCCACGTTGTGATGTGTGAGTTCCACTCATAGAGTTTAACCTTTCTTTCATGGAGCAGTTTGGAACCACTCTGTTTGTAAAGTCTGCAAGTGGATATTTGGACCTCTTGAGGATTTCGTTGGAAACGGGATTTCTTCATCTAATGCTAGACAGAAGAATCCTCAGTAACTTCTTTGGTTTGCGTGTATTCAACTCACAGAGTTGAACCATCCTTGAGACAGAGCAGATTTGAAACTCTCTTTTTGTGGAATTTGCAATTGGAGATCTCATGCGCTTTGGGGCCAATGGCAGAAAAGGAAATATCTTCGTATAAAAACTAGAGAGAATCATCCTCAGAAACCACCGCACTGTGATGTGTGCGTTCCACTCACAGCGTTTAACCTTTCTTTTCATAGAGCAGTTTGGAAACACTCTGTAACGTCTGCAAGTGGATAATTGGACTTCTTTGAGGGTTTCGTTGGAAACGGGATTTCTTCTTCTAATGCTACACAGAAGAATTCTCAGTAACTTCTTTGAGCTGCGTGTATTCAACTCACAGAGTTGAACCATCCTTTACAGACAGCACATTTGAAACACTCTTTTTATCGAATTTGCAAGTGGAGATTTCAAGCGATTTTCGGCCACAGGTAGAAAAGGAAATATCTTCTTATATAAACTAGAGAGAATCATTCTCAGAAACCACTTTGTGATGTGTGCGTTCCACTCACAGAGTTTAACCTTTCTTTTCATAGGGCAGTTTGGAAACACTCTGTTAGTAACGTCTGCAAGTGGATAATTGAACCTCCTTGAGGATTTCGTTGTAAGCGGGATTTCTTCATCTAATGCTAGACAGAATAATTCTCAGTAACTGCTTTGGGTTGCGTGTATGCAACTCACAGAGTTGAACCTTCTTTGAGACAGAACAGATTTGAAACACTCTTTTTGTGGAATTTACAAGTGGAGATTTCAAGCGCTTTGAGGTGAAAGTTAGAAAAGGAAATGTCTTCCGATAAAATCTCCAGAGAATCATTCTGAGAAACCACGTTTTGATGTGTGCATTCCACACATAGAGTTTAACCTTTCTTTCATGGAGCAGTTTGGAAACACTCTGTTTGTAAATTCTGCAAGTGGATACTTGGACGTCTTTGAGGATTTCGTTGGAAACGTGTTTTCTTCATCTAGTGCTAGACAGAATAATCCGCACCAACTTCTTTGGGTTGCGTGTGTTCAGCTCACAGAGTTGAACCTTCCTTTAGAGACAGCAGATTTGAAACACTCTTTTTGTGGAATTTGCAAGTGGAGATTTCAAGCACTTTGGGGCGAATTGTAGAAAAGGAAATATCTTCGTATATAAATTAGAGATAATCACTCTCAGAAACCACTTTGTGATGTGTGTGTTCCACTCACAGCGTTTAACCTTTCTGTTCATAGAGCAGTTTGGAAACACTCTGTTTGTAACGTCTGCAAGTGGATAATTGGAGCTCTTTGAGGATTTCGTTGGAAACGGGATTTCTTCATCTAATGCTAGACAGAAGAATTCTCAGTAACTTCTTTGAGTTCCGTGTATTCAACTCAGAGAGTTGAATCTTCTTTTAGACAGAACAGATTTGAAACACTCTTTTTATCGAATTTACAAGTGGAGATTTCAAGCGCTTTTAGGCCACAGGGAGGAAAGGAAATATCTTCGTATAAAAACTACAGAGAATCATTTTCAGAAACCACGTTGTGATGTGTGCATTCCACTCACAGAGTTTAACCTTTCTTTTTCATAGAGCAGTTTGGGAACACTCTGTTTGTAACATCTGCAAGTGGATATTTGGACCTCTTTGAGGATTTCGTTGGAAACGGGATTTCTTCATCTAATGCTCGGCAGAAGAATTCTCAGTAACTACTTTGGGTTGAGTGTATTCAACTCACACAGTTGAATCTTCTTTTAGACAGAACAGATTTGAAACCCTCTTTTTGTGAAATTTACAAGTGGAGATTTCAAGCGGTTTGTTGTCAAAGGTAGAAAACGAAGTATCTTACAAGAAAAATTCCAGAGAATCATTCTCAGAAACCACGTTGTGATGTGTGCGTTCCACTCACAGAGTTTAACCTTTCTTTCATGGAGCAGTTTGGAAACATTCTGTTTGTAATTTCTGCAAGTGGATATTTGGACCTCTTGAGGATTTCGTTGGAAACGGGATTTCTTCATCTAATGCTAGACAGAAGAATTCTCAGTAACTTCCCTGGTTTCCTAGTACTCAACTAACAGAGTTGAACCTTCCTTTAGACAGAGAAGATTGGAAACACTCTTTTTGCGGAAATTGCAAGTGGAGATTTCAAGGAATTTGGAGCCAATGGAAGAAAAGGAAATATCTTCGTATGAAAACTACAGAGAATCATTTTCAGAAACCACCTTGTGATGTGTGCGTACCACTCACAAAGTTTAACCTTTCTTTCCATAGAGCAGTGTGGAAACACTCTGTTTGTAACGTCTGGATGTGGATATTTGGACCTCTTTGAGGGTTTCGTTGGAAACGGGATTTCTTCATCTAATGCCAGAGACAAGAATTCTCAGTAACTTCTTTGAGTTGCGTGTATTCAACTCACAGAGTTGAATCTTCTTTTAGACAGAACAGATTTGAAACACTCTTTTGATCATATTTACAAGTGGAGATTTCAAGCGCTTTTCGACCACAGGTAGAAAAGGAAACATCTTCGTGAAAAAAATACAGAGAATCATTTTCAGAAACCATCTTGTGATGTGTGCGCTCCACTCACAGAGTTTAACTTTTCTTTTCATAGAGCAGTTTGGAAACACTCTGTTTGTAACATCTGCAAGTGGATATTTGGACCTCTTTGAGGATTTCATTGGAAACGGGATTTCTTCATTTAATGCTAGACAGATGAATCCTCATTAAATACTTTGGGTTGTGTTTATTCAACTCACAGATTTGAACCTTCTTTTAGACAGAACAGATTTGAAACACTCTTTTTGTGGATTTACAAGTGGAGATGTCAAGCTCTTTGTTGTCAAAGGTGGAAAAGGAAATATCATCCTTTAAATATCCCAGAGAATCATTCACAGAACCCACGTTGTGATGTGTGAGTTCCACTCATAGAGTTTAACCTTTCTTTCATGGAGCAGTTTGGAACCACTCTGTTTGTAAAGTCTGCAAGTGGATATTTGGACCTCTTGAGGATTTCGTTGGAAACGGGATTTCTTCATCTAATGCTAGACAGAAGAATCCTCAGTAACTTCTTTGGTTTGCGTGTATTCAACTCACAGAGTTGAACCATCCTTGAGACAGAGCAGATTTGAAACTCTCTTTTTGTGGAATTTGCAATTGGAGATCTCATGCGCTTTGGGGCCAATGGCAGAAAAGGAAATATCTTCGTATAAAAACTAGAGAGAATCATCCTCAGAAACCACCGCACTGTGATGTGTGCGTTCCACTCACAGCGTTTAACCTTTCTTTTCATAGAGCAGTTTGGAAACACTCTGTAACGTCTGCAAGTGGATAATCGGACTTCTTTGAGGGTTTCGTTGGAAACGGGATTTCTTCTTCTAATGCTACACAGAAGAATTCTCAGTAACTTCTTTGAGCTGCGTGTATTCAACTCACAGAGTTGAACCATCCTTTACAGACAGCACATTTGAAACACTCTTTTTATCGAATTTGCAAGTGGAGATTTCAAGGGATTTTCGGCCACAGGTAGAAAAGGAAATATCTTCTTATATAAACTAGAGAGAATCATTCTCAGAAACCACTTTGTGATGTGTGCGTTCCACTCACAGAGTTTAACCTTTCTTTTCATAGGGCAGTTTGGAAACACTCTGTTAGTAACGTCTGCAAGTGGATAATTGGACCTCCTTGAGGATTTCGTTGTAAGCGGGATTTCTTCATCTAATGCTAGACAGAATAATTCTCAGTAACTGCTTTGGGTTGCGTGTATGCAACTCACAGAGTTGAACCTTCTTTGAGACAGAACAGATTTGAAACACTCTTTTTGTGGAATTTCCAAGTGGAGATTTCAAGCGCTTTGAGGTGAAAGTTAGAAAAGGAAATGTCTTCCTATAAAATCTCCAGAGAATCATTCTGAGAAACCACGTTTTGATGTGTGCATTCCACACATAGAGTTTAACCTTTCTTTCATGGAGCAGTTTGGAAACACTCTGTTTGTAAATTCTGCAAGTGGATACTTGGACGTCTTTGAGGATTTCGTTGGAAACGTGTTTTCTTCATCTAGTGCTAGACAGAATAATCCGCACCAACTTCTTTGGGTTGCGTGTGTTCAGCTCACAGAGTTGAACCTTCCTTTAGAGACAGCAGATTTGAAACACTCTTTTTGTGGAATTTGCAAGTGGAGATTTCAAGCACTTTGGGGCGAATTGTAGAAAAGGAAATATCTTCGTATATAAATTAGAGATAATCATTCTCAGAAACCACTTTGTGATGTGTGTGTTCCACTCACAGCGTTTAACCTTTCTGTTCATAGAGCAGTTTGGAAAAACTCTGTTTGTAACGTCTGCAAGTGGATAATTGGAGCTCTTTGAGGATTTCGTTGGAAACGGGATTTCTTCATCTAATGCTAGACAGAAGAATTCTCAGTAACTTCTTTGAGTTCCGTGTATTCAACTCACAGAATTGAATCTTCTTCTAGACAGAACAGATTTGAAACACTCTTTTGATCATATTTACAAGTGGAGATTTCAAGCGCTTTTCGACCACAGGTAGAAAAGGAAACATCTTCGTATAAAAACTACAGAGAACCATTTTCAGAAACCATCTTGTGATGGGTGCGTTCCACTCACCGAGTTTAACTTTTCTTTTCATAGAGCAGTTTGGAAACACACTGTTTGTAACATATGCTAGTGGATATTTGGACCTCTTTGAGGATTTCATTGGAAACGGGATTTCTTCATCTAATGCTAGACAGATGAATCCTCATTAAATACTTTGGGTTGTGTTTATTCAACTCACAGAGTTGAACCTTCTTTTAGACAGAACAGAATTGAAACACTCTTTTTGTGGATTTAGAAGTGGAGATGTCAAGCTCTTTGTTGTCAAAGGTGGAAAAGGAAATATCATCCTTTAAAAACCCCAGAGAATCATTCTCAGAACCCACGTTGTGATGTGTGCGTTCCACTCACAGAGTTTAACCTTTCTTTCATGGAGCAGTTTGGAAACACTCTGTTTGTAAAGTCTGCAAGTGGATATTTGGACCTCTTGAGGATTTCGTTGGAAACGGGATTTCTTCATCTAATGCTAGACAGAAGAATCCTCAGTAACTTCTTTGGGTTGCGTGTATTCAACTCACAGAGTTGAACCATCCTTGAGACAGAGCAGATTTGAAACTCTCTTTTTGTGGAATTTGCAAGTGGAGATCTCATGCGCTTTGGGGCCAATGGCAGAAAAGGAAATATCTTCCTATAAAAACTAGAGAGAATCATTCTCAGAAACCACCACATTGTGATGTGTGCATTCCACTCACAGCGTTTAACCTTTCTTTTCATAGAGCAGTTTGGAAACACTATGTAACGTCTGCAGGTGGATAATTGGACTTCTTTGAGGATTTCGTTGGAAACGGGATTTCTTCTTCTAATGCTACACAGAAGAATTCTCAGTAACTTCTTTGTGTTTCGTGAATTTAACTCACAGAGTTGAACCATCCTGTACAGAGAGCAGATTTGAAACACTCTTTTTATCGAATTTGCAACTGGAGATTTCAAGCTATTTTCGGCCACAGGTGGAAAAGGAAATATCTTCTTATGTAAACTAGAGAGAATCATTCTCAGAAACCACTTTGGGATGTGTGCGTTCCACTCACAGAGTTTAACCTTTCTTTTCAAAGGGCAGTTTGGAAACACTCTGTTAGTAACGTCTGCAAGTGGATAATTAGACCTCCTTGAGGATTTCGTTGTAAACGGGATTTCTTCATCTAATGCTAGACAGAATAATTCTCAGTAACTGCTTTGGGTTGCGTGTATGCAACTCACAGAGTTGAACCTTCTTTGAGACAGAACAGATTTGAAACACTCTTTTTGTGGAATTTACAAGTGGAGATTTCAAGCGCTTTGAGTGAAAGTTAGAAAAGGAAATGTCTTCCTATAAAATCTCCAGAGAATTATTCTGAGAAACCACGTTTTGACGTGTGCATTCCACCCATAGAGTTTAACCTTTCTTTCATGGAGCAGTTTGGAAACACTCTGTTTGTAAATTCTGCAAGTGGATACTTGGACGTCTTTGAGGATTTCGTTGGAAACGTGTTTTCTTCATCTAGTGCTAGTCAGAAGAATCCGCACCAACTTCTTTGGGTTGCGTGTGTTCAGCTCACAGAGTTGAACCTTTCTTTAGAGAGAGCAGATTTGAAACACTCTTTTTGTGGAATTTGCAAGTGGAGATTTCAAGCACTTTGCCGCGAATTGTAGAAAAGGAAATATCTTCGTATATAAATTAGAGAGAATCATTCTCAGAAACCACTTTGTGATGTGTGTGTTCCACTCACAGCGTTTAACCTTTCTGTTCATAGAGCAGTTTGGAAACACTCTGTTTGTAACGTCTGCAAGTGGATAATTGGAGCTCTTTGAGGATTTCGTTGGAAACGGGATTTCTTCATCTAATGCTAGACAGAAGAATTCTCTGTAACTTCTTTGAGTTGCGTGTATTCAACTCAGAGAGTTGAATCTCCTTTTAGACAGAACAGATTTGAAACTCTCTTTTTATCGAATTTACAAGTGGAGATTTCAAGCGCTTTTCGGCCACAGGGAATAAAGGAAATATCTTCGTATAAAAACAACAGAGAATCATTTTCGGAAACCACGTTGTGATGTGTGCATTCCACTCACAGAGTTTAACCTTTCTTTTTCATAGAGCAGTTTGGGAACACTCTGTTTGTATCATCTGCATGTGGATATTTGGACCTCTTTGAGGATTTCGTTGGAAACGGGATTTCTTCATCTAATGCCCGGCAGAAGAATTCTCAGTAAATACTTTGGGTTGAGTGTGTTCAACTCACACAGTTGAATCTTCTTTTAGACAGAACAGATTTGAAACCCTCTTTTTGTTGGATTTACAAGTGGAGATTTCAAGCAGTTTGTTGTCTAAGGTAGAGAACGAAATATCTTACTAGAAAAATTCCAGAGAATCATTCTCAGAAATCACGTTGTGATGTGTGCGTTCCACTCACAGAGTTTAACCTTTGTTTCATGGAGGAGTTTGGAAACATTCTGTGTGTAATTTCTGCAAGTGGATACTTGAACCTCTTGAGGATTTCGTTGGAAACGGGATTTCTTCATCTAATGCTAGACAGAAGAATTCTCAGTAACTTCCCTGGGTTGCGTGTACTCAACTCACAGAGTTGAACCTTCCTTTAGACAGAGAAGATTGGAAACACTCTTTTTGCGGAAATTGCAAGTGGAGATTTCAAGGAATTTGGAGCCAATGGAAGAAAAGGAAATATCTTCGTATGAAAACTAAAGAGAATCATTTTCAGAAACCACCTTGTGATGTGTGCGTACCACTCACAGAGTTCAACCTTTCTTTCCATAGAGCAGTGTGGAAACACTCTGTTTGTAACGTCTGGATGTGGATATTTGGACCTCTTTGAGGGTTTCGTTGGAAACGCGTTTTCTTCATCTAATGCTAGAGACAAGAATTCTCAGTAACTTCTTTGACTTGCGTGTATTCAACTCACAGAGTTGAATCTTCTTTTAGACAGAACAGATTTGAAACACTCTTTTGATCGTATTTACAAGTGGAGATTTCAAGCGCTTTTCGACCACAGGTAGAAAAGGAAACATATTCTTATAAAAACTACAGAGAATCATTTTCAGAAACCATCTTGTGATGTGTGCGTTCCACTCACAGAGTTTAACTTTTCTTTTCATAGAGCAGTTTGGAAGCACTCTGTCTGTAACATCTGCAAGTGGATATTTGGACCTCTTTGAGGATTTCATTGGAAACGGGATTTCTTCATCTAATGCTAGACAGAGGAATCCTCAGTAAATTCTTTACATTGCGTTTATTCAACACACAGAGTTGAACCTTCTTTTAGACAGAACAGATTTGAAACACTCTGTTTGTGGATTTGCAAGTGGAGATGTCAAGCTCTTTGTTGTCAGAGTTGGAAAAGGATATATCTTCCTTTAAAAATCCCAGAGAATCATTCTCAGAACCCACCTTTTGATGTGTGAGTTCCACTCACAGAGTTTAACCTTTCTTTCATGGAGCAGTTTGGAAACACTCTGTTTGTAAAGTCTGCAAGAGGATATTTGGACCTATTGAGGATTTCGTTGGAAACGGGATTTCTTCATCTAATGCTAGACAGAAGAATCCTCAGTAACTTCTTTGGGTTGCGTGTATTCAACTCCCAGAGTTGAACCATCCTTGAAACAGAGCAGATTTGAAACTCTCTTTTTGTGCAATTTGCAAGTGGAGATCTCATGCGCTTTGGGGCCAATGGCAGAAAAGGAAATATCTTCCTATAAAAACTAGAGAGAATCATTCTCAGAAACCACCGCATTGTGATGTGTGCGTTCCACTCACTGCGTTTAACCTTTCTTTTCGTAGAGCAGTTTGGAAACACTCTGTAACGTCTGCAAGTGGATAATTGGACTTGTTTGAGGATTTCGTTGGAAACGGGATTTCTTCTTCTAATGCTACACAGAAGAATTCTCAGTAACTTCTTTGAGTTGCGTGTATTCAACTCACAGAGTTGAACCATCCTTTACCGAGAGCAGATTTGAAACACTCTTTTTATCGAATTTGCAAGTGGAGATTTCAAGCGCTTTTCGGCCACAGGTAGAAAAGGAAATATCTTCTTATATAAACTAGAGAGAATCATTCTGAGAAACCACTTTGTGATGTGTGCGTTCCACTCACAGAGTTTAACCTTTCTTTTCATAGGGCAGTTTGGAAACACTCTGTTAGTAACGTCTGCAAGTGGATAATTGGACCTCCTTGAGGATTTCGTTGTAAACGGGATTTCTTCATCTAACGCTAGACAGAATATTTCTCAGTAACTGCTTTGGATTGTGTGTATGCAACTCACAGAGGTGAACCTTCTTTGAGACAGAACAGATTTGATACACTCTTTTTGTGCAATTTACAAGTGGAGATTTCAAGCGCTTTGATGTGAAAGTTAGAAAAGGAAATGTCTTCCGATAAAATCTCCAGAGAATCATTCTGAGAAACCACGTTTTGATGTGCGCATTCCACAAATAGAGTTTAACCTTTCCTTCATGGAGCAGTTTGGAAACACTCTGTTTGTAAATTCTGCAAGTGGATACTTGGACGTGTTTGAGGATTTCGTTGGAAACGTGTTTTCTTCATCTAGTGCTAGACAGAAGAATCCGCACCAACTTCTTTGGGTTGCGTGTGTTCAGCTCACAGAGTTGAACCTTCCTTTAGAGAGAGCAGACTTGAAACACTCTTATTGTGGAATTTGCAAGTGGAGATTTCAAGCACTTTGGGGCGAATTGTAGAAAAGGAAATATCTTCGTATATAAATTAGAGAGAATCATTCTCAGAAACCACTTTGTGATGTGTGTGTTCCACTCACAGCGTTTAACCTTTCTGTTCATAGAGCAGTTTGGAAACACTCTGTTTGTAACGTCTGCAAGTGGATAATTGGAGCTCTTTGAGGATTTCGTTGGAAACGGGATTTCTTCATCTAATGCTAGACAGAAGAATTCTCTGTAACCTCTTTGAGTTGCGTGTATTCAACTCAGAGAGTTGAATCTCCTTTTAGACAGAACAGATTTGAAACACTCTTTTTATCGAATTTACAAGTGGAGATTTCAAGCACTTTTCGGCCACAGGGAATAAAGGAAATATCTTCGTATAAAAACAACAGAGAATCATTTTCAGAAACCACGTTGTGATGTGTGCATTCCACTCACAGAGTTTAACCTTTCTTTTTCATAGAGCAGTTTGGGAACACTCTGTTTGTATCATCTGCATGTGGATATTTGGACCTCTTTGAGGATTTCGTTGGAAACGGGATTTCTTCATCTAATGCCCGGCAGAAGAATTCTCAGTAAATACTTTGGGTTGAGTGTGTTCAACTCACAAAGTTGAATCTTCTTTTAGACAGAACAGATTTGAAACCCTCTTTTTGTTGGATTTACAAGTGGAGATTTCAAGCAGTTTGTTGTCTAAGGTAGAGAACGAAATATCTTACAAGAAAAATTCCAGAGAATCATTCTCAGAAATCACGTTGTGATGTGTGTGTTCCACTCACAGAGTTTAACCTTTGTTTCATGGAGGAGTTTGGAAACATTCTGTGTGTAATTTCTGCAAGTGGATACTTGAACCTCTTGAGGATTTCGTTGGAAACGGGATTTCTTCATCTAATGCTAGACAGAAGAATTCTCAGTAACTTCCCTGGGTTGCGTGTACTCAACTCACAGAGTTGAACCTTCCTTTAGACAGAGAAGATTGGAAACACTCTTTTTGCGGAAATTGCAAGTGGAGATTTCAAGGAATTTGGAGCCAATGGAAGAAAAGGAAATATCTTCGTATGAAAACTAAAGAGAATCATTTTCAGAAACCACCTTGTGATGTGTGCGTACCACTCACAGAGTTCAACCTTTCTTTCCATAGAGCAGTGTGGAAACACTCTGTTTGTAACGTCTGGATGTGGATATTTGGACCTCTTTGAGGGTTTCGTTGGAAACGCGTTTTCTTCATCTAATGCTAGAGACAAGAATTCTCAGTAACTTCTTTGACTTGCGTGTATTCAACTCACAGAGTTGAATCTTCTTTTAGACAGAACAGATTTGAAACACTCTTTTGATCGTATTTACAAGTGGAGATTTCAAGCGCTTTTCGACCACAGGTAGAAAAGGAAACATCTTCGTGTAAAAACTACAGAGAATCATTTTCAGAAACCATCTTGTGATGTGTGCGTTCCACTCACAGAGTTTAACTTTTCTTTTCATAGAGCAGTTTGGAAGCACTCTGTTTGTAACATCTGCAAGTGGATATTTGGACCTCTTTGAGGATTTCATTGGAAACGGGATTTCTTCATCTAATGCTAGACAGAGGAATCCTCAGTAAATTCTTTACATTGCGTTTATTCAACACACAGAGTTGAACCTTCTTTTAGACAGAACAGATTTGAAACACTCTGTTTGTGGATTTGCAAGTGGAGATGTCAAGCTCTTTGTTGTCAGAGTTGGAAAAGGATATATCTTCCTTTAAAAATCCCAGAGAATCATTCTCAGAACCCACCTTTTGATGTGTGAGTTCCACTCACAGAGTTTAACCTTTCTTTCATGGAGCAGTTTGGAAACACTCTGTTTGTAAAGTCTGCAAGAGGATATTTGGACCTATTGAGGATTTCGTTGGAAACGGGATTTCTTCATCTAATGCTAGACAGAAGAATCCTCAGTAACTTCTTTGGGTTGCGTGTATTCAACTCCCAGAGTTGAACCATCCTTGAGACAGAGCAGATTTGAAACTCTCTTTTTGTGCAATTTGCAAGTGGAGATCTCATGCGCTTTGGGGCCAATGGCAGAAAAGGAAATATCTTCCTATAAAAACTAGAGAGAATCATTCTCAGAAACCACCGCATTGTGATGTGTGCGTTCCACTCACGGCGTTTAACCTTTCTTTTCGTAGAGCAGTTTGGAAACACTCTGTAACGTCTGCAAGTGGATAATTGGACTTGTTTGAGGATTTCGTTGGAAACGGGATTTCTTCTTCTAATGCTACACAGAAGAATTCTCAGTAACTTCTTTGAGTTGCGTGTATTCAACTCACAGAGTTGAACCATCCTTTACCGAGAGCAGATTTGAAACACTCTTTTTATCGAATTTGCAAGTGGAGATTTCAAGCGCTTTTCGGCCACAGGTAGAAAAGGAAATATCTTCTTATATAAACTAGAGAGAATCATTCTGAGAAACCACTTTGTGATGTGTGCGTTCCACTCACAGAGTTTAACCTTTCTTTTCATAGGGCAGTTTGGAAACACTCTGTTAGTAACGTCTGCAAGTGGATAATTGGACCTCCTTGAGGATTTCGTTGTAAACGGGATTTCTTCATCTAACGCTAGACAGAATATTTCTCAGTAACTGCTTTGGATTGCGTGTATGCAACTCACAGAGGTGAAACTTCTTTGAGACAGAACAGATTTGATACACTCTTTTTGTGCAATTTACAAGTGGAGATTTCAAGCGCTTTGATGTGAAAGTTAGAAAAGGAAATGTCTTCCGATAAAATCTCCAGAGAATCATTCTGAGAAACCACGTTTTGATGTGCGCATTCCACAAATAGAGTTTAACCTTTCCTTCATGGAGCAGTTTGGAAACACTCTGTTTGTAAATTCTGCAAGTGGATACTTGGACGTGTTTGAGGATTTCGTTGGAAACGTGTTTTCTTCATCAAGTGCTAGACAGAAGAATCCGCACCAACTTCTTTGGGTTGCGTGTGTTCAGCTCACAGAGTTGAACCTTCCTTTAGAGAGAGCAGACTTGAAACACTCTTATTGTGGAATTTGCAAGTGGAGATTTCAAGCACTTTGGGGCGAATTGTAGAAAAGGAAATATCTTCGTATATAAATTAGAGATAATCATTCTCAGAAACCACGTTGTGATGTGTGCATTCCACTCACAGAGTTTAACCTTTCTTTTCATAGAGCAGTTTGGGAACACACTGTTTGTAACATCTGCAAAGGGATATTTGGACCTCTTTGAGGATTTCGTAGGAAAAGGGATTTCTTCATCTAATCCCTGGCAGAAGAATTCTCAGTAACTACTTTGGGTTGAGTGTGTTCAGCTCACGCAGTTGAATCTTCTTTTGGACAGAACAGATTTGAAACCCTCTTTTTGTGGAATTTACAAGTGGAGATTTCAAGCGGTTTGTTTTCAAAGGTAGAAAACGAAATATCTTACAAGAAAAATTCCAGAGAATCATTCTCAGAAACCACGTTGCGATGTGTGCGTTCCACTCACAGAGTTTAACCTTTCTTTCATGGAGGAGTTTGGAAACAATCTGTTTGTAACTTCTGCAAGTGGATACTTGGACCTCTTGAGGATTTCGTTGGAAACGGGATTTCTTCATCTAATGCTAGACAGAAGAATTCTCAGTAACTTCCCTGGTTTGTGTGTACTCAACTCACAGAGTTGAACCTTCCTTTAGACAGAGAAGATTGGAAACACTCTTTTTGCGGAAATTGCAAGTGGAGATTTCAAGGAATTTGGAGCCAATGGAAGAAAAGGAAATATCTTCGTATGAAAACTACAGAGAATCATTTTCAGAAACCACCTTGTGATGTGTGCGTACCACTCACAGAGTTTAACTTTTCTTTCCATAGAGCAGTGTGGAAACACTCTGTTTGTAACGTCTGGATGTGGATATTTGGACCTCTTTGAGGGTTTCGTTGGAAACGGGATTTCTTCATCTAATGCTAGAGAGAAGAATTCTCAGTGACTTCTTTGAGTTGCGTGTATTCAACTCACAGAGTTGAATCTTCTTTTAGACAGAACAGATCTGAAACACTCTTTTGATCGTATTTACAAGTGGAGATTTCAAGCGCTTTTCGACCACAGGTAGAAAAGGAAACATCTTCGTATAAAAACTACAGAGAATCATTTTCAGAAACCATCTTGTGGTGTGTGCGTTCCACTCACAGAGTTTAACTTTTCTTTTCATAGAGCAGTTTGGAAACACTCTGTTTGTAACATCTTAAAGTGGATATTTGGACCTCTTTGAGGATTTCATTGGAAACGGGATTTCTTCATCTAATGCTAGACAGAGGAATCCTCAGTAAATACTTTGGGTTGCGTTTATTCCACTCACAGAGTTGAACCTTCTTTTAGACAGAACAGATTTGAAACCCTCTGTTTGTCGATTTACAAGTGGAGATGTCAAGCTCTTTGTTGTCAAAGGTGGAAAAGGAAATATCATCCTTTAAAAACCCCAGAGAATCATTCTCAGAACCCACGTTGTGATGTGTGCGTTCCACTCACAGAGTTTAACCTTTCTTTCATGGAGCAGTTTGGAAACACTCTGTTTGTAAAGTCTGCAAGTGGATATTTGGACCTCTTGAGGATTTCGTTGGAAACGGGATTTCTTCATCTAATGCTAGACAGAAGAATCCTCAGTAACTTCTTTGGGTTGCGTGTATTCAACTCACAGAGTTGAACCATCCTAGAGACAGAGCAGATTTGAAACTCTCTTTTTGTGCAATTTGCAAGTGGAGATCTCATGCGCTTTGGGGCCAATGGCAGAAAAGGAAATATCTTCCTATAAAAACTAGAGAGAATCATTCTCAGAAACCACCACATTGTGATGTGTGCGTTCCACTCACGGCGTTTAACCTTTCTTTTCGTAGAGCAGTTTGGAAACACTCTGTAACGTCTGCAAGTGGATAATTGGACTTCTTTGAGGATTTCGTTGGAAACGGGATTTCTTCTTCTAATGCTACACAGAAGAATTCTCAGTATCTTCTTTGAGTTGCGTGTATTCAACTCACAGAGTTGAACCATCCTTTACCGAGAGCAGATTTGAAACACTCTTTTTATCGAATTTGCAAGTGGAGATTTCAAGCGCTTTTCGGCCACAGGTAGAAAAGGAAATATCTTCTTATATAAACTAGAGAGAATCATTCTGAGAAACCACTTTGTGATGTGTGCGTTCCACTCACAGAGTTTAACCTTTCTTTTCATAGGGCAGTTTGGAAACACTCTGTTAGTAACGTCTGCAAGTGGATAATTGGACCTCCTTGAGGATTTCGTTGTAAACGGGATTTCTTCATCTAACGCTAGACAGAATATTTCTCAGTAACTGCTTTGGATTGTGTGTATGCAACTCACAGAGGTGAACCTTCTTTGAGACAGAACAGATTTGATACACTCTTTTTGTGCAATTTACAAGTGGAGATTTCAAGCGCTTTGATGTGAAAGTTAGAAAAGGAAATGTCTTCCGATAAAATCTCCAGAGAATCATTCTGAGAAACCACGTTTTGATGTGCGCATTCCACAAATAGAGTTTAACCTTTCCTTCATGGAGCAGTTTGGAAACACTCTGTTTGTAAATTCTGCAAGTGGATACTTGGACGTGTTTGAGGATTTCGTTGGAAACGTGTTTTCTTCATCTAGTGCTAGACAGAAGAATCCGCACCAACTTCTTTGGGTTGCGTGTGTTCAGCTCACAGAGTTGAACCTTCCTTTAGAGAGAGCAGACTTGAAACACTCTTATTGTGGAATTTGCAAGTGGAGATTTCAAGCACTTTGGGGCGAATTGTAGAAAAGGAAATATCTTCGTATATAAATTAGAGAGAATCATTCTCAGAAACCACTTTGTGATGTGTGTGTTCCACTCACAGCGTTTAACCTTTCTGTTCATAGAGCAGTTTGGAAACACTCTGTTTGTAACGTCTGCAAGTGGATAATTGGAGCTCTTTGAGGATTTCGTTGGAAACGGGATTTCTTCATCTAATGCTAGACAGAAGAATTCTCTGTAACTTCTTTGAGTTGCGTGTATTCAACTCAGAGAGTTGAATCTCCTTTTAGACAGAACAGATTTGAAACACTCTTTTTATCGAATTTACAAGTGGAGATTTCAAGCGCTTTTCGGCCACAGGGAATAAAGGAAATATCTTCGTATAAAAACAACAGAGAATCATTTTCAGAAACCACGTTGTGATGTGTGCATTCCACTCACAGAGTTTAACCTTTCTTTTTCATAGAGCAGTTTGGGAACACTCTGTTTGTATCATCTGCATGTGGATATTTGGACCTCTTTGAGGATTTCGTTGGAAACGGGATTTCTTCATCTAATGCCCGGCAGAAGAATTCTCAGTAAATACTTTGGGTTGAGTGTGTTCAACTCACAAAGTTGAATCTTCTTTTAGACAGAACAGATTTGAAACCCTCTTTTTGTTGGATTTACAAGTGGAGATTTCAAGCAGTTTGTTGTCTAAGGTAGAGAACGAAATATCTTACAAGAAAAATTCCAGAGAATCATTCTCAGAAATCACGTTGTGATGTGTGCGTTCCACTCACAGAGTTTAACCTTTGTTTCATGGAGGAGTTTGGAAACATTCTGTGTGTAATTTCTGCATGTGGATACTTGAACCTCTTGAGGATTTCGTTGGAAACGGGATTTCTTCATCTAATGCTAGACAGAAGAATTCTCAGTAACTTCCCTGGGTTGCGTGTACTCAACTCACAGAGTTGAACCTTCCTTTAGACAGAGAAGATTGGAAACACTCTTTTTGCGGAAATTGCAAGTGGAGATTTCAAGGAATTTGGAGCCAATGGAAGAAAAGGAAATATCTTCGTATGAAAACTAAAGAGAATCATTTTCAGAAACCACCTTGTGATGTGTGCGTACCACTCACAGAGTTCAACCTTTCTTTCCATAGAGCAGTGTGGAAACACTCTGTTTGTAACGTCTGGATGTGGATATTTGGACCTCTTTGAGGGTTTCGTTGGAAACGCGTTTTCTTCATCTAATGCTAGAGACAAGAATTCTCAGTAACTTCTTTGACTTGCGTGTATTCAACTCACAGAGTTGAATCTTCTTTTAGACAGAACAGATTTGAAACACTCTTTTGATCGTATTTACAAGTGGAGATTTCAAGCGCTTTTCGACCACAGGTAGAAAAGGAAACATCTTCGTGTAAAAACTACAGAGAATCATTTTCAGAAACCATCTTGTGATGTGTGCGTTCCACTCACAGAGTTTAACTTTTCTTTTCATAGAGCAGTTTGGAAGCACTCTGTTTGTAACATCTGCAAGTGGATATTTGGACCTCTTTGAGGATTTCATTGGAAACGGGATTTCTTCATCTAATGCTAGACAGAGGAATCCTCAGTAAATTCTTTACATTGCGTTTATTCAACACACAGAGTTGAACCTTCTTTTAGACAGAACAGATTTGAAACACTCTGTTTGTGGATTTGCAAGTGGAGATGTCAAGCTCTTTGTTGTCAGAGTTGGAAAAGGATATATCTTCCTTTAAAAATCCCAGAGAATCATTCTCAGAACCCACCTTTTGATGTGTGAGTTCCACTCACAGAGTTTAACCTTTCTTTCATGGAGCAGTTTGGAAACACTCTGTTTGTAAAGTCTGCAAGAGGATATTTGGACCTATTGAGGATTTCGTTGGAAACGGGATTTCTTCATCTAATGCTAGACAGAAGAATCCTCAGTAACTTCTTTGGGTTGCGTGTATTCAACTCCCAGAGTTGAACCATCCTTGAGACAGAGCAGATTTGAAACTCTCTTTTTGTGCAATTTGCAAGTGGAGATCTCATGCGCTTTGGGGCCAATGGCAGAAAAGGAAATATCTTCCTATAAAAACTAGAGAGAATCATTCTCAGAAACCACCGCATTGTGATGTGTGCGTTCCACTCACGGCGTTTAACCTTTCTTTTCGTAGAGCAGTTTGGAAACACTCTGTAACGTCTGCAAGTGGATAATTGGACTTGTTTGAGGATTTCGTTGGAAACGGGATTTCTTCTTCTAATGCTACACAGAAGAATTCTCAGTAACTTCTTTGAGTTGCGTGTATTCAACTCACAGAGTTGAACCATCCTTTACCGAGAGCAGATTTGAAACACTCTTTTTATCGAATTTGCAAGTGGAGATTTCAAGCGCTTTTCGGCCACAGGTAGAAAAGGAAATATCTTCTTATATAAACTAGAGAGAATCATTCTGAGAAACCACTTTGTGATGTGTGCGTTCCACTCACAGAGTTTAACCTTTCTTTTCATAGGGCAGTTTGGAAACACTCTGTTAGTAACGTCTGCAAGTGGATAATTGGACCTCCTTGAGGATTTCGTTGTAAACGGGATTTCTTCATCTAACGCTAGACAGAATATTTCTCAGTAACTGCTTTGGATTGCGTGTATGCAACTCACAGAGGTGAAACTTCTTTGAGACAGAACAGATTTGATACACTCTTTTTGTGCAATTTACAAGTGGAGATTTCAAGCGCTTTGATGTGAAAGTTAGAAAAGGAAATGTCTTCCGATAAAATCTCCAGAGAATCATTCTGAGAAACCACGTTTTGATGTGCGCATTCCACAAATAGAGTTTAACCTTTCCTTCATGGAGCAGTTTGGAAACACTCTGTTTGTAAATTCTGCAAGTGGATACTTGGACGTGTTTGAGGATTTCGTTGGAAACCTGTTTTCTTCATCAAGTGCTAGACAGAAGAATCCGCACCAACTTCTTTGGGTTGCGTGTGTTCAGCTCACAGAGTTGAACCTTCCTTTAGAGAGAGCAGACTTGAAACACTCTTATTGTGGAATTTGCAAGTGGAGATTTCAAGCACTTTGGGGCGAATTGTAGAAAAGGAAATATCTTCGTATATAAATTAGTGAGAATCATTCTCAGAAACCACGTTGTGATGTGTGCATTCCACTCACAGAGTTTAACCTTTCTTTTCATAGAGCAGTTTGGGAACACACTGTTTGTAACATCTGCAAAGGGATATTTGGACCTCTTTGAGGATTTCGTAGGAAAAGGGATTTCTTCATCTAATCCCTGGCAGAAGAATTCTCAGTAACTACTTTGGGTTGAGTGTGTTCAGCTCACGCAGTTGAATCTTCTTTTGGACAGAACAGATTTGAAACCCTCTTTTTGTGGAATTTACAAGTGGAGATTTCAAGCGGTTTGTTTTCAAAGGTAGAAAACGAAATATCTTACAAGAAAAATTCCAGAGAATCATTCTCAGAAACCACGTTGCGATGTGTGCGTTCCACTCACAGAGTTTAACCTTTCTTTCATGGAGGAGTTTGGAAACAATCTGTTTGTAACTTCTGCAAGTGGATACTTGGACCTCTTGAGGATTTCGTTGGAAACGGGATTTCTTCATCTAATGCTAGACAGAAGAATTCTCAGTAACTTCCCTGGTTTGTGTGTACTCAACTCACAGAGTTGAACCTTCCTTTAGACAGAGAAGATTGGAAACACTCTTTTTGCGGAAATTGCAAGTGGAGATTTCAAGGAATTTGGAGCCAATGGAAGAAAAGGAAATATCTTCGTTTGAAAACTACAGAGAATCATTTTCAGAAACCACCTTGTGATGTGTGGGTACCACTCACAGAGTTTAACTTTTCTTTCCATAGAGCAGTGTGGAAACACTCTGTTTGTAACGTCTGGATGTGGATATTTGGACCTCTTTGAGGGTTTCGTTGGAAACGGGATTTCTTCATCTAATGCTAGAGAGAAGAATTCTCAGTGACTTCTTTGAGTTGCGTGTATTCAACTCACAGAGTTGAATCTTCTTTTAGACAGAACAGATCTGAAACACTCTTTTGATCGTATTTACAAGTGGATATTTCAAGCGCTTTTCGACCACAGGTAGAAAAGGAAACATCTTCGTATAAAAACTACAGAGAATCATTTTCAGAAACCATCTTGTGGTGTGTGCGTTCCACTCACAGAGTTTAACTTTTCTTTTCATAGAGCAGTTTGGAAACACTCTGTTTGTAACATCTTAAAGTGGATATTTGGACCTCTTTGAGGATTTCATTGGAAACGGGATTTCTTCATCTAATGCTAGACAGAGGAATCCTCAGTAAATACTTTGGGTTGCGTTTATTCCACTCACAGAGTTGAACCTTCTTTTAGACAGAACAGATTTGAAACCCTCTGTTTGTCGATTTACAAGTGGAGATGTCAAGCTCTTTGTTGTCAAAGGTGGAAAAGGAAATATCATCCTTTAAAAATTCAGGAGAATCATTCTCAGAACCCACGTTGTGATGTGTGAGTTCCACTCATAGAGTTTAACCTTTCTTTCATGGAGCAGTTTGGAAACACTCTGTTTGTAAAGTCTGCAAGTGGATATTTGGACCTCTTGAGGATTTCGTTGGAAACGGGATTTCTTCATCTAATGCTAGACAGAAGAATCCTCAGGAACTTCTTTGGGTTGCGTGTATTCAACTCACCGAGTTGAACCATCCTTGAGACAGAGCAGATTTGAAACTCTCTTTTTGTGCAATTTGCAAGTGGAGATCTCATGCGCTTTGGGGCCAATGGCAGAAAAGGAAATATCTTCCTATAAAAACTAGAGAGAATCATTCTCAGAAACCACCACATTGTGATGTGTGCGTTCCACTCACGGCGTTTAACCTTTCTTTTCGTAGAGCAGTTTGGAAACACTCTGTAACGTCTGCAAGTGGATAATTGGACTTCTTTGAGGATTTCGTTGGAAACGGGATTTCTTCTTCTAATGCTACACAGAAGAATTCTCAGTATCTTCTTTGAGTTGCGTGTATTCAACTCACAGAGTTGAACCATCCTTTACCGAGAGCAGATTTGAAACACTCTTTTTATCGAATTTGCAAGTGGAGATTTCAAGCGCTTTTCCTCCACAGGTAGAAAAGGAAATATCTTCTTATATAAACTAGAGAGAATCATTCTGAGAAACCACTTTTTGATGTGTGCGTTCCACTCACAGAGTTTAACCTTTCTTTTCATAGGGCAGTTTGGAAACACTCTGTTACTAACGTCTGCAAGTGGATAATTGGACCTCCTTGAGGATTTCGTTGTAAACGGGATTTCTTCATCTAACGCTAGACAGAATATTTCTCAGTAACTGCTTTGGGTTGCGTGTATGCAACTCACAGAGTTGAACCTTCTTTGAGACAGAACAGATTTGATACACTCTTTTTGTGCAATTTACAAGTGGAGATTTCAAGCGCTTTGATGTGAAAGTTAGAAAAGAAATGTCTTCCGATAAAATCTCCAGAGAATCATTCTGAGAAACCACGTTTTGATGTGCGCATTCCACAAATAGAGTTTAACCTTTCCTTCATGGAGCAGTTTGGAAACACTCTGTTTGTAAATTCTGCAAGTGGATACTTGGACGTGTTTGAGGATTTCGTTGGAAACGTGTTTTCTTCATCAAGTGCTAGACAGAAGGATCCGCACCAACTTCTTTGGGTTGCGTGTGTTCAGCTCACAGAGTTGAACCTTCCTTTAGAGAGAGCAGACTTGAAACACTCTTATTGTGGAATTTGCAAGTGGAGATTTCAAGCACTTTGGGGCGAATTGTAGAAAAGGAAATATCTTCGTATATAAATTAGTGAGAATCATTCTCAGAAACCACGTTGTGATGTGTGCATTCCACTCACAGAGTTTAACCTTTCTTTTCATAGAGCAGTTTGGGAACACTCTGTTTGTAACATCTGCAAATGGATATTTGGACCTCTTTGAGGATTTCGTAGGAAAAGGGATTTCTTCATCTAATCCCTGGCAGAAGAATTCTCAGTAACTACTTTGGGTTGAGTGTGTTCAGCTCACGCAGTTGAATCTTCTTTTGGACAGAACAGATTTGAAACCCTCTTTTTGTGGAATTTACAAGTGGAGATTTCAAGCGGTTTGTTTTCAAAGGTAGAAAACGAAATATCTTACAAGAAAAGTTCCAGAGAATCATTCTCAGAAACCACGTTGTGATGTGTGCGTTCCACTCACAGAGTTTAACCTTTCTTTCATGGAGGAGTTTGGAAACAATCTGTTTGTAACTTCTGCAAGTGGATACTAGGACCTCTTGAGGATTTCGTTGGAAACGGGATTTCTTCATCTAATGCTAGACAGAAGAATTCTCAGTAACTTCCCTGGTTTGCGTGTACTCAACTCACAGAGTTGAACCTTCCTTTAGACAGAGAAGATTGGAAACACTCTTTTTGCGGAAATTGCAAGTGGAGATTTCAAGGAATTTGGAGCCAATGGAAGAAAAGGAAATATCTTCGTATGAAAACTACAGAGAATCATTTTCAGAAACCACCTTGTGATGTGTGCGTACCACTCACAGAGTTTAACCTTTCTTTCCATAGAGCAGTGTGGAAACACTCTGTTTGTAACGTCTGGATGTGGATATTTGGACCTCTTTGAGGGTTTCGTTGGAAACGGGATTTCTTCATCTAATGCTAGAGAGAAGTATTCTCAGTATCTTCTTTGAGTTGCCTGTATTCAACTCACAGAGTTGAATCTTCTTTTAGACAGAACAGATCTGAAACACTCTTTTGATCGTATTTACAAGTGGAGATTTCAAGCGCTTTTCGACCACAGGTAGAAAAGGAAACATCTTCGTATAAAAACTACAGAGAATCATTTTCAGAAACCACCTTGTGGTGTGTGCGTTCCACTCACAGAGTTTAACTTTTCTTTTCATAGAGCAGTTTGGAAACACTCTGTTTGTAACATCTGAAAGTGGATATTTGGACCTCTTTGAGGATTTCATTGGAAACGGGATTTCTTCATCTAATGCTAGACAGAGGAATCCTCAGTAAATACTTTGGGTTGCGTTTATTCCAATCACAGAGTTGAACCTTCTTTTAGACAGAACAGATTTGAAACCCTCTGTTTGTGGATTTACAAGTGGAGATGTCAAGCTCTTTGTTGTCAAAGGTGGAAAAGGAAATATCATCCTTTAAATATCCAGGAGAATCATTCTCAGAACCCATGTTGTGATGTGTGAGTTCCACTCATAGAGTTTAACCTTTCTTTCATGGAGCAGTTTGGAAACACTCTGTTTGTAAAGTCTGCAAGTGGATATTTGGACCTCTTGAGGATTTCGTTGGAAACGGGATTTCTTCATCTAACGCTAGACAGAAGAATCCTCAGGAACTTCTTTGGGTTGCGTGTATTCAACTCACAGAGTTGAACCATCCTTGAGACAGAGCAGATTTGAAACTCTCTTTTTCTGGAATTTGCAAGTGGAGATCTCATGCGCTTTGGGGCCAATGGCAGAAAAGGAAATATCTTCCTATAAAAACTAGAGAGAATCATTCTCAGAAACCACCGCATTGTGTGCTTTCCACTCACAGCGTTTAACCTTTCTTTTCATAGAGCTGTTTGGAAACACTCTGTAACGTCTGCAAGTGGATAATTGGACTTCTTTGAGGATTTCTTTCGAAACGCTATTTGTTCTTCCAATGCTACAGAGAAGAATTCTCAGTGACTTCTTTGAGTTGCGTGTATTCAACTCACAGAGTTGAACCATCCTTTACAGAGAGCAGATTTGAAACACTCTTTTTATCGAATTTGCAAGTGGAGATTTCAAGCGCTTTTCGGCCACAGGTAGAAAAGGAAATATCTTCTTATATAAACTACAGAGAATCATTTTCAGAAACCACGTTGTGATGTGTGTATTCCACTCACAGAGTTTAACCTTTCTTTTCATAGGACAGTTTGGTAACACTCTGTTTGTAACATCTGCAAGTTGATATTTGGACCTCTTTGAGGATTTCGTTGGAAACGAGATTTCTTCATCTAATGCCCTGCAGAAGAATTCTCAGTAACTACTTTGGGTTGAGTGTGTTCAGCTCACACAGTTGAATCTTCTTTTAGACAGAACAGATTTGAAACCCTCTTTTTGTGGAATTTACAATTGGAGATTTCAAGCGGTTTGTTGTCAAAGGTAGAAAACGAAATATCTTACAATAAAAATTACAGAAAATCATTCTCAGAAACCACGTTGTGATGTGTGCGTTCCACTCTCAGAGTTTAACCTTCCTTTCATGGAGGAGTTTGGAAACAATCTGTTTGTAACTTCTGCAAGTGGATACTTGGACCTCTTGAGGATTTCGTTGGAAACGGGATTTCTTCATCTAATGCTAGACCGAAGAGTTCTCAGTAACTTCCCTGGGTTGCGTGTACTCAACTCACAGAGTTGAACCTTCCTTTAGACAGAGAAGATTGGAAACACTCTTTTTGCGGAAATTGCAAGTGGAGATTTCAAGGAATTTGGAGCCAATGGAAGAAAAGGAAATATCTTCGTATGAAAACTACAGAGAATCATTTTCAGAAACCACCTTGTGATGTGTGCGTACCACTCACAAAGTTTAACCTTTCTTTCCATAGAGCAGTGTGGAAACACTCTGTTTGTAACGTCTGGATGTGGATATTTGGACCTCTTTGAGGGTTTCGTTGGAAACGGGATTTCTTCATCTAATGCTAGAGACAAGAATTCTCAGTAACTTCTTTGAGTTGCGTGTATTCAACTCACAGAGTTGAATATTCTTTTAGACAGAACAGATCTGAAACACTCTTTTGATCGTATTTACAAGTGGAGATTTCAAGCGCTTTTCGACCACAGGTAGAAAAGGAAACATCTTCGTATAAAAACTACAGAGAATCATTTTCAGAAACCATCTTGTGATGTGTGCGTTCCACTCACAGAGTTTAACTTTTCTTTTCATAGAGCAGTTTGGAAACACTCTGTAACATCTGAAAGTGGATATTTGGACCTCTTTGAAGATTTCATTGGAAACGGGATTTCTTCATCTAATGCTAGACAGAGGAATCCTCAGTAAATACTTTGGGTTGCGTTTATTCCACTCACAGAGTTGAACCTTCTTTTAGACAGAACAGATTTGAAACCCTCTTTATGTGGATTTACAAGTGGAGATGTCAAGCTCTTTGTTGTCAAAGGTGGAAAAGGAAATATCATCCTTTAAAAATCCAGGAGAATCATTCTCAGAACCCACGTTTTGATGTGTGAGTTCCACTCATAGAGTTTAACCTTTCTTTCATGGAGCAGTTTGGAAACACTCCGTTTGTTAAGTCTGCAAGCGGATATTTGGACCTCCTTGAGGATTTCGTTGTAAACGGGATTTCTTCATCTAATGCCCGGCAGAAGAATCCTCAGTAACTACTTTGGGTTGAGTGTGTTCAGCTCACACAGTTGAATCTTCTTTTAGACAGAACAGATTTGAAACCCTCTTTTTGTGGAATTTAGCAGTGGAGATTTCAAGCGGTTTGTTGTCAAAGGTAGAAAACGAAATATCTTACAATAAAAATTACGGAGAATCATTCTCAGAAACCACGTTGTGATGTGTGCGTTCCACTCACAGAGTTTAACCTTTCTTTCATGGAGGAGTTTGGAAACAATCTGTTTGTAACTTCTGCAAGTGGATACTTGGACCTCTTGAGGATTTCGTTGGAAACGGGATTTCTTCATCTAATGCTAGACCGAAGAATTCTCAGTAACTTCCCTGGTTTGCGTGTACTCAACTCACAGAGTTGAACCTTTCTTTACACAGAGAAGATTGGAAACACTCTTTTTGCGGAAATTGCAAGTGGAGATTTCAAGGAATTTGGAGCCAATGGAAGAAAAGGAAATATCTTCGTATGAAAACTACAGAGAATCATTTTCAGAAACCTCCTTGTGATGTGTGCGTACCACACACAGTTTAACATTTCTTTCCATAGAGCAGTGTGGAAACACTCTGTTTGTAACGTCTGGTTGTGGATATTTGGACCTCTTTGAGGGTTTCGTTGGAAACAGGATTTCTTCATCTAATGCTACAGAGATGAATTCTCAGTGACTTCTTTGAGTTGCGTGTATTCAACTCACAGAGTTGAACCATCCTTTACAGAGAGCAGATTTGAAACACTCTTTTTATCGAATTTGCTAGTGGAGATTTCAAGCGCTTTTCGGCCACAGGTAGAAAAGGAAATATCTTCTTATATAAACTACAGAGAATCATTTTCAGAAACCACGTTGTGATGTGTGTATTCCACTCACAGAGTTTAACCTTTCTTTTCATAGAGCAGTTTGGAAACACTGTGTTTGTAACATGTGAAAGTGGATATTTGGACCTCTTTGAGGATTTCATTGGAAACGGGATTTCTTCATCTAATGCTAGACAGAGGAATCCTCAGTAAATACTTTGGGTTGCGTTTATTCCACTCACAGAGTTGAACCTTCTTTTAGACAGAACAGGTTTGAAACCCTCTTTTTGTGGATTTACAAGTGGAGATGTCAAGCTCTTTGTTGTCAAAGGTGGAAAAGGAAATATCATCCTTTAAAAATCCAGGAGAATCATTCTCAGAACCCACGTTGTGATGTGTGAGTTCCACTCATAGAGTTGAACCTTTCTTTCATGGAGCAGTTTGGAAACACTCTGTTTGTAAAGTCTGCAAGTGGATATTTGGACCTCTTGAGGATTTCGTTGGAAACGGGATTTCTTCATCTAACGCTAGACAGAAGAATCCTCAGTAACTTCTTTGGGTTGCGTGTATTCAACTCACAGAGTTGAACCATCCTTGAGACAGAGCAGATTTGAAACTCTCTTTTTGTGGAATTTGCAAGTGGAGATCTCATGCGCTTTGGGGCCAATGGCAGAAAAGGAAATATCTTCCTATAAAAACTAGAGAGAATCATTCTCAGAAACCACCGCATTGTGTGTGTTCCACTCACAGCGTTTAACCTTTCTTTTCATAGAGCTGTTTGGAAACACTCTGTAACGTCTGCAAGTGGGTAATTAGACTTCTTTGAGGATTTCTTTGGAAACGCTATTTGTTCTTCCAATGCTACACAGAAGAATTCTCAGTAACTTCTTTGAGTTGCGTGTATTCAACTCACAGAGTTGAACCATCCTTTACAGAGAGCAGATATGAAACACTCTTTTTATCGAATTTGCAAGTGGAGATTTCAAGCGCTTTTCGGCCACAGGTAGAAAAGGAAATATCTTCTTATATAAACTAGAGAGAATCATTCTGAGAAACCACTTTGTGATGTGTGCGTTCCACTCACAGAGTTTAACCTTTCTTTTCATAGGGCAGTTTGGAAACACTCTGTTAGTAACGTCTGCAAGTGGATAATTGGACCTCCTTGATGATTTCGTTGTAAACGGGATTTCTTCATCTAACGCTAGACAGAATATTTCTCAGTAACTGCTTTGGATTGCGTGTATGCAACTCACAGAGGTGAACCTTCTTTGAGACAGAACAGATTTGATACACTCTTTTTGTGCAATTTACAAGTGGAGATTTCAAGCGCTTTGATGTGAAAGTTAGAAAACGAAATGTCTTCCGATAAAATCTCCAGAGAATCATTCTGAGAAACCACGTTTTGATGTGCGCATTCCACAAATAGAGTTTAACCTTTCCTTCATGGAGCAGTTTGGAAACACTCTGTTTGTAAATTCTGCAAGTGGATACTTGGACGTGTTTGAGGATTTCGTTGGAAACGTGTTTTCTTCATCTAGTGCTAGACAGAAGAATCCGCACCAACTTCTTTGGGTTGCGTGTGTTCAGCTCACAGAGTTGAACCTTCCTTTAGAGAGAGCAGACTTGAAACGCTCTTATTGTGGAATTTGCAAGTGGAGATTTCAAGCACTTTGGGGCGAATTGTAGAAAAGGAAATATCTTCGTATATAAATTAGTGAGAATCATTCTCAGAAACCACGTTGTGATGTGTGCATTCCACTCACAGAGTTTAACCTTTCTTTTCATAGAGCAGTTTGGGAACACACTGTTTGTAACATCTGCAAAGGGATATTTGGACCTCTTTGAGGATTTCGTAGGAAAAGGGATTTCTTCATCTAATCCCTGGCAGAAGAATTCTCAGTAACTACTTTGGGTTGAGTGTGTTCAGCTCACGCAGTTGAATCTTCTTTTGGACAGAACAGATTTGAAACCCTCTTTTTGTGGAATTTACAAGTGGAGATTTCAAGCGGTTTGTTTTCAAAGGTAGAAAACGAAATATCTTACAAGAAAAATTCCAGAGAATCATTCTCAGAAACCACGTTGCGATGTGTGCGTTCCACTCACAGAGTTTAACCTTTCTTTCATGGAGGAGTTTGGAAACAATCTGTTTGTAACTTCTGCAAGTGGATACTTGGACCTCTTGAGGATTTCGTTGGAAACGGGATTTCTTCATCTAATGCTAGACAGAAGAATTCTCAGTAACTTCCCTGGTTTGCCTGTACTCAACTCACAGAGTTGAACCTTCCTTTAGACAGAGAAGATTGGAAACACTCTTTTTGCGGAAATTGCAAGTGGAGATTTCAAGGAATTTGGAGCCAATGGAAGAAAAGGAAATATCTTCGTATGAAAACTACAGTGAATCATTTTCAGAAACCACCTTGTGATGTGTGCGTTCCACTCACAGAGTTTAACTTTTCTTTTCATAGAGCAGTTTGGAAACACTCTGTAACATCTGAAAGTGGATATTTGGACCTCTTTGAGGATTTCATTGGAAACGGGATTTCTTCATCTAATGCTAGACAGAGGAATCCTCAGTAACTACTTTGGGTTGCGTTTATCCCACTCACAGAGTTGAACCTTCTTTTAGACAGAACAGATTTGAAACCCTCTGTTTGTCGATTTACAAGTGGAGATGTCAAGCTCTTTGTTGTCAAAGGTGGAAAAGGAAATATCATACTTTAAAAATCCAGGAGAATCATTCTCAGAACCCATGTTGTGATGTGTGAGTTCCACTCATAGAGTTTAACCTTTCTTTCATGGAGCAGTTTGGAAACACTCTGTTTGTAAAGTCTGCAAGTGGATATTTGGACCTCTTGAGGATTTCGTTGGAAACGGGATTTCTTCATCTAACGCTAGACAGAAGAATCCTCAGGAACTTCTTTGGGTTGCGTGTATTCAACTCACAGAGTTGAACCATCCTTGAGACAGAGCAGATTTGAAACTCTCTTTTTCTGGAATTTGCAAGTGGAGATCTCATGCGCTTTGGGGCCAATGGCAGAAAAGGAAATATCTTCCTATAAAAACTAGAGAGAATCATTCTCAGAAACCACCGCATTGTGTGCTTTCCACTCACAGCGTTTAACCTTTCTTTTCATAGAGCTGTTTGGAAACACTCTGTAACGTCTGCAAGTGGATAATTGGACTTCTTTGAGGATTTCTTTCGAAACGCTATTTGTTCTTCCAATGCTACAGAGAAGAATTCTCAGTGACTTCTTTGAGTTGCGTGTATTCAACTCACAGAGTTGAACCATCCTTTACAGAGAGCAGATTTGAAACACTCTTTTTATCGAATTTGCAAGTGGAGATTTCAAGCGCTTTTCGGCCACAGGTAGAAAAGGAAATATCTTCTTATATAAACTACAGAGAATCATTTTCAGAAACCACGTTGTGATGTGTGTATTCCACTCACAGAGTTTAACCATTCTTTTCATAGAGCAGTTTGGAAACACTGTGTTTGTAACATGTGAAAGTGGATATTTGGACCTCTTTGAGGATTTCATTGGAAACGGGATTTCTTCATCTAATGCTAGACAGAGGAATCCTCAGTAAATACTTTGGGTTGCGTTTATTCCACTCACAGAGTTGAACCTTCTTTTAGACAGAACAGGTTTGAAACCCTCTTTTTGTGGATTTACAAGTGGAGATGTCAAGCTCTTTGTTGTCAAAGGTGGAAAAGGAAATATCATCCTTTAAAAATCCAGGAGAATCATTCTCAGAACCCACGTTGTGATGTGTGAGTTCCACTCATAGAGTTGAACCTTTCTATCATGGAGCAGTTTGGAAACACTCTGTTTGTAAAGTCTGCAAGTGAATATTTGGACCTCTTGAGGATTTCGTTGGAAACGGGATTTCTTCATCTAACGCTAGACAGAAGAATCCTCAGGAACTTCTTTGGGTTGCGTGTATTCAACTCACAGAGTTGAACCATCCTTGAGACAGAGCAGATTTGAAACTCTCTTTTTGTGGAATTTGCAAGTGGAGATCTCATGCGCTTTGGGGCCAATGGCAGAAAAGGAAATATCTTCCTATAAAAACTAGAGAGAATCATTCTCAGAAACCACCGCATTGTGTGCGTTCCACTCACAGCGTTTAACCTTTCTTTTCATAGAGCTGTTTGGAAACACTCTGTAACGTCTGCAAGTGGATAATTGGACTTCTTTGAGGATTTCTTTGGAAACGCTATTTGTTCTTCCAATGCTACACAGAAGAATTCTCAGTAACTTCTTTGAGTTGCGTGTATTCAACTCACAGAGTTGAACCATCCTTTACAGATAGCAGATTTGAAACACTCTTTTTATCGAATTTGCAAGTGGAGATTTCAAGCGCTTTTCGGCCACAGGTAGAAAAGGAAATATCTTCTTATATAAACTAGAGAGAATCATTCTCAGAAACCACTTTGTGATGTGTGTGTTCCACTCACAGAGTTTAACCTTTCTTTTCATAGGGCAGTTTGGAAACACTCTGTTAGTAACGTCTGCAAGTGGATAATTGGACCTCCTTGAGGATTTCGTTGTAAACGGGATTTCTTCATCTAATGCCCGGCAGAAGTATCCTCAGTAACTACTTTGGGTTGAGTGTGTTCAGCTCACGCAGTTGAATCTTCTTTTAGACAGAACAGATTTGAAACCCTCTTTTTGTGGAATTTACAAGTGGAGATTTCAAGCGGTTTGTTGTCAAATGTAGAAAACGTAATATCTTACAATAAAAATTACAGAGAATCATTCTCAGAAACCACTTTGTGATGTGAGCGTTCCACTCACAGAGTTTAACCTTTCTTTCATGGAGGAGTTTGGAAACAATCTGTTTGTAACTTCTGCAAGTGGATACTTGGACCTCTTGATGATTTCGTTGGAAACGGGATTTCTTCATCTAATGCTAGACAGAAGAATTCTCAGTAACTTCCCTGGTTTGCGTGTACTCAACTCACAGAGTTGAACCTTCCTTTAGACAGAGAAGATAGGAAACACTCTTTTTGCGGAAATTGCAAGTGGAGATTTCAAGCAATTTGGAGCCAATGGAAGAAAAGGAAATATCTTCGTATGAAAACTACAGAGAATCATTTTCAGAAACCACATTGTGATGTGTGCGTACCACTCACAGAGTTTAACCTTTCTTTCCATAGAGCAGTGTGGAAACACTCTGTTCGTAACGTCTGGATGTGGATATTTGGACCTCTTTGAGGGTTTCGTTGGAAACAGGATTTCTTCATCTAATGCTACAGAGATGAATTCTCAGTGACTTCTTTGAGTTGCGTGTATTCAACTCACAGAGTTGAACCATCCTTTACAGAGAGCAGATTTGAAACACTCTTTTTATCGAATTTGCAAGTGGAGATTTCAAGCGCTTTTCGGCCACAGGTAGAAAAGGAAATATCTTCTTATATAAACTACAGAGAATCATTTTCAGAAACCACGTTGTGATGTGTGTATTCCACTCACAGAGTTTAACCTTTCTTTTCATAGAGCAGTTTGGTAACACTCTGTTTGTAACATCTGCAAGTGGATATTTGGACCTCTTTGAGGATTTCGTTGGAAACGGGATTTCTTCATCTAATGCCCTGCAGAAGAATTCTCAGTAACTACGTTGGGTTGAGTGTGTTCAGCTCACACAGTTTAATCTTCTTTTAGACAGAACAGATTTGCAACCCTCTTTTTGTGGAATTTACAAGTGGAGATTTCAAGCGGTTTGTTGTGAAAGGTAGAAAACGAAATATCTTACAATAAAAATTACAGAGAATCATTCTTAGAAACCACGTTGTGATGTGTGCGTTCCACTCTCAGAGTTTAACCTTTCTTTCATGGAGGAGTTTGGAAACAATCTGTTTGTAACTTCTGCAAGTGGATCCTTGACCTCTTGTGGATTTCGTTGGAAACGGGATTTCTTCATCTAATGCTAGACAGAAGAATTCTCAGTAACTTCCCTGGTTTGCGTGTACTCAACTCACAGAGTTGAACCTTCCTTTAGACAGAGAAGATTGGAAACACTCTTTTTGCGGAAATTTCAAGTGGAGATTTCAAGGAATTTGGAGCCAATGGAAGAAAAGGAAATATCTTCGTATGAAAACTACAGAGAATCATTTTCAGAAACCACCTTGTGATGTGTGCGTACCACTCACAGAGTTTAACCTTTCTTACAATAGAGCAGTGTGGAAACACTCTGTTTGTAACGTCTGGATGTGGATATTTGGAACTCTTTGAGGGTTTCGTTGGAAACAGGATTTCTTCATCTAATGCTACAGAGAAGAATTCTCAGTAACTTCTTTGAGTTGAGTGTATTCAACTCACAGAGTTGAACCATCCTTTACAGAGAGCAGATTTGAAACACTCTTTTTATCGAATTTGCAAGTGGAGATTTCAAGCGCTTTTCGGCCACAGGTAGAAAAGGAAGTATCTTCTTATATAAACTACAGAGAATCATTTTCAGAAACCACGTTTTGATGTGTGTATTCCACTCACAGAGTTCAACCTTTCTTTTCATAGAGCAGTTTGGTAACACTCTGTTTGTAACATCTGCAAGTTGATATTTGGACCTCTTTGAGGATTTCGTTGGAAACGGGATTTCTTCATCTAATGCCCTGCAGAAGAATTCTCAGTAACTACTTTGGGTTGAGTGTGTTCAGCTCACACAGTTGAATCTTCTTTTAGACAGAACAGATTTGAAACCCTCTTTTTGTGGAATTTACAAGTGGAGATTTCAAGCGGTTTGTTGTGAAAGGTAGAAAACGAAATATCCTACAATAAAAATTACAGAGAATCATTCTCAGAAACCACGTTGTGATGTGTGCGTTGCACTCTCAGAGTTTAACCTTTCTTTAATGGAGGAGTTTGGAAACAATCTGTTTGTAACTTCTGCAAGTGGATACTTGGACCTCTTGAGGATTTCGTTGGAAACGGGATTTCTTCATCTAATGCTAGACCGAAGAATTCTCAGTAACTTCCCTGGTTTGCGTGTACTCAACTCACAGAGTTGAACCTTCCTTTAGACAGAGAAGATTGGAAACACTCTTTTTGCGGAAATTGCAAGTGGAGATTTCAAGGAATTTGGAGCCAATGGAAGAAAAGGAAATATCTTCGTATGAAAACTACAGAGAATCATTTTCAGAAACCACCTTGTGATGTGTGCGTACCACTCACAGAGTTTAACCTTTCTTTCCATAGAGCAGTGTGGAAACACTCTGTTTGTAACGTCTGGATGTGGATATTTGGACCTCTTTGAGGGTTTCGTTGGAAACGGAATTTCTTCATCTAATGCTAGAGAGAAGAATTCTCAGTAACTTATTTGAGTTGCGTGTATTCAACTCACAGAATTTAATCTTCTTTTAGACAGAACAGATCTGAAACAATCTTTTGATCGTATTTACAAGTGGAGATTTCAAGCGCTTTTCGACCACAGGTAGAAAAGGAAACATCTTCGTATAAAAACTACAGAGAATCATTTTCAGAAACCATCTTGTGATGTGTGTGTTCCACTCACAGAGTTTAACTTTTCTTTTCATAGAGCAGTTTGGAAACACTCTGTTTGTAACATCTGAAAGTGGATATTTGGAACTCTTTGAGGATTTCATTGGAAACGGGATTTCTTTATCTAATGCTAGACAGAGGAATCCTCAGTAAATACTTTGGGTTGCATTTATTCAACTCACAGAGTTGAACCTTCTTTTAGACAGAACAGATTTGAAACCCTCTTTTTGTGGATTTACAAGTGGAGATGTCAAGCTCTTTGTTGTCAAAGGTGGAAAAGGAAATATCATCCTTTAAAAATCCAGGAGAATCATTCTCAGAACCCACGTTCTGATGTGTGAGTTCCACTCATAGAGTTTAACCTTTCTTTCATGGAGCACTTTGGAAACACTCTGTTTGTAAAGTCTCCAAATGGATATTTGGACCTCTTGAGGATTTCGTTGGAAACGGGATTTCTTCATCTAACACTAGACAGAAGAATCCTCAGTAACTTCTTTGGGTTGCGTGTACTCAACTCACAGAGTTGAACCATCCTTGAGACAGAGCAGATTTGAAACTCTCTTTTTGTGGAATTTGCAAGTGGAGATCTCATACGCTTTGGGGCCAATGGCAGAAAAGGAAATATCTTCCTATAAAAACTAGAGAGAATCATTCTCAGAAACCACCGCATTGTGATGTGTGCGTTCCACTCACAGCGTTTAACCTTTCTTTTCATAGAGAAGTTTGGAAACACTCTGTAACGTCTTCAAGTGGATAATTGGGCTTGTTTGAGGATTTCGTTGGAAACGGGATTTCTTCTTCTAATGCTACACAGAAGAATTCTCAGTAACTACTTTGAGTTGCGTGTATTCAACTCACAGAGTTGAACCATCCTTTACAGAGAGCTGATTTGAAACACTCTTTTTATCGAATTTGCAAGTGGAGATTTCAAGCGATTTTCGGCCACAGGTAGAAAAGGAAATATCTTCTTATATAAACAAGAGAGAATCATTCTCAGAAACCACTTTGTGATGTGTGCATTCCACTCACAGAGTTTAACCTTTCTTTCATAGGGCAGTTTGGAAACACTCTGTTAGTAACGTCTGCAAGAGAATAATTTGACCTCCTTCAGGATTTCGTTGCAAACGAGATTTCTTCATCTAATGCTAGACAGAAGAATCCTCAGTAACTTCTTTGGGTTGCGTGTCTTCTACTCACAGACTTTAACCATCCTTGATACAGAGCAGATTTGAAACACTCTTTTAGTGTAATTAGCAAGTGGAGATCTCATGCGCTTTGGGGCCAAAGGCAGAAAAGGAAATATCTTCCTATAAAAACTAGAGAGAATCATTCTCAGAAACCACCACATTGTGATGAGTGCGTTCCCCTCACAGCGTTTAACCTTTCTTTTCATAGAGCAGTTTGGAAACACTCTGTAACGTCTGCAAGTGGATAATTGGACTTCTTTGAGGATTTCGTTGTAAACTGGATTTCTTCATCTAATGCTAGACCGAATAATTCTCAGTAACTGCTTTGGGTTGCGTGTATGCAACTCACAGAGTTTTACCTTCTTTGAGACAGAACAGAGTTGAAACACTCTTTTTGTGGAATTTACAAGTGGAGATTTCAAGCCCTTTGATGTGAAAGTTAGAAAAGTAAATGTATTCCTATAAAATCTCCAGGGAATCATTCTGAGAAACCACGTTTTGATGTGTGCATTCCACACATAGAGTTTAACCTTTCTTTCATGGAGCAGTTTGGAATCACTCTGTTTGTAAATTCTGCAAGTGGATACTTGGACGTCGTTGAGGATTTCGTTGGAAACGTGTTTTCTTCATCTAGTGCTAGACAGAAGAATCCGCACCAACTTCCTTGCGTTGCGTGTGTTCAGCTCACAGACTTGAACCTTCCTTTAGAGAGAGCAGATTTGAAACACTCTTTTTGTGGAATTTGCAAGTGGAGATTTCAAGCACTTTGGGGCGAATTGTAGAAAAGGAAATATCTTCGTATATAAATTAGAGAGAATCATTCTCAGAAACCACATTGTGTTGTGTGTGTTCCACTCACTGCGTTTAACCTTTCTGCTCATAGAGCAGTTTGGAAACACTCTGTTTGTAACGTCTGCAAGTGGATAATTGGACCTCCTTGAGGATTTCGTTGGAAACGGGATTTCTTCATCTAATGCTAGACAGAAGAATTCTCAGTAACTTCTTTGAGATGCGTGTATTCAACTCAGAGAGTTGAATCTTCTTTTAGACAGAACAGATTTGAAACACTCTTTTTATCGAATTTACAAGTGGAGATTACAAGCGCTTTTCGGCCACAGGGAGGAAAGGAAATATCTAAGTATAAAAACTACAGAGAATCATTTTCAGAAACCATCTTGTGATGTGTGCGTTCCACTCACAGAGTTTAACTTTTCTTTTCATAGAACAGTTTGGAAACACTCTGTTTGTAACATCTGCAAGTGGATATTTGGACCTATTTCAGGATTTCATTGGAAACGGGAATTCTTCATCTAATGCTAGACAGAGGAATCCTCAATAAATTCTTTGCATTGCGTTTATTCAACTCACAGGGTTGAACCTTCTTTTAGACAGAACAGATTTGAAACCCTCTTTTTGTGGAATTTACAAGTGGAGATTTCAAGCGGTTTGCAGTCAAAGGTTGAAAACGAAATATCTTACGATAAAAATTCCAGAGAATCATTCTCAGAAACCACGTTGTGATGTGTGCGTTCCACACACAGAGTTTAACCTTTCTTTCATGGAGGAGTTTGGAAACATTCTGTTTGTAATTTCTGCAAGTGGATACTTCGACCTCTTCAGGAATTGTAGGAAAAGAGATTTCTTCTTCTAATGCTAGACAGAAGAATTGTCAGTAACTTCCCTGGGTTGCGTGTACTCAACTCACAGAGTTGAACCTTCCTTTAGACAGAGAAGATTGGAAACACTCTTTTTGCGGAAATTGCAAGTGGAGATTTCAAGGAATTTGGAGACAATGGAAGAAAAGGAAATATCTTCGTATGAAAATTACAGAGAATCGTTTTCAGAAACCACCTTGTGATGTGTCCGTACCACTCACAGAGTTTAACCTTTCTTTCCATAGAGCAGTGTGGAAACACTCTGTTTGTAACGTCTGGATGTGGATATTTGGACGTCTTTGAGGGTTTCGTTGGAAACGGGATTTCTACATCTAATGCAAGAGAGAGGAATTCTCAGTAACTTCTTTGAGTTGCGTGTATTCAACTCACAGAGTTGAATCTTCTTTTAGACAGAACAGATCTGAAACACTCTTTTGATCTTATTTACAAGTGGAGATTTCAAGCGATTTTCGACCACAGGTAGAAAAGGACATATCTTCGTATAAAAACTACAGAGAATCATTTTCAGAAACCATCTTGTGATATGTGCATTCCACTCACAGAGTTTAACTTTTCTTTTCATAGAGCAGTTTGGAAACACTCTGTTTGTAACATCTGCAAGTGGATATTTGGACCTCTTTGAGGATTTCATTGGAAACGGGATTTCTTCATCTAATGCTAGACAGAGGAATCCTCAGTAAATTCTTTGCGTTGCGTTTATTCAACTCACAGAGTTGAAACTTCTTTTAGACAGAACAGATTTGAAACACGCTTTTTGTGGATTTACAAGTGGAGATGTCAAGCTCTTTGTTGTCAAAGGTGGAAAAGGAAATATCATCCTTCAAAAATTCCAGAGAATCATTCTCAGAACCCACGTTAGATGTGTGAGTTCCACTCATAGAGTTTAACCTTTCTTTCATGGAGCAGTTTGGAAACACTCTGTTTGTAAAGTCTGCAAGTGGATATTTGGACCTCTTGAGGATTTCGTTGGAAACGGGATTTCTTCATCTAATGCTAGACAGAAGAATCCTCACTAACTACTTTGGGTTGCGTGTATTCAACTCACAGAGTTGAACCTTCATTGAGACTGAGCAGATTTGAAACAATCTTTTTGTGGAATTTGCAAGTGGAGATCTCATGCGCTTTGGGCCCAATGGCAGAAAAGGATATATCTTCCTATAAAAACTAGAGAGAATCATTCTCAGAAACCACCACATTGTGATGTGTGCGTTCCACTCACAGCATTTAACCTTTATTTTCATAGAGCAGTTTGGAAACACTCTGTAACGTCTGCAAGTGGATAATTGGACTTCTTTGAGGATTTCGTTGGAAACCTGATTTCCTCTTCTAATGCTACTCAAAAGAATTCTCAGTAACTTCTTTGAGCTGCATGTATACAACTCACAGAGTTGAACCATCCTTTACAGAGAGTAGATTTGAAACACTCTTTTTATCGAATTTGCAAGTGGAGATTTCAAGCGCTTTTCAGCCACAGGTAGAAAAGGAAATATCTTCTTATATAAACTAGAGAGAATCATTCTCAGAAACCACTTTAGGATGTGTGCGTTCCACTCACAGAGTTTAACCTTTCTTTTCATAGGGCAGTTTGGAAACACTCTGTTAGTAACGTCTCCAAGTGGATAATTGCACCTACTTGAGGATTTCGTTGTAAACGGGATTTCTTCATCTAATGCTAGACAGAATAATTCTCAGTAACTGCTTTGGGTTGCGTGTATGCAACTCACAGAGTTGAACCTTCTTTGAGACAGAACAGATTTGAAACACTCTTTTTGTGGAATTTACAAGTGGAGATTTCAAGCGCTTTGATGTGAAAGTTAGAAAAGGAAATGTCTTCCTATAAAATCTCCAGAGAATCATTCTGAGAAACCACGTTTTGATGTGTGCATTCCACCCATAGAGTTTAACCTTTCTTTCATGGAGCAGTTTGGAAACACTCTGTTTGTAAATTCTGCAAGTGGATACTTGGATGTCTTTGAGGATTTCGTTGGAAACGTGTTTTCTTCATCTAGTGATAGACAGATGAATCTGCACCAACTTCTTTGGGTTGGGTGTGTTCAGCTCACAGAGTTGAACCTTCCTTTAGAGAGAGCAGGTTTGAAACACTCCTTTGTGGAATTTGAAAGTGGAGATTTCAAGCACTTTGGGGCGAACAGTAGAAAAGGAAATATCTTCGTATATAAATTAGAGAGAAACATTCTCAGAAACCTCTTTGTGATGTGTGTGTTCCACTCAGCGTTTAACCTTTCTGTTCATAGAGCAGTTTGGAAACACTCTGTTTGTAACGTCTGCATGTGGATAATTGGAGCTCTTTGAGGAATTCGTTGGAAACGGGATTTCGTCATCTAATGCCTGACAGAAGAATTCTCAGTAACTTCTTTGAGTTGCGTGTATTCAACTCAGAGAGTTGAATCTTCTTTTAGACAGATAAGATTTGAAACACTCTTTTTATCGAATTTACAAGTGGAGATTTCAAGCGCTTTTCGGCCACAGGAAGGAAAGGAAATATCTGCGTATAAAAACTACAGAGATTCATTTTCATAAACCACGTTGTGATGTGTGCATTCCACTCACAGTGTTTAACCTTTCTTTTTCATAGAGCAGTTTGGGAACACTCTGTTTGTAACATCTGCAGGTGGATATTTGGACCTCTTTGAGGATTTCGTTGGAAATGGGATTTCTTCATCTAATGCTCGGCAGAAGAATTCTCTGTTACTACTTTGGGTTGAGTGTATTGAACTCACACAGTTGAATCTTCTTTTAGACAGAACAGATTCGAAACCCACTTTTTGTGGAATTTACAATTGGAGATTTCAAGAGGCTTGTTGTCTAAGGTAGAAAACGAAATATATTACAAGAAAAATTCCAGAGAATCATTCTCAGAAACCACGTTGTGATGTGTGCGTTCCACTCACAGAGATTAACCTTTCATTCATGGAGCAGTTTGGAAACATTCTGTTTGTAATTTCTGCCAGTGGACACTTGGACCTCTTGAGGATTTCGTAGGAAACGGGATTTCTTCATATAATGCTAGACAGAAGAATTCTCAGTAACTTCTTTGAGTTGCGTGTATTCAACTCAGAGAGTTGAATCTTCTTTTAGACATAACAGATTTGAGACACTCTTTTTGTCGAATATACAAGTGGAGATTTCAAGCACTTTTCAGCCACAGGGAGGAAAGGAAATATCTTCGTATAAAAACTACAGAGAATCATTTTCAGAAACCACGTTGTGATGTGTGCATTCCACTCACAGAGTTTAACCTTTCTTTTTCATAGAGCATTTTGGGAACACTCTGTTTGTAACATCTGCAAGTGGATATTTGGACCTCTTTGAGGATTTCGTTATAAACGGGTTTTCTTCATCTAATGCTCGGCAAAAGAATTCTAAGTAACTACTTTGGGTTGAGTGTATTCAACTCACACAGTTGAATCTTCTTTTAGACAGAACAGATTTGAATCCCACTTTTGTGGAATTTTCAAGTGGAGATTTCAAGCGGTTTGTTGTCAAAGGTAAAAAACGAAATATCTTACAATAAAAATTCCAGAGAATCATTCTCAGAAACCACGTTGTGATGTGTGCGTCCCACTCACAGAGTTTAACCTTTCTTTTCATAGGGCAGTTTGGAAACACTCTGTTAGTAAGGTCTGCAAGTGGATAATTGGACCTCCTTGAGGATTTCGTTGAAAACGGGATTTCTTCATCTAATGCTAGACAGAATAATTCTCAGTAACTGCTTTGGGTTGCGTGTATGCAGCTCACAGAAATGAACTTTCTTTTAGAGAGAACAGATTTGAAACACTCTTTTTGTGGAGTTTACCAGTGGAGATTTCAAAAACTTTGATGTGAAAGTTAGAAAAGGAAATGTCTTCCTATAAAATCTCCGGAGAATCATTCTGAGAAACCACGTTTTGATGTGTGCATTCCACCCATAGCGTTTAACCTTTCTTTCATGGAGCAGTTTGGAAAAACTCTGTTTGTAAATTCTGCAAGTGGATACTTGGACGTCTGTGAGGATTTTATTGGAAACGTGTTTTCTTCATCTAGTGCTAGGCAGAAGAATCAGCACCAACTTCTTTAGGTTGCGTGTGTTCAGCTCACAGAGTTGAACCTTCCTTTAGAGAGAGCAGATTTGAAACACTCTTTTTGTGGAATTTGCAAGGGGAGATTTCAAGCACTTTGGGGCGAATTGTAGAAAAGGAAACATCTTCGTATATAAATTAGAGAGAATCATTCTCAGAAACCACTTTGTTATGTGTGTGTTCCACTCACAGCGTTTAACCTTTCTGTTCATAGAGCAGTTTGGAAACACTCTGTTTGTAAAGTCTGCAAGTGGATAATTGGAGCTCTTTGAGGATTTCGTTGGAAACGGGATTTCCTCCTCTAATGCTAGACAGAAGAATTCACAGTAACTTCTTTGAGTTGCGTGTATTCAACTCAGAGAGTTGAATCTTCTTTTAGACAGAACAGATTTGAAACCCTCTTTTTATCGAATTTACAAGTGGAGATTTCAAGCGCTCTTTGGCCACAAGGAGGAAAGGAAATATCTTCGTATGAATACTACAGAGAATAATTTTCAGAAACCACGTTGTGATGTGTGCATTCCACTCACAGAGTTTAACCTTTCTTTTCATAGAGCAGTTTGGGAACACTCTGTTTGTAACATCTGCAAGTGGATATTTGGACCTCTTTGAGGATTTCGTTGGAAACGGGATTTCTTCATCTAATGCTTGACAGAAGAATTCTCAGTAACTACTTTGGGTTGAGTGTGTTCAACTCACACTGTTGAATCTTCTTTTAGACAGAACAGATTTGAAACCCTCTTTTTGTGGAATTTACCAGTGGAGATTTCAAGCGGTTAGTTGTCAAAGGTAGAAAACTAAATATCTTACAATAAAAATTCCAGAGAATCATTCTCAGAAACCACGTTGTGATGTATGCGTTCCACTCACAGAGTTTAACCTTTCTTTCATGGAGTAGTTTGGAAACATTCTGTTTGTAATTTCTGCAAGTGGATACTTGGACCTCTTGAGGATTTCGTTGGAAACGGGATTTCTTCATCTAATGCTCGACAGAAGAATTCTCAGTAACTTCTTCAAGTAGCGTGTATTCAACTCACAGAGTTGAATCTTCTTTTAGACAGAACAGATTTGAAACACTCTTTTGATCGTATTTACAAGAGGAGATTTCAAGCGCTTTTCGACCAAAGGTAGAAAAGGAAACAGATTCTTATAAAAACTACAGAGAATCATTTTCAGAACCCACTTTGTGATGTGTGAGTTGCACTCATAGAATTTAACCTTTCTTTCATGGAGCAGTTTGGAAACACTCTGTTTGTAAAGTTTGCAAGTGGATATTTGGACCTCTTGAAGATTTCATTGGAAACGGAATTTCTTCATCTAATGCGAGACAGAAGAATCCTCAGTAACTTCTTTGGTTTGCGTGTATTGAACTCACAGAGTTGAACCATCCTTGAGACAGAGCAGATTTGAAACACTCTTTTTGTGGAATTTGCAAGTGGAGATCTCATGCGCTTTGGGGCCAATGGCAGAAAAGGAAATATCTTCCTTTAAAAACTAGAGAGAATCATTCTCAGAAACCACTGCATTGTGATGTGTGCGTTCCACTCACAGCGTTTAACCTTTCTTTTCATAGAGCAGTTTGGAAACACTCTGTAACGTCTGCATGTGGATAATTGGATTTCTTTGAGGATTTCGTTGGAAACGGGATTTCTTCTTCTAATGCTACACAGAAGAATTCTCAGTAACTTCTTTGAGCTGCGTGTATTCAACTCACAGAGTTGAACCATCCTTTACAGAGAGCAGATTTGAAACACTCTTTTTATCGAATTTGCAAGTGGAGATTTCAAGCGCTTTTCGGCCACAGGTAGAAAAGGAAATATCTTCTTAAATAAACTAGAGAGAATCATTCTCAGAAACCACTTTGGGATGTGTGCGTTCCACTCACAGAGTTTAACCTTTGTTTTCATAGGGCAGTTTGGAAACACTCTGTTAGTAACGTCTGCAAGTGGATAATTGGACCTCCTTGAGGATTTCGTTGTAAACGGGATTTCTTCATCTAATGCTAGACAGAATAATTCTCAGTAACTGCTTTGGGTTGCGTGTATGCAACTCACAGAGTTGAACCTTCTTTGAGACAGAACAGATTTGAAACACTCTTTTTGTGGAATTGACAAGAGAAGATTTCAAGCGTTTTGATGTGAAAGTTAGAAAAGGAAATGTCTTCCTATAAAATCTCCAGAGAATCATTCTGAGAAACCACGTTTTGATGTGTGCATTCTACCCATAGAGTTTAACCTTTGTTTCAAAGAGCAGTTTGGAAACACTCTGTTCGAAATTCTGCAAGTGGATACTTGGACGTCTTTGAGGATTTCGTTGGAAGCTTGTTTTCTTCATGTAGTGCTAGACAGAAGAATCCGCACCAACTTCTTTGGGTTGCGTGTATTCAGCTCACAGAGTTGAACCTTCCTTTGGAGAGAGCAGATTTGAAACACTCTTTTTGTGGAATTTGGAAGTGGAGATTTCAAGCACTTTGGGGCTAATTGAAGAAAAGGAAATATCTTCGTATATAAATTAGAGAGAATCATTCTCAGAAACCACTTTGTGCTGTGTGTGTTCCACTCACAGCGTTTAACCTTTCTGTTCGTAGAGCAGTTTGGAAACAAACTGTAACGTCTGCAAGTGGATAATTGGAGCTCTTTGAGGATTTCGTTGGAAACGGGATTTCTTCATCTAATGTTAGACAGAAGAATTCTCTGTAGCTTCTTTGAGTTGCGTGTATTCAACTCACAGAGTTGAACCATCCTTTACAGAGAGCAGATTTGAAACACTCTTTTTATCGAATTTGCAAGTGGAGATTTCAAGCGCTTTTCGGCCACAGGTAGACAAGGAAATATCTTCTTATATAAACTAGAGAGAATCATTCTCAGAAACCACTTTGGGATGTGTGCGTTCCACTCACAGAGTTTAACCTTTCTTTTCATAGGGCAGTTTGGAAACACTCTGTTTGTAACATCTGCAAGTGGATATTTGGACCTCTTTGAGGATTTCATTGGAAACGGGATTTCTACATCTAATGCTAGACAGAGGAATCCTCAGTAAATACTTTGGGTTGCGTTTATTCAACTCACAGAGTTGAACCTTCTTTTAGACACAACAGATTTGAAACACTCTTTTTGTGGATTTACAAGTGGAGATGTCAAGCTATTTACTGTCAAAGGTGGAAAAGGAAATATCATCCTTTAAAAATCCCAGAGAATCATTCTCAGAACCCACATTGTGATGTGTGCGTTCCACTCACAGAGTTTAACCTTTCTTTCATGGAGCAGTTTGGAAACACTCTGTTTGTAAAGTCTGCAAGTGGATATTTGGACCTCTTGAGGATTTCGTTGGAAACGGGATTTCTTCATCTAATGCTAGACAGAAGAATCCTCAGTAACTTCTTTGGGTTGCGTGTATTCAACTCACAGAATTGAACGATCATTGAGACAGAGCAGATTTGAAACTCTCTGTTTGTGGAATTTGCAAGTGGAGATCTCATGAGCTTTGGCGCCAATGGCAGAAAAGGAAATATCTTCCTATAAAAACTAGAGAGAATCATTCTCAGAAACCACCGCATTGTGATGTGTGCGTTCCACTCACAGCGTTTAACCTTTCTTTTCAAAGAGCAGTTTGGAAACACTCTGTAACGTCTGCAAGTGGACAATTGGACTTCTTTGAGGATTTCGTTTGAAACGGGATTTCTTCTTCTAATGCTACACAGAAGAATTCTCAGTAACTTCTTTGAGTTGCGTGTATTCAACTCACAGAGTTGAACCATCCTTTACAGAGAGCAGATTTGAAACACTCTTTTTATCGAATTTGCAAGTGGAGATTTCAAGCGCTTTTCGGCCACAGGTGGAAAAGGAAATATCTTCTTATATAAACTAGAGAGAATCATTCTCAGAAACCACTTTGGGATGTGTGCGTTCCACTCACAGAGTTTAACCTTTCTTTTCATAGGGCAGTTTGGAAACACTCTGTTAGTAACGTCTGCAAGTGGATAATTGGACCTCCTTGAGGATTTCGTTGTAAACGGGATTTCTTCATCTAATGCTAGACAGAATAATTCTCAGTAACTGCTTTGGGTTTCGTGTATGCAACTCACAGAGTTGAACCTTCTTTGAGACAGAACAGATTTGAAACACTCTTTTTGTGGAATTTACAAGTGGAGATTTCAAGCGCTTTGATGTGAAAGTTAGAAAAGGAAATGTCTTCCTATAAAATCTCCAGAGAATCATTCTGAGAAACCACGTTTTGATGTGTGCATTCCACCCATACGGTTTAACCTTTCTTTCATGGAGCAGTTTGGAAACACTCTGTTTGTAAATTCTGCAAGTGGATACTAGGACGTCTTTGACGATTTCGTTGGAAACGTGTTTTCTTCATCTAGTGCTAGACAGAAGAATCCGCACCAACTTCTTTGGGTTGCGTGTGTTCAGCTCACAGAGTTGAACCTTCCTTTAGAGAGAGCAGATTTGAAACACTCTTTTTGTGGAATTTGCAAGTGGAGATTTCAAGCACATTGGGGCGAATTGTATAAAAGGAAATATCGTCGTATATAAATTAGAGAGAATCATTCTCAGAAACCACTTTGTGATGTGTGTGTTCCACTCACAGCGTTTAACCTTTCTGTTCGTAGAGCAGTTTGGAAACAAACTGTAACGTCTGCAAGTGGATAATTGGAGCTCTTTGAGGATTTCGTTGGAAACGGGATTTCTTCATCTAATGCTAGACAGAAGAATTCTCAGTACCATCTTTGAGTTGCGTGTATTCAACTCATTAGAGTTGAATCTTCTTTTAGACAGAACAGATTTGAAACACTCTTTTTATCGAATTTACAAGTGGAGATTTCAAGCGCTTTTCGGCCACAGGGAGGAAAGGAAATATCTTCGTATAAAAACTACAGAGAATCATTTTCAGAAACCACGTTGTGATGTGTGCATTCCACTCACAGAGTTTAACCTTTCTTTTTCATAGAGCAGTTTGGGAACACTCTGTTTGCAACATCTGCAAGTGGATATTTGGACCTCTTTGAGGATTTCGTTGGAAACGGGATTTCTTCATCTAATGCCCGGCAGAAGAATCCTCAGTAACTACGTTGGTTTGAGTGTGTTCAACTCACACAGTTGAATCTTCTTTTACACAGAACAGATTTGAAACCCTCTTTTTGTGGAATTTACAAGTGGAGATTTCAAGCGGTGTGTTGTCAAAGGTAGAAAACGAAATATCTTACAAGAAAAATTCCAGAGAATCATTCTCAGAAACCACGTTGTGATGTGTGCGTTCCACTCACAGAGTTTAACCTTTCTTTCATGGAGCAGTTTGGAAACATTCTGTTTGTAATTTCTGCAAGTGGATACTTGGACCTCTTGAGGATTTCGTTGGAAACGGGATTTCTTCATCTAATGCTAGACAGAAGAATTCTCAGTAACTTCCCTGGGTTGCGTGAACTCAACTCACAGAGTTGAACCTTCCTTTAGACGGAGAAGATTATAAACACCCTTTTTGCGGGAATTGCAAGTGGAGATTTCAAGGAATTTGGATCCAATGGAAGAAAAGGAAATATCTTCGTATGAAAACTACAGAGAATCATTTTCAGAAACCACCTTGTGATGCGTGCGTACCACTCACAGAGTTTAACCTTTCTTTCCATAGAGCAGTGTGGAAACACTCTGTTTGTAACGTCTGGATGTGGATATTTGGACCTCTTTGAGGGTTTCGTTGGAAACGGGATTTCTTCATCTAATGCTACAGAGAAGAATTCTCAGTGACTTCTTTGAGTTGCGTGTATTCAACTCACAGAGTTGAATCTTCTTTTAGACAGAACAGATCTGAAACACTCTTTTGATCGTATTTACAAGTGGAGATTTCAAGCGCTTTTCGACCACAGGTAGAAAAGGAAACATCTTCGCATAAAAAATACAGAGAATCATTTTCAGAAACCATCTTGTGATGTGTGCGTTCCACTCACAGAGTTTAACTTTTCTTTTCATAGAGCAGTTTGGAAACACTCTGTTTGTAACATCTGCAAGTGGATATTTGGACCTGTTTGAGGATTTCATTTTAAACGGGATTTCTACATCTAATGCTAGAAAGAGGAATCCTCAGTAAATACTTTGGGTTGCGTTTATTCAACTCACAGAGTTGAACCTTCTTTTAGACAGAACAGATTTGAAACACTCTTTTTGTGGATTTACAAGTGGAGATGTCAAGCTCTTTGTTGTCAAAGGTGGAAAAGGAAATATCATCCTTTAAAAATCCCAGAGAATCATTCTCAGAACCCACGTTGTGATGTGTGCGTTCCACTCACAGAGATTAACCTTTCTTTCATGGAGCAGTTTGGAAACACTCTGTTTGTAAAGTCTGCAAGTGGATATTTGGACCTCTTGAGGATTTCGTTGGAAACGGGATTTCTTCATCTAATGCTAGACAGAAGAATCCTCAGTAACTTCTTTGGGTTGCGTGTATTCAACTCACAGAGTTGAACCATCCTTGAGACAGAGCAGATTTGAAACACTCTTTTTGTGGAATTTGCAGGTGGAGATCTCATGCGCTTTGGGGCCAATGGCAGAAAAGGAAATATCTTCCTATAAAAACTAGAGAGAATCATTCTCAGAAACCACCGCATTGTGATGTGTGCGTTCCACTCACAGCGTTTAACCTTTCTTTTCATAGAGCAGTTTGGAAACACTCTGTAACGTCTGCAAGTGGATAATTGGATTTCTTTGAGGATTTCGTTGGAAACGGGATTTCTTCTTCTAATGCTACACAGAAGAATTCTCAGTTACTTCTTTGAGTTGCGTGTATTCAACTCGCAGAGTTGAACCATCCTTTACAGAGAGCAGATTTGAAACACTCTTTTTATCGAATTTGCAAGTGGAGATTTCAAGCGCTTTTCGGCCACAGGTAGAAAAGGAAATATCTTCTTATATAAACTAGAGAGAATCATTCTCAGAAACCACTTTGGGATGTGTGCGTTCCACTCACAGAGTTTAACCTTTCTTTTCATAGGGCAGTTTGGAAACACTCTGTTAGTAACGTCTGCAAGTGGATAATTGGACCTCCTTGAGGATTTCGTTGTAAACGGGATTTCTTCATCTAATGCTAGACAGAATAATTCTCAGTAACTGCTTTGGGTTGCGTGTATGCAACTCACAGAGTTGAACCTTCTTTGAGACAGAACAGATTTGAAACACTCTTTTTGTGGAATTTACAAGTGGAGATTTCAAGCGCTTTGATGTGAAAGTTAGAAAAGGAAATGTCTTCCTATAAAATCTCCAGAGAATCATTCTGAGAAACCACGTTTTGATGAGTGCATTCCACCCATAGAGTTTAACCTTTCTTTCATGGAGCAGTTTGGAAACACTCTGTTTGTAAATTCTGCAAGTGGATACTTGGACGTCTTTGAGGATTTCGTTGGAAACGTGTTTTCTTCATCTAGTGCTAGACAGAAGAATCCGCACCAACTTCTTTGGGTTGCGTGTGTTCAGCTCACAGAGTTGAACCTTCCTTTAGAGAGAGCAGATTTGAAACACTCTTTTTGTGGAATTTGCAAGTGGAGATTTCAAGCACATTGGGGCGAATTGTATAAAAGGAAATATCTTCGTATATAAATTAGAGAGAATCATTCTCAGAAACCACTTTGTGATGTGTGTGTTCCACTCACAGCGTTTAACCTTTCTGTTCATAGAGCAGTTTGGAAACACTCTGTTTGTAACGTCTGCAAGTGGATAATTGGAGCTCTTTGAGGATTTCGTTGGAAACGGGATTTCTTCATCTAATGCTAGACAGAAGAATTCTCAGTACCTTCTTTGAGTTGCGTGTATTCAACTCATTAGAGTTGAATCTTCTTTTAGACAGAACAGATTTGAAACACTCTTTTTATCGAATTTACAAGTGGAGATTTCAAGTGCTTTTCGGCCACAGGGAGGAAAGGAAATATCTTCGTATAAAAACTACAGAGAATCATTTTCAGAAACCACGTTGTGATGTGTGCATTCCACTCACAGAGTTTAACATTTCTTTTTCATAGAGCAGTTTGGGAACACTCTGTTTGCAACATCTGCAAGTGGATATTTGGACCTCTTTGAGGATTTCGTTGGAAACGGGATTTCTTCATCTAATGCCCGGCAGAAGAATCCTCAGTAACTACGTTGGGTTGAGTGTGTTCAACTCACACAGTTGAATCATCGTTTACACAGAACAGATTTGAAACCCTCTTTTTGTGGAATTTACAAGTGGAGATTTCAAGAGGTTTGTTGTCAAAGGTAGAAAACGAAATATCTTACAATAAAAATTCCAGAGAATCATTCTCAGAAACCACGTTGTGATGTGTGCGTTCCACTCACAGAGTTTAACCTTTCTTTCATGGAGCAGTTTGGAAACATTCTGTTTGTAACTTCTGCAAGTGGATACTTGGACCTCTTGAGGATTTCGTTGGAAATGGGATTTCTTCATCTAATGCTAGACAGAAGAATTCTCAGTAACTTCCCTGGGTTGCATGTACTCAACTCACAGAGTTGAACCTTCCTTTAGACGGAGAAGATTGGAAACACCCTTTTTGCGGGAATTGCAAGTGGAGATTTCAAGGAATTTGGAGCCAATGGAAGAAAAGGAAATATCTTCGTATGAAAACTACAGAGAATCATTTTCAGAAACCACCTTGTGATGCGTGCGTACCACTCACAGAGTTTAACCTTTCTTTCCATAGAGCAGTGTGGAAACACTCTGTTTGTAACGTCTGGATGTGGATATTTGGACCTCTTTGAGGGTTTCGTTGGAAACGGGATTTCTTCATCTAATGCTACAGAGAAGAATTCTCAGTGACTTCTTTGAGTTGCGTGTATTCAACTCACAGAGTTGAATCTTTTTTTAGACAGAACAGATCTGAAACACTCTTTTGATCGTATTTACAAGTGGAGATTTCAAGCGCTTTTCGACCACAGGTAGAAAAGGAAACATCTTCGTATGAAAAATACAGAGAATCATTTTCAGAAACCATCTTGTGATGTGTGCGTTCCACTCACAGAGTTTAACTTTTCTTTTCATAGAGCAGTTTGGAAACACTCTGTTTGTAACATCTGCAAGTGGATATTTGGACCTCTTTGAGGATTTCATTGGAAACGGGATTTCCACATCTAATGCTAGACAGAGGAATCCTCAGTAAATACTTTGGGTTGCGTTTATTCAACTCACAGAGTTGAACCTTCTTTTAGACAGAACAGAATTGAAACACTCTTTTTGTAGATTTACAAGTGGAGATGTCAAGCTCTTTGTTGTCAAAGGTGGAAAAGGAAATATCATCCTTTAAAAATCCCAGAGAATCATTCTCAGAACCCACGTTGTGATGTGTGCGTTCCACTCACAGAGTTTAACCTTTCTTTCATGGAGCAGTTTGGAAACACTCTGTTTGTAAAGTCTGCAAGTGGATATTTGGACCTCTTGAGGATTTCGTTGGAAACGGGATTTCTTCATCTAATGCTAGACAGAAGAATCCTCAGTAACTTCTTTGGGTTGCGTGTATTCAACTCACAGAGTTGAACCATCCTTGAGACAGAGCAGATTTGAAACACTCTTTTTGTGGAATTTGCAAGTGGAGATCTCATGCGCTTTGGGGCCAATGGCAGAAAAGGAAATATCTTCCTATAAAAACTAGAGAGAATCATTCTCAGAAACCACCGCATTGTGATGTGTGCGTTCCATTCACAGCGTTTAACCTTTCTTTTCATAGAGCAGTTTGGAAAACCTCTGTAACGTCTACAAGTGGATAATTGGATTTCTTTGAGGATTTCGTTGGAAACGGGATTTCTTCTTCTAATGCTACACAGAAGAATTCTCAGTAACTTCTTTGAGTTGCATGTATTCAACTCGCAGTGTTGAACCATCCTTTACAGACAGCAGATTAGAAACACTCTTTTTATCGAATTTGCAAGTGGAGATTTCAAGCGCTTTTCGGCCACAGGTAGAAAAGGAAATATCTTCTTATATAAACTAGAGAGAATCATTCTCAGAAACCACTTTGGGATGTGTGCGTTCCACTCACAGAGTTTAACCTTTCTTTTCATAGGGCAGTTTGGAAACACTCTGTTAGTAACGTCTGCAAGTGGATAATTGGACCTCCTTGAGGATTTCGTTGTAAACGGGATTTCTTCATCTAATGCTAGACAGAATAATTCTCAGTAACTGCTTTGGGTTGCGTGTATGCAACTCACAGAGTTGAACCTTCTTTGAGACAGAACAGATTTGAAACACTCTTTTTGTGGAATTTACAAGTGGAGATTTCAAGCGCTTTGATGTGAAAGTTAGAAAAGGAAATGTCTTCCTATAAAATCTCCAGAGAATCATTCTGAGAAACCACGTTTTGATGTGTGCATTCCACCCATAGAGTTTAACCTTTCTTTCATGGAGCAGTTTGGAAACACTCTGTTTGTAAATTCTGCAAGTGGATACTTGGACGTCTTTGAGGATTTCGTTGGAAACGTGTTTTCTTCATCTAGTGCTAGACAGAAGAATCCGCACCAACTTCTTTGGGTTGCGTGTGTTCAGCTCACAGAGTTGAACCTTCCTTTAGAGAGAGCAGATTTGAAACACTCTTTTTGTGGAATTTGCAAGTGGAGATTTCAAGCACATTGGGACGAATTGTACAAAAGGAAATATCTTCGTATATAAATTAGAGAGAATCATTCTCAGAAACCACTTTGTGATGTGTGTGTTCCACTCACAGCGTTTAACCTTCCTGTTCATAGAGAAGTTTGGAAACACTCTGTGTGTAACGTCTGCAAGTGGATAATTGGAGCTCTTTGAGGATTTCGTTGGAAACGGGATTTCTTCATCTAATGCTACACAGAAGAATTCTCAGTAACTTCTTTGAGTTGCGTGTATTCAACTCATTAGAGTTGAATCTTCTTTTAGACAGAACAGATTTGAAACACTCTTTCTATCGAATCTACAAGTGGAGATTTCAAGCGCTTTTCGGCCACAGGGAGGAAAGGAAATATCTTCGTATAAAAACTACAGAGAATCATTTTCAGAAACCACGTTGTGATGTGTGCATTCCACTCACAGAGTTTAACCTTTCTTTTTCATAGAGCAGTTTGGGAACACTCTGTTTGCAACATCTGCAAGTGGATATTTGGACCTCTTTGAGGATTTCCTTGGAAACGGGATTTCTTCACCTAATGCCCGGCAGAAGAATCCTCAGTAACTACGTTGGGTTGAGTGTGTTCAACTCACACAGTTGAATCTTCTTTTACACAGAACAGATTTGAAACCCTCTTTTTGTGGAATTTACAAGTGGAGATTTCAAGCGGTTTGTTGTCAAAGGTAGAAAACGAAATATCTTACAATAAAAATTCCATAGAATAATTCTCAGAAACCACGTTGTGATGTGTGCATTCCACTCACAGAGTTTAACCTTTCTTTCATGGAGCAGTTTGGAAACATTCTGTTTGTAACTTCTGCAAGTGGATACTTGGACCTCTTGAGGATTTCGTTGGAAACGGGATTTCTTCATCTAATGCTAGACAGAAGAATTCTCAGTAACTTCCCTGGGTTGCGTGTACTCAACTCACAGAGTTGAACCTTCCTTTAGACGGAGAAGATTGGAAACACCCTTTTTGCGGAAATTGCAAGTGGAGATTTCAAGGAATTTGGAGCCAATGGAAGAAAAGGAAATATCTTCGTATGAAAACTACAGAGAATCATTTTCAGAAACCACCTTGTGATGCGTGCGTACCACTCACAGAGTTTAACCTTTCTTTCCATAGAGCAGTGTGGAAACACTCTGTTTGTAACGTCTGGATGTGGATATTTGGACCTCTTTGAGGGTTTCGTTGGAAACGGGATTTCTTCATCTAATGCTACAGAGAAGAATTCTCAGTGACTTCTTTGAGTTGCGTGTATTCAACTCACAGAGTTGAATCTTCTTTTAGACAGAACAGATCTGAAACACTCTTTTGATCGTATTTACAAGTGGAGATTTCAAGCGCTTTTTGACCACAGGTAGAAAAGGAAACATCTTCGTATAAAAAATACAGAGAATCATTTTCAGAAACCATCTTGTGATGTGTGCGTTCCACTCACAGAGTTTAACTTTTCTTTTCATAGAGCAGTTTGGAAACACTCTGTTTGTAACATCTGCAAGTGGATATTTGGACCTCTTTGAGGATTTCATTGGAAACGGGATTTCTACATCTAATGCTAGACAGAGGAATCCTCAGTAAATACTTTGGGTTGCGTTTATTCAACTCACAGAGTTGAACCTTCTTTTAGACAGAACAGAATTGAAACACTCTTTTTGTGGATTTACAAGTGGAGATGTCAAGCTCTTTGTTGTCAAAGGTGGAAAAGGAAATATCATCCTTTAAAAATCCCAGAGAATCATTCTCAGAACCCACGTTGTGATGTGTGCGTTCCACTCACGGAGATTAACCTTTCTTTCATGGAGCAGTTTGGAAACACTCTGTTTGTAAAGTCTGCAAGTGGATATTTGGGCCTCTTGAGGATTTCGTTGGAAACGGGATTTCTTCATCTAATGCTAGACAGAAGAATCCACAGTAACTTCTTTGGGTTGCGTGTATTCAACTCACAGAGTTGAACCATCCTTGAGACAGAGCAGATTTGAAACACTCTTTTTGTGGAATTTGCAGGTGGAGATCTCATGCGCTTTGGGGCCAATGGCAGTAAAGGAAATATCTTCCTATAAAAACTAGAGAGAATCATTCTCAGAAACCACCGCATTGTGATGTGTGTGTTCCACTCACAGCGTTTAACCTTTCTTTTCATAGAGCAGTTTGGAAACACTCTGTAACGTCTGCAAGTGGATAATTGGATTTCTTTGAGGATTTCATTGGAAACGGGATTTCTTCTTCTAATGCTACACAGAAGAATTCTCAGTAACTTCTTTGAGTTGCATGTATTCAACTCACAGAGTTGAACCATCCTTTACAGAGAGCAGATTTGAAACACTCTTTTTATCGAATTTGCAAGTGGAGATTTCAAGCGCTTTTCGGCCACAGGTAGAAAAGGAAATATCTTCTTATATAAACTAGAGAGAATCATTCTCAGAAACCACTTTGGGATGTGTGCGTTCCACTCACAGAGTTTAACCTTTCTTTTCATAGGGCAGTTTGGAAACACTCTGTTAGTAACGTCTGCAAGTGGATAATTGGACCTCCTTGAGGATTTCGTTGTAAACGGGATTTCTTCATCTAATGCTAGACAGAATAATTCTCAGTAACTGCTTTGGGTTGCGTGTATGCAACTCACAGAGTTGAACCTTCTTTGAGACAGAACAGATTTGAAACACTCTTTTTGTGGAATTTACAAGTGGAGATTTCAAGCGCTTTGATGTGAAAGTTAGAAAAGGAAATGTCTTCCTATAAAATCTCCAGAGAATCATTCTGAGAAACCACGTTTTGATGTGTGCATTCCACCCATAGAGTTTAACCTTTCTTTCATGGAGCAGTTTGGAAACACTCTGTTTGTAAATTCTGCAAGTGGATACTTGGACGTCTTTGAGGATTTCGTTGGAAACGTGTTTTCTTCATCTAGTGCTAGACAGAAGAATCCGCACCAACTTCTTTCGGTTGCGTGTGTTCAGCTCACAGAGTTGAACCTTCCTTTAGAGAGAGCAGATTTGAAACACTCTTTTTGTGGAATTTGCAAGTGGAGATTTCAAGCACATTGGGGCGAATTGTATAAAAGGAAATATCTTCGTATATAAATTAGAGAGAATCATTCTCAGAAACCACTTTGTGATGCGTGTGTTCCCCTCACAGCGTTTAAACTTTCTGTTCATAGAGCAGTTTGGAAACACTCTGTTTGTAACGTCTGCAAGTGGATAATTGGAGCTCTTTGAGGATTTCGTTGGAAACGGGATTTCTTCATCTAATGCTAGACAGAAGAATTCTCAGTAACTTCTTTGAGTTGCGTGTATTCAACTCATTAGAGTTGAATCTTCTTTTAGACAGAACAGATTTGAAACACTCTTTTTATCGAATTTACAAGTGGAGATTTCAAGCGCTTTTTGGCCACAGGGAGGAAAGGAAATATCTTCGTATAAAAACTACAGAGAATCATTTTCAGAAACCACGTTGTGATGTGTGCATTCCACTCACAGAGTTTAACCTTTCTTTTCATAGGGCAGTTTGGAAACACTCTGTTAGTAACGTCTGCAAGTGGATAATTGGACCTCCTTGAGGATTTCGTTGTAAACGGGATTTCTTCATCTAATGCTAGACAGAATAATTCTCAGTAACTGCTTTGGGTTGCGTGTATGCAACTCACAGAGTTGAACCTTCTTTGAGACAGAACAGATTTGAAACACTCTTTTTGTGGAATTTACAAGTGGAGATTTCAAGCGCTTTGATGTGAAAGTTAGAAAAGGAAATGTCTTCCTATAAAATCTCCAGAGAATCATTCTGAGAAACCACGTTTTGATGTGTGCATTCCACCCATAGAGTTTAACCTTTCTTTCATGGAGCAGTTTGGAAACACTCTGTTTGTAAATTCTGCAAGTGGATACTTGGACGTCTTTGAGGATTTCGTTGGAAACGTGTTTTCTTCATCTAGTGCTAGACAGAAGAATCCGCACCAACTTCTTTCGGTTGCGTGTGTTCAGCTCACAGAGTTGAACCTTCCTTTAGAGAGAGCAGATTTGAAACACTCTTTTTGTGGAATTTGCAAGTGGAGATTTCAAGCACATTGGGGCGAATTGTATAAAAGGAAATATCTTCGTATATAAATTAGAGAGAATCATTCTCAGAAACCACTTTGTGATGCGTGTGTTCCCCTCACAGCGTTTAAACTTTCTGTTCATAGAGCAGTTTGGAAACACTCTGTTTGTAAGGTCTGCAAGTGGATAATTGGAGCTCTTTGAGGATTTCGTTGGAAACGGGATTTCTTCATCTAATGCTAGACAGAAGAATTCTCAGTAACTTCTTTGAGTTGCGTGTATTCAACTCATTAGAGTTGAATCTTCTTTTAGACAGAACAGATTTGAAACACTCTTTTTATCGAATTTACAAGTGGAGATTTCAAGCGCTTTTTGGCCACAGGGAGGAAAGGAAATATCTTCGTATAAAAACTACAGAGAATCATTTTCAGAAACCACGTTGTGATGTGTGCATTCCACTCACAGAGTTTAACCTTTCTTTTTCATAGAGCAGTTTGGGAACACTCTGTTTGCAACATCTGCAAGTGCATATTTGGACCTCTTTGAGGATTTCGTTTGAAACGGGATTTCTTCATCTAATGCCCGGCAGAAGAATCCTCAGTAACTACGTTGGGTTGAGTGTGTTCAACTCACACAGTTGAATCTTCTTTTAGACAGAACAGATTAGAAACCCTCTTTTTGTGGAATTTACAAGTGGAGATTTCAAGCTGTTTGTTGTCAAAGGTAGAAAACGAAATATCTTACAATAAAAATTCCAGAGAATCATTCTCAGAAACCACGTTGTGATGTGTGCGTTCCACTCACAGAGTTTAACCTTTCTTTCGTGGAGCAGTTTGGAAACATTCTGTTTGTAACTTCTGCAAGTGGATACTTGGACCTCTTGAGGATTTCGTTGGAAACGGGATTTCTTCATCTAATGCTAGACAGAAGAATTCTCAGTAACTTCCCTGGGTTGCGTGTACTCAACTCACAGAGTTGAACCTTCCTTTAGACGGAGAATATAGGAAACACCCTTTTTGCGGAAATTGCAAGTGGAGATTTCAAGGAATTTGGAGCCAATGGAAGAAAAGGAAATATCTTCATATGAAAACTACAGAGAATCATTTTCAGAAACCACCTTGTGATGCGTGCGTACCACTCACAGATTTTAACCTTTCTTTCCATAGAGCAGTGTGGAAACACTCTGTTTGTAACGTCTGGATGTGGATATTTGGACCTCTTTGAGGGTTTCGTTGGAAACGGGATTTCTTCATCTAATGCTACAGAGAAGAATTCTCAGTGACTTCTTTGAGTTGCGTGTATTCAACTCACAGAGTTGAATCTTCTTTTAGACAGAACAGATCTGAAACACTCTTTTGATCGTATTTACAAGTGGAGATTTCAAGCGCTTTTCAACCACAGGTAGAAAAGGAAACATCTTCGTATAAAAAATACAGAGAATCATTTTCAGAAACCATCTTGTGATGTGTGCGTTCCACTCACAGAGTTTAACTTTTCTTTTCATAGAGCAGTTTGGAAACACTCTGTTTGTAACATCTGCAAGTGGATATTTGGACCTGTTTGAGGATTTCATTGGAAACGGGATTTCTACATCTAATGCTAGACAGAGGAATCCTCAGTAAATACTTTGGGTTGCGTTTATTCAACTCACAGAGTTGAACCTACTTTTAGACAGAACAGATTTGAAACACTCTTTTTGTGGAATTTGCAAGTGGAGATCTCATGCGCTTTGGGGCCAATGGCAGAAAAGGAAATATCTTCCTATAAAAACTAGAGAGAATCATTCTCAGAATCCATCCCATTGTGATGTGTTCGTTCCCCTCACAGCGTTTAACCTTTCTTTTCATAGAGCAGTTTGGAAACACTCTGTAACGTCTGCAAGTGGATAATTGGATTTCTTTGAGGATTTCGTTGGAAACGGGATTTCTTCTTCTAATGCTACACAGAAGAATTCTCAGTAACTTCTTCGAGTTGCATGTATTCAACTCGCAGTGATGAACCATCCTTTACAGAGAGCAGATTTGAAACACTCTTTTTATCGAATTTGCAAGTGGAGATTTCAAGCGCTTTTCGGCCACAGGTAGAAAAGGAAATATCTTCTTATATAAACTAGAGAGAATCATTCTCAGAAACCACTTTGGGATGTGTGCGTTCCACTCACAGAGTTTAACCTTTCTTTTCATAGGGCAGTTTGGAAACACTCTGTTAGTAACGTCTGCAAGTGGATAATTGGACCTCCTTGAGGATTTCGTTGTAAACGGGATTTCTTCATCTAATGCTAGACAGAATAATTCTCTGTAACTGCTTTGGGTTGCGTGTATGCAACTCACAGAGTTGAACCTTCTTTGAGACAGAACAGATTTGAAACACTCTTTTTGTGGAATTTACAAGTGGAGATTTCAAGCGCTTTGATGTGAAAGTTAGAAAAGGAAATGTCTTCCTATAAAATCTCCAGAGAATCATTCTGAGAAACCACGTTTTGATGTGTGCATTCCACCCATAGAGTTTAACCTTTCTTTCATGGAGCAGTTTGGAAACACTCTGTTTGTAAATTCTGCAAGTGGATACTTGGACGTCTTTGAGGATTTCGTTGGAAACGTGTTTTCTTCATCTAGTGCTACACAGAAGAATCCGCACCAACTTCTTTGGGTTGCGTGTGTTCAGCTCACAGAGTTGAACCTTCCTTTAGAGAGAGCAGATTTGAAACACTCTTTTTGTGGAATTTGCAAGTGGAGATTTCAAGCACATTGGGGCGAATTGTATAAAAGGAAATATCTTCGTATATAAATTAGAGAGAATCATTCTCAGAAGCCACTTTGTGATGTGTGTGTTCCACTCACAGCGTTTAACCTTTCTGTTCATAGAGCAGTTTGGAAACACTCTGTTTGTAACGTCTGCAAGTGGATAATTGGAGCTCTTTCAGGATTTCGTTGGAAACGGGATTTCTTCATCTAATGCTAGACAGAAGAATTCTCAGTAACTTCTTTGAGTTGCGTGTATTCAACTCATTAGAGTTGAATCTTCTTTTAGACAGAACAGATTTGAAACACTCTTTTTATCGAATTTACAAGTGGAGATTTCAAGCGCTTTTCGGCCACAGGGAGGAAAGGAAATATCTTCGTATAAAAACTACAGAGAATCATTTTCAGAAACCACGTTGTGATGCGTGCATTCCACTCACAGAGTTTAACCTTTCTTTTTCATAGAGCAGTTTGGGAACACTCTGTTTGCAACATCTGCAAGTGGATATTTGGACCTCTTTGAGGATTTCGTTGGAAACGGGATTTCTTCACCTAATGCCCGGCAGAAGAATCCTCAGTAACTACGTTGGGTTGAGTGTGTTCAACTCACACAGTTGAATCTTCTTTTACACAGAACAGATTAGAAACCCTCTTTTTGTGGAATTTACAAGTGGAGATTTCAATCGGTTTGTTGTCAAAGGTAGAAAACGAAATATCTTACAATAAAAATTCCAGAGAATCATTTTCAGAAACCACGTTGTGATGTGTGCATTCCACTCACAGAGTTTAACCTTTCTTTTTCATAGAGCAGTTTGGGAACACTCTGTTTGCAACATCTGCAAGTGGATATTTGGACCTCTTGAGGATTTCGTTGGAAACGGGATTTCTTCATCTAATGCCCGGCAGAAGAATCCTCAGTAACTACGTTGGGTTGAGTGTGTTCAACTCACACAGTTGAATCTTCTTTTACACAGAACAGATTTGAAACCCTCTCTTTGTGGAATTTACAAGTGGAGATTTCAAGCGGTTTGTTGTCAAAGGTAGAAAACGAAATATCTTACAATAAGAATTCCAGAGAATCATTCTCAGAAACCACGTTGTGATGTGTGCGTTCCACTCACAGAGTTTAACCTTTCTTTTTCATAGAGCAGTTTGGGAACACTCTGTTTGCAACATCTGCAAGTGGATATTTGGACCTCTTGAGGATTTCGTTGGAAACGGGATTTCTTCATCTAATGCCCGGCAGAAGAATCCTCAGTAACTACGTTGGGTTGAGTGTGTTCAACTCACACTGTTGAATCTTCTTTTACACAGAACAGATTTCAAACCGTCTTTTTGTGGAATATACAAGTGGAGATTTCAAGCGGTTTGTTGTCAAAGGTAGAAAACGAAATATCTTACAATAAAAATTCCAGAGAATCATTCCCAGAAACCACGTTGTGATGTGTGCGTTCCACTCACAGATTTTAACCTTTCTTTCATGGAGCAGTTTGGAAACATTCTGTTTGTAACTTCTGCAAGTGGATACTTGGACCTCTTGAGGATTTCGTTGGAAACGGGATTTCTCCATCTAATGCTAGACAGAAGAATTCTCAGTAACTTCCCTGGGTTGCGTGTACTCAACTCACAGAGTTGAACCCTCCTTTAGACGGAGAAGATTGGAAACACCCTTTTTGCGGGTATTGCAAGTGGAGATTTCAAGGAATTTGGAGCCAATGGAAGAAAAGGAAATATCTTCGTATGAAAACTACAGAGAATCATTTTCAGAAACCACCTTGTGATGCGTGCGTACCACTCACAGAGTTTAACCTTTCTTTCCATAGAGCAGTGTGGAAACACTCTGTTTGTAACGTCTGGATGTGGATATTTGGACCTCTTTGAGGGTTTCGTTGGAAACGGGATTTCTTCATCTAATGCTACAGAGAAGAATTCTCAGTGACTTCTTTGAGTTGCGTGTATTCAACTCACAGAGTTGAATCTTCTTTTAGACAGAACAGATCTGAAACACTCTTTTGATCGTATTTACAAGTGGAGATTTCAAGCGCTTTTCGACCACAGGTAGAAAAGGAAACATCTTCGTATAAAAAATACAGAGAATCATTTTCAGAAACCATCTTGTGATGTGTGCGTTCCACTCACAGAGTTTAACTTTTCTTTTCATAGAGCAGTTTGGAAACACTCTGTTTGTAACATCTGCAAGTGGATATTTGGACCTCTTTGAGGATTTCATTGGAAACGGGATTTCCACATCTAATGCTAGACAGAGGAATCCTCAGTAAATACTTTGGGTTGCGTTTATTCAACGCACAGAGTTGAACCTTCTTTTAGACAGAACAGAATTGAAACACTCTTTTTGTGGATTTACAAGTGGAGATGTCAAGCTCTTTGTTGTCAAAGGTGGAAAAGGAAATATCATCCTTTAAAAACCCCAGAGAATCATTCTCAGAACCCACGTTGTGATGTGTGCGTTCCACTCACAGAGTTTAACCTTTCTTTCATGGAGCAGTTTGGAAACACTCTGTTTGTAAAGTCTGCAAGTGGATATTTGGACCTCTTGAGGATTTCGTTGGAAACGGGATTTCTTCATCTAATGCTAGACAGAAGAATCCTCAGTAACTTCTTTGGGTTGCGTGTATTCAACTCTCAGAGTTGAACCATCCTTGAGACAGAGCAGATTTGAAACTCTCTTTTTGTGGAATTTGCAAGTGGAGATCTCATGCGCTTTGGGGCCAATGGCAGAAAAGGAAATATCTTCCTTTAAAAACTAGAGAGAATCATTCTCAGAAACCACCGCATTGTGATGTGTGCGTTCCACTCACAGCGTTTAACCTTTCTTTTCATAGAGCAGTTTGGAAACACTCTGTAACGTCTGCATGTGGATAATTGGATTTCTTTGAGGATTTCGTTGGAAACGGGATTTCTTCTTCTAATGCTACACAGAAGAATTCTCAGTAACTTCTTTGAGCTGCGTGTATTCAACTCACAGAGTTGAACCATCCTTTACAGAGAGCAGATTTGAAACACTCTTTTTATCGAATTTGCAAGTGGAGATTTCAAGCGCTTTTCGGCCACAGGGAGGAAAGGAAATATCTTCGTATAAAAACTACAGAGAATCATTTTCAGAAACCACGTTGTGATGTGTGCATTCCACTCACAGAGTTTAACATTTCTTTTTCATAGAGCAGTTTGGGAACACTCTGTTTGCAACATCTGCAAGTGGATATTTGGACCTCTTTGAGGATTTCGTTGGAAACGGGATTTCTTCATCTAATGCCCGGCAGAAGAATCCTCAGTAACTACGTTGGGTTGAGTGTGTTCAACCACACAGTTGAATCATCTTTTACACAGAACAGATTTGAAACCCTCTTTTTGTGGAATTTACAAGTGGAGATTTCAAGAGGTTTGTTGTCAAAGGTAGAAAACGAAATATCTTACAATAAAAATTCCAGAGAATCATTCTCAGAAACCACGTTGTGATGTGTGCGTTCCACTCACAGAGTTTAACCTTTCTTTCATGGAGCAGTTTGGAAACATTCTGTTTGTAACTTCTGCAAGTGGATACTTGGACCTCTTGAGGATTTCGTTGGAAATGGGATTTCTTCATCTAATGCTAGACAGAAGAATTCTCAGTAACTTCCCTGGGTTGCATGTACTCAACTCACAGAGTTGAACCTTCCTTTAGACGGAGAAGATTGGAAACACCCTTTTTGCGGGAATTGCAAGTGGAGATTTCAAGGAATTTGGAGCCAATGGAAGAAAAGGAAATATCTTCGTATGAAAACTACAGAGAATCATTTTCAGAAACCACCTTGTGATGCGTGCGTACCACTCACAGAGTTTAACCTTTCTTTCCATAGAGCAGTGTGGAAACACTCTGTTTGTAACGTCTGGATGTGGATATTTGGACCTCTTTGAGGGTTTCGTTGGAAACGGGATTTCTTCATCTAATGCTACAGAGAAGAATTCTCAGTGACTTCTTTGAGTTGCGTGTATTCAACTCACAGAGTTGAATCTTTTTTTAGACAGAACAGATCTGAAACACTCTTTTGATCGTATTTACAAGTGGAGATTTCAAGCGCTTTTCGACCACAGGTAGAAAAGGAAACATCTTCGTATGAAAAATACAGAGAATCATTTTCAGAAACCATCTTGTGATGTGTGCGTTCCACTCACAGAGTTTAACTTTTCTTTTCATAGAGCAGTTTGGAAACACTCTGTTTGTAACATCTGCAAGTGGATATTTGGACCTCTTTGAGGATTTCATTGGAAACGGGATTTCCACATCTAATGCTAGACAGAGGAATCCTCAGTAAATACTTTGGGTTGCGTTTATTCAACTCACAGAGTTGAACCTTCTTTCAGACAGAACAGAATTGAAACACTCTTTTTGTAGATTTACAAGTGGAGATGTCAAGCTCTTTGTTGTCAAAGGTGGAAAAGGAAATATCATCCTTTAAAAATCCCAGAGAATCATTCTCAGAACCCACGTTGTGATGTGTGCGTTCCACTCACAGAGTTTAACCTTTCTTTCATGGAGCAGTTTGGAAACACTCTGTTTGTAAAGTCTGCAAGTGGATATTTGGACCTCTTGAGGATTTCGTTGGAAACGGGATTTCTTCATCTAATGCTAGACAGAAGAATCCTCAGTAACTTCTTTGGGTTGCGTGTATTCAACTCACAGAGTTGAACCATCCTTGAGACAGAGCAGATTTGAAACACTCTTTTTGTGGAATTTGCAAGTGGAGATCTCATGCGCTTTGGGGCCAATGGCAGAAAAGGAAATATCTTCCTATAAAAACTAGAGAGAATCATTCTCAGAAACCACCGCATTGTGATGTGTGCGTTCCATTCACAGCGTTTAACCTTTCTTTTCATAGAGCAGTTTGGAAAACCTCTGTAACGTCTACAAGTGGATAATTGGATTTCTTTGAGGATTTCGTTGGAAACGGGATTTCTTCTTCTAATGCTACACAGAAGAATTCTCAGTAACTTCTTTGAGTTGCATGTATTCAACTCGCAGTGTTGAACCATCCTTTACAGACAGCAGATTAGAAACACTCTTTTTATCGAATTTGCAAGTGGAGATTTCAAGCGCTTTTCGGCCACAGGTAGAAAAGGAAATATCTTCTTATATAAACTAGAGAGAATCATTCTCAGAAACCACTTTGGGATGTGTGCGTTCCACTCACAGAGTTTAACCTTTCTTTTCATAGGGCAGTTTGGAAACACTCTGTTAGTAACGTCTGCAAGTGGATAATTGGACCTCCTTGAGGATTTCGTTGTAAACGGGATTTCTTCATCTAATGCTAGACAGAATAATTCTCAGTAACTGCTTTGGGTTGCGTGTATGCAACTCACAGAGTTGAACCTTCTTTGAGACAGAACAGATTTGAAACACTCTTTTTGTGGAATTTACAAGTGGAGATTTCAAGCGCTTTGATGTGAAAGTTAGAAAAGGAAATGTCTTCCTATAAAATCTCCAGAGAATCATTCTGAGAAACCACGTTTTGATGTGTGCATTCCACCCATAGAGTTTAACCTTTCTTTCATGGAGCAGTTTGGAAACACTCTGTTTGTAAATTCTGCAAGTGGATACTTGGACGTCTTTGAGGATTTCGTTGGAAACGTGTTTTCTTCATCTAGTGCTAGACAGAAGAATCCGCACCAACTTCTTTGGGTTGCGTGTGTTCAGCTCACAGAGTTGAACCTTCCTTTAGAGAGAGCAGATTTGAAACACTCTTTTTGTGGAATTTGCAAGTGGAGATTTCAAGCACATTGGGACGAATTGTACAAAAGGAAATATCTTCGTATATAAATTAGAGAGAATCATTCTCAGAAACCACTTTGTGATGTGTGTGTTCCACTCACAGCGTTTAACCTTCCTGTTCATAGAGAAGTTTGGAAACACTCTGTGTGTAACGTCTGCAAGTGGATAATTGGAGCTCTTTGAGGATTTCGTTGGAAACGGGATTTCTTCATCTAATGCTAGACAGAAGAATTCTCAGTAACTTCTTTGAGTTGCGTGTATTCAACTCATTAGAGTTGAATCTTCTTTTAGACAGAACAGATTTGAAACACTCTTTCTATCGAATCTACAAGTGGAGATTTCAAGCGCTTTTCGGCCACAGGGAGGAAAGGAAATATCTTCGTATAAAAACTACAGAGAATCATTTTCAGAAACCACGTTGTGATGTGTGCATTCCACTCACAGAGTTTAACCTTTCTTTTTCATAGAGCAGTTTGGGAACACTCTGTTTGCAACATCTGCAAGTGGATATTTGGACCTCTTTGAGGATTTCCTTGGAAACGGGATTTCTTCACCTAATGCCCGGCAGAAGAATCCTCAGTAACTACGTTGGGTTGAGTGTGTTCAACTCACACAGTTGAATCTTCTTTTACACAGAACAGATTTGAAACCCTCTTTTTGTGGAATTTACAAGTGGAGATTTCAAGCGGTTTGTTGTCAAAGGTAGAAAACGAAATATCTTACAATAAAAATTCCATAGAATCATTCTCAGAAACCACGTTGTGATGTGTGCATTCCACTCACAGAGTTTAACCTTTCTTTCATGGAGCAGTTTGGAAACATTCTGTTTGTAACTTCTGCAAGTGGATACTTGGACCTCTTGAGGATTTCGTTGGAAACGGGATTTCTTCATCTAATGCTAGACAGAAGAATTCTCAGTAACTTCCCTGGGTTGCGTGTACTCAACTCACAGAGTTGAACCTTCCTTTAGACGGAGAAGATTGGAAACACCCTTTTTGCGGAAATTGCAAGTGGAGATTTCAAGGAATTTGGAGCCAATGGAAGAAAAGGAAATATCTTCGTATGAAAACTACAGAGAATCATTTTCAGAAACCACCTTGTGATGCGTGCTTACCACTCACAGAGTTTAACCTTTCTTTCCATAGAGCAGTGTGGAAACACTCTGTTTGTAACGTCTGGATGTGGATATTTGGACCTCTTTGAGGGTTTCGTTGGAAACGGGATTTCTTCATCTAATGCTACAGAGAAGAATTCTCAGTGACTTCTTTGAGTTGCGTGTATTCAACTCACAGAGTTGAATCTTCTTTTAGACAGAACAGATCTGAAACACTCTTTTGATCGTATTTACAAGTGGAGATTTCAAGCGCTTTTTGACCACAGGTAGAAAAGGAAACATCTTCGTATAAAAAATACAGAGAATCATTTTCAGAAACCATCTTGTGATGTGTGCGTTCCACTCACAGAGTTTAACTTTTCTTTTCATAGAGCAGTTTGGAAACACTCTGTTTGTAACATCTGCAAGTGGATATTTGGACCTCTTTGAGGATTTCATTGGAAACGGGATTTCTACATCTAATGCTAGACAGAGGAATCCTCAGTAAATACTTTGGGTTGCGTTTATTCAACTCACAGAGTTGAACCTTCTTTTAGACAGAACAGAATTGAAACACTCTTTTTGTGGATTTACAAGTGGAGATGTCAAGCTCTTTGTTGTCAAAGGTGGAAAAGGAAATATCATCCTTTAAAAATCCCAGAGAATCATTCTCAGAACCCACGTTGTGATGTGTGCGTTCCACTCACGGAGATTAACCTTTCTTTCATGGAGCAGTTTGGAAACACTCTGTTTGTAAAGTCTGCAAGTGGATATTTGGGCCTCTTGAGGATTTCGTTGGAAACGGGATTTCTTCATCTAATGCTAGACAGAAGAATCCACAGTAACTTCTTTGGGTTGCGTGTATTCAACTCACAGAGTTGAACCATCCTTGAGACAGAGCAGATTTGAAACACTCTTTTTGTGGAATTTGCAGGTGGAGATCTCATGCGCTTTGGGGCCAATGGCAGTAAAGGAAATATCTTCCTATAAAAACTAGAGAGAATCATTCTCAGAAACCACCGCATTGTGATGTGTGTGTTCCACTCACAGCGTTTAACCTTTCTTTTCATAGAGCAGTTTGGAAACACTCTGTAACGTCTGCAAGTGGATAATTGGATTTCTTTGAGGATTTCGTTGGAAACGGGATTTCTTCTTCTAATGCTACACAGAAGAATTCTCAGTAACTTCTTTGAGTTGCATGTATTCAACTCACAGAGTTGAACCATCCTTTACAGAGAGCAGATTTGAAACACTCTTTTTATCGAATTTGCAAGTGGAGATTTCAAGCGCTTTTCGGCCACAGGTAGAAAAGGAAATATCTTCTTATATAAACTAGAGAGAATCATTCTCAGAAACCACTTTGGGATGTGTGCGTTCCACTCACAGAGTTTAACCTTTCTTTTCATAGGGCAGTTTGGAAACACTCTGTTAGTAACGTCTGCAAGTGGATAATTGGACCTCCTTGAGGATTTCGTTGTAAACGGGATTTCTTCATCTAATGCTAGACAGAATAATTCTCAGTAACTGCTTTGGGTTGCGTGTATGCAACTCACAGAGTTGAACCTTCTTTGAGACAGAACAGATTTGAAACACTCTTTTTGTGGAATTTACAAGTGGAGATTTCAAGCGCTTTGATGTGAAAGTTAGAAAAGGAAATGTCTTCCTATAAAATCTCCAGAGAATCATTCTGAGAAACCACGTTTTGATGTGTGCATTCCACCCATAGAGTTTAACCTTTCTTTCATGGAGCAGTTTGGAAACACTCTGTTTGTAAATTCTGCAAGTGGATACTTGGACGTCTTTGAGGATTTCGTTGGAAACGTGTTTTCTTCATCTAGTGCTAGACAGAAGAATCCGCACCAACTTCTTTCGGTTGCGTGTGTTCAGCTCACAGAGTTGAACCTTCCTTTAGAGAGAGCAGATTTGAAACACTCTTTTTGTGGAATTTGCAAGTGGAGATTTCAAGCACATTGGGGCGAATTGTATAAAAGGAAATATCTTCGTATATAAATTAGAGAGAATCATTCTCAGAAACCACTTTGTGATGCGTGTGTTCCCCTCACAGCGTTTAAACTTTCTGTTCATAGAGCAGTTTGGAAACACTCTGTTTGTAACGTCTGCAAGTGGATAATTGGAGCTCTTTGAGGATTTCGTTGGAAACGGGATTTCTTCATCTAATGCTAGACAGAAGAATTCTCAGTAACTTCTTTGAGTTGCGTGTATTCAACTCATTAGAGTTGAATCTTCTTTTAGACAGAACAGATTTGAAACACTCTTTTTATCGAATTTACAAGTGGAGATTTCAAGCGCTTTTTGGCCACAGGGAGGAAAGGAAATATCTTCGTATAAAAACTACAGAGAATCATTTTCAGAAACCACGTTGTGATGTGTGCATTCCACTCACAGAGTTTAACCTTTCTTTTTCATAGAGCAGTTTGGGAACACTCTGTTTGCAACATCTGCAAGTGGATATTTGGACCTCTTTGAGGATTTCGTTGGAAACGGGATTTCTTCATCTAATGCCCGGCAGAAGAATCCTCAGTAACTACGTTGGGTTGAGTGTGTTCAACTCACACAGTTGAATCTTCTTTTAGACAGAACAGATTAGAAACCCTCTTTTTGTGGAATTTACAAGTGGAGATTTCAAGCTGTTTGTTGTCAAAGGTAGAAAACGAAATATCTTACAATAAAAATTCCAGAGAATCATTCTCAGAAACCACGTTGTGATGTGTGCGTTCCACTCACAGAGTTTAACCTTTCTTTCGTGGAGCAGTTTGGAAACATTCTGTTTGTAACTTCTGCAAGTGGATACTTGGACCTCTTGAGGATTTCGTTGGAAACGGGATTTCTTCATCTAATGCTAGACAGAAGAATTCTCAGTAACTTCCCTGGGTTGCGTGTACTTAACTCACAGAGTTGAACCTTCCTTTAGACGGAGAATATAGGAAACACCCTTTTTGCGGAAATTGCAAGTGGAGATTTCAAGGAATTTGGAGCCAATGGAAGAAAAGGAAATATCTTCATATGAAAACTACAGAGAATCATTTTCAGAAACCACCTTGTGATGCGTGCGTACCACTCACAGATTTTAACCTTTCTTTCCATAGAGCAGTGTGGAAACACTCTGTTTGTAACGTCTGGATGTGGATATTTGGACCTCTTTGAGGGTTTCGTTGGAAACGGGATTTCTTCATCTAATGCTACAGAGAAGAATTCTCAGTGACTTCTTTGAGTTGCGTGTATTCAACTCACAGAGTTGAATCTTCTTTTAGACAGAACAGATCTGAAACACTCTTTTGATCGTATTTACAAGTGGAGATTTCAAGCGCTTTTCAACCACAGGTAGAAAAGGAAACATCTTCGTATAAAAAATACAGAGAATCATTTTCAGAAACCATCTTGTGATGTGTGCGTTCCACTCACAGAGTTTAACTTTTCTTTTCATAGAGCAGTTTGGAAACACTCTGTTTGTAACATCTGCAAGTGGATATTTGGACCTGTTTGAGGATTTCATTGGAAACGGGATTTCTACATCTAATGCTAGACAGAGGAATCCTCTGTAAATACTTTGGGTTGCGTTTATTCAACTCACAGAGTTGAACCTACTTTTAGACAGAACAGATTTGAAACACTCTTTTTGTGGAATTTGCAAGTGGAGATCTCATGCGCTTTGGGGCCAATGGCAGAAAAGGAAATATCTTCCTATAAAAACTAGAGAGAATCATTCTCAGAAACCATCCCATTGTGATGTGTTCGTTCCCCTCACAGCGTTTAACCTTTCTTTTCATAGAGCAGTTTGGAAACACTCTGTAACGTCTGCAAGTGGATAATTGGATTTCTTTGAGGATTTCGTTGGAAACGGGATTTCTTCTTCTAATGCTACACAGAAGAATTCTCAGTAACTTCTTCGAGTTGCATGTATTCAACTCGCAGTGATGAACCATCCTTTACAGAGAGCAGATTTGAAACACTCTTTTTATCGAATTTGCAAGTGGAGATTTCAAGCGCTTTTCGGCCACAGGTAGAAAAGGAAATATCTTCTTATATAAACTAGAGAGAATCATTCTCAGAAACCACTTTGGGATGTGTGCGTTCCACTCACAGAGTTTAACCTTTCTTTTCATAGGGCAGTTTGGAAACACTCTGTTAGTAACGTCTGCAAGTGGATAATTGGACCTCCTTGAGGATTTCGTTGTAAACGGGATTTCTTCATCTAATGCTAGACAGAATAATTCTCTGTAACTGCTTTGGGTTGCGTGTATGCAACTCACAGAGTTGAACCTTCTTTGAGACAGAACAGATTTGAAACACTCTTTTTGTGGAATTTACAAGTGGAGATTTCAAGCGCTTTGATGTGAAAGTTAGAAAAGGAAATGTCTTCCTATAAAATCTCCAGAGAATCATTCTGAGAAACCACGTTTTGATGTGTGCATTCCACCCATAGAGTTTAACCTTTCTTTCATGGAGCAGTTTGGAAACACTCTGTTTGTAAATTCTGCAAGTGGATACTTGGACGTCTTTGAGGATTTCGTTGGAAACGTGTTTTCTTCATCTAGTGCTACACAGAAGAATCCGCACCAACTTCTTTGGGTTGCGTGTGTTCAGCTCACAGAGTTGAACCTTCCTTTAGAGAGAGCAGATTTGAAACACTCTTTTTGTGGAATTTGCAAGTGGAGATTTCAAGCACATTGGGGCGAATTGTATAAAAGGAAATATCTTCGTATATAAATTAGAGAGAATCATTCTCAGAAACCACTTTGTGATGTGTGTGTTCCACTCACAGCGTTTAACCTTTCTGTTCATAGAGCAGTTTGGAAACACTCTGTTTGTAACGTCTGCAAGTGGATAATTGGAGCTCTTTCAGGATTTCGTTGGAAACGGGATTTCTTCATCTAATGCTAGACAGAAGAATTCTCAGTAACTTCTTTGAGTTGCGTGTATTCAACTCATTAGAGTTGAATCTTCTTTTAGACAGAACAGATTTGAAACACTCTTTTTATCGAATTTACAAGTGGAGATTTCAAGCGCTTTTCGGCCACAGGGAGGAAAGGAAATATCTTCGTATAAAAACTACAGAGAATCATTTTCAGAAACCACGTTGTGATGCGTGCATTCCACTCACAGAGTTTAACCTTTCTTTTTCATAGAGCAGTTTGGGAACACTCTGTTTGCAACATCTGCAAGTGGATATTTGGACCTCTTTGAGGATTTCGTTGGAAACGGGATTTCTTCACCTAATGCCCGGCAGAAGAATCCTCAGTAACTACGTTGGGTTGAGTGTGTTCAACTCACACAGTTGAATCTTCTTTTACACAGAACAGATTAGAAACCCTCTTTTTGTGGAATTTACAAGTGGAGATTTCAATCGGTTTGTTGTCAAAGGTAGAAAACGAAATATCTTACAATAAAAATTCCAGAGAATCATTTTCAGAAACCACGTTGTGATGTGTGCATTCCACTCACAGAGTTTAACCTTTCTTTTTCATAGAGCAGTTTGGGAACACTCTGTTTGCAACATCTGCAAGTGGATATTTGGACCTCTTGAGGATTTCGTTGGAAACGGGATTTCTTCATCTAATGCCCGGCAGAAGAATCCTCAGTAACTACGTTGGGTTGAGTGTGTTCAACTCACACAGTTGAATCTTCTTTTACACAGAACAGATTTGAAACCCTCTTTTTGTGGAATTTACAAGTGGAGATTTCAAGCGGTTTGTTGTCAAAGGTAGAAAACGAAATATCTTACAATAAGAATTCCAGAGAATCATTCTCAGAAACCACGTTGTGATGTGTGCGTTCCACTCACAGAGTTTAACCTTTCTTTTTCATAGAGCAGTTTGGGAACACTCTGTTTGCAACATCTCCAAGTGGATATTTGGACCTCTTGAGGATTTCGTTGGAAACGGGATTTCTTCATCTAATGCCCGGCAGAAGAATCCTCAGCAACTACGTTGGGTTGAGTGTGTTCAACTCACACTGTTGAATCTTCTTTTACACAGAACAGATTTGAAACCCTCTTTTTGTGGAATATACAAGTGGAGATTTCAAGCGGTTTGTTGTCAAAGGTAGAAAACGAAATATCTTACAATAAAAATTCCAGAGAATCATTCCCAGAAACCACGTTGTGATGTGTGCGTTCCACTCACAGATTTTAACCTTTCTTTCATGGAGCAGTTTGGAAACATTCTGTTTGTAACTTCTGCAAGTGGATACTTGGACCTCTTGAGGATTTCGTTGGAAACGGGATTTCTCCATCTAATGCTAGACAGAAGAATTCTCAGTAACTTCCCTGGGTTGCGTGTACTCAACTCACAGAGTTGAACCCTCCTTTAGACGGAGAAGATTGGAAACACCCTTTTTGCGGGAATTGCAAGTGGAGATTTCAAGGAATTTGGAGCCAATGGAAGAAAAGGAAATATCTTCGTATGAAAACTACAGAGAATCATTTTCAGAAACCACCTTGTGATGCGTGCGTACCACTCACAGAGTTTAACCTTTCTTTCCATAGAGCAGTGTGGAAACACTCTGTTTGTAACGTCTGGATGTGGATATTTGGACCTCTTTGAGGGTTTCGTTGGAAACGGGATTTCTTCATCTAATGCTACAGAGAAGAATTCTCAGTGACTTCTTTGAGTTGCGTGTATTCAACTCACAGAGTTGAATCTTCTTTTAGACAGAACAGATCTGAAACACTCTTTTGATCGTATTTACAAGTGGAGATTTCAAGCGCTTTTCGACCACAGGTAGAAAAGGAAACATCTTCGTATAAAAAATACAGAGAATCATTTTCAGAAACCATCTTGTGATGTGTGCGTTCCACTCACAGAGTTTAACTTTTCTTTTCATAGAGCAGTTTGGAAACACTCTGTTTGTAACATCTGCAAGTGGATATTTGGACCTCTTTGAGGATTTCATTGGAAACGGGATTTCCACATCTAATGCTAGACAGAGGAATCCTCAGTAAATACTTTGGGTTGCGTTTATTCAACGCACAGAGTTGAACCTTCTTTTAGACAGAACAGAATTGAAACACTCTTTATGTGGATTTACAAGTGGAGATGTCAAGCTCTTTGTTGTCAAAGGTGGAAAAGGAAATATCATCCTTTAAAAACCCCAGAGAATCATTCTCAGAACCCACGTTGTGATGTGTGCGTTCCACTCACAGAGTTTAACCTTTCTTTCATGGAGCAGTTTGGAAACACTCTGTTTGTAAAGTCTGCAAGTGGATATTTGGACCTCTTGAGGATTTCGTTGGAAACGGGATTTCTTCATCTAATGCTAGACAGAAGAATCCTCAGTAACTTCTTTGGGTTGCGTGTATTCAACTCTCAGAGTTGAACCATCCTTGAGACAGAGCAGATTTGAAACTCTCTTTTTGTGGAATTTGCAAGTGGAGATCTCATGCGCTTTGGGGCCAATGGCAGAAAAGGAAATATCTTCCTTTAAAAACTAGAGAGAATCATTCTCAGAAACCACCGCATTGTGATGTGTGCGTTCCACTCACAGCATTTAACCTTTCTTTTCATAGAGCAGTTTGGAAACACTCTGTAACGTCTGCATGTGGATAATTGGATTTCTTTGAGGATTTCGTTGGAAACGGGATTTCTTCTTCTAATGCTACACAGAAGAATTCTCAGTAACTTCTTTGAGCTGTGTGTATTCAACTCACAGATTTGAACCATCCTTTACAGAGAGCAGATTTGAAACACTCTTTTTATCGAATTTGCAAGTGGAGATTTCAAGCGCTTTTCGGCCACAGGTAGAAAAGGAAATATCTTCTTATATAAACTAGAGAGAATCATTCTCAGAAACCACTTTGGGATGTGTGCGTTCCACTCACAGAGTTTAACCTTTCTTTTCATAGGGCAGTTTGGAAACACTCTGTTAGTAACGTCTGCAAGTGGATAATTGGACCTCCTTGAGGATTTCGTTGTAAACGGGATTTCTTCATCTAATGCTAGACAGAATAATTCTCAGTAACTGCTTTGGGTTGCGTGTATGCAACTCACAGAGTTGAACCTTCTTTGAGACAGAACAGATTTGAAACACTCTTTTTGTGGAATTTACAAGTGGAGATTTCAAGCGCTTTGATGTGAAAGTTAGAAAAGGAAATGTCTTCCTATAAAATCTCCAGAGAATCATTCTGAGAAACCACGTTTTGATGTGTGCATTCCACCCATAGAGTTTAACCTTTCTTTCATGGAGCAGTTTGGAAACACTCTGTTTGTAAATTCTGCAAGTGGATACTTGGACGTCTTTGAGGATTTCGTTGGAAACGTGTTTTCTTCATCTAGTGCTAGACAGAAGAATCCGCACCAACTTCTTTGGGTTGCGTGTGTTCAGCTCACAGAGTTGAACCTTCCTTTAGAGAGAGCAGATTTGAAACACTCTTTTTGTGGAATTTGCAAGTGGAGATTTCAAGCACATTGGGGCGAATTGTATAAAAGGAAATATCTTCGTATATAAATTAGAGAGAATCATTCTCAGAAACCACTTTGTGATGTGTGTGTTCCACTCACAGCGTTTAACCTTTCTGTTCATAGAGCAGTTTGGAAACACTCTGTTTGTAACGTCTGCAAGTGGATAATTGGAGCTCTTTGAGGATTTCGTTGGAAACGGGATTTCTTCATCTAATGCTAGACAGAAGAATTCTCAGTAACTTCCTTGAGTTGCGTGTATTCAACTCAGTAGAGTTGAATCTTCTTTTAGACAGAACAGATTTGAAACACTCTTTTTATCGAATTTACAAGTGGAGATTTCAAGCGCTTTTCGGCCACAGGGAGGAAAGGAAATATCTTCGTGTAAAAACTACAGAGAATCATTTTCAGAAACCACGTTGTGATGTGTGCATTCCACTCACAGAGTTTAACCTTTCTTTTTCATAGAGCAGTTTGGGAACACTCTGTTTGCAACATCTGCAAGTGGATATTTGGACCTCTTTGAGGATTTCGTTGGAAACGGGATTTCTTCATCTAATGCCCGTCAGAAGAATCCTCAGTAACTACGTTGGGTTGAGTGTGTTCAACTCACACAGTTGAATCTTCTTTTACACAGAACAGATTTGAAACCCTCTTTTTGTGGAATTTACAAGTGGAGATTTCAAGCGGTTTGTTGTCAAAGGTAGAAAACGAAATATCTTACAATAAAAATTCCAGAGAATCATTCTCAGAAACCACGTTGTGATGTGTGCGTTCCACTCACAGAGTTTAACTTTTCTTTTCATAGAGCAGTTTGGAAACACTCTCTTTGTAACATCTGCAAGTGGATATTTGGACCTCTTTGAGGATTTCATTGGAAACGGGATTTCTACATCTAATGCTAGACAGAGGAATCCTCAGTAAATACTTTGGGTTGCGTTTATTCAACTCACAGAGTTGAAATTTCTTTTAGACAGAACAGATTTGAAACACTCTTTTTGTGGATTTACAAGTGGAGATGTCAAGCTCTTTGTTGTCAAAGGTGGAAAAGGAAATATCATCCTTTAAAAACCCCAGAGAATCATTCTCAGAACCCACGTTGTGATGTGTGCGTTCCACTCACAGAGTTTAACCTTTCTTTCATGGAGCAGTTTGGAAACACTCTGTTTGTAAAGTCTGCAAGTGGATATTTGGACCTCTTGAGGATTTCGTTGGAAACGGGATTTCTTCATCTAATGCTAGACAGAAGAATCCTCAGTAACTACTTTGGGTTGCGTTTATTCAACTCACAGGGTTGAACCATCCTTGAGACAGAGCAGATTTGAAACTCTCTTTTTGTGGAATTTGCAAGTGGAAATCTCATGCGCTTTGGGGCCAATGGCAGAAAAGGAAATATCTTCCTTTAAAAACTAGAGATAATCATTCTCAGAAACCACCGCATTGTGATGTGTGCGTTCCACTCACAGCGTTTAACCTTTCTTTTCATAGAGCAGTTTGGAAACACTCTGTAACGTCTGCATGTGGATAATTGGATTTCTTTGAGGATTTCGTTGGAAACGGGATTTCTTCTTCTAATGCTACACAGAAGAATTCTCAGTAACTTCTTTGAGCTGCGTGTATTCAACTCACAGATTTGAACCATCCTTTACAGAGAGCAGATTTGAAACACTCTTTTTATCGAATTTGCAAGTGGAGATTTCAAGCGCTTTTCGGCCACAGGTAGAAAAGGAAATATCTTCTTATATAAACTAGAGAGAATCATTCTCAGAAACCACTTTGGGATGTGTGCGTTCCACTCACAGAGTTTAACCTTTCTTTTCATAGGGCAGTTTGGAAACACTCTGTTAGTAACGTCTGCAAGTGGATAATTGGACCTCCTTGAGGATTTCGTTGTAAACGGGATTTCTTCATCTAATGCTAGACAGAATAATTCTCAGTAACTGCTTTGGGTTGCGTGTATGCAACTCACAGAGTTGAACCTTCTTTGAGACAGAACAGATTTGAAACACTCTTTTTGTGGAATTTACAAGTGGAGATTTCAAGCGCTTTGATGTGAAAGTTAGAAAAGGAAATGTCTTCCTATAAAATCTCCAGAGAATCATTCTGAGAAACCACGTTTTGATGTGTGCATTCCACCCATCGAGTTTAACCTTTCTTTCATGGAGCAGTTTGGAAACACTCTGTTTGTAAATTCTGCAAGTGGATACTTGGACGTCTTTGAGGATTTCGTTGGAAACGTGTTTTCTTCATCTAGTGCTAGACAGAAGAATCCGCACCAACTTCTTTGGGTTGCGTGTGTTCAGCTCACAGAGTTGAACCTTCCTTTAGAGAGAGCAGATTTGAAACACTCTTTTTGTGGAATTTGCAAGTGGAGATTTCAAGCACATCGGGGCGAATTGTATAAAAGGAAATATCTTCGTATATAAATTAGAGAGAATCATTCTCAGAAACCACTTTGTGATGTGTGTGTTCCACTCACAGCGTTTAACCTTTCTGTTCGTAGAGCAGTTTGGAAACACTCTGTTTGTAACGTCTGCAAGTGGATAATTGGAGCTCTTTGAGGATTTCGTTGGAAACGGGATTTCTTCATCTAATGCTAGACAGAAGAATTCTCAGTACCTTCTTTGAGTTGCGTGTATTCAACTCATTAGAGTTGAATCTTCTTTTAGACAGAACAGATTTGAAACACTCTTTTTATCGAATTTACAAGTGGAGATTTCAAGCGCTTTTCGGCCACAGGGAGGAAAGGAAATATCTTCGTATAAAAACTACAGAGAATCATTTTCAGAAACCACGTTGTGATGTGTGCATTCCACTCACAGAGTTTAACCTTTCTTTTTCATAGAGCAGTTTGGGAACACTCTGTTTGCAACATCTGCAAGTGGATATTTGGACCTCTTTGAGGATTTCGTTGGAAACGGGATTTCTTCATCTAATGCCCGGCAGAAGAATCCTCAGTAACTACGTTGGGTTGAGTGTGTTCAACTCACACAGTTGAATCTTCTTTTACACAGAACAGATTTGAAACCCTCTTTTTGTGGAATTTACAAGTGGAGATTTCAAGCGGTTTGTTGTCAAAGGTAGAAAACGAAATATCTTACAATAAAAATTCCAGAGAATCATTCTCAGAAACCACGTTGTGATGTGTGCGTTCCACTCACAGAGTTTAACCTTTCTTTCATGGAGCAGTTTGGAAACATTCTGTTTGTAACTTCTGCAAGTGGATACTTGGACCTCTTGAGGATTTCGTTGGAAACGGGATTTCTTCATCTAATGCTAGACAGAAGAATTCTCAGTAACTTCCCTGGGTTGCGTGTACTCAACTCACAGAGTAGAACCTTCCTTTAGACGGAGAAGATTGGAAACACCCTTTTTGCGGGAATTGCAAGTGGAGATTTCAAGGAATTTGGAGCCAATGAAGAAAAGGAAATATCTTCGTATGAAAACTACAGAGAATCATTTTCAGAAACCACCTTGTGATGCGTGCGTACCACTCACAGAGTTTAACCTTTCTTTCCATAGAGCAGTGTGGAAACACTCTGTTTGTAACGTCTGGATGTGGATGTTTGGACCTCTTTGAGGGTTTCGTTGGAAACGGGATTTCTTCATCTAATGCTACAGAGAAGAATTCTCAGTGACTTCTTTGAGTTGCGTGTATTCAACTCACAGAGTTGAATCTTCTTTTAGACAGAACAGATCTGAAACACTCTTTTGATCGTATTTACAAGTGGAGATTTCAAGCGCTTTTCGACCACAGGTAGAAAAGGAAACATCTTCGTATAAAAAATACAGAGAATCATTTTCAGAAACCATCTTGTGATGTGTGCGTTCCACTCACAGAGTTTAACTTTTCTTTTCATAGAGCAGTTTGGAAACACTCTGTTTGTAACATCTGCAAGTGGATATTTGGACCTCTTTGAGGATTTCATTGGAAACGGGATTTCTACATCTAATGCTAGACAGAGGAATCCTCAGTAAATACTTTGGGTTGCGTTTATTCAACTCACAGAGTTGAACCTTCTTTTAGACAGAACAGAATTGAAACACTCTTTTTGTGGATTTACAAGTGGAGATGTCAAGCTCTTTGTTGTCAAAGGTGGAAAAGGAAATATCGTCCTTTAAAAACCCCAGAGAATCATTCTCAGAACCCACGTTGTGATGTGTGCGTTCCACTCACAGAGTTTAACCTTTCTTTCATGGAGCAGTTTGGAAACACTCTGTTTGTAAAGTCTGCAAGTGGATATTTGGACCTCTTGAGGATTTCGTTGGAAACGGGATTTCTTCATCTAATGCTAGACAGAAGAATCCTCAGTAACTTCTTTGGGTTGCGTGTATTCAACTCACAGAGTTGAACCCTCCTTTAGACAGAGCAGATTTGAAACACTCTTTTTGTGGAATTTGCAAGTGGAGATCTCATGCGCTTTGGGGCCAATGGCAGAAAAGGAAATATCTTCCTTTAAAAACTAGAGAGAATCATTCTCAGAAACCACCGCATTGTGATGTGTGCGTTCCACTCACAGCGTTTAACCTTTCTTTTCATAGAGCAGTTTGGAAACACTCTGTAACGTCTGCATGTGGATAATTGGATTTCTTTGAGGATTTCGTTGGAAACGGGATTTCTTCTTCTAATGCTACACAGAAGAATTCTCAGTAACTTCTTTGAGCTGCGTGTATTCAACTCACAGATTTGAACCATCCTTTACAGAGAGCAGATTTGAAACACTCTTTTTATCGAATTTGCAAGTGGAGATTTCAAGCGCTTTTCGGCCACAGGTAGAAAAGGAAATATCTTCTTATATAAACTAGAGAGAATCATTCTCAGAAACCACTTTGGGATGTGTGCGTTCCACTCACAGAGTTTAACCTTTGTTTTCATAGGGCAGTTTGGAAACCCTCTGTTAGTAACGTCTGCAAGTGGATAATTGGACCTCCTTGAGGATTTCGTTGTAAACGGGATTTCTTCATCTAATGCTAGACAGAATAATTCTCAGTAACTGCTTTGGGTTGCGTGTATGCAACTCACAGAGTTGAACCTTCTTTGAGACAGAACAGATTTGAAACACTCTTTTTGTGGAATTTACAAGTGGAGATTTCAAGCGCTTTGATGTGAAAGTTAGAAAAGGAAATGTCTTCCTATAAAATCTCCAGAGAATCATTCTGAGAAACAACGTTTTGATGTGTGCATTCCACCCATAGCGTTTAACCTTTCTTTCATGGAGCAGTTTGGAAACACTCTGTTTGTAAATTCTGCCAGTGGATACTTGGACGTCTTTGAGGATTTCGTTGGAAACGTGTTTTCTTCATCTAGTGCTAGACAGAAGAATCCGCACCAACTTCTTTGGGTTGCGTGTGTTCAGCTCACAGAGTTGAACCTTCCTTTAGAGAGAGCAGATTTGAAACACTCTTTTTGTGGAATTTGCAAGTGGAGATTTCAAGCACATTGGGGCGAATTGTATAAAAGGAAATATCTTCGTATATAAATTAGAGAGAATCATTCTCAGAAACCACTTTGTGATGTGTGTGTTCCACTCACAGCGTTTAACCTTTCTGTTCGTAGAGCAGTTTGGAAACACTCTGTTTGTAACGTCTGCAAGTGGATAATTGGAGCTCTTTGAGGATTTCGTTGGAAACGGGATTTCTTCATCTAATGCTAGACAGAAGAATTCTCAGTACCTTCTTTGAGTTGCGTGTATTCAACTCATTAGAGTTGAATCTTCTTTTAGACAGAACAGATTTGAAACACTCTTTTTATCGAATTTACAAGTGGAGATTTCAAGTGCTTTTCGGCCACAGTGAGGAAAGGAAATATCTTCGTATAAAAACTACAGAGAATCATTTTCAGATACCACGTTGTGATGTGTGCATTCCACTCACAGAGTTTAACCTTTCTTTTTCATAGAGCAGTTTGGGAACACTCTGTTTGCAACATCTGCAAGTGGATATTTGGACCTCTTTGAAGATTTCGTTGGAAACGGGATTTCTTCATCTAATGCCCGGCAGAAGAATCCTCAGTAACTACGTTGGGTTGAGTGTGTTCAACTCACACAGTTGAATCTTCTTTTACACAGAACAGATTTGAAACCCTCTTTTTGTGGAATTTACAAGTGGAGATTTCAAGCGGTTTGTTGTCAAAGGTAGAAAACGAAATATCTTACAATAAAAATTCCAGAGAATCATTCTCAGAAACCACGTTGTGATGTGTGCGTTCCACTCACAGAGTTTAACCTTTCTTTCATGGAGCAGTTTGGAAACATTCTGTTTGTAACTTCTGCAAGTGGATACTTGGACCTCTTGAGGATTTCGTTGGAAACGGGATTTCTTCATCTAATGCTAGACAGAAGAATTCTCAGTAACTTCCCTGGGTTGCGTGTACTCAACTCACAGAGTAGAACCTTCCTTTAGACGGAGAAGATTGGAAACACCCTTTTTGCGGGAATTGCAAGTGGAGATTTCAAGGAATTTGGAGCCAATGGAAGAAAAGGAAATATCTTCGTATGAAAACTACAGAGAATCATTTTCAGAAACCACCTTGTGATGCGTGCGTACCACTCACAGAGTTTAACCTTTCTTTCCATAGAGCAGTGTGGAAACACTCTGTTTGTAACGTCTGGATGTGGATGTTTGGACCTCTTTGAGGGTTTCGTTGGAAACGGGATTTCTTCATCTAATGCTACAGAGAAGAATTCTCAGTGACTTCTTTGAGTTGCGTGTATTCAACTCACAGAGTTGAATCTTCTTTTAGACAGAACAGATCTGAAACACTCTTTTGATCGTATTTACAAGTGGAGATTTCCAGCGCTTTTCGACCACAGGTAGAAAAGGAAACATCTTCGTATAAAAAATACAGAGAATCATTTTCAGAAACCATCTTGTGATGTGTGCGTTCCACTCACAGAGTTTAACTTTTCTTTTCATAGAGCAGTTTGGAAACACTCTGTTTGTAACATCTGCAAGTGGATATTTGGACCTCTTTGAGGATTTCATTGGAAACGGGATTTCTACATCTAATGCTAGACAGAGGAATCCTCAGTAAATACTTTGGGTTGAGTTTATTCAACTCACAGAGTTGAACCTTGTTTTAGACAGAACAGAATTGAAACACTCTTTTTGTGGATTTGCAAGTGGAGATCTCATGCGCTTTGGGGCCAATGGCAGAAAAGGAAATATCTTCCTTTAAAAACTAGAGAGAATCATTCTCAGAAACCACCGCATTGTGATGTGTGCGTTCCACTCACAGCGTTTTACCTTTCTTTTCATAGAGCAGTTTGGAAACACTCTGTAACGTCTGCATGTGGATAATTGGATTTCTTTGAGGATTTCGTTGGAAACGGGATTTCTTCTTCTAATGCTACACAGAAGAATTCTCAGTAACTTCTTTGAGCTGCGTGTATTCAACTCACAGAGTTGAACCATCCTTTACAGAGAGCAGATTTGAAACACTCTTTTTATCGAATTTGCAAGTGGAGATTTCAAGCGCTTTTTGGCCACAGGTAGAAAAGGAAATATCTTCTTATATAAACTAGAGAGAATCATTCTCAGAAACCACTTTGGGATGTGTGCGTTCCACTCACAGAGTTTAACCTTTGTTTCCATAGGGCAGTTTGGAAACACTCTGTTAGTAACGTCTGCAAGTGGATAATTGGACCTCCTTGAGGATTTCGTTGTAAACGGGATTTCTTCATCTAATGCTAGAGAGAATAATTCTCAGTAACTGCTTTGGGTTGCGTGTATGCAACTCACAGAGTTGAACCTTCTTTGAGACAGAACAGATTTGAAACACTCTTTTTGTGGAATTTACAAGTGGAGATTTCAAGCGCTTTGATGTGAAAGTTAGAAAAGGAAATGTCTTCCTATAAAATCTCCAGAGAATCATTCTGAGAAACCACGTTTTGATGTGTGCATTCCACCCATAGAGTTTAACCTTTCTTTCATGGAGCAGTTTGGAAACACTCTGTTTGTAAATTCTGCAAGTGGATACTTGGACGTCTTTGAGGATTTCGTTGGAAACGTGTTTTCTTCATCTAGTGCTAGACAGAAGAATCCGCACCAACTTCTTTGGGTTGCGTGTGTTCAGCTCACAGAGTTGAACCTTCCTTTAGAGAGAGCAGATTTGAAACACTCTTTTTGTGGAATTTGCAAGTGGAGATTTCAAGCACATTGGGGCGAATTGTATAAAAGGAAATATCTTCGTATATAAATTAGAGAGAATCATTCTCAGAAACCACTTTGTGATGTGTGTGTTCCACTCACAGCGTTTAACCTTTCTGTTCGTAGAGCAGTTTGGAAACACTCTGTTTGTAACGTCTGCAAGTGGATAATTGGAGCTCTTTGAGGATTTCGTTGGAAACGGGATTTCTTCATCTAATGCTAGACAGAAGAATTCTCAGTACCTTCTTTGAGTTGCGTGTATTCAACTCATTAGAGTTGAATCTTCTTTTAGACAGAACAGATTTGAAACACTCTTTTTATCGAATTTACAAGTGGAGATTTCAAGTGCTTTTCGGCCACAGTGAGGAAAGGAAATATCTTCGTATAAAAACTACAGAGAATCATTTTCAGAAACCACGTTGTGATGTGTGCATTCCACTCACAGAGTTTAACCTTTCTTTTTCATAGAGCAGTTTGGGAACACTCTGTTTGCAACATCTGCAAGTGGATATTTGGACCTCTTTGAAGATTTCGTTGGAAACGGGATTTCTTCATCTAATGCCCGGCAGAAGAATCCTCAGTAACTACGTTGGGTTGAGTGTGTTCAACTCACACAGTTGAATCTTCTTTTACACAGAACAGATTTGAAACCCTCTTTTTGTGGAATTTACAAGTGGAGATTTCAAGCGGTTTGTTGTCAAAGGTAGAAAACGAAATATCTTACAATAAAAATTCCAGAGAATCATTCTCAGAAACCACGTTGTGATGTGTGCGTTCCACTCACAGAGTTTAACCTTTCTTTCATGGAGCAGTTTGGAAACATTCTGTTTGTAACTTCTGCAAGTGGATACTTGGACCTCTTGAGGATTTCGTTGGAAACGGGATTTCTTCATCTAATGCTAGACAGAAGAATTCTCAGTAACTTCCCTGGGTTGCGTGTACTCAACTCACAGAGTAGAACCTTCCTTTAGACGGAGAAGATTGGAAACACCCTTTTTGCGGGAATTGCAAGTGGAGATTTCAAGGAATTTGGAGCCAATGGAAGAAAAGGAAATATCTTCGTATGAAAACTACAGAGAATCATTTTCAGAAACCACCTTGTGATGCGTGCGTACCACTCACAGAGTTTAACCTTTCTTTCCATAGAGCAGTGTGGAAACACTCTGTTTGTAACGTCTGGATGTGGATGTTTGGACCTCTTTGAGGGTTTCGTTGGAAACGGGATTTCTTCATCTAATGCTACAGAGAAGAATTCTCAGTGACTTCTTTGAGTTGCGTGTATTCAACTCACAGAGTTGAATCTTCTTTTAGACAGAACAGATCTGAAACACTCTTTTGATCGTATTTACAAGTGGAGATTTCCAGCGCTTTTCGACCACAGGTAGAAAAGGAAACATCTTCGTATAAAAAATACAGAGAATCATTTTCAGAAACCATCTTGTGATGTGTGCGTTCCACTCACAGAGTTTAACTTTTCTTTTCATAGAGCAGTTTGGAAACACTCTGTTTGTAACATCTGCAAGTGGATATTTGGACCTCTTTGAGGATTTCATTGGAAACGGGATTTCTACATCTAATGCTAGACAGAGGAATCCTCAGTAAATACTTTGGGTTGAGTTTATTCAACTCACAGAGTTGAACCTTGTTTTAGACAGAACAGAATTGAAACACTCTTTTTGTGGATTTGCAAGTGGAGATCTCATGCGCTTTGGGGCCAATGGCAGAAAAGGAAATATCTTCCTTTAAAAACTAGAGAGAATCATTCTCAGAAACCACCGCATTGTGATGTGTGCGTTCCACTCACAGCGTTTTACCTTTCTTTTCATAGAGCAGTTTGGAAACACTCTGTAACGTCTGCATGTGGATAATTGGATTTCTTTGAGGATTTCGTTGGAAACGGGATTTCTTCTTCTAATGCTACACAGAAGAATTCTCAGTAACTTCTTTGAGCTGCGTGTATTCAACTCACAGAGTTGAACCATCCTTTACAGAGAGCAGATTTGAAACACTCTTTTTATCGAATTTGCAAGTGGAGATTTCAAGCGCTTTTTGGCCACAGGTAGAAAAGGAAATATCTTCTTATATAAACTAGAGAGAATCATTCTCAGAAACCACTTTGGGATGTGTGCGTTCCACTCACAGAGTTTAACCTTTGTTTCCATAGGGCAGTTTGGAAACACTCTGTTAGTAACGTCTGCAAGTGGATAATTGGACCTCCTTGAGGATTTCGTTGTAAACGGGATTTCTTCATCTAATGCTAGAGAGAATAATTCTCAGTAACTGCTTTGGGTTGCGTGTATGCAACTCACAGAGTTGAACCTTCTTTGAGACAGAACAGATTTGAAACACTCTTTTTGTGGAATTTACAAGTGGAGATTTCAAGCGCTTTGATGTGAAAGTTAGAAAAGGAAATGTCTTCCTATAAAATCTCCAGAGAATCATTCTGAGAAACCACGTTTTGATGTGTGCATTCCACCCATAGAGTTTAACCTTTCTTTCATGGAGCAGTTTGGAAACACTCTGTTTGTAAATTCTGCAAGTGGATACTTGGACGTCTTTGAGGATTTCGTTGGAAACGTGTTTTCTTCATCTAGTGCTAGACAGAAGAATCCGCACCAACTTCTTTGGGTTGCGTGTGTTCAGCTCACAGAGTTGAACCTTCCTTTAGAGAGAGCAGATTTGAAACACTCTTTTTGTGGAATTTGCAAGTGGAGATTTCAAGCACATTGGGGCGAATTGTATAAAAGGAAATATCTTCGTATATAAATTAGAGAGAATCATTCTCAGAAACCACTTTGTGATGTGTGTGTTCCACTCACAGCGTTTAACCTTTCTGTTCGTAGAGCAGTTTGGAAACACTCTGTTTGTAAAGTCTGCAAGTGGATAATTGGAGCTCTTTGAGGATTTCGTTGGAAACGGGATTTCTTCATCTAATGCTAGACAGAAGAATTCTCAGTAACTTCTTTGAGTTGCGTGTATTCAACTCATTAGAGTTGAATCTTCTTTTAGACAGAACAGATTTGAAACACTCTTTCTATCGAATTTACAAGTGGAGATTTCAAGCGCTTTTCGGCCACAGGGAGGAAAGGTAATATCTTCGTATAAAAACTACAGAGAATCATTTTCAGAAACCACGTTGTGATGTGTGCATTCCACTCACAGAGTTTAACCTTTCTTTTTCATAGAGCAGTTTGGGAACACTCTGTTTGCAACATCTGCAAGTGGATATTTGGACCTCTTTGAGGATTTCGTTGGAAACGGGATTTCTTCATCTAATGCCCGGCAGAAGAATCCTCAGTAACTACGTTGGGTTGAGTGTGTTCAACTCACACAGTTGAATCTTCTTTTACACAGAACAGATTTGAAACCCTCTTTTTGTGGAATTTACAAGTGGAGATTTCAAGCGGTTTGTTGTCAAAGGTAGAAAACGAAATATCTTACAATAAAAATTCCAGAGAATCATTCTCAGAAACCACGTTGTGATGTGTGCGTTCCACTCACAGAGTTTAACCTTTCTTTCATGGAGCAGTTTGGAAACATTCTGTTTGTAACTTCTGCAAGTGGATACTTGGACCTCTTGAGGATTTCGTTGGAAACGGGATTTCTTCATCTAATGCTAGACAGAAGAATTCTCAGTAACTTCCCTGGGTTGCGTGTACTCAACTCACAGAGTTGAACCTTCCTTTAGACGGAGAAGATTGGAAACACCCTTTTTGCGGGAATTGCAAGTGGAGATTTCAAGGAATTTGGAGCCAATGGAAGAAAAGGAAATATCTTCGTATGAAAACTACAGAGAATCATTTTCAGAAACCACCTTGTGATGCGTGCGTACCACTCACAGAGTTTAACCTTTCTTTCCATAGAGCAGTGTGGAAACACTCTGTTTGTAACGTCTGGATGTGGATGTTTGGACCTCTTTGAGGGTTTCGTTGGAAACGGGATTTCTTCATCTAATGCTACAGAGAAGAATTCTCAGTGACTTCTTTGAGTTGCGTGTATTCAACTCACAGAGTTGAATCTTCTTTTAGACAGAACAGATCTGAAACACTCTTTTGATCGTATTTACAAGTGGAGATTTCCAGCGCTTTTCGACCACAGGTAGAAAAGGAAACATCTTCGTATAAAAAATACAGAGAATCATTTTCAGAAACCATCTTGTGATGTGTGCGTTCCACTCACAGAGTTTAACTTTTCTTTTCATAGAGCAGTTTGGAAACACTCTGTTTGTAACATCTGCAAATGGATATTTGGACCTCTTTGAGGATTTCTTTGGAAACGGGATTTCTACATCTAATGCTAGACAGAGGAATCCTCAGTAAATACTTTGGGTTGCGTTTATTCAACTCACAGAGTTGAACCTTCTTTTAGACAGAACAGAATTGAAACACTCTTTTTGTGGATTTACAAGTGGAGATGTCAAGCTCTTTGTTGTCAAAGGTGGAAAAGGAAATATCGTCCTTTAAAAACCCCAGAGAATCATTCTCAGAACCCACGTTGTGATGTGTGCGTTCCACTCACAGAGTTTAACCTTTCTTTCATGGAGCAGTTTGGAAACACTCTGTTTGTAAAGTCTGCAAGTGGATATTTGGACCTCTTGAGGATTTCGTTGGAAACGGGATTTCTTCATCTAATGCTAGACAGAAGAATCCTCAGTAACTACTTTGGGTTGCGTTTATTCAACTCACAGGGTTGAACCATCCTTGAGACAGAGCAGATTTGAAACTCTCTTTTTGTGGAATTTGCAAGTGGAAATCTCATGCGCTTTGGGGCCAATGGCAGAAAAGGAAATATCTTCCTTTAAAAACTAGAGAGAATCATTCTCAGAAACCACCGCATTGTGATGTGTGCGTTCCACTCACAGCGTTTAACCTTTCTTTTCATAGAGCAGTTTGGAAACACTCTGTAACGTCTGCATGTGGATAATTGGATTTCTTTGAGGATTTCGTTGGAAACGGGATTTCTTCTTCTAATGCTACACAGAAGAATTCTCAGTAACTTCTTTGAGCTGCGTGTATTCAACTCACAGAGTTGAACCATCCTTTACAGAGAGCAGATTGGAAACACTCTTTTTATCGAATTTGCAAGTGGAGATTTCAAGCGCTTTTCGGCCACAGGTAGAAAAGGAAATATCTTCTTATATAAACTAGAGAGAATCATTCTCAGAAACCACTTTGGGATGTGTGCGTTCCACTCACAGAGTTTAACCTTTGTTTTCATAGGGCAGTTTGGAAACACTCTGTTAGTAACGTCTGCAAGTGGATAATTGGACCTCCTTGAGGATTTCGTTGTAAACGGGATTTCTTCATCTAATGCTAGACAGAATAATTCTCAGTAACTGCTTTGGGTTGCGTGTATGCAACTCACAGAGTTGAACCTTCTTTGAGACAGAACAGATTTGAAACACTCTTTTTGTGGAATTTACAAGTGGAGATTTCAAGCGCTTTGATGTGAAAGTTAGAAAAGGAAATGTCTTCCTATAAAATCTCCAGAGAATCATTCTGAGAAACCACGTTTTGATGTGTGCATTCCACCCATAGAGTTTAACCTTTCTTTCATGGAGCAGTTTGGAAACACTCTGTTTGTAAATTCTGCAAGTGGATACTTGGACGTCTTTGAGGATTTCGTTGGAAACGTGTTTTCTTCATCTAGTGCTAGACAGAAGAATCCGCACCAACTTCTTTGGGTTGCGTGTGTTCAGCTCACAGAGTTGAACCTTCCTTTAGAGAGAGCAGATTTGAAACACTCTTTTTGTGGAATTTGCAAGTGGAGATTTCAAGCACATCGGGGCGAATTGTATAAAAGGAAATATCTTCGTATATAAATTAGAGAGAATCATTCTCAGAAACCACTTTGTGATGTGTGTGTTCCACTCACAGCGTTTAACCTTTCTGTTCGTAGAGCAGTTTGGAAACACTCTGTTTGTAACGTCTGCAAGTGGATAATTGGAGCTCTTTGAGGATTTCGTTGGAAACGGGATTTCTTCATCTAATGCTAGACAGAAGAATTCTCAGTACCTTCTTTGAGTTGCGTGTATTCAACTCATTAGAGTTGAATCTTCTTTTAGACAGAACAGATTTGAAACACTCTTTTTATCGAATTTACAAGTGGAGATTTCAAGCGATTTTCGGCCACAGGGAGGAAAGGAAATATCTTCGTATAAAAACTACAGAGAATCATTTTCAGAAACCACGTTGTGATGTGTGCATTCCACTCACAGAGTTTAACCTTTCTTTTTCATAGAGCAGTTTGGGAACACTCTGTTTGCAACATCTGCAAGTGGATATTTGGACCTCTTTGAGGATTTCGTTGGAAACGGGATTTCTTCATCTAATGCCCGTCAGAAGAATCCTCAGTAACTACGTTGGGTTGAGTGTGTTCAACTCACACAGTTGAATCTTCTTTTACACAGAACAGATTTGAAACCCTCTTTTTGTGGAATTTACAAGTGGAGATTTCAAGCGGTTTGTTGTCAAAGGTAGAAAACGAAATATCTTACAATAAAAATTCCAGAGAATCATTCTCAGAAACCACGTTGTGACGTGTGCGTTCCACTCACAGAGTTTAACCTTTCTTTCATGGAGCAGTTTGGAAACATTCTGTTTGTAACTTCTGCAAGTGGATACTTGGACCTCTTGAGGATTTCGTTGGAAACGGGATTTCTTCATCTAATGCTAGACAGAAGAATTCTCAGTAACTTCCCTGGGTTGCGTGTACTCAACTCACAGAGTAGAACCTTCCTTTAGACGGAGAAGATCGGAAACACCCTTTTTGCGGGAATTGCAAGTGGAGATTTCAAGGAATTTGGAGCCAATGAAGAAAAGGAAATATCTTCGTATGAAAACTACAGAGAATCATTTTCAGAAACCACCTTGTGATGCGTGCGTACCACTCACAGAGTTTAACCTTTCTTTCCATAGAGCAGTGTGGAAACACTCTGTTTGTAACGTCTGGATGTGGATGTTTGGACCTCTTTGAGGGTTTCGTTGGAAACGGGATTTCTTCATCTAATGCTACAGAGAAGAATTCTCAGTGACTTCTTTGAGTTGCGTGTATTCAACTCACAGAGTTGAATCTTCTTTTAGACAGAACAGATCTGAAACACTCTTTTGATCGTATTTACAAGTGGAGATTTCAAGCGCTTTTCGACCACAGGTGGAAAAGGAAACATCTTCGTATAAAAAATACAGAGAATCATTTTCAGAAACCATCTTGTGATGTGTGCGTTCCACTCACAGAGTTTAACTTTTCTTTTCATAGAGCAGTTTGGAAACACTCTGTTTGTAACATCTGCAAGTGGATATTTGGACCTCTTTGAGGATTTCATTGGAAACGGGATTTCTACATCTAATGCTAGACGGAGGAATCCTCAGTAAATACTTTGGGTTGCGTTTATTCAACTCACAGAGTTGAACCTTCTTTTAGACAGAACAGAATTGAAACACTCTTTTTGTGGATTTGCAAGTGGAGATCTCATGCGCTTTGGGGCCAATGGCAGAAAAGGAAATATCTTCCTTTAAAAACTAGAGAGAATCATTCTCAGAAACCACCGCATTGTGATGTGTGCGTTCCACTCACAGCGTTTAACCTTTCTTTTCATAGAGCAGTTTGGAAACACTCTGTAACGTCTGCATGTGGATAATTGGATTTCTTTGAGGATTTCGTTGGAAACGGGATTTCTTCTTCTAATGCTACACAGAAGAATTCTCAGTAACTTCTTTGAGCTGCGTGTATTCAACTCACAGAGTTGAACCATCCTTTACAGAGAGCAGATTTGAAACACTCTTTTTATCGAATTTGCAAGTGGAGATTTCAAGCGCTTTTCGGCCACAGGTAGAAAAGGAAATATCTTCTTATATAAACTAGAGAGAATCATTCTCAGAAACCACTTTGGGATGTGTGCGTTCCACTCACAGAGTTTAACCTTTGTTTACACAGGGCAGTTTGGAAACACTCTGTTAGTAACGTCTGCAAGTGGATAATTGGACCTCCTTGAGGATTTCGTTGTAAACGGGATTTCTTCATCTAATGCTAGAGAGAATAATTCTCAGTAACTGCTTTGGGTTGCGTGTATGCAACTCACAGAGTTGAACCTTCTTTGAGACAGAACAGATTTGAAACACTCTTTTTGTGGAATTTACAAGTGGAGATTTCAAGCGCTTTGATGTGAAAGTTAGAAAAGGAAATGTCTTCCTATAAAATCTCCAGAGAATCATTCTGAGAAACCACGTTTTGATGTGTGCATTCCACCCATAGAGTTTAACCTTTCTTTCATGGAGCAGTTTGGAAACACTCTGTTTGTAAATTCTGCAAGTGGATACTTGGACGTCTTTGAGGATTTCGTTGGAAACGTGTTTTCTTCATCTAGTGCTAGACAGAAGAATCCGCACCAACTTCTTTGGGTTGCGTGTGTTCAGCTCACAGAGTTGAACCTTCCTTTAGAGAGAGCAGATTTGAAACACTCTTTTTGTGGAATTTGCAAGTGGAGATTTCAAGCACATTGGGGCGAATTGTATAAAAGGAAATATCTTCGTATATAAATTAGAGAGAATCATTCTCAGAAACCACTTTGTGATGTGTGTGTTCCACTCACAGCGTTTAACCTTTCTGTTCGTAGAGCATTTGGAAACACTCTGTTTGTAACATCTGCAAGTGGATAATTGGAGCTCTTTGAGGATTTCGTTGGAAACGGGATTTCTTCATCTAATGCTAGACAGAAGAATTCTCAGTAACTTCTTTGAGTTGCGTGTATTCAACTCATTAGAGTTGAATCTTCTTTTAGACAGAACAGATTTGAAACACTCTTTTTATCGAATTTACAAGTGGAGATTTCAAGCGCTTTTCGGCCACAGGGAGGAAAGGAAATATCTTCGTATAAAAACTACAGAGAATCATTTTCAGAAACCACGTTGTGATGTGTGCATTCCACTCACAGAGTTTAACCTTTCTTTTTCATAGAGCAGTTTGGGAACACTCTGTTTGCAACATCTGCAAGTGGATATTTGGACCTCTTTGAGGATTTCGTTGGAAACGGGATTTCTTCATCTAATGCCCGGCAGAAGAATCCTCAGTAACTACGTTGGGTTGAGTGTGTTCAACTCACACAGTTGAATCTTCTTTTACACAGAACAGATTTGAAACCCTCTTTTTGTGGAATTTACAAGTGGAGATTTCAAGCGGTTTGTTGTCAAAGGTAGAAAACGAAATATCTTACAATAAAAATTCCAGAGAATCATTCTCAGAAACCACGTTGTGATGTGTGCGTTCCACTCACAGAGTTTAACCTTTCTTTCATGGAGCAGTTTGGAAACATTCTGTTTGTAACTTCTGCAAGTGGATACTTGGACCTCTTGAGGATTTCGTTGGAAACGGGATTTCTTCATCTAATGCTAGACAGAAGAATTCTCAGTAACTTCCCTGGGTTGCGTGTACTCAACTCACAGAGTTGAACCTTCCTTTAGACGGAGAAGATTGGAAACACCCTTTTTGCGGGAATTGCAAGTGGAGATTTCAAGGAATTTGGAGCCAATGGAAGAAAAGGAAATATCTTCGAATGAAAACTACAGAGAATCATTTTCAGAAACCACCTTGTGATGCGTGCGTACCACTCACAGAGTTTAACCTTTCTTTCCATAGAGCAGTGTGGAAACACTCTGTTTGTAACGTCTGGATGTGGATGTTTGGACCTCTTTGAGGGTTTCGTTGGAAACGGGATTTCTTCATCTAATGCTACAGAGAAGAATTCTCAGTGACTTCTTTGAGTTGCGTGTATTCAACTCACAGAGTTGAATCTTCTTTTAGACAGAACAGATCTGAAACACTCTTTTGATCGTATTTACAAGTGGAGATTTCCAGCGCTTTTCGACCACAGGTAGAAAAGGAAACATCATCGTATAAAAAATACAGAGAATCATTTTCAGAAACCATCTTGTGATGTGTGCGTTCCACTCACAGAGTTTAACTTTTCTTTTCATAGAGCAGTTTGGAAACACTCTGTTTGTAACATCTGCAAATGGATATTTGGACCTCTTTGAGGATTTCTTTGGAAACGGGATTTCTACATCTAATGCTAGACAGAGGAATCCTCAGTAAATACTTTGGGTTGCGTTTATTCAACTCACAGAGTTGAACCTTCTTTTAGACAGAACAGAATTGAAACACTCTTTTTGTGGATTTACAAGTGGAGATGTCAAGCTCTTTGTTGTCAAAGGTGGAAAAGGAAATATCGTCCTTTAAAAACCCCAGAGAATCATTCTCAGAACCCACGTTGTGATGTGTGCGTTCCACTCACAGAGTTTAACCTTTCTTTCATGGAGCAGTTTGGAAACACTCTGTTTGTAAAGTCTGCAAGTGGATATTTGGACCTCTTGAGGATTTCGTTGGAAACGGGATTTCTTCATCTAATGCTAGACAGAAGAATCCTCAGTAACTTCTTTGGGTTGCGTGTATTCAACTCACAGAGTTGAACCATCCTTGAGACAGAGCAGATCTGAAACTCTCTTTTTGTGGAATTTGCAAGTGGAGATCTCATGCGCTTTGGGGCCAATGGCAGAAAAGGAAATATCTTCCTTTAAAAACTAGAGAGAATCATTCTCAGAAACCACCGCATTGTGATGTGTGCGTTCCACTCACAGCGTTTAACCTTTCTTTTCATAGAGCAGTTTGGAAACACTCTGTAACGTCTGCATGTGGATAATTGGATTTCTTTGAGGATTTCGTTGGAAACGGGATTTCTTCTTCTAATGCTACACAGAAGAATTCTCAGTAACTTCTTTGAGCTGCGTGTATTCAACTCACAGAGTTGAACCATCCTTTACAGAGAGCAGATTTGAAACACTCTTTTTATCGAATTTGCAAGTGGAGATTTCAAGCGCTTTTCGGCCACAGGTAGAAAAGGAAATATCTTCTTATATAAACTAGAGAGAATCATTCTCAGAAACCACTTTGGGATGTGTGCGTTCCACTCACAGAGTTTAACCTTTGTTTACACAGGGCAGTTTGGAAACACTCTGTTAGTAACGTCTGCAAGTGGATAATTGGACCTCCTTGAGGATTTCGTTGTAAACGGGATTTCTTCATCTAATGCTAGAGAGAATAATTCTCAGTAACTGCTTTGGGTTGCGTGTATGCAACTCACAGAGTTGAACCTTCTTTGAGACAGAACAGATTTGAAACACTCTTTTTGTGGAATTTACAAGTGGAGATTTCAAGCGCTTTGATGTGAAAGTTAGAAAAGGAAATGTCTTCCTATAAAATCTCCAGAGAATCATTCTGAGAAACCACGTTTTGATGTGTGCATTCCACCCATAGAGTTTAACCTTTCTTTCATGGAGCAGTTTGGAAACACTCTGTTTGTAAATTCTGCAAGTGGATACTTGGACGTCTTTGAGGATTTCGTTGGAAACGTGTTTTCTTCATCTAGTGCTAGACAGAAGAATCCGCACCAACTTCTTTGGGTTGCGTGTGTTCAGCTCACAGAGTTGAACCTTCCTTTAGAGAGAGCAGATTTGAAACACTCTTTTTGTGGAATTTGCAAGTGGAGATTTCAAGCACATTGGGGCGAATTGTATAAAAGGAAATATCTTCGTATATAAATTAGAGAGAATCATTCTCAGAAACCACTTTGTGATGTGTGTGTTCCACTCACAGCGTTTAACCTTTCTGTTCGTAGAGCATTTGGAAACACTCTGTTTGTAACATCTGCAAGTGGATAATTGGAGCTCTTTGAGGATTTCGTTGGAAACGGGATTTCTTCATCTAATGCTAGACAGAAGAATTCTCAGTAACTTCTTTGAGTTGCGTGTATTCAACTCATTAGAGTTGAATCTTCTTTTAGACAGAACAGATTTGAAACACTCTTTTTATCGAATTTACAAGTGGAGATTTCAAGCGCTTTTCGGCCACAGGGAGGAAAGGAAATATCTTCGTATAAAAACTACAGAGAATCATTTTCAGAAACCACGTTGTGATGTGTGCATTCCACTCACAGAGTTTAACCTTTCTTTTTCATAGAGCAGTTTGGGAACACTCTGTTTGCAACATCTGCAAGTGGATATTTGGACCTCTTTGAGGATTTCGTTGGAAACGGGATTTCTTCATCTAATGCCCGGCAGAAGAATCCTCAGTAACTACGTTGGGTTGAGTGTGTTCAACTCACACAGTTGAATCTTCTTTTACACAGAACAGATTTGAAACCCTCTTTTTGTGGAATTTACAAGTGGAGATTTCAAGCGGTTTGTTGTCAAAGGTAGAAAACGAAATATCTTACAATAAAAATTCCAGAGAATCATTCTCAGAAACCACGTTGTGATGTGTGCGTTCCACTCACAGAGTTTAACCTTTCTTTCATGGAGCAGTTTGGAAACATTCTGTTTGTAACTTCTGCAAGTGGATACTTGGACCTCTTGAGGATTTCGTTGGAAACGGGATTTCTTCATCTAATGCTAGACAGAAGAATTCTCAGTAACTTCCCTGGGTTGCGTGTACTCAACTCACAGAGTTGAACCTTCCTTTAGACGGAGAAGATTGGAAACCCCCTTTTTGCGGAAATTGCAAGTGGAGATTTCAAGGAATTTGGAGCCAATGGAAGAAAAGGAAATATCTTCGTATGAAAACTACAGAGAATCATTTTCAGAAACCACCTTGTGATGCGTGCGTACCACTCACAGAGTTTAACCTTTCTTTCCATAGAGCAGTGTGGAAACACTCTGTTTGTAACGTCTGGATGTGGATGTTTGGACCTCTTTGAGGGTTTCGTTGGAAACGGGATTTCTTCATCTAATGCTACAGAGAAGAATTCTCAGTGACTTCTTTGAGTTGCGTGTATTCAACTCACAGAGTTGAATCTTCTTTTAGACAGAACAGATCTGAAACACTCTTTTGATCGTATTTACAAGTGGAGATTTCCAGCGCTTTTCGACCACAGGTAGAAAAGGAAACATCTTCGTATAAAAAATACAGAGAATCATTTTCAGAAACCATCTTGTGATGTGTGCGTTCCACTCACAGAGTTTAACTTTTCTTTTCATAGAGCAGTTTGGAAACACTCTCTTTGTAACATCTGCAAGTGGATATTTGGACCTCTTTGAGGATTTCATTGGAAACGGGATTTCTACATCTAATGCTAGACAGAGGAATCCTCAGTAAATACTTTGGGTTGCGTTTATTCAACTCACAGAGTTGAACCTTCTTTTAGACAGAACAGAATTGAAACACTCTTTTTGTGGATTTACAAGTGGAGATGTCAAGCTCTTTGTTGTCAAAGGTGGAAAAGGAAATATCGTCCTTTAAAAACCCCAGAGAATCATTCTCAGAACCCACGTTGTGATGTGTGCGTTCCACTCACAGAGTTTAACCTTTCTTTCATTGAGCAGTTTGGAAACACTCTGTTTGTAAAGTCTGCAAGTGGATATTTGGACCTCTTGAGGATTTCGTTGGAAACGGGATTTCTTCATCTAATGCTAGACAGAAGAATCCTCAGTAACTTCTTTGGGTTGCGTGTATTCAACTCACAGAGTTGAACCATCCTTGAGACAGAGCAGATCTGAAACTCTCTTTTTGTGGAATTTGCAAGTGGAGATCTCATGCGCTTTGGGGCCAATGGCAGAAAAGGAAATATCTTCCTTTAAAAACTAGAGAGAATCATTCTCAGAAACCACCGCATTGTGATGTGTGCGTTCCACTCACAGCGTTTAACCTTTCTTTTCATAGAGCAGTTTGGAAACACTCTGTAACGTCTGCATGTGGATAATTGGATTTCTTTGAGGATTTCGTTGGAAACGGGATTTCTTCTTCTAATGCTACACAGAAGAATTCTCAGTAACTTCTTTGAGCTGCGTGTATTCAACTCACAGAGTTGAACCATCCTTTACAGAGAGCAGATTGGAAACACTCTTTTTATCGAATTTGCAAGTGGAGATTTCAAGCGCTTTTAGGCCACAGGTAGAAAAGGAAATATCTTCTTATATAAACTAGAGAGAATCATTCTCAGAAACCACTTTGGGATGTGTGCGTTCCACTCACAGAGTTTAACCTTTCTTTTCATAGGGCAGTTTGGAAACACTCTGTTAGTAACGTCTGCAAGTGGATAATTGGACCTCCTTGAGGATTTCGTTGTAAACGGGATTTCTTCATCTAATGCTAGACAGAATAATTCTCAGTAACTGCTTTGGGTTGCGTGTATGCAACTCACAGAGTTGAACCTTCTTTGAGACAGAACAGATTTGAAACACTCTTTTTGTGGAATTTACAAGTGGAGATTTCAAGCGCTTTGATGTGAAAGTTAGAAAAGGAAATGTCTTCCTATAAAATCTCCAGAGAATCATTCTGAGAAACCACGTTTTGATGTGTGCATTCCACCCATAGAGTTTAACCTTTCTTTCATGGAGCAGTTTGGAAACACTCTGTTTGTAAATTCTGCAAGTGGATACTTGGACGTCTTTGAGGATTTCGTTGGAAACGTGTTTTCTTCATCTAGTGCTAGACAGAAGAATCCGCACCAACTTCTTTGGGTTGCGTGTGTTCAGCTCACAGAGTTGAACCTTCCTTTAGAGAGAGCAGATTTGAAACACTCTTTTTGTGGAATTTGCAAGTGGAGATTTCAAGCACATTGGGGCGAATTGTATAAAAGGAAATATCTTCGTATATAAATTAGAGAGAATCATTCTCAGAAACCACTTTGTGATGTGTGTGTTCCACTCACAGCGTTTAACCTTTCTGTTCGTAGAGCAGTTTGGAAACACTCTGTTTGTAAAGTCTGCAAGTGGATAATTGGAGCTCTTTGAGGATTTCGTTGGAAACGGGATTTCTTCATCTAATGCTAGACAGAAGAATTCTCAGTAACTTCTTTGAGTTGCGTGTATTCAACTCATTAGAGTTGAATCTTCTTTTAGACAGAACAGATTTGAAACACTCTTTTTATCGAATTTACAAGTGGAGATTTCAAGCGCTTTTCGGCCACAGGGAGGAAAGGAAATATCTTCGTATAAAAACTACAGAGAATCATTTTCAGAAACCACGTTGTGATGTGTGCATTCCACTCACAGAGTTTAACCTTTCTTTTTCATAGAGCAGTTTGGGAACACTCTGTTTGCAACATCTGCAAGTGGATATTTGGACCTCTTTGAGGATTTCGTTGGAAACGGGATTTCTTCATCTAATGCCCGGCAGAAGAATCCTCAGTAACTACGTTGGGTTGAGTGTGTTCAACTCACACAGTTGAATCTTCTTTTACACAGAACAGATTTGAAACCCTCTTTTTGTGGAATTTACAAGTGGAGATTTCAAGCGGTTTGTTGTCAAAGGTAGAAAACGAAATATCTTACAATAAAAATTCCAGAGAATCATTCTCAGAAACCACGTTGTGATGTGTGCGTTCCACTCACAGAGTTTAACCTTTCTTTCATGGAGCAGTTTGGAAACATTCTGTTTGTAACTTCTGCAAGTGGATACTTGGACCTCTTGAGGATTTCGTTGGAAACGGGATTTCTTCATCTAATGCTAGACAGAAGAATTCTCAGTAACTTCCCTGGGTTGCGTGTACTCAACTCACAGAGTTGAACCTTCCTTTAGACGGAGAAGATTGGAAACCCCCTTTTTGCGGAAATTGCAAGTGGAGATTTCAAGGAATTTGGAGCCAATGGAAGAAAAGGAAATATCTTCGTATGAAAACTACAGAGAATCATTTTCAGAAACCACCTTGTGATGCGTGCATACCACTCACAGAGTTTAACCTTTCTTTCCATAGAGCAGTGTGGAAACACTCTGTTTGTAACGTCTGGATGTGGATGTTTGGACCTCTTTGAGGGTTTCGTTGGAAACGGGATTTCTTCATCTAATGCTACAGAGAAGAATTCTCAGTGACTTCTTTGAGTTGCGTGTATTCAACTCACAGAGTTGAATCTTCTTTTAGACAGAACAGATCTGAAACACTCTTTTGATCGTATTTACAAGTGGAGATTTCCAGCGCTTTTCGACCACAGGTAGAAAAGGAAACATCTTCGTATAAAAAATACAGAGAATCATTTTCAGAAACCATCTTGTGATGTGTGCGTTCCACTCACAGAGTTTAACTTTTCTTTTCATAGAGCAGTTTGGAAACACTCTCTTTGTAACATCTGCAAGTGGATATTTGGACCTCTTTGAGGATTTCATTGGAAACGGGATTTCTACATCTAATGCTAGACAGAGGAATCCTCAGTAAATACTTTGGGTTGCGTTTATTCAACTCACAGAGTTGAACCTTCTTTTAGACAGAACAGAATTGAAACACTCTTTTTGTGGATTTACAAGTGGAGATGTCAAGCTCTTTGTTGTCAAAGGTGGAAAAGGAAATATCGTCCTTTAAAAACCCCAGAGAATCATTCTCAGAACCCACGTTGTGATGTGTGCGTTCCACTCACAGAGTTTAACCTTTCTTTCATTGAGCAGTTTGGAAACACTCTGTTTGTAAAGTCTGCAAGTGGATATTTGGACCTCTTGAGGATTTCGTTGGAAACGGGATTTCTTCATCTAATGCTAGACAGAAGAATCCTCAGTAACTTCTTTGGGTTGCGTGTATTCAACTCACAGAGTTGAACCATCCTTGAGACAGAGCAGATCTGAAACTCTCTTTTTGTGGAATTTGCAAGTGGAGATCTCATGCGCTTTGGGGCCAATGGCAGAAAAGGAAATATCTTCCTTTAAAAACTAGAGAGAATCATTCTCAGAAACCACCGCATTGTGATGTGTGCGTTCCACTCACAGCGTTTAACCTTTCTTTTCATAGAGCAGTTTGGAAACACTCTGTAACGTCTGCATGTGGATAATTGGATTTCTTTGAGGATTTCGTTGGAAACGGGATTTCTTCTTCTAATGCTACACAGAAGAATTCTCAGTAACTTCTTTGAGCTGCGTGTATTCAACTCACAGAGTTGAACCATCCTTTACAGAGAGCAGATTGGAAACACTCTTTTTATCGAATTTGCAAGTGGAGATTTCAAGCGCTTTTAGGCCACAGGTAGAAAAGGAAATATCTTCTTATATAAACTAGAGAGAATCATTCTCAGAAACCACTTTGGGATGTGTGCGTTCCACTCACAGAGTTTAACCTTTGTTTTCATAGGGCAGTTTGGAAACACTCTGTTAGTAACGTCTGCAAGTGGATAATTGGACCTCCTTGAGGATTTCGTTGTAAACGGGATTTCTTCATCTAATGCTAGACAGAATAATTCTCAGTAACTGCTTTGGGTTGCGTGTATGCAACTCACAGAGTTGAACCTTCTTTGAGACAGAACAGATTTGAAACACTCTTTTTGTGGAATTTACAAGTGGAGATTTCAAGCGCTTTGATGTGAAAGTTAGAAAAGGAAATGTCTTCCTATAAAATCTCCAGAGAATCATTCTGAGAAACCACGTTTTGATGTGTGCATTCCACCCATAGAGTTTAACCTTTCTTTCATGGAGCAGTTTGGAAACACTCTGTTTGTAAATTCTGCAAGTGGATACTTGGACGTCTTTGAGGATTTCGTTGGAAACGTGTTTTCTTCATCTAGTGCTAGACAGAAGAATCCGCACCAACTTCTTTGGGTTGCGTGTGTTCAGCTCACAGAGTTGAACCTTCCTTTAGAGAGAGCAGATTTGAAACACTCTTTTTGTGGAATTTGCAAGTGGAGATTTCAAGCACATTGGGGCGAATTGTATAAAAGGAAATATCTTCGTATATAAATTAGAGAGAATCATTCTCAGAAACCACTTTGTGATGTGTGTGTTCCACTCACAGCGTTTAACCTTTCTGTTCGTAGAGCAGTTTGGAAACACTCTGTTTGTAAAGTCTGCAAGTGGATAATTGGAGCTCTTTGAGGATTTCGTTGGAAACGGGATTTCTTCATCTAATGCTAGACAGAAGAATTCTCAGTAACTTCTTTGAGTTGCGTGTATTCAACTCATTAGAGTTGAATCTTCTTTTAGACAGAACAGATTTGAAACACTCTTTTTATCGAATTTACAAGTGGAGATTTCAAGCGCTTTTCGGCCACAGGGAGGAAAGGAAATATCTTCGTATAAAAACTACAGAGAATCATTTTCAGAAACCACGTTGTGATGTGTGCATTCCACTCACAGAGTTTAACCTTTCTTTTTCATAGAGCAGTTTGGGAACACTCTGTTTGCAACATCTGCAAGTGGATATTTGGACCTCTTTGAGGATTTCGTTGGAAACGGGATTTCTTCATCTAATGCCCGGCAGAAGAATCCTCAGTAACTACGTTGGGTTGAGTGTGTTCAACTCACACAGTTGAATCTTCTTTTACACAGAACAGATTTGAAACCCTCTTTTTGTGGAATTTACAAGTGGAGATTTCAAGCGGTTTGTTGTCAAAGGTAGAAAACGAAATATCTTACAATAAAAATTCCAGAGAATCATTCTCAGAAACCACGTTGTGATGTGTGCGTTCCACTCACAGAGTTTAACCTTTCTTTCATGGAGCAGTTTGGAAACATTCTGTTTGTAACTTCTGCAAGTGGATACTTGGACCTCTTGAGGATTTCGTTGGAAACGGGATTTCTTCATCTAATGCTAGACAGAAGAATTCTCAGTAACTTCCCTGGGTTGCGTGTACTCAACTCACAGAGTTGAACCTTCCTTTAGACGGAGAAGATTGGAAACCCCCTTTTTGCGGAAATTGCAAGTGGAGATTTCAAGGAATTTGGAGCCAATGGAAGAAAAGGAAATATCTTCGTATGAAAACTACAGAGAATCATTTTCAGAAACCACCTTGTGATGCGTGCATACCACTCACAGAGTTTAACCTTTCTTTCCATAGAGCAGTGTGGAAACACTCTGTTTGTAACGTCTGGATGTGGATGTTTGGACCTCTTTGAGGGTTTCGTTGGAAACGGGATTTCTTCATCTAATGCTACAGAGAAGAATTCTCAGTGACTTCTTTGAGTTGCGTGTATTCAACTCACAGAGTTGAATCTTCTTTTAGACAGAACAGATCTGAAACACTCTTTTGATCGTATTTACAAGTGGAGATTTCCAGCGCTTTTCGACCACAGGTAGAAAAGGAAACATCTTCGTATAAAAAATACAGAGAATCATTTTCAGAAACCATCTTGTGATGTGTGCGTTCCACTCACAGAGTTTAACTTTTCTTTTCATAGAGCAGTTTGGAAACACTCTCTTTGTAACATCTGCAAGTGGATATTTGGACCTCTTTGAGGATTTCATTGGAAACGGGATTTCTACATCTAATGCTAGACAGAGGAATCCTCAGTAAATACTTTGGGTTGCGTTTATTCAACTCACAGAGTTGAAATTTCTTTTAGACAGAACAGATTTGAAACACTCTTTTTGTGGATTTACAAGTGGAGATGTCAAGCTCTTTGTTGTCAAAGGTGGAAAAGGAAATATCATCCTTTAAAAACCCCAGAGAATCATTCTCAGAACCCACGTTGTGATGTGTGCGTTCCACTCACAGAGTTTAACCTTTCTTTCATGGAGCAGTTTGGAAACACTCTGTTTGTAAAGTCTGCAAGTGGATATTTGGACCTCTTGAGGATTTCGTTGGAAACGGGATTTCTTCATCTAATGCTAGACAGAAGAATCCTCAGTAACTACTTTGGGTTGCGTTTATTCAACTCACAGGGTTGAACCATCCTTGAGACAGAGCAGATTTGAAACTCTCTTTTTGTGGAATTTGCAAGTGGAAATCTCATGCGCTTTGGGGCCAATGGCAGAAAAGGAAATATCTTCCTTTAAAAACTAGAGATAATCATTCTCAGAAACCACCGCATTGTGATGTGTGCGTTCCACTCACAGCGTTTAACCTTTCTTTTCATAGAGCAGTTTGGAAACACTCTGTAACGTCTGCATGTGGATAATTGGATTTCTTTGAGGATTTCGTTGGAAACGGGATTTCTTCTTCTAATGCTACACAGAAGAATTCTCAGTAACTTCTTTGAGCTGCGTGTATTCAACTCACAGATTTGAACCATCCTTTACAGAGAGCAGATTTGAAACACTCTTTTTATCGAATTTGCAAGTGGAGATTTCAAGCGCTTTTCGGCCACAGGTAGAAAAGGAAATATCTTCTTATATAAACTAGAGAGAATCATTCTCAGAAACCACTTTGGGATGTGTGCGTTCCACTCACAGAGTTTAACCTTTCTTTTCATAGGGCAGTTTGGAAACACTCTGTTAGTAACGTCTGCAAGTGGATAATTGGACCTCCTTGAGGATTTCGTTGTAAACGGGATTTCTTCATCTAATGCTAGACAGAATAATTCTCAGTAACTGCTTTGGGTTGCGTGTATGCAACTCACAGAGTTGAACCTTCTTTGAGACAGAACAGATTTGAAACACTCTTTTTGTGGAATTTACAAGTGGAGATTTCAAGCGCTTTGATGTGAAAGTTAGAAAAGGAAATGTCTTCCTATAAAATCTCCAGAGAATCATTCTGAGAAACCACGTTTTGATGTGTGCATTCCACCCATAGAGTTTAACCTTTCTTTCATGGAGCAGTTTGGAAACACTCTGTTTGTAAATTCTGCAAGTGGATACTTGGACGTCTTTGAGGATTTCGTTGGAAACGTGTTTTCTTCATCTAGTGCTAGACAGAAGAATCCGCACCAACTTCTTTGGGTTGCGTGTGTTCAGCTCACAGAGTTGAACCTTCCTTTAGAGAGAGCAGATTTGAAACACTCTTTTTGTGGAATTTGCAAGTGGAGATTTCAAGCACATTGGGGCGAATTGTATAAAAGGAAATATCTTCGTATATAAATTAGAGAGAATCATTCTCAGAAACCACTTTGTGATGTGTGTGTTCCACTCACAGCGTTTAACCTTTCTGTTCCTAGAGCAGTTTGGAAACACTCTGTTTGTAACGTCTGCAAGTGGATAATTGGAGCTCTTTGAGGATTTCGTTGGAAACGGGATTTCTTCATCTAATGCTAGACAGAAGAATTCTCAGTAACTTCTTTGAGTTGCGTGTATTCAACTCAGTAGAGTTGAATCTTCTTTTAGACAGAACAGATTTGAAACACTCTTTTTATTGAATTTACAAGTGGAGATTTCAAGCGCTTTTCGGCCACAGGGAGGAAAGGAAATATCTTCGTATAAAAACTACAGAGAATCATTTTCAGAAACCACGTTGTGATGTCTGCATTCCACTCACAGAGTTTAACCTTTCTTTTTCATAGAGCAGTTTGGGAACACTCTGTTTGCAACATCTGCAAGTGGATATTTGGACCTCTTTGAGGATTTCGTTGGAAACGGGATTTCTTCATCTAATGCCCGGCAGAAGAATCCTCAGTAACTACGTTGGGTTGAGTGTGTTCAACTCACACAGTTGAATCTTCTTTCACACAGAACAGATTTGAAACCCTCTTTTTGTGGAATTTACAAGTGGAGATTTCAAGCGGTTTGTTGTCAAAGGTAGAAAACGAAATATCTTACAATAAAAATTCCAGAGAATCATTCTCAGAAACCACGTTGTGATGTGTGCGTTCCACTCACAGAGTTTAACCTTTCTTTCATGGAGCAGTTTGGAAACATTCTGTTTGTAACTTCTGCAAGTGGATACTTGGACCTCTTGAGGATTTCGTTGGAAACGGGATTTCTTCATCTAATGCTAGACAGAAGAATTCTCAGTAACTTCCCTGGGTTGCGTGTACTCAACTCACAGAGTTGAACCTTCCTTTAGACGGAGAAGATTGGAAACCCCCTTTTTGCGGAAATTGCAAGTGGAGATTTCAAGGAATTTGGAGCCAATGGAAGAAAAGGAAATATCTTCGTATGAAAACTACAGAGAATCATTTTCAGAAACCACCTTGTGATGCGTGCGTACCACTCACAGAGTTTAACCTTTCTTTCCTTAGAGCAGTGTGGAAACACTCTGTTTGTAACGTCTGGATGTGGATATTTGGACCTCTTTGAGGGTTTCGTTGGAAACGGGATTTCTTCATCTAATGCTACAGAGAAGAATTCTCAGTGACTTCTTTGAGTTGCGTGTATTCAACTCACAGAGTTGAATCTTCTTTTAGACAGAACAGATCTGAAACACTCTTTTGATCGTATTTACAAGTGGAGATTTCAAGCGCTTTTCGACCACAGGTAGAAAAGGAAACATCTTCGTATAAAAAATACAGAGAATCATTTTCAGAAACCATCTTGTGATGTGTGCGTTCCACTCACAGAGTTTAACTTTTCTTTTCATAGAGCAGTTTGGAAACACTCTCTTTGTAACATCTGCAAGTGGATATTTGGACCTCTTTGAGGATTTCATTGGAAACGGGATTTCTACATCTAATGCTAGACAGAGGAATCCTCAGTAAATACTTTGGGTTGCGTTTATTCAACTCACAGAGTTGAACCTTCTTTTAGACAGAACAGATTTGAGACACTCTTTTTGTGGATTTACAAGTGGAGATGTCAAGCTCTTTGTTGTCAAAGGTGGAAAAGGAAATATCGTCCTTTAAAAACCCCAGAGAATCATTCTCAGAACCCACGTTGTGATGTGTGCGTTCCACTCACAGAGTTTAACCTTTCTTTCATGGAGCAGTTTGGAAACACTCTGTTTGTAAAGTCTGCAAGTGGATATTTGGACCTCTTGAGGATTTCGTTGGAAACGGGATTTCTTCATCTAATGCTAGACAGAAGAATCCTCAGTAACTTCTTTGGGTTGCGTGTATTCAACTCACAGAGTTGAACCATCCTTGAGACAGAGCAGATTTGAAACTCTCTTTTTGTGGAATTTGCAAGTGGAGATCTCATGCGCTTTGGGGCCAATGGCAGAAAAGGAAATATCTTCCTTTGAAAACTAGAGAGAATCATTCTCAGAAACCACCGCATTGTGATGTGTGCGTTCCACTCACAGCGTTTAACCCTTCTTTTCATAGAGCAGTTTGGAAACACTCTGTAACGTCTGCATGTGGATAATTGGATTTCTTTGAGGATTTCGTTGGAAACGGGATTTCTTCTTCTAATGTTACACAGAAGAATTCTCAGTAACTTCTTTGAGCTGCGTGTATTCAACTCACAGAGTTGAACCATCCTTTACAGAGAGCAGATTGGAAACACTCTTTTTATCGAATTTGCAAGTGGAGATTTCAAGCGCTTTTCGGCCACAGGTAGAAAAGGAAATATCTTCTTATATAAACTAGAGAGAATCATTCTCAGAAACCACTTTGGGATGTGTGCGTTCCACTCACAGAGTTTAACCTTTCTTTTCATAGGGCAGTTTGGAAACACTCTGTTAGTAACGTCTGCAAGTGGATAATTGGACCTCCTTGAGGATTTCGTTGTAAACGGGATTTCTTCATCTAATGCTAGACAGAATAATTCTCAGTAACTGCTTTGGGTTGCGTGTATGCAACTCACAGAGTTGAACCTTCTTTGAGACAGAACAGATTTGAAACACTCTTTTTGTGGAATTTACAAGTGGAGATTTCAAGCGCTTTGATGTGAAAGTTAGAAAAGGAAATGTCTTCCTATAAAATCTCCAGAGAATCATTCTGAGAAACCACGTTTTGATGTGTGCATTCCACCCATAGAGTTTAACCTTTCTTTCATGGAGCAGTTTGGAAACACTCTGTTTGTAAATTCTGCAAGTGGATACTTGGACGTCTTTGAGGATTTCGTTGGAAACGTGTTTTCTTCATCTAGTGCTAGACAGAAGAATCCGCACCAACTTCTTTGGGTTGCGTGTGTTCAGCTCACAGAGTTGAACCTTCCTTTAGAGAGAGCAGATTTGAAACACTCTTTTTGTGGAATTTGCAAGTGGAGATTTCAAGCACATTGGGGCGAATTGTATAAAAGGAAATATCTTCGTATATAAATTAGAGAGAATCATTCTCAGAAACCACTTTGTGATGTGTGTGTTCCACTCACAGCGTTTAACCTTTCTGTTCCCAGAGCAGTTTGGAAACACTCTGTTTGTAACGTCTGCAAGTGGATAATTGGAGCTCTTTGAGGATTTCGTTGGAAACGGGATTTCTTCATCTAATGCTAGACAGAAGAATTCTCAGTAACTTCTTTGAGTTGCGTGTATTCAACTCAGTAGAGTTGAATCTTCTTTTAGACAGAACAGATTTGAAACACTCTTTTTATTGAATTTACAAGTGGAGATTTCAAGCGCTTTTCGGCCACAGGGAGGAAAGGAAATATCTTCGTATAAAAACTACAGAGAATCATTTTCAGAAACCACGTTGTGATGTGTGCATTCCACTCACAGAGTTTAACCTTTCTTTTTCATAGAGCAGTTTGGGAACACTCTGTTTGCAACATCTGCAAGTGGATATTTGGACCTCTTTGAGGATTTCGTTGGAAACGGGATTTCTTCATCTAATGCCCGGCAGAAGAATCCTCAGTAACTACGTTGGGTTGAGTGTGTTCAACTCACACAGTTGAATCTTCTTTCACACAGAACAGATTTGAAACCCTCTTTTTGTGGAATTTACAAGTGGAGATTTCAAGCGGTTTGTTGTCAAAGGTAGAAAACGAAATATCTTACAATAAAAATTCCAGAGAATCATTCTCAGAAACCACGTTGTGATGTGTGTGTTCCACTCACAGAGTTTAACCTTTCTTTCATGGAGCAGTTTGGAAACATTCTGTTTGTAACTTCTGCAAGTGGATACTTGGACCTCTTGAGGATTTCGTTGGAAACGGGATTTCTTCATCTAATGCTAGACAGAAGAATTCTCAGTAACTTCCCTGGGTTGCGTGTACTCAACTCACAGAGTTGAACCTTCCTTTAGACGGAGAAGATTGGAAACCCCCTTTTTGCGGAAATTGCAAGTGGAGATTTCAAGGAATTTGGAGCCAATGGAAGAAAAGGAAATATCTTCGTATGAAAACTACAGAGAATCATTTTCAGAAACCACCTTGTGATGCGTGCGTACCACTCACAGAGTTTAACCTTTCTTTCCTTAGAGCAGTGTGGAAACACTCTGTTTGTAACGTCTGGATGTGGATATTTGGACCTCTTTGAGGGTTTCGTTGGAAACGGGATTTCTTCATCTAATGCTACAGAGAAGAATTCTCAGTGACTTCTTTGAGTTGCGTGTATTCAACTCACAGAGTTGAATCTTCTTTTAGACAGAACAGATCTGAAACACTCTTTTGATCGTATTTACAAGTGGAGATTTCAAGCGCTTTTCGACCACAGGTAGAAAAGGAAACATCTTCGTATAAAAAATACAGAGAATCATTTTCAGAAACCATCTTGTGATGTGTGCGTTCCACTCACAGAGTTTAACTTTTCTTTTCATAGAGCAGTTTGGAAACACTCTCTTTGTAACATCTGCAAGTGGATATTTGGACCTCTTTGAGGATTTCATTGGAAACGGGATTTCTACATCTAATGCTAGACAGAGGAATCCTCAGTAAATACTTTGGGTTGCGTTTATTCAACTCACAGAGTTGAACCTTCTTTTAGACAGAACAGAATTGAAACACTCTTTTTGTGGATTTACAAGTGGAGATGTCAAGCTCTTTGTTGTCAAAGGTGGAAAAGGAAATATCGTCCTTTAAAAACCCCAGAGAATCATTCTCAGAACCCACGTTGTGATGTGTGCGTTCCACTCACAGAGTTTAACCTTTCTTTCATGGAGCAGTTTGGAAACACTCTGTTTGTAAAGTCTGCAAGTGGATATTTGGACCTCTTGAGGATTTCGTTGGAAACGGGATTTCTTCATCTAATGCTAGACAGAAGAATCCTCAGTAACTTCTTTGGGTTGCGTGTATTCAACTCACAGAGTTGAACCATCCTTGAGACAGAGCAGATTTGAAACTCTCTTTTTGTGGAATTTGCAAGTGGAGATCTCATGCGCTTTGGGGCCAATGGCAGAAAAGGAAATATCTTCCTTTAAAAACTAGAGAGAATCATTCTCAGAAACCACCGCATTGTGATGTGTGCGTTCCACTCACAGCGTTTAACCTTTCTTTTCATAGAGCAGTTTGGAAACACTCTGTAACGTCTGCATGTGGATAATTGGATTTCTTTGAGGATTTCGTTGGAAACGGGATTTCTTCTTCTAATGCTACACAGAAGAATTCTCAGTAACTTCTTTGAGCTGCGTGTATTCAACTCACAGAGTTGAACCATCCTTTACAGAGAGCAGATTTGAAACACTCTTTTTATCGAATTTGCAAGTGGAGATTTCAAGCGCTTTTCGGCCACAGGTAGAAAAGGAAATATCTTCTTATATAAACTAGAGAGAATCATTCTCAGAAACCACTTTGGGATGTGTGCGTTCCACTCACAGAGTTTAACCTTTCTTTTCATAGGGCAGTTTGGAAACACTCTGTTAGTAACGTCTGCAAGTGGATAATTGGACCTCCTTGAGGATTTCGTTGTAAACGGGATTTCTTCATCTAATGCTAGACAGAATAATTCTCAGTAACTGCTTTGGGTTGCGTGTATGCAACTCACAGAGTTGAACCTTCTTTGAGACAGAACAGATTTGAAACACTCTTTTTGTGGAATTTACAAGTGGAGATTTCAAGCGCTTTGATGTGAAAGTTAGAAAAGGAAATGTCTTCCTATAAAATCTCCAGAGAATCATTCTGAGAAACCACGTTTTGATGTGTGCATTCCACCCATAGAGTTTAACCTTTCTTTCATGGAGCAGTTTGGAAACACTCTGTTTGTAAATTCTGCAAGTGGATACTTGGACGTCTTTGAGGATTTCATTGGAAACGTGTTTTCTTCATCTAGTGCTAGACAGAAGAGTCCGCACCAACTTCTTTGGGTTGCGTGTGTTCAGCTCACAGAGTTGAACCTTCCTTTAGAGAGAGCAGATTTGAAACACTCTTTTTGTGGAATTTGCAAGTGGAGATTTCAAGCACATTGGGGCGAATTGTATAAAAGGAAATATCTTCGTATATAAATTAGAGAGAATCATTCTCAGAAACCACTTTGTGATGTGTGTGTTCCACTCACAGCGTTTAACCTTTCTGTTCGTAGAGCAGTTTGGAAACACTCTGTTTGTAACGTCTGCAAGTGGATGTTTGGACCTCTTTGAGGGTTTCGTTGGAAACGGGATTTCTTCATCTAATGCTAGACAGAAGAATTCTCAGTAACTTCTTTGAGTTGCGTGTATTCAACTCATTAGAGTTGAATCTTCTTTTAGACAGAACAGATTTGAAACACTCTTTTTATCGAATTTACAAGTGGAGATTTCAAGCGCTTTTCGGCCACAGGGAGGAAAGGAAATATCTTCGTATAAAAACTACAGAGAATCATTTTCAGAAACCACGTTGTGATGTGTGCATTCCACTCACAGAGTTTAACCTTTCTTTTTCATAGAGCAGTTTGGGAACACTCTGTTTGCAACATCTGCAAGTGGATATTTGGACCTCTTTGAGGATTTCGTTGGAAACGGGATTTCTTCATCTAATGCCCGGCAGAAGAATCCTCAGTAACTACGTTGGGTTGAGTGTGTTCAACTCACACAGTTGAATCTTCTTTCACACAGAACAGATTTGAAACCCTCTTTTTGTGGAATTTACAAGTGGAGATTTCAAGCGGTTTGTTGTCAAAGGTAGAAAACGAAATATCTTACAATAAAAATTCCAGAGAATCATTCTCAGAAACCACGTTGTGATGTGTGCGTTCCACTCACAGAGTTTAACCTTTCTTTCATGGAGCAGTTTGGAAACATTCTGTTTGTAACTTCTGCAAGTGGATACTTGGACCTCTTGAGGATTTCGTTGGAAACGGGATTTCTTCATCTAATGCTAGACAGAAGAATTCTCAGTAACTTCCCTGGGTTGCGTGTACTCAACTCACAGAGTTGAACCTTCCTTTAGACGGAGAAGATTGGAAACACCCTTTTTGCGGGAATTGCAAGTGGAGATTTCAAGGAATTTGGAGCCAATGGAAGAAAAGGAAATATCTTCGTATGAAAACTACAGAGAATCATTTTCAGAAACCACCTTGTGATGCGTGCGTACCACTCACAGAGTTTAACCTTTCTTTCCATAGAGCAGTGTGGAAACACTCTGTTTGTAACGTCTGGATGTGGATATTTGGACCTCTTTGAGGGTTTCGTTGGAAACGGGATTTCTTCATCTAATGCTACAGAGAAGAATTCTCAGTGACTTCTTTGAGTTGCGTGTATTCAACTCACAGAGTTGAATCTTCTTTTAGACAGAACAGATCTGAAACACTCTTTTGATCGTATTTACAAGTGGAGATTTCAAGCGCTTTTCGACCACAGGTAGAAAAGGAAACATCTTCGTATAAAAAATACAGAGAATCATTTTCAGAAACCATCTTGTGATGTGTGCGTTCCACTCACAGAGTTTAACTTTTCTTTTCATAGAGCAGTTTGGAAACACTCTCTTTGCAACATCTGCAAGTGGATATTTGGACCTCTTTGAGGATTTCATTGGAAACGGGATTTCTACATCTAATGCTAGACAGAGGAATCCTCAGTAAATACTTTGGGTTGCGTTTATTCAACTCACAGAGTTGAACCTTCTTTTAGACAGAACAGAATTGAAACACTCTTTTTGTGGATTTACAAGTGGAGACGTCAAGCTCTTTGTTGTCAAAGGTGGAAAAGGAAATATCGTCCTTTAAAAACCCCAGAGAATCATTCTCAGAACCCACGTTGTGATGTGTGCGTTCCACTCACAGAGTTTAACCTTTCTTTCATGGAGCAGTTTGGAAACACTCTGTTTGTAAAGTCTGCAAGTGGATATTTGGACCTCTTGAGGATTTCGTTGGAAACGGGATTTCTTCATCTAATGCTAGACAGAAGAATCCTCAGTAACTTCTTTGGGTTGCGTGTATTCAACTCACAGAGTTGAACCATCCTTGAGACAGAGCAGATTTGAAACTCTCTTTTTGTGGAATTTGCAAGTGGAGATCTCATGCGCTTTGGGGCCAATGGCAGAAAAGGAAATATCTTCCTTTAAAAACTAGAGAGAATCATTCTCAGAAACCACCGCATTGTGATGTGTGCGTTCCACTCACAGCGTTTAACCTTTCTTTTCATAGAGCAGTTTGGAAACACTCTGTAACGTCTGCATGTGGATAATTGGATTTCTTTGAGGATTTCGTTGGAAACGGGATTTCTTCTTCTAATGCTACACAGAAGAATTCTCAGTAACTTCTTTGAGCTGCGTGTATTCAACTCACAGAGTTGAACCATCCTTTACAGAGAGCAGATTTGAAACACTCTTTTTATCGAATTTGCAAGTGGAGATTTCAAGCGCTTTTCGGCCACAGGTAGAAAAGGAAATATCTTCTTATATAAACTAGAGAGAATCATTCTCAGAAACCACTTTGGGATGTGTGCGTTCCACTCACAGAGTTTAACCTTTCTTTTCATAGGGCAGTTTGGAAACACTCTGTTAGTAACGTCTGCAAGTGGATAATTGGACCTCCTTGAGGATTTCGTTGTAAACGGGATTTCTTCATCTAATGCTAGACAGAATAATTCTCAGTAACTGCTTTGGGTTGCGTGTATGCAACTCACAGAGTTGAACCTTCTTTGAGACAGAACAGATTTGAAACACTCTTTTTGTGGAATTTACAAGTGGAGATTTCAAGCGCTTTGATGTGAAAGTTAGAAAAGGAAATGTCTTCCTATAAAATCTCCAGAGAATCATTCTGAGAAACCACGTTTTGATGTGTGCATTCCACCCATAGAGTTTAACCTTTCTTTCATGGAGCAGTTTGGAAACACTCTGTTTGTAAATTCTGCAAGTGGATACTTGGACGTCTTTGAGGATTTCATTGGAAACGTGTTTTCTTCATCTAGTGCTAGACAGAAGAGTCCGCACCAACTTCTTTGGGTTGCGTGTGTTCAGCTCACAGAGTTGAACCTTCCTTTAGAGAGAGCAGATTTGAAACACTCTTTTTGTGGAATTTGCAAGTGGAGATTTCAAGCACATTGGGGCGAATTGTATAAAAGGAAATATCTTCGTATATAAATTAGAGAGAATCATTCTCAGAAACCACTTTGTGATGTGTGTGTTCCACTCACAGCGTTTAACCTTTCTGTTCGTAGAGCAGTTTGGAAACACTCTGTTTGTAACGTCTGCAAGTGGATAATTGGAGCTCTTTGAGGATTTCGTTGGAAACGGGATTTCTTCATCTAATGCTAGACAGAAGAATTCTCAGTAACTTCTTTGAGTTGCGTGTATTCAACTCATTAGAGTTGAATCTTCTTTTAGACAGAACAGATTTGAAACACTCTTTTTATCGAATTTACAAGTGGAGATTTCAAGCGCTTTTCGGCCACAGGGAGGAAAGGAAATATCTTCGTATAAAAACTACAGAGAATCATTTTCAGAAACCACGTTGTGATGTGTGCATTCCACTCACAGAGTTTAACCTTTCTTTTTCATAGAGCAGTTTGGGAACACTCTGTTTGCAACATCTGCAAGTGGATATTTGGACCTCTTTGAGGATTTCGTTGGAAACGGGATTTCTTCATCTAATGCCCGGCAGAAGAATCCTCAGTAACTACGTTGGGTTGAGTGTGTTCAACTCACACAGTTGAATCTTCTTTCACACAGAACAGATTTGAAACCCTCTTTTTGTGGAATTTACAAGTGGAGATTTCAAGCGGTTTGTTGTCAAAGGTAGAAAACGAAATATCTTACAATAAAAATTCCAGAGAATCATTCTCAGAAACCACGTTGTGATGTGTGCGTTCCACTCACAGAGTTTAACCTTTCTTTCATGGAGCAGTTTGGAAACATTCTGTTTGTAACTTCTGCAAGTGGATACTTGGACCTCTTGAGGATTTCGTTGGAAACGGGATTTCTTCATCTAATGCTAGACAGAAGAATTCTCAGTAACTTCCCTGGGTTGCGTGTACTCAACTCACAGAGTTGAACCTTCCTTTAGACGGAGAAGATTGGAAACACCCTTTTTGCGGGAACTGCAAGTGGAGATTTCAAGGAATTTGGAGCCAATGGAAGAAAAGGAAATATCTTCGTATGAAAACTACAGAGAATCATTTTCAGAAACCACCTTGTGATGCGTGCATACCACTCACAGAGTTTAACCTTTCTTTCCATAGAGCAGTGTGGAAACACTCTGTTTGTAACGTCTGGATGTGGATATTTGGACCTCTTTGAGGGTTTCGTTGGAAACGGGATTTCTTCATCTAATGCTACAGAGAAGAATTCTCAGTGACTTCTTTGAGTTGCGTGTATTCAACTCACAGAGTTGAATCTTCTTTTAGACAGAACAGATCTGAAACACTCTTTTGATCGTATTTACAAGTGGAGATTTCAAGCGCTTTTCGACCACAGGTAAAGGAAACATCTTCGTATAAAAAATACAGAGAATCATTTTCAGAAACCATCTTGTGATGTGTGCGTTCCACTCACAGAGTTTAACTTTTCCTTTCATAGAGCAGTTTGGAAACACTCTCTTTGTAACATCTGCAAGTGGATATTTGGACCTCTTTGAGGATTTCATTGGAAACGGGATTTCTACATCTAATGCTAGACAGAGGAATCCTCAGTAAATACTTTGGGTTGCGTTTATTCAACTCACAGAGTTGAACCTTCTTTTAGACAGAACAGAATTGAAACACTCTTTTTGTGGATTTACAAGTGGAGATGTCAAGCTCTTTGTTGTCAAAGGTGGAAAAGGAAATATCGTCCTTTAAAAACCCCAGAGAATCATTCGCAGAACCCACGTTGTGATGTGTGCGTTCCACTCACAGAGTTTAACCTTTCTTTCATGGAGCAGTTTGGAAACACTCTGTTTGTAAAGTCTGCAAGTGGATATTTGGACCTCTTGAGGATTTCGTTGGAAACGGGATTTCTTCATCTAATGCTAGACAGAAGAATCCTCAGTAACTTCTTTGGGTTGCGTGTATTCAACTCACAGAGTTGAACCATCCTTGAGACAGAGCAGATTTGAAACTCTCTTTTTGTGGAATTTGCAAGTGGAGATCTCATGCTCTTTGGGGCCAATGGCAGAAAAGGAAATATCTTCCTTTAAAAACTAGAGAGAATCATTCTCAGAAACCACCGCATTGTGATGTGTGCGTTCCACTCACAGCGTTTAACCTTTCTTTTCATAGAGCAGTTTGGAAACACTCTGTAACGTCTGCATGTGGATAATTGGATTTCTTTGAGGATTTCGTTGGAAACGGGATTTCTTCTTCTAATGCTACACAGAAGAATTCTCAGTAACTTCTTTGAGCTGCGTGTATTCAACTCACAGAGTTGAACCATCCTTTACAGAGAGCAGATTGGAAACACTCTTTTTATCGAATTTGCAAGTGGAGATTTCAAGCGCTTTTCGGCCACAGGTAGAAAAGGAAATATCTTCTTATATAAACTAGAGAGAATCATTCTCAGAAACCACTTTGGGATGTGTGCGTTCCACTCACAGAGTTTAACCTTTCTTTTCATAGGGCAGTTTGGAAACACTCTGTTAGTAACGTCTGCAAGTGGATAATTGGACCTCCTTGAGGATTTCGTTGTAAACGGGATTTCTTCATCTAATGCTAGACAGAATAATTCTCAGTAACTGCTTTGGGTTGCGTGTATGCAACTCACAGAGTTGAACCTTCTTTGAGACAGAACAGATTTGAAACACTCTTTTTGTGGAATTTACAAGTGGAGATTTCAAGCGCTTTGATGTGAAAGTTAGAAAAGGAAATGTCTTCCTATAAAATCTCCAGAGAATCATTCTGAGAAACCACGTTTTGATGTGTGCATTCCACCCATAGAGTTTAACCTTTCTTTCATGGAGCAGTTTGGAAACACTCTGTTTGTAAATTCTGCAAGTGGATACTTGGACGTCTTTGAGGATTTCGTTGGAAACGTGTTTTCTTCATCTAGTGCTAGACAGAAGAGTCCGCACCAACTTCTTTGGGTTGCGTGTGTTCAGCTCACAGAGTTGAACCTTCCTTTAGAGAGAGCAGATTTGAAACACTCTTTTTGTGGAATTTGCAAGTGGAGATTTCAAGCACATTGGGGCGAATTGTATAAAAGGAAATATCTTCGTATATAAATTAGAGAGAATCATTCTCAGAAACCACTTTGTGATGTGTGTGTTCCACTCACAGCGTTTAACCTTTCTGTTCGTAGAGCAGTTTGGAAACACTCTGTTTGTAACGTCTGCAAGTGGATAATTGGAGCTCTTTGAGGATTTCGTTGGAAACGGGATTTCTTCATCTAATGCTAGACAGAAGAATTCTCAGTAACTTCTTTGAGTTGCGTGTATTCAACTCATTAGAGTTGTATCTTCTTTTAGACAGAACAGATTTGAAACACTCTTTTTATCGAATTTACAAGTGGAGATTTCAAGCGCTTTTCGGCCACAGGGAGGAAAGGAAATATCTTCGTATAAAAAATACAGAGAATCATTTTCAGAAACCACGTTGTGATGTGTGCATTCCACTCACAGAGTTTAACCTTTCTTTTTCATAGAGCAGTTTGGGAACACTCTGTTTGCAACATCTGCAAGTGGATATTTGGACCTCTTTGAGGATTTCGTTGGAAACGGGATTTCTTCATCTAATGCCCGGCAGAAGAATCCTCAGTAACTACGTTGGGTTGAGTGTGTTCAACTCACACAGTTGAATCTTCTTTCACACAGAACAGATTTGAAACCCTCTTTTTGTGGAATTTACAAGTGGAGATTTCAAGCGGTTTGTTGTCAAAGGTAGAAAACGAAATATCTTACAATAAAAATTCCAGAGAATCATTCTCAGAAACCACGTTGTGATGTGTGCGTTCCACTCACAGAGTTTAACCTTTCTTTCATGGAGCAGTTTGGAAACATTCTGTTTGTAACTTCTGCAAGTGGATACTTGGACCTCTTGAGGATTTCGTTGGAAACGGGATTTCTTCATCTAATGCTAGACAGAAGAATTCTCAGTAACTTCCCTGGGTTGCGTGTACTCAACTCACAGAGTTGAACCTTCCTTTAGACGGAGAAGATTGGAAACACCCTTTTTGCGGGAATTGCAAGTGGAGATTTCAAGGAATTTGGAGCCAATGGAAGAAAAGGAAATATCTTCGTATGAAAACTACAGAGAATCATTTTCAGAAACCACCTTGTGATGCGTGCGTACCACTCACAGAGTTTAACCTTTCTTTCCATAGAGCAGTGTGGAAACACTCTGTTTGTAACGTCTGGATGTGGATATTTGGACCTCTTTGAGGGTTTCGTTGGAAACGGGATTTCTTCATCTAATGCAACAGAGAAGAATTCTCAGTGACTTCTTTGAGTTGCGTGTATTCAACTCACAGAGTTGAATCTTCTTTAAGACAGAACAGATCTGAAACACTCTTTTGATCGTATTTACAAGTGGAGATTTCAAGCGCTTTTCGACCACAGGTAAAGGAAACATCTTCGTATAAAAAATACAGAGAATCATTTTCAGAAACCATCTTGTGATGTGTGCGTTCCACTCACAGAGTTTAACTTTTCTTTTCATAGAGCAGTTTGGAAACACTCTGTTTGTAACATCTGCAAGTGGATATTTGGACCTCTTTGAGGATTTCATTGGAAGCGGGATTTCTACATCTAATGCTAGACAGAGGAATCCTCAGTAAATACTTTGGGTTGCGTTTATTCAACTCACAGAGTTGAACTTTCTTTTAGACAGAACAGAATTGAAACACTCTTTTTGTGGATTTACAAGTGGAGATGTCAAGCTCTTTGTTGTCAAAGGTGGAAAAGGAAATATCGTCCTTTAAAAACCCCAGAGAATCATTCTCAGAACCCACGTTGTGATGTGTGCGTTCCACTCACAGAGTTTAACCTTTCTTTCATGGAGCAGTTTGGAAACACTCTGTTTGTAAAGTCTGCAAGTGGATATTTGGACCTCTTGAGGATTTCGTTGGAAACGGGATTTCTTCATCTAATGCTAGACAGAAGAATCCTCAGTAACTTCTTTGGGTTGCGTGTATTCAACTCACAGAGTTGAACCATCCTTGAGACAGAGCAGATTTGAAACTCTCTTTTTGTGGAATTTGCAAGTGGAGATCTCATGCGCTTTGGGGCCAATGGCAGAAAAGGAAATATCTTCCTTTAAAAACTAGAGAGAATCATTCTCAGAAACCACCGCATTGTGATGTGTGCGTTCCACTCACAGCGTTTAACCTTTCTTTTCATAGAGCAGTTTGGAAACACTCTGTAACGTCTGCATGTGGATAATTGGATTTCTTTGAGGATTTCGTTGGAAACGGGATTTCTTCTTCTAATGCTACACAGAAGAATTCTCAGTAACTTCTTTGAGCTGCGTGTATTCAACTCACAGAGTTGAACCATCCTTTACAGAGAGCAGATTTGAAACACTCTTTTTATCGAATTTGCAAGTGGAGATTTCAAGCGCTTTTCGGCCACAGGTAGAAAAGGAAATATCTTCTTATATAAACTAGAGAGAATCATTCTCAGAAACCACTTTGGGATGTGTGCGTTCCACTCACAGAGTTTAACCTTTCTTTTCATAGGGCAGTTTGGAAACACTCTGTTAGTAACGTCTGCAAGTGGATAATTGGACCTCCTTTAGGATTTCGTTGTAAACGGGATTTCTTCATCTAATGCTAGACAGAATAATTCTCAGTAACTGCTTTGGGTTGCGTGTATGCAACTCACAGAGTTGAACCTTCTTTGAGACAGAACAGATTTGAAACACTCTTTTTGTGGAATTTACAAGTGGAGATTTCAAGCGCTTTGATGTGAAAGTTAGAAAAGGAAATGTCTTCCTATAAAATCTCCAGAGAATCATTCTGAGAAACCACGTTTTGATGTGTGCATTCCACCCATAGAGTTTATCCTTTCTTTCATGGAGCAGTTTGGAAACACTCTGTTTGTAAATTCTGCAAGTGGATACTTGGACGTCTTTGAGGATTTCGTTGGAAACGTGTTTTCTTCATCTAGTGCTAGACAGAAGAATCCGCACCAACTTCTTTGGGTTGCGTGTGTTCAGCTCACAGAGTTGAACCTTCCTTTAGAGAGAGCAGATTTGAAACACTCTTTTTGTGGAATTTGCAAGTGGAGATTTCAAGCACATTGGGGCGAATTGTATAAAAGGAAATATCTTCGTATATAAATTAGAGAGAATCATTCTCAGAAACCACTTTGTGATGTGTGTGTTCCACTCACAGCGTTTAACCTTTCTGTTCATAGAGCAGTTTGGAAACACTCTGTTTGTAACGTCTGCAAGTGGATAATTGGAGCTCGTTGAGGATTTCGTTGGAAACGGGATTTCTTCATCTAATGCTAGACAGAAGAATTCTCAGTAACTTCTTTGAGTTGCGTGTATTCAACTCATTAGAGTTGAATCTTCTTTTAGACAGAACAGATTTGAAACACTCTTTTTATCGAATTTACAAGTGGAGATTTCAAGCGCTTTTCGGCCACAGGGAGGCAAGGAAATATCTTCGTATAAAAACTACAGAGAATCATTTTCAGAAACCACGTTGTGATGTGTGCATTCCACTCACAGAGTTTAACCTTTCTTTTTCATAGAGCAGTTTGGGAACACTCTGTTTGCAACATCTGCAAGTGGATATTTGGACCTCTTTGAGGATTTCGTTGGAAACGGGATTTCTTCATCTAATGCCCGGCAGAAGAATCCTCAGTAACTACGTTGGGTTGAGTGTGTTCAACTCACACAGTTGAATCTTCTTTCACACAGAACAGATTTGAAACCCTCTTTTTGTGGAATTTACAAGTGGAGATTTCAAGCGGTTTGTTGTCAAAGGTAGAAAACGAAATATCTTACAATAAAAATTCCAGAGAATCATTCTCAGAAACCACGTTGTGATGTGTGCGTTCCACTCACAGAGTTTAACCTTTCTTTCATGGAGCAGTTTGGAAACATTCTGTTTGTAACTTCTGCAAGTGGATACTTGGACCTCTTGAGGATTTCGTTGGAAACGGGATTTCTTCATCTAATGCTAGACAGAAGAATTCTCAGTAACTTCCCTGGGTTGCGTGTACTCAACTCACAGAGTTGAACCTTCCTTTAGACGGAGAAGATTGGAAACCCCCTTTTTGCGGAAATTGCAAGTGGAGATTTCAAGGAATTTGGAGCCAATGGAAGAAAAGGAAATATCTTCGTATGAGAACTACAGAGAATCATTATCAGAAACCACCTTGTGATGCGTGCGTACCACTCACAGAGTTTAACCTTTCTTTCCATAGAGCAGTGTGGAAACACTCTGTTTGTAACGTCTGGATGTGGATATTTGGACCTCTTTGAGGGTTTCGTTGGAAACGGGATTTCTTCATCTAATGCTACAGAGAAGAATTCTCAGTGACTTCTTTGAGTTGCGTGTATTCAACTCACAGAGTTGAATCTTCTTTTAGACAGAACAGATCTGAAACACTCTTTTGATCGTATTTACAAGTGGAGATTTCAAGCGCTTTTCGACCACAGGTAGAAAAGGAAACATCTTCGTATAAAAAATACAGAGAATCATTTTCAGAAACCATCTTGTGATGTGTGCGTTCCACTCACAGAGTTTAACTTTTCTTTTCATAGAGCAGTTTGGAAACACTCTCTTTGTAACATCTGCAAGTGGATATTTGGACCTCTTTGAGGATTTCATTGGAAGCGGGATTTCTACATCTAATGCTAGACAGAGGAATCCTCAGTAAATACTTTGGGTTGCGTTTATTCAACTCACAGAGTTGAACCTTCTTTTAGACAGAACAGAATTGAAACACTCTTTTTGTGGATTTACAAGTGGAGATGTCAAGCTCTTTGTTGTCAATGGTGGAAAAGGAAATATCGTCCTTTAAAAACCCCAGAGAATCATTCTCAGAACCCACGTTGTGATGTGTGCGTTCCACTCACAGAGTTTAACCTTTCTTTCATGGAGCAGTTTGGAAACACTCTGTTTGTAAAGTCTGCAAGTGGATATTTGGACCTCTTGAGGATTTCGTTGGAAACGGGATTTCTTCATCTAATGCTAGACAGAAGAATCCTCAGTAACTTCTTTGGGTTGCGTGTATTCAACTCACAGAGTTGAACCATCCTTGAGACAGAGCAGATTTGAAACTCTCTTTTTGTGGAATTTGCAAGTGGAGATCTCATGCGCTTTGGGGCCAATGGCAGAAAAGGAAATATCTTCCTTTAAAAACTAGAGAGAATCATTCTCAGAAACCACCGCATTGTGATGTGTGCGTTCCACTCACAGCGTTTAACCTTTCTTTTCATAGAGCAGTTTGGAAACACTCTGTAACGTCTGCATGTGGATAATTGGATTTCTTTGAGGATTTCGTTGGAAACGGGATTTCTTCTTCTAATGCTACACAGAAGAATTCTCAGTAACTTCTTTGAGCTGCGTGTATTCAACTCACAGAGTTGAACCATCCTTTACAGAGAGCAGACTGTAAACACTCTTTTTATCGAATTTGCAAGTGGAGATTTCAAGCGCTTTTCGGCCACAGGTAGAAAAGGAAATATCTTCTTATATAAACTAGAGAGAATCATTCTCAGAAACCACTTTGGGATGTGTGCATTCCACTCACAGAGTTTAACCTTTCTTTTCATAGGGCAGTTTGGAAACACTCTGTTAGTAACGTCTGCAAGTGGATAATTGGACCTCCTTGAGGATTTCGTTGTAAACGGGATTTCTTCATCTAATGCTAGACAGAATAATTCTCAGTAACTGCTTTGGGTTGCGTGTATGCAACTCACAGAGTTGAACCTTCTTTGAGACAGAACAGATTTGAAACACTCTTTTTGTGGAATTTACAAGTGGAGATTTCAAGCGCTTTGATGTGAAAGTTAGAAAAGGAAATGTCTTCCTATAAAATCTCCAGAGAATCATTCTGAGAAACCACGTTTTGATGTGTGCATTCCACCCATAGAGTTTAACCTTTCTTTCATGGAGCAGTTTGGAAACACTCTGTTTGTAAATTCTGCAAGTGGATACTTGGACGTCTTTGAGGATTTCGTTGGAAACGTGTTTTCTTCATCTAGTGCTAGACAGAAGAATCCGCACCAACTTCTTTGGGTTGCGTGTGTTCAGCTCACAGAGTTGAACCTTCCTTTAGAGAGAGCAGATTTGAAACACTCTTTTTGTGGAATTTGCAAGTGGAGATTTCAAGCACATTGGGGCGAATTGTATAAGAGGAAATATCTTCGTATATAAATTAGAGAGAATCATTCTCAGAAACCACTTTGTGATGTGTGTGTTCCACTCACAGCGTTTAACCTTTCTGTTCGTAGAGCAGTTTGGAAACACTCTGTTTGTAACGTCTGCAAGTGGATAATTGGAGCTCTTTGAGGATTTCGTTGGAAACGGGATTTCTTCATCTAATGCTAGACAGAAGAATTCTCAGTAACTTCTTTGAGTTGCGTGTATTCAACTCATTAGAGTTGAATCTTCTTTTAGACAGAACAGATTTGAAACACTCTTTTTATCGAATTTACAAGTGGAGATTTCAAGCGCTTTTCGGCCACAGGGAGGAAAGGAAATATCTTCGTATAAAAACTACAGAGAATCATTTTCAGAAACCACGTTGTGATGTGTGCATTCCACTCACAGAGTTTAACCTTTCTTTTTCATAGAGCAGTTTGGGAACACTCTGTTTGCAACATCTGCAAGTGGATATTTGGACCTCTTTGAGGATTTCGTTGGAAACGGGATTTCTTCATCTAATGCCCGGCAGAAGAATCCTCAGTAACTACGTTGGGTTGAGTGTGTTCAACTCACACAGTTGAATCTTCTTTCACACAGAACAGATTTGAAACCCTCTTTTTGTGGAATTTACAAGTGGAGATTTCAAGCGGTTTGTTGTCAAAGGTAGAAAACGAAATATCTTACAATAAAAATTCCAGAGAATCATTCTCAGAAACCACGTTGTGATGTGTGCGTTCCACTCACAGAGTTTAACCTTTCTTTCATGGAGCAGTTTGGAAACATTCTGTTTGTAACTTCTGCAAGTGGATACTTGGACCTCTTGAGGATTTCGTTGGAAACGGGATTTCTTCATCTAATGCTAGACAGAAGAATTCTCAGTAACTTCCCTGGGTTGCGTGTACTCAACTCACAGAGTTGAACCTTCCTTTAGACGGAGAAGATTGGAAACCCCCTTTTTGCGGAAATTGCAAGTGGAGATTTCAAGGAATTTGGAGCCAATGGAAGAAAAGGAAATATCTTCGTATGAGAACTACAGAGAATCATTTTCAGAAACCACCTTGTGATGCGTGCGTACCACTCACAGAGTTTAACCTTTCTTTCCATAGAGCAGTGTGGAAACACTCTGTTTGTAACGTCTGGATGTGGATGTTTGGACCTCTTTGAGGGTTTCGTTGGAAACGGGATTTCTTCATCTAATGCTACAGAGAAGAATTCTCAGTGACTTCTTTGAGTTGCGTGTATTCAACTCACAGAGTTGAATCTTCTTTTAGACAGAACAGATCTGAAACACTCTTTTGATCGTATTTACAAGTGGAGATTTCAAGCGCTTTTCGACCACAGGTAGAAAAGGAAACATCTTCGTATAAAAAATACAGAGAATCATTTTCAGAAACCATCTTGTGATGTGTGCGTTCCACTCACAGAGTTTAACTTTTCTTTTCATAGAGCAGTTTGGAAACACTCTCTTTGTAACATCTGCAAGTGGATATTTGGACCTCTTTGAGGATTTCATTGGAAACGGGATTTCTACATCTAATGCTAGACAGAGGAATCCTCAGTAAATACTTTGGGTTGCGTTTATTCAACTCACAGAGTTGAACCTTCTTTTAGACAGAACAGAATTGAAACACTCTTTTTGTGGATTTACAAGTGGAGATGTCAAGCTCTTTGTTGTCAAAGGTGGAAAAGGAAATATCGTCCTTTAAAAACCCCAGAGAATCATTCTCAGAACCCACGTTGTGATGTGTGCGTTCCACTCACAGAGTTTAACCTTTCTTTCATGGAGCAGTTTGGAAACACTCTGTTTGTAAAGTCTGCAAGTGGATATTTGGACCTCTTGAGGATTTCGTTGGAAACGGGATTTCTTCATCTAATGCTAGACAGAAGAATCCTCAGTAACTTCTTTGGGTTGCGTGTATTCAACTCACAGAGTTGAACCATCCTTGAGACAGAGCAGATTTGAAACTCTCTTTTTGTGGAATTTGCAAGTGGAGATCTCATGCGCTTTGGGCCCAATGGCAGAAAAGGAAATATCTTCCTTTAAAAACTAGAGAGAATCATTCTCAGAAACCACCGCATTGTGATGTGTGCGTTCCACTCACAGCGTTTAACCTTTCTTTTCATAGAGCAGTTTGGAAACACTCTGTAACGTCTGCATGTGGATAATTGGATTTCTTTGAGGATTTCGTTGGAAACGGGATTTCTTCTTCTAATGCTACACAGAAGAATTCTCAGTAACTTCTTTGAGCTGCGTGTATTCAACTCACAGAGTTGAACCATCCTTTACAGAGAGCAGATTGGAAACACTCTTTTTATCGAATTTGCAAGTGGAGATTTCAAGCGCTTTTCGGCCACAGGTAGAAAAGGAAATATCTTCTTATATAAACTAGAGAGAATCATTCTCAGAAACCACTTTGGGATGTGTGCGTTCCACTCACAGAGTTTAACCTTTCTTTTCATAGGGCAGTTTGGAAACACTCTGTTAGTAACGTCTGCAAGTGGATAATTGGACCTCCTTGAGGATTTCGTTGTAAACGGGATTTCTTCATCTAATGCTAGACAGAATAATTCTCAGTAACTGCTTTGGGTTGCGTGTATGCAACTCACAGAGTTGAACCTTCTTTGAGACAGAACAGATTTGAAACACTCTTTTTGTGGAATTTACAAGTGGAGATTTCAAGCGCTTTGATGTGAAAGTTAGAAAAGGAAATGTCTTCCTATAAAATCTCCAGAGAATCATTCTGAGAAACCACGTTTTGATGTGTGCATTCCACCCATAGAGTTTAACCTTTCTTTCATGGAGCAGTTTGGAAACACTCTGTTTGTAAATTCTGCAAGTGGATACTTGGACGTCTTTGAGGATTTCGTTGGAAACGTGTTTTCTTCATCTAGTGCTAGACAGAAGAATCCGCACCAACTTCTTTGGGTTGCGTGTGTTCAGCTCACAGAGTTGAACCTTCCTTTAGAGAGAGCAGATTTGAAACACTCTTTTTGTGGAATTTGCAAGTGGAGATTTCAAGCACATTGGGGCGAATTGTATAAGAGGAAATATCTTCGTATATAAATTAGAGAGAATCATTCTCAGAAACCACTTTGTGATGTGTGTGTTCCACTCACAGCGTTTAACCTTTCTGTTCGTAGAGCAGTTTGGAAACACTCTGTTTGTAACGTCTGCAAGTGGATAATTGGAGCTCTTTGAGGATTTCGTTGGAAACGGGATTTCTTCATCTAATGCTAGACAGAAGAATTCTCAGTAACTTCTTTGAGTTGCGTGTATTCAACTCATTAGAGTTGAATCTTCTTTTAGACAGAACAGATTTGAAACACTCTTTTTATCGAATTTACAAGTGGAGATTTCAAGCGCTTTTCGGCCACAGGGAGGAAAGGAAATATCTTCGTATAAAAACTACAGAGAATCATTTTCAGAAACCACGTTGTGATGTGTGCATTCCACTCACAGAGTTTAACCTTTCTTTTTCATAGAGCAGTTTGGGAACACTCTGTTTGCAACATCTGCAAGTGGATATTTGGACCTCTTTGAGGATTTCGTTGGAAACGGGATTTCTTCATCTAATGCCCGGCAGAAGAATCCTCAGTAACTACGTTGGGTTGAGTGTGTTCAACTCACACAGTTGAATCTTCTTTCACACAGAACAGATTTGAAACCCTCTTTTTGTGGAATTTACAAGTGGAGATTTCAAGCGGTTTGTTGTCAAAGGTAGAAAACGAAATATCTTACAATAAAAATTCCAGAGAATCATTCTCAGAAACCACGTTGTGATGTGTGCGTTCCACTCACAGAGTTTAACCTTTCTTTCATGGAGCAGTTTGGAAACATTCTGTTTGTAACTTCTGCAAGTGGATACTTGGACCTCTTGAGGATTTCGTTGGAAACGGGATTTCTTCATCTAATGCTAGACAGAAGAATTCTCAGTAACTTCCCTGGGTTGCGTGTACTCAACTCACAGAGTTGAACCTTCCTTTAGACGGAGAAGATTGGAAACCCCCTTTTTGCGGAAATTGCAAGTGGAGATTTCAAGGAATTTGGAGCCAATGGAAGAAAAGGAAATATCTTCGTATGAGAACTACAGAGAATCATTTTCAGAAACCACCTTGTGATGCATGCGTACCACTCACAGAGTTTAACCTTTCTTTCCATAGAGCAGTGTGGAAACACTCTGTTTGTAACGTCTGGATGTGGATGTTTGGACCTCTTTGAGGGTTTCGTTGGAAACGGGATTTCTTCATCTAATGCTACAGAGAAGAATTCTCAGTGACTTCTTTGAGTTGCGTGTATTCAACTCACAGAGTTGAATCTTCTTTTAGACAGAACAGATCTGAAACACTCTTTTGATCGTATTTACAAGTGGAGATTTCAAGCGCTTTTCGACCACAGGTAGAAAAGGAAACATCTTCGTATAAAAAATACAGAGAATCATTTTCAGAAACCATCTTGTGATGTGTGCGTTCCACTCACAGAGTTTAACTTTTCTCTTCATAGAGCAGTTTGGAAACACTCTCTTTGTAACATCTGCAAGTGGATATTTGGACCTCTTTGAGGATTTCATTGGAAACGGGATTTCTACATCTAATGCTAGACAGAGGAATCCTCAGTAAATACTTTGGGTTGCGTTTATTCAACTCACAGAGTTGAACCTTCTTTTAGACAGAACAGAATTGAAACACTCTTTTTGTGGATTTACAAGTGGAGATGTCAAGCTCTTTGTTGTCAAAGGTGGAAAAGGAAATATCGTCCTTTAAAAACCCCAGAGAATCATTCTCAGAACCCACGTTGTGATGTGTGCGTTCCACTCACAGAGTTTAACCTTTCTTTCATGGAGCAGTTTGGAAACACTCTGTTTGTAAAGTCTGCAAGTGGATATTTGGACCTCTTGAGGATTTCGTTGGAAACGGGATTTCTTCATCTAATGCTAGACAGAAGAATCCTCAGTAACTTCTTTGGGTTGCGTGTATTCAGCTCACAGAGTTGAACCTTCCTTTAGAGAGAGCAGATTTGAAACACTCTTTTTGTGGAATTTGCAAGTGGAGATTTCAAGCACATTGGGGCGAATTGTATAAGAGGAAATATCTTCGTATATAAATTAGAGAGAATCATTCTCAGAAACCACTTTGTGATGTGTGTGTTCCACTCACAGCGTTTAACCTTTCTGTTCGTAGAGCAGTTTGGAAACACTCTGTTTGTAACGTCTGCAAGTGGATAATTGGAGCTCTTTGAGGATTTCGTTGGAAACGGGATTTCTTCATCTAATGCTAGACAGAAGAATTCTCAGTAACTTCTTTGAGTTGCGTGTATTCAACTCATTAGAGTTGAATCTTCTTTTAGACAGAACAGATTTGAAACACTCTTTTTATCGAATTTACAAGTGGAGATTTCAAGCGCTTTTCGGCCACAGGGAGGAAAGGAAATATCTTCGTATAAAAACTACAGAGAATCATTTTCAGAAACCACGTTGTGATGTGTGCATTCCACTCACAGAGTTTAACCTTTCTTTTTCATAGAGCAGTTTGGGAACACTCTGTTTGCAACATCTGCAAGTGGATATTTGGACCTCTTTGAGGATTTCGTTGGAAACGGGATTTCTTCATCTAATGCCCGGCAGAAGAATCCTCAGTAACTACGTTGGGTTGAGTGTGTTCAACTCACACAGTTGAATCTTCTTTCACACAGAACAGATTTGAAACCCTCTTTTTGTGGAATTTACAAGTGGAGATTTCAAGCGGTTTGTTGTCAAAGGTAGAAAACGAAATATCTTACAATAAAAATTCCAGAGAATCATTCTCAGAAACCACGTTGTGATGTGTGCGTTCCACTCACAGAGTTTAACCTTTCTTTCATGGAGCAGTTTGGAAACATTCTGTTTGTAACTTCTGCAAGTGGATACTTGGACCTCTTGAGGATTTCGTTGGAAACGGGATTTCTTCATCTAATGCTAGACAGAAGAATTCTCAGTAACTTCCCTTGGTTGCGTGTACTCAACTCACAGAGTTGAACCTTCCTTTAGACGGAGAAGATTGGAAACCCCCTTTTTGCGGAAATTGCAAGTGGAGATTTCAAGGAATTTGGAGCCAATGGAAGAAAAGGAAATATCTTCGTATGAGAACTACAGAGAATCATTTTCAGAAACCACCTTGTGATGCGTGCGTACCACTCACAGAGTTTAACCTTTCTTTCCATAGAGCAGTGTGGAAACACTCTGTTTGTAACGTCTGGATGTGGATGTTTGGACCTCTTTGAGGGTTTCGTTGGAAACGGGATTTCTTCATCTAATGCTACAGAGAAGAATTCTCAGTGACTTCTTTGAGTTGCGTGTATTCAACTCACAGAGTTGAATCTTCTTTTAGACAGAACAGATCTGAAACACTCTTTTGATCGTATTTACAAGTGGAGATTTCAAGCGCTTTTCGACCACAGGTAGAAAAGGAAACATCTTCGTATAAAAAATACAGAGAATCATTTTCAGAAACCATCTTGTGATGTGTGCGTTCCACTCACAGAGTTTAACTTTTCTTTTCATAGAGCAGTTTGGAAACACTCTCTTTGTAACATCTGCAAGTGGATATTTGGACCTCTTTGAGGATTTCATTGGAAACGGGATTTCTACATCTAATGCTAGACAGAGGAATCCTCAGTAAATACTTTGGGTTGCGTTTATTCAACTCACAGAGTTGAACCTTCTTTTAGACAGAACAGAATTGAAACACTCTTTTTGTGGATTTACAAGTGGAGATGTCAAGCTCTTTGTTGTCAAAGGTGGAAAAGGAAATATCGTCCTTTAAAAACCCCAGAGAATCATTCTCAGAACCCACGTTGTGATGTGTGCGTTCCACTCACAGAGTTTAACCTTTCTTTCATGGAGCAGTTTGGAAACACTCTGTTTGTAAAGTCTGCAAGTGGATATTTGGACCTCTTGAGGATTTCGTTGGAAACGGGATTTCTTCATCTAATGCTAGACAGAAGAATCCTCAGTAACTTCTTTGGGTTGCGTGTATTCAACTCACAGAGTTGAACCATCCTTGAGACAGAGCAGATTTGAAACTCTCTTTTTGTGGAATTTGCAAGTGGAGATCTCATGCTCTTTGGGGCCAATGGCAGAAAAGGAAATATCTTCCTTTAAAAACTAGAGAGAATCATTCTCAGAAACCACCGCATTGTGATGTGTGCGTTCCACTCACAGCGTTTAACCTTTCTTTTCATAGAGCAGTTTGGAAACACTCTGTAACGTCTGCATGTGGATAATTGGATTTCTTTGAGGATTTCGTTGGAAACGGGATTTCTTCTTCTAATGCTACACAGAAGAATTCTCAGTAACTTCTTTGAGCTGCGTGTATTCAACTCACAGAGTTGAACCATCCTTTACAGAGAGCAGATTTGAAACACTCTTTTTATCGAATTTGCAAGTGGAGATTTCAAGCGCTTTTCGGCCACAGGTAGAAAAGGAAATATCTTCTTATATAAACTAGAGAGAATCATTCTCAGAAACCACTTTGGGATGTGTGCGTTCCACTCACAGAGTTTAACCTTTCTTTTCATAGGGCAGTTTGGAAACACTCTGTTAGTAACGTCTGCAAGTGGATAATTGGACCTCCTTGAGGATTTCGTTGTAAACGGGATTTCTTCATCTAATGCTAGACAGAATAATTCTCAGTAACTGCTTTGGGTTGCGTGTATGCAACTCACAGAGTTGAACCTTCTTTGAGACAGAACAGATTTGAAACACTCTTTTTGTGGAATTTACAAGTGGAGATTTCAAGCGCTTTGATGTGAAAGTTAGAAAAGGAAATGTCTTCCTATAAAATCTCCAGAGAATCATTCTGAGAAACCACGTTTTGATGTGTGCATTCCACCCATAGAGTTTAACCTTTCTTTCATGGAGCAGTTTGGAAACACTCTGTTTGTAAATTCTGCAAGTGGATACTTGGACGTCTTTGAGGATTTCGTTGGAAACGTGTTTTCTTCATCTAGTGCTAGACAGAAGAATCCGCACCAACTTCTTTGGGTTGCGTGTGTTCAGCTCACAGAGTTGAACCTTCCTTTAGAGAGAGCAGATTTGAAACACTCTTTTTGTGGAATTTGCAAGTGGAGATTTCAAGCACATTGGGGCGAATTGTATAAGAGGAAATATCTTCGTATATAAATTAGAGAGAATCATTCTCAGAAACCACTTTGTGATGTGTGTGTTCCACTCACAGCGTTTAACCTTTCTGTTCGTAGAGCAGTTTGGAAACACTCTGTTTGTAACGTCTGCAAGTGGATAATTGGAGCTCGTTGAGGATTTCGTTGGAAACGGGATTTCTTCATCTAATGCTAGACAGAAGAATTCTCAGTAACTTCTTTGAGTTGCGTGTATTCAACTCATTAGAGTTGAATCTTCTTTTAGACAGAACAGATTTGAAACACTCTTTTTATCGAATTTACAAGTGGAGATTTCAAGCGCTTTTCGGCCACAGGGAGGAAAGGAAATATCTTCGTATAAAAACTACAGAGAATCATTTTCAGAAACCACGTTGTGATGTGTGCATTCCACTCACAGAGTTTAACCTTTCTTTTTCATAGAGCAGTTTGGGAACACTCTGTTTGCAACATCTGCAAGTGGATATTTGGACCTCTTTGAGGATTTCGTTGGAAACGGGATTTCTTCATCTAATGCCCGGCAGAAGAATCCTCAGTAACTACGTTGGGTTGAGTGTGTTCAACTCACACAGTTGAATCTTCTTTCACACAGAACAGATTTGAAACCCTCTTTTTGTGGAATTTACAAGTGGAGATTTCAAGCGGTTTGTTGTCAAAGGTAGAAAACGAAATATCTTACAATAAAAATTCCAGAGAATCATTCTCAGAAACCACGTTGTGATGTGTGCGTTCCACTCACAGAGTTTAACCTTTCTTTCATGGAGCAGTTTGGAAACATTCTGTTTGTAACTTCTGCAAGTGGATACTTGGACCTCTTGAGGATTTCGTTGGAAACGGGATTTCTTCATCTAATGCTAGACAGAAGAATTCTCAGTAACTTCCCTGGGTTGCGTGTACTCAACTCACAGAGTTGAACCTTCCTTTAGACGGAGAAGATTGGAAACCCCCTTTTTGCGGAAATTGCAAGTGGAGATTTCAAGGAATTTGGAGAGAATGGAAGAAAAGGAAATATCTTCGTATGAGAACTACAGAGAATCATTTTCAGAAACCACCTTGTGATGCGTGCGTACCACTCACAGAGTTTAACCTTTCTTTCCATAGAGCAGTGTGGAAACACTCTGTTTGTAACGTCTGGATGTGGATGTTTGGACCTCTTTGAGGGTTTCGTTGGAAACGGGATTTCTTCATCTAATGCTACAGAGAAGAATTCTCAGTGACTTCTTTGAGTTGCGTGTATTCAACTCACAGAGTTGAATCTTCTTTTAGACAGAACAGATCTGAAACACTCTTTTGATCGTATTTACAAGTGGAGATTTCAAGCGCTTTTCGACCACAGGTAGAAAAGGAAACATCTTCGTATAAAAAATACAGAGAATCATTTTCAGAAACCATCTTGTGATGTGTGCGTTCCACTCACAGAGTTTAACTTTTCTTTTCATAGAGCAGTTTGGAAACACTCTCTTTGTAACATCTGCAAGTGGATATTTGGACCTCTTTGAGGATTTCATTGGAAACGGGATTTCTACATCTAATGCTAGACAGAGGAATCCTCAGTAAATACTTTGGGTTGCGTTTATTCAACTCACAGAGTTGAACCTTCTTTTAGACAGAACAGAATTGAAACACTCTTTTTGTGGATTTACAAGTGGAGATGTCAAGCTCTTTGTTGTCAAAGGTGGAAAAGGAAATATCGTCCTTTAAAAACCCCAGAGAATCATTCTCAGAACCCACGTTGTGATGTGTGCGTTCCACTCACAGAGTTTAACCTTTCTTTCATGGAGCAGTTTGGAAACACTCTGTTTGTAAAGTCTGCAAGTGGATATTTGGACCTCTTGAGGATTTCGTTGGAAACGGGATTTCTTCATCTAATGCTAGACAGAAGAATCCTCAGTAACTTCTTTGGGTTGCGTGTATTCAACTCACAGAGTTGAACCATCCTTGAGACAGAGCAGATTTGAAACTCTCTTTTTGTGGAATTTGCAAGTGGAGATCTCATGCGCTTTGGGCCCAATGGCAGAAAAGGAAATATCTTCCTTTAAAAACTAGAGAGAATCATTCTCAGAAACCACCGCATTGTGATGTGTGCGTTCCACTCACAGCGTTTAACCTTTCTTTTCATAGAGCAGTTTGGAAACACTCTGTAACGTCTGCATGTGGATAATTGGATTTCTTTGAGGATTTCGTTGGAAACGGGATTTCTTCTTCTAATGCTACACAGAAGAATTCTCAGTAACTTCTTTGAGCTGCGTGTATTCAACTCACAGAGTTGAACCATCCTTTACAGAGAGCAGATTTGAAACACTCTTTTTATCGAATTTGCAAGTGGAGATTTCAAGCGCTTTTCGGCCACAGGTAGAAAAGGAAATATCTTCTTATATAAACTAGAGAGAATCATTCTCAGAAACCACTTTGGGATGTGTGCGTTCCACTCACAGAGTTTAACCTTTCTTTTCATAGGGCAGTTTGGAAACACTCTGTTAGTAACGTCTGCAAGTGGATAATTGGACCTCCTTGAGGATTTCGTTGTAAACGGGATTTCTTCATCTAATGCTAGACAGAATAATTCTCAGTAACTGCTTTGGGTTGCGTGTATGCAACTCACAGAGTTGAACCTTCTTTGAGACAGAACAGATTTGAAACACTCTTTTTGTGGAATTTACAAGTGGAGATTTCAAGCGCTTTGATGTGAAAGTTAGAAAAGGAAATGTCTTCCTATAAAATCTCCAGAGAATCATTCTGAGAAACCACGTTTTGATGTGTGCATTCCACCCATAGAGTTTAACCTTTCTTTCATGGAGCAGTTTGGAAACACTCTGTTTGTAAATTCTGCAAGTGGATACTTGGACGTCTTTGAGGATTTCGTTGGAAACGTGTTTTCTTCATCTAGTGCTAGACAGAAGAATCCGCACCAACTTCTTTGGGTTGCGTGTGTTCAGCTCACAGAGTTGAACCTTCCTTTAGAGAGAGCAGATTTGAAACACTCTTTTTGTGGAATTTGCAAGTGGAGATTTCAAGCACATTGGGGCGAATTGTATAAGAGGAAATATCTTCGTATATAAATTAGAGAGAATCATTCTCAGAAACCACTTTGTGATGTGTGTGTTCCACTCACAGCGTTTAACCTTTCTGTTCGTAGAGCAGTTTGGAAACACTCTGTTTGTAACGTCTGCAAGTGGATAATTGGAGCTCCTTGAGGATTTCGTTGGAAACGGGATTTCTTCATCTAATGCTAGACAGAAGAATTCTCAGTAACTTCTTTGAGTTGCGTGTATTCAACTCATTAGAGTTGAATCTTCTTTTAGACAGAACAGATTTGAAACACTCTTTTTATCGAATTTACAAGTGGAGATTTCAAGCGCTTTTCGGCCACAGGGAGGAAAGGAAATATCTTCGTATAAAAACTACAGAGAATCATTTTCAGAAACCACGTTGTGATGTGTGCATTCCACTCACAGAGTTTAACCTTTCTTTTTCATAGAGCAGTTTGGGAACACTCTGTTTGCAACATCTGCAAGTGGATATTTGGACCTCTTTGAGGATTTCGTTGGAAACGGGATTTCTTCATCTAATGCCCGGCAGAAGAATCCTCAGTAACTACGTTGGGTTGAGTGTGTTCAACTCACACAGTTGAATCTTCTTTCACACAGAACAGATTTGAAACCCTCTTTTTGTGGAATTTACAAGTGGAGATTTCAAGCGGTTTGTTGTCAAAGGTAGAAAACGAAATATCTTACAATAAAAATTCCAGAGAATCATTCTCAGAAACCACGTTGTGATGTGTGCGTTCCACTCACAGAGTTTAACCTTTCTTTCATGGAGCAGTTTGGAAACATTCTGTTTGTAACTTCTGCAAGTGGATACTTGGACCTCTTGAGGATTTCGTTGGAAACGGGATTTCTTCATCTAATGCTAGACAGAAGAATTCTCAGTAACTTCCCTGGGTTGCGTGTACTCAACTCACAGAGTTGAACCTTCCTTTAGACGGAGAAGATTGGAAACCCCCTTTTTGCGGAAATTGCAAGTGGAGATTTCAAGGAATTTGGAGCCAATGGAAGAAAAGGAAATATCTTCGTATGAGAACTACAGAGAATCATTTTCAGAAACCACCTTGTGATGCATGCGTACCACTCACAGAGTTTAACCTTTCTTTCCATAGAGCAGTGTGGAAACACTCTGTTTGTAACGTCTGGATGTGGATGTTTGGACCTCTTTGAGGGTTTCGTTGGAAACGGGATTTCTTCATCTAATGCTACAGAGAAGAATTCTCAGTGACTTCTTTGAGTTGCGTGTATTCAACTCACAGAGTTGAATCTTCTTTTAGACAGAACAGATCTGAAACACTCTTTTGATCGTATTTACAAGTGGAGATTTCAAGCGCTTTTCGACCACAGGTAGAAAAGGAAACATCTTCGTATAAAAAATACAGAGAATCATTTTCAGAAACCATCTTGTGATGTGTGCGTTCCACTCACAGAGTTTAACTTTTCTCTTCATAGAGCAGTTTGGAAACACTCTCTTTGTAACATCTGCAAGTGGATATTTGGACCTCTTTGAGGATTTCATTGGAAACGGGATTTCTACATCTAATGCTAGACAGAGGAATCCTCAGTAAATACTTTGGGTTGCGTTTATTCAACTCACAGAGTTGAACCTTCTTTTAGACAGAACAGAATTGAAACACTCTTTTTGTGGATTTACAAGTGGAGATGTCAAGCTCTTTGTTGTCAAAGGTGGAAAAGGAAATATCGTCCTTTAAAAACCCCAGAGAATCATTCTCAGAACCCACGTTGTGATGTGTGCGTTCCACTCACAGAGTTTAACCTTTCTTTCATGGAGCAGTTTGGAAACACTCTGTTTGTAAAGTCTGCAAGTGGATATTTGGACCTCTTGAGGATTTCGTTGGAAACGGGATTTCTTCATCTAATGCTAGACAGAAGAATCCTCAGTAACTTCTTTGGGTTGCGTGTATTCAGCTCACAGAGTTGAACCTTCCTTTAGAGAGAGCAGATTTGAAACACTCTTTTTGTGGAATTTGCAAGTGGAGATTTCAAGCACATTGGGGCGAATTGTATAAGAGGAAATATCTTCGTATATAAATTAGAGAGAATCATTCTCAGAAACCACTTTGTGATGTGTGTGTTCCACTCACAGCGTTTAACCTTTCTGTTCGTAGAGCAGTTTGGAAACACTCTGTTTGTAACGTCTGCAAGTGGATAATTGGAGCTCTTTGAGGATTTCGTTGGAAACGGGATTTCTTCATCTAATGCTAGACAGAAGAATTCTCAGTAACTTCTTTGAGTTGCGTGTATTCAACTCATTAGAGTTGAATCTTCTTTTAGACAGAACAGATTTGAAACACTCTTTTTATCGAATTTACAAGTGGAGATTTCAAGCGCTTTTCGGCCACAGGGAGGAAAGGAAATATCTTCGTATAAAAACTACAGAGAATCATTTTCAGAAACCACGTTGTGATGTGTGCATTCCACTCACAGAGTTTAACCTTTCTTTTTCATAGAGCAGTTTGGGAACACTCTGTTTGCAACATCTGCAAGTGGATATTTGGACCTCTTTGAGGATTTCGTTGGAAACGGGATTTCTTCATCTAATGCCCGGCAGAAGAATCCTCAGTAACTACGTTGGGTTGAGTGTGTTCAACTCACACAGTTGAATCTTCTTTCACACAGAACAGATTTGAAACCCTCTTTTTGTGGAATTTACAAGTGGAGATTTCAAGCGGTTTGTTGTCAAAGGTAGAAAACGAAATATCTTACAATAAAAATTCCAGAGAATCATTCTCAGAAACCACGTTGTGATGTGTGCGTTCCACTCACAGAGTTTAACCTTTCTTTCATGGAGCAGTTTGGAAACATTCTGTTTGTAACTTCTGCAAGTGGATACTTGGACCTCTTGAGGATTTCGTTGGAAACGGGATTTCTTCATCTAATGCTAGACAGAAGAATTCTCAGTAACTTCCCTTGGTTGCGTGTACTCAACTCACAGAGTTGAACCTTCCTTTAGACGGAGAAGATTGGAAACCCCCTTTTTGCGGAAATTGCAAGTGGAGATTTCAAGGAATTTGGAGCCAATGGAAGAAAAGGAAATATCTTCGTATGAGAACTACAGAGAATCATTTTCAGAAACCACCTTGTGATGCGTGCGTACCACTCACAGAGTTTAACCTTTCTTTCCATAGAGCAGTGTGGAAACACTCTGTTTGTAACGTCTGGATGTGGATGTTTGGACCTCTTTGAGGGTTTCGTTGGAAACGGGATTTCTTCATCTAATGCTACAGAGAAGAATTCTCAGTGACTTCTTTGAGTTGCGTGTATTCAACTCACAGAGTTGAATCTTCTTTTAGACAGAACAGATCTGAAACACTCTTTTGATCGTATTTACAAGTGGAGATTTCAAGCGCTTTTCGACCACAGGTAGAAAAGGAAACATCTTCGTATAAAAAATACAGAGAATCATTTTCAGAAACCATCTTGTGATGTGTGCGTTCCACTCACAGAGTTTAACTTTTCTTTTCATAGAGCAGTTTGGAAACACTCTCTTTGTAACATCTGCAAGTGGATATTTGGACCTCTTTGAGGATTTCATTGGAAACGGGATTTCTACATCTAATGCTAGACAGAGGAATCCTCAGTAAATACTTTGGGTTGCGTTTATTCAACTCACAGAGTTGAACCTTCTTTTAGACAGAACAGAATTGAAACACTCTTTTTGTGGATTTACAAGTGGAGATGTCAAGCTCTTTGTTGTCAAAGGTGGAAAAGGAAATATCGTCCTTTAAAAACCCCAGAGAATCATTCTCAGAACCCACGTTGTGATGTGTGCGTTCCACTCACAGAGTTTAACCTTTCTTTCATGGAGCAGTTTGGAAACACTCTGTTTGTAAAGTCTGCAAGTGGATATTTGGACCTCTTGAGGATTTCGTTGGAAACGGGATTTCTTCATCTAATGCTAGACAGAAGAATCCTCAGTAACTTCTTTGGGTTGCGTGTATTCAACTCACAGAGTTGAACCATCCTTGAGACAGAGCAGATTTGAAACTCTCTTTTTGTGGAATTTGCAAGTGGAGATCTCATGCTCTTTGGGGCCAATGGCAGAAAAGGAAATATCTTCCTTTAAAAACTAGAGAGAATCATTCTCAGAAACCACCGCATTGTGATGTGTGCGTTCCACTCACAGCGTTTAACCTTTCTTTTCATAGAGCAGTTTGGAAACACTCTGTAACGTCTGCATGTGGATAATTGGATTTCTTTGAGGATTTCGTTGGAAACGGGATTTCTTCTTCTAATGCTACACAGAAGAATTCTCAGTAACTTCTTTGAGCTGCGTGTATTCAACTCACAGAGTTGAACCATCCTTTACAGAGAGCAGATTTGAAACACTCTTTTTATCGAATTTGCAAGTGGAGATTTCAAGCGCTTTTCGGCCACAGGTAGAAAAGGAAATATCTTCTTATATAAACTAGAGAGAATCATTCTCAGAAACCACTTTGGGATGTGTGCGTTCCACTCACAGAGTTTAACCTTTCTTTTCATAGGGCAGTTTGGAAACACTCTGTTAGTAACGTCTGCAAGTGGATAATTGGACCTCCTTGAGGATTTCGTTGTAAACGGGATTTCTTCATCTAATGCTAGACAGAATAATTCTCAGTAACTGCTTTGGGTTGCGTGTATGCAACTCACAGAGTTGAACCTTCTTTGAGACAGAACAGATTTGAAACACTCTTTTTGTGGAATTTACAAGTGGAGATTTCAAGCGCTTTGATGTGAAAGTTAGAAAAGGAAATGTCTTCCTATAAAATCTCCAGAGAATCATTCTGAGAAACCACGTTTTGATGTGTGCATTCCACCCATAGAGTTTAACCTTTCTTTCATGGAGCAGTTTGGAAACACTCTGTTTGTAAATTCTGCAAGTGGATACTTGGACGTCTTTGAGGATTTCGTTGGAAACGTGTTTTCTTCATCTAGTGCTAGACAGAAGAATCCGCACCAACTTCTTTGGGTTGCGTGTGTTCAGCTCACAGAGTTGAACCTTCCTTTAGAGAGAGCAGATTTGAAACACTCTTTTTGTGGAATTTGCAAGTGGAGATTTCAAGCACATTGGGGCGAATTGTATAAGAGGAAATATCTTCGTATATAAATTAGAGAGAATCATTCTCAGAAACCACTTTGTGATGTGTGTGTTCCACTCACAGCGTTTAACCTTTCTGTTCGTAGAGCAGTTTGGAAACACTCTGTTTGTAACGTCTGCAAGTGGATAATTGGAGCTCGTTGAGGATTTCGTTGGAAACGGGATTTCTTCATCTAATGCTAGACAGAAGAATTCTCAGTAACTTCTTTGAGTTGCGTGTATTCAACTCATTAGAGTTGAATCTTCTTTTAGACAGAACAGATTTGAAACACTCTTTTTATCGAATTTACAAGTGGAGATTTCAAGCGCTTTTCGGCCACAGGGAGGAAAGGAAATATCTTCGTATAAAAACTACAGAGAATCATTTTCAGAAACCACGTTGTGATGTGTGCATTCCACTCACAGAGTTTAACCTTTCTTTTTCATAGAGCAGTTTGGGAACACTCTGTTTGCAACATCTGCAAGTGGATATTTGGACCTCTTTGAGGATTTCGTTGGAAACGGGATTTCTTCATCTAATGCCCGGCAGAAGAATCCTCAGTAACTACGTTGGGTTGAGTGTGTTCAACTCACACAGTTGAATCTTCTTTCACACAGAACAGATTTGAAACCCTCTTTTTGTGGAATTTACAAGTGGAGATTTCAAGCGGTTTGTTGTCAAAGGTAGAAAACGAAATATCTTACAATAAAAATTCCAGAGAATCATTCTCAGAAACCACGTTGTGATGTGTGCGTTCCACTCACAGAGTTTAACCTTTCTTTCATGGAGCAGTTTGGAAACATTCTGTTTGTAACTTCTGCAAGTGGATACTTGGACCTCTTGAGGATTTCGTTGGAAACGGGATTTCTTCATCTAATGCTAGACAGAAGAATTCTCAGTAACTTCCCTGGGTTGCGTGTACTCAACTCACAGAGTTGAACCTTCCTTTAGACGGAGAAGATTGGAAACCCCCTTTTTGCGGAAATTGCAAGTGGAGATTTCAAGGAATTTGGAGCCAATGGAAGAAAAGGAAATATCTTCGTATGAGAACTACAGAGAATCATTTTCAGAAACCACCTTGTGATGCGTGCGTACCACTCACAGAGTTTAACCTTTCTTTCCATAGAGCAGTGTGGAAACACTCTGTTTGTAACGTCTGGATGTGGATGTTTGGACCTCTTTGAGGGTTTCGTTGGAAACGGGATTTCTTCATCTAATGCTACAGAGAAGAATTCTCAGTGACTTCTTTGAGTTGCGTGTATTCAACTCACAGAGTTGAATCTTCTTTTAGACAGAACAGATCTGAAACACTCTTTTGATCGTATTTACAAGTGGAGATTTCAAGCGCTTTTCGACCACAGGTAGAAAAGGAAACATCTTCGTATAAAAAATACAGAGAATCATTTTCAGAAACCATCTTGTGATGTGTGCGTTCCACTCACAGAGTTTAACTTTTCTTTTCATAGAGCACTTTGGAAACACTCTCTTTGTAACATCTGCAAGTGGATATTTGGACCTCTTTGAGGATTTCATTGGAAACGGGATTTCTACATCTAATGCTAGACAGAGGAATCCTCAGTAAATACTTTGGGTTGCGTTTATTCAACTCACAGAGTTGAACCTTCTTTTAGACAGAACAGATTTGAAACACTCTTTTTGTGGATTTACAAGTGGAGATGTCAAGCTCTTTGTTGTCAAAGGTGGAAAAGGAAATATCGTCCTTTAAAAACCCCAGAGAATCATTCTCAGAACCCACGTTGTGATGTGTGCGTTCCACTCACAGAGTTTAACCTTTCTTTCATGGAGCAGTTTGGAAACACTCTGTTTGTAAAGTCTGCAAGTGGATATTTGGACCTCTTGAGGATTTCGTTGGAAACGGGATTTCTTCATCTAATGCTAGACAGAAGAATCCTCAGTAACTTCTTTGGGTTGCGTGTATTCAACTCACAGAGTTGAACCATCCTTGAGACAGAGCAGATTTGAAACTCTCTTTTTGTGGAATTTGCAAGTGGAGATCTCATGCGCTTTGGGGCCAATGGCAGAAAAGGAAATATCTTCCTTTAAAAACTAGAGAGAATCATTCTCAGAAACCACCGCATTGTGATGTGTGCGTTCCACTCACAGCGTTTAACCTTTCTTTTCATAGAGCAGTTTGGAAACACTCTGTAACGTCTGCATGTGGATAATTGGATTTCTTTGAGGATTTCGTTGGAAACGGGATTTCTTCTTCTAATGCTACACAGAAGAATTCTCAGTAACTTCTTTGAGCTGCGTGTATTCAACTCACAGAGTTGAACCATCCTTTACAGAGAGCAGATTTGAAACACTCTTTTTATCGAATTTGCAAGTGGAGATTTCAAGCGCTTTTCGGCCACAGGTAGAAAAGGAAATATCTTCTTATATAAACTAGAGAGAATCATTCTCAGAAACCACTTTGGGATGTGTGCGTTCCACTCACAGAGTTTAACCTTTCTTTTCATAGGGCAGTTTGGAAACACTCTGTTAGTAACGTCTGCAAGTGGATAATTGGACCTCCTTGAGGATTTCGTTGTAAACGGGATTTCTTCATCTAATGCTAGACAGAATAATTCTCAGTAACTGCTTTGGGTTGCGTGTATGCAACTCACAGAGTTGAACCTTCTTTGAGACAGAACAGATTTGAAACACTCTTTTTGTGGAATTTACAAGTGGAGATTTCAAGCGCTTTGATGTGAAAGTTAGAAAAGGAAATGTCTTCCTATAAAATCTCCAGAGAATCATTCTGAGAAACCACGTTTTGATGTGTGCATTCCACCCATAGAGTTTAACCTTTCTTTCATGGAGCAGTTTGGAAACACTCTGTTTGTAAATTCTGCAAGTGGATACTTGGACGTCTTTGAGGATTTCGTTGGAAACGTGTTTTCTTCATCTAGTGCTAGACAGAAGAATCCGCACCAACTTCTTTGGGTTGCGTGTGTTCAGCTCACAGAGTTGAACCTTCCTTTAGAGAGAGCAGATTTGAAACACTCTTTTTGTGGAATTTGCAAGTGGAGATTTCAAGCACATTGGGGCGAATTGTATAAGAGGAAATATCTTCGTATATAAATTAGAGAGAATCATTCTCAGAAACCACTTTGTGATGTGTGTGTTCCACTCACAGCGTTTAACCTTTCTGTTCGTAGAGCAGTTTGGAAACACTCTGTTTGTAACGTCTGCAAGTGGATAATTGGAGCTCGTTGAGGATTTCGTTGGAAACGGGATTTCTTCATCTAATGCTAGACAGAAGAATTCTCAGTAACTTCTTTGAGTTGCGTGTATTCAACTCATTAGAGTTGAATCTTCTTTTAGACAGAACAGATTTGAAACACTCTTTTTATCGAATTTACAAGTGGAGATTTCAAGCGCTTTTCGGCCACAGGGAGGAAAGGAAATATCTTCGTATAAAAACTACAGAGAATCATTTTCAGAAACCACGTTGTGATGTGTGCATTCCACTCACAGAGTTTAACCTTTCTTTTTCATAGAGCAGTTTGGGAACACTCTGTTTGCAACATCTGCAAGTGGATATTTGGACCTCTTTGAGGATTTCGTTGGAAACGGGATTTCTTCATCTAATGCCCGGCAGAAGAATCCTCAGTAACTACGTTGGGTTGAGTGTGTTCAACTCACACAGTTGAATCTTCTTTCACACAGAACAGATTTGAAACCCTCTTTTTGTGGAATTTACAAGTGGAGATTTCAAGCGGTTTGTTGTCAAAGGTAGAAAACGAAATATCTTACAATAAAAATTCCAGAGAATCATTCTCAGAAACCACGTTGTGATGTGTGCGTTCCACTCACAGAGTTTAACCTTTCTTTCATGGAGCAGTTTGGAAACATTCTGTTTGTAACTTCTGCAAGTGGATACTTGGACCTCTTGAGGATTTCGTTGGAAACGGGATTTCTTCATCTAATGCTAGACAGAAGAATTCTCAGTAACTTCCCTTGGTTGCGTGTACTCAACTCACAGAGCTGAACCTTCCTTTAGACGGAGAAGATTGGAAACCCCCTTTTTGCGGAAATTGCAAGTGGAGATTTCAAGGAATTTGGAGCCAATGGAAGAAAAGGAAATATCTTCGTATGAGAACTACAGAGAATCATTTTCAGAAACCACCTTGTGATGCGTGCGTACCACTCACAGAGTTTAACCTTTCTTTCCATAGAGCAGTGTGGAAACACTCTGTTTGTAACGTCTGGATGTGGATGTTTGGACCTCTTTGAGGGTTTCGTTGGAAACGGGATTTCTTCATCTAATGCTACAGAGAAGAATTCTCAGTGACTTCTTTGAGTTGCGTGTATTCAACTCACAGAGTTGAATCTTCTTTTAGACAGAACAGATCTGAAACACTCTTTTGATCGTATTTACAAGTGGAGATTTCAAGCGCTTTTCGACCACAGGTAGAAAAGGAAACATCTTCGTATAAAAAATACAGAGAATCATTTTCAGAAACCATCTTGTGATGTGTGCGTTCCACTCACAGAGTTTAACTTTTCTTTTCATAGAGCAGTTTGGAAACACTCTCTTTGTAACATCTGCAAGTGGATATTTGGACCTCTTTGAGGATTTCATTGGAAACGGGATTTCTACATCTAATGCTAGACAGAGGAATCCTCAGTAAATACTTTGGGTTGCGTTTATTCAACTCACAGAGTTGAACCTTCTTTTAGACAGAACAGAATTGAAACACTCTTTTTGTGGATTTACAAGTGGAGATGTCAAGCTCTTTGTTGTCAAAGGTGGAAAAGGAAATATCGTCCTTTAAAAACCCCAGAGAATCATTCTCAGAACCCACGTTGTGATGTGTGCGTTCCACTCACAGAGTTTAACCTTTCTTTCATGGAGCAGTTTGGAAACACTCTGTTTGTAAAGTCTGCAAGTGGATATTTGGACCTCTTGAGGATTTCGTTGGAAACGGGATTTCTTCATCTAATGCTAGACAGAAGAATCCTCAGTAACTTCTTTGGGTTGCGTGTATTCAACTCACAGAGTTGAACCATCCTTGAGACAGAGCAGATTTGAAACTCTCTTTTTGTGGAATTTGCAAGTGGAGATCTCATGCGCTTTGGGGCCAATGGCAGAAAAGGAAATATCTTCCTTTAAAAACTAGAGAGAATCATTCTCAGAAACCACCGCATTGTGATGTGTGCGTTCCACTCACAGCGTTTAACCTTTCTTTTCATAGAGCAGTTTGGAAACACTCTGTAACGTCTGCATGTGGATAATTGGATTTCTTTGAGGATTTCGTTGGAAACGGGATTTCTTCTTCTAATGCTACACAGAAGAATTCTCAGTAACTTCTTTGAGCTGCGTGTATTCAACTCACAGAGTTGAACCATCCTTTACAGAGAGCAGATTTGAAACACTCTTTTTATCGAATTTGCAAGTGGAGATTTCAAGCGCTTTTCGGCCACAGGTAGAAAAGGAAATATCTTCTTATATAAACTAGAGAGAATCATTCTCAGAAACCACTTTGGGATGTGTGCGTTCCACTCACAGAGTTTAACCTTTCTTTTCATAGGGCAGTTTGGAAACACTCTGTTAGTAACGTCTGCAAGTGGATAATTGGACCTCCTTGAGGATTTCGTTGTAAACGGGATTTCTTCATCTAATGCTAGACAGAATAATTCTCAGTAACTGCTTTGGGTTGCGTGTATGCAACTCACAGAGTTGAACCTTCTTTGAGACAGAACAGATTTGAAACACTCTTTTTGTGGAATTTACAAGTGGAGATTTCAAGCGCTTTGATGTGAAAGTTAGAAAAGGAAATGTCTTCCTATAAAATCTCCAGAGAATCATTCTGAGAAACCACGTTTTGATGTGTGCATTCCACCCATAGAGTTTAACCTTTCTTTCATGGAGCAGTTTGGAAACACTCTGTTTGTAAATTCTGCAAGTGGATACTTGGACGTCTTTGAGGATTTCGTTGGAAACGTGTTTTCTTCATCTAGTGCTAGACAGAAGAATCCGCACCAACTTCTTTGGGTTGCGTGTGTTCAGCTCACAGAGTTGAACCTTCCTTTAGAGAGAGCAGATTTGAAACACTCTTTTTGTGGAATTTGCAAGTGGAGATTTCAAGCACATTGGGGCGAATTGTATAAGAGGAAATATCTTCGTATATAAATTAGAGAGAATCATTCTCAGAAACCACTTTGTGATGTGTGTGTTCCACTCACAGCGTTTAACCTTTCTGTTCGTAGAGCAGTTTGGAAACACTCTGTTTGTAACGTCTGCAAGTGGATAATTGGAGCTCTTTGAGGATTTCGTTGGAAACGGGATTTCTTCATCTAATGCTAGACAGAAGAATTCTCAGTAACTTCTTTGAGTTGCGTGTATTCAACTCATTAGAGGTGAATCTTCTTTTAGACAGAACAGATTTGAAACACTCTTTTTATCGAATTTACAAGTGGAGATTTCAAGCGCTTTTCGGCCACAGGGAGGAAAGGAAATATCTTCGTATAAAAACTACAGAGAATCATTTTCAGAAACCACGTTGTGATGTGTGCATTCCACTCACAGAGTTTAACCTTTCTTTTTCATAGAGCAGTTTGGGAACACTCTGTTTGCAACATCTGCAAGTGGATATTTGGACCTCTTTGAGGATTTCGTTGGAAACGGGATTTCTTCATCTAATGCCCGGCAGAAGAATCCTCAGTAACTACGTTGGGTTGAGTGTGTTCAACTCACACAGTTGAATCTTCTTTCACACAGAACAGATTTGAAACCCTCTTTTTGTGGAATTTACAAGTGGAGATTTCAAGCGGTTTGTTGTCAAAGGTAGAAAACGAAATATCTTACAATAAAAATTCCAGAGAATCATTCTCAGAAACCACGTTGTGATGTGTGCGTTCCACTCACAGAGTTTAACCTTTCTTTCATGGAGCAGTTTGGAAACATTCTGTTTGTAACTTCTGCAAGTGGATACTTGGACCTCTTGAGGATTTCGTTGGAAACGGGATTTCTTCATCTAATGCTAGACAGAAGAATTCTCAGTAACTTCCCTGGGTTGCGTGTACTCAACTCACAGAGTTGAACCTTCCTTTAGACGGAGAAGATTGGAAACCCCCTTTTTGCGGAAATTGCAAGTGGAGATTTCAAGGAATTTGGAGCCAATGGAAGAAAAGGAAATATCTTCGTATGAGAACTACAGAGAATCATTTTCAGAAACCACCTTGTGATGCGTGCGTACCACTCACAGAGTTTAACCTTTCTTTCCATAGAGCAGTGTGGAAACACTCTGTTTGTAACGTCTGGATGTGGATGTTTGGACCTCTTTGAGGGTTTCGTTGGAAACGGGATTTCTTCATCTAATGCTACAGAGAAGAATTCTCAGTGACTTCTTTGAGTTGCGTGTATTCAACTCACAGAGTTGAATCTTCTTTTAGACAGAACAGATCTGAAACACTCTTTTGATCGTATTTACAAGTGGAGATTTCAAGCGCTTTTCGACCACAGGTAGAAAAGGAAACATCTTCGTATAAAAAATACAGAGAATCATTTTCAGAAACCATCTTGTGATGTGTGCGTTCCACTCACAGAGTTTAACTTTTCTTTTCATAGAGCAGTTTGGAAACACTCTCTTTGTAACATCTGCAAGTGGATATTTGGACCTCTTTGAGGATTTCATTGGAAACGGGATTTCTACATCTAATGCTAGACAGAGGAATCCTCAGTAAATACTTTGGGTTGCGTTTATTCAACTCACAGAGTTGAACCTTCTTTTAGACAGAACAGAATTGAAACACTCTTTTTGTGGATTTACAAGTGGAGATGTCAAGCTCTTTGTTGTCAAAGGTGGAAAAGGAAATATCGTCCTTTAAAAACCCCAGAGAATCATTCTCAGAACCCACGTTGTGATGTGTGCGTTCCACTCACAGAGTTTAACCTTTCTTTCATGGAGCAGTTTGGAAACACTCTGTTTGTAAAGTCTGCAAGTGGATATTTGGACCTCTTGAGGATTTCGTTGGAAACGGGATTTCTTCATCTAATGCTAGACAGAAGAATCCTCAGTAACTTCTTTGGGTTGCGTGTATTCAACACACAGAGTTGAACCATCCTTGAGACAGAGCAGATTTGAAACTCTCTTTTTGTGGAATTTGCAAGTGGAGATCTCATGCGCTTTGGGGCCAATGGCAGAAAAGGAAATATCTTCCTTTAAAAACTAGAGAGAATCATTCTCAGAAACCACCGCATTGTGATGTGTGCGTTCCACTCACAGCGTTTAACCTTTCTTTTCATAGAGCAGTTTGGAAACACTCTGTAACGTCTGCATGTGGATAATTGGATTTCTTTGAGGATTTCGTTGGAAACGGGATTTCTTCTTCTAATGCTACACAGAAGAATTCTCAGTAACTTCTTTGAGCTGCGTGTATTCAACTCACAGAGTTGAACCATCCTTTACAGAGAGCAGATTTGAAACACTCTTTTTATCGAATTTGCAAGTGGAGATTTCAAGCGCTTTTCGGCCACAGGTAGAAAAGGAAATATCTTCTTATATAAACTAGAGAGAATCATTCTCAGAAACCACTTTGGGATGTGTGCGTTCCACTCACAGAGTTTAACCTTTCTTTTCATAGGGCAGTTTGGAAACACTCTGTTAGTAACGTCTGCAAGTGGATAATTGGACCTCCTTGAGGATTTCGTTGTAAACGGGATTTCTTCATCTAATGCTAGACAGAATAATTCTCAGTAACTGCTTTGGGTTGCGTGTATGCAACTCACAGAGTTGAACCTTCTTTGAGACAGAACAGATTTGAAACACTCTTTTTGTGGAATTTACAAGTGGAGATTTCAAGCGCTTTGATGTGAAAGTTAGAAAAGGAAATGTCTTCCTATAAAATCTCCAGAGAATCATTCTGAGAAACCACGTTTTGATGTGTGCATTCCACCCATAGAGTTTAACCTTTCTTTCATGGAGCAGTTTGGAAACACTCTGTTTGTAAATTCTGCAAGTGGATACTTGGACGTCTTTGAGGATTTCGTTGGAAACGTGTTTTCTTCATCTAGTGCTAGACAGAAGAATCCGCACCAACTTCTTTGGGTTGCGTGTGTTCAGCTCACAGAGTTGAACCTTCCTTTAGAGAGAGCAGATTTGAAACACTCTTTTTGTGGAATTTGCAAGTGGAGATTTCAAGCACATTGGGGCGAATTGTATAAGAGGAAATATCTTCGTATATAAATTAGAGAGAATCATTCTCAGAAACCACTTTGTGATGTGTGTGTTCCACTCACAGCGTTTAACCTTTCTGTTCGTAGAGCAGTTTGGAAACACTCTGTTTGTAACGTCTGCAAGTGGATAATTGGAGCTCTTTGAGGATTTCGTTGGAAACGGGATTTCTTCATCTAATGCTAGACAGAAGAATTCTCAGTAACTTCTTTGAGTTGCGTGTATTCAACTCATTAGAGTTGAATCTTCTTTTAGACAGAACAGATTTGAAACACTCTTTTTATCGAATTTACAAGTGGAGATTTCAAGCGCTTTTCGGCCACAGGGAGGAAAGGAAATATCTTCGTATAAAAACTACAGAGAATCATTTTCAGAAACCACGTTGTGATGTGTGCATTCCACTCACAGAGTTTAACCTTTCTTTTTCATAGAGCAGTTTGGGAACACTCTGTTTGCAACATCTGCAAGTGGATATTTGGACCTCTTTGAGGATTTCGTTGGAAACGGGATTTCTTCATCTAATGCCCGGCAGAAGAATCCTCAGTAACTACGTTGGGTTGAGTGTGTTCAACTCACACAGTTGAATCTTCTTTCACACAGAACAGATTTGAAACCCTCTTTTTGTGGAATTTACAAGTGGAGATTTCAAGCGGTTTGTTGTCAAAGGTAGAAAACGAAATATCTTACAATAAAAATTCCAGAGAATCATTCTCAGAAACCACGTTGTGATGTGTGCGTTCCACTCACAGAGTTTAACCTTTCTTTCATGGAGCAGTTTGGAAACATTCTGTTTGTAACTTCTGCAAGTGGATACTTGGACCTCTTGAGGATTTCGTTGGAAACGGGATTTCTTCATCTAATGCTAGACAGAAGAATTCTCAGTAACTTCCCTGGGTTGCGTGTACTCAACTCACAGAGTTGAACCTTCCTTTAGACGGAGAAGATTGGAAACCCCCTTTTTGCGGAAATTGCAAGTGGAGATTTCAAGGAATTTGGAGCCAATGGAAGAAAAGGAAATATCTTCGTATGAGAACTACAGAGAATCATTTTCAGAAACCACCTTGTGATGCGTGCGTACCACTCACAGAGTTTAACCTTTCTTTCCATAGAGCAGTGTGGAAACACTCTGTTTGTAACGTCTGGATGTGGATATTTGGACCTCTTTGAGGGTTTCGTTGGAAACGGGATTTCTTCATCTAATGCTACAGAGAAGAATTCTCAGTGACTTCTTTGAGTTGCGTGTATTCAACTCACAGAGTTGAATCTTCTTTTAGACAGAACAGATCTGAAACACTCTTTTGATCGTATTTACAAGTGGAGATTTCAAGCGCTTTTCGACCACAGGTAGAAAAGGAAACATCTTCGTATAAAAAATACAGAGAATCATTTTCAGAAACCATCTTGTGATGTGTGCGTTCCACTCACAGAGTTTAACTTTTCTTTTCATAGAGCAGTTTGGAAACACTCTCTTTGTATCATCTGCAAGTGGATATTTGGACCTCTTTGAGGATTTCATTGGAAACGGGATTTCTACATCTAATGCTAGACAGAGGAATCCTCAGTAAATACTTTGGGTTGCGTTTATTCAACTCACAGAGTTGAACCTTCTTTTAGACAGAACAGAATTGAAACACTCTTTTTGTGGATTTACAAGTGGAGATGTCAAGCTCTTTGTTGTCAAAGGTGGAAAAGGAAATATCGTCCTTTAAAAACCCCAGAGAATCATTCTCAGAACCCACGTTGTGATGTGTGCGTTCCACTCACAGAGTTTAACCTTTCTTTCATGGAGCAGTTTGGAAACACTCTGTTTGTAAAGTGTGCAAGTGGATATTTGGACCTCTTGAGGATTTCGTTGGAAACGGGATTTCTTCATCTAATGCTAGACAGAAGAATCCTCAGTAACTTCTTTGGGTTGCGTGTATTCAACTCACAGAGTTGAACCATCCTTGAGACAGAGCAGATTTGAAACTCTCTTTTTGTGGAATTTGCAAGTGGAGATCTCATGCGCTTTGGGGCCAATGGCAGAAAAGGAAATATCTTCCTTTAAAAACTAGAGAGAATCATTCTCAGAAACCACCGCATTGTGATGTGTGCGTTCCACTCACAGCGTTTAACCTTTCTTTTCATAGAGCAGTTTGGAAACACTCTGTAACGTCTGCATGTGGATAATTGGATTTCTTTGAGGATTTCGTTGGAAACGGGATTTCTTCTTCTAATGCTACACAGAAGAATTCTCAGTAACTTCTTTGAGCTGCGTGTATTCAACTCACAGAGTTGAACCATCCTTTACAGAGAGCAGATTTGAAACACTCTTTTTATCGAATTTGCAAGTGGAGATTTCAAGCGCTTTTCGGCCACAGGTAGAAAAGGAAATATCTTCTTATATAAACTAGAGAGAATCATTCTCAGAAACCACTTTGGGATGTGTGCGTTCCACTCACAGAGTTTAACCTTTGTTTTCATAGGGCAGTTTGGAAACACTCTGTTAGTAACGTCTGCAAGTGGATAATTGGACCTCCTTGAGGATTTCGTTGTAAACGGGATTTCTTCATCTAATGCTAGACAGAATAATTCTCAGTAACTGCTTTGGGTTGCGTGTATGCAACTCACAGAGTTGAACCTTCTTTGAGACAGAACAGATTTGAAACACTCTTTTTGTGGAATTTACAAGTGGAGATTTCAAGCGCTTTGATGTGAAAGTTAGAAAAGGAAATGTCTTCCTATAAAATCTCCAGAGAATCATTCTGAGAAACCACGTTTTGATGTGTGCATTCCACCCATAGAGTTTAACCTTTCTTTCATGGAGCAGTTTGGAAACACTCTGTTTGTAAATTCTGCAAGTGGATACTTGGACGTCTTTGAGGATTTCGTTGGAAACGTGTTTTCTTCATCTAGTGCTAGACAGAAGAATCCGCACCAACTTCTTTGGGTTGCGTGTGTTCAGCTCACAGAGTTGAACCTTCCTTTAGAGAGAGCAGATTTGAAACACTCTTTTTGTGGAATTTGCAAGTGGAGATTTCAAGCACATAGGGGCGAATTGTATAAGAGGAAATATCTTCGTATATAAATTAGAGAGAATCATTCTCAGAAACCACTTTGTGATGTGTGTGTTCCACTCACAGCGTTTAACCTTTCTGTTCGTAGAGCAGTTTGGAAACACTCTGTTTGTAACGTCTGCAAGTGGATAATTGGAGCTCTTTGAGGATTTCGTTGGAAACGGGATTTCTTCATCTAATGCTAGACAGAAGAATTCTCAGTAACTTCTTTGAGTTGCGTGTATTCAACTCATTAGAGGTGAATCTTCTTTTAGACAGAACAGATTTGAAACACTCTTTTTATCGAATTTACAAGTGGAGATTTCAAGCGCTTTTCGGCCACAGGGAGGAAAGGAAATATCTTCGTATAAAAACTACAGAGAATCATTTTCAGAAACCACGTTGTGATGTGTGCATTCCACTCACAGAGTTTAACCTTTCTTTTTCATAGAGCAGTTTGGGAACACTCTGTTTGCAACATCTGCAAGTGGATATTTGGACCTCTTTGAGGATTTCGTTGGAAACGGGATTTCTTCATCTAATGCCCGGCAGAAGAATCCTCAGTAACTACGTTGTGTTGAGCGTGTTCAACTCACACAGTTGAATCTTCTTTCACACAGAACAGATTTGAAACCCTCTTTTTGTGGAATTTACAAGTGGAGATTTCAAGCGGTTTGTTGTCAAAGGTAGAAAACGAAATATCTTACAATAAAAATTCCAGAGAATCATTCTCAGAAACCACGTTGTGATGTGTGCGTTCCACTCACAGAGTTTAACCTTTCTTTCATGGAGCAGTTTGGAAACATTCTGTTTGTAACTTCTGCAAGTGGATACTTGGACCTCTTGAGGATTTCGTTGGAAACGGGATTTCTTCATCTAATGCTAGACAGAAGAATTCTCAGTAACTTCCCTGGGTTGCGTGTACTCAACTCACAGAGTTGAACCTTCCTTTAGACGGAGAAGATTGGAAACCCCCTTTTTGCGGAAATTGCAAGTGGAGATTTCAAGGAATTTGGAGCCAATGGAAGAAAAGGAAATATCTTCGTATGAGAACAACAGAGAATCATTTTCAGAAACCACCTTGTGATGCGTGCGTACCACTCACAGAGTTTAACCTTTCTTTCCATAGAGCAGTGTGGAAACACTCTGTTTGTAACGTCTGGATGTGGATGTTTGGACCTCTTTGAGGGTTTCGTTGGAAACGGGATTTCTTCATCTAATGCTAGAGAGAAGAATTCTCAGTGACTTCTTTGAGTTGCGTGTATTCAACTCACAGAGTTGAATCTTCTTTTAGACAGAACAGATCTGAAACACTCTTTTGATCGTATTTACAAGTGGAGATTTCAAGCGCTTTTCGACCACAGGTAGAAAAGGAAACATCTTCGTATAAAAAATACAGAGAATCATTTTCAGAAACCATCTTGTGATGTGTGCGTTCCACTCACAGAGTTTAACTTTTCTTTTCATAGAGCAGTTTGGAAACACTCTCTTTGTAACATCTGCAAGTGGATATTTGGACCTCTTTGAGGATTTCATTGGAAACGGGATTTCTACATCTAATGCTAGACAGAGGAATCCTCAGTAAATACTTTGGGTTGCGTTTATTCAACTCACAGAGTTGAACCTTCTTTTAGACAGAACAGATTTGAAACACTCTTTTTGTGGATTTACAAGTGGAGATGTCAAGCTCTTTGTTGTCAAAGGTGGAAAAGGAAATATCATCCTTTAAAAACCCCAGAGAATCATTCTCAGAACCCACGTTGTGATGTGTGCGTTCCACTCACAGAGTTTAACCTTTCTTTCATGGAGCAGTTTGGAAACACTCTGTTTGTAAAGTCTGCAAGTGGATATTTGGACCTCTTGAGGATTTCGTTGGAAACGGGATTTCTTCATCTAATGCTAGACAGAAGAATCCTCAGTAACTTCTTTGGGTTGCGTGTATTCAACTCACAGAGTTGAACCATCCTTGAGACAGAGCAGATTTGAAACTCTCTTTTTGTGGAATTTGCAAGTGGAGATCTCATGCGCTTTGGGGCCAATGGCAGAAAAGGAAATATCTTCCTTTAAAAACTAGAGAGAATCATTCTCAGAAACCACCGCATTGTGATGTGTGCGTTCCACTCACAGCGTTTAACCTTTCTTTTCATAGAGCAGTTTGGAAACACTCTGTAACGTCTGCATGTGGATAATTGGATTTCTTTGAGGATTTCGTTGGAAACGGGATTTCTTCTTCTAATGCTACACAGAAGAATTCTCAGTAACTTCTTTGAGCTGCGTGTATTCAACTCACAGAGTTGAACCATCCTTTACAGAGAGCAGATTTGAAACACTCTTTTTATCGAATTTGCAAGTGGAGATTTCAAGCGCTTTTAGGCCACAGGTAGAAAAGGAAATATCTTCTTATATAAACTAGAGAGAATCATTCTCAGAAACCACTTTGGGATGTGTGCGTTCCACTCACAGAGTTTAACCTTTGTTTTCATAGGGCAGTTTGGAAACACTCTGTTAGTAACGTCTGCAAGTGGATAATTGGACCTCCTTGAGGATTTCGTTGTAAACGGGATTTCTTCATCTAATGCTAGACAGAATAATTCTCAGTAACTGCTTTGGGTTGCGTGTATGCAACTCACAGAGTTGAACCTTCTTTGAGACAGAACAGATTTGAAACACTCTTTTTGTGGAATTTACAAGTGGAGATTTCAAGCGCTTTGATGTGAAAGTTAGAAAAGGAAATGTCTTCCTATAAAATCTCCAGAGAATCATTCTGAGAAACCACGTTTTGATGTGTGCATTCCACCCATAGAGTTTAACCTTTCTTTCATGGAGCAGTTTGGAAACACTCTGTTTGTAAATTCTGCAAGTGGATACTTGGACGTCTTTGAGGATTTCGTTGGAAACGTGTTTTCTTCATCTAGTGCTACACAGAAGAATCCGAACCAACTTCTTTGGGTTGCGTGTGTTCAGCTCACAGAGTTGAACCTTCCTTTAGAGAGAGCAGATTTGAAACACTCTTTTTGTGGAATTTGCAAGTGGAGATTTCAAGCACATTGGGGCGAATTGTATAAGAGGAAATATCTTCGTATATAAATTAGAGAGAATCATTCTCGGAAACCACTTTGTGATGTGTGTGTTCCACTCACAGCGTTTAACCTTTCTGTTCGTAGAGCAGTTTGGAAACACTCTGTTTGTAACGTCTGCAAGTGGATAATTGGAGCTCTTTGAGGATTTCGTTGGAAACGGGATTTCTTCATCTAATGCTAGACAGAAGAATTCTCAGTAACTTCTTTGAGTTGCGTGTATTCAACTCATTAGAGGTGAATCTTCTTTTAGACAGAACAGATTTGAAACACTCTTTTTATCGAATTTACAAGTGGAGATTTCAAGCGCTTTTCGGCCACAGGGAGGAAAGGAAATATCTTCGTATAAAAACTACAGAGAATCATTTTCAGAAACCACGTTGTGATGTGTGCATTCCACTCACAGAGTTTAACCTTTCTTTTTCATAGAGCAGTTTGGGAACACTCTGTTTGCAACATCTGCAAGTGGATATTTGGACCTCTTTGAGGATTTCGTTGGAAACGGGATTTCTTCATCTAATGCCCGGCAGAAGAATCCTCAGTAACTACGTTGGGTTGAGTGTGTTCAACTCACACAGTTGAATCTTCTTTCACACAGAACAGATTTGAAACCCTCTTTTTGTGGAATTTACAAGTGGAGATTTCAAGCGGTTTGTTGTCAAAGGTAGAAAACGAAATATCTTACAATAAAAATTCCAGAGAATCATTCTCAGAAACCACGTTGTGATGTGTGCGTTCCACTCACAGAGTTTAACCTTTCTTTCATGGAGCAGTTTGGAAACATTCTGTTTGTAACTTCTGCAAGTGGATACTTGGACCTCTTGAGGATTTCGTTGGAAACGGGATTTCTTCATCTAATGCTAGACAGAAGAATTCTCAGTAACTTCCCTGGGTTGCGTGTACTCAACTCACAGAGTTGAACCTTCCTTTAGACGGAGAAGATTGGAAACCCCCTTTTTGCGGAAATTGCAAGTGGAGATTTCAAGGAATTTGGAGCCAATGGAAGAAAAGGAAATATCTTCGTATGAGAACTACAGAGAATCATTTTCAGAAACCACCTTGTGATGCGTGCGTACCACTCACAGAGTTTAACCTTTCTTTCCATAGAGCAGTGTGGAAACACTCTGTTTGTAACGTCTGGATGTGGATGTTTGGACCTCTTTGAGGGTTTCGTTGGAAACGGGATTTCTTCATCTAATGCTACAGAGAAGAATTCTCAGTGACTTCTTTGAGTTGCGTGTATTCAACTCACAGAGTTGAATCTTCTTTTAGACAGAACAGATCTGAAACACTCTTTTGATCGTATTTACAAGTGGAGATTTCAAGCGCTTTTCGACCACAGGTAGAAAAGGAAACATCTTCGTATAAAAAATACAGAGAATCATTTTCAGAAACCATCTTGTGATGTGTGCGTTCCACTCACAGAGTTTAACTTTTCTTTTCATAGAGCAGTTTGGAAACACTCTCTTTGTAACATCTGCAAGTGGATATTTGGACCTCTTTGAGGATTTCATTGGAAACGGGATTTCTACATCTAATGCTAGACAGAGGAATCCTCAGTAAATACTTTGGGTTGCGTTTATTCAACTCACAGAGTTGAACCTTCTTTTAGACAGAACAGAATTGAAACACTCTTTTTGTGGATTTACAAGTGGAGATGTCAAGCTCTATGTTGTCAAAGGTGGAAAAGGAAATATCGTCCTTTAAAAACCCCAGAGAATCATTCTCAGAACCCACGTTGTGATGTGTGCGTTCCACTCACAGAGTTTAACCTTTCTTTCATGGAGCAGTTTGGAAACACTCTGTTTGTAAAGTGTGCAAGTGGATATTTGGACCTCTTGAGGATTTCGTTGGAAACGGGATTTCTTCATCTAATGCTAGACAGAAGAATCCTCAGTAACTTCTTTGGGTTGCGTGTATTCAACTCACAGAGTTGAACCATCCTTGAGACAGAGCAGATTTGAAACTCTCTTTTTGTGGAATTTGCAAGTGGAGATCTCATGCGCTTTGGGGCCAATGGCAGAAAAGGAAATATCTTCCTTTAAAAACTAGAGAGAATCATTCTCAGAAACCACCGCATTGTGATGTGTGCGTTCCACTCACAGCGTTTAACCTTTCTTTTCATAGAGCAGTTTGGAAACACTCTGTAACGTCTGCATGTGGATAATTGGATTTCTTTGAGGATTTCGTTGGAAACGGGATTTCTTCTTCTAATGCTACACAGAAGAATTCTCAGTAACTTCTTTGAGCTGCGTGTATTCAACTCACAGAGTTGAACCATCCTTTACAGAGAGCAGATTTGAAACACTCTTTTTATCGAATTTGCAAGTGGAGATTTCAAGCGCTTTTCGGCCACAGGTAGAAAAGGAAATATCTTCTTATATAAACTAGAGAGAATCATTCTCAGAAACCACTTTGGGATGTGTGCGTTCCACTCACAGAGTTTAACCTTTCTTTTCATAGGGCAGTTTGGAAACACTCTGTTAGTAACGTCTGCAAGTGGATAATTGGACCTCCTTGAGGATTTCGTTGTAAACGGGATTTCTTCATCTAATGCTAGACAGAATAATTCTCAGTAACTGCTTTGGGTTGCGTGTATGCAACTCACAGAGTTGAACCTTCTTTGAGACAGAACAGATTTGAAACACTCTTTTTGTGGAATTTACAAGTGGAGATTTCAAGCGCTTTGATGTGAAAGTTAGAAAAGGAAATGTCTTCCTATAAAATCTCCAGAGAATTATTCTGAGAAACCACGTTTTGATGTGTGCATTCCACCCATAGAGTTTAACCTTTCTTTCATGGAGCAGTTTGGAAACACTCTGTTTGTAAATTCTGCAAGTGGATACTTGGACGTCTTTGAGGATTTCGTTGGAAACGTGTTTTCTTCATCTAGTGCTAGACAGAAGAGTCCGCACCAACTTCTTTGGGTTGCGTGTGTTCAGCTCACAGAGTTGAACCTTCCTTTAGAGAGAGCAGATTTGAAACACTCTTTTTGTGGAATTTGCAAGTGGAGATTTCAAGCACATTGGGGTGAATTGTATAAAAGGAAATATCTTCGTATATAAATTAGAGAGAATCATTCTCAGAAACCACTTTGTGATGTGTGTGTTCCACTCACAGAGTTTAACCTTTCTGTTCGTAGAGCAGTTTGGAAACACTCTGTTTGTAACGTCTGCAAGTGGATAATTGGAGCTCTTTGAGGATTTCGTTGGAAACGGGATTTCTTCATCTAATGCTAGACAGAAGAATTCTCAGTAACTTCTTTGAGTTGCGTGTATTCAACTCATTAGAGTTGAATCTTCTTTTAGACAGAACAGATTTGAAACACTCTTTTTATCGAATTTACAAGTGGAGATTTCAAGCGCTTTTCGGCCACAGGGAGGAAAGGAAATATCTTCGTATAAAAACTACAGAGAATCATTTTCAGAAACCACGTTGTGATGTGTGCATTCCACTCACAGAGTTTAACCTTTCTTTTTCATAGAGCAGTTTGGGAACACTCTGTTTGCAACATCTGCAAGTGGATATTTGGACCTCTTTGAGGATTTCGTTGGAAACGGGATTTCTTCATCTAATGCTCGGCAGAAGAATCCTCAGTAACTACGTTGGGTTGAGTGTGTTCAACTCACACAGTTGAATCTTCTTTCACACAGAACAGATTTGAAACCCTCTTTTTGTGGAATTTACAAGTGGAGATTTCAAGCGGTTTGTTGTCAAAGGTAGAAAACGAAATATCTTACAATAAAAATTCCAGAGAATCATTCTCAGAAACCACGTTGTGATGTGTGCGTTCCACTCACAGAGTTTAACCTTTCTTTCATGGAGCAGTTTGGAAACATTCTGTTTGTAACTTCTGCAAGTGGATACTTGGACCTCTTGAGGATTTCGTTGGAAACGGGATTTCTTCATCTAATGCTAGACAGAAGAATTCTCAGTAACTTCCCTGGGTTGCGTGTACTCAACTCACAGAGTTGAACCTTCCTTTAGACGGAGAAGATTGGAAACCCCCTTTTTGCGGAAATTGCAAGTGGAGATTTCAAGGAATTTGGAGCCAATGGAAGAAAAGGAAATATCTTCGTATGAAAACTACAGAGAATCATTTTCAGAAACCACCTTGTGATGCGTGCGTACCACTCACAGAGTTTAACCTTTCTTTCCATGGAGCAGTGTGGAAACACTCTGTTTGTAACGTCTGGATGTGGATATTTGGACCTCTTTGAGGGTTTCGTTGGAAACGGGATTTCTTCATCTAATGCTACAGAGAAGAATTCTCAGTGACTTCTTTGAGTTGCGTGTATTCAACTCACAGAGTTGAATCTTCTTTTAGACAGAACAGATCTGAAACACTCTTTTGATCGTATTTACAAGTGGAGATTTCAAGCGCTTTTCGACCACAGGTAGAAAAGGAAACATCTTCGTATAAAAAATACAGAGAATCATTTTCAGAAACCATCTTGTGATGTGTGCGTTCCACTCACAGAGTTTAACTTTTCTTTTCATAGAGCAGTTTGGAAACACTCTGTTTGTAACATCTGCAAGTGGATATTTGGACCTCTTTGAGGATTTCATTGGAAACGGGATTTCTACATCTAATGCTAGACAGAGGAATCCTCAGTAAATACTTTGGGTTGCGTTTATTCAACTCACAGAGTTGAACCTTCTTTTAGACAGAACAGAATTGAAACACTCTTTTTGTGGATTTACAAGTGGAGATGTCAAGCTCTTTGTTGTCAAAGGTGGAAAAGGAAATATCGTCCTTTAAAAACCCCAGAGAATCATTCTCAGAACCCACGTTGTGATGTGTGCGTTCCACTCACAGAGTTTAACCTTTCTTTCATGGAGCAGTTTGGAAACACTCTGTTTGTAAAGTCTGCAAGTGGATATTTGGACCTCTTGAGGATTTCGTTGGAAACGGGATTTCTTCATCTAATGCTAGACAGAAGAATCCTCAGTAACTTCTTTGGGTTGCGTGTATTCAACTCACAGAGTTGAACCATCCTTGAGACAGAGCAGATTTGAAACTCTCTTTTTGTGGAATTTGCAAGTGGAGATCTCATGCGCTTTGGGGCCAATGGCAGAAAAGGAAATATCTTCCTTTAAAAACTAGAGAGAATCATTCTCAGAAACCACCGCATTGTGATGTGTGCGTTCCACTCACAGCGTTTAACCTTTCTTTTCATAGAGCAGTTTGGAAACACTCTGTAACGTCTGCATGTGGATAATTGGATTTCTTTGAGGATTTCGTTGGAAACGGGATTTCTTCTTCTAATGCTACACAGAAGAATTCTCAGTAACTTCTTTGAGCTGCGTGTATTCAACTCACAGAGTTGAACCATCCTTTACAGAGAGCAGATTTGAAACACTCTTTTTATCGAATTTGCAAGTGGAGATTTCAAGCGCTTTTCGGCCACAGGTAGAAAAGGAAATATCTTCTTATATAAACTAGAGAGAATCATTCTCAGAAACCACTTTGGGATGTGTGCGTTCCACTCACAGAGTTTAACCTTTGTTTTCATAGGGCAGTTTGGAAACACTCTGTTAGTAACGTCTGCAAGTGGATAATTGGACCTCCTTGAGGATTTCGTTGTAAACGGGATTTCTTCATCTAATGCTAGACAGAATAATTCTCAGTAACTGCTTTGGGTTGCGTGTATGCAACTCACAGAGTTGAACCTTCTTTGAGACAGAACAGATTTGAAACACTCTTTTTGTGGAATTTACAAGTGGAGATTTCAAGCGCTTTGATGTGAAAGTTAGAAAAGGAAATGTCTTCCTATAAAATCTCCAGAGAATCATTCTGAGAAACCACGTTTTGATGTGTGCATTCCACCCATAGAGTTTAACCTTTCTTTCATGGAGCAGTTTGGAAACACTCTGTTTGTAAATTCTGCAAGTGGATACTTGGACGTCTTTGAGGATTTCGTTGGAAACGTGTTTTCTTCATCTAGTGCTAGACAGAAGAGTCCGCACCAACTTCTTTGGGTTGCGTGTGTTCAGCTCACAGAGTTGAACCTTCCTTTAGAGAGAGCAGATTTGAAACACTCTTTTTGTGGAATTTGCAAGTGGAGATTTCAAGCACATTGGGGCGAATTGTATAAAAGGAAATATCTTCGTATATAAATTAGAGAGAATCATTCTCAGAAACCACTTTGTGATGTGTGTGTTCCACTCACAGCGTTTAACCTTTCTGTTCGTAGAGCAGTTTGGAAACACTCTGTTTGTAACGTCTGCAAGTGGATAATTGGAGCTCTTTGAGGATTTCGTTGGAAACGGGATTTCTTCATCTAATGCTAGACAGAAGAATTCTCAGTAACTTCTTTGAGTTGCGTGTATTCAACTCATTAGAGTTGAATCTTCTTTTAGACAGAACAGATTTGAAACACTCTTTTTATCGAATTTACAAGTGGAGATTTCAAACGCTTTTCGGCCACAGGGAGGAAAGGAAATATCTTCGTATAAAAACTACAGAGAATCATTTTCAGAAACCACGTTGTGATGTGTGCATTCCACTCACAGAGTTTAACCTTTCTTTTTCATAGAGCAGTTTGGGAACACTCTGTTTGCAACATCTGCAAGTGGATATTTGGACCTCTTTGAGGATTTCGTTGGAAACGGGATTTCTTCATCTAATGCCCGGCAGAAGAATCCTCAGTAACTACGTTGGGTTGAGTGTGTTCAACTCACACAGTTGAATCTTCTTTCACACAGAACAGATTTGAAACCCTCTTTTTGTGGAATTTACAAGTGGAGATTTCAAGCGGTTTGTTGTCAAAGGTAGAAAACGAAATATCTTACAATAAAAATTCCAGAGAATCATTCTCAGAAACCACGTTGTGATGTGTGCGTTCCACTCACAGAGATTTACCTTTCTTTCATGGAGCAGTTTGGAAACATTCTGTTTGTAACTTCTGCAAGTGGATACTTGGACCTCTTGAGGATTTCGTTGGAAACGGGATTTCTTCATCTAATGCTAGACAGAAGAATTCTCAGTAACTTCCCTGGGTTGCGTGTACTCAACTCACAGAGTTGAACCTTCCTTTAGACGGAGAAGATTGGAAACCCCCTTTTTGCGGGAATTGCAAGTGGAGATTTCAAGGAATTTGGAGCCAATGGAAGAAAAGGAAATATCTTCGTATGAAAACTACAGAGAATCATTTTCAGAAACCACCTTGTGATGCGTGCGTACCACTCACAGAGTTTAACCTTTCTTTCCATAGAGCAGTGTGGAAACACTCTGTTTGTAACGTCTGGATGTGGATATTTGGACCTCTTTGAGGGTTTCGTTGGAAACGGGATTTCTTCATCTAATGCTACAGAGAAGAATTCTCAGTGACTTCTTTGAGTTGCGTGTATTCAACTCACAGAGTTGAATCTTCTTTTAGACAGAACAGATCTGAAACACTCTTTTGATCGTATTTACAAGTGGAGATTTCAAGCGCTTTTCGACCACAGGTAGAAAAGGAAACATCTTCGTATAAAAAATACAGAGAATCATTTTCAGAAACCATCTTGTGATGTGTGCGTTCCACTCACAGAGTTTAACTTTTCTTTTCATAGAGCAGTTTGGAAACACTCTGTTTGTAACATCTGCAAGTGGATATTTGGACCTCTTTGAGGATTTCATTGGAAACGGGATTTCTACATCTAATGCTAGACAGAGGAATCCTCAGTAAATACTTTGGGTTGCGTTTATTCAACGCACAGAGTTGAACCTTCTTTTAGACAGAACAGAATTGAAACACTCTTTTTGTGGATTTACAAGTGGAGATGTCAAGCTCTTTGTTGTCAAAGGTGGAAAAGGAAATATCATCCTTTAAAAACCCCAGAGAATCATTCTCAGAACCCACGTTGTGATGTGTGCGTTCCACTCACAGAGTTTAACCTTTCTTTCATGGAGCAGTTTGGAAACACTCTGTTTGTAAAGTCTGCAAGTGGATATTTGGACCTCTTGAGGATTTCGTTGGAAACGGGATTTCTTCATCTAATGCTAGACAGAAGAATCCTCAGTAACTTCTTTGGGTTGCGTGTATTCAACTCACAGAGTTGAACCATCCTTGAGACAGAGCAGATTTGAAACTCTCTTTTTGTGGAATTTGCAAGTGGAGATCTCATGCGCTTTGGGGCCAATGGCAGAAAAGGAAATATCTTCCTTTAAAAACTAGAGAGAATCATTCTCAGAAACCACCGCATTGTGATGTGTGCGTTCCACTCACAGCGTTTAACCTTTCTTTTCATAGAGCAGTTTGGAAACACTCTGTAACGTCTGCATGTGGATAATTGGATTTCTTTGAGGATTTCGTTGGAAACGGGATTTCTTCTTCTAATGCTACACAGAAGAATTCTCAGTAACTTCTTTGAGTTGCGTGTATTCAACTCACAGAGTTGAACCATCCTTTACAGAGAGCAGATTTGAAACACTCTTTTTATCGAATTTGCAAGTGGAGATTTCAAGCGCTTTTCGGCCACAGGTAGAAAAGGAAATATCTTCTTATATAAACTAGAGAGAATCATTCTCAGAAACCACTTTGGGATGTGTGCGTTCCACTCACAGAGTTTAACCTTTGTTTTCATAGGGCAGTTTGGAAACACTCTGTTAGTAACGTCTGCAAGTGGATAATTGGACCTCCTTGAGGATTTCGTTGTAAACGGGATTTCTTCATCTAATGCTAGACAGAATAATTCTCAGTAACTGCTTTGGGTTGCGTGTATGCAACTCACAGAGTTGAACCTTCTTTGAGACAGAACAGATTTGAAACACTCTTTTTGTGGAATTTACAAGTGGAGATTTCAAGCGCTTTGATGTGAAAGTTAGAAAAGGAAATGTCTTCCTATAAAATCTCCAGAGAATCATTCTGAGAAACCACGTTTTGATGTGTGCATTCCACCCATAGAGTTTAACCTTTCTTTCATGGAGCAGTTTGGAAACACTCTGTTTGTAAATTCTGCAAGTGGATACTTGGACGTCTTTGAGGATTTCGTTGGAAACGTGTTTTCTTCATCTAGTGCTAGACAGAAGAATCCGCACCAACTTCTTTGGGTTGCGTGTGTTCAGCTCACAGAGTTGAACCTTCCTTTAGAGAGAGCAGATTTGAAACACTCTTTTTGTGGAATTTGCAAGTGGAGATTTCAAGCACATTGGGGCGAATTGTATAAAAGGAAATATCTTCGTATATAAATTAGAGAGAATCATTCTCAGAAACCACTTTGTGATGTGTGTGTTCCACTCACAGCGTTTAACCTTTCTGTTCGTAGAGCAGTTTGGAAACACTCTGTTTGTAACGTCTGCAAGTGGATAATTGGAGCTCTTTGAGGATTTCGTTGGAAACGGGATTTCTTCATCTAATGCTAGACAGAAGAATTCTCAGTAACTTCTTTGAGTTGCGTGTATTCAACTCATTAGAGTTGAATCTTCTTTTAGACAGAACAGATTTGAAACACTCTTTTTATCGAATTTACAAGTGGAGATTTCAAGCGCTTTTCGGCCACAGGGAGGAAAGGAAATATCTTCGTATAAAAACTACAGAGAATCATTTTCAGAAACCACGTTGTGATGTGTGCATTCCACTCACAGAGTTTAACCTTTCTTTTTCATAGAGCAGTTTGGGAACACTCTGTTTGCAACATCTGCAAGTGGATATTTGGACCTCTTTGAGGATTTCGTTGGAAACGGGATTTCTTCATCTAATGCCCGGCAGAAGAATCCTCAGTAACTACGTTGGGTTGAGTGTGTTCAACTCACACAGTTGAATCTTCTTTCACACAGAACAGATTTGAAACCCTCTTTTTGTGGAATTTACAAGTGGAGATTTCAAGCGGTTTGTTGTCAAAGGTAGAAAACGAAATATCTTACAATAAAAATTCCAGAGAATCATTCTCAGAAACCACGTTGTGATGTGTGCGTTCCACTCACAGAGTTTAACCTTTCTTTCATGGAGCAGTTTGGAAACATTCTGTTTGTAACTTCTGCAAGTGGATACTTGGACCTCTTGAGGATTTCGTTGGAAACGGGATTTCTTCATCTAATGCTAGACAGAAGAATTCTCAGTAACTTCCCTGGGTTGCGTGTACTCAACTCACAGAGTTGAACCTTCCTTTAGACGGAGAAGATTGGAAACCCCCTTTTTGCGGGAATTGCAAGTGGAGATTTCAAGGAATTTGGAGCCAATGGAAGAAAAGGAAATATCTTCGTATGAAAACTACAGAGAATCATTTTCAGAAACCACCTTGTGATGCGTGCGTACCACTCACAGAGTTTAACCTTTCTTTCCATAGAGCAGTGTGGAAACACTCTGTTTGTAACGTCTGGATGTGGATATTTGGACCTCTTTGAGGGTTTCGTTGGAAACGGGATTTCTTCATCTAATGCTACAGAGAAGAATTCTCAGTGACTTCTTTGAGTTGCGTGTATTCAACTCACAGAGTTGAATCTTCTTTTAGACAGAACAGATCTGAAACACTCTTTTGATCGTATTTACAAGTGGAGATTTCAAGCGCTTTTCGACCACAGGTAGAAAAGGAAACATCTTCGTATAAAAAATACAGAGAATCATTTTCAGAAACCATCTTGTGATGTGTGCGTTCCACTCACAGAGTTTAACTTTTCTTTTCATAGAGCAGTTTGGAAACACTCTGTTTGTAACATCTGCAAGTGGATATTTGGACCTCTTTGAGGATTTCATTGGAAACGGGATTTCTACATCTAATGCTAGACAGAGGAATCCTCAGTAAATACTTTGGGTTGCGTTTATTCAACGCACAGAGTTGAACCTTCTTTTAGACAGAACAGAATTGAAACACTCTTTTTGTGGATTTACAAGTGGAGATGTCAAGCTCTTTGTTGTCAAAGGTGGAAAAGGAAATATCATCCTTTAAAAACCCCAGAGAATCATTCTCAGAACCCACGTTGTGATGTGTGCGTTCCACTCACAGAGTTTAACCTTTCTTTCATGGAGCAGTTTGGAAACACTCTGTTTGTAAAGTCTGCAAGTGGATATTTGGACCTCTTGAGGATTTCGTTGGAAACGGGATTTCTTCATCTAATGCTAGACAGAAGAATCCTCAGTAACTTCTTTGGGTTGCGTGTATTCAACTCACAGAGTTGAACCATCCTTGAGACAGAGCAGATTTGAAACTCTCTTTTTGTGGAATTTGCAAGTGGAGATCTCATGCGCTTTGGGGCCAATGGCAGAATAGGAAATATCTTCCTTTAAAAACTAGAGAGAATCATTCTCAGAAACCACCGCATTGTGATGTGTGCGTTCCACTCACAGCGTTTAACCTTTCTTTTCATAGAGCAGTTTGGAAACACTCTGTAACGTCTGCATGTGGATAATTGGATTTCTTTGAGGATTTCGTTGGAAACGGGATTTCTTCTTCTAATGCTACACAGAAGAATTCTCAGTAACTTCTTTGAGCTGCGTGTATTCAACTCACAGAGTTGAACCATCCTTTACAGAGAGCAGATTTGAAACACTCTTTTTATCGAATTTGCAAGTGGAGATTTCAAGCGCTTTTCGGCCACAGGTAGAAAAGGAAATATCTTCTTATATAAACTAGAGAGAATCATTCTCAGAAACCACTTTGGGATGTGTGCGTTCCACTCACAGAGTTTAACCTTTCTTTTCATAGGGCAGTTTGGAAACACTCTGTTAGTAACGTCTGCAAGTGGATAATTGGACCTCCTTGAGGATTTCGTTGTAAACGGGATTTCTTCATCTAATGCTAGACAGAATAATTCTCAGTAACTGCTTTGGGTTGCGTGTATGCAACTCACAGAGTTGAACCTTCTTTGAGACAGAACAGATTTGAAACACTCTTTTTGTGGAATTTACAAGTGGAGATTTCAAGCGCTTTGATGTGAAAGTTAGAAAAGGAAATGTCTTCCTATAAAATCTCCAGAGAATCATTCTGAGAAACCACGTTTTGATGTGTGCATTCCACCCATAGAGTTTAACCTTTCTTTCATGGAGCAGTTTGGAAACACTCTGTTTGTAAATTCTGCAAGTGGATACTTGGACGTCTTTGAGGATTTCGTTGGAAACGTGTTTTCTTCATCTAGTGCTAGACAGAAGAATCCGCACCAACTTCTTTGGGTTGCGTGTGTTCAGCTCACAGAGTTGAACCTTCCTTTAGAGAGAGCAGATTTGAAACACTCTTTTTGTGGAATTTGCAAGTGGAGATTTCAAGCACATTGGGGCGAATTGTATAAGAGGAAATATCTTCGTATATAAATTAGAGAGAATCATTCTCAGAAACCACTTTGTGATGTGTGTGTTCCACTCACAGCGTTTAACCTTTCTGTTCGTAGAGCAGTTTGGAAACACTCTGTTTGTAACGTCTGCAAGTGGATAATTGGAGCTCTTTGAGGATTTCGTTGGAAACGGGATTTCTTCATCTAATGCTAGACAGAAGAATTCTCAGTAACTTCTTTGAGTTGCGTGTATTCAACTCATTAGAGTTGAATCTTCTTTTAGACAGAACAGATTTGAAACACTCTTTTTATCGAATTTACAAGTGGAGATTTCAAGCGCTTTTCGGCCACAGGGAGGAAAGGAAATATCTTCGTATAAAAACTACAGAGAATCATTTTCAGAAACCACGTTGTGATGTGTGCATTCCACTCACAGAGTTTAACCTTTCTTTTTCATAGAGCAGTTTGGGAACACTCTGTTTGCAACATCTGCAAGTGGATATTTGGACCTCTTTGAGGATTTCGTTGGAAACGGGATTTCTTCATCTAATGCCCGGCAGAAGAATCCTCAGTAACTACGTTGGGTTGAGTGTGTTCAACTCACACAGTTGAATCTTCTTTTACACAGAACAGATTTGAAACCCTCTTTTTGTGGAATTTACAAGTGGAGATTTCAAGCGGTTTGTTGTCAAAGGTAGAAAACGAAATATCTTACAATAAAAATTCCAGAGAATCATTCTCAGAAACCACGTTGTGATGTGTGCGTTCCACTCACAGAGTTTAACCTTTCTTTCATGGAGCAGTTTGGAAACATTCTGTTTGTAACTTCTGCAAGTGGATACTTGGACCTCTTGAGGATTTCGTTGGAAACGGGATTTCTTCATCTAATGCTAGACAGAAGAATTCTCAGTAACTTCCCTGGGTTGCGTGTACTCAACTCACAGAGTTGAACCTTCCTTTAGACGGAGAAGATTGGAAACACCCATTTTGCGGAAATTGCAAGTGGAGATTTCAAGGAATTTGGAGCCAATGGAAGAAAAGGAAATATCTTCGTATGAAAACTACAGAGAATCATTTTCAGAAACCACCTTGTGATGCGTGCGTACCACTCACAGAGTTTAACCTTTCTTTCCATAGAGCAGTGTGGAAACACTCTGTTTGTAACGTCTGGATGTGGATATTTGGACCTCTTTGAGGGTTTCGTTGGAAACGGGATTTCTTCATCTAATGCTACAGAGAAGAATTCTCAGTGACTTCTTTGAGTTGCGTGTATTCAACTCACAGAGTTGAATCTTCTTTCAGACAGAACAGATCTGAAACACTCTTTTGATCGTATTTACAAGTGGAGATTTCAAGCGCTTTTCGACCACAGGTAGAAAAGGAAACATCTTCGTATAAAAAATACAGAGAATCATTTTCAGAAACCATCTTGTGATGTGTGCGTTCCACTCACAGAGTTTAACTTTTCTTTTCATAGAGCAGTTTGGAAACACTCTCTTTGTAACATCTGCAAGTGGATATTTGGACCTCTTTGAGGATTTCATTGGAAACGGGATTTCTACATCTAATGCTAGACAGAGGAATCCTCAGTAAATACTTTGGGTTGCGTTTATTCAACGCACAGAGTTGAACCTTCTTTTAGACAGAACAGAATTGAAACACTCTTTTTGTGGATTTACAAGTGGAGATGTCAAGCTCTTTGTTGTCAAAGGTGGAAAAGGAAATATCATCCTTTAAAAACCCCAGAGAATCATTCTCAGAACCCACGTTGTGATGTGTGCGTTCCACTCACAGAGTTTAACCTTTCTTTCATGGAGCAGTTTGGAAACACTCTGTTTGTAAAGTCTGCAAGTGGATATTTGGACCTCTTGAGGATTTCGTTGGAAACGGGATTTCTTCATCTAATGCTAGACAGAAGAATCCTCAGTAACTTCTTTGGGTTGCGTGTATTCAACTCACAGAGTTGAACCATCCTTGAGACAGAGCAGATTTGAAACTCTCTTTTTGTGGAATTTGCAAGTGGAGATCTCATGCGCTTTGGGGCCAATGGCAGAAAAGGAAATATCTTCCTTTAAAAACTAGAGAGAATCATTCTCAGAAACCACCGCATTGTGATGTGTGCGTTCCACTCACAGCGTTTAACCTTTCTTTTCATAGAGCAGTTTGGAAACATTCTGTAACGTCTGCATGTGGATAATTGGATTTCTTTGAGGATTTCGTTGGAAACGGGATTTCTTCTTCTAATGCTACACAGAAGAATTCTCAGTAACTTCTTTGAGCTGCGTGTATTCAACTCACAGAGTTGAACCATCCTTTACAGAGAGCAGATTTGAAACACTCTTTTTATCGAATTTGCAAGTGGAGATTTCAAGCGCTTTTCGGCCACAGGTAGAAAAGGAAATATCTTCTTATATAAACTAGAGAGAATCATTCTCAGAAACCACTTTGGGATGTGTGCGTTCCACTCACAGAGTTTAACCTTTCTTTTCATAGGGCAGTTTGGAAACACTCTGTTAGTAACGTCTGCAAGTGGATAATTGGACCTCCTTGAGGATTTCGTTGTAAACGGGATTTCTTCATCTAATGCTAGACAGAATAATTCTCAGTAACTGCTTTGGGTTGCGTGTATGCAACTCACAGAGTTGAACCTTCTTTGAGACAGAACAGATTTGAAACACTCTTTTTGTGGAATTTACAAGTGGAGATTTCAAGCACTTTGATGTGAAAGTTAGAAAAGGAAATGTCTTCCTATAAAATCTCCAGAGAATCATTCTGAGAAACCACGTTTTGATGTGTGCATTCCACCCATAGAGTTTAACCTTTCTTTCATGGAGCAGTTTGGAAACACTCTGTTTGTAAATTCTGCAAGTGGATACTTGGACGTCTTTGAGGATTTCGTTGGAAACGTGTTTTCTTCATCTAGTGCTAGACAGAAGAGTCCGCACCAACTTCTTTGGGTTGCGTGTGTTCAGCTCACAGAGTTGAACCTTCCTTTAGAGAGAGCAGATTTGAAACACTCTTTTTGTGGAATTTGCAAGTCGAGATTTCAAGCACATTGGGGCGAATTGTATAAAAGGAAATATCTTCGTATATAAATTAGAGAGAATCATTCTCAGAAACCACTTTGTGATGTGTGTGTTCCACTCACAGCGTTTAACCTTTCTGTTCGTAGAGCAGTTTGGAAACACTCTGTTTGTAACGTCTGCAAGTGGATAATTGGAGCTCTTTGAGGATTTCGTTGGAAACGGGATTTCTTCATCTAATGCTAGACAGAAGAATTCTCAGTAACTTCTTTGAGTTGCGTGTATTCAACTCATTAGAGTTGAATCTTCTTTTAGACAGAACAGATTTGAAACACTCTTTTTATCGAATTTACAAGTGGAGATTTCAAGCGCTTTTCGGCCACAGGGAGGAAAGGAAATATCTTCGTATAAAAACTACAGAGAATCATTTTCAGAAACCACGTTGTGATGTGTGCATTCCACTCACAGAGTTTAACCTTTCTTTTTCATAGAGCAGTTTGGGAACACTCTGTTTGCAACATCTGCAAGTGGATATTTGGACCTCTTTGAGGATTTCGTTGGAAACGGGATTTCTTCATCTAATGCCCGGCAGAAGAATCCTCAGTAACTACGTTGGGTTGAGTGTGTTCAACTCACACAGTTGAATCTTCTTTCACACAGAACAGATTTGAAACCCTCTTTTTGTGGAATTTACAAGTGGAGATTTCAAGCGGTTTGTTGTCAAAGGTAGAAAACGAAATATCTTACAATAAAAATTCCAGAGAATCATTCTCAGAAACCACGTTGTGATGTGTGCATTCCACTCACAGAGTTTTACCTTTCTTTCATGGAGCAGTTTGGAAACATTCTGTTTGTAACTTCTGCAAGTGGATACTTGGACCTCTTGAGGATTTCGTTGGAAACGGGATTTCTTCATCTAATGCTAGACAGAAGAATTCTCAGTAACTTCCCTGGGTTGCGTGTACTCAACTCACAGAGTTGAACCTTCCTTTAGACGGAGAAGATTGGAAACACCCTTTTTGCGGAAATTGCAAGTGGAGATTTCAAGGAATTTGGAGCCAATGGAAGAAAAGGAAATATCTTCGTATGAAAACTACAGAGAATCATTTTCAGAAACCACCTTGTGATGCGTGCGTACCACTCACAGAGTTTAACCTTTCTTTCCATAGAGCAGTGTGGAAACACTCTGTTTGTAACGTCTGGATGTGGATATTTGGACCTCTTTGAGGGTTTCGTTGGAAACGGGATTTCTTCATCTAATGCTACAGAGAAGAATTCTCAGTGACTTCTTTGAGTTGCGTGTATTCAACTCACAGAGTTGAATCTTCTTTTAGACAGAACAGATCTGAAACACTCTTTTGATCGTATTTACAAGTGGAGATTTCAAGCGCTTTTCGACCACAGGTAGAAAAGGAAACATCTTCGTATAAAAAATACAGAGAATCATTTTCAGAAACCATCTTGTGATGTGTGCGTTCCACTCACAGAGTTTAACTTTTCTTTTCATAGAGCAGTTTGGAAACACTCTGTTTGTAATATCTGCAAGTGGATATTTGGACCTCTTTGAGGATTTCATTGGAAACGGGATTTCTACATCTAATGCTAGACAGAGGAATCCTCAGTAAATACTTTGGGTTGCGTTTATTCAACGCACAGAGTTGAATCTTCTTTTAGACAGAACAGAATTGAAACACTCTTTTTGTGGATTTACAAGTGGAGATGTCAAGCTCTTTGTTGTCAAAGGTGGAAAAGGAAATATCATCCTTTAAAAACCCCAGAGAATCATTCTCAGAACCCACGTTGTGATGTGTGCGTTCCACTCACAGAGTTTAACCTTTCTTTCATGGAGCAGTTTGGAAACACTCTGTTTGTAAAGTCTGCAAGTGGATATTTGGACCTCTTGAGGATTTCGTTGGAAACGGGATTTCTTCATCTAATGCTAGACAGAAGAATCCTCAGTAACTTCTTTGGGTTGCGTGTATTCAACTCACAGAGTTGAACCATCCTTGAGACAGAGCAGATTTGAAACTCTCTTTTTGTGGAATTTGCAAGTGGAGATCTCATGCGCTTTGGGGCCAATGGCAGAAAAGGAAATATCTTCCTTTAAAAACTAGAGAGAATCATTCTCAGAAACCACCGCATTGTGATGTGTGCGTTCCACTCACAGCGTTTAACCTTTCTTTTCATAGAGCAGTTTGGAAACACTCTGTAACGTCTGCATGTGGATAATTGGATTTCTTTGAGGATTTCGTTGGAAACGGGATTTCTTCTTCTAATGCTACACAGAAGAATTCTCAGTAACTTCTTTGAGCTGCGTGTATTCAACTCACAGAGTTGAACCATCCTTTACAGAGAGCAGATTTGAAACACTCTTTTTATCGAATTTGCAAGTGGAGATTTCAAGCGCTTTTCGGCCACAGGTAGAAAAGGAAATATCTTCTTATATAAACTAGAGAGAATCATTCTCAGAAACCACTTTGGGATGTGTGCGTTCCACTCACAGAGTTTAACCTTTCTTTTCATAGGGCAGTTTGGAAACACTCTGTTAGTAACGTCTGCAAGTGGATAATTGGACCTCCTTGAGGATTTCGTTGTAAACGGGATTTCTTCATCTAATGCTAGACAGAATAATTCTCAGTAACTGCTTTGGGTTGCGTGTATGCAACTCACAGAGTTGAACCTTCTTTGAGACAGAACAGATTTGAAACACTCTTTTTGTGGAATTTACAAGTGGAGATTTCAAGCGCTTTGATGTGAAAGTTAGAAAAGGAAATGTCTTCCTATAAAATCTCCAGAGAATCATTCTGAGAAACCACGTTTTGATGTGTGCATTCCACCCATAGAGTTTAACCTTTCTTTCATGGAGCAGTTTGGAAACACTCTGTTTGTAAATTCTGCAAGTGGATACTTGGACGTCTTTGAGGATTTCGTTGGAAACGTGTTTTCTTCATCTAGTGCTAGACAGAAGAATCCGCACCAACTTCTTTGGGTTGCGTGTGTTCAGCTCACAGAGTTGAACCTTCCTTTAGAGAGAGCAGATTTGAAACACTCTTTTTGTGGAATTTGCAAGTGGAGATTTCAAGCACATCGGGGCGAACTGTATAAAAGGAAATATCTTCGTATATAAATTAGAGAGAATCATTCTCAGAAACCACTTTGTGATGTGTGTGTTCCACTCACAGCGTTTAACCTTTCTGTTCGTAGAGCAGTTTGGAAACACTCTGTTTGTAACGTCTGCAAGTGGATAATTGGAGCTCTTTGAGGATTTCGTTGGAAACGGGATTTCTTCATCTAATGCTAGACAGAAGAATTCTCAGTAACTTCTTTGAGTTGCGTGTATTCAACTCATTAGAGTTGAATCTTCTTTTAGACAGAACAGATTTGAAACACTCTTTTTATCGAATTTACAAGTGGAGATTTCAAGCGCTTTTCGGCCACAGGGAGGAAAGGAAATATCTTCGTATAAAAACTACAGAGAATCATTTTCAGAAACCACGTTGTGATGTGTGCATTCCACTCACAGAGTTTAACCTTTCTTTTTCATAGAGCAGTTTGGGAACACTCTGTTTGCAACATCTGCAAGTGGATATTTGGACCTCTTTGAGGATTTCGTTGGAAACGGGATTTCTTCATCTAATGCCCGGCAGAAGAATCCTCAGTAACTACGTTGGGTTGAGTGTGTTCAACTCACACAGTTGAATCTTCTTTCACACAGAACAGATTTGAAACCCTCTTTTTGTGGAATTTACAAGTGGAGATTTCAAGCGGTTTGTTGTCAAAGGTAGAAAACGAAATATCTTACAATAAAAATTCCAGAGAATCATTCTCAGAAACCACGTTGTGATGTGTGCGTTCCACTCACAGAGTTTAACCTTTCTTTCATGGAGCAGTTGGGAAACATTCTGTTTGTAACTTCTGCAAGTGGATACTTGGACCTCTTGAGGATTTCGTTGGAAACGGGATTTCTTCATCTAATGCTAGACAGAAGAATTCTCAGTAACTTCCCTGGGTTGCGTGTACTCAACTCACAGAGTTGAACCTTCCTTTAGACGGAGAAGATTGGAAACCCCCTTTTTGCGGGAATTGCAAGTGGAGATTTCAAGGAATTTGGAGCCAATGGAAGAAAAGGAAATATCTTCGTATGAAAACTACAGAGAATCATTTTCAGAAACCACCTTGTGATGCGTGCGTACCACTCACAGAGTTTAACCTTTCTTTCCATAGAGCAGTGTGGAAACACTCTGTTTGTAACGTCTGGATGTGGATATTTGGACCTCTTTGAGGGTTTGGTTGGAAACGGGATTTCTTCATCTAATGCTACAGAGAAGAATTCTCAGTGACTTCTTTGAGTTGCGTGTATTCAACTCACAGAGTTGAATCTTCTTTTAGACAGAACAGATCTGAAACACTCTTTTGATCGTATTTACAAGTGGAGATTTCAAGCGCTTTTCGACCACAGGTAGAAAAGGAAACATCTTCGTATAAAAAATACAGAGAATCATTTTCAGAAACCATCTTGTGATGTGTGCGTTCCACTCACAGAGTTTAACTTTTCTTTTCATAGAGCAGTTTGGAAACACTCTCTTTGTAACATCTGCAAGTGGATATTTGGACCTCTTTGAGGATTTCATTGGAAACGGGATTTCTACATCTAATGCTAGACAGAGGAATCCTCAGTAAATACTTTGGGTTGCGTTTATTCAACTCACAGAGTTGAACCTTCTTTTAGACAGAACAGAATTGAAACACTCTTTTTGTGGATTTACAAGTGGAGATGTCAAGCTCTATGTTGTCAAAGGTGGAAAAGGAAATATCGTCCTTTAAAAACCCCAGAGAATCATTCTCAGAACCCACGTTGTGATGTGTGCGTTCCACTCACAGAGTTTAACCTTTCTTTCATGGAGCAGTTTGGAAACACTCTGTTTGTAAAGTCTGCAAGTGGATATTTGGACCTCTTGAGGATTTCGTTGGAAACGGGATTTCTTCATCTAATGCTAGACAGAAGAATCCTCAGTAACTTCTTTGGGTTGCGTGTATTCAACTCACAGAGTTGAACCATCCTTGAGACAGAGCAGATTTGAAACTCTCTTTTTGTGGAATTTGCAAGTGGAGATCTCATGCGCTTTGGGGCCAATGGCAGAAAAGGAAATATCTTCCTTTAAAAACTAGAGAGAATCATTCTCAGAAACCACCGCATTGTGATGTGTGCGTTCCACTCACAGCGTTTAACCTTTCTTTTCATAGAGCAGTTTGGAAACACTCTGTAACGTCTGCATGTGGATAATTGGATTTCTTTGAGGATTTCGTTGGAAACGGGATTTCTTCTTCTAATGCTACACAGAAGAATTCTCAGTAACTTCTTTGAGCTGCGTGTATTCAACTCACAGAGTTGAACCATCCTTTACAGAGAGCAGATTTGAAACACTCTTTTTATCGAATTTGCAAGTGGAGATTTCAAGCGCTTTTCGGCCACAGGTAGAAAAGGAAATATCTTCTTATATAAACTAGAGAGAATCATTCTCAGAAACCACTTTGGGATGTGTGCGTTCCACTCACAGAGTTTAACCTTTCTTTTCATAGGGCAGTTTGGAAACACTCTGTTAGTAACGTCTGCAAGTGGATAATTGGACCTCCTTGAGGATTTCGTTGTAAACGGGATTTCTTCATCTAATGCTAGACAGAATAATTCTCAGTAACTGCTTTGGGTTGCGTGTATGCAACTCACAGAGTTGAACCTTCTTTGAGACAGAACAGATTTGAAACACTCTTTTTGTGGAATTTACAAGTGGAGATTTCAAGCGCTTTGATGTGAAAGTTAGAAAAGGAAATGTCTTCCTATAAAATCTCCAGAGAATTATTCTGAGAAACCACGTTTTGATGTGTGCATTCCACCCATAGAGTTTAACCTTTCTTTCATGGAGCAGTTTGGAAACACTCTGTTTGTAAATTCTGCAAGTGGATACTTGGACGTCTTTGAGGATTTCGTTGGAAACGTGTTTTCTTCATCTAGTGCTAGACAGAAGAGTCCGCACCAACTTCTTTGGGTTGCGTGTGTTCAGCTCACAGAGTTGAACCTTCCTTTAGAGAGAGCAGATTTGAAACACTCTTTTTGTGGAATTTGCAAGTGGAGATTTCAAGCACATTGGGGTGAATTGTATAAAAGGAAATATCTTCGTATATAAATTAGAGAGAATCATTCTCAGAAACCACTTTGTGATGTGTGTGTTCCACTCACAGAGTTTAACCTTTCTGTTCGTAGAGCAGTTTGGAAACACTCTGTTTGTAACGTCTGCAAGTGGATAATTGGAGCTCTTTGAGGATTTCGTTGGAAACGGGATTTCTTCATCTAATGCTAGACAGAAGAATTCTCAGTAACTTCTTTGAGTTGCGTGTATTCAACTCATTAGAGTTGAATCTTCTTTTAGACAGAACAGATTTGAAACACTCTTTTTATCGAATTTACAAGTGGAGATTTCAAGCGCTTTTCGGCCACAGGGAGGAAAGGAAATATCTTCGTATAAAAACTACAGAGAATCATTTTCAGAAACCACGTTGTGATGTGTGCATTCCACTCACAGAGTTTAACCTTTCTTTTTCATAGAGCAGTTTGGGAACACTCTGTTTGCAACATCTGCAAGTGGATATTTGGACCTCTTTGAGGATTTCGTTGGAAACGGGATTTCTTCATCTAATGCTCGGCAGAAGAATCCTCAGTAACTACGTTGGGTTGAGTGTGTTCAACTCACACAGTTGAATCTTCTTTCACACAGAACAGATTTGAAACCCTCTTTTTGTGGAATTTACAAGTGGAGATTTCAAGCGGTTTGTTGTCAAAGGTAGAAAACGAAATATCTTACAATAAAAATTCCAGAGAATCATTCTCAGAAACCACGTTGTGATGTGTGCGTTCCACTCACAGAGTTTAACCTTTCTTTCATGGAGCAGTTTGGAAACATTCTGTTTGTAACTTCTGCAAGTGGATACTTGGACCTCTTGAGGATTTCGTTGGAAACGGGATTTCTTCATCTAATGCTAGACAGAAGAATTCTCAGTAACTTCCCTGGGTTGCGTGTACTCAACTCACAGAGTTGAACCTTCCTTTAGACGGAGAAGATTGGAAACCCCCTTTTTGCGGGAATTGCAAGTGGAGATTTCAAGGAATTTGGAGCCAATGGAAGAAAAGGAAATATCTTCGTATGAAAACTACAGAGAATCATTTTCAGAAACCACCTTGTGATGCGTGCGTACCACTCACAGAGTTTAACCTTTCTTTCCATAGAGCAGTGTGGAAACACTCCGTTTGTAACGTCTGGATGTGGATATTTGGACCTCTTTGAGGGTTTCGTTGGAAACGGGATTTCTTCATCTAATGCTACAGAGAAGAATTCTCAGTGACTTCTTTGAGTTGCGTGTATTCAACTCACAGAGTTGAATCTTCTTTTAGACAGAACAGATCTGAAACACTCTTTTGATCGTATTTACAAGTGGAGATTTCAAGCGCTTTTCGACCACAGGTAGAAAAGGAAACATCTTCGTATAAAAAATACAGAGAATCATTTTCAGAAACCATCTTGTGATGTGTGCGTTCCACTCACAGAGTTTAACTTTTCTTTTCATAGAGCAGTTTGGAAACACTCTGTTTGTAACATCTGCAAGTGGATATTTGGACCTCTTTGAGGATTTCATTGGAAACGGGATTTCTACATCTAATGCTAGACAGAGGAATCCTCAGTAAATACTTTGGGTTTCGTTTATTCAACGCACAGAGTTGAACATTCTTTTAGACAGAACAGAATTGAAACACTCTTTTTGTGGATTTACAAGTGGAGATGTCAAGCTCTTTGTTGTCAAAGGTGGAAAAGGAAATATCATCCTTTAAAAACCCCAGAGAATCATTCTCAGAACCCACGTTGTGATGCGTGCGTTCCACTCACAGAGTTTAACCTTTCTTTCATGGAGCAGTTTGGAAACACTCTGTTTGTAAAGTCTGCAAGTGGATATTTGGACCTCTTGAGGATTTCGTTGGAAACGGGATTTCTTCATCTAATGCTAGACAGAAGAATCCTCAGTAACTTCTTTGGGTTGCGTGTATTCAACTCACAGAGTTGAACCATCCTTGAGACAGAGCAGATTTGAAACTCTCTTTTTGTGGAATTTGCAAGTGGAGATCTCATGCGCTTTGGGGCCAATGGCAGAAAAGGAAATATCTTCCTTTAAAAACTAGAGAGAATCATTCTCAGAAACCACCGCATTGTGATGTGTGCGTTCCACTCACAGCGTTTAACCTTTCTTTTCATGGAGCAGTTTGGAAACACTCTGTAACGTCTGCATGTGGATAATTGGATTTCTTTGAGGATTTCGTTGGAAACGGGATTTCTTCTTCTAATGCTACACAGAAGAATTCTCAGTAACTTCTTTGAGCTGCGTGTATTCAACTCACAGAGTTGAACCATCCTTTACAGAGAGCAGATTTGAAACACTCTTTTTATCGAATTTGCAAGTGGAGATTTCAAGCGCTTTTCGGCCACAGGTAGAAAAGGAAATATCTTCTTATATAAACTAGAGAGAATCATTCTCAGAAACCACTTTGGGATGTGTGCGTTCCACTCACAGAGTTTAACCTTTCTTTTCATAGGGCAGTTTGGAAACACTCTGTTAGTAACGTCTGCAAGTGGATAATTGGACCTCCTTGAGGATTTCGTTGTAAACGGGATTTCTTCATCTAATGCTAGACAGAATAATTCTCAGTAACTGCTTTGGGTTGCGTGTATGCAACTCACAGAGTTGAACCTTCTTTGAGACAGAACAGATTTGAAACACTCTTTTTGTGGAATTTACAAGTGGAGATTTCAAGCGCTTTGATGTGAAAGTTAGAAAAGGAAATGTCTTCCTATAAAATCTCCAGAGAATCATTCTGAGAAACCACGTTTTGATGTGTGCATTCCACCCATAGAGTTTAACCTTTCTTTCATGGAGCAGTTTGGAAACACTCTGTTTGTAAATTCTGCAAGTGGATACTTGGACGTCTTTGAGGATTTCGTTGGAAACGTGTTTTCTTCATCTAGTGCTAGACAGAAGAGTCCGCACCGACTTCTTTGGGTTGCGTGTGTTCAGCTCACAGAGTTGAACCTTCCTTTAGAGAGAGCAGATTTGAAACACTCTTTTTGTGGAATTTGCAAGTGGAGATTTCAAGCACATTGGGGCGAATTGTATAAAAGGAAATATCTTCGTATATAAATTAGAGAGAATCATTCTCAGAAACCACTTTGTGATGTGTGTGTTCCACTCACAGCGTTTAACCTTTCTGTTCGTAGAGAAGTTTGGAAACACTCTGTTTGTAACGTCTGCAAGTGGATAATTGGAGCTCTTTGAGGATTTCGTTGGAAACGGGATTTCTTCATCTAATGCTAGACAGAAGAATTCTCAGTAACTTCTTTGAGTTGCGTGTATTCAACTCATTAGAGTTGAATCTTCTTTTAGACAGAACAGATTTGAAACACTCTTTTTATCGAATTTACAAGTGGAGATTTCAAGCGCTTTTCGGCCACAGGGAGGAAAGGAAATATCTTCGTTTAAAAACTACAGAGAATCATTTTCAGAAACCACGTTGTGATGTGTGCATTCCACTCACAGAGTTTAACCTTTCTTTTTCATAGAGCAGTTTGGGAACACTCTGTTTGCAACATCTGCAAGTGGATATTTGGACCTCTTTGAGGATTTCGTTGGAAACGGGATTTCTTCATCTAATGCCCGGCAGAAGAATCCTCAGTAACTACGTTGGGTTGAGTGTGGTCAACTCACACAGTTGAATCTTCTTTTACACAGAACAGATTTGAAACCCTCTTTTTGTGGAATTTACAAGTGGAGATTTCAAGCGGTTTGTTGTCAAAGGTAGAAAACAAAATATCTTACAATAAAAATTCCAGAGAATCATTCTCAGAAACCACGTTGTGATGTGTGCGTTCCACTCACAGAGTTTAACCTTTCTTTCTTGGAGCAGTTTGGAAACATTCTGTTTGTAACTTCTGCAAGTGGATACTTGGACCTCTTGAGGATTTCGTTGGAAACGGGATTTCTTCATCTAATGCTAGACAGAAGAATTCTCAGTAACTTCCCTGGGTTGCGTGTACTCAACTCACAGAGTTGAACCTTCCTTTAGACGGAGAAGATTGGAAACACCCTTTTTGCGGAAATTGCAAGTGGAGATTTCAAGGAATTTGGAGCCAATGGAAGAAAAGGAAATATCTTCGTATGAAAACTACAGAGAATCATTTTCAGAAACCACCTTGTGATGCGTGCGTACCACTCACAGAGTTTAACCTTTCTTTCCATAGAGCAGTGTGGAAACACTCTGTTTGTAACGTCTGGATGTGGATATTTGGACCTCTTTGAGGGTTTCGTTGGAAACGGGATTTCTTCATCTAATGCTACAGAGAAGAATTCTCAGTGACTTCTTTGAGTTGCGTGTATTCAACTCACAGAGTTGAATCTTCTTTTAGACAGAACAGATCTGAAACACTCTTTTGATCGTATTTACAAGTGGAGATTTCAAGCGCTTTTCGACCACAGGTAGAAAAGGAAACATCTTCGTATAAAAAATACAGAGAATCATTTTCAGAAACCATCTTGTGATGTGTGCGTTCCACTCACAGAGTTTAACTTTTCTTTTCATAGAGCAGTTTGGAAACACTCTCTTTGTAACATCTGCAAGTGGATATTTGGACCTCTTTGAGGATTTCATTGGAAACGGGATTTCTACATCTAATGCTAGACAGAGAAATCCTCAGTAAATACTTTGGGTTGCGTTTATTCAACGCACAGAGTTGAACCTTCTTTTAGACAGAACAGAATTGAAACACTGTTTTTGTGGATTTACAAGTGGAGATGTCAAGCTCTTTGTTGTCAAAGGTGGAAAAGGAAATATCATCCTTTAAAAACCCCAGAGAATCATTCTCAGAACCCACGTTGTGATGTGTGCGTTCCACTCACAGAGTTTAACCTTTCTTTCATGGAGCAGTTTGGAAACACTCTGTTTGTAAAGTCTGCAAGTGGATATGTGGACCTCTTGAGGATTTCGTTGGAAACGGGATTTCTTCATCTAATGCTAGACAGAAGAATCCTCAGTAACTTCTTTGGGTTGCGTGTATGCAACTCACAGGGTTGAACCTTCTTTGAGACAGAACAGATTTGAAACACTCTTTTTGTGGAATTTACAAGTGGAGATTTCAAGCGCTTTGATGTGAAAGTTAGAAAAGGAAATGTCTTCCTATAAAATCTCCAGAGAATCATTCTGAGAAACCACGTTTTGATGTGTGCATTCCACCCATAGAGTTTAACCTTTCTTTCATGGAGCAGTTTGGAAACACTCTGTTTGTAAATTCTGCAAGTGGATACTTGGACGTCTTTGAGGATTTCGTTGGAAACGTGTTTTCTTCATCTAGTGCTAGACAGAAGAGTCCGCACCGACTTCTTTGGGTTGCGTGTGTTCAGCTCACAGAGTTGAACCTTCCTTTAGAGAGAGCAGATTTGAAACACTCTTTTTGTGGAATTTGCAAGTGGAGATTTCAAGCACATTGGGGCGAATTGTATAAAAGGAAATATCTTCGTATATAAATTAGAGAGAATCATTCTCAGAAACCACTTTGTGATGTGTGTGTTCCACTCACAGCGTTTAACCTTTCTGTTCGTAGAGCAGTTTGGAAACACTCTGTTTGTAACGTCTGCAAGTGGATAATTGGAGCTCTTTGAGGATTTCGTTGGAAACGGGATTTCTTCATCTAATGCTAGACAGAAGAATTCTCAGTAACTTCTTTGAGTTGCGTGTATTCAACTCATTAGAGTTGAATCTTCTTTTAGACAGAACAGATTTGAAACACTCTTTTTATCGAATTTACAAGTGGAGATTTCAAGCGCTTTTCGGCCACAGGGAGGAAAGGAAATATCTTCGTATAAAAACTACAGAGAATCATTTTCAGAAACCACGTTGTGATGTGTGCATTCCACTCACAGAGTTTAACCTTTCTTTTTCATAGAGCAGTTTGGGAACACTCTGTTTGCAACATCTGCAAGTGGATATTTGGACCTCTTTGAGGATTTCGTTGGAAACGGGATTTCTTCATCTAATGCCCGGCAGAAGAATCCTCAGTAACTACGTTGGGTTGAGTGTGTTCAACTCACACAGTTGAATCTTCTTTCACACAGAACAGATTTGAAACCCTCTTTTTGTGGAATTTACAAGTGGAGATTTCAAGCGGTTTGTTGTCAAAGGTAGAAAACGAAATATCTTACAATAAAAATTCCAGAGAATCATTCTCAGAAACCACGTTGTGATGTGTGCGTTCCACTCACAGAGTTTAACCTTTCTTTCATGGAGCAGTTTGGAAACATTCTGTTTGTAACTTCTGCAAGTGGATACTTGGACCTCTTGAGGATTTCGTTGGAAACGGGATTTCTTCATCTAATGCTAGACAGAAGAATTCTCAGTAACTTCCCTGGGTTGCGTGTACTCAACTCACAGAGTTGAACCTTCCTTTAGACGGAGAAGATTGGAAACCCCCTTTTTGCGGGAATTGCAAGTGGAGATTTCAAGGAATTTGGAGCCAATGGAAGAAAAGGAAATATCTTCGTATGAAAACTACAGAGAATCATTTTCAGAAACCACCTTGTGATGCGTGCGTACCACTCACAGAGTTTAACGTTTCTTTCCATAGAGCAGTGTGGAAACACTCTGTTTGTAACGTCTGGATGTGGATATTTGGACCTCTTTGAGGGTTTCGTTGGAAACGGGATTTCTTCATCTAATGCTACAGAGAAGAATTCTCAGTGACTTCTTTGAGTTGCGTGTATTCAACTCACAGAGTTGAATCTTCTTTTAGACAGAACAGATCTGAAACACTCTTTTCATCGTATTTACAAGTGGAGATTTCAAGCGCTTTTCGACCACAGGTAGAAAAGGAAACATCTTCGTATAAAAAATACAGAGAATCATTTTCAGAAACCATCTTGTGATGTGTGCGTTCCACTCACAGAGTTTAACTTTTCTTTTCATAGAGCAGTTTGGAAACACTCTGTTTGTAACATCTGCAAGTGGATATTTGGACCTCTTTGAGGATTTCATTGGAAACGGGATTTCTACATCTAATGCTAGACAGAGGAATCCTCAGTAAATACTTTGGGTTTCGTTTATTCAACGCACAGAGTTGAACATTCTTTTAGACAGAACAGAATTGAAACACTCTTTTTGTGGATTTACAAGTGGAGATGTCAAGCTCTTTGTTGTCAAAGGTGGAAAAGGAAATATCATCCTTTAAAAACCCCAGAGAATCATTCTCAGAACCCACGTTGTGATGCGTGCGTTCCACTCACAGAGTTTAACCTTTCTTTCATGGAGCAGTTTGGAAACACTCTGTTTGTAAAGTCTGCAAGTGGATATTTGGACCTCTTGAGGATTTCGTTGGAAACGGGATTTCTTCATCTAATGCTAGACAGAAGAATCCTCAGTAACTTCTTTGGGTTGCGTGTATTCAACTCACAGAGTTGAACCATCCTTGAGACAGAGCAGATTTGAAACTCTCTTTTTGTGGAATTTGCAAGTGGAGATCTCATGCGCTTTGGGGCCAATGGCAGAAAAGGAAATATCTTCCTTTAAAAACTAGAGAGAATCATTCTCAGAAACCACCGCATTGTGATGTGTGCGTTCCACTCACAGCGTTTAACCTTTCTTTTCATGGAGCAGTTTGGAAACACTCTGTAACGTCTGCATGTGGATAATTGGATTTCTTTGAGGATTTCGTTGGAAACGGGATTTCTTCTTCTAATGCTACACAGAAGAATTCTCAGTAACTTCTTTGAGCTGCGTGTATTCAACTCACAGAGTTGAACCATCCTTTACAGAGAGCAGATTTGAAACACTCTTTTTATCGAATTTGCAAGTGGAGATTTCAAGCGCTTTTCGGCCACAGGTAGAAAAGGAAATATCTTCTTATATAAACTAGAGAGAATCATTCTCAGAAACCACTTTGGGATGTGTGCGTTCCACTCACAGAGTTTAACCTTTGTTTTCATAGGGCAGTTTGGAAACACTCTGTTAGTAACGTCTGCAAGTGGATAATTGGACCTCCTTGAGGATTTCGTTGTAAACGGGATTTCTTCATCTAATGCTAGACAGAATAATTCTCAGTAACTGCTTTGGGTTGCGTGTATGCAACTCACAGAGTTGAACCTTCTTTGAGACAGAACAGATTTGAAACACTCTTTTTGTGGAATTTACAAGTGGAGATTTCAAGCGCTTTGATGTGAAAGTTAGAAAAGGAAATGTCTTCCTATAAAATCTCCAGAGAATCATTCTGAGAAACCACGTTTTGATGTGTGCATTCCACCCATAGAGTTTAACCTTTCTTTCATGGAGCAGTTTGGAAACACTCTGTTTGTAAATTCTGCAAGTGGATACTTGGACGTCTTTGAGGATTTCGTTGGAAACGTGTTTTCTTCATCTAGTGCTAGACAGAAGAGTCCGCACCGACTTCTTTGGGTTGCGTGTGTTCAGCTCACAGAGTTGAACCTTCCTTTAGAGAGAGCAGATTTGAAACACTCTTTTTGTGGAATTTGCAAGTGGAGATTTCAAGCACATTGGGGCGAATTGTATAAAAGGAAATATCTTCGTATATAAATTAGAGAGAATCATTCTCAGAAACCACTTTGTGATGTGTGTGTTCCACTCACAGCGTTTAACCTTTCTGTTCGTAGAGAAGTTTGGAAACACTCTGTTTGTAACGTCTGCAAGTGGATAATTGGAGCTCTTTGAGGATTTCGTTGGAAACGGGATTTCTTCATCTAATGCTAGACAGAAGAATTCTCAGTAACTTCTTTGAGTTGCGTGTATTCAACTCATTAGAGTTGAATCTTCTTTTAGACAGAACAGATTTGAAACACTCTTTTTATCGAATTTACAAGTGGAGATTTCAAGCGCTTTTCGGCCACAGGGAGGAAAGGAAATATCTTCGTATAAAAACTACAGAGAATCATTTTCAGAAACCACGTTGTGATGTGTGCATTCCACTCACAGAGTTTAACCTTTCTTTTTCATAGAGCAGTTTGGGAACACTCTGTTTGCAACATCTGCAAGTGGATATTTGGACCTCTTTGAGGATTTCGTTGGAAACGGGATTTCTTCATCTAATGCCCGGCAGAAGAATCCTCAGTAACTACGTTGGGTTGAGTGTGGTCAACTCACACAGTTGAATCTTCTTTTACACAGAACAGATTTGAAACCCTCTTTTTGTGGAATTTACAAGTGGAGATTTCAAGCGGTTTGTTGTCAAAGGTAGAAAACGAAATATCTTACAATAAAAATTCCAGAGAATCATTCTCAGAAACCACGTTGTGATGTGTGCGTTCCACTCACAGAGTTTAACCTTTCTTTCTTGGAGCAGTTTGGAAACATTCTGTTTGTAACTTCTGCAAGTGGATACTTGGACCTCTTGAGGATTTCGTTGGAAACGGGATTTCTTCATCTAATGCTAGACAGAAGAATTCTCAGTAACTTCCCTGGGTTGCGTGTACTCAACTCACAGAGTTGAACCTTCCTTTAGACGGAGAAGATTGGAAACACCCTTTTTGCGGAAATTGCAAGTGGAGATTTCAAGGAATTTGGAGCCAATGGAAGAAAAGGAAATATCTTCGTATGAAAACTACAGAGAATCATTTTCAGAAACCACCTTGTGATGCGTGCGTACCACTCACAGAGTTTAACCTTTCTTTCCATAGAGCAGTGTGGAAACACTCTGTTTGTAACGTCTGGATGTGGATATTTGGACCTCTTTGAGGGTTTCGTTGGAAACGGGATTTCTTCATCTAATGCTACAGAGAAGAATTCTCAGTGACTTCTTTGAGTTGCGTGTATTCAACTCACAGAGTTGAATCTTCTTTTAGACAGAACAGATCTGAAACACTCTTTTGATCGTATTTACAAGTGGAGATTTCAAGCGCTTTTCGACCACAGGTAGAAAAGGAAACATCTTCGTATAAAAAATACAGAGAATCATTTTCAGAAACCATCTTGTGATGTGTGCGTTCCACTCACAGAGTTTAACTTTTCTTTTCATAGAGCAGTTTGGAAACACTCTCTTTGTAACATCTGCAAGTGGATATTTGGACCTCTTTGAGGATTTCATTGGAAACGGGATTTCTACATCTAATGCTAGACAGAGAAATCCTCAGTAAATACTTTGGGTTGCGTTTATTCAACGCACAGAGTTGAACCTTCTTTTAGACAGAACAGAATTGAAACACTGTTTTTGTGGATTTACAAGTGGAGATGTCAAGCTCTTTGTTGTCAAAGGTGGAAAAGGAAATATCATCCTTTAAAAACCCCAGAGAATCATTCTCAGAACCCACGTTGTGATGTGTGCGTTCCACTCACAGAGTTTAACCTTTCTTTCATGGAGCAGTTTGGAAACACTCTGTTTGTAAAGTCTGCAAGTGGATATTTGGACCTCTTGAGGATTTCGTTGGAAACGGGATTTCTTCATCTAATGCTAGACAGAAGAATCCTCAGTAACTTCTTTGGGTTGCGTGTATTCAACTCACAGAGTTGAACCATCCTTGAGACAGAGCAGATTTGAAACTCTCTTTTGGTGGAATTTGCAAGTGGAGATCTCATGCGCTTTGGGGCCAATGGCAGAAAAGGAAATATCTTCCTTTAAAAACTAGAGAGAATCATTCTCAGAAACCACCGCATTGTGATGTGTGCGTTCCACTCACAGCGTTTAACCTTTCTTTTCATAGAGCAGTTTGGAAACACTCTGTAACGTCTGCATGTGGATAATTGGATTTCTTTGAGGATTTCGTTGGAAACGGGATTTCTTCTTCTAATGCTACACAGAAGAATTCTCAGTAACTTCTTTGAGCTGCGTGTATTCAACTCACAGAGTTGAACCATCCTTTACAGAGAGCAGATTGGAAACACTCTTTTTATCGAATTTGCAAGTGGAGATTTCAAGCGCTTTTCGGCCACAGGTAGAAAAGGAAATATCTTCTTATATAAACTAGAGAGAATCATTCTCAGAAACCACTTTGGGATGTGTGCGTTCCACTCACAGAGTTTAACCTTTCTTTTCATAGGGCAGTTTGGAAACACTCTGTTAGTAACGTCTGCAAGTGGATAATTGGACCTCCTTGAGGATTTCGTTGTAAACGGGATTTCTTCATCTAATGCTAGACAGAATAATTCTCAGTAACTGCTTTGGGTTGCGTGTATGCAACTCACAGAGTTGAACCTTCTTTGAGACAGAACAGATTTGAAACACTCTTTTTGTGGAATTTACAAGTGGAGATTTCAAGCGCTTTGATGTGAAAGTTAGAAAAGGAAATGTCTTCCTATAAAATCTCCAGAGAATCATTCTGAGAAACCACGTTTTGATGTGTGCATTCCACCCATAGAGTTTAACCTTTCTTTCATGGAGCAGTTTGGAAACACTCTGTTTGTAAATTCTGCAAGTGGATACTTGGACGTCTTTGAGGATTTCGTTGGAAACGTGTTTTCTTCATCTAGTGCTAGACAGAAGAGTCCGCACCGAATTCTTTGGATTGCGTGTGTTCAGCTCACAGAGTTGAACCTTCCTTTAGAGAGAGCAGATTTGAAACACTCTTTTTGTGGAATTTGCAAGTGGAGATTTCAAGCACATTGGGGCGAATTGTATAAAAGGAAATATCTTCGTATATAAATTAGAGAGAATCATTCTCAGAAACCACTTTGTGATGTGTGTGTTCCACTCACAGCGTTTAACCTTTTTGTTCGTAGAGCAGTTTGGAAACACTCTGTTTGTAAGGTCTGCAAGTGGATAATTGGAGCTCTTTGAGGATTTCGTTGGAAACGGGATTTCTTCATCTAATGCTAGACAGAAGAATTCTCAGTAACTTCTTTGAGTTGCGTGTATTCAACTCATTAGAGTTGAATCTTCTTTTAGACAGAACAGATTTGAAACACTCTTTTTATCGAATTTACAAGTGGAGATTTCAAGCGCTTTTCGGCCACAGGGAGGAAAGGAAATATCTTCGTATAAAAACTACAGAGAATCATTTTCAGAAACCACGTTGTGATGTGTGCATTCCACTCACAGAGTTTAACCTTTCTTTTTCATAGAGCAGTTTGGGAACACTCTGTTTGCAACATCTGCAAGTGGATATTTGGACCTCTTTGAGGATTTCGTTGGAAACGGGATTTCTTCATCTAATGCCCGGCAGAAGAATCCTCAGTAACTACGTTGGGTTGAGTGTGTTCAACTCACACAGTTGAATCTTCTTTTACACAGAACAGATTTGAAACCCTCTTTTTGTGGAATTTACAAGTGGAGATTTCAAGCGGTTTCTTGTCAAAGGTAGAAAACGAAATATCTTACAATAAAAATTCCAGAGAATCATTCTCAGAAACCACGTTGTGATGTGTGCGTTCCACTCACAGAGTTTAACCTTTCTTTCATGGAGCAGTTTGGAAACATTCTGTTTGTAACTTCTGCAAGTGGATACTTGGACCTCTTGAGGATTTCGTTGGAAACGGGATTTCTTAATCTAATGCTAGACAGAAGAATTCTCAGTAACTTCCCTGGGTTGCGTGTACTCAACTCACAGAGTTGAACTTTCCTTTAGACGGAGAAGATTGGAAACACCCTTTTTGCGGAAATTGCAAGTGGAGATTTCAAGGAATTTGGAGCCAATGGAAGAAAAGGAAATATCTTCGTATGAAAACTACAGAGAATCATTTTCAGAAACCACCTTGTGATGCGTGCGTACCACTCACAGAGTTTAACCTTTCTTTCCATAGAGCAGTGTGGAAACACTCTGTTTGTAACGTCTGGATGTGGATATTTGGACCTCTTTGAGGGTTTCGTTGGAAACGGGATTTCTTCATCTAATGCTTCAGAGAAGAATTCTCAGTGACTTCTTTGAGTTGCGTGTATTCAACTCACAGAGTTGAATCTTCTTTTAGACAGAACAGATCTGAAAGACTCTTTTGATCGTATTTACAAGTGAAGATTTCAAGCGCTTTTCGACCACAGGTAGAAAAGGAAACATCTTCGTATAAAAAATACAGAGAATCATTTTCAGAAACCATCTTGTGATGTGTGCGTTCCACTCACAGAGTTTAACTTTTCTTTTCATAGAGCAGTTTGGAAACAGTCTGTTTGTAACATCTGCAAGTGGATATTTGGACCTCTTTGAGGATTTCATTGGAAACGGGATTTCTACATCTAATGCTAGACAGAGGAATCCTCAGTAAATACATTGGGTTGCGTTTATTCAACGCACAGAGTTGAACCTTCTTTTAGACAGAACAGAATTGAAACACTGTTTTTGTGGATTTACAAGTGGAGATGTCAAGCTCTTTGTTGTCAAAGTGGAAAAGGAAATATCATCCTTTAAAAACCCCAGAGAATCATTCTCAGAACCCACGTTGTGATGTGTGCGTTCCACTCACAGAGTTTAACCTTTCTTTCATGGAGCAGTTTGGAAACACTCTGTTTGTAAAGTCTGCAAGTGGATATTTGGACCTCTTGAGGATTTCGTTGGAAACGGGATTTCTTCATCTAATGCTAGACAGAAGAATCCTCAGTAACTTCTTTGGGTTGCGTGTATTCAACTCACAGAGTTGAACCATCCTTGAGACAGAGCAGATTTGAAACTCTCCTTTTGTGGAATTTGCAAGTGGAGATCTCATGCGCTTTGGGGCCAATGGCAGAAAAGGAAATATCTTCCTTTAAAAACTAGAGAGAATCATTCTCAGAAACCACCGCATTGTGATGTGTGCGTTCCACTCACAGCGTTTAACCTTTCTTTTCATAGAGCAGTTTGGAAACACTCTGTAACGTCTGCATGTGGATAATTGGATTTCTTTGAGGATTTCGTTGGAAACGGGATTTCTTCTTCTAATGCTACACAGAAGAATTCTCAGTAACTTCTTTGAGTTGCGTGTATTCAACTCACAGAGTTGAACCATACTTTACAGAGAGCAGATTTGAAACACTCTTTTTATCGAATTTGCAAGTGGAGATTTCAAGCGCTTTTCGGCCACAGGTAGAAAAGGAAATATCTTCTTATATAAACTAGAGAGAATCATTCTCAGAAACCACTTTGGGATGTGTGCGTTCCACTCACAGAGTTTAACCTTTCTTTTCATAGGGCAGTTTGGAAACACTCTGTTAGTAACGTCTGCAAGTGGATAATTGGACCTCCTTGAGGATTTCGTTGTAAACGGGATTTCTTCATCTAATGCTAGACAGAATAATTCTCAGTAACTGCTTTGGGTTGCGTGTATGCAACTCACAGAGTTGAACCTTCTTTGAGACAGAACAGATTTGAAACACTCTTTTTGTGGAATTTACAAGTGGAGATTTCAAGCGCTTTGATGTGAATGTTAGAATAGGAAATGTCTTCCTATAAAATCTCCAGAGAATCATTCTGAGAAACCACGTTTTGATGTGTGCATTCCACCCATAGAGTTTAACCTTTCTTTCATGGAGCAGTTTGGAAACACTCTGTTTGTAAATTCTGCAAGTGGATACTTGGACGTCTTTGAGGATTTCGTTGGAAACGTGTTTTCTTCATCTAGTGCTAGACAGAAGAGTCCGCACCGACTTCTTTGGGTTGCGTGTGTTCAGCTCACAGAGTTGAACCTTCCTTTAGAGAGAGCAGATTTGAAACACTCTTTTTGTGGAATTTGCAAGTGGAGATTTCAAGCACATTGGGGCGAATTGTATAAAAGGAAATATCTTCGTATATAAATTAGAGAGAATCATTCTCAGAAACCACTTTGTGATGTGTGTGTTCCACTCACAGCGTTTAACCTTTCTGTTCGTAGAGCAGTTTGGAAACACTCTGTTTGTAACGTCTGCAAGTGGATAATTGGAGCTCTTTGAGGATTTCGTTGGAAACGGGATTTCTTCATCTAATGCTAGACAGAAGAATTCTCAGTAACTTCTTTGAGTTGCGTGTATTCAACTCATTAGAGTTGAATCTTCTTTTAGACAGAACAGATTTGAAACACTCTTTTTATCGAATTTACAAGTGGAGATTTCAAGCGCTTTTCGGCCACAGGGAGGAAAGGAAATATCTTCGTATAAAAACTACAGAGAATCATTTTCAGAAACCACGTTGTGATGTGTGCATTCCACTCACAGAGTTTAACCTTTCTTTTTCATAGAGCAGTTTGGGAACACTCTGTTTGCAACATCTGCAAGTGGATATTTGGACCTCTTTGAGGATTTCGTTGGAAACGGGATTTCTTCATCTAATGCCCGGCAGAAGAATCCTCAGTAACTACGTTGGGTTGAGTGTGTTCAACTCACACAGTTGAATCTTCTTTCACACAGAACAGATTTGAAACCCTCTTTTTGTGGAATTTACAAGTGGAGATTTCAAGCGGTTTCTTGTCAAAGGTAGAAAACGAAATATCTTACAATAAAAATTCCAGAGAATCATTCTCAGAAACCACGTTGTGATGTGTGCGTTCCACTCACAGAGTTTAACCTTTCTTTCATGGAGCAGTTTGGAAACATTCTGTTTGTAACTTCTGCAAGTGGATACTTGGACCTCTTGAGGATTTCGTTGGAAACGGGATTTCTTCATCTAATGCTAGACAGAAGAATTCTCAGTAAATTCCCTGGGTTGCGTGTACTCAACTCACAGAGTTGAACCTTCCTTTAGACGGAGAAGATTGGAAACACCCTTTTTGCGGAAATTGCAAGTGGAGATTTCAAGGAATTTGGAGCCAATGGAAGAAAAGGAAATATCTTCGTATGAAAACTACAGAGAATCATTTTCAGAAACCACCTTGTGATGCGTGCGTACCACTCACAGAGTTTAACCTTTCTTTCCATAGAGCAGTGTGGAAACACTCTGTTTGTAACGTCTGGATGTGGATATTTGGACCTCTTTGAGGGTTTCGTTGGAAACGGGATTTCTTCATCTAATGCTACAGAGAAGAATTCTCAGTGACTTCTTTGAGTTGCGTGTATTCAACTCACAGAGTTGAATCTTCTTTTAGACAGAACAGATCTGAAACACTCTTTTGATCGTATTTACAAGTGAAGATTTCAAGCGCTTTTCGACCACAGGTAGAAAAGGAAACATCTTCGTATAAAAAATACAGAGAATCATTTTCAGAAACCATCTTGTGATGTGTGCGTTCCACTCACAGAGTTTAACTTTTCTTTTCATAGAGCAGTTTGGAAACACTCTGTTTGTAACATCTGCAAGTGGATATTTGGACCTCTTTGAGGATTTCATTGGAAACGGGATTTCTACATCTAATGCTAGACAGAGGAATCCTCAGTAAATACTTTGGGTTGCGTTTATTCAACTCACAGAGTTGAACCTTCTTTTAGACAGAACAGAATTGAAACACTGTTTTTGTGGATTTACAAGTGGAGATGTCAAGCTCTTTGTTGTCAAAGTGGAAAAGGAAATATCATCCTTTAAAAACCCCAGAGAATCATTCTCAGAACCCACGTTGTGATGTGTGCGTTCCACTCACAGAGTTTAACCTTTCTTTCATGGAGCAGTTTGGAAACACTCTGTTTGTAAAGTCTGCAAGTGGATATTTGGACCTCTTGAGGATTTCGTTGGAAACGGGATTTCTTCATCTAATGCTAGACAGAAGAATCCTCAGTAACTTCTTTGGGTTGCGTGTATTCAACTCACCGAGTTGAACCATCCTTGAGACAGAGCAGATTTGAAACTCTCTTTTTGTGGAATTTGCAAGTGGAGATCTCATGCGCTTTGGGGCCAATGGCAGAAAAGGAAATATCTTCCTTTAAAAACTAGAGAGAATCATTCTCAGAAACCACCGCATTGTGATGTGTGCGTTCCACTCACAGCGTTTAACCTTTCTTTTCATAGAGCAGTTTGGAAACACTCTGTAACGTCTGCATGTGGATAATTGGATTTCTTTGAGGATTTCGTTGGAAACGGGATTTCTTCTTCTAATGCTACACAGAAGAATTCTCAGTAACTTCTTTGAGCTGCGTGTATTCAACTCACAGAGTTGAACCATCCTTTACAGAGAGCAGATTGGAAACACTCTTTTTATCGAATTTGCAAGTGGAGATTTCAAGCGCTTTTCGGCCACAGGTAGAAAAGGAAATATCTTCTTATATAAACTAGAGAGAATCATTCTCAGAAACCACTTTGGGATATGTGCGTTCCACTCACAGAGTTTAACCTTTCTTTTCATAGGGCAGTTTGGAAACACTCTGTTAGTAACGTCTGCAAGTGGATAATTGGACCTCCTTGAGGATTTCGTTGTAAACGGGATTTCTTCATCTAATGCTAGACAGAATAATTCTCAGTAACTGCTTTGGGTTGCGTGTATGCAACTCACAGAGTTGAACCTTCTTTGAGACAGAACAGATTTGAAACACTCTTTTTGTGGAATTTACAAGTGGAGATTTCAAGCGCTTTGATGTGAAAGTTAGAAAAGGAAATGTCTTCCTATAAAATCTCCAGAGAATCATTCTGAGAAACCACGTTTTGATGTGTGCATTCCACCCATAGAGTTTAACCTTTCTTTCATGGAGCAGTTTGGAAACACTCTGTTTGTAAATTCTGCAAGTGGATACTTGGACGTCTTTGAGGATTTCGTTGGAAACGTGTTTTCTTCATCTAGTGCTAGACAGAAGAGTCCGCACCGACTTCTTTGGGTTGCGTGTGTTCAGCTCACAGAGTTGAACCTTCCTTTAGAGAGAGCAGATTTGAAACACTCTTTTTGTGGAATTTGCAAGTGGAGATTTCAAGCACATTGGGGCGAATTGTATAAAAGGAAATATCTTCGTATATAAATTAGAGAGAATCATTCTCAGAAACCACTTTGTGATGTGTGTGTTCCACTCACAGCGTTTAACCTTTCTGTTCGTAGAGCAGGTTGGAAACACTCTGTTTGTAACGTCTGCAAGTGGATAATTGGAGCTCTTTGAGGATTTCGTTGGAAACGGGATTTCTTCATCTAATGCTAGACAGAAGAATTCTCAGTAACTTCTTTGAGTTGCGTGTATTCAACTCATTAGAGTTGAATCTTCTTTTAGACAGAACAGATTTGAAACACTCTTTTTATCGAATTTACAAGTGGAGATTTCAAGCGCTTTTCGGCCACAGGGAGGAAAGGAAATATCTTCGTATAAAAACTACAGAGAATCATTTTCAGAAACCACGTTGTGATGTGTGCATTCCACTCACAGAGTTTAACCTTTCTTTTTCATAGAGCAGTTTGGGAACACTCTGTTTGCAACATCTGCAAGTGGATATTTGGACCTCTTTGAGGATTTCGTTGGAAACGGGATTTCTTCATCTAATGCCCGGCAGAAGAATCCTCAGTAACTACGTTGGGTTGAGTGTGTTCAACTCACACAGTTGAATCTTCTTTTACACAGAACAGATTTGAAACCCTCTTTTTGTGGAATTTACAAGTGGAGATTTCAAGCGGTTTGTTGTCAAAGGTAGAAAACGAAATATCTTACAATAAAAATTCCAGAGAATCATTCTCAGAAACCACGTTGTGATGTGTGCGTTCCACTCACAGAGTTTAACCTTTCTTTCATGGAGCAGTTTGGAAACATTCTGTTTGTAACTTCTGCAAGTGGATACTTGGACCTCTTGAGGATTTCGTTGGAAACGGGATTTCTTCATCTAATGCTAGACAGAAGAATTCTCAGTAACTTCCCTGGGTTGCGTGTACTCAACTCACACAGTTGAACCTTCCTTTAGACGGAGAAGATTGGAAACACCCTTTTTGCGGAAATTGCAAGTGGAGATTTCAAGGAATTTGGAGCCAATGGAAGAAAAGGAAATATCTTCGTATGAAAACTACAGAGAATCATTTTCAGAAACCACCTTGTGATGCGTGCGTACCACTCACAGAGTTTAACCTTTCTTTCCATAGAGCAGTGTGGAAACACTCTGTTTGTAACGTCTGGATGTGGATATTTGGACCTCTTTGAGGGTTTCGTTGGAAACGGGATTTCTTCATCTAATGCTACAGAGAAGAATTCTCAGTGACTTCTTTGAGTTGCGTGTATTCAACTCACAGAGTTGAATCTTCTTTTAGACAGAACAGATCTGAAACACTCTTTTGATCGTATTTACAAGTGGAGATTTCAAGCGCTTTTCGACCACAGGTAGAAAAGGAAACATCTTCGTATAAAAAATACAGAGAATCATTTTCAGAAACCATCTTGTGATGTGTGCGTTCCACTCACAGAGTTTAACTTTTCTTTTCATAGAGCAGTTTGGAAACACTCTCTTTGTAACATCTGCAAGTGGATATTTGGACCTCTTTGAGGATTTCATTGGAAACGGGATTTCTACATCTAATGCTAGACAGAGAAATCCTCAGTAAATACTTTGGGTTGCGTTTATTCAACGCACAGAGTTGAACCTTCTTTTAGACAGAACAGAATTGAAACACTGTTTTTGTGGATTTACAAGTGGAGATGTCAAGCTCTTTGTTGTCAAAGGTGGAAAAGGAAATATCATCCTTTAAAAACCCCAGAGAATCATTCTCAGAACCCACGTTGTGATGTGTGCGTTCCACTCTCAGAGTTTAACCTTTCTTTCATGGAGCAGTTTGGAAACACTCTGTTTGTAAAGTCTGCAAGTGGATATTTGGACCTCTTGAGGATTTCGTTGGAAACGGGATTTCTTCATCTAATGCTAGACAGAAGAATCCTCAGTAACTTCTTTGGGTTGCGTGTATTCAACTCACCGAGTTGAACCATCCTTGAGACAGAGCAGATTTGAAACTCTCTTTTTGTGGAATTTGCAAGTGGAGATCTCATGCGCTTTGGGGCCAATGGCAGAAAAGGAAATATCTTCCTTTAAAAACTAGAGAGAATCATTCTCAGAAACCACCGCATTGTGATGTGTGCGTTCCACTCACAGCGTTTAACCTTTCTTTTCATAGAGCAGTTTGGAAACACTCTGTAACGTCTGCATGTGGATAATTGGATTTCTTTGAGGATTTCGTTGGAAACGGGATTTCTTCTTCTAATGCTACACAGAAGAATTCTCAGTAACTTCTTTGAGCTGCGTGTATTCAACTCACAGAGTTGAACCATCCTTTACAGAGAGCAGATTGGAAACACTCTTTTTATCGAATTTGCAAGTGGAGATTTCAAGCGCTTTTCGGCCACAGGTAGAAAAGGAAATATCTTCTTATATAAACTAGAGAGAATCATTCTCAGAAACCACTTTGGGATGTGTGCGTTCCACTCACAGAGTTTAACCTTTCTTTTCATAGGGCAGTTTGGAAACACTCTGTTAGTAACGTCTGCAAGTGGATAATTGGACCTCCTTGAGGATTTCGTTGTAAACGGGATTTCTTCATCTAATGCTAGACAGAATAATTCTCAGTAACTGCTTTGGGTTGCGTGTATGCAACTCACAGAGTTGAACCTTCTTTGAGACAGAACAGATTTGAAACACTCTTTTTGTGGAATTTACAAGTGGAGATTTCAAGCGCTTTGATGTGAAAGTTAGAAAAGGAAATGTCTTCCTATAAAATCTCCAGAGAATCATTCTGAGAAACCACGTTTTGATGTGTGCATTCCACCCATAGAGTTTAACCTTTCTTTCATGGAGCAGTTTGGAAACACTCTGTTTGTAAATTCTGCAAGTGGATACTTGGACGTCTTTGAGGATTTCGTTGGAAACGTGTTTTCTTCATCTAGTGCTAGACAGAAGAGTCCGCACCGACTTCTTTGGGTTGCGTGTGTTCAGCTCACAGAGTTGAACCTTCCTTTAGAGAGAGCAGATTTGAAACACTCTTTTTGTGGAATTTGCAAGTGGAGATTTCAAGCACATTGGGGCGAATTGTATAAAAGGAAATATCTTCGTATATAAATTAGAGAGAATCATTCTCAGAAACCACTTTGTGATGTGTGTGTTCCACTCACAGCGTTTAACCTTTCTGTTCGTAGAGCAGGTTGGAAACACTCTGTTTGTAACGTCTGCAAGTGGATAATTGGAGCTCTTTGAGGATTTCGTTGGAAACGGGATTTCTTCATCTAATGCTAGACAGAAGAATTCTCAGTAACTTCTTTGAGTTGCGTGTATTCAACTCATTAGAGTTGAATCTTCTTTTAGACAGAACAGATTTGAAACACTCTTTTTATCGAATTTACAAGTGGAGATTTCAAGCGCTTTTCGGCCACAGGGAGGAAAGGAAATATCTTCGTATAAAAACTACAGAGAATCATTTTCAGAAACCACGTTGTGATGTGTGCATTCCACTCACAGAGTTTAACCTTTCTTTTTCATAGAGCAGTTTGGGAACACTCTGTTTGCAACATCTGCAAGTGGATATTTGGACCTCTTTGAGGATTTCGTTGGAAACGGGATTTCTTCATCTAATGCCCGGCAGAAGAATCCTCAGTAACTACGTTGGGTTGAGTGTGTTCAACTCACACAGTTGAATCTTCTTTTACACAGAACAGATTTGAAACCCTCTTTTTGTGGAATTTACAAGTGGAGATTTCAAGCGGTTTGTTGTCAAAGGTAGAAAACGAAATATCTTACAATAAAAATTCCAGAGAATCATTCTCAGAAACCACGTTGTGATGTGTGCGTTCCACTCACAGAGTTTAACCTTTCTTTCATGGAGCAGTTTGGAAACATTCTGTTTGTAACTTCTGCAAGTGGATACTTGGACCTCTTGAGGATTTCGTTGGAAACGGGATTTCTTCATCTAATGCTAGACAGAAGAATTCTCAGTAACTTCCCTGGGTTGCGTGTACTCAACTCACACAGTTGAACCTTCCTTTAGACGGAGAAGATTGGAAACACCCTTTTTGCGGAAATTGCAAGTGGAGATTTCAAGGAATTTGGAGCCAATGGAAGAAAAGGAAATATCTTCGTATGAAAACTACAGAGAATCATTTTCAGAAACCACCTTGTGATGCGTGCGTACCACTCACAGAGTTTAACCTTTCTTTCCATAGAGCAGTGTGGAAACACTCTGTTTGTAACGTCTGGATGTGGATATTTGGACCTCTTTGAGGGTTTCGTTGGAAACGGGATTTCTTCATCTAATGCTACAGAGAAGAATTCTCAGTGACTTCTTTGAGTTGCGTGTATTCAACTCACAGAGTTGAATCTTCTTTTAGACAGAACAGATCTGAAAGACTCTTTTGATCGTATTTACAAGTGGAGATTTCAAGCGCTTTTCGACCACAGGTAGAAAAGGAAACATCTTCGTATAAAAAATACAGAGAATCATTTTCAGAAACCATCTTGTGATGTGTGCGTTCCACTCACAGAGTTTAACTTTTCTTTTCATAGAGCAGTTTGGAAACACTCTCTTTGTAACATCTGCAAGTGGATATTTGGACCTCTTTGAGGATTTCATTGGAAACGGGATTTCTACATCTAATGCTAGACAGAGAAATCCTCAGTAAATACTTTGGGTTGCGTTTATTCAACGCACAGAGTTGAACCTTCTTTTAGACAGAACAGAATTGAAACACTGTTTTTGTGGATTTACAAGTGGAGATGTCAAGCTCTTTGTTGTCAAAGGTGGAAAAGGAAATATCATCCTTTAAAAACCCCAGAGAATCATTCTCAGAACCCACGTTGTGATGTGTGCGTTCCACTCACAGAGTTTAACCTTTCTTTCATGGAGCAGTTTGGAAACACTCTGTTTGTAAAGTCTGCAAGTGGATATTTGGACCTCTTGAGGATTTCGTTGGAAACGGGATTTCTTCATCTAATGCTAGACAGAAGAATCCTCAGTAACTTCTTTGGGTTGCGTGTATTCAACTCACAGAGTTGAACCATCCTTGAGACAGAGCAGATTTGAAACTCTCTTTTTGTGGAATTTGCAAGTGGAGATCTCATGCGCTTTGGGGCCAATGGCAGAAAAGGAAATATCTTCCTTTAAAAACTAGAGAGAATCATTCTCAGAAACCACCGCATTGTGATGTGTGCGTTCCACTCACAGCGTTTAACCTTTCTTTTCATAGAGCAGTTTGGAAACACTCTGTAACGTCTGCATGTGGATAATTGGATTTCTTTGAGGATTTCGTTGGAAACGGGATTTCTTCTTCTAATGCTACACAGAAGAATTCTCAGTAACTTCTTTGAGCTGCGTGTATTCAACTCACAGAGTTGAACCATCCTTTACAGAGAGCAGATTGGAAACACTCTTTTTATCGAATTTGCAAGTGGAGATTTCAAGCGCTTTTCGGCCACAGGTAGAAAAGGAAATATCTTCTTATATAAACTAGAGAGAATCATTCTCAGAAACCACTTTGGGATGTGTGCGTTCCACTCACAGAGTTTAACCTTTCTTTTCATAGGGCAGTTTGGAAACACTCTGTTAGTAACGTCTGCAAGTGGATAATTGGACCTCCTTGAGGATTTCGTTGTAAACGGGATTTCTTCATCTAATGCTAGACAGAATAATTCTCAGTAACTGCTTTGGGTTGCGTGTATGCAACTCACAGAGTTGAACCTTCTTTGAGACAGAACAGATTTGAAACACTCTTTTTGTGGAATTTACAAGTGGAGATTTCAAGCGCTTTGATGTGAAAGTTAGAAAAGGAAATGTCTTCCTATAAAATCTCCAGAGAATCATTCTGAGAAACCACGTTTTGATGTGTGCATTCCACCCATAGAGTTTAACCTTTCTTTCATGGAGCAGTTTGGAAACACTCTGTTTGTAAATTCTGCAAGTGGATACTTGGACGTCTTTGAGGATTTCGTTGGAAACGTGTTTTCTTCATCTAGTGCTAGACAGAAGAATCCGCACCAACTTCTTTGGGTTGCGTGTGTTCAGCTCACAGAGTTGAACCTTCCTTTAGAGAGAGCAGATTTGAAACACTCTTTTTGTGGAATTTGCAAGTGGAGATTTCAAGCACATTGGGGCGAATTGTATAAAAGGAAATATCTTCGTATATAAATTAGAGAGAATCATTCTCAGAAACCACTTTGTGATGTGTGTGTTCCACTCACAGCGTTTAACCTTTCTGTTCGTAGAGCAGTTTGGAAACACTCTGTTTGTAACGTCTGCAAGTGGATAATTGGAGCTCTTTGAGGATTTCGTTGGAAACGGGATTTCTTCATCTAATGCTAGACAGAAGAATTCTCAGTAACTTCTTTGAGTTGCGTGTATTCAACTCATTAGAGTTGAATCTTCTTTTAGACAGAACAGATTTGAAACACTCTTTTTATCGAATTTACAAGTGGAGATTTCAAGCGCTTTTCGGCCACAGGGAGGAAAGGAAATATCTTCGTATAAAAACTACAGAGAATCATTTTCAGAAACCACGTTGTGATGTGTGCATTCCACTCACAGAGTTTAACCTTTCTTTTTCATAGAGCAGTTTGGGAACACTCTGTTTGCAACATCTGCAAGTGGATATTTGGACCTCTTTGAGGATTTCGTTGGAAACGGGATTTCTTCATCTAATGCCCGGCAGAAGAATCCTCAGTAACTACGTTGGGTTGAGTGTGTTCAACTCACACAGTTGAATCTTCTTTTACACAGAACAGATTTGAAACCCTCTTTTTGTGGAATTTACAAGTGGAGATTTCAAGCGGTTTGTTGTCAAAGGTAGAAAACGAAATATCTTACAATAAAAATTCCAGAGAATCATTCTCAGAAACCACGTTGTGATGTGTGCGTTCCACTCACAGAGTTTAACCTTTCTTTCATGGAGCAGTTTGGAAACATTCTGTTTGTAACTTCTGCAAGTGGATACTTGGACCTCTTGAGGATTTCGTTGGAAACGGGATTTCTTCATCTAATGCTAGACAGAAGAATTCTCAGTAACTTCCCTGGGTTGCGTGTACTCAACTCACAGAGTTGAACCTTCCTTTAGACGGAGAAGATTGGAAACACCCTTTTTGCGGAAATTGCAAGTGGAGATTTCAAGGAATTTGGAGCCAATGGAAGAAAAGGAAATATCTTCGTATGAAAACTACAGAGAATCATTTTCAGAAACCACCTTGTGATGCGTGCGTACCACTCACAGAGTTTAACCTTTCTTTCCATAGAGCAGTGTGGAAACACTCTGTTTGTAACGTCTGGATGTGGATATTTGGACCTCTTTGAGGGTTTCGTTGGAAACGGGATTTCTTCATCTAATGCTACAGAGAAGAATTCTCAGTGACTTCTTTGAGTTGCGTGTATTCAACTCACAGAGTTGAATCTTCTTTTAGACAGAACAGATCTGAAACACTCTTTTGATCGTATTTACAAGTGGAGATTTCAAGCGCTTTTCGACCACAGGTAGAAAAGGAAACATCTTCGTATAAAAAATACAGAGAATCATTTTCAGAAACCATCTTGTGATGTGTGCGTTCCACTCACAGAGTTTAACTTTTCTTTTCATAGAGCAGTTTGGAAACACTCTCTTTGTAACATCTGCAAGTGGATATTTGGACCTCTTTGAGGATTTCATTGGAAACGGGATTTCTACATCTAATGCTAGACAGAGAAATCCTCAGTAAATACTTTGGGTTGCGTTTATTCAACGCACAGAGTTGAACCTTCTTTTAGACAGAACAGAATTGAAACACTGTTTTTGTGGATTTACAAGTGGAGATGTCAAGCTCTTTGTTGTCAAAGGTGGAAAAGGAAATATCATCCTTTAAAAACCCCAGAGAATCATTCTCAGAACCCACGTTGTGATGTGTGTGTTCCACTCACAGAGTTTAACCTTTCTTTCATGGAGCAGTTTGGAAACACTCTGTTTGTAAAGTCTGCAAGTGGATATTTGGACCTCTTGAGGATTTCGTTGGAAACGGGATTTCTTCATCTAATGCTAGACAGAAGAATCCTCAGTAACTTCTTTGGGTTGCGTGTATTCAACTCACAGAGTTGAACCATCCTTGAGACAGAGCAGATTTGAAACTCTCTTTTGGTGGAATTTGCAAGTGGAGATCTCATGCGCTTTGGGGCCAATGGCAGAAAAGGAAATATCTTCCTTTAAAAACTAGAGAGAATCATTCTCAGAAACCACCGCATTGTGATGTGTGCGTTCCACTCACAGCGTTTAACCTTTCTTTTCATAGAGCAGTTTGGAAACACTCTGTAACGTCTGCATGTGGATAATTGGATTTCTTTGAGGATTTCGTTGGAAACGGGATTTCTTCTTCTAATGCTACACAGAAGAATTCTCAGTAACTTCTTTGAGCTGCGTGTATTCAACTCACAGAGTTGAACCATCCTTTACAGAGAGCAGATTTGAAACACTCTTTTTATCGAATTTGCAAGTGGAGATTTCAAGCGCTTTTCGGCCACAGGTAGAAAAGGAAATATCTTCTTATATAAACTAGAGAGAATCATTCTCAGAAACCACTTTGGGATGTGTGCGTTCCACTCACAGAGTTTAACCTTTCTTTTCATAGGGCAGTTTGGAAACACTCTGTTAGTAACGTCTGCAAGTGGATAATTGGACCTCCTTGAGGATTTCGTTGTAAACGGGATTTCTTCATCTAATGCTAGACAGAATAATTCTCAGTAACTGCTTTGGGTTGCGTGTATGCAACTCACAGAGTTGAACCTTCTTTGAGACAGAACAGATTTGAAACACTCTTTTTGTGGAATTTACAAGTGGAGATTTCAAGCGCTTTGATGTGAAAGTTAGAAAAGGAAATGTCTTCCTATAAAATCTCCAGAGAATCATTCTGAGAAACCACGTTTTGATGTGTGCATTCCACCCATAGAGTTTAACCTTTCTTTCATGGAGCAGTTTGGAAACACTCTGTTTGTAAATTCTGCAAGTGGATACTTGGACGTCTTTGAGGATTTCGTTGGAAACGTGTTTTCCTCATCTAGTGCTACACAGAAGAGTCCGCACCAACTTCTTTGGGTTGCGTGTGTTCAGCTCACAGAGTTGAACCTTCCTTTAGAGAGAGCAGATTTGAAACACTCTTTTTGTGGAATTTGCAAGTGGAGATTTCAAGCACATTGGGGCGAATTGTATAAAAGGAAATATCTTCGTATATAAATTAGAGAGAATCATTCTCAGAAACCACTTTGTGATGTGTGTGTTCCACTCACAGCGTTTAACCTTTCTGTTCGTAGAGCAGTTTGGAAACACTCTGTTTGTAACGTCTGCAAGTGGATAATTGGAGCTCTTTGAGGATTTCGTTGGAAACGGGATTTCTTCATCTAATGCTAGACAGAAGAATTCTCAGTAACTTCTTTGAGTTGCGTGTATTCAACTCATTAGAGGTGAATCTTCTTTTAGACAGAACAGATTTGAAACACTCTTTTTATCGAATTTACAAGTGGAGATTTCAAGCGCTTTTCGGCCACAGGGAGGAAAGGAAATATCTTCGAATAAAAACTACAGAGAATCATTTTCAGAAACCACGTTGTGATGTGTGCATTCCACTCACAGAGTTTAACCTATCTTTTTCATAGAGCAGTTTGGGAACACTCTGTTTGCAACATCTGCAAGTGGATATTTGGACCTCTTTGAGGATTTCGTTGGAAACGGGATTTCTTCATCTAATGCCCGGCAGAAGAATCCTCAGTAACTACGTTGGGTTGAGTGTGTTCAACTCACACAGTTGAATCTTCTTTTACACAGAACAGATTTGAAACCCTCTTTTTGTGGAATTTACAAGTGGAGATTTCAAGCGGTTTGTTGTCAAAGGTAGAAAACGAAATATCTTACAATAAAAATTCCAGAGAATCATTCTCAGAAACCACGTTGTGATGTGTGCGTTCCACTCACAGAGTTTAACCTTTCTTTCATGGAGCAGTTTGGAAACATTCTGTTTGTAACTTCTGCAAGTGGATACTTGGACCTCTTGAGGATTTCGTTGGAAACGGGATTTCTTCATCTAATGCTAGACAGAAGAATTCTCAGTAACTTCCCTGGGTTGCGTGTACTCAACTCACAGAGTTGAACCTTCCTTTAGATGGAGAAGATTGGAAACCCCCTTTTTGCGGAAATTGCAAGTGGAGATTTCAAGGAATTTGGAGCCAATGGAAGAAAAGGAAATATCTTCGTATGAAAACTACAGAGAATCATTTTCAGAAACCACCTTGTGATGCGTGCGTACCACTCACAGAGTTTAACCTTTCTTTCCATAGAGCAGTGTGGAAACACTCTGTTTGTAACGTCTGGATGTGGATATTTGGACCTCTTTGAGGGTTTCGTTGGAAACGGGATTTCTTCATCTAATGCTACAGAGAAGAATTCTCAGTGACTTCTTTGAGTTGCGTGTATTCAACTCACAGAGTTGAATCTTCTTTTAGACAGAACAGATCTGAAACACTCTTTTGATCGTATTTACAAGTGGAGATTTCAAGCGCTTTTCGACCACAGGTAGAAAAGGAAACATCTTCGTATAAAAAATACAGAGAATCATTTTCAGAAACCATCTTGTGATGTGTGCGTTCCACTCACAGAGTTTAACTTTTCTTTTCATAGAGCAGTTTGGAAACACTCTGTTTGTAACATCTGCAAGTGGATATTCGGACCTCTTTGAGGATTTCATTGGAAACGGGATTTCTACATCTAATGCTAGACAGAGGAATCCTCAGTAAATACTTTGGGTTGCGTTTATTCAACTCACAGAGTTGAACCTTCTTTTAGACAGAACAGAATTGAAACACTCTTTTTGTGGATTTACAAGTGGAGATGTCAAGCTCTTTGTTGTCAAAGGTGGAAAAGGAAATATCATCCTTTAAAAACCCCAGAGAATCATTCTCAGAACCCACGTTGTGATGTGTGCGTTCCACTCACAGAGTTTAACCTTTCTTTCATGGAGCAGTTTGGAAACACTCTGTTTGTAAAGTCTGCAAGTGGATATTTGGACCTCTAGAGGATTTCGTTGGAAACGGGATTTCTTCATCTAATGCTAGACAGAAGAATCCTCAGTAACTTCTTTGGGTTGCGTGTATTCAACTCACAGAGTTGAACCATCCTTGAGACAGAGCAGATTTGAAACTCTCTTTTTGTGGAATTTGCAAGTGGAGATCTCATGCGCTTTGGGGCCAATGGCAGAAAAGGAAATATCTTCCTTTAAAAACTAGAGAGAATCATTCTCAGAAACCACCGCATTGTGATGTGTGCGTTCCACTCACAGCGTTTAACCTTTCTTTTCATAGAGCAGTTTGGAAACACTCTGTAACGTCTGCATGTGGATAATTGGATTTCTTTGAGGATTTCGTTGGAAACGGGATTTCTTCTTCTAATGCTACACAGAAGAATTCTCAGTAACTTCTTTGAGTTGCGTGTATTCAACTCACAGAGTTGAACCATCCTTTACAGAGAGCAGATTTGAAACACTCTTTTTATCGAATTTGCAAGTGGAGATTTCAAGCGCTTTTCGGCCACAGGTAGAAAAGGAAATATCTTCTTATATAAACTAGAGAGAATCATTCTCAGAAACCACTTTGGGATGTGTGCGTTCCACTCACAGAGTTTAACCTTTCTTTTCATAGGGCAGTTTGGAAACACTCGGTTTGTAACGTCTGCAAGTGGATAATTGGACCTCCTTGAGGATTTCATTGTAAACGGGATTTCTTCCTCTAATTCTAGACAGAATAATTCTCAGTAACTGCTTTGGGTTGCGTGTATGCAACTCACAGAGTTGAACCTTCTTTGAGACAGAACAGATTTGAAACACTCTTTTTGTGGAATTTACAAGTGGAGATTTCAAGCGCTTTGATGTGAATGTTAGAATAGGAAATGTCTTCCTATAAAATCTCCAGAGAATCATTCTGAGAAACCACGTTTTGATGTGTGCATTCCACCCATAGAGTTTAACCTTTCTTTCATGGAGCAGTTTGGAAACACTCTGTTTGTAAATTCTGCAAGTGGATACTTGGACGTCTTTGAGGATTTCGTTGGAAACGTGTTTTCTTCATCTAGTGCTACACAGAAGAATCCGCACCAACTTCTTTGGGTTGCGTGTGTTCAGCTCACAGAGTTGAACCTTCCTTTAGAGAGAGCAGATTTGAAACACTCTTTTTGTGGAATTTGCAAGTGGAGATTTCAAGCACATTGGGGCGAATTGTATAAAAGGAAATATCTTCGTATATAAATTAGAGAGAATCATTCTCAGAAACCACTTTGTGATGTGTGTGTTCCACTCACAGCGTTTAACCTTTCTGTTCGTAGAGCAGTTTGGAAACACTCTGTTTGTAACGTCTGCAAGTGGATAATTGGAGCTCTTTGAGGATTTCGTTGGAAACGGGATTTCTTCATCTAATGCTAGACAGAAGAATTCTCAGTAACTTCTTTGAGTTGCGTGTATTCAACTCATTAGAGTTGAATCTTCTTTTACACAGAACAGATTTGAAACACTCTTTTTATCGAATTTACAAGTGGAGATTTCAAGCGCTTTTTGGCCACAGGGAGGAAATGAAATATCTTCGTATAAAAACTACAGAGAATCATTTTCAGAAACCACGTTGTGATGTGTGCATTCCACTCACAGAGTTTAACCTTTCTTTTTCATAGAGCAGTTTGGGAACACTCTGTTTGCAACATCTGCAAGTGGATATTTGGACCTCTTTGAGGATTTCGTTGGAAACGGGATTTCTTCATCTAATGCCCGGCAGAAGAATCCTCAGTAACTACGTTGGGTTGAGTGTGTTCAACTCACACAGTTGAATCTTCTTTTACACAGAACAGATTTGAAACCCTCTTTTTGTGGAATTTACAAGTGGAGATTTCAAGCGGTTTGTTGTCAAAGGTAGAAAACGAAATATCTTACAATAAAAATTGCAGAGAATCATTCTCAGAAACCACGTTGTGATGTGTGCGTTCCACTCACAGAGTTTAACCTTTCTTTCATGGAGCAGTTTGGAAACATTCTGTTTGTAACTTCTGCAAGTGGATACTTGGACCTCTTGAGGATTTCGTTGGAAACGGGATTTCTTCATCTAATGCTAGACAGAAGAATTCTCAGTAAATTCCCTGGGTTGCGTGTACTCAACTCACAGAGTTGAACCTTCCTTTAGACGGAGAAGATTGGAAACACCCTTTTTGCGGAAATTGCAAGTGGAGATTTCAAGGAATTTGGAGCCAATGGAAGAAAAGGAAATATCTTCGTATGAAAACTACAGAGAATCATTTTCAGAAACCACCTTGTGATGCATGCGTACCACTCACAGAGTTTAACCTTTCTTTCCATAGAGCAGTGTGGAAACACTCTGTTTGTAACGTCTGGATGTGGATATTTGGACCTCTTTGAGGGTTTCGTTGGAAACGGGATTTCTTCATCTAATGCTACAGAGAAGAATTCTCAGTGACTTCTTTGAGTTGCGTGTATTCAACTCACAGAGTTGAATCTTCTTTTAGACAGAACAGATCTGAAACACTCTTTTGATCGTATTTACAAGTGAAGATTTCAAGCGCTTTTCGACCACAGGTAGAAAAGGAAACATCTTCGTATAAAAAATACAGAGAATCATTTTCAGAAACCATCTTGTGATGTGTGCGTTCCACTCACAGAGTTTAACTTTTCTTTTCATAGAGCAGTTTGGAAACACTCTGTTTGTAACATCTGCAAGTGGATATTTGGACCTCTTTGAGGATTTCATTGGAAACGGGATTTCTACATCTAATGCTAGACAGAGGAATCCTCAGTAAATACTTTGGGTTGCGTTTATTCAACGCACAGAGTTGAACCTTCTTTTAGACAGAACAGAATTGAAACACTGTTTTTGTGGATTTACAAGTGGAGATGTCAAGCTCTTTGTTGTCAAAGTGGAAAAGGAAATATCATCCTTTAAAAACCCCAGAGAATCATTCTCAGAACCCACGTTGTGATGTGTGCGTTCCACTCACAGAGTTTAACCTTTCTTTCATGGAGCAGTTTGGAAACACTCTGTTTGTAAAGTCTGCAAGTGGATATTTGGACCTCTTGAGGATTTCGTTGGAAACGGGATTTCTTCATCTAATGCTAGACAGAAGAATCCTCAGTAACTTCTTTGGGTTGCGTGTATTCAACTCACAGAGTTGAACCATCCTTGAGACAGAGCAGATTTGAAACTCTCTTTTTGTGGAATTTGCAAGTGGAGATCTCATGCGCTTTGGGGCCAATGGCAGAAAAGGAAATATCTTCCTTTAAAAACTAGAGAGAATCATTCTCAGAAACCACCGCATTGTGATGTGTGCGTTCCACTCACAGCGTTTAACCTTTCTTTTCATAGAGCAGTTTGGAAACACTCTGTAACGTCTGCATGTGGATAATTGGATTTCTTTGAGGATTTCGTTGGAAACGGGATTTCTTCTTCTAATGCTACACAGAAGAATTCTCAGTAACTTCTTTGAGCTGCGTGTATTCAACTCACAGAGTTGAACCATCCTTTACAGAGAGCAGATTTGAAACACTCTTTTTATCGAATTTGCAAGTGGAGATTTCAAGCGCTTTTCGGCCACAGGTAGAAAAGGAAATATCTTCTTATATAAACTAGAGAGAATCATTCTCAGAAACCACTTTGGGATGTGTGCGTTCCACTCACAGAGTTTAACCTTTCTTTTCATAGGGCAGTTTGGAAACACTCTGTTAGTAACGTCTGCAAGTGGATAATTGGACCTCCTTGAGGATTTCGTTGTAAACGGGATTTCTTCATCTAATGCTAGACAGAATAATTCTCAGTAACTGCTTTGGGTTGCGTGTATGCAACTCACAGAGTTGAACCTTCTTTGAGACAGAACAGATTTGAAACACTCTTTTTGTGGAATTTACAAGTGGAGATTTCAAGCGCTTTGATGTGAAAGTTAGAAAAGGAAATGTCTTCCTATAAAATCTCCAGAGAATCATTCTGAGAAACCACGTTTTGATGTGTGCATTCCACCCATAGAGTTTAACCTTTCTTTCATGGAGCAGTTTGGAAACACTCTGTTTGTAAATTCTGCAAGTGGATACTTGGACGTCTTTGAGGATTTCGTTGGAAACGTGTTTTCTTCATCTAGTGCTAGACAGAAGAGTCCGCACCAACTTCTTTGGGTTGCGTGTGTTCAGCTCACAGAGTTGAACCTTCCTTTAGAGAGAGCAGATTTGAAACACTCTTTTTCTGGAATTTGCAAGTGGAGATTTCAAGCACATTGGGGCGAATTGTATAAAAGGAAATATCTTCGTATATAAATTAGAGAGAATCATTCTCAGAAACCACTTTGTGATGTGTGTGTTCCACTCACAGCGTTTAACCTTTCTGTTCGTAGAGCAGTTTGGAAACACTCTGTTTGTAACGTCTGCAAGTGGATAATTGGAGCTCTTTGAGGATTTCGTTGGAAACGGGATTTCTTCATCTAATGCTAGACAGAAGAATTCTCAGTAACTTCTTTGAGTTGCGTGTATTCAACTCATTAGAGTTGAATCTTCTTTTAGACAGAACAGATTTGAAACACTCTTTTTATCGAATTTACAAGTGGAGATTTCAAGCGCTTTTCGGCCACAGGGAGGAAAGGAAATATCTTCGTATAAAAACTACAGAGAATCATTTTCAGAAACCACGTTGTGATGTGTGCATTCCACTCACAGAGTTTAACCTTTCTTTTTCATAGAGCAGTTTGGGAACACTCTGTTTGCAACATCTGCAAGTGGATATTTGGACCTCTTTGAGGATTTCGTTGGAAACGGGATTTCTTCATCTAATGCCCGGCAGAAGAATCCTCAGTAACTACGTTGGGTTGAGTGTGTTCAACTCACACAGTTGAATCTTCTTTTACACAGAACAGATTTGAAACCCTCTTTTTGTGGAATTTACAAGTGGAGATTTCAAGCGGTTTGTTGTCAAAGGTAGAAAACGAAATATCTTACAATAAAAATTGCAGAGAATCATTCTCAGAAACCACGTTGTGATGTGTGCGTTCCACTCACAGAGTTTAACCTTTCTTTCATGGAGCAGTTTGGAAACATTCTGTTTGTAACTTCTGCAAGTGGATACTTGGACCTCTTGAGGATTTCGTTGGAAACGGGATTTCTTCATCTAATGCTAGACAGAAGAATTCTCAGTAACTTCCCTGGGTTGCGTGTACTCAACTCACAGAGTTGAACCTTCCTTTAGACGGAGAAGATTGGAAACACCCTTTTTGCGGAAATTGCAAGTGGAGATTTCAAGGAATTTGGAGCCAATGGAAGAAAAGGAAATATCTTCGTATGAAAACTACAGAGAATCATTTTCAGAAACCACCTTGTGATGCGTGCGTACCACTCACAGAGTTTAACCTTTCTTTCCATAGAGCAGTGTGGAAACACTCTGTTTGTAACGTCTGGATGTGGATATTTGGACCTCTTTGAGGGTTTCGTTGGAAACGGGATTTCTTCATCTAATGCTACAGAGAAGAATTCTCAGTGACTTCTTTGAGTTGCGTGTATTCAACTCACAGAGTTGAATCTTCTTTTAGACAGAACAGATCTGAAACACTCTTTTGATCGTATTTACAAGTGGAGATTTCAAGCGCTTTTCGACCACAGGTAGAAAAGGAAACATCTTCGTATAAAAAATACAGAGAATCATTTTCAGAAACCATCTTGTGATGTGTGCGTTCCACTCACAGAGTTTAACTTTTCTTTTCATAGAGCAGTTTGGAAACACTCTCTTTGTAACATCTGCAAGTGGATATTTGGACCTCTTTGAGGATTTCATTGGAAACGGGATTTCTACATCTAATGCTAGACAGAGAAATCCTCAGTAAATACTTTGGGTTGCGTTTATTCAACGCACAGAGTTGAACCTTCTTTTAGACAGAACAGAATTGAAACACTGTTTTTGTGGATTTACAAGTGGAGATGTCAAGCTCTTTGTTGTCAAAGGTGGAAAAGGAAATATCATCCTTTAAAAACCCCAGAGAATCATTCTCAGAACCCACGTTGTGATGTGTGCGTTCCACTCACAGAGTTTAACCTTTCTTTCATGGAGCAGTTTGGAAACACTCTGTTTGTAAAGTCTGCAAGTGGATATTTGGACCTCTTGAGGATTTCGTTGGAAACGGGATTTCTTCATCTAATGCTAGACAGAAGAATCCTCAGTAACTTCTTTGGGTTGCGTGTATTCAACTCACAGAGTTGAACCATCCTTGAGACAGAGCAGATTTGAAACTCTCTTTTTGTGGAATTTGCAAGTGGAGATCTCATGCGCTTTGGGGCCAATGGCAGAAAAGGAAATATCTTCCTTTAAAAACTAGAGAGAATCATTCTCAGAAACCACCGCATTGTGATGTGTGCGTTCCACTCACAGCGTTTAACCTTTCTTTTCATAGAGCAGTTTGGAAACACTCTGTAACGTCTGCATGTGGATAATTGGATTTCTTTGAGGATTTCGTTGGAAACGGGATTTCTTCTTCTAATGCTACACAGAAGAATTCTCAGTAACTTCTTTGAGCTGCGTGTATTCAACTCACAGAGTTGAACCATCCTTTACAGAGAGCAGATTGGAAACACTCTTTTTATCGAATTTGCAAGTGGAGATTTCAAGCGCTTTTCGGCCACAGGTAGAAAAGGAAATATCTTCTTATATAAACTAGAGAGAATCATTCTCAGAAACCACTTTGGGATGTGTGCGTTCCACTCACAGAGTTTAACCTTTCTTTTCATAGGGCAGTTTGGAAACACTCTGTTAGTAACGTCTGCAAGTGGATAATTGGACCTCCTTGAGGATTTCGTTGTAAACGGGATTTCTTCATCTAATGCTAGACAGAATAATTCTCAGTAACTGCTTTGGGTTGCGTGTATGCAACTCACAGAGTTGAACCTTCTTTGAGACAGAACAGATTTGAAACACTCTTTTTGTGGAATTTACAAGTGGAGATTTCAAGCGCTTTGATGTGAAAGTTAGAAAAGGAAATGTCTTCCTATAAAATCTCCAGAGAATCATTCTGAGAAACCACGTTTTGATGTGTGCATTCCACCCATAGAGTTTAACCTTTCTTTCATGGAGCAGTTTGGAAACACTCTGTTTGTAAATTCTGCAAGTGGATACTTGGACGTCTTTGAGGATTTCGTTGGAAACGTGTTTTCCTCATCTAGTGCTACACAGAAGAGTCCGCACCAACTTCTTTGGGTTGCGTGTGTTCAGCTCACAGAGTTGAACCTTCCTTTAGAGAGAGCAGATTTGAAACACTCTTTTTGTGGAATTTGCAAGTGGAGATTTCAAGCACATTGGGGCGAATTGTATAAAAGGAAATATCTTCGTATATAAATTAGAGAGAATCATTCTCAGAAACCACTTTGTGATGTGTGTGTTCCACTCACAGCGTTTAACCTTTCTGTTCGTAGAGCAGTTTGGAAACACTCTGTTTGTAACGTCTGCAAGTGGATAATTGGAGCTCTTTGAGGATTTCGTTGGAAACGGGATTTCTTCATCTAATGCTAGACAGAAGAATTCTCAGTAACTTCTTTGAGTTGCGTGTATTCAACTCATTAGAGTTGAATCTTCTTTTAGACAGAACAGATTTGAAACACTCTTTTTATCGAATTTACAAGTGGAGATTTCAAGCGCTTTTCGGCCACAGGGAGGAAAGGAAATATCTTCGTATAAAAACTACAGAGAATCATTTTCAGAAACCACGTTGTGATGTGTGCATTCCACTCACAGAGTTTAACCTATCTTTTTCATAGAGCAGTTTGGGAACACTCTGTTTGCAACATCTGCAAGTGGATATTTGGACCTCTTTGAGGATTTCGTTGGAAACGGGATTTCTTCATCTAATGCCCGGCAGAAGAATCCTCAGTAACTACGTTGGGTTGAGTGTGTTCAACTCACACAGTTGAATCTTCTTTTACACAGAACAGATTTGAAACCCTCTTTTTGTGGAATTTACAAGTGGAGATTTCAAGCGGTTTGTTGTCAAAGGTAGAAAACGAAATATCTTACAATAAAAATTCCAGAGAATCATTCTCAGAAACCACGTTGTGATGTGTGCGTTCCACTCACAGAGTTTAACCTTTCTTTCATGGAGCAGTTTGGAAACATTCTGTTTGTAACTTCTGCAAGTGGATACTTGGACCTCTTGAGGATTTCGTTGGAAACGGGATTTCTTCATCTAATGCTAGACAGAAGAATTCTCAGTAAATACTTTGGGTTGCGTTTATTCAACGCACAGAGTTGAACCTTCTTTTAGACAGAACAGAATTGAAACACTGTTTTTGTGGATTTACAAGTGGAGATGTCAAGCTCTTTGTTGTCAAAGTGGAAAAGGAAATATCATCCTTTAAAAACCCCAGAGAATCATTCTCAGAACCCACGTTGTGATGTGTGCGTTCCACTCACAGAGTTTAACCTTTCTTTCATGGAGCAGTTTGGAAACACTCTGTTTGTAAAGTCTGCAAGTGGATATTTGGACCTCTTGAGGATTTCGTTGGAAACGGGATTTCTTCATCTAATGCTAGACAGAAGAATCCTCAGTAACTTCTTTGGGTTGCGTGTATTCAACTCACAGAGTTGAACCATCCTTGAGACAGAGCAGATTTGAAACTCTCTTTTTGTGGAATTTGCAAGTGGAGATCTCATGCGCTTTGGGGCCAATGGCAGAAAAGGAAATATCTTCCTTTAAAAACTAGAGAGAATCATTCTCAGAAACCACCGCATTGTGATGTGTGCGTTCCACTCACAGCGTTTAACCTTTCTTTTCATAGAGCAGTTTGGAAACACTCTGTAACGTCTGCATGTGGATAATTGGATTTCTTTGAGGATTTCGTTGGAAACGGGATTTCTTCTTCTAATGCTACACAGAAGAATTCTCAGTAACTTCTTTGAGCTGCGTGTATTCAACTCACAGAGTTGAACCATCCTTTACAGAGAGCAGATTTGAAACACTCTTTTTATCGAATTTGCAAGTGGAGATTTCAAGCGCTTTTCGGCCACAGGTAGAAAAGGAAATATCTTCTTATATAAACTAGAGAGAATCATTCTCAGAAACCACTTTGGGATGTGTGCGTTCCACTCACAGAGTTTAACCTTTCTTTTCATAGGGCAGTTTGGAAACACTCTGTTAGTAACGTCTGCAAGTGGATAATTGGACCTCCTTGAGGATTTCGTTGTAAACGGGATTTCTTCATCTAATGCTAGACAGAATAATTCTCAGTAACTGCTTTGGGTTGCGTGTATGCAACTCACAGAGTTGAACCTTCTTTGAGACAGAACAGATTTGAAACACTCTTTTTGTGGAATTTACAAGTGGAGATTTCAAGCGCTTTGATGTGAAAGTTAGAAAAGGAAATGTCTTCCTATAAAATCTCCAGAGAATCATTCTGAGAAACCACGTTTTGATGTGTGCATTCCACCCATAGAGTTTAACCTTTCTTTCATGGAGCAGTTTGGAAACACTCTGTTTGTAAATTCTGCAAGTGGATAATTGGACGTCTTTGAGGATTTCGTTGGAAACGTGTTTTCCTCATCTAGTGCTACACAGAAGAGTCCGCACCAACTTCTTTGGGTTGCGTGTGTTCAGCTCACAGAGTTGAACCTTCCTTTAGAGAGAGCAGATTTGAAACACTCTTTTTGTGGAATTTGCAAGTGGAGATTTCAAGCACATTGGGGCGAATTGTATAAAAGGAAATATCTTCGTATATAAATTAGAGAGAATCATTCTCAGAAACCACTTTGTGATGTGTGTGTTCCACTCACAGCGTTTAACCTTTCTGTTCGTAGAGCAGTTTGGAAACACTCTGTTTGTAACGTCTGCAAGTGGATAATTGGAGCTCTTTGAGGATTTCGTTGGAAACGGGATTTCTTCATCTAATGCTAGACAGAAGAATTCTCAGTAACTTCTTTGAGTTGCGTGTATTCAACTCATTAGAGTTGAATCTTCTTTTAGACAGAACAGATTTGAAACACTCTTTTTATCGAATTTACAAGTGGAGATTTCAAGCGCTTTTCGGCCACAGGGAGGAAAGGAAATATCTTCGTATAAAAACTACAGAGAATCATTTTCAGAAACCACGTTGTGATGTGTGCATTCCACTCACAGAGTTTAACCTATCTTTTTCATAGAGCAGTTTGGGAACACTCTGTTTGCAACATCTGCAAGTGGATATTTGGACCTCTTTGAGGATTTCGTTGGAAACGGGATTTCTTCATCTAATGCCCGGCAGAAGAATCCTCAGTAACTACGTTGGGTTGAGTGTGTTCAACTCACACAGTTGAATCTTCTTTTACACAGAACAGATTTGAAACCCTCTTTTTGTGGAATTTACAAGTGGAGATTTCAAGCGGTTTGTTGTCAAAGGTAGAAAACGAAATATCTTACAATAAAAATTCCAGAGAATCATTCTCAGAAACCACGTTGTGATGTGTGCGTTCCACTCACAGAGTTTAACCTTTCTTTCATGGAGCAGTTTGGAAACATTCTGTTTGTAACTTCTGCAAGTGGATACTTGGACCTCTTGAGGATTTCGTTGGAAACGGGATTTCTTCATCTAATGCTAGACAGAAGAATTCTCAGTAACTTCCCTGGGTTGCGTGTACTCAACTCACAGAGTTGAACCTTCCTTTAGACGGAGAAGATTGGAAACCCCCTTTTTGCGGAAATTGCAAGTGGAGATTTCAAGGAATTTGGAGCCAATGGAAGAAAAGGAAATATCTTCGTATGAAAACTACAGAGAATCATTTTCAGAAACCACCTTGTGATGCGTGCGTACCACTCACAGAGTTTAACCTTTCTTTCCATAGAGCAGTGTGGAAACACTCTGTTTGTAACGTCTGGATGTGGATATTTGGACCTCTTTGAGGGTTTCGTTGGAAACGGGATTTCTTCATCTAATGCTACAGAGAAGAATTCTCAGTGACTTCTTTGAGTTGCGTGTATTCAACTCACAGAGTTGAATCTTCTTTTAGACAGAACAGATCTGAAACACTCTTTTGATCGTATTTACAAGTGGAGATTTCAAGCGCTTTTCGACCACAGGTAGAAAAGGAAACATCTTCGTATAAAAAATACAGAGAATCATTTTCAGAAACCATCTTGTGATGTGTGCGTTCCACTCACAGAGTTTAACTTTTCTTTTCATAGAGCAGTTTGGAAACACTCTGTTTGTAACATCTGCAAGTGGATATTCGGACCTCTTTGAGGATTTCATTGGAAACGGGATTTCTACATCTAATGCTAGACAGAGGAATCCTCAGTAAATACTTTGGGTTGCGTTTATTCAACTCACAGAGTTGAACCTTCTTTTAGACAGAACAGAATTGAAACACTGTTTTTGTGGATTTACAAGTGGAGATGTCAAGCTCTTTGTTGTCAAAGTGGAAAAGGAAATATCATCCTTTAAAAACCCCAGAGAATCATTCTCAGAACCCACGTTGTGATGTGTGCGTTCCACTCACAGAGTTTAACCTTTCTTTCATGGAGCAGTTTGGAAACACTCTGTTTGTAAAGTCTGCAAGTGGATATTTGGACCTCTTGAGGATTTCGTTGGAAACGGGATTTCTTCATCTAATGCTAGACAGAAGAATCCTCAGTAACTTCTTTGGGTTGCGTGTATTCAACTCACAGAGTTGAACCATCCTTGAGACAGAGCAGATTTGAAACTCTCTTTTTGTGGAATTTGCAAGTGGAGATCTCATGCGCTTTGGGGCCAATGGCAGAAAAGGAAATATCTTCCTTTAAAAACTAGAGAGAATCATTCTCAGAAACCACCGCATTGTGATGTGTGCGTTCCACTCACAGCGTTTAACCTTTCTTTTCATAGAGCAGTTTGGAAACACTCTGTAACGTCTGCATGTGGATAATTGGATTTCTTTGAGGATTTCGTTGGAAACGGGATTTCTTCTTCTAATGCTACACAGAAGAATTCTCAGTAACTTCTTTGAGCTGCGTGTATTCAACTCACAGAGTTGAACCATCCTTTACAGAGAGCAGATTTGAAACACTCTTTTTATCGAATTTGCAAGTGGAGATTTCAAGCGCTTTTCGGCCACAGGTAGAAAAGGAAATATCTTCTTATATAAACTAGAGAGAATCATTCTCAGAAACCACTTTGGGATGTGTGCGTTCCACTCACAGAGTTTAACCTTTCTTTTCATAGGGCAGTTTGGAAACACTCTGTTAGTAACGTCTGCAAGTGGATAATTGGACCTCCTTGAGGATTTCGTTGTAAACGGGATTTCTTCATCTAATGCTAGACAGAATAATTCTCAGTAACTGCTTTGGGTTGCGTGTATGCAACTCACAGAGTTGAACCTTCTTTGAGACAGAACAGATTTGAAACACTCTTTTTGTGGAATTTACAAGTGGAGATTTCAAGCGCTTTGATGTGAAAGTTAGAAAAGGAAATGTCTTCCTATAAAATCTCCAGAGAATCATTCTGAGAAACCACGTTTTGATGTGTGCATTCCACCCATAGAGTTTAACCTTTCTTTCATGGAGCAGTTTGGAAACACTCTGTTTGTAAATTCTGCAAGTGGATACTTGGACGTCTTTGAGGATTTCGTTGGAAACGTGTTTTCCTCATCTAGTGCTACACAGAAGAGTCCGCACCAACTTCTTTGGGTTGCGTGTGTTCAGCTCACAGAGTTGAACCTTCCTTTAGAGAGAGCAGATTTGAAACACTCTTTTTGTGGAATTTGCAAGTGGAGATTTCAAGCACATTGGGGCGAATTGTATAAAAGGAAATATCTTCGTATATAAATTAGAGAGAATCATTCTCAGAAACCACTTTGTGATGTGTGCGTTCCACTCACAGCGTTTAACCTTTCTGTTCGTAGAGCAGTTTGGAAACACTCTGTTTGTAACGTCTGCAAGTGGATAATTGGAGCTCTTTGAGGATTTCGTTGGAAACGGGATTTCTTCATCTAATGCTAGACAGAAGAATTCTCAGTAACTTCTTTGAGTTGCGTGTATTCAACTCATTAGAGTTGAATCTTCTTTTAGACAGAACAGATTTGAAACACTCTTTTTATCGAATTTACAAGTGGAGATTTCAAGCGCTTTTCGGCCACAGGGAGGAAAGGAAATATCTTCGTATAAAAACTACAGAGAATCATTTTCAGAAACCACGTTGTGATGTGTGCATTCCACTCACAGAGTTTAACCTATCTTTTTCATAGAGCAGTTTGGGAACACTCTGTTTGCAACATCTGCAAGTGGATATTTGGACCTCTTTGAGGATTTCGTTGGAAACGGGATTTCTTCATCTAATGCCCGGCAGTAGAATCCTCAGTAACTACGTTGGGTTGAGTGTGTTCAACTCACACAGTTGAATCTTCTTTTACACAGAACAGATTTGAAACCCTCTTTTTGTGGAATTTACAAGTGGAGATTTCAAGCGGTTTGTTGTCAAAGGTAGAAAACGAAATATCTTACAATAAAAATTCCAGAGAATCATTCTCAGAAACCACGTTGTGATGTGTGCGTTCCACTCACAGAGTTTAACCTTTCTTTCATGGAGCAGTTTGGAAACATTCTGTTTGTAACTTCTGCAAGTGGATACTTGGACCTCTTGAGGATTTCGTTGGAAACGGGATTTCTTCATCTAATGCTAGACAGAAGAATTCTCAGTAACTTCCCTGGGTTGCGTGTACTCAACTCACAGAGTTGAACCTTCCTTTAGACGGAGAAGATTGGAAACCCCCTTTTTGCGGAAATTGCAAGTGGAGATTTCAAGGAATTTGGAGCCAATGGAAGAAAAGGAAATATCTTCGTATGAAAACTACAGAGAATCATTTTCAGAAACCACCTTGTGATGCGTGCGTACCACTCACAGAGTTTAACCTTTCTTTCCATAGAGCAGTGTGGAAACACTCTGTTTGTAACGTCTGGATGTGGATATTTGGACCTCTTTGAGGGTTTCGTTGGAAACGGGATTTCTTCATCTAATGCTACAGAGAAGAATTCTCAGTGACTTCTTTGAGTTGCGTGTATTCAACTCACAGAGTTGAATCTTCTTTTAGACAGAACAGATCTGAAACACTCTTTTGATCGTATTTACAAGTGGAGATTTCAAGCGCTTTTCGACCACAGGTAGAAAAGGAAACATCTTCGTATAAAAAATACAGAGAATCATTTTCAGAAACCATCTTGTGATGTGTGCGTTCCACTCACAGAGTTTAACTTTTCTTTTCATAGAGCAGTTTGGAAACACTCTGTTTGTAACATCTGCAAGTGGATATTCGGACCTCTTTGAGGATTTCATTGGAAACGGGATTTCTACATCTAATGCTAGACAGAGGAATCCTCAGTAAATACTTTGGGTTGCGTTTATTCAACTCACAGAGTTGAACCTTCTTTTAGACAGAACAGAATTGAAACACTCTTTTTGTGGATTTACAAGTGGAGATGTCAAGCTCTTTGTTGTCAAAGGTGGAAAAGGAAATATCATCCTTTAAAAACCCCAGAGAATCATTCTCAGAACCCACGTTGTGATGTGTGCGTTCCACTCACAGAGTTTAACCTTTCTTTCATGGAGCAGTTTGGAAACACTCTGTTTGTAAAGTCTGCAAGTGGATATTTGGACCTCTTGAGGATTTCGTTGGAAACGGGATTTCTTCATCTAATGCTAGACAGAAGAATCCTCAGTAACTTCTTTGGGTTGCGTGTATTCAACTCACAGAGTTGAACCATCCTTGAGACAGAGCAGATTTGAAACTCTCTTTTTGTGGAATTTGCAAGTGGAGATCTCATGCGCTTTGGGGCCAATGGCAGAAAAGGAAATATCTTCCTTTAAAAACTAGAGAGAATCATTCTCAGAAACCACCGCATTGTGATGTGTGCGTTCCACTCACAGCGTTTAACCTTTCTTTTCATAGAGCAGTTTGGAAACACTCTGTAACGTCTGCATGTGGATAATTGGATTTCTTTGAGGATTTCGTTGGAAACGGGATTTCTTCTTCTAATGCTACACAGAAGAATTCTCAGTAACTTCTTTGAGTTGCGTGTATTCAACTCACAGAGTTGAACCATCCTTTACAGAGAGCAGATTTGAAACACTCTTTTTATCGAATTTGCAAGTGGAGATTTCAAGCGCTTTTCGGCCACAGGTAGAAAAGGAAATATCTTCTTATATAAACTAGAGAGAATCATTCTCAGAAACCACTTTGGGATGTGTGCATTCCACTCACAGTTTAACCTTTCTTTTCATAGGGCAGTTTGGAAACACTCTGTTTGTAACGTCTGCAAGTGGATAATTGGACCTCCTTGAGGATTTCATTGTAAACGGGATTTCTTCCTCCAATTCTAGACAGAATAATTCTCAGTAACTGCTTTGGGTTGCGTGTATGCAACTCACAGAGTTGAACCTTCTTTGAGACAGAGCAGATTTGAAACACTCTTTTTGTGGAATTTACAAGTGGAGATTTCAAGCGCTTTGATGTGAATGTTAGAATAGGAAATGTCTTCCTATAAAATCTCCAGAGAATCATTCTGAGAAACCACGTTTTGATGTGTGCATTCCACCCATAGAGTTTAACCTTTCTTTCATGGAGCAGTTTGGAAACACTCTGTTTGTAAATTCTGCAAGTGGATACTTGGACGTCTTTGAGGATTTCGTTGGAAACGTGTTTTCTTCATCTAGTGCTACACAGAAGAATCCGCACCAACTTCTTTGGGTTGCGTGTGTTCAGCTCACAGAGTTGAACCTTCCTTTAGAGAGAGCAGATTTGAAACACTCTTTTTGTGGAATTTGCAAGTGGAGATTTCAAGCACATTGGGGCGAATTGTATAAAAGGAAATATCTTCGTATATAAATTAGAGAGAATCATTCTCAGAAACCACTTTGTGATGTGTGTGTTCCACTCACAGCGTTTAACCTTTCTGTTCGTAGAGCAGTTTGGAAACACTCTGTTTGTAACGTCTGCAAGTGGATTATTGGAGCTCTTTGAGGATTTCGTTGGAAACGGGATTTCTTCATCTAATGCTAGACAGAAGAATTCTCAGTAACTTCTTTGAGTTGCGTGTATTCAACTCATTAGAGTTGAATCTTCTTTTAGACAGAACAGATTTGAAACACTCTTTTTATCGAATTTACAAGTGGAGATTTCAAGCGCTTTTTGGCCACAGGGAGGAAATGAAATATCTTCGTATAAAAACTACAGAGAATCATTTTCAGAAACCACGTTGTGATGTGTGCATTCCACTCACAGAGTTTAACCTTTCTTTTTCATAGAGCAGTTTGGGAACACTCTGTTTGCAACATCTGCAAGTGGATATTTGGACCTCTTTGAGGATTTCGTTGGAAACGGGATTTCTTCATCTAATGCCCGGCAGAAGAATCCTCAGTAACTACGTTGGGTTGAGTGTGTTCAACTCACACAGTTGAATCTTCTTTTACACAGAACAGATTTGAAACCCTCTTTTTGTGGAATTTACAAGTGGAGATTTCAAGCGGTTTGTTGTCAAAGGTAGAAAACGAAATATCTTACAATAAAAATTGCAGAGAATCATTCTCAGAAACCACGTTGTGATGTGTGCGTTCCACTCACAGAGTTTAACCTTTCTTTCATGGAGCAGTTTGGAAACATTCTGTTTGTAACTTCTGCAAGTGGATACTTGGACCTCTTGAGGATTTCGTTGGAAACGGGATTTCTTCATCTAATGCTAGACAGAAGAATTCTCAGTAACTTCCCTGGGTTGCGTGTACTCAACTCACACAGTTGAACCTTCCTTTAGACGGAGAAGATTGGAAACACCCTTTTTGCGGAAATTGAAAGTGGAGATTTCAAGGAATTTGGAGCCAATGGAAGAAAAGGAAATATCTTCGTATGAAAACTACAGAGAATCATTTTCAGAAAACACCTTGTGATGCGTGCGTACCACTCACGGAGTTTAACCTTTCTTTCCATAGAGCAGTGTGGAAACACTCTGTTTGTAACGTCTGGATGTGGATATTTGGACCTCTTTGAGGGTTTCGTTGGAAACGGGATTTCTTCATCTAATGCTACAGAGAAGAATTCTCAGTGACTTCTTTGAGTTGCGTGTATTCAACTCACAGAGTTGAATCTTCTTTTAGACAGAACAGATCTGAAACACTCTTTTGATCGTATTTACAAGTGGAGATTTCAAGCGCTTTTCGACCACAGGTAGAAAAGGAAACATCTTCGTATAAAAAATACAGAGAATCATTTTCAGAAACCATCTTGTGATGTGTGCGTTCCACTCACAGAGTTTAACTTTTCTTTTCATAGAGCAGTTTGGAAACACTCTCTTTGTAACATCTGCAAGTGGATATTTGGACCTCTTTGAGGATTTCATTGGAAACGGGATTTCTACATCTAATGCCAGACAGAGGAATCCTCAGTAAATACTTTGGGTTGCGTTTATTCAACTCACAGAGTTGAACCTTCTTTTAGACAGAACAGAATTGAAACACTCTTTTTGTGGATTTACAAGTGGAGATGTCAAGCTCTTTGTTGTCAAAGGTGGAAAAGGAAATATCATCCTTTAAAAACCCCAGAGAATCATTCTCAGAACCCACGTTGTGATGTGTGCGTTCCACTCACAGAGTTTAACCTTTCTTTCATGGAGCAGTTTGGAAACACTCTGTTTGTAAAGTCTGCAAGTGGATATTTGGACCTCTTGAGGATTTCGTTGGAAACGGGATTTCTTCATCTAATGCTAGACAGAAGAATCCTCAGTAACTTCTTTGGGTTGCGTGTATTCAACTCACAGAGTTGAACCATCCTTGAGACAGAGCAGATTTGAAACTCTCTTTTTGTGGAATTTGCAAGTGGAGATCTCATGCGCTTTGGGGCCAATGGCAGAAAAGGAAATATCTTCCTTTAAAAACTAGAGAGAATCATTCTCAGAAACCACCGCATTGTGATGTGTGCGTTCCACTCACAGCGTTTAACCTTTCTTTTCATAGAGCAGTTTGGAAACACTCTGTAACGTCTGCATGTGGATAATTGGATTTCTTTGAGGATTTCGTTGGAAACGGGATTTCTTCTTCTAATGCTACACAGAAGAATTCTCAGTAACTTCTTTGAGCTGCGTGTATTCAACTCACAGAGTTGAACCATCCTTTACAGAGAGCAGATTTGAAACACTCTTTTTATCGAATTTGCAAGTGGAGATTTCAAGCGCTTTTCAGCCACAGGTAGAAAAGGAAATATCTTCTTATATAAACTAGAGAGAATCATTCTCAGAAACCACTTTGGGATGTGTGCGTTCCACTCACAGAGTTTAACCTTTCTTTTCATAGGGCAGTTTGGAAACACTCTGTTAGTAACGTCTGCAAGTGGATAATTGGACCTCCTTGAGGATTTCGTTGTAAACGGGATTTCTTCATCTAATGCTAGACAGAATAATTCTCAGTAACTGCTTTGGGTTGCGTGTATGCAACTCACAGAGTTGAACCTTCTTTGAGACAGAACAGATTTGAAACACTCTTTTTGTGGAATTTACAAGTGGAGATTTCAAGCGCTTTGATGTGAAAGTTAGAAAAGGAAATGTCTTCCTATAAAATCTCCAGAGAATCATTCTGAGAAACCACGTTTTGATGTGTGCATTCCACCCATAGAGTTTAACCTTTCTTTCATGGAGCAGTTTGGAAACACTCTGTTTGTAAATTCTGCAAGTGGATACTTGGACGTCTTTGAGGATTTCGTTGGAAACGTGTTTTCTTCATCTAGTGCTACACAGAAGAGTCCGCACCAACTTCTTTGGGTTGCGTGTGTTCAGCTCACAGAGTTGAACCTTGCTTTAGAGAGAGCAGATTTGAAACACTCTTTTTGTGGAATTTGCAAGTGGAGATTTCAAGCACATTGGGGCGAATTGTATAAAAGGAAATATCTTCGTATATAAATTAGAGAGAATCATTCTCAGAAACCACTTTGTGATGTGTGTGTTCCACTCACAGCGTTTAACCTTTCTGTTCGTAGAGCAGTTTGGAAACACTCTGTTTGTAACGTCTGCAAGTGGATAATTGGAGCTCTTTGAGGATTTCGTTGGAAACGGGATTTCTTCATCTAATGCTAGACAGAAGAATTCTCAGTAACTTCTTTGAGTTGCGTGTATTCAACTCATTAGAGTTGAATCTTCTTTTAGACAGAACAGATTTGAAACACTCTTTTTATCGAATTTACAAGTGGAGATTTCAAGCGCTTTTTGGCCACAGGGAGGAAATGAAATATCTTCGTATAAAAACTACAGAGAATCATTTTCAGAAACCACGTTGTGATGTGTGCATTCCACTCACAGAGTTTAACCTTTCTTTTTCATAGAGCAGTTTGGGAACACTCTGTTTGCAACATCTGCAAGTGGATATTTGGACCTCTTTGAGGATTTCGTTGGAAACGGGATTTCTTCATCTAATGCCCGGCAGAAGAATCCTCAGTAACTACGTTGGGTTGAGTGTGTTCAACTCACACAGTTGAATCTTCTTTTACACAGAACAGATTTGAAACCCTCTTTTTGTGGAATTTACAAGTGGAGATTTCAAGCGGTTTGTTGTCAAAGGTAGAAAACGAAATATCTTACAATAAAAATTCCAGAGAATCATTCTCAGAAACCACGTTGTGATGTGTGCGTTCCACTCACAGAGTTTAACCTTTCTTTCATGGAGCAGTTTGGAAACATTCTGTTTGTAACTTCTGCAAGTGGATACTTGGACCTCTTGAGGATTTCGTTGGAAACGGGATTTCTTCATCTAATGCTAGACAGAAGAATTCTCAGTAACTTCCCTGGGTTGCGTGTACTCAACTCACACAGTTGAACCTTCCTTTAGACGGAGAAGATTGGAAACACCCTTTTTGCGGAAATTGCAAGTGGAGATTTCAAGGAATTTGGAGCCAATGGAAGAAAAGGAAATATCTTCGTATGAAAACTACAGAGAATCATTTTCAGAAACCACCTTGTGATGCGTGCGTACCACTCACGGAGTTTAACCTTTCTTTCCATAGAGCAGTGTGGAAACACTCTGTTTGTAACGTCTGGATGTGGATATTTGGACCTCTTTGAGGGTTTCGTTGGAAACGGGATTTCTTCATCTAATGCTACAGAGAAGAATTCTCAGTGACTTCTTTGAGTTGCGTGTATTCAACTCACAGAGTTGAATCTTCTTTTAGACAGAACAGATCTGAAACACTCTTTTGATCGTATTTACAAGTGGAGATTTCAAGCGCTTTTCGACCACAGGTAGAAAAGGAAACATCTTCGTATAAAAAATACAGAGAATCATTTTCAGAAACCATCTTGTGATGTGTGCGTTCCACTCACAGAGTTTAACTTTTCTTTTCATAGAGCAGTTTGGAAACACTCTGTTTGTAACATCTGCAAGTGGATATTTGGACCTCTTTGAGGATTTCATTGGAAACGGGATTTCTACATCTAATGCCAGACAGAGGAATCCTCAGTAAATACTTTGGGTTGCGTTTATTCAACTCACAGAGTTGAACCTTCTTTTAGACAGAACAGAATTGAAACACTCTTTTTGTGGATTTACAAGTGGAGATGTCAAGCTCTTTGTTGTCAAAGGTGGAAAAGGAAATATCATCCTTTAAAAACCCCAGAGAATCATTCTCAGAACCCACGTTGTGATGTGTGCGTTCCACTCACAGAGTTTAACCTTTCTTTCATGGAGCAGTTTGGAAACACTCTGTTTGTAAAGTCTGCAAGTGGATATTTGGACCTCTTGAGGATTTCGTTGGAAACGGGATTTCTTCATCTAATGCTAGACAGAAGAATCCTCAGTAACTTCTTTGGGTTGCGTGTATTCAACTCACAGAGTTGAACCATCCTTGAGACAGAGCAGATTTGAAACTCTCTTTTTGTGGAATTTGCAAGTGGAGATCTCATGCGCTTTGGGGCCAATGGCAGAAAAGGAAATATCTTCCTTTAAAAACTAGAGAGAATCATTCTCAGAAACCACCGCATTGTGATGTGTGCGTTCCACTCACAGCGTTTAACCTTTCTTTTCATAGAGCAGTTTGGAAACACTCTGTAACGTCTGCATGTGGATAATTGGATTTCTTTGAGGATTTCGTTGGAAACGGGATTTCTTCTTCTAATGCTACACAGAAGAATTCTCAGTAACTTCTTTGAGCTGCGTGTATTCAACTCACAGAGTTGAACCATCCTTTACAGAGAGCAGATTTGAAACACTCTTTTTATCGAATTTGCAAGTGGAGATTTCAAGCGCTTTTCAGCCACAGGTAGAAAAGGAAATATCTTCTTATATAAACTAGAGAGAATCATTCTCAGAAACCACTTTGGGATGTGTGCGTTCCACTCACAGAGTTTAACCTTTCTTTTCATAGGGCAGTTTGGAAACACTCTGTTAGTAACGTCTGCAAGTGGATAATTGGACCTCCTTGAGGATTTCGTTGTAAACGGGATTTCTTCATCTAATGCTAGACAGAATAATTCTCAGTAACTGCTTTGGGTTGCGTGTATGCAACTCACAGAGTTGAACCTTCTTTGAGACAGAACAGATTTGAAACACTCTTTTTGTGGAATTTACAAGTGGAGATTTCAAGCGCTTTGATGTGAAAGTTAGAAAAGGAAATGTCTTCCTATAAAATCTCCAGAGAATCATTCTGAGAAACCACGTTTTGATGTGTGCATTCCACCCATAGAGTTTAACCTTTCTTTCATGGAGCAGTTTGGAAACACTCTGTTTGTAAATTCTGCAAGTGGATACTTGGACGTCTTTGAGGATTTCGTTGGAAACGTGTTTTCTTCATCTAGTGCTACACAGAAGAGTCCGCACCAACTTCTTTGGGTTGCGTGTGTTCAGCTCACAGAGTTGAACCTTGCTTTAGAGAGAGCAGATTTGAAACACTCTTTTTGTGGAATTTGCAAGTGGAGATTTCAAGCACATTGGGGCGAATTGTATAAAAGGAAATATCTTCGTATATAAATTAGAGAGAATCATTCTCAGAAACCACTTTGTGATGTGTGTGTTCCACTCACAGCGTTTAACCTTTCTGTTCGTAGAGCAGTTTGGAAACACTCTGTTTGTAACGTCTGCAAGTGGATAATTGGAGCTCTTTGAGGATTTCGTTGGAAACGGGATTTCTTCATCTAATGCTAGACAGAAGAATTCTCAGTAACTTCTTTGAGTTGCGTGTATTCAACTCATTAGAGTTGAATCTTCTTTTAGACAGAACAGATTTGAAACACTCTTTTTATCGAATTTACAAGTGGAGATTTCAAGCGCTTTTTGGCCACAGGGAGGAAATGAAATATCTTCGTATAAAAACTACAGAGAATCATTTTCAGAAACCACGTTGTGATGTGTGCATTCCACTCACAGAGTTTAACCTTTCTTTTTCATAGAGAAGTTTGGGAACACTCTGTTTGCAACATCTGCAAGTGGATATTTGGACCTCTTTGAGGATTTCGTTGGAAACGGGATTTCTTCATCTAATGCCCGGCAGAAGAATCCTCAGTAACTACGTTGGGTTGAGTGTGTTCAACTCACACAGTTGAATCTTCTTTTACACAGAACAGATTTGAAACCCTCTTTTTGTGGAATTTACAAGTGGAGATTTCAAGCGGTTTGTTGTCAAAGGTAGAAAACGAAATATCTTACAATAAAAATTCCAGAGAATCATTCTCAGAAACCACGTTGTGATGTGTGCGTTCCACTCACAGAGTTTAACCTTTCTTTCATGGAGCAGTTTGGAAACATTCTGTTTGTAACTTCTGCAAGTGGATACTTGGACCTCTTGAGGATTTCGTTGGAAACGGGATTTCTTCATCTAATGCTAGACAGAAGAATTCTCAGTAACTTCCCTGGGTTGCGTGTACTCAACTCACACAGTTGAACCTTCCTTTAGACGGAGAAGATTGGAAACACCCTTTTTGCGGAAATTGCAAGTGGAGATTTCAAGGAATTTGGAGCCAATGGAAGAAAAGGAAATATCTTCGTATGAAAACTACAGAGAATCATTTTCAGAAACCACCTTGTGATGCGTGCGTACCACTCACGGAGTTTAACCTTTCTTTCCATAGAGCAGTGTGGAAACACTCTGTTTGTAACGTCTGGATGTGGATATTTGGACCTCTTTGAGGGTTTCGTTGGAAACGGGATTTCTTCATCTAATGCTACAGAGAAGAATTCTCAGTGACTTCTTTGAGTTGCGTGTATTCAACTCACAGAGTTGAATCTTCTTTTAGACAGAACAGATCTGAAACACTCTTTTGATCGTATTTACAAGTGGAGATTTCAAGCGCTTTTCGACCACAGGTAGAAAAGGAAACATCTTCGTATAAAAAATACAGAGAATCATTTTCAGAAACCATCTTGTGATGTGTGCGTTCCACTCACAGAGTTTAACTTTTCTTTTCATAGAGCAGTTTGGAAACACTCTGTTTGTAACATCTGCAAGTGGATATTTGGACCTCTTTGAGGATTTCATTGGAAACGGGATTTCTACATCTAATGCTAGACAGAGGAATCCTCAGTAAATACTTTGGGTTGCATTTATTCAACTCACAGAGTTGAACCTTCTTTTAGACAGAACAGAATTGAAACACTCTTTTTGTGGATTTACAAGTGGAGATGTCAAGCTCTTTGTTGTCAAAGGTGGAAAAGGAAATATCATCCTTTAAAAACCCCAGAGAATCATTCTCAGAACCCACGTTGTGATGTGTGCGTTCCACTCACAGAGTTTAACCTTTCTTTCATGGAGCAGTTTGGAAACACTCTGTTTGTAAAGTCTGCAAGTGGATATTTGGACCTCTTGAGGATTTCGTTGGAAACGGGATTTCTTCATCTAATGCTAGACAGAAGAATCCTCAGTAACTTCTTTGGGTTGCGTGTATTCAACTCACAGAGTTGAACCATCCTTGAGACAGAGCAGATTTGAAACTCTCTTTTTGTGGAATTTGCAAGTGGAGATCTCATGCGCTTTGGGGCCAATGGCAGAAAAGGAAATATCTTCCTTTAAAAACTAGAGAGAATCATTCTCAGAAACCACCGCATTGTGATGTGTGCGTTCCACTCACAGCGTTTAACCTTTCTTTTCATAGAGCAGTTTGGAAACACTCTGTAACGTCTGCATGTGGATAATTGGATTTCTTTGAGGATTTCGTTGGAAACGGGATTTCTTCTTCTAATGCTACACAGAAGAATTCTCAGTAACTTCTTTGAGCTGCGTGTATTCAACTCACAGAGTTGAACCATCCTTTACAGAGAGCAGATTTGAAACACTCTTTTTATCGAATTTGCAAGTGGAGATTTCAAGCGCTTTTCAGCCACAGGTAGAAAAGGAAATATCTTCTTATATAAACTAGAGAGAATCATTCTCAGAAACCACTTTGGGATGTGTGCGTTCCACTCACAGAGTTTAACCTTTCTTTTCATAGGGCAGTTTGGAAACACTCTGTTAGTAACGTCTGCAAGTGGATAATTGGACCTCCTTGAGGATTTCGTTGTAAACGGGATTTCTTCATCTAATGCTAGACAGAATAATTCTCAGTAACTGCTTTGGGTTGCGTGTATGCAACTCACAGAGTTGAACCTTCTTTGAGACAGAACAGATTTGAAACACTCTTTTTGTGGAATTTACAAGTGGAGATTTCAAGCGCTTTGATGTGAAAGTTAGAAAAGGAAATGTCTTCCTATAAAATCTCCAGAGAATCATTCTGAGAAACCACGTTTTGATGTGTGCATTCCACCCATAGAGTTTAACCTTTCTTTCATGGAGCAGTTTGGAAACACTCTGTTTGTAAATTCTGCAAGTGGATACTTGGACGTCTTTGAGGATTTCGTTGGAAACGTGTTTTCTTCATCTAGTGCTACACAGAAGAGTCCGCACCAACTTCTTTGGGTTGCGTGTGTTCAGCTCACAGAGTTGAACCTTCCTTTAGAGAGAGCAGATTTGAAACACTCTTTTTGTGGAATTTGCAAGTGGAGATTTCAAGCACATTGGGGCGAATTGTATAAAAGGAAATATCTTCGTATATAAATTAGAGAGAATCATTCTCAGAAACCACTTTGTGATGTGTGTGTTCCACTCACAGCGTTTAACCTTTCTGTTCGTAGAGCAGTTTGGAAACACTCTGTTTGTAACGTCTGCAAGTGGATAATTGGAGCTCTTTGAGGATTTCGTTGGAAACGGGATTTCTTCATCTAATGCTAGACAGAAGAATTCTCAGTAACTTCTTTGAGTTGCGTGTATTCAACTCATTAGAGTTGAATCTTCTTTTAGACAGAACAGATTTGAAACACTCTTTTTATCGAATTTACAAGTGGAGATTTCAAGCGCTTTTCGGCCACAGGGAGGAAAGGAAATATCTTCGTATAAAAACTACAGAGAATCATTTTCAGAAACCACGTTGTGATGTGTGCATTCCACTCACAGAGTTTAACCTTTCTTTTTCATAGAGCAGTTTGGGAACACTCTGTTTGCAACATCTGCAAGTGGATATTTGGACCTCTTTGAGGATTTCGTTGGAAACGGGATTTCTTCATCTAATGCCCGGCAGAAGAATCCTCAGTAACTACGTTGGGTTGAGTGTGTTCAACTCACACAGTTGAATCTTCTTTTACACAGAACAGATTTGAAACCCTCTTTTTGTGGAATTTACAAGTGGAGATTTCAAGCGGTTTGTTGTCAAAGGTAGAAAACGAAATATCTTACAATAAAAATTCCAGAGAATCATTCTCAGAAACCACGTTGTGATGTGTGCGTTCCACTCACAGAGTTTAACCTTTCTTTCATGGAGCAGTTTGGAAACATTCTGTTTGTAACTTCTGCAAGTGGATACTTGGACCTCTTGAGGATTTCGTTGGAAACGGGATTTCTTCATCTAATGCTAGACAGAAGAATTCTCAGTAACTTCCCTGGGTTGCGTGTACTCAACTCACAGAGTTGAACCTTCCTTTAGACGGAGAAGATTGGAAACACCCTTTTTGCGGAAATTGCAAGTGGAGATTTCAAGGAATTTGGAGCCAATGGAAGAAAAGGAAATATCTTCGTATGAAAACTACAGAGAATCATTTTCAGAAACCACCTTGTGATGCGTGCGTACCACTCACAGAGTTTAACCTTTCTTTCCATAGAGCAGTGTGGAAACACTCTGTTTGTAACGTCTGGATGTGGATATTTGGACCTCTTTGAGGGTTTCGTTGGAAACGGGATTTCTTCATCTAATGCTACAGAGAAGAATTCTCAGTGACTTCTTTGAGTTGCGTGTATTCAACTCACAGAGTTGAATCTTCTTTTAGACAGAACAGATCTGAAACACTCTTTTGATCGTATTTACAAGTGGAGATTTCAAGCGCTTTTCGACCACAGGTAGAAAAGGAAACATCTTCGTATAAAAAATACAGAGAATCATTTTCAGAAACCATCTTGTGATGTGTGCGTTCCACTCACAGAGTTTAACTTTTCTTTTCATAGAGCAGTTTGGAAACACTCTCTTTGTAACATCTGCAAGTGGATATTTGGACCTCTTTGAGGATTTCATTGGAAACGGGATTTCTACATCTAATGCTAGACAGAGGAATCCTCAGTAAATACTTTGGGTTGCGTTTATTCAACTCACAGAGTTGAACCTTCTTTTAGACAGAACAGAATTGAAACACTCTTTTTGTGGATTTACAAGTGGAGATGTCAAGCTCTTTGTTGTCAAAGGTGGAAAAGGAAATATCATCCTTTAAAAACCCCAGAGAATCATTCTCAGAACCCACGTTGTGATGTGTGCGTTCCACTCACAGAGTTTAACCTTTCTTTCATGGAGCAGTTTGGAAACACTCTGTTTGTAAAGTCTGCAAGTGGATATTTGGACCTCTTGAGGATTTCGTTGGAAACGGGATTTCTTCATCTAATGCTAGACAGAAGAATCCTCAGTAACTTCTTTGGGTTGCGTGTATTCAACTCACAGAGTTGAACCATCCTTGAGACAGAGCAGATTTGAAACTCTCTTTTTGTGGAATTTGCAAGTGGAGATCTCATGCGCTTTGGGGCCAATGGCAGAAAAGGAAATATCTTCCTTTAAAAACTAGAGAGAATCATTCTCAGAAACCACCGCATTGTGATGTGTGCGTTCCACTCACAGCGTTTAACCTTTCTTTTCATAGAGCAGTTTGGAAACACTCTGTAACGTCTGCATGTGGATAATTGGATTTCTTTGAGGATTTCGTTGGAAACGGGATTTCTTCTTCTAATGCTACACAGAAGAATTCTCAGTAACTTCTTTGAGCTGCGTGTATTCAACTCACAGAGTTGAACCATCCTTTACAGAGAGCAGATTTGAAACACTCTTTTTATCGAATTTGCAAGTGGAGATTTCAAGCGCTTTTCGGCCACAGGTAGAAAAGGAAATATCTTCTTATATAAACTAGAGAGAATCATTCTCAGAAACCACTTTGGGATGTGTGCGTTCCACTCACAGAGTTTAACCTTTCTTTTCATAGGGCAGTTTGGAAACACTCTGTTAGTAACTTCTGCAAGTGGATAATTGGACCTCCTTGAGGATTTCGTTGTAAACGGGATTTCTTCATCTAATGCTAGACAGAATAATTCTCAGTAACTGCTTTGGGTTGCGTGTATGCAACTCACAGAGTTGAACCTTCTTTGAGACAGAACAGGTTTGAAACACTCTTTTTGTGGAATTTACAAGTGGAGATTTCAAGCGCTTTGATGTGAAAGTTAGAAAAGGAAATGTCTTCCTATAAAATCTCCAGAGAATCATTCTGAGAAACCACGTTTTGATGTGTGCATTCCACCCATAGAGTTTAACCTTTCTTTCATGGAGCTGTTTGGAAACACTCTGTTTGTAAATTCTGCAAGTGGATACTTGGACGTCTTTGAGGATTTCGTTGGAAACGTGTTTTCTTCATCTAGTGCTAGACAGAAGAATCCGCACCAACTTCTTTGGGTTGCGTGTGTTCAGCTCACAGAGTTGAACCTTCCTTTAGAGAGAGCAGATTTGAAACACTCTTTTTGTGGAATTTGCAAGTGGAGATTTCAAGCACATTGGGGCGAATTGTATAAAAGGAAATATCTTCGTATATAAATTAGAGAGAATCATTCTCAGAAACCACTTTGTGATGTGTGTGTTCCACTCACAGCGTTTAACCTTTCTGTTCGTAGAGCAGTTTGGAAACACTCTGTTTGTAACGTCTGCAAGTGGATAATTGGAGCTCTTTGAGGATTTCGTTGGAAACGGGATTTCTTCATCTAACGCTAGACAGAAGAATCCACAGTAACTTCTTTGAGTTGCGTGTATTCAACTCATTAGAGTTGAATCTTCTTTTAGACAGAACAGATTTGAAACACGCTTTTTATCGAATTTACAAGTGGAGATTTCAAGCGCTTTTCGGCCACAGGGAGGAAAGGAAATATCTTCGTATAAAAACTACAGAGAATCATTTTCAGAAACCATCTTGTGATGTGTGCATTCCACTCACAGAGTTTAACCTTTCTTTTTCATAGAGCAGTTTGGGAACACTCTGTTTGCAACATCTGCAAGTGCATATTTGGACCTCTTTGAGGATTTCGTTGGAAACGGGATTTCTTCATCTAATGCCCGGCAGAAGAATCCTCAGTAACTACGTTGGGTTGAGTGTGTTCAAATCACACTGTTGAATCTTCTTTTACACAGAACAGATTTGAAACCCTCTTTTTGTGGAATTTACAAGTGGAGATTTCAAGCGGTTTGTTGTCAAAGGTAGAAAACGAAATATCTTACAATAAAAATTCCAGAGAATCATTCTCAGAAACCACGTTGTGATGTGTGCGTTCCACTCACAGAGTTTAACCTTTCTTTCATGGAGCAGTTTGGAAACATTCTGTTTGTAACTTCTGCAAGTGGATACTTGGACCTCTTGAGGATTTCGTTGGAAACGGGATTTCTTCATCTAATGCTAGACAGAATAATTCTCAGTAACTGCTTTGGGTTGCTTGTATGCAACTCACAGAGTTGAACCTTCTTTGAGACAGAACAGATTTGAAACACTCTTTTTGTGGAATTTACAAGTGGAGATTTCAAGCGCTTTGATGTGAAAGTTAGAAAAGGAAATGTCTTCCTATAAAATCTCCAGAGAATCATTCTGAGAAACCACGTTTTGATGTGTGCATTCCACCCATAGAGTTTAACCTTTCTTTCATGGAGCAGTTTGGAAACACTCTGTTTGTAAATTCTGCAAGTGGATACTTGGACGTCTTTGAGGATTTCGTTGGAAACGTGTTTTCTTCATTTAGTGCTAGACAGAAGAATCCGCACCAACTTCTTTGGGTTGCGTGTGTTCAGCTCACAGAGTTGAACCTTCCTTTAGAGAGAGCAGATTTGAAACACTCTTTTTGTGGAATTTGCAAGTGGAGATTTCAAGCACATTGGGGCGAATTGTATAAAAGGAAATATCTTCGTATATAAATTAGAGAGAATCATTCTCAGAAACCACTTTGTGATGTGTGTGTTCCACTCACAGCGTTTAACCTTTCTGTTCGTAGAGCAGTTTGGAAACACTCTGTTTGTAACGTCTGCAAGTGGATAATTGGAGCTCTTTGAGGATTTCGTTGGAAACGGGATTTCTTCATCTAACGCTAGACAGAAGAATTCTCAGTAACTTCTTTGAGTTGCGTGTATTCAACTCATTAGAGTTGAATCTTCTTTTAGACAGAACAGATTTGAAACACTCTTTTTATCGAATTTACAAGTGGAGATTTCAAGCGCTTTTCGGCCACAGGGAGGAAAGGAAATATCTTCGTATAAAAACTACAGAGAATCATTTTCAGAAACCACGTTGTGATGTGTGCATTCCACTCACAGAGTTTAACCTTTCTTTTTCATAGAGCAGTTTGGGAACACTCTGTTTGCAACATCTGCAAGTGGATATTTGGACCTCTTTGTGGATTTCGTTTTAAACGGGATTTCTTCATCTAATGCCCGGCAGAAGAATCCTCAGTAACTACGTTGGGTTGAGTGTGTTCAACTCACACAGTTGAATCTTCTTTTACACAGAACAGATTTGAAACCCTCTTTTTGTGGAATTTACAAGTGGAGATTTCAAGCGGTTTCTTGTCAAAGGTAGAAAACGAAATATCTTACAATAAAAATTCCAGAGAATCATTCTCAGAAACCACGTTGTGATGTGTGCGTTCCACTCACAGAGTTTAACCTTTCTTTCATGGAGCAGTTTGGAAACATTCTGTTTGTAACTTCTGCAAGTGGATACTTGGACCTCTTGAGGATTTCGTTGGAAACGGGATTTCTTCATCTAATGCTAGACAGAAGAATTCTCAGTAACTTCCCTGGGTTGCGTGTACTCAACTCACAGAGTTGAACCTTCCTTTAGACGGAGAAGATTGGAAACCCCCTTTTTGCGGGAATTGCAAGTGGAGATTTCAAGGAATTTGGAGCCAATGGAAGAAAAGGAAATATCTTCGTATGAAAACTACAGAGAATCATTTTCAGAAACCACCTTGTGATGCGTGCGTACCACTCACAGAGTTTAACCTTTCTTTCCATAGAGCAGTGTGGAAACACTCTGTTTGTAACGTCTGGATGTGGATATTTGGACCTCTTTGAGGGTTTCGTTGGAAACGGGATTTCTTCATCTAATGCTACAGAGAAGAATTCTCAGTGACTTCTTTGAGTTGCGTGTATTCAACTCACAGAGTTGAATCTTCTTTTAGACAGAACAGATCTGAAACCCTCTTTTGATCGTATTTACAAGTGGAGATTTCAAGCGCTTTTCGACCACAGGTAGAAAAGGAAACATCTTCGTATAAAAAATACAGAGAATCATTTTCAGAAACCATCTTGTGATGTGTGCGTTCCACTCACAGAGTTTAACTTTTCTTTTCATAGAGCAGTTTGGAAACACTCTCTTTGTAACATCTGCAAGTGGATATTTGGACCTCTTTGAGGATTTCATTGGAAACGGGATTTCTACATCTAATGCTAGACAGAGGAATCCTCAGTAAATACTTTGGGTTGCGTTTATTCAACTCACAGAGTTGAACCTTCTTTTAGACAGAACAGATTTGAAACACTCTTTTTGTGGATTTACAAGTGGAGATGTCAAGCTCTTTGTTGTCAAAGGTGGAAAAGGAAATATCGTCCTTTAAAAACCCCAGAGAATCATTCTCAGAACCCACGTTGTGATGTGTGCGTTCCACTCACAGAGTTTAACCTTTCTTTCATGGAGCAGTTTGGAAACACTCTGTTTGTAAAGTCTGCAAGTGGATATTTGGACCTCTTGAGGATTTCGTTGGAAACGGGATTTCTTCTTCTAATGCTACACAGAAGAATTCTCAGTAACTTCTTTGAGCTGCGTGTATTCAACTCACAGAGTTGAACCATCCTTTACAGAGAGCAGATTTGAAACACTCTTTTTATCGAATTTGCAAGTGGAGATTTCAAGCGCTTTTCAGCCACAGGTAGAAAAGGAAATATCTTCTTATATAAACTAGAGAGAATCATTCTCAGAAACCACTTTGGGATGTGTGCGTTCCACTCACAGAGTTTAACCTTTCTTTTCATAGGGCAGTTTGGAAACACTCTGTTAGTAACGTCTGCAAGTGGATAATTGGACCTCCTTGAGGATTTCGTTGTAAACGGGATTTCTTCATCTAATGCTAGACAGAATAATTCTCAGTAACTGCTTTGGGTTGCGTGTATGCAACTCACAGAGTTGAACCTTCTTTGAGACAGAACAGATTTGAAACACTCTTTTTGTGGAATTTACAAGTGGAGATTTCAAGCGCTTTGATGAGAAAGTTAGAAAAGGAAATGTCTTCCTATAAAATCTCCAGAGAATCATTCTGAGAAACCACGTTTTGATGTGTGCATTCCACCCATAGAGTTTAACCTTTCTTTCATGGAGCAGTTTGGAAACACTCTGTTTGTAAATTCTGCAAGTGGATACTTGGACGTCTTTGAGGATTTCGTTGGAAACGTGTTTTCTTCATCTAGTGCTAGACAGAAGAATCCGCACCAACTTCTTTGGGTTGCGTGTGTTCAGCTCACAGAGTTGAACCTTCCTTTAGAGAGAGCAGATTTGAAACACTCTTTTTGTGGAATTTGCAAGTGGAGATTTCAAGCACATTGGGGCGAATTGTATAAGAGGAAATATCTTCGTATATAAATTAGAGAGAATCATTCTCAGAAACCACTTTGTGATGTGTGTGTTCCACTCACAGCGTTTAACCTTTCTGTTCGTAGAGCAGTTTGGAAACACTCTGTTTGTAACGTCTGCAAGTGGATAATTGGAGCTCTTTGAGGATTTCGTTGGAAACGGGATTTCTTCATCTAACGCTAGACAGAAGAATTCTCAGTAACTTCTTTGAGTTGCGTGTATTCAACTCATTAGAGTTGAATCTTCTTTTAGACAGAACAGATTTGAAACACTCTTTTTATCGAATTTACAAGTGGAGATTTCAAGCGCTTTTCGGCCACAGGGAGGAAAGGAAATATCTTCGTATAAAAACTACAGAGAATCATTTTCAGAAACCACGTTGTGATGTGTGCATTCCACTCACAGAGTTTAACCTTTCTTTTTCATAGAGCAGTTTGGGAACGCTCTGTTTGCAACATCTGCAAGTGGATATTTGGACCTCTTTGAGGATTTCGTTGGAAACGGGATTTCTTCATCTAATGCCCGGCAGAAGAATCCTCAGTAACTACGTTGGGTTGAGTGTGTTCAACTCACACAGTTGAATCTTCTTTTACACAGAACAGATTTGAAACCCTCTTTTTGTGGAATTTACAAGTGGAGATTTCAAGCAGTTTGTTGTCAAAGGTAGAAAACGAAATATCTTACAATAAAAATTCCAGAGAATCATTCTCAGAAACCACGTTGTGATGTGTGCGTTCCACTCACAGAGTTTAACCTTTCTTTCATGGAGCAGTTTGGAAACATTCTGTTTGTAACTTCTGCAAGTGGATACTTGGACCTCTTGAGGATTTCGTTGGAAACGGGATTTCTTCATCTAATGCTAGACAGAAGAATTCTCAGTAACTTCCCTGGGTTGCGTGTACTCAACTCACAGAGTTGAACCTTCCTTTAGACGGAGAAGATTGGAAACACCCTTTTTGCGGGAATTGCAAGTGGAGATTTCAAGGAATTTGGAGCCAATGGAAGAAAAGGAAATATCTTCGTATGAAAACTACAGAGAATCATTTTCAGAAACCACCTTGTGATGCGTGCGTACCACTCACAGAGTTTAACCTTTCTTTCCATAGAGCAGTGTGGAAACACTCTGTTCGTAACGTCTGGATGTGGATATTTGGACCTCTTTGAGGGTTTCGTTGGAAACGGGATTTCTTCATCTAATGCTACAGAGAAGAATTCTCAGTGACTTCTTTGAGTTGCGTGTATTCAACTCACAGAGTTGAATCTTCTTTTAGACAGAACAGATCTGAAACCCTCTTTTGATCGTATTTACAAGTGGAGATTTCAAGCGCTTTTCGACCACAGGTAGAAAAGGAAACATCTTCGTATAAAAAATACAGAGAATCATTTTCAGAAACCATCTTGTGATGTGTGCGTTCCACTCACAGAGTTTAACTTTTCTTTTCATAGAGCAGTTTGGAAACACTCTCTTTGTAACATCTGCAAGTGGATATTTGGACCTCTTTGAGGATTTCATTGGAAACGGGATTTCTACATCTAATGCTAGACAGAGGAATCCTCAGTAAATACTTTGGGTTGCGTTTATTCAACTCACAGAGTTGAACCTTCTTTTAGACAGAACAGAATTGAAACACTGTTTTTGTGGATTTACAAGTGGAGATGTCAAGCTCTTTGTTGTCAAAGGTGGAAAAGGAAATATCATCCTTTAAAAACCCCAGAGAATCATTCTCAGAACCCACGTTGTGATGTGTGCGTTCCACTCACAGAGTTTAACCTTTCTTTCATGGAGCAGTTTGGAAACACTCTGTTTGTAAAGTCTGCAAGTGGATATTTGGACCTCTTGAGGATTTCGTTGGAAACGGGATTTCTTCATCTAATGCTAGACAGAAGAATCCTCAGTAACTTCTTTGGGTTGCGTGTATTCAACTCACAGAGTTAAACCATCCTTGAGACAGAGCAGATTTGAAACTCTCTTTTTGTGGAATTTGCAAGTGGAGATCTCATGCGCTTTGGGGCCAATGGCAGAAAAGGAAATATCTTCCTTTAAAAACTAGAGAGAATCATTCTCAGAAACCACCGCATTGTGATGTGTGCGTTCCACTCACAGCGTTTAACCTTTCTTTTCATAGAGCAGTTTGGAAACACTCTGTAACGTCTGCATGTGGATAATTGGATTTCTTTGAGGATTTCGTTGGAAACGGGATTTCTTCTTCTAATGCTACACAGAAGAATTCTCAGTAACTTCTTTGAGCTGCGTGTATTCAACTCACAGAGTTGAACCATCCTTTACAGAGAGCAGATTGGAAACACTCTTTTTATCGAATTTGCAAGTGGAGATTTCAAGCGCTTTTCGGCCACAGGTAGAAAAGGAAATATCTTCTTATATAAACTAGAGAGAATCATTCTCAGAAACCACATTGGGATGTGTGCGTTCCACTCACAGAGTTTAACCTTTCTTTTCATAGGGCAGTTTGGAAACACTCTGTTAGTAACGTCTGCAAGTGGATAATTGGACCTCCTTGAGGATTTCGTTGTAAACGGGATTTCTTCATCTAATGCTAGACAGAATAATTCTCAGTAACTGCTTTGGGTTGCGTGTATGCAACTCACAGAGTTGAACTTTCTTTGAGACAGAACAGATTTGAAACACTCTTTTTGTGGAATTTACAAGTGGAGATTTCAAGCGCTTTGATGTGAAAGTTAGAAAAGGAAATGTCTTCCTATAAAATCTCCAGAGAATCATTCTGAGAAACCACGTTTTGATGTGTGCATTCCACCCATAGAGTTTAACCTTTCTTTCATGGAGCAGTTTGGAAACACTCTGTTTGTAAATTCTGCAAGTGGATACTTGGACGTCTTTGAGGATTTCGTTGGAAACGTGTTTTCTTCATCTAGGGCTAGACAGAAGAATCCGCACCAACTTCTTTGGGTTGCGTGTGTTCAGCTCACAGAGTTGAACCTTCCTTTAGAGAGAGCAGATTTGAAACACTCTTTTTCTGGAATTTGCAAGTGGAGATTTCAAGCACATTGGGGCGAATTGTATAAAAGGAAATATCTTCGTATATAAATTAGAGAGAATCATTCTCAGAAACCACTTTGTGATGTGTGTGTTCCACTCACAGCGTTTAACCTTTCTGTTCATAGAGCAGTTTGGAAACACTCTGTTTGTAACGTCTGCAAGTGGATAATTGGAGCTCTTTGAGGATTTCGTTGGAAACGGGATTTCTTCATCTAACGCTAGACAGAAGAATTCTCAGTAACTTCTTTGAGTTGCGTGTATTCAACTCATTAGAGTTGAATCTTCTTTTAGACAGAACAGATTTGAAACACTCTTTTTATCGAATTTACAAGTGGAGATTTCAAGCGCTTTTCGGCCACAGGGAGGAAAGGAAATATCTTCGTATAAAAACTACAGAGAATCATTTTCAGAAACCACGTTGTGATGTGTGCATTCCACTCACAGAGTTTAACCTTTCTTTTTCATAGAGCAGTTTGGGAACACTCTGTTTGCAACATCTGCAAGTGGATATTTGGACCTCTTTGAGGATTTCGTTGGAAACGGGATTTCTTCATCTAATGCCCGGCAGAAGAATCCTCAGTAACTACGTTGGGTTGAGTGTGTTCAACTCACACAGTTGAATCTTCTTTTACACAGAACAGATTTGAAACCCTCTTTTTGTGGAATTTACAAGTGGAGATTTCAAGCGGTTTCTTGTCAAAGGTAGAAAACGAAATATCTTACAATAAAAATTCCAGAGAATCATTCTCAGAAACCACGTTGTGATGTGTGCGTTCCACTCACAGAGTTTAACCTTTCTTTCATGGAGCAGTTTGGAAACATTCTGTTTGTAACTTCTGCAAGTGGATACTTGGACCTCTTGAGGATTTCGTTGGAAACGGGATTTCTTCATCTAATGCTAGACAGAAGAATTCTCAGTAACTTCCCTGGGTTGCGTGTACTCAACTCACAGAGTTGAACCTTCCTTTAGATGGAGAAGAATGGAAGCACCCTTTTTGCGGAAATTGCAAGTGGAGATTTCAAGGAATTTGGAGCCAATGGAAGAAAAGGAAATATCTTCGTATGAAAACTACAGAGAATCATTTTCAGAAACCACCTTGTGATGCGTGCGTACCACTCACAGAGTTTAACCTTTCTTTCCATAGAGCAGTGTGGAAACACTCTGTTTGTAACGTCTGGATGTGGATGTTTGGACCTCTATGAGGGTTTCGTTGGAAATGGGATTTCTTCATCTAATGCTACAGAGAAGAATTCTCAGTGACTTCTTTGAGTTGCGTGTATTCAACTCACAGAGTTGAATCTTCTTTTAGACAGAACAGATCTGAAACACTCTTTTGATCGTATTTACAAGTGGAGATTTCAAGCACTTTTCGACCACAGGTAGAAAAGGAAACATCTTCGTATAAAAAATACAGAGAATCATTTTCAGAAACCATCTTGTGATGTGTGCGTTCCACTCACAGAGTTTAACTTTTCTTTTCATAGAGCAGTTTGGAAACACTCTCTTTGTAACATCTGCAAGTGGATATTTGGACCTCTTTGAGGATTTCATTGGAAACGGGATTTCTACATCTAATGCTAGACAGAGGAATCCTCAGTAAATACTTTGGGTTGCGTTTATTCAACTCACAGAGTTGAACCTTCTTTTAGACAGAACAGAATTGAAACACTCTTTTTGTGGATTTACAAGTGGAGATGTCAAGCTCTTTGTTGTCAAAGGTGGAAAAGGAAATATCATCCTTTAAAAACCCCAGAGAATCATTCTCAGAACCCACGTTGTGATGTGTGCGTTCCACTCACAGAGTTTAACCTTTCTTTCATGGAGCAGTTTGGAAACACTCTGTTTGTAAAGTCTGCAAGTGGATATTTGGACCTCTTGAGGATTTCGTTGGAAACGGGATTTCTTCATCTAATGCTAGACAGAAGAATCCTCAGTAACTTCTTTGGGTTGCGTGTATTCAACTCACAGAGTTGAACCATCCTTGAGACAGAGCAGATTTGAAACTCTCTTTTTGTGGAATTTGCAAGTGGAGATCTCATGCGCTTTGGGGCCAATGGCAGAAAAGGAAATATCTTCCTTTGAAAACTAGAGAGAATCATTCTCAGAAACCACCGCATTGTGATGTGTGCGTTCCACTCACAGCGTTTAACCTTTCTTTTCATAGAGCAGTTTGGAAACACTCTGTAACGTCTGCATGTGGATAATTGGATTTCTTTGAGGATTTCGTTGGAAACGGGATTTCTTCTTCTAATGCTACACAGAAGAATTCTCAGTAACTTCTTTGAGCTGCGTGTATTCAACTCACAGAGTTGAACCATCCTTTACAGAGAGCAGATTGGAAACACTCTTTTTATCGAATTTGCAAGTGGAGATTTCAAGCGCTTTTCGGCCACAGGTAGAAAAGGAAATATCTTCTTATATAAACTAGAGAGAATCATTCTCAGAAACCACTTTGGGATGTGTGCATTCCACTCACAGAGTTTAACCTTTCTTTTCATAGGGCAGTTTGGAAACACTCTGTTAGTAACGTCTGCAAGTGGATAATTGGACCTCCTTGAGGATTTCGTTGTAAACGGGATTTCTTCATCTAATGCTAGACAGAATAATTCTCAGTAACTGCTTTGGGTTGCGTGTATGCAACTCACAGAGTTGAACCTTCTTTGAGACAGAACAGATTTGAAACACTCTTTTTGTGGAATTTACAAGTGGAGATTTCAAGCGCTTTGATGAGAATGTTAGAAAAGGAAATGTCTTCCTATAAAATCTCCAGAGAATCATTCTGAGAAACCACGTTTTGATGTGTGCATTCCACCCATAGAGTTTAACCTTTCTTTCATGGAGCAGTTTGGAAACACTCTGTTTGTAAATTCTGCAAGTGGATACTTGGACGTCTTTGAGGATTTCGTTGGAAACGTGTTTTCTTCATCTAGTGCTAGACAGAAGAATCCGCACCAACTTCTTTGGGTTGCGTGTGTTCAGCTCACAGAGTTGAACCTTCCTTTAGAGAGAGCAGATTTGAAACACTCTTTTTCTGGAATTTGCAAGTGGAGATTTCAAGCACATTGGGGCGAATTGTATAAAAGGAAATATCTTCGTATATAAATTAGAGAGAATCATTCTCAGAAACCACTTTGTGATGTGTGTGTTCCACTCACAGCGTTTAACCTTTCTGTTCATAGAGCAGTTTGGAAACACTCTGTTTGTAACGTCTGCAAGTGGATAATTGGAGCTCTTTGAGGATTTCGTTGGAAACGGGATTTCTTCATCTAACGCTAGACAGAAGAATTCTCAGTAACTTCTTTGAGTTGCGTGTATTCAACTCATTAGAGTTGAATCTTCTTTTAGACAGAACAGATTTGAAACACTCTTTTTATCGAATTTACAAGTGGAGATTTCAAGCGCTTTTCGGCCACAGGGAGGAAAGGAAATATCTTCGTATAAAAACTACAGAGAATCATTTTCAGAAACCACGTTGTGATGTGTGCATTCCACTCACAGAGTTTAACCTTTCTTTTTCATAGAGCAGTTTGGGAACACTCTGTTTGCAACATCTGCAAGTGGATATTTGGACCTCTTTGAGGATTTCGTTGGAAACGGGATTTCTTCATCTAATGCCCGGCAGAAGAATCCTCAGTAACTACGTTGGGTTGAGTGTGTTCAACTCACACAGTTGAATCTTCTTTTACACAGAACAGATTTGAAACCCTCTTTTTGTGGAATTTACAAGTGGAGATTTCAAGCGGTTTCTTGTCAAAGGTAGAAAACGAAATATCTTACAATAAAAATTCCAGAGAATCATTCTCAGAAACCACGTTGTGATGTGTGCGTTCCACTCACAGAGTTTAACCTTTCTTTCATGGAGCAGTTTGGAAACATTCTGTTTGTAACTTCTGCAAGTGGATACTTGGACCTCTTGAGGATTTCGTTGGAAACGGGATTTCTTCATCTAATGCTAGACAGAAGAATTCTCAGTAACTTCCCTGGGTTGCGTGTACTCAACTCACAGAGTTGAACCTTCCTTTAGACGGAGAAGATTGGAAACACCCTTTTTGCGGAAATTGCAAGTGGAGATTTCAAGGAATTTGGAGCCAATGGAAGAAAAGGAAATATCTTCGTATGAAAACTACAGAGAATCATTTTCAGAAACCACCTTGTGATGCGTGCGTACCACTCACAGAGTTTAACCTTTCTTTCCATAGAGCAGTGTGGAAACACTCTGTTTGTAACGTCTGGATGTGGATGTTTGGACCTCTATGAGGGTTTCGTTGGAAACGGGATTTCTTCATCTAATGCTACAGAGAAGAATTCTCAGTGACTTCTTTGAGTTGCGTGTATTCAACTCACAGAGTTGAATCTTCTTTTAGACAGAACAGATCTGAAACACTCTTTTGATCGTATTTACAAGTGGAGATTTCAAGCACTTTTCGACCACAGGTAGAAAAGGAAACATCTTCGTATAAAAAATACAGAGAATCATTTTCAGAAACCATCTTGTGATGTGTGCGTTCCACTCACAGAGTTTAACTTTTCTTTTCATAGAGCAGTTTGGAAACACTCTCTTTGTAACATCTGCAAGTGGATATTTGGACCTCTTTGAGGATTTCATTGGAAACGGGATTTCTACATCTAATGCTAGACAGAGGAATCCTCAGTAAATACTTTGGGTTGCGTTTATTCAACTCACAGAGTTGAACCTTCTTTTAGACAGAACAGAATTGAAACACTCTTTTTGTGGATTTACAAGTGGAGATGTCAAGCTCTTTGTTGTCAAAGGTGGAAAAGGAAATATCATCCTTTAAAAACCCCAGAGAATCATTCTCAGAACCCACGTTGTGATGTGTGCGTTCCACTCACAGAGTTTAACCTTTCTTTCATGGAGCAGTTTGGAAACACTCTGTTTGTAAAGTCTGCAAGTGGATATTTGGACCTCTTGAGGATTTCGTTGGAAACGGGATTTCTTCATCTAATGCTAGACAGAAGAATCCTCAGTAACTTCTTTGGGTTGCGTGTATTCAACTCACAGAGTTGAACCATCCTTGAGACAGAGCAGATTTGAAACTCTCTTTTTGTGGAATTTGCAAGTGGAGATCTCATGCGCTTTGGGGCCAATGGCAGAAAAGGAAATATCTTCCTTTGAAAACTAGAGAGAATCATTCTCAGAAACCACCGCATTGTGATGTGTGCGTTCCACTCACAGCGTTTAACCTTTCTTTTCATAGAGCAGTTTGGAAACACTCTGTAACGTCTGCATGTGGATAATTGGATTTCTTTGAGGATTTCGTTGGAAACGGGATTTCTTCTTCTAATGCTACACAGAAGAATTCTCAGTAACTTCTTTGAGCTGCGTGTATTCAACTCACAGAGTTGAACCATCCTTTACAGAGAGCAGATTGGAAACACTCTTTTTATCGAATTTGCAAGTGGAGATTTCAAGCGCTTTTCGGCCACAGGTAGAAAAGGAAATATCTTCTTATATAAACTAGAGAGAATCATTCTCAGAAACCACTTTGGGATGTGTGCGTTCCACTCACAGAGTTTAACCTTTCTTTTCATAGGGCAGTTTGGAAACACTCTTTTAGTAACGTCTGCAAGTGGATAATTGGACCTCCTTGAGGATTTCGTTGTAAACGGGATTTCTTCATCTAATGCTAGACAGAATAATTCTCAGTAACTGCTTTGGGTTGCGTGTATGCAACTCACAGAGTTGAACCTTCTTTGAGACAGAACAGATTTGAAACACTCTTTTTGTGGAATTTACAAGTGGAGATTTCAAGCGCTTTGATGAGAAAGTTAGAAAAGGAAATGTCTTCCTATAAAATCTCCAGAGAATCATTCTGAGAAACCACGTTTTGATGTGTGCATTCCACCCATAGAGTTTAACCTTTCTTTCATGGAGCAGTTTGGAAACACTCTGTTTGTAAATTCTGCAAGTGGATACTTGGACGTCTTTGAGGATTTCGTTGGAAACGTGTTTTCTTCATCTAGTGCTAGACAGAAGAATCCGCACCAACTTCTTTGGGTTGCGTGTGTTCAGCTCACAGAGTTGAACCTTCCTTTAGAGAGAGCAGATTTGAAACACTCTTTTTGTGGAATTTGCAAGTGGAGATTTCAAGCACATTGGGGCGAATTGTATAAGAGGAAATATCTTCGTATATAAATTAGAGAGAATCATTCTCAGAAACCACTTTGTGATGTGTGTGTTCCACTCACAGCGTTTAACCTTTCTGTTCATAGAGCAGTTTGGAAACACTCTGTTTGTAACGTCTGCAAGTGGATAATTGGAGCTCTTTGAGGATTTCGTTGGAAACGGGATTTCTTCATCTAACGCTAGACAGAAGAATTCTCAGTAACTTCTTTGAGTTGCGTGTATTCAACTCATTAGAGTTGAATCTTCTTTTAGACAGAACAGATTTGAAACACTCTTTTTATCGAATTTACAAGTGGAGATTTCAAGCGCTTTTCGGCCACAGGGAGGAAAGGAAATATCTTCGTATAAAAACTACAGAGAATCATTTTCAGAAACCACGTTGTGATGTGTGCATTCCACTCACAGAGTTTAACCTTTCTTTTTCATAGAGCAGTTTGGGAACGCTCTGTTTGCAACATCTGCAAGTGGATATTTGGACCTCTTTGAGGATTTCGTTGGAAACGGGATTTCTTCATCTAATGCCCGGCAGAAGAATCCTCAGTAACTACGTTGGGTTGAGTGTGTTCAACTCACACAGTTGAATCTTCTTTTACACAGAACAGATTTGAAACCCTCTTTTTGTGGAATTTACAAGTGGAGATTTCAAGCGGTTTGTTGTCAAAGGTAGAAAACGAAATATCTTACAATAAAAATTCCAGAGAATCATTCTCAGAAACCACGTTGTGATGTGTGCGTTCCACTCACAGAGTTTAACCTTTCTTTCATGGAGCAGTTTGGAAACATTCTGTTTGTAACTTCTGCAAGTGGATACTTGGACCTCTTGAGGATTTCGTTGGAAACGGGATTTCTTCATCTAATGCTAGACAGAAGAATTCTCAGTAACTTCCCTGGGTTGCGTGTACTCAACTCACAGAGTTGAACCTTCCTTTAGACGGAGAAGATTGGAAACACCCTTTTTGCGGGAATTGCAAGTGGAGATTTCAAGGAATTTGGAGCCAATGGAAGAAAAGGAAATATCTTCGTATGAAAACTACAGAGAATCATTTTCAGAAACCACCTTGTGATGCGTGCGTACCACTCACAGAGTTTAACCTTTCTTTCCATAGAGCAGTGTGGAAACACTCTGTTCGTAACGTCTGGATGTGGATATTTGGACCTCTTTGAGGGTTTCGTTGGAAACGGGATTTCTTCATCTAATGCTACAGAGAAGAATTCTCAGTGACTTCTTTGAGTTGCGTGTATTCAACTCACAGAGTTGAATCTTCTTTTAGACAGAACAGATCTGAAACCCTCTTTTGATCGTATTTACAAGTGGAGATTTCAAGCGCTTTTCGACCACAGGTAGAAAAGGAAACATCTTCGTATAAAAAATACAGAGAATCATTTTCAGAAACCATCTTGTGATGTGTGCGTTCCACTCACAGAGTTTAACTTTTCTTTTCATAGAGCAGTTTGGAAACACTCTGTTTGTAACATCTGCAAGTGGATATTTGGACCTCTTTGAGGATTTCATTGGAAACGGGATTTCTACATCTAATGCTAGACAGAGGAATCCTCAGTAAATACTTTGGGTTGCGTTTATTCAACTCACAGAGTTGAACCTTCTTTTAGACAGAACAGAATTGAAACACTGTTTTTGTGGATTTACAAGTGGAGATGTCAAGCTCTTTGTTGTCAAAGGTGGAAAAGGAAATATCATCCTTTAAAAACCCCAGAGAATCATTCTCAGAACCCACGTTGTGATGTGTGCGTTCCACTCACAGAGTTTAACCTTTCTTTCATGGAGCAGTTTGGAAACACTCTGTTTGTAAAGTCTGCAAGTGGATATTTGGACCTCTTGAGGATTTCGTTGGAAACGGGATTTCTTCATCTAATGCTAGACAGAAGAATCCTCAGTAACTTCTTTGGGTTGCGTGTATTCAACTCACAGAGTTGAACCATTCTTGAGACAGAGCAGATGTGAAACTCTCTTTTTGTGGAATTTGCAAGTGGAGATCTCATGCGCTTTGGGGCCAATGGCAGAAAAGGAAATATCTTCCTTTAAAAACTAGAGAGAATCATTCTCAGAAACCACCGCATTGTGATGTGTGCGTTCCACTCACAGCGTTTAACCTTTCTTTTCATAGAGCAGTTTGGAAACACTCTGTAACGTCTGCATGTGGATAATTGGATTTCTTTGAGGATTTCGTTGGAAACGGGATTTCTTCTTCTAATGCTACACAGAAGAATTCTCAGTAACTTCTTTGAGCTGCGTGTATTCAACTCACAGAGTTGAACCATCCTTTACAGAGAGCAGATTTGAAACACTCTTTTTATCGAATTTGCAAGTGGAGATTTCAAGCGCTTTTCGGCCACAGGTAGAAAAGGAAATATCTTCTTATATAAACTAGAGAGAATCATTCTCAGAAACCACTTTGGGATGTGTGCATTCCACTCACAGAGTTTAACCTTTGTTTTCATAGGGCAGTTTGGAAACTCTCTGTTAGTAACGTCTGCAATTGGATAATTGGACCTCCTTGAGGATTTCGTTGTAAACGGGATTTCTTCATCTAATGCTAGACAGAATAATTCTCAGTAACTGCTTTGGGTTGCGTGTATGCAACTCACAGAGTTGAACCTTCTTTGAGACAGAACAGATTTGAAACACTCTTTTTGTGGAATTTACAAGTGGAGATTTCAAGCGCTTTGATGTGAAAGTTAGAAAAGGAAATGTCTTCCTATAAAATCTCCAGAGAATCATTCTGAGAAACCACGTTTTGATGTGTGCATTCCACCCATAGAGTTTAACCTTTCTTTCATGGAGCAGTTTGGAAACACTCTGTTTGTAAATTCTGCAAGTGGATACTTGGACGTCTTTGAGGATTTCGTTGGAAACGTGTTTTCTTCATCTAGTGCTAGACAGAAGAATCCGCACCAACTTCTTTGGGTTGCGTGTGTTCAGCTCACAGAGTTGAACCTTCCTTTAGAGAGAGCAGATTTGAAACACTCTTTTTGTGGAATTTGCAAGTGGAGATTTCAAGCACATTGGGGCGAATTGTATAAAAGGAAATATCTTCGTATATAAATTAGAGAGAATCATTCTCAGAAACCACTTTGTGATGTGTGTGTTCCACTCACAGCGTTTAACCTTTCTGTTCGTAGAGCAGTTTGGAAACACTCTGTTTGTAACGTCTGCAAGTGGATAATTGGAGCTCTTTGAGGATTTCGTTGGAAACGGGATTTCTTCATCTAACGCTAGACAGAAGAATTCTCAGTAACTTCTTTGAGTTGCGTGTATTCAACTCATTAGAGTTGAATCTTCTTTTAGACAGAACAGATTTGAAACACTCTTTTTATCGAATTTACAAGTGGAGATTTCAAGCGCTTTTCGGCCACAGGGAGGAAAGGAAATATCTTCGTATAAAAACTACAGAGAATCATTTTCAGAAACCACGTTGTGATGTGTGCATTCCACTCACAGAGTTTAACCTTTCTTTTTCATAGAGCAGTTTGGGAACACTCTGTTTGCAACATCTGCAAGTGGATATTTGGACCTCTTTGAGGATTTCGTTGGAAACGGGATTTCTTCATCTAATGCCCGGCAGAAGAATCCTCAGTAACTACGTTGGGTTGAGTGTGTTCAACTCACACAGTTGAATCTTCTTTTACACAGAACAGATTTGAAACCCTCTTTTTGTGGAATTTACAAGTGGAGATTTCAAGCGGTTTGTTGTCAAAGGTAGAAAACGAAATATCTTACAATAAAAATTCCAGAGAATCATTCTCAGAAACCACGTTGTGATGTGTGCGTTCCACTCACAGAGTTTAACCTTTCTTTCATGGAGCAGTTTGGAAACACTCTGTTTGTAACTTCTGCAAGTGGATACTTGGACCTCTTGAGGATTTCGTTGGAAACGGGATTTCTTCATCTAATGCTAGACAGAAGAATTCTCAGTAACTTCCCTGGGTTGCGTGTACTCAACTCACAGAGTTGAACCTTCCTTTAGACGGAGAAGATTGGAAACACCCTTTTTGCGGGAATTGCAAGTGGAGATTTCAAGGAATTTGGAGCCAATGGAAGAAAAGGAAATATCTTCGTATGAAAACTACAGAGAATCATTTTCAGAAACCACCTTGTGATGCGTGCGTACCACTCACAGAGTTTAACCTTTCTTTCCATAGAGCAGTGTGGAAACACTCTGTTTGTAACGTCTGGATGTGGATATTTGGACCTCTTTGAGGGTTTCGTTGGAAACGGGATTTCTTCATCTAATGCTACAGAGAAGAATTCTCAGTGACTTCTTTGAGTTGCGTGTATTCAACTCACAGAGTTGAATCTTCTTTTAGACAGAACAGATCTGAAACCCTCTTTTGATCGTATTTACAAGTGGAGATTTCAAGCGCTTTTCGACCACAGGTAGAAAAGGAAACATCTTCGTATAAAAAATACAGAGAATCATTTTCAGAAACCATCTTGTGATGTGTGCGTTCCACTCACAGAGTTTAACTTTTCTTTTCATAGAGCAGTTTGGAAACACTCTCTTTGTAACATCTGCAAGTGGATATTTGGACCTCTTTGAGGATTTCATTGGAAACGGGATTTCTACATCTAATGCTAGACAGAGGAATCCTCAGTAAATACTTTGGGTTGCGTTTATTCAACTCACAGAGTTGAACCTTCTTTTAGACAGAACAGAATTGAAACACTCTTTTTGTGGATTTACAAGTGGAGATGTCAAGCTCTTTGTTGTCAAAGGTGGAAAAGGAAATATCATCCTTTAAAAACCCCAGAGAATCATTCTCAGAACCCACGTTGTGATGTGTGCGTTCCACTCACAGAGTTTAACCTTTCTTTCATGGAGCAGTTTGGAAACACTCTGTTTGTAAAGTCTGCAAGTGGATATTTGGACCTCTTGAGGATTTCGTTGGAAACGGGATTTCTTCATCTAATGCTAGACAGAAGAATCCTCAGTAACTTCTTTGGGTTGCGTGTATTCAACTCACAGAGTTGAACCATCCTTGAGACAGAGCAGATGTGAAACTCTCTTTTTGTGGAATTTGCAAGTGGAGATCTCATGCGCTTTGGGGCCAATGGCAGAAAAGGAAATATCTTCCTTTAAAAACCAGAGAGAATCATTCTCAGAAACCACCGCATTGTGATGTGTGCGTTCCACTCACAGCGTTTAACCTTTCTTTTCATAGAGCAGTTTGGAAACACTCTGTAACGTCTGCATGTGGATAATTGGATTTCTTTGAGGATTTCGTTGGAAACGGGATTTCTTCTTCTAATGCTACACAGAAGAATTCTCAGTAACTTCTTTGAGCTGCGTGGATTCAACTCACAGAGTTGAACCATCCTTTACAGAGAGCAGATTGGAAACACTCTTTTTATCGAATTTGCAAGTGGAGATTTCAAGCGCTTTTCGGCCACAGGTAGAAAAGGAAATATCTTCTTATATAAACTAGAGAGAATCTTTCTCAGAAACCACTTTGGGATGTGTGCGTTCCACTCACAGAGTTTAACCTTTGTTTTCATAGGGCAGTTTGGAAACACTCTGTTAGTAACGTCTGCAAGTGGATAATTGGACCTCCTTGAGGATTTCGTTGTAAACGGGATTTCTTCATCTAATGCTAGAGAGAATAATTCTCAGTAACTGCTTTGGGTTGCGTGTATGCAACTCACAGAGTTGAACCTTCTTTGAGACAGAACAGATTTGAAACACTCTTTTTGTGGAATTTACAAGTGGAGATTTCAAGCGCTTTGATGTGAAAGATAGAAAAGGAAATGTCTTCCTATAAAATCTCCAGAGAATCATTCTGAGAAACCACGTTTTGATGTGTGCATTCCACCCATAGAGTTTAACCTTTCTTTCATGGAGCAGTTTGGAAACACTCTGTTTGTAAATTCTGCAAGTGGATACTTGGACGTCTTTGAGGATTTCGTTGGAAACGTGTTTTCTTCATCTAGTGCTAGACAGAAGAATCCGCACCAACTTCTTTGGGTTGCATGTGTTCAGCTCACAGAGTTGAACCTTCCTTTAGAGAGAGCAGATTTGAAACACTCTTTTTGTGGAATTTGCAAGTGGAGATTTCAAGCACATTGGGGCGAATTGTATAAAAGGAAATATCTTCGTATATAAATTAGAGAGAATCATTCTCAGAAACCACTTTGTGATGTGTGTGTTCCACTCACAGCGTTTAACCTTTCTGTTCGTAGAGCAGTTTGGAAACACTCTGTTTGTAACGTCTGCAAGTGGATAATTGGAGCTCTTTGAGGATTTCGTTGGAAACGGGATTTCTTCATCTAACGCTAGACAGAAGAATTCTCAGTAACTTCTTTGAGTTGCGTGTATTCAACTCATTAGAGTTGAATCTTCTTTTAGACAGAACAGATTTGAAACACTCTTTTTATCGAATTTACAAGTGGAGATTTCAAGCGCTTTTCGGCCACAGGGAGGAAAGGAAATATCTTCGTATAAAAACTACAGAGAATCATTTTCAGAAACCACGTTGTGATGTGTGCATTCCACTCACAGAGTTTAACCTTTCTTTTTCATAGAGCAGTTTGGGAACGCTCTGTTTGCAACATCTGCAAGTGGATATTTGGACCTCTTTGAGGATTTCGTTGGAAACGGGATTTCTTCATCTAATGCCCGGCAGAAGAATCCTCAGTAACTACGTTGGGTTGAGTGTGTTCAACTCACACAGTTGAATCTTCTTTTACACAGAACAGATTTGAAACCCTCTTTTTGTGGAATTTACAAGTGGAGATTTCAAGCGGTTTCTTGTCAAAGGTAGAAAACGAAATATCTTACAATAAAAATTCCAGAGAATCATTCTCAGAAACCACGTTGTGATGTGTGCGTTCCACTCACAGACTTTAACCTTTCTTTCATGGAGCAGTTTGGAAACATTCTGTTTGTAACTTCTGCAAGTGGATACTTGGACCTCTTGAGGATTTCGTTGGAAACGGGATTTCTTCATCTAATGCTAGACAGAAGAATTCTCAGTAACTTCCCTGGGTTGCGTGTACTCAACTCACAGAGTAGAACCTTCCTTTAGACGGAGAAGATTGGAAACACCCTTTTTGCGGAAATAGCAAGTGGAGATTTCAAGGAATTTGGAGCCAATGGAAGAAGAGGAAATATCTTCGTATGAAAAATACAGAGAATCATTTTCAGAAACCACCTTGTGATGCGTGCGTACCACTCACAGAGTTTAACCTTTCTTTCCATAGAGCAGTGTGGAAACACTCTGTTTGTAACGTCTGGATGTGGATATTTGGACCTCTTTGAGGGTTTCGTTGGAAACGGGATTTCTTCATCTAATGCTACAGAGAAGAATTCTCAGTGACTTCTTTGAGTTGCGTGTATTCAACTCACAGAGTTGAATCTTCTTTTAGACAGAACAGATCTGAAACCCTCTTTTGATCGTATTTACAAGTGGAGATTTCAAGCGCTTTTCGACCACAGGTAGAAAAGGAAACATCTTCGTATAAAAAATACAGAGAATCATTTTCAGAAACCATCTTGTGATGTGTGTGTTCCTCTCACAGAGTTTAACTTTTCTTTTCATAGAGCAGTTTGGAAACACTCTCTTTGTAACATCTGCAAGTGGATATTTGGACCTCTTTGAGGATTTCATTGGAAACGGGATTTCTACATCTAATGCTAGACAGAGGAATCCTCAGTAAATACTTTGGGTTGCGTTTATTCAACTCACAGAGTTGAACCTTCTTTTAGACAGAACAGAATTGAAACACTCTTTTTGTGGATTTACAAGTGGAGATGTCAAGCTCTTTGTTGTCAAAGGTGGAAAAGGAAATATCATCCTTTAAAAACCCCAGAGAATCATTCTCAGAACCCACGTTGTGATGTGTGCGTTCCACTCACAGAGTTTAACCTTTCTTTCATGGAGCAGTTTGGAAACACTCTGTTTGTAAAGTCTGCAAGTGGATATTTGGACCTCTTGAGGATTTCGTTGGAAACGGGATTTCTTCATCTAATGCTAGACAGAAGAATCCTCAGTAACTTCTTTGGGTTGCGTGTATTCAACTCACAGAGTTGAACCATCCTTGAGACAGAGCAGATTTGAAACTCTCTTTTTGTGGAATTTGCAAGTGGAGATCTCATGCACTTTGGGGCCAATGGCAGAAAAGGAAATATCTTCCTTTAAAAACTAGAGAGAATCATTCTCAGAAACCACCGCATTGTGATGTGTGCGTTCCACTCACAGCGTTTAACCTTTCTTTTCATAGAGCAGTTTGGAAACACTCTGTAACGTCTGCATGTGGATAATTGGATTTCTTTGAGGATTTCGTTGGAAACGGGATTTCTTCTTCTAATGCTACACAGAAGAATTCTCAGTAACTTCTTTGAGCTGCGTGTATTCAACTCACAGAGTTGAACCATCCTTTACAGAGAGCAGATTGGAAACACTCTTTTTATCGAATTTGCAAGTGGAGATTTCAAGCGCTTTTCGGCCACAGGTAGAAAAGGAAATATCTTCTTATATAAACTAGAGAGAATCATTCTCAGAAACCACTTTGGGATGTGTGCGTTCCACTCACAGAGTTTAACCTTTCTTTTCATAGGGCAGTTTGGAAACACTCTGTTAGTAACGTCTGCAAGTGGATAATTGGACCTCCTTGAGGATTTCGTTGTAAACGGGATTTCTTCATCTAATGCTAGACAGAATAATTCTCAGTAACTGCTTTGGGTTGCGTGTATGCAACTCACAGAGTTGAACCTTCTTTGAGACAGAACAGATTTGAAACACTCTTTTTGTGGAATTTACAAGTGGAGATTTCAAGCGCTTTGATGTGAAAGTTAGAAAAGGAAATGTCTTCCTATAAAATCTCCAGAGAATCATTCTGAGAAACCACGTTTTGATGTGTGCATTCCACCCATAGAGTTTAACCTTTCTTTCATGGAGCAGTTTGGAAACACTCTGTTTGTAAATTCTGCAAGTGGATACTTGGACGTCTTTGAGGATTTCGTTGGAAACGTGTTTTCTTCATCTAGTGCTAGACAGAAGAATCCGCACCAACTTCTTTGGGTTGCGTGTGTTCAGCTCACAGAGTTGAACCTTCCTTTAGAGAGAGCAGATTTGAAACACTCTTTTTGTGGAATTTGCAAGTGGAGATTTCAAGCACATTGGGGCGAATTGTATAAAAGGAAATATCTTCGTATATAAATTAGAGAGAATCATTCTCAGAAACCACTTTGTGATGTGTGTGTTCCACTCACAGCGTTTAACCTTTCTGTTCGTAGAGCAGTTTGGAAACACTCTGTTTGTAACGTCTGCAAGTGGATAATTGGAGCTCTTTGAGGATTTCGTTGGAAACGGGATTTCTTCATCTAACGCTAGACAGAAGAATTCTCAGTAACTTCTTTGAGTTGCGTGTATTCAACTCATTAGAGTTGAATCTTCTTTTAGACAGAACAGATTTGAAACACTCTTTTTATCGAATTTACAAGTGGAGATTTCAAGCGCTTTTCGGCCACAGGGAGGAAAGGAAATATCTTCGTATAAAAACTACAGAGAATCATTTTCAGAAACCACGTTGTGATGTGTGCATTCCACTCACAGAGTTTAACCTTTCTTTTTCATAGAGCAGTTTGGGAACGCTCTGTTTGCAACATCTGCAAGTGGATATTTGGACCTCTTTGAGGATTTCGTTGGAAACGGGATTTCTTCATCTAATGCCCGGCAGAAGAATCCTCAGTAACTACGTTGGGTTGAGTGTGTTCAACTCACACAGTTGAATCTTCTTTTACACAGAACAGATTTGAAACCCTCTTTTTGTGGAATTTACAAGTGGAGATTTCAAGCGGTTTCTTGTCAAAGGTAGAAAACGAAATATCTTACAATAAAAATTCCAGAGAATCATTCTCAGAAACCACGTTGTGATGTGTGCGTTCCACTCACAGAGTTTAACCTTTCTTTCATGGAGCAGTTTGGAAACATTCTGTTTGTAACTTCTGCAAGTGGATACTTGGACCTCTTGAGGATTTCGTTGGAAACGGGATTTCTTCATCTAATGCTAGACAGAAGAATTCTCAGTAACTTCCCTGGGTTGCGTGTACTCAACTCACAGAGTAGAACCTTCCTTTAGACGGAGAAGATTGGAAACACCTTTTTGCGGAAATAGCAAGTGGAGATTTCAAGGAATTTGGAGCCAATGGAAGAAGAGGAAATATCTTCGTATGAAAACTACAGAGAATCATTTTCAGAAACCACCTTGTGATGCGTGCGTACCACTCACAGAGTTTAACCTTTCTTTCCATAGAGCAGTGTGGAAACACTCTGTTTGTAACGTCTGAATGTAGATATTTGGACCTCTTTGAGGGTTTCGTTGGAAACGGGATTTCTTCATCTAATGCTACAGAGAAGAATTCTCAGTGACTTCTTTGAGTTGCGTGTATTCAACTCACAGAGTTGAATCTTCTTTTAGACAGAACAGATCTGAAACCCTCTTTTGATCGTATTTACAAGTGGAGATTTCAAGCGCTTTTCGACCACAGGTAGAAAAGGAAACATCTTCGTATAAAAAATACAGAGAATCATTTTCAGAAACCATCTTGTGATGTGTGCGTTCCACTCACAGAGTTTAACTTTTCTTTTCATAGAGCAGTTTGGAAACACTCTGTTTGTAACATCTGCAAGTGGATATTTGGACCTCTTTGAGGATTTCATTGGAAACGGGATTTCTACATCTAATGCTAGACAGAGGAATCCTCAGTAAATACTTTGGGTTGCGTTTATTCAACTCACAGAGTTGAACCTTCTTTTAGACAGAACAGAATTGAAACACTGTTTTTGTGGATTTACAAGTGGAGATGTCAAGCTCTTTGTTGTCAAAGGTGGAAAAGGAAATATCATCCTTTAAAAACCCCAGAGAATCATTCTCAGAACCCACGTTGTGATGTGTGCGTTCCACTCACAGAGTTTAACCTTTCTTTCATGGAGCAGTTTGGAAACACTCTGTTTGTAAAGTCTGCAAGTGGATATTTGGACCTCTTGAGGATTTCGTTGGAAACGGGATTTCTTCATCTAATGCTAGACAGAAGAATCCTCAGTAACTTCTTTGGGTTGCGTGTATTCAACTCACAGAGTTGAACCATTCTTGAGACAGAGCAGATGTGAAACTCTCTTTTTGTGGAATTTGCAAGTGGAGATCTCATGCGCTTTGGGGCCAATGGCAGAAAAGGAAATATCTTCCTTTAAAAACTAGAGAGAATCATTCTCAGAAACCACCGCATTGTGATGTGTGCGTTCCACTCACAGCGTTTAACCTTTCTTTTCATAGAGCAGTTTGGAAACACTCTGTAACGTCTGCATGTGGATAATTGGATTTCTTTGAGGATTTCGTTGGAAACGGGATTTCTTCTTCTAATGCTACACAGAAGAATTCTCAGTAACTTCTTTGAGCTGCGTGTATTCAACTCACAGAGTTGAACCATCCTTTACAGAGAGCAGATTTGAAACACTCTTTTTATCGAATTTGCAAGTGGAGATTTCAAGCGCTTTTCGGCCACAGGTAGAAAAGGAAATATCTTCTTATATAAACTAGAGAGAATCATTCTCAGAAACCACTTTGGGATGTGTGCGTTCCACTCACAGAGTTTAACCTTTGTTTTCATAGGGCAGTTTGGAAACTCTCTGTTAGTAACGTCTGCAAGTGGATAATTGGACCTCCTTGAGGATTTCGTTGTAAACGGGATTTCTTCATCTAATGCTAGACAGAATAATTCTCAGTAACTGCTTTGGGTTGCGTGTATGCAACTCACAGAGTTGAACCTTCTTTGAGACAGAACAGATTTGAAACACTCTTTTTGTGGAATTTACAAGTGGAGATTTCAAGCGCTTTGATGTGAAAGTTAGAAAAGGAAATGTCTTCCTATAAAATCTCCAGAGAATCATTCTGAGAAACCACGTTTTGATGTGTGCATTCCACCCATAGAGTTTAACCTTTCTTTCATGGAGCAGTTTGGAAACACTCTGTTTGTAAATTCTGCAAGTGGATACTTGGACGTCTTTGAGGATTTCGTTGGAAACGTGTTTTCTTCATCTAGTGCTAGACAGAAGAATCCGCACCAACTTCTTTGGGTTGCGTGTGTTCAGCTCACAGAGTTGAACCTTCCTTTAGAGAGAGCAGATTTGAAACACTCTTTTTGTGGAATTTGCAAGTGGAGATTTCAAGCACATTGGGGCGAATTGTATAAAAGGAAATATCTTCGTATATAAATTAGAGAGAATCATTCTCAGAAACCACTTTGTGATGTGTGTGTTCCACTCACAGCGTTTAACCTTTCTGTTCGTAGAGCAGTTTGGAAACACTCTGTTTGTAACGTCTGCAAGTGGATAATTGGAGCTCTTTGAGGATTTCGTTGGAAACGGGATTTCTTCATCTAACGCTAGACAGAAGAATTCTCAGTAACTTCTTTGAGTTGCGTGTATTCAACTCATTAGAGTTGAATCTTCTTTTAGACAGAACAGATTTGAAACACTCTTTTTATCGAATTTACAAGTGGAGATTTCAAGCGCTTTTCGGCCACAGGGAGGAAAGGAAATATCTTCGTATAAAAACTACAGAGAATCATTTTCAGAAACCACGTTGTGATGTGTGCATTCCACTCACAGAGTTTAACCTTTCTTTTTCATAGAGCAGTTTGGGAACACTCTGTTTGCAACATCTGCAAGTGGATATTTGGACCTCTTTGAGGATTTCGTTGGAAACGGGATTTCTTCATCTAATGCCCGGCAGAAGAATCCTCAGTAACTACGTTGGGTTGAGTGTGTTCAACTCACACAGTTGAATCTTCTTTTACACAGAACAGATTTGAAACCCTCTTTTTGTGGAATTTACAAGTGGAGATTTCAAGCGGTTTCTTGTCAAAGGTAGAAAACGAAATATCTTACAATAAAAATTCCAGAGAATCATTCTCAGAAACCACGTTGTGATGTGTGCGTTCCACACACAGACTTTAACCTTTCTTTCATGGAGCAGTTTGGAAACATTCTGTTTGTAACTTCTGCAAGTGGATACTTGGACCTCTTGAGGATTTCGTTGGAAACGGGATTTCTTCATCTAATGCTAGACAGAAGAATTCTCAGTAACTTCCCTGGGTTGCGTGTACTCAACTCACAGAGTAGAACCTTCCTTTAGACGGAGAAGATTGGAAACACCCTTTTTGCGGAAATAGCAAGTGGAGATTTCAAGGAATTTGGAGCCAATGGAAGAAGAGGAAATATCTTCGTATGAAAAATACAGAGAATCATTTTCAGAAACCACCTTGTGATGCGTGCGTACCACTCACAGAGTTTAACCTTTCTTTCCATAGAGCAGTGTGGAAACACTCTGTTTGTTACGTCTGGATGTGGATATTTGGACCTCTTTGAGGGTTTCGTTGGAAACGGGATTTCTTCATCTAATGCTACAGAGAAGAATTCTCAGTGACTTCTTTGAGTTGCGTGTATTCAACTCACAGAGTTGAATCTTCTTTTAGACAGAACAGATCTGAAACCCTCTTTTGATCGTATTTACAAGTGGAGATTTCAAGCGCTTTTCGACCACAGGTAGAAAAGGAAACATCTTCGTATAAAAAATACAGAGAATCATTTTCAGAAACCATCTTGTGATGTGTGCGTTCCACTCACAGAGTTTAACTTTTCTTTTCATAGAGCAGTTTGGAAACACTCTCTTTGTAACATCTGCAAGTGGATATTTGGACCTCTTTGAGGATTTCATTGGAAACGGGATTTCTACATCTAATGCTAGACAGAGGAATCCTCAGTAAATACTTTGGGTTGCGTTTATTCAACTCACAGAGTTGAACCTTCTTTTAGACAGAACAGAATTGAAACACTCTTTTTGTGGATTTACAAGTGGAGATGTCAAGCTCTTTGTTGTCAAAGGTGGAAAAGGAAATATCATCCTTTAAAAACCCCAGAGAATCATTCTCAGAACCCACGTTGTGATGTGTGCGTTCCACTCACAGAGTTTAACCTTTCTTTCATGGAGCAGTTTGGAAACACTCTGTTTGTAAAGTCTGCAAGTGGATATTTGGACCTCTTGAGGATTTCGTTGGAAACGGGATTTCTTCATCTAATGCTAGACAGAAGAATCCTCAGTAACTTCTTTGGGTTGCGTGTATTCAACTCACAGAGTTGAACCATCCTTGAGACAGAGCAGATGTGAAACTCTCTTTTTGTGGAATTTGCAAGTGGAGATCTCATGCGCTTTGGGGCCAATGGCAGAAAAGGAAATATCTTCCTTTAAAAACTAGAGAGAATCATTCTCAGAAACCACCGCATTGTGATGTGTGCGTTCCACTCACAGCGTTTAACCTTTCTTTTCATAGAGCAGTTTGGAAACACTCTGTAACGTCTGCATGTGGATAATTGGATTTCTTTGAGGATTTCGTTGGAAACGGGATTTCTTCTTCTAATGCTACACAGAAGAATTCTCAGTAACTTCTTTGAGCTGCGTGGATTCAACTCACAGAGTTGAACCATCCTTTACAGAGAGCAGATTGGAAACACTCTTTTTATCGAATTTGCAAGTGGAGATTTCAAGCGCTTTTCGGCCACAGGTAGAAAAGGAAATATCTTCTTATATAAACTAGAGAGAATCTTTCTCAGAAACCACTTTGGGATGTGTGCGTTCCACTCACAGAGTTTAACCTTTGTTTTCATAGGGCAGTTTGGAAACACTCTGTTAGTAACGTCTGCAAGTGGATAATTGGACCTCCTTGAGGATTTCGTTGTAAACGGGATTTCTTCATCTAATGCTAGACAGAATAATTCTCAGTAACTGCTTTGGGTTGCGTGTATGCAACTCACAGAGTTGAACCTTCTTTGAGACAGAACAGATTTGAAACACTCTTTTTGTGGAATTTACAAGTGGAGATTTCAAGCGCTTTGATGTGAAAGTTAGAAAAGGAAATGTCTTCCTATAAAATCTCCAGAGAATCATTCTGAGAAACCACGTTTTGATGTGTGCATTCCACCCATAGAGTTTAACCTTTCTTTCATGGAGCAGTTTGGAAACACTCTGTTTGTAAATTCTGCAAGTGGATACTTGGACGTCTTTGAGGATTTCGTTGGAAACGTGTTTTCTTCATCTAGTGCTAGACAGAAGAATCCGCACCAACTTCTTTGGGTTGCATGTGTTCAGCTCACAGAGTTGAACCTTCCTTTAGAGAGAGCAGATTTGAAACACTCTTTTTGTGGAATTTGCAAGTGGAGATTTCAAGCACATTGGGGCGAATTGTATAAAAGGAAATATCTTCGTATATAAATTAGAGAGAATCATTCTCAGAAACCACTTTGTGATGTGTGTGTTCCACTCACAGCGTTTAACCTTTCTGTTCGTAGAGCAGTTTGGAAACACTCTGTTTGTAACGTCTGCAAGTGGATAATTGGAGCTCTTTGAGGATTTCGTTGGAAACGGGATTTCTTCATCTAACGCTAGACAGAAGAATTCTCAGTAACGTCTTTGAGTTGCGTGTATTCAACTCATTAGAGTTGAATCTTCTTTTAGACAGAACAGATTTGAAACACTCTTTTTATCGAATTTACAAGTGGAGATTTCAAGCGCTTTTCGGCCACAGGGAGGAAAGGAAATATCTTCGTATAAAAACTACAGAGAATCATTTTCAGAAACCACGTTGTGATGTGTGCATTCCACTCACAGAGTTTAACCTTTCTTTTTCATAGAGCAGTTTGGGAACGCTCTGTTTGCAACATCTGCAAGTGGATATTTGGACCTCTTTGAGGATTTCGTTGGAAACGGGATTTCTTCATCTAATGCCCGGCAGAAGAATCCTCAGTAACTACGTTGGGTTGAGTGTGTTCAACTCACACAGTTGAATCTTCTTTTACACAGAACAGATTTGAAACCCTCTTTTTGTGGAATTTACAAGTGGAGATTTCAAGCGGTTTCTTGTCAAAGGTAGAAAACGAAATATCTTACAATAAAAATTCCAGAGAATCATTCTCAGAAACCACGTTGTGATGTGTGCGTTCCACTCACAGACTTTAACCTTTCTTTCATGGAGCAGTTTGGAAACATTCTGTTTGTAACTTCTGCAAGTGGATACTTTGACCTCTTGAGGATTTCGTTGGAAACGGGATTTCTTCATCTAATGCTAGACAGAAGAATTCTCAGTAACTTCCCTGGGTTGCGTGTACTCAACTCACAGAGTAGAACCTTCCTTTAGACGGAGAAGATTGGAAACACCCTTTTTGCGGAAATAGCAAGTGGAGATTTCAAGGAATTTGGAGCCAATGGAAGAAGAGGAAATATCTTCGTATGAAAAATACAGAGAATCATTTTCAGAAACCACCTTGTGATGCGTGCGTACCACTCACAGAGTTTAACCTTTCTTTCCATAGAGCAGTGTGGAAACACTCTGTTTGTAACGTCTGGATGTGGATATTTGGACCTCTTTGAGGGTTTCGTTGGAAACGGGATTTCTTCATCTAATGCTACAGAGAAGAATTCTCAGTGACTTCTTTGAGTTGCGTGTATTCAACTCACAGAGTTGAATCTTCTTTTAGACAGAACAGATCTGAAACCCTCTTTTGATCGTATTTACAAGTGGAGATTTCAAGCGCTTTTCGACCACAGGTAGAAAAGGAAACATCTTCGTATAAAAAATACAGAGAATCATTTTCAGAAACCATCTTGTGATGTGTGTGTTCCTCTCACAGAGTTTAACTTTTCTTTTCATAGAGCAGTTTGGAAACACTCTGTTTGTAACATCTGCAAGTGGATATTTGGACCTCTTTGAGGATTTCATTGGAAACGGGATTTCTACATCTAATGCTAGACAGAGGAATCCTCAGTAAATACTTTGGGTTGCGTTTATTCAACTCACAGAGTTGAACCTTCTTTTAGACAGAACAGAATTGAAACACTGTTTTTGTGGATTTACAAGTGGAGATGTCAAGCTCTTTGTTGTCAAAGGTGGAAAAGGAAATATCATCCTTTAAAAACCCCAGAGAATCATTCTCAGAACCCACGTTGTGATGTGTGCGTTCCACTCACAGAGTTTAACCTTTCTTTCATGGAGCAGTTTGGAAACACTCTGTTTGTAAAGTCTGCAAGTGGATATTTGGACCTCTTGAGGATTTCGTTGGAAACGGGATTTCTTCATCTAATGCTAGACAGAAGAATCCTCAGTAACTTCTTTGGGTTGCGTGTATTCAACTCACAGAGTTGAACCATCCTTGAGACAGAGCAGATTTGAAACTCTCTTTTTGTGGAATTTGCAAGTGGAGATCTCATGCGCTTTGGGGCCAATGGCAGAAAAGGAAATATCTTCCTTTAAAAACTAGAGAGAATCATTCTCAGAAACCACCGCATTGTGATCTGTGCGTTCCACTCACAGCGTTTAACCTTTCTTTTCATAGAGCAGTTTGGAAACACTCTGTAACGTCTGCATGTGGATAATTGGATTTCTTTGAGGATTTCGTTGGAAACGGGATTTCTTCTTCTAATGCTACACAGAAGAATTCTCAGTAACTTCCTTGAGCTGCGTGTATTCAACTCACAGAGTTGAACCATCCTTTACAGAGAGCAGATTGGAAACACTCTTTTTATCGAATTTGCAAGTGGAGATTTCAAGCGCTTTTCGGCCACAGGTAGAAAAGGAAATATCTTCTTATATAAACTAGAGAGAATCATTCTCAGAAACCACTTTGGGATGTGTGCGTTCCACTCACAGAGTTTAACCTTTCTTTTCATAGGGCAGTTTGGAAACACTCTGTTAGTAACGTCTGCAAGTGGATAATTGGACCTCCTTGAGGATTTCGTTGTAAACGGGATTTCTTCATCTAATGCTAGACAGAATAATTCTCAGTAACTGCTTTGGGTTGCGTGTATGCAACTCACAGAGTTGAACCTTCTTTGAGACAGAACAGATTTGAAACACTCTTTTTGTGGAATTTACAAGTGGAGATTTCAAGCGCTTTGATGTGAAAGTTAGAAAAGGAAATGTCTTCCTATAAAATCTCCAGAGAATCATTCTGAGAAACCACGTTTTGATGTGTGCATTCCACCCATAGAGTTTAACCTTTCTTTCATGGAGCAGTTTGGAAACACTCTGTTTGTAAATTCTGCAAGTGGATACTTGGACGTCTTTGAGGATTTCGTTGGAAACGTGTTTTCTTCATCTAGTGCTAGACAGAAGAATCCGCACCAACTTCTTTGGGTTGCGTGTGTTCAGCTCACAGAGTTGAACCTTCCTTTAGAGAGAGCAGATTTGAAACACTCTTTTTGTGGAATTTGCAAGTGTAGATTTCAAGCACATTGGGGCGAATTGTATAAAAGGAAATATCTTCGTATATAAATTAGAGAGAATCATTCTCAGAAACCACTTTGTGATGTGTGTGTTCCACTCACAGCGTTTAACCTTTCTGTTCGTAGAGCAGTTTGGAAACACTCTGTTTGTAACGTCTGCAAGTGGATAATTGGAGCTCTTTGAGGATTTCGTTGGAAACGGGATTTCTTCATCTAACGCTAGACAGAAGAATTCTCAGTAACTTCTTTGAGTTGCGTGTATTCAACTCATTAGAGTTGAATCTTCTTTTAGACAGAACAGATTTGAAACACTCTTTTTATCGAATTTACAAGTGGAGATTTCAAGCGCTTTTCGGCCACAGGGAGGAAAGGAAATATCTTCATATAAAACCTACAGAGAATCATTTTCAGAAACCACGTTGTGATGTGTGCATTCCACTCACAGAGTTTAACCTTTCTTTTTCATAGAGCAGTTTGGGAACACTCTGTTTGCAACATCTGCAAGTGGATATTTGGACCTCTTTGAGGATTTCGTTGGAAACGGGATTTCTTCATCTAATGCCCGGCAGAAGAATCCTCAGTAACTACGTTGGGTTGAGTGTGTTCAACTCACACAGTTGAATCTTCTTTTACACAGAACAGATTTGAAACCCTCTTTTTGTGGAATTTACAAGTGGAGATTTCAAGCGGTTTGTTGTCAAAGGTAGAAAACGAAATATCTTACAATAAAAATTCCAGAGAATCATTCTCAGAAACCACGTTGTGATGTGTGCGTTCCACTCACAGAGTTTAACCTTTCTTTCATGGAGCAGTTTGGAAACATTCTGTTTGTAACTTCTGCAAGTGGATACTTGGACCTCTTGAGGATTTCGTTGGAAACGGGATTTCTTCATCTAATGCTAGACAGAAGAATTCTCAGTAACTTCCCTGGGTTGCGTGTACTCAACTCACAGAGTAGAACCTTCCTTTAGACGGAGAAGATTGGAAACACCTTTTTGCGGAAATAGCAAGTGGAGATTTCAAGGAATTTGGAGCCAATGGAAGAAGAGGAAATATCTTCGTATGAAAACTACAGAGAATCATTTTCAGAAACCACCTTGTGATGCGTGCGTACCACTCACAGAGTTTAACCTTTCTTTCCATAGAGCAGTGTGGAAACACTCTGTTTGTAACGTCTGAATGTAGATATTTGGACCTCTTTGAGGGTTTCGTTGGAAACGGGATTTCTTCATCTAATGCTACAGAGAAGAATTCTCAGTGACTTCTTTGAGTTGCGTGTATTCAACTCACAGAGTTGAATCTTCTTTTAGACAGAACAGATCTGAAACCCTCTTTTGATCGTATTTACAAGTGGAGATTTCAAGCGCTTTTCGACCACAGGTAGAAAAGGAAACATCTTCGTATAAAAAATACAGAGAATCATTTTCAGAAACCATCTTGTGATGTGTGCGTTCCACTCACAGAGTTTAACTTTTCTTTTCATAGAGCAGTTTGGAAACACTCTGTTTGTAACATCTGCAAGTGGATATTTGGACCTCTTTGAGGATTTCATTGGAAACGGGATTTCTACATCTAATGCTAGACAGAGGAATCCTCAGTAAATACTTTGGGTTGCGTTTATTCAACTCACAGAGTTGAACCTTCTTTTAGACAGAACAGAATTGAAACACTGTTTTTGTGGATTTACAAGTGGAGATGTCAAGCTCTTTGTTGTCAAAGGTGGAAAAGGAAATATCATCCTTTAAAAACCCCAGAGAATCATTCTCAGAACCCACGTTGTGATGTGTGCGTTCCACTCACAGAGTTTAACCTTTCTTTCATGGAGCAGTTTGGAAACACTCTGTTTGTAAAGTCTGCAAGTGGATATTTGGACCTCTTGAGGATTTCGTTGGAAACGGGATTTCTTCATCTAATGCTAGACAGAAGAATCCTCAGTAACTTCTTTGGGTTGCGTGTATTCAACTCACAGAGTTGAACCATTCTTGAGACAGAGCAGATGTGAAACTCTCTTTTTGTGGAATTTGCAAGTGGAGATCTCATGCGCTTTGGGGCCAATGGCAGAAAAGGAAATATCTTCCTTTAAAAACTAGAGAGAATCATTCTCAGAAACCACCGCATTGTGATGTGTGCGTTCCACTCACAGCGTTTAACCTTTCTTTTCATAGAGCAGTTTGGAAACACTCTGTAACGTCTGCATGTGGATAATTGGATTTCTTTGAGGATTTCGTTGGAAACGGGATTTCTTCTTCTAATGCTACACAGAAGAATTCTCAGTAACTTCTTTGAGCTGCGTGTATTCAACTCACAGAGTTGAACCATCCTTTACAGAGAGCAGATTGGAAACACTCTTTTTATCGAATTTGCAAGTGGAGATTTCAAGCGCTTTTCGGCCACAGGTAGAAAAGGAAATATCTTCTTATATAAACTAGAGAGAATCATTCTCAGAAACCACTTTGGGATGTGTGCGTTCCACTCACAGAGTTTAACCTTTGTTTTCATAGGGCAGTTTGGAAACTCTCTGTTAGTAACGTCTGCAAGTGGATAATTGGACCTCCTTGAGGATTTCGTTGTAAACGGGATTTCTTCATCTAATGCTAGACAGAATAATTCTCAGTAACTGCTTTGGGTTGCGTGTATGCAACTCACAGAGTTGAACCTTCTTTGAGACAGAACAGATTTGAAACACTCTTTTTGTGGAATTTACAAGTGGAGATTTCAAGCGCTTTGATGTGAAAGTTAGAAAAGGAAATGTCTTCCTATAAAATCTCCAGAGAATCATTCTGAGAAACCACGTTTTGATGTGTGCATTCCACCCATAGAGTTTAACCTTTCTTTCATGGAGCAGTTTGGAAACACTCTGTTTGTAAATTCTGCAAGTGGATACTTGGACGTCTTTGAGGATTTCGTTGGAAACGTGTTTTCTTCATCTAGTGCTAGACAGAAGAATCCGCACCAACTTCTTTGGGTTGCGTGTGTTCAGCTCACAGAGTTGAACCTTCCTTTAGAGAGAGCAGATTTGAAACACTCTTTTTGTGGAATTTGCAAGTGGAGATTTCAAGCACATTGGGGCGAATTGTATAAAAGGAAATATCTTCGTATATAAATTAGAGAGAATCATTCTCAGAAACCACTTTGTGATGTGTGTGTTCCACTCACAGCGTTTAACCTTTCTGTTCGTAGAGCAGTTTGGAAACACTCTGTTTGTAACGTCTGCAAGTGGATAATTGGAGCTCTTTGAGGATTTCGTTGGAAACGGGATTTCTTCATCTAACGCTAGACAGAAGAATTCTCAGTAACTTCTTTGAGTTGCGTGTATTCAACTCATTAGAGTTGAATCTTCTTTTAGACAGAACAGATTTGAAACACTCTTTTTATCGAATTTACAAGTGGAGATTTCAAGCGCTTTTCGGCCACAGGGAGGAAAGGAAATATCTTCGTATAAAAACTACAGAGAATCATTTTCAGAAACCACGTTGTGATGTGTGCATTCCACTCACAGAGTTTAACCTTTCTTTTTCATAGAGCAGTTTGGGAACACTCTGTTTGCAACATCTGCAAGTGGATATTTGGACCTCTTTGAGGATTTCGTTGGAAACGGGATTTCTTCATCTAATGCCCGGCAGAAGAATCCTCAGTAACTACGTTGGGTTGAGTGTGTTCAACTCACACAGTTGAATCTTCTTTTACACAGAACAGATTTGAAACCCTCTTTTTGTGGAATTTACAAGTGGAGATTTCAAGCGGTTTCTTGTCAAAGGTAGAAAACGAAATATCTTACAATAAAAATTCCAGAGAATCATTCTCAGAAACCACGTTGTGATGTGTGCGTTCCACACACAGACTTTAACCTTTCTTTCATGGAGCAGTTTGGAAACATTCTGTTTGTAACTTCTGCAAGTGGATACTTGGACCTCTTGAGGATTTCGTTGGAAACGGGATTTCTTCATCTAATGCTAGACAGAAGAATTCTCAGTAACTTCCCTGGGTTGCGTGTACTCAACTCACAGAGTAGAACCTTCCTTTAGACGGAGAAGATTGGAAACACCCTTTTTGCGGAAATAGCAAGTGGAGATTTCAAGGAATTTGGAGCCAATGGAAGAAGAGGAAATATCTTCGTATGAAAAATACAGAGAATCATTTTCAGAAACCACCTTGTGATGCGTGCGTACCACTCACAGAGTTTAACCTTTCTTTCCATAGAGCAGTGTGGAAACACTCTGTTTGTAACGTCTGGATGTGGATATTTGGACCTCTTTGAGGGTTTCGTTGGAAACGGGATTTCTTCATCTAATGCTACAGAGAAGAATTCTCAGTGACTTCTTTGAGTTGCGTGTATTCAACTCACAGAGTTGAATCTTCTTTTAGACAGAACAGATCTGAAACCCTCTTTTGATCGTATTTACAAGTGGAGATTTCAAGCGCTTTTCGACCACAGGTAGAAAAGGAAACATCTTCGTATAAAAAATACAGAGAATCATTTTCAGAAACCATCTTGTGATGTGTGCGTTCCACTCACAGAGTTTAACTTTTCTTTTCATAGAGCAGTTTGGAAACACTCTCTTTGTAACATCTGCAAGTGGATATTTGGACCTCTTTGAGGATTTCATTGGAAACGGGATTTCTACATCTAATGCTAGACAGAGGAATCCTCAGTAAATACTTTGGGTTGCGTTTATTCAACTCACAGAGTTGAACCTTCTTTTAGACAGAACAGAATTGAAACACTCTTTTTGTGGATTTACAAGTGGAGATGTCAAGCTCTTTGTTGTCAAAGGTGGAAAAGGAAATATCATCCTTTCAAAACCCCAGAGAATCATTCTCAGAACCCACGTTGTGATGTGTGCGTTCCACTCACAGAGTTTAACCTTTCTTTCATGGAGCAGTTTGGAAACACTCTGTTTGTAAAGTCTGCAAGTGGATATTTGGACCTCTTGAGGATTTCGTTGGAAACGGGATTTCTTCATCTAATGCTAGACAGAAGAATCCTCAGTAACTTCTTTGGGTTGCGTGTATTCAACTCACAGAGTTGAACCATCCTTGAGACAGAGCAGATGTGAAACTCTCTTTTTGTGGAATTTGCAAGTGGAGATCTCATGCGCTTTGGGGCCAATGGCAGAAAAGGAAATATCTTCCTTTAAAAACTAGAGAGAATCATTCTCAGAAACCACCGCATTGTGATGTGTGCGTTCCACTCACAGCGTTTAACCTTTCTTTTCATAGAGCAGTTTGGAAACACTCTGTAACGTCTGCATGTGGATAATTGGATTTCTTTGAGGATTTCGTTGGAAACGGGATTTCTTCTTCTAATGCTACACAGAAGAATTCTCAGTAACTTCTTTGAGCTGCGTGGATTCAACTCACAGAGTTGAACCATCCTTTACAGAGAGCAGATTGGAAACACTCTTTTTATCGAATTTGCAAGTGGAGATTTCAAGCGCTTTTCGGCCACAGGTAGAAAAGGAAATATCTTCTTATATAAACTAGAGAGAATCTTTCTCAGAAACCACTTTGGGATGTGTGCGTTCCACTCACAGAGTTTAACCTTTGTTTTCATAGGGCAGTTTGGAAACACTCTGTTAGTAACGTCTGCAAGTGGATAATTGGACCTCCTTGAGGATTTCGTTGTAAACGGGATTTCTTCATCTAATGCTAGAGAGAATAATTCTCAGTAACTGCTTTGGGTTGCGTGTATGCAACTCACAGAGTTGAACCTTCTTTGAGACAGAACAGATTTGAAACACTCTTTTTGTGGAATTTACAAGTGGAGATTTCAAGCGCTTTGATGTGAAAGTTAGAAAAGGAAATGTCTTCCTATAAAATCTCCAGAGAATCATTCTGAGAAACCACGTTTTGATGTGTGCATTCCACCCATAGAGTTTAACCTTTCTTTCATGGAGCAGTTTGGAAACACTCTGTTTGTAAATTCTGCAAGTGGATACTTGGACGTCTTTGAGGATTTCGTTGGAAACGTGTTTTCTTCATCTAGTGCTAGACAGAAGAATCCGCACCAACTTCTTTGGGTTGCATGTGTTCAGCTCACAGAGTTGAACCTTCCTTTAGAGAGAGCAGATTTGAAACACTCTTTTTGTGGAATTTGCAAGTGGAGATTTCAAGCACATTGGGGCGAATTGTATAAAAGGAAATATCTTCGTATATAAATTAGAGAGAATCATTCTCAGAAACCACTTTGTGATGTGTGTGTTCCACTCACAGCGTTTAACCTTTCTGTTCGTAGAGCAGTTTGGAAACACTCTGTTTGTAACGTCTGCAAGTGGATAATTGGAGCTCTTTGAGGATTTCGTTGGAAACGGGATTTCTTCATCTAACGCTAGACAGAAGAATTCTCAGTAACTTCTTTGAGTTGCGTGTATTCAACTCATTAGAGTTGAATCTTCTTTTAGACAGAACAGATTTGAAACACTCTTTTTATCGAATTTACAAGTGGAGATTTCAAGCGCTTTTCGGCCACAGGGAGGAAAGGAAATATCTTCGTATAAAAACTACAGAGAATCATTTTCAGAAACCACGTTGTGATGTGTGCATTCCACTCACAGAGTTTAACCTTTCTTTTTCATAGAGCAGTTTGGGAACGCTCTGTTTGCAACATCTGCAAGTGGATATTTGGACCTCTTTGAGGATTTCGTTGGAAACGGGATTTCTTCATCTAATGCCCGGCAGAAGAATCCTCAGTAACTACGTTGGGTTGAGTGTGTTCAACTCACACAGTTGAATCTTCTTTTACACAGAACAGATTTGAAACCCTCTTTTTGTGGAATTTACAAGTGGAGATTTCAAGCGGTTTCTTGTCAAAGGTAGAAAACGAAATATCTTACAATAAAAATTCCAGAGAATCATTCTCAGAAACCACGTTGTGATGTGTGCGTTCCACTCACAGACTTTAACCTTTCTTTCATGGAGCAGTTTGGAAACATTCTGTTTGTAACTTCTGCAAGTGGATACTTGGACCTCTTGAGGATTTCGTTGGAAACGGGATTTCTTCATCTAATGCTAGACAGAAGAATTCTCAGTAACTTCCCTGGGTTGCGTGTACTCAACTCACAGAGTAGAACCTTCCTTTAGACGGAGAAGATTGGAAACACCCTTTTTGCGGAAATAGCAAGTGGAGATTTCAAGGAATTTGGAGCCAATGGAAGAAGAGGAAATATCTTCGTATGAAAAATACAGAGAATCATTTTCAGAAACCACCTTGTGATGCGTGCGTACCACTCACAGAGTTTAACCTTTCTTTCCATAGAGCAGTGTGGAAACACTCTGTTTGTAACGTCTGGATGTGGATATTTGGACCTCTTTGAGGGTTTCGTTGGAAACGGGATTTCTTCATCTAATGCTACAGAGAAGAATTCTCAGTGACTTCTTTGAGTTGCGTGTATTCAACTCACAGAGTTGAATCTTCTTTTAGACAGAACAGATCTGAAACCCTCTTTTGATCGTATTTACAAGTGGAGATTTCAAGCGCTTTTCGACCACAGGTAGAAAAGGAAACATCTTCGTATAAAAAATACAGAGAATCATTTTCAGAAACCATCTTGTGATGTGTGTGTTCCTCTCACAGAGTTTAACTTTTCTTTTCATAGAGCAGTTTGGAAACACTCTCTTTGTAACATCTGCAAGTGGATATTTGGACCTCTTTGAGGATTTCATTGGAAACGGGATTTCTACATCTAATGCTAGACAGAGGAATCCTCAGTAAATACTTTGGGTTGCGTTTATTCAACTCACAGAGTTGAACCTTCTTTTAGACAGAACAGAATTGAAACACTCTTTTTGTGGATTTACAAGTGGAGATGTCAAGCTCTTTGTTGTCAAAGGTGGAAAAGGAAATATCATCCTTTAAAAACCCCAGAGAATCATTCTCAGAACCCACGTTGTGATGTGTGCGTTCCACTCACAGAGTTTAACCTTTCTTTCATGGAGCAGTTTGGAAACACTCTGTTTGTAAAGTCTGCAAGTGGATATTTGGACCTCTTGAGGATTTCGTTGGAAACGGGATTTCTTCATCTAATGCTAGACAGAAGAATCCTCAGTAACTTCTTTGGGTTGCGTGTATTCAACTCACAGAGTTGAACCATCCTTGAGACAGAGCAGATTTGAAACTCTCTTTTTGTGGAATTTGCAAGTGGAGATCTCATGCACTTTGGGGCCAATGGCAGAAAAGGAAATATCTTCCTTTAAAAACTAGAGAGAATCATTCTCAGAAACCACCGCATTGTGATGTGTGCGTTCCACTCACAGCGTTTAACCTTTCTTTTCATAGAGCAGTTTGGAAACACTCTGTAACGTCTGCATGTGGATAATTGGATTTCTTTGAGGATTTCGTTGGAAACGGGATTTCTTCTTCTAATGCTACACAGAAGAATTCTCAGTAACTTCTTTGAGCTGCGTGTATTCAACTCACAGAGTTGAACCATCCTTTACAGAGAGCAGATTGGAAACACTCTTTTTATCGAATTTGCAAGTGGAGATTTCAAGCGCTTTTCGGCCACAGGTAGAAAAGGAAATATCTTCTTATATAAACTAGAGAGAATCATTCTCAGAAACCACTTTGGGATGTGTGCGTTCCACTCACAGAGTTTAACCTTTCTTTTCATAGGGCAGTTTGGAAACACTCTGTTAGTAACGTCTGCAAGTGGATAATTGGACCTCCTTGAGGATTTCGTTGTAAACGGGATTTCTTCATCTAATGCTAGACAGAATAATTCTCAGTAACTGCTTTGGGTTGCGTGTATGCAACTCACAGAGTTGAACCTTCTTTGAGACAGAACAGATTTGAAACACTCTTTTTGTGGAATTTACAAGTGGAGATTTCAAGCGCTTTGATGTGAAAGTTAGAAAAGGAAATGTCTTCCTATAAAATCTCCAGAGAATCATTCTGAGAAACCACGTTTTGATGTGTGCATTCCACCCATAGAGTTTAACCTTTCTTTCATGGAGCAGTTTGGAAACACTCTGTTTGTAAATTCTGCAAGTGGATACTTGGACGTCTTTGAGGATTTCGTTGGAAACGTGTTTTCTTCATCTAGTGCTAGACAGAAGAATCCGCACCAACTTCTTTGGGTTGCGTGTGTTCAGCTCACAGAGTTGAACCTTCCTTTAGAGAGAGCAGATTTGAAACACTCTTTTTGTGGAATTTGCAAGTGGAGATTTCAAGCACATTGGGGCGAATTGTATAAAAGGAAATATCTTCGTATATAAATTAGAGAGAATCATTCTCAGAAACCACTTTGTGATGTGTGTGTTCCACTCACAGCGTTTAACCTTTCTGTTCGTAGAGCAGTTTGGAAACACTCTGTTTGTAACGTCTGCAAGTGGATAATTGGAGCTCTTTGAGGATTTCGTTGGAAACGGGATTTCTTCATCTAACGCTAGACAGAAGAATTCTCAGTAACTTCTTTGAGTTGCGTGTATTCAACTCATTAGAGTTGAATCTTCTTTTAGACAGAACAGATTTGAAACACTCTTTTTATCGAATTTACAAGTGGAGATTTCAAGCGCTTTTCGGCCACAGGGAGGAAAGGAAATATCTTCGTATAAAAACTACAGAGAATCATTTTCAGAAACCACGTTGTGATGTGTGCATTCCACTCACAGAGTTTAACCTTTCTTTTTCATAGAGCAGTTTGGGAACGCTCTGTTTGCAACATCTGCAAGTGGATATTTGGACCTCTTTGAGGATTTCGTTGGAAACGGGATTTCTTCATCTAATGCCCGGCAGAAGAATCCTCAGTAACTACGTTGGGTTGAGTGTGTTCAACTCACACAGTTGAATCTTCTTTTACACAGAACAGATTTGAAACCCTCTTTTTGTGGAATTTACAAGTGGAGATTTCAAGCGGTTTGTTGTCAAAGGTAGAAAACGAAATATCTTACAATAAAAATTCCAGAGAATCATTCTCAGAAACCACGTTGTGATGTGTGCGTTCCACTCACAGAGTTTAACCTTTCTTTCATGGAGCAGTTTGGAAACATTCTGTTTGTAACTTCTGCAAGTGGATACTTGGACCTCTTGAGGATTTCGTTGGAAACGGGATTTCTTCATCTAATGCTAGACAGAAGAATTCTCAGTAACTTCCCTGGGTTGCGTGTACTCAACTCACAGAGTAGAACCTTCCTTTAGACGGAGAAGATTGGAAACACCTTTTTGCGGAAATAGCAAGTGGAGATTTCAAGGAATTTGGAGCCAATGGAAGAAGAGGAAATATCTTCGTATGAAAACTACAGAGAATCATTTTCAGAAACCACCTTGTGATGCGTGCGTACCACTCACAGAGTTTAACCTTTCTTTCCATAGAGCAGTGTGGAAACACTCTGTTTGTAACGTCTGAATGTAGATATTTGGACCTCTTTGAGGGTTTCGTTGGAAACGGGATTTCTTCATCTAATGCTACAGAGAAGAATTCTCAGTGACTTCTTTGAGTTGCGTGTATTCAACTCACAGAGTTGAATCTTCTTTTAGACAGAACAGATCTGAAACCCTCTTTTGATCGTATTTACAAGTGGAGATTTCAAGCGCTTTTCGACCACAGGTAGAAAAGGAAACATCTTCGTATAAAAAATACAGAGAATCATTTTCAGAAACCATCTTGTGATGTGTGCGTTCCACTCACAGAGTTTAACTTTTCTTTTCATAGAGCAGTTTGGAAACACTCTGTTTGTAACATCTGCAAGTGGATATTTGGACCTCTTTGAGGATTTCATTGGAAACGGGATTTCTACATCTAATGCTAGACAGAGGAATCCTCAGTAAATACTTTGGGTTGCGTTTATTCAACTCACAGAGTTGAACCTTCTTTTAGACAGAACAGAATTGAAACACTGTTTTTGTGGATTTACAAGTGGAGATGTCAAGCTCTTTGTTGTCAAAGGTGGAAAAGGAAATATCATCCTTTAAAAACCCCAGAGAATCATTCTCAGAACCCACGTTGTGATGTGTGCGTTCCACTCACAGAGTTTAACCTTTCTTTCATGGAGCAGTTTGGAAACACTCTGTTTGTAAAGTCTGCAAGTGGATATTTGGAACTCTTGAGGATTTCGTTGGAAACGGGATTTCTTCATCTAATGCTAGACAGAAGAATCCTCAGTAACTTCTTTGGGTTGCGTGTATTCAACTCACAGAGTTGAACCATTCTTGAGACAGAGCAGATGTGAAACTCTCTTTTTGTGGAATTTGCAAGTGGAGATCTCATGCGCTTTGGGGCCAATGGCAGAAAAGGAAATATCTTCCTTTAAAAACTAGAGAGAATCATTCTCAGAAACCACCGCATTGTGATGTGTGCGTTCCACTCACAGCGTTTAACCTTTCTTTTCATAGAGCAGTTTGGAAACACTCTGTAACGTCTGCATGTGGATAATTGGATTTCTTTGAGGATTTCGTTGGAAACGGGATTTCTTCTTCTAATGCTACACAGAAGAATTCTCAGTAACTTCTTTGAGCTGCGTGTATTCAACTCACAGAGTTGAACCATCCTTTACAGAGAGCAGATTTGAAACACTCTTTTTATCGAATTTGCAAGTGGAGATTTCAAGCGCTTTTCGGCCACAGGTAGAAAAGGAAATATCTTCTTATATAAACTAGAGAGAATCATTCTCAGAAACCACTTTGGGATGTGTGCGTTCCACTCACAGAGTTTAACCTTTGTTTTCATAGGGCAGTTTGGAAACTCTCTGTTAGTAACGTCTGCAAGTGGATAATTGGACCTCCTTGAGGATTTCGTTGTAAACGGGATTTCTTCATCTAATGCTAGACAGAATAATTCTCAGTAACTGCTTTGGGTTGCGTGTATGCAACTCACAGAGTTGAACCTTCTTTGAGACAGAACAGATTTGAAACACTCTTTTTGTGGAATTTACAAGTGGAGATTTCAAGCGCTTTGATGTGAAAGTTAGAAAAGGAAATGTCTTCCTATAAAATCTCCAGAGAATCATTCTGAGAAACCACGTTTTGATGTGTGCATTCCACCCATAGAGTTTAACCTTTCTTTCATGGAGCAGTTTGGAAACACTCTGTTTGTAAATTCTGCAAGTGGATACTTGGACGTCTTTGAGGATTTCGTTGGAAACGTGTTTTCTTCATCTAGTGCTAGACAGAAGAATCCGCACCAACTTCTTTGGGTTGCGTGTGTTCAGCTCACAGAGTTGAACCTTCCTTTAGAGAGAGCAGATTTGAAACACTCTTTTTGTGGAATTTGCAAGTGGAGATTTCAAGCACATTGGGGCGAATTGTATAAAAGGAAATATCTTCGTATATAAATTAGAGAGAATCATTCTCAGAAACCACTTTGTGATGTGTGTGTTCCACTCACAGCGTTTAACCTTTCTGTTCGTAGAGCAGTTTGGAAACACTCTGTTTGTAACGTCTGCAAGTGGATAATTGGAGCTCTTTGAGGATTTCGTTGGAAACGGGATTTCTTCATCTAACGCTAGACAGAAGAATTCTCAGTAACTTCTTTGAGTTGCGTGTATTCAACTCATTAGAGTTGAATCTTCTTTTAGACAGAACAGATTTGAAACACTCTTTTTATCGAATTTACAAGTGGAGATTTCAAGCGCTTTTCGGCCACAGGGAGGAAAGGAAATATCTTCGTATAAAAACTACAGAGAATCATTTTCAGAAACCACGTTGTGATGTGTGCATTCCACTCACAGAGTTTAACCTTTCTTTTTCATAGAGCAGTTTGGGAACACTCTGTTTGCAACATCTGCAAGTGGATATTTGGACCTCTTTGAGGATTTCGTTGGAAACGGGATTTCTTCATCTAATGCCCGGCAGAAGAATCCTCAGTAACTACGTTGGGTTGAGTGTGTTCAACTCACACAGTTGAATCTTCTTTTACACAGAACAGATTTGAAACCCTCTTTTTGTGGAATTTACAAGTGGAGATTTCAAGCGGTTTCTTGTCAAAGGTAGAAAACGAAATATCTTACAATAAAAATTCCAGAGAATCATTCTCAGAAACCACGTTGTGATGTGTGCGTTCCACTCACAGAGTTTAACCTTTCTTTCATGGAGCAGTTTGGAAACATTCTGTTTGTAACTTCTGCAAGTGGATACTTGGACCTCTTGAGGATTTCGTTGGAAACGGGATTTCTTCATCTAATGCTAGACAGAAGAATTCTCAGTAACTTCCCTGGGTTGCGTGTACTCAACTCACAGAGTTGAACCTTCCTTTAGACGGAGAAGATTGGAAACACCCTTTTTGCGGGAATTGCAAGTGGAGATTTCAAGGAATTTGGAGCCAATGGAAGAAAAGGAAATATCTTCGTATGAAAACTACAGAGAATCATTTTCAGAAACCACCTTGTGATGCGTGCGTACCACTCACAGAGTTTAACCTTTCTTTCCATAGAGCAGTGTGGAAACACTCTGTTTGTAACGTCTGGATGTGGATATTTGGACCTCTTTGAGGGTTTCGTTGGAAACGGGATTTCTTCATCTAATGCTACAGAGAAGAATTCTCAGTGACTTCTTTGAGTTGCGTGTATTCAACTCACAGAGTTGAATCTTCTTTTAGACAGAACAGATCTGAAACACTCTTTTGATCGTATTTACAAGTGGAGATTTCAAGCGCTTTTCGACCACAGGTAGAAAAGGAAACATCTTCGTATAAAAAATACAGAGAATCATTTTCAGAAACCATCTTGTGATGTGTGCGTTCCACTCACAGAGTTTAACTTTTCTTTTCATAGAGCAGTTTGGAAACACTCTGTTTGTAACATCTGCAAGTGGATATTTGGACCTCTTTGAGGATTTCATTGGAAACGGGATTTCTACATCTAATGCTAGACAGAGGAATCCTCAGTAAATACTTTGGGTTGCGTTTATTCAACGCACAGAGTTGAACCTTCTTTTAGACAGAACAGAATTGAAACACTCTTTTTGTGGATTTACAAGTGGAGATGTCAAGCTCTTTGTTGTCAAAGGTGGAAAAGGAAATATCATCCTTTAAAACCCCCAGAGAATCATTCTCAGAACCCACGTTGTGATGTGTGCCTTCCACTCACAGAGTTTAACCTTTCTTTCATGGAGCAGTTTGGAAACACTCTGTTTGTAAAGTCTGCAAGTGGATATTTGGAACTCCTGAGGATTTCGTTGGAAACGGGATTTCTTCATCTAATGCTAGACAGAAGAATCCTCAGTAACTTCTTTGGGTTGCGTGTATTCAACTCACAGAGTTGAACCATCCTTGAGACAGAGCAGATTTGAAACTCTCTTTTGGTGGAATTTGCAAGTGGAGATCCCATGCGCTTTGGGGCCAATGGCAGAAAAGGAAATATCTTCCTTTAAAAACAAGAGAGAATCATTCTCAGAAACCACCGCATTGTGATGTGTGCGTTCCACTCACAGCGTTTAACCTTTCTTTTCATAGAGCAGTTTGGAAACACTCTGTAACGTCTGCATGTGGATAATTGGATTTCTTTGAGGATTTCGTTGGAAACGGGATTTCTTCTTCTAATGCTACACAGAAGAATTCTCAGTAACTTCTTTGAGCTGCGTGTATTCAACTCACAGAGTTGAACCATCCTTTACAGAGAGCAGATTTGAAACACTCTTTTTATCGAATTTGCAAGTGGAGATTTCAAGCGCTTTTCGGCCACAGGTAGAAAAGGAAATATCTTCTTATATAAACTAGAGAGAATCATTCTCACAAACCACTTTGGGATGTGTGCGTTCCACTCACAGAGTTTAACCTTTCTTTTCATAGGGCAGTTTGGAAACACTCTGTTAGTAACGTCTGCAAGTGGATAATTGGACCTCCTTGAGGATTTCGTTGTAAACGGGATTTCTTCATCTAATGCTAGACAGAATAATTCTCAGTAACTGCTTTGGGTTGCGTGTATGCAACTCACAGAGTTGAACCTTCTTTGAGACAGAACAGATTTGAAACACTCTTTTTGTGGAATTTACAAGTGGAGATTTCAAGCGCTTTGATGTGAAAGTTAGAAAAGGAAATGTCTTCCTATAAAATCTCCAGAGAATCATTCTGAGAAACCACGTTTTGATGTGTGCATTCCACCCATAGAGTTTAACCTTTCTTTCATGGAGCAGTTTGGAAACACTCTGTTTGTAAATTCTGCAAGTGGATACTTGGACGTCTTTGAGGATTTCGTTGGAAACGTGTTTTCTTCATCTAGTGCTAGACAGAAGAATCCGCACCAACTTCTTTGGGTTGCGTGTGTTCAGCTCACAGAGTTGAACCTTCCTTTAGAGAGAGCAGATTTGAAACACTCTTTTTGTGGAATTTGCAAGTGGAGATTTCAAGCACATTGGGGCGAATTGTATAAAAGGAAATATCTTCGTATATAAATTAGAGAGAATCATTCTCAGAAACCACTTTGTGATGTGTGTGTTCCACTCACAGCGTTTAACCTTTCTGTTCGTAGAGCAGTTTGGAAACACTCTGTTTGTAACGTCTGCAAGTGGATAATTGGAGCTCTTTGAGGATTTCGTTGGAAACGGGATTTCTTCATCTAACGCTAGACAGAAGAATTCTCAGTAACTTCTTTGAGTTGCGTGTATTCAACTCATTAGAGTTGAATCTACTTTTAGACAGAACAGATTTGAAACACTCTTTTTATCGAATTTACAAGTGGAGATTTCAAGCGCTTTTCGGCCACAGGGAGGAAAGGAAATATCTTCGTATAAAAACTACAGAGAATCATTTTCAGAAACCACGTTGTGATGTGTGCATTCCACTCACAGAGTTTAACCTTTCTTTTTCATAGAGCAGTTTGGGAACACTCTGTTTGCAACATCTGCAAGTGGATATTTGGACCTCTTTGAGGATTTCGTTGGAAACGGGATTTCTTCATCTAATGCCCGGCAGAAGAATCCTCAGTAACTACGTTGGGTTGAGTGTGTTCAACTCACACAGTTGAATCTTCTTTTACACAGAACAGATTTGAAACCCTCTTTTTGTGGAATTTACAAGTGGAGATTTCAAGCGGTTTGTTGTCAAAGGTAGAAAACGAAATATCTTACAATAAAAATTCCAGAGAATCATTCTCAGAAACCACGTTGTGATGTGTGCGTTCCACTCACAGAGTTTAACCTTTCTTTCATGGAGCAGTTTGGAAACATTCTGTTTGTAACTTCTGCAAGTGGATACTTGGACCTCTTGAGGATTTCGTTGGAAACGGGATTTCTTCATCTAATGCTAGACAGAAGAATTCTCAGTAACTTCCCTGGGTTGCGTGTACTCAACTCACAGAGTTGAACCTTCCTTTAGACGGAGAAGATTGGAAACACCCTTGTTGCGGAAATTGCAAGTGGAGATTTCAAGGAATTTGGAGCCAATGGAAGAAAAGGAAATATCTTCGTATGAAAACTACAGAGAATCATTTTCAGAAACCACCTTGTGATGCGTGCGTACCACTCACAGAGTTTAACCTTTCTTTCCATAGAGCAGTGTGGAAACACTCTGTTTGTAACGTCTGGATGTGGATATTTGGACCTCTTTGAGGGTTTCGTTGGAAACGGGATTTCTTCATCTAATGCTACAGAGAAGAATTCTCAGTGACTTCTTTGAGTTGCGTGTATTCAACTCACAGAGTTGAATCTTCTTTTAGACAGAACAGATCTGAAACACTCTTTTGATCGTATTTAGAAGTGGAGATTTCAAGCGCTTTTCGACCACAGGTAGAAAAGGAAACATCTTCGTATAAAAAATACAGAGAATCATTTTCAGAAACCATCTTGTGATGTGTGCGTTCCACTCACAGAGTTTAACTTTTCTTTTCATAGAGCAGTTTGGAAACACTCTGTTTGTAACATCTGAAAGTGGATATTTGGACCTCTTTGAGGATTTCATTGGAAACGGGATTTCTACATCTAATGCTAGACAGAGGAATCCTCAGTAAATATTTTGGGTTGCGTTTATTCAATGCACAGAGTTGAACCTTCTTTTAGACAGAACAGAATTGAAACACTCTTTTTGTGGATTTACAAGTGGAGATGTCAAGCTCTTTGTTGTCAAAGGTGGAAAAGGAAATACCATCCTTTAAAAACCCCAGAGAATCATTCTCAGAACCCACGTTGTGATGTGTGCGTTCCACTCACAGAGTTTAACCTTTCTTTCATGGAGCAGTTTGGAAACACTCTGTTTGTAAAGTCTGCAAGTGGATATTTGGACCTCCTGAGGATTTCACTGGAAACGGGATTTCTTCATCTAATGCTAGACAGAAGAATCCTCAGTAACTTCTTTGGGTTGCGTGTATTCAACTCACAGAGTTGAACCATCCTTGAGACAGAGCAGATTTGAAACTCTCTTTTGGTGGAATTTGCAAGTGGAGATCTCATGCGCTTTGGGGCCAATGGCAGAAAAGGAAATATCTTCCTTTAAAAACTAGAGAGAATCATTCTCAGAAACCACCGCATTGTGATGTGTGCGTTCCACTCACAGCGTTTAACCTTTCTTTTCATAGAGCAGTTTGGAAACACTCTGTAACGTCTGCATGTGGATAATTGGATTTCTTTGAGGATTTCGTTGGAAACGGGATTTCTTCTTCTAATGCTACACAGAAGAATTCTCAGTAACTTCTTTGAGCTGCGTGTATTCAACTCACAGAGTTGAACCATCCTTTACAGAGAGCAGATTGGAAACACTCTTTTTATCGAATTTGCAAGTGGAGATTTCAAGCGCTTTTCGGCCACAGGTAGAAAAGGAAATATCTTCTTATATAAACTAGAGAGAATCATTCTCAGAAACCACTTTGGGATGTGTGCGTTCCACTCACAGAGTTTAACCTTTCTTTTCATAGGGCAGTTTGGAAACACTCTGTTAGTAACGTCTGCAAGTGGATAATTGGACCTCCTTGAGGATTTCGTTGTAAACGGGATTTCTTCATCTAATGCTAGACAGAATAATTCTCAGTAACTGCTTTGGGTTGCGTGTATGCAACTCACAGAGTTGAACCTTCTTTGAGACAGAACAGATTTGAAACACTCTTTTTGTGGAATTTACAAGTGGAGATTTCAAGCGCTTTGATGTGAAAGTTAGAAAAGGAAATGTCTTCCTATAAAATCTCCAGAGAATCATTCTGAGAAACCACGTTTTGATGTGTGCATTCCACCCATAGAGTTTAACCTTTCTTTCATGGAGCAGTTTGGAAACACTCTGTTTGTAAATTCTGCAAGTGGATACTTGGACGTCTTTGAGGATTTCGTTGGAAACGTGTTTTCTTCATCTAGTGCTAGACAGAAGAATCCGCACCAACTTCTTTGGGTTGCGTGTGTTCAGCTCACAGAGTTGAACCTTCCTTTAGAGAGAGCAGATTTGAAACACTCTTTTTGTGGAATTTGCAAGTGGAGATTTCAAGCACATTGGGGCGAATTGTGTAAAAGGAAATATCTTCGTTTATAAATTAGAGAGAATCATTCTCAGAAACCACTTTGTGATGTGTGTGTTCCACTCACAGCGTTTAACCTTTCTGTTCGTAGAGCAGTTTGGAAACACTCTGTTTGTAACGTCTGCAAGTGGATAATTGGAGCTCTTTGAGGATTTCGTTGGAAACGGGATTTCTTCATCTAATGCTAGACAGAAGAATTCTCAGTAACTTCTTTGAGTTGCGTGTATTCAACTCATTAGAGTTGAATCTTCTTTTAGACAGAACAGATTTGAAACACTCTTTTTATCGAATTTACAAGTGGAGATTTCAAGCGCTTTTCGGCCACAGGGAGGAAAGGAAATATCTTCGTATAAAAACTACAGAGAATCATTTTCAGAAACCACGTTGTGATGTGTGCATTCCACTCACAGAGTTTAACCTTTCTTTTTCATAGAGCAGTTTGGGAACACTCTGTTTGCAACATCTGCAAGTGGATATTTGGACCTCTTTGAGGATTTCGTTGGAAACGGGATTTCTTCATCTAATGCCCGGCAGAAGAATCCTCAGTAACTACGTTGGGTTGAGTGTGTTCAACTCACACAGTTGAATCTTCTTTTACACAGAACAGATTTGAAACCCTCTTTTTGTGGAATTTACAAGTGGAGATTTCAAGCGGTTTGTTGTCAACGGTAGAAAACGAAATATCTTACAATAAAAATTCCAGAGAATCATTCTCAGAAACCACGTTGTGATGTGTGCGTTCCACTCACAGAGTTTAACCTTTCTTTCATGGAGCAGTTTGGAAACATTCTGTTTGTAACTTCTGCAAGTGGATACTTGGACCTCTTGAGGATTTCGTTGGAAACGGGATTTCTTCATCTAATGCTAGACAGAAGAATTCTCAGTAACTTCCCTGGGTTGCGTGTACTCAACTCACAGAGTTGAACCTTCCTTTAGACGGAGAAGATTGGAAACACCCTTTTTGCGGGAATTGCAAGTGGAGATTTCAAGGAATTTGGAGCCAATGGAAGAAAAGGAAATATCTTCGTATGAAAACTACAGAGAATCATTTTCAGAAACCACCTTGTGATGCGTGCGTACCACTCACAGAGTTTAACCTTTCTTTCCATAGAGCAGTGTGGAAACACTCTGTTTGTAACGTCTGGATGTGGATATTTGGACCTCTTTGAGGGTTTCGTTGGAAACGGGATTTCTTCATCTAATGCTACAGAGAAGAATTCTCAGTGACTTCTTTGAGTTGCGTGTATTCAACTCACAGAGTTGAATCTTCTTTTAGACAGAACAGATCTGAAACACTCTTTTGATCGTATTTACAAGTGGAGATTTCAAGCGCTTTTCGACCACAGGTAGAAAAGGAAACATCTTCGTATAAAAAATACAGAGAATCATTTTCAGAAACCATCTTGTGATGTGTGCGTTCCACTCACAGAGTTTAACTTTTCTTTTCATAGAGCAGTTTGGAAACACTCTGTTTGTAACATCTGCAAGCGGTTATTTGGACCTCTTTGAGGATTTCATTGGAAACGGGATTTCTACATCTAATGCTAGACAGAGGAATCCTCAGTAAATACTTTGGGTTGCGTTTATTCAACGCACAGAGTTGAACCTTCTTTTAGACAGAAAAGAATTGAAACACTCTTTTTGTGGATTTACAAGTGGAGATGTCAAGCTCTTTGTTGTCAAAGGTGGAAAAGGAAATATCATCCTTTAAAAACCCCAGAGAATCATTCTCAGAACCCACGTTGTGATGTGTGCGTTCCACTCACAGAGTTTAACCTTTCTTTCATGGAGCAGTTTGGAAACACTCTGTTTGTAAAGTCTGCAAGTGGATATTTGGACCTCTAGAGGATTTCGTTGGAAACGGGATTTCTTCATCTAATGCTAGACAGAAGAATCCTCAGTAACTTCTTTGGGTTGCGTGTATTCAACTCACAGAGTTGAACCATCCTTGAGACAGAGCAGATTTGAAACTCTCTTTTTGTGGAATTTGCAAGTGGAGATCTCATGCGCTTTGGGGCCAATGGCAGAAAAGGAAATATCTTCCTTTAAAAACTAGAGAGAATCATTCTCAGAAACCACCGCATTGTGATGTGTGCGTTCCACTCACAGCGTTTAACCTTTCTTTTCATAGAGCAGTTTGGAAACACTCTGTAACGTCTGCATGTGGATAATTGGATTTCTTTGAGGATTTCGTTGGAAACGGGATTTCTTCTTCTAATGCTACACAGAAGAATTCTCAGTAACTTCTTTGAGCTGCGTGTATTCAACTCACAGAGTTGAACCATCCTTTACAGAGAGCAGATTGGAAACACTCTTTTTATCGAATTTGCAAGTGGAGATTTCAAGCGCTTTTCGGCCACAGGTAGAAAAGGAAATATCTTCTTATATAAACTAGAGAGAATCATTCTCAGAAACCACTTTGGGATGTGTGCGTTCCACTCACAGAGTTTAACCTTTGTTTTCATAGGGCAGTTTGGAAACACTCTGTTAGTAACGTCTGCAAGTGGATAATTGGACCTCCTTGAGGATTTCGTTGTAAACGGGATTTCTTCATCTAATGCTAGACAGAATAATTCTCAGTAACTGCTTTGGGTTGCGTGTATGCAACTCACAGAGTTGAACCTTCTTTGAGACAGAACAGATTTGAAACACTCTTTTTGTGGAATTTACAAGTGGAGATTTCAAGCGCTTTGATGTGAAAGTTAGAAAAGGAAATGTCTTCCTATAAAATCTCCAGAGAATCATTCTGAGAAACCACGTTTTGATGTGTGCATTCCACCCATAGAGTTTAACCTTTCTTTCATGGAGCAGTTTGGAAACACTCTGTTTGTAAATTCTGCAAGTGGATACTTGGACGTCTTTGAGGATTTCGTTGGAAACGTGTTTTCTTCATCTAGTGCTAGACAGAAGAATCCGCACCAACTTCTTTGGGTTGCGTGTGTTCAGCTCACAGAGTTGAACCTTCCTTTAGAGAGAGCAGATTTGAAACACTCTTTTTGTGGAATTTGCAAGTGGAGATTTCAAGCACATTGGGGCGAATTGTATAAAAGGAAATATCTTCGTATATAAATTAGAGAGAATCATTCTCAGAAACCACTTTGTGATGTGTGTGTTCCACTCACAGCGTTTAACCTTTCTGTTCGTAGAGCAGTTTGGAAACACTCTGTTTGTAACGTCTGCAAGTGGATAATTGGAGCTCTTTGAGGATTTCGTTGGAAACGGGATTTCTTCATCTAACGCTAGACAGAAGAATTCTCAGTAACTTCTTTGAGTTGCGTGTATTCAACTCATTAGAGTTGAATCTTCTTTTAGACAGAACAGATTTGAAACACTCTTTTTATCGAATTTACAAGTGGAGATTTCAAGCGCTTTTCGGCCACAGGGAGGAAAGGAAATATCTTCGTATAAAAACTACAGAGAATCATTTTCAGAAACCACGTTGTGATGTGTGCATTCCACTCACAGAGTTTAACCTTTCTTTTTCATAGAGCAGTTTGGGAACACTCTGTTTGCAACATCTGCAAGTGGATATTTGGACCTCTTTGAGGATTTCATTGGAAACGGGATTTCTTCATCTAATGCCCGGCAGAAGAATCCTCAGTAACTACGTTGGGTTGAGTGTCTTCAACTCACACAGTTGAATCTTCTTTTACACAGAACAGATTTGAAACCCTCTTTTTGTGGAATTTACAAGTGGAGATTTCAAGCGGTTTGTTGTCAAAGGTAGAAAACGAAATATCTTACAATAAAAATTCCAGAGAATCATTCTCAGAAACCACGTTGTGATGTGTGCGTTCCACTCACAGACTTTAACCTTTCTTTCATGGAGCAGTTTGGAAACATTCTGTTTGTAACTTCTGCAAGTGGATACTTGAACCTCTTGAGGATTTCGTTGGAAACGGGATTTCTTCATCTAATGCTAGACAGAAGAATTCTCAGTAACTTCCCTGGGTTGCGTGTACTCAACTCACAGAGTAGAACCTTCCTTTAGACGGAGAAGATTGGAAACACCCTTTTTGCGGAAATTGCAAGTGGAGATTTCAAGGAATTTGGAGCCAATGGAAGAAAAGGAAATATCTTCGTATGAAAACAACAGAGAATCATTTTCAGAAACCACCTTGTGATGCGTGCGTACCACTCACAGAGTTTAACCTTTCTTTCCATAGAGCAGTGTGGAAACACTCTGTTTGTAACGTCTGGATGTGGATATTTGGACCTCTTTGAGGGTTTCGTTGGAAACGGGATTTCTTCATCTAATGCTACAGAGAAGAATTCTCAGTGACTTCTTTGAGTTGCGTGTATTCAACTCACAGAGTTGAATCTTCTTTTAGACAGAACAGATCTGAAACACTCTTTTGATCGTATTTACAAGTGGAGATTTCAAGCGCTTTTCGACCACAGGTAGAAAAGGAAACATCTTCGTATAAAAAATACAGAGAATCATTTTCAGAAACCATCTTGTGATGTGTGCGTTCCACTCACAGATTTTAACTTTTCTTTTCATAGAGCAGTTTGGAAACACTCTGTTTGTAACATCTGCAAGTGGATATTTGGACCTCTTTGAGGATTTCATTGGAAACGGGATTTCTACATCTAATGCTAGACAGAGGAATCCTCAGTAAATACTTTGGGTTGCGTTTATTCAACTCACAGAGTTGAACCTTCTTTTAGACAGAACAGAATTGAAACACTCTTTTTGTGGATTTACAAATGGAGATGTCAAGCTCTTTGTTGTCAAAGGTGGAAAAGGAAATATCATCCTTTAAAAACCCCAGAGAATCATTCTCAGAACCCACGTTGTGATGTGTGCGTTCCACTCACAGAGTTTAACCTTTCTTTCATGGAGCAGTTTGGAAACACTCTGTTTGTAAAGTCTGCAAGTGGATATTTGGACCTCTTGAGGATTTTGTTGGAAACGGGATTTCTTCATCTAATGCTAGACAGAAGAATCCTCAGTAACTTCTTTGGGTTGCGTGTATTCAACTCACAGAGTTGAACCATCCTTGAGACAGAGCAGATTTGAAACTCTCTTTTGGTGGAATTTGCAAGTGGAGATCTCATGCGCTTTGGGGCCAATGGCAGAAAAGGAAATATCTTCCTTTAAAAACTAGAGAGAATCATTCTCAGAAACCACCGCATTGTGATGTGTGCGTTCCACTCACAGCGTTTAACCTTTCTTTTCATAGAGCAGTTTGGAAACACTCTGTAACGTCTGCATGTGGATAATTGGATTTCTTTGAGGATTTCGTTGGAAACGGGATTTCTTCTTCTAATGCTACACAGAAGAATTCTCAGTAACTTCTTTGAGCTGCTTGTATTCAACTCACAGAGTTGAACCATCCTTTACAGAGAGCAGATTGGAAACACTCTTTTTATCGAATTTGCAAGTGGAGATTTCAAGCGCTTTTCGGCCACAGGTAGAAAAGGAAATATCTTCTTATATAAACTAGAGAGAATCATTCTCAGAAACCACTTTGGGATGTGTGCGTTCCACTCACAGAGTTTAACCTTTGTTTTCATAGGGCAGTTTGGAAACACTCTGTTAGTAACGTCTGCAAGTGGATAATTGGACCTCCTTGAGGATTTCGTTGTAAACGGGATTTCTTCATCTAATGCTAGACAGAATAATTCTCAGTAACTGCTTTGGGTTGCGTGTATGCAACTCACAGAGTTGAACCTTCTTTGAGACAGAACAGATTTGAAACACTCTTTTTGTGGAATTTACAAGTGGAGATTTCAAGCGCTTTGATGTGAAAGTTAGAAAAGGAAATGTCTTCCTATAAAATCTCCAGAGAATCATTCTGAGAAACCACGTTTTGATGTGTGCATTCCACCCATAGAGTTTAACCTTTCTTTCATGGAGCAGTTTGGAAACACTCTGTTTGTAAATTCTGCAAGTGGATACTTGGACGTCTTTGAGGATTTCGTTGGAAACGTGTTTTCTTCATCTAGTGCTAGACAGAAGAATCCGCACCAACTTCTTTGGGTTGCGTGTGTTCAGCTCACAGTGTTGAACCTTCCTTTAGAGAGAGCAGATTTGAAACACTCTTTTTGTGGAATTTGCAAGTGGAGATTTCAAGCACATTGGGGCGAATTGTATAAAAGGAAATATCTTCGTATATAAATTAGAGAGAATCATTCTCAGAAACCACTTTGTGATGTGTGTGTTCCACTCACAGCGTTTAACCTTTCTGTTCGTAGAGCAGTTTGGAAACACTCTGTTTGTAACGTCTGCAAGTGGATAATTGGAGCTCTTTGAGGATTTCGTTGGAAACGGGATTTCTTCATCTAACGCTAGACAGAAGAATTCTCAGTAACTTCTTTGAGTTGCGTGTATTCAACTCATTAGAGTTGAATCTTCTTTTAGACAGAACAGATTTGAAACACTCTTTTTATCGAATTTACAAGTGGAGATTTCAAGCGCTTTTCGGCCACAGGGAGGAAAGGAAATATCTTCGTATAAAAACTACAGAGAATCATTTTCAGAAACCACGTTGTGATGTGTGCATTCCACTCACAGAGTTTAACCTTTCTTTTTCATAGAGCAGTTTGGGAACACTCTGTTTGCAACATCTGCAAGTGGATATTTGGACCTCTTTGAGGATTTCGTTGGAAACGGGATTTCTTCATCTAATGCCCGGCAGAAGAATCCTCAGTAACTACGTTGGGTTGAGTGTGTTCAACTCACACAGTTGAATCTTCTTTTACACAGAACAGATTTGAAACCCTCTTTTTGTGGAATTTACAAGTGGAGATTTCAAGCGGTTTGTTGTCAAAGGTAGAAAACGAAATATCTTACAATAAAAATTCCAGAGAATCATTCTCAGAAACCACGTTGTGATGTGTGCGTTCCACTCACAGAGTTTAACCTTTCTTTCATGGAGCAGTTTGGAAACATTCTGTTTGTAACTTCTGCAAGTGGATACTTGGACCTCTTGAGGATTTCGTTGGAAACGGGATTTCTTCATCTAATGCTAGACAGAAGAATTCTCAGTAACTTCCCTGGGTTGCGTGTACTCAACTCACAGAGTTGAACCTTCCTTTAGACGGAGAAGATTGGAAACACCCTTTTTGCGGGAATTGCAAGTGGAGATTTCAAGGAATTTGGAGCCAATGGAAGAAAAGGAAATATCTTCGTATGAAAACTACAGAGAATCATTTTCAGAAACCACCTTGTGATGCGTGCGTACCACTCACAGAGTTTAACCTTTCTTTCCATAGAGCAGTGTGGAAACACTCTGTTTGTAACGTCTGGATGTGGATATTTGGACCTCTTTGAGGGTTTCGTTGGAAACGGGATTTCTTCATCTAATGCTACAGAGAAGAATTCTCAGTGACTTCTTTGAGTTGCGTGTATTCAACTCACAGAGTTGAATCTTCTTTTAGACAGAACAGATCTGAAACACTCTTTTGATCGTATTTACAAGTGGAGATTTCAAGCGCTTTTCGACCACAGGTAGAAAAGGAAACATCTTCGTATAAAAAATACAGAGAATCATTTTCAGAAACCATCTTGTGATGTGTGCGTTCCACTCACAGAGTTTAACTTTTCTTTTCATAGAGCAGTTTGGAAACACTCTCTTTGTAACATCTGCAAGTGGATATTTGGACCTCTTTGAGGATTTCATTGGAAACGGGATTTCTACATCTAATGCTAGACAGAGGAATCCTCAGTAAATACTTTGGGTTGCGTTTATTCAACGCACAGAGTTGAACCTTCTTTTAGACAGAACAGAATTGAAACACTCTTTTTGTGGATTTACAAGTGGAGATGTCAAGCTCTTTGTTGTCAAAGGTGGAAAAGGAAATATCATCCTTTAAAAACCCCAGAGAATCATTCTCAGAACCCACGTTGTGATGTGTGCGTTCCACTCACAGAGTTTAACCTTTCTTTCATGGAGCAGTTTGGAAACACTCTGTTTGTAAAGTCTGCGAGTGGATATTTGGACCTCCTGAGGATTTCGTTGGAAACGGGATTTCTTCATCTAATGCTAGACAGAAGAATCCTCAGTAACTTCTTTGGGTTGCGTGTATTCAACTCACAGAGTTGAACCATCCTTGAGACAGAGCAGATTTGAAACTCTCTTTTGGTGGAATTTGCAAGTGGAGATCTCATGCGCTTTGGGGCCAATGGCAGAAAAGGAAATATCTTCCTTTAAAAACTAGAGAGAATCATTCTCAGAAACCACCGCATTGTGATGTGTGCGTTCCACTCACAGCGTTTAACCTTTCTTTTCATAGAGCAGTTTGGAAACACTCTGTAACGTCTGCATGTGGATAATTGGATTTCTTTGAGGATTTCGTTGGAAACGGGATTTCTTCTTCTAATGCTACACAGAAGAATTCTCAGTAACTTCTTTGAGCTGCGTGTATTCAACTCACAGAGTTGAACCATCCTTTACAGAGAGCAGATTGGAAACACTCTTTTTATCGAATTTGCAAGTGGAGATTTCAAGCGCTTTTCGGCCACAGGTAGAAAAGGAAATATCTTCTTATATAAACTAGAGAGAATCATTCTCAGAAACCACTTTGGGATGTGTGCGTTCCACTCACAGAGTTTAACCTTTGTTTTCATAGGGCAGTTTGGAAACACTCTGTTAGTAACGTCTGCAAGTGGATAATTGGACCTCCTTGAGGATTTCGTTGTAAACGGGATTTCTTCATCTAATGCTAGACAGAATAATTCTCAGTAACTGCTTTGGGTTGCGTGTATGCAACTCACAGAGTTGAACCTTCTTTGAGACAGAACAGATTTGAAACACTCTTTTTGTGGAATTTACAAGTGGAGATTTCAAGCGCTTTGATGTGAAAGTTAGAAAAGGAAATGTCTTCCTATAAAATCTCCAGAGAATCATTCTGAGAAACCACGTTTTGATGTGTGCATTCCACCCATAGAGTTTAACCTTTCTTTCATGGAGCAGTTTGGAAACACTCTGTTTGTAAATTCTGCAAGTGGATACTTGGACGTCTTTGAGGATTTCGTTGGAAACGTGTTTTCTTCATCTAGTGCTAGACAGAAGAATCCGCACCAACTTCTTTGGGTTGCGTGTGTTCAGCTCACAGAGTTGAACCTTCCTTTAGAGAGAGCAGATTTGAAACACTCTTTTTGTGGAATTTGCAAGTGGAGATTTCAAGCACATTGGGGCGAATTGTATAAAAGGAAATATCTTCGTATATAAATTAGAGAGAATCATTCTCAGAAACCACTTTGTGATGTGTGTGTTCCACTCACAGCGTTTAACCTTTCTGTTCGTAGAGCAGTTTGGAAACACTCTGTTTGTAACGTCTGCAAGTGGATAATTGGAGCTCTTTGAGGATTTCGTTGGAAACGGGATTTCTTCATCTAACGCTAGACAGAAGAATTCTCAGTAACTTCTTTGAGTTGCGTGTATTCAACTCATTAGAGTTGAATCTTCTTTTAGACAGAACAGATTTGAAACACTCTTTTTATCGAATTTACAAGTGGAGATTTCAAGCGCTTTTCGGCCACAGGGAGGAAAGGAAATATCTTCGTATAAAAACTACAGAGAATCATTTTCAGAAACCACGTTGTGATGTGTGCATTCCACTCACAGAGTTTAACCTTTCTTTTTCATAGAGCAGTTTGGGAACACTCTGTTTGCAACATCTGCAAGTGGATATTTGGACCTCTTTGAGGATTTCGTTGGAAACGGGATTTCTTCATCTAATGCCCGGCAGAAGAATCCTCAGTAACTACGTTGGGTTGAGTGTCTTCAACTCACACAGTTGAATCTTCTTTTACACAGAACAGATTTGAAACCCTCTTTTTGTGGAATTTACAAGTGGAGATTTCAAGCGGTTTGTTGTCAAAGGTAGAAAACGAAATATCTTACAATAAAAATTCCAGAGAATCATTCTCAGAAACCACGTTGTGATGTGTGCGTTCCACTCACAGACTTTAACCTTTCTTTCATGGAGCAGTTTGGAAACATTCTGTTTGTAACTTCTGCAAGTGGATACTTGGACCTCTTGAGGATTTCGTTGGAAACGGGATTTCTTCTTCTAATGCTACACAGAAGAATTCTCAGTAACTTCTTTGAGCTGCGTGTATTCAACTCACAGAGTTGAACCATCCTTTACAGAGAGCAGATTGGAAACACTCTTTTTATCGAATTTGCAAGTGGAGATTTCAAGCGCTTTTCGGCCACAGGTAGAAAAGGAAATATCTTCTTATATAAACTAGAGAGAATCATTCTCAGAAACCACTTTGGGATGTGTGCGTTCCACTCACAGAGTTTAACCTTTGTTTTCATAGGGCTGTTTGGAAACACTCTGTTAGTAACGTCTGCAAGTGGATAATTGGACCTCCTTGAGGATTTCGTTGTAAACGGGATTTCTTCATCTAATGCTAGACAGAATAATTCTCAGTAACTGCTTTGGGTTGCGTGTATGCAACTCACAGAGTTGAACCTTCTTTGAGACAGAACAGATTTGAAACACTCTTTTTGTGGAATTTACAAGTGGAGATTTCAAGCGCTTTGATGTGAAAGTTAGAAAAGGAAATGTCTTCCTATAAAATCTCCAGAGAATCATTCTGAGAAACCACGTTTTGATGTGTGCATTCCACCCATAGAGTTTAACCTTTCTTTCATGGAGCAGTTTGGAAACACTCTGTTTGTAAATTCTGCAAGTGGATACTTGGACGTCTTTGAGGATTTCGTTGGAAACGTGTTTTCTTCATCTAGTGCTAGACAGAAGAATCCGCACCAACTTCTTTGGGTTGCGTGTGTTCAGCTCACAGAGTTGAACCTTCCTTTAGAGAGAGCAGATTTGAAACACTCTTTTTGTGGAATTTGCAAGTGGAGATTTCAAGCACATTGGGGCGAATTGTATAAAAGGAAATATCTTCGTATATAAATTAGAGAGAATCATTCTCAGAAACCACTTTGTGATGTGTGTGTTCCACTCACAGCGTTTAACCTTTCTGTTCGTAGAGCAGTTTGGAAACACTCTGTTTGTAACGTCTGCAAGTGGATAATTGGAGCTCTTTGAGGATTTCGTTGGAAACGGGATTTCTTCATCTAACGCTAGACAGAAGAATTCTCAGTAACTTCTTTGAGTTGCGTGTATTCAACTCATTAGAGTTGAATCTTCTTTTAGACAGAACAGATTTGAAACACTCTTTTTATCGAATTTACAAGTGGAGATTTCAAGCGCTTTTCGGCCACAGGGAGGAAAGGAAATATCTTCGTATAAAAACTACAGAGAATCATTTTCAGAAACCACGTTGTGATGTGTGCATTCCACTCACAGAGTTTAACCTTTCTTTTTCATAGAGCAGTTTGGGAACACTCTGTTTGCAACATCTGCAAGTGGATATTTGGACCTCTTTGAGGATTTCATTGGAAACGGGATTTCTTCATCTAATGCCCGGCAGAAGAATCCTCAGTAACTACGTTGGGTTGAGTGTCTTCAACTCACACAGTTGAATCTTCTTTTACACAGAACAGATTTGAAACCCTCTTTTTGTGGAATTTACAAGTGGAGATTTCAAGCGGTTTGTTGTCAAAGGTAGAAAACGAAATATCTTACAATAAAAATTCCAGAGAATCATTCTCAGAAACCACGTTGTGATGTGTGCGTTCCACTCACAGACTTTAACCTTTCTTTCATGGAGCAGTTTGGAAACATTCTGTTTGTAACTTCTGCAAGTGGATACTTGGACCTCTTGAGGATTTCGTTGGAAACGGGATTTCTTCATCTAATGCTAGACAGAAGAATTCTCAGTAACTTCCCTGGGTTGCGTGTACTCAACTCACAGAGTAGAACCTTCCTTTAGACGGAGAAGATTGGAAACACCCTTTTTGCGGAAATTGCAAGTGGAGATTTCAAGGAATTTGGAGCCAATGGAAGAAAAGGAAATATCTTCGTATGAAAACTACAGAGAATCATTTTCAGAAACCACCTTGTGATGCGTGCGTACCACTCACGGAGTTTAACCTTTCTTTCCATAGAGCAGTGTGGAAACACTCTGTTTGTAACGTCTGGATGTGGATATTTGGACCTCTTTGAGGGTTTCGTTGGAAACGGGATTTCTTCATCTAATGCTACAGAGAAGAATTCTCAGTGACTTCTTTGAGTTGCGTGTATTCAACTCACAGAGTTGAATCTTCTTTTAGACAGAACAGATCTGAAACACTCTTTTGATCGTATTTACAAGTGGAGATTTCAAGCGCTTTTCGACCACAGGTAGAAAAGGAAACATCTTCGTATAAAAAATACAGAGAATCATTTTCAGAAACCATCTTGTGATGTGTGCGTTCCACTCACAGAGTTTAACTTTTCTTTTCATAGAGCAGTTTGGAAACACTCTGTTTGTAACATCTGAAAGTGGATATTAGGACCTCTTTGAGGATTTCATTGGAAACGGGATTTCTACATCTAATGCTAGACAGAGGAATCCTCAGTAAATATTTTGGGTTGCGTTTATTCAATGCACAGAGTTGAACCTTCTTTTAGACAGAACAGAATTGAAACACTCTTTTTGTGGATTTACAAGTGGAGATGTCAAGCTCTTTGTTGTCAAAGGTGGAAAAGGAAATACCATCCTTTAAAAACCCCAGAGAATCATTCTCAGAACCCACGTTGTGATGTGTGCGTTCCACTCACAGAGTTTAACCTTTCTTTCATGGAGCAGTTTGGAAACACTCTGTTTGTAAAGTCTGCAAGTGGATATTTGGACCTCCTGAGGATTTCGCTGGAAACGGGATTTCTTCATCTAATGCTAGACAGAAGAATCCTCAGTAACTTCTTTGGGTTGCGTGTATTCAACTCACAGAGTTGAACCATCCTTGAGACAGAGCAGATTTGAAACTCTCTTTTTGTGGAATTTGCAAGTGGAGATCTCATGCGCTTTGGGGCCAATGGCAGAAAAGGAAATATCTTCCTTTAAAAACTAGAGAGAATCATTCTCAGAAACCACCGCATTGTGATGTGTGCGTTCCACTCACAGCGTTTAACCTTTCTTTTCATAGAGCAGTTTGGAAACACTCTGTAACGTCTGCATGTGGATAATTGGATTTCTTTGAGGATTTCGTTGGAAACGGGATTTCTTCTTCTAATGCTACACAGAAGAATTCTCAGTAACTTCTTTGAGCTGCGTGTATTCAACTCACAGAGTTGAACCATCCTTTACAGAGAGCAGATTGGAAACACTCTTTTTATCGAATTTGCAAGTGGAGATTTCAAGCGCTTTTCGGCCACAGGTAGAAAAGGAAATATCTTCTTATATAAACTAGAGAGAATCATTCTCAGAAACCACTTTGGGATGTGTGCGTTCCACTCACAGAGTTTAACCTTTGTTTTCATAGGGCAGTTTGGAAACACTCTGTTAGTAACGTCTGCAAGTGGATAATTGGACCTCCTTGAGGATTTCGTTGTAAACGGGATTTCTTCATCTAATGCTAGACAGAATAATTCTCAGTAACTGCTTTGGGTTGCGTGTATGCAACTCACAGAGTTGAACCTTCTTTGAGACAGAACAGATTTGAAACACTCTTTTTGTGGAATTTACAAGTGGAGATTTCAAGCGCTTTGATGTGAAAGTTAGAAAAGGAAATGTCTTCCTATAAAATCTCCAGAGAATCATTCTGAGAAACCACGTTTTGATGTGTGCATTCCACCCATAGAGTTTAACCTTTCTTTCATGGAGCAGTTTGGAAACACTCTGTTTGTAAATTCTGCAAGTGGATACTTGGACGTCTTTGAGGATTTCGTTGGAAACGTGTTTTCTTCATCTAGTGCTAGACAGAAGAATCCGCACCAACTTCTTTGGGTTGCGTGTGTTCAGCTCACAGAGTTGAACCTTCCTTTAGAGAGAGCAGATTTGAAACACTCTTTTTGTGGAATTTGCAAGTGGAGATTTCAAGCACATTGGGGCGAATTGTGTAAAAGGAAATATCTTCGTTTATAAATTAGAGAGAATCATTCTCAGAAACCACTTTGTGATGTGTGTGTTCCACTCACAGCGTTTAACCTTTCTGTTCATAGAGCAGTTTGGAAACACTCTGTTTGTAACGTCTGCAAGTGGATAATTGGAGCTCTTTGAGGATTTCGTTGGAAACGGGATTTCTTCATCTAATGCTAGACAGAAGAATTCTCAGTAACTTCTTTGAGTTGCGTGTATTCAACTCATTAGAGTTGAATCTTCTTTTAGACAGAACAGATTTGAAACACTCTTTTTATCGAATTTACAAGTGGAGATTTCAAGCGCTTTTCGGCCACAGGGAGGAAAGGAAATATCTTCGTATAAAAACTACAGAGAATCATTTTCAGAAACCACGTTGTGATGTGTGCATTCCACTCACAGAGTTTAACCTTTCTTTTTCATAGAGCAGTTTGGGAACACTCTGTTTGCAACATCTGCAAGTGGATATTTGGACCTCTTTGAGGATTTCATTGGAAACGGGATTTCTTCATCTAATGCCCGGCAGAAGAATCCTCAGTAACTACGTTGGGTTGAGTGTCTTCAACTCACACAGTTGAATCTTCTTTTACACAGAACAGATTTGAAACCCTCTTTTTGTGGAATTTACAAGTGGAGATTTCAAGCGGTTTGTTGTCAAAGGTAGAAAACGAAATATCTTACAATAAAAATTCCAGAGAATCATTCTCAGAAACCACGTTGTGATGTGTGCGTTCCACTCACAGAGTTTAACCTTTCTTTCATGGAGCAGTTTGGAAACATTCTGTTTGTAACTTCTGCAAGTGGATACTTGGACCTCTTGAGGATTTCGTTGGAAACGGGATTTCTTCATCTAATGCTAGACAGAAGAATTCTCAGTAACTTCCCTGGGTTGCGTGTACTCAACTCACAGAGTAGAACCTTCCTTTAGACGGAGAAGATTGGAAACACCCTTTTTGCGGAAATTGCAAGTGGAGATTTCAAGGAATTTGGAGCCAATGGAAGAAAAGGAAATATCTTCGTATGAAAACTACAGAGAATCATTTTCAGAAACCACCTTGTGATGCGTGCGTACCACTCACGGAGTTTAACCTTTCTTTCCATAGAGCAGTGTGGAAACACTCTGTTTGTAACGTCTGGATGTGGATATTTGGACCTCTTTGAGGGTTTCGTTGGAAACGGGATTTCTTCATCTAATGCTACAGAGAAGAATTCTCAGTGACTTCTTTGAGTTGCGTGTATTCAACTCACAGAGTTGAATCTTCTTTTAGACAGAACAGATCTGAAACACTCTTTTGATCGTATTTAGAAGTGGAGATTTCAAGCGCTTTTCGACCACAGGTAGAAAAGGAAACATCTTCGTATAAAAAATACAGAGAATCATTTTCAGAAACCATCTTGTGATGTGTGCGTTCCACTCACAGAGTTTAACTTTTCTTTTCATAGAGCAGTTTGGAAACACTCTGTTTGTAACATCTGAAAGTGGATATTAGGACCTCTTTGAGGATTTCATTGGAAACGGGATTTCTACATCTAATGCTAGACAGAGGAATCCTCAGTAAATATTTTGGGTTGCGTTTATTCAATGCACAGAGTTGAACCTTCTTTTAGACAGAACAGAATTGAAACACTCTTTTTGTGGATTTACAAGTGGAGATGTCAAGCTCTTTGTTGTCAAAGGTGGAAAAGGAAATACCATCCTTTAAAAACCCCAGAGAATCATTCTCAGAACCCACGTTGTGATGTGTGCGTTCCACTCACAGAGTTTAACCTTTCTTTCATGGAGCAGTTTGGAAACACTCTGTTTGTAAAGTCTGCAAGTGGATATTTGGACCTCCTGAGGATTTCGCTGGAAACGGGATTTCTTCATCTAATGCTAGACAGAAGAATCCTCAGTAACTTCTTTGGGTTGCGTGTATTCAACTCACAGAGTTGAACCATCCTTGAGACAGAGCAGATTTGAAACTCTCTTTTTGTGGAATTTGCAAGTGGAGATCTCATGCGCTTTGGGGCCAATGGCAGAAAAGGAAATATCTTCCTTTAAAAACTAGAGAGAATCATTCTCAGAAACCACCGCATTGTGATGTGTGCGTTCCACTCACAGCGTTTAACCTTTCTTTTCATAGAGCAGTTTGGAAACACTCTGTAACGTCTGCATGTGGATAATTGGATTTCTTTGAGGATTTCGTTGGAAACGGGATTTCTTCTTCTAATGCTACACAGAAGAATTCTCAGTAACTTCTTTGAGCTGCGTGTATTCAACTCACAGAGTTGAACCATCCTTTACAGAGAGCAGATTGGAAACACTCTTTTTATCGAATTTGCAAGTGGAGATTTCAAGCGCTTTTCGGCCACAGGTAGAAAAGGAAATATCTTCTTATATAAACTAGAGAGAATCATTCTCAGAAACCACTTTGGGATGTGTGCGTTCCACTCACAGAGTTTAACCTTTGTTTTCATAGGGCAGTTTGGAAACACTCTGTTAGTAACGTCTGCAAGTGGATAATTGGACCTCCTTGAGGATTTCGTTGTAAACGGGATTTCTTCATCTAATGCTAGACAGAATAATTCTCAGTAACTGCTTTGGGTTGCGTGTATGCAACTCACAGAGTTGAACCTTCTTTGAGACAGAACAGATTTGAAACACTCTTTTTGTGGAATTTACAAGTGGAGATTTCAAGCGCTTTGATGTGAAAGTTAGAAAAGGAAATGTCTTCCTATAAAATCTCCAGAGAATCATTCTGAGAAACCACGTTTTGATGTGTGCATTCCACCCATAGAGTTTAACCTTTCTTTCATGGAGCAGTTTGGAAACACTCTGTTTGTAAATTCTGCAAGTGGATACTTGGACGTCTTTGAGGATTTCGTTGGAAACGTGTTTTCTTCATCTAGTGCTAGACAGAAGAATCCGCACCAACTTCTTTGGGTTGCGTGTGTTCAGCTCACAGAGTTGAACCTTCCTTTAGAGAGAGCAGATTTGAAACACTCTTTTTGTGGAATTTGCAAGTGGAGATTTCAAGCACATTGGGGCGAATTGTGTAAAAGGAAATATCTTCGTTTATAAATTAGAGAGAATCATTCTCAGAAACCACTTTGTGATGTGTGTGTTCCACTCACAGCGTTTAACCTTTCTGTTCATAGAGCAGTTTGGAAACACTCTGTTTGTAACGTCTGCAAGTGGATAATTGGAGCTCTTTGAGGATTTCGTTGGAAACGGGATTTCTTCATCTAATGCTAGACAGAAGAATTCTCAGTAACTTCTTTGAGTTGCGTGTATTCAACTCATTAGAGTTGAATCTTCTTTTAGACAGAACAGATTTGAAACACTCTTTTTATCGAATTTACAAGTGGAGATTTCAAGCGCTTTTCGGCCACAGGGAGGAAAGGAAATATCTTCGTATAAAAACTACAGAGAATCATTTTCAGAAACCACGTTGTGATGTGTGCATTCCACTCACAGAGTTTAACCTTTCTTTTTCATAGAGCAGTTTGGGAACACTCTGTTTGCAACATCTGCAAGTGGATATTTGGACCTCTTTGAGGATTTCGTTGGAAACGGGATTTCTTCATCTAATGCCCGGCAGAAGAATCCTCAGTAACTACGTTGGGTTGAGTGTGTTCAACTCACACAGTTGAATCTTCTTTTACACAGAACAGATTTGAAACCCTCTTTTTGTGGAATTTACAAGTGGAGATTTCAAGCGGTTTGTTGTCAAAGGTAGAAAACGAAATATCTTACAATAAAAATTCCAGAGAATCATTCTCAGAAACCACGTTGTGATGTGTGCGTTCCACTCACAGACTTTAACCTTTCTTTCATGGAGCAGTTTGGAAACATTCTGTTTGTAACTTCTGCAAGTGGATACTTGGACCTCTTGAGGATTTCGTTGGAAACGGGATTTCTTCTTCTAATGCTACACAGAAGAATTCTCAGTAACTTCTTTGAGCTGCGTGTATTCAACTCACAGAGTTGAACCATCGTTTACAGAGAGCAGATTGGAAACACTCTTTTTATCGAATTTGCAAGTGGAGATTTCAAGCGCTTTTCGGCCACAGGTAGAAAAGGAAATATCTTCTTATATAAACTAGAGAGAATCATTCTCAGAAACCACTTTGGGATGTGTGCGTTCCACTCACAGAGTTTAACCTTTGTTTTCATAGGGCAGTTTGGAAACACTCTGTTAGTAACGTCTGCAAGTGGATAATTGGACCTCCTTGAGGATTTCGTTGTAAACGGGATTTCTTCATCTAATGCTAGACAGAATAATTCTCAGTAACTGCTTTGGGTTGCGTGTATGCAACTCACAGAGTTGAACCTTCTTTGAGACAGAACAGATTTGAAACACTCTTTTTGTGGAATTTACAAGTGGAGATTTCAAGCGCTTTGATGTGAAAGTTAGAAAAGGAAATGTCTTCCTATAAAATCTCCAGAGAATCATTCTGAGAAACCACGTTTTGATGTGTGCATTCCACCCATAGAGTTTAACCTTTCTTTCATGGAGCAGTTTGGAAACACTCTGTTTGTAAATTCTGCAAGTGGATACTTGGACGTCTTTGAGGATTTCGTTGGAAACGTGTTTTCTTCATCTAGTGCTAGACAGAAGAATCCGCACCAACTTCTTTGGGTTGCGTGTGTTCAGCTCACAGAGTTGAACCTTCCTTTAGAGAGAGCAGATTTGAAACACTCTTTTTGTGGAATTTGCAAGTGGAGATTTCAAGCACATTGGGGCGAATTGTATAAAAGGAAATATCTTCGTATATAAATTAGAGAGAATCATTCTCAGAAACCACTTTGTGATGTGTGTGTTCCACTCACAGCGTTTAACCTTTCTGTTCGTAGAGCAGTTTGGAAACACTCTGTTTGTAACGTCTGCAAGTGGATAATTGGAGCTCTTTGAGGATTTCGTTGGAAACGGGATTTCTTCATCTAACGCTAGACAGAAGAATTCTCAGTAACTTCTTTGAGTTGCGTGTATTCAACTCATTAGAGTTGAATCTTCTTTTAGACAGAACAGATTTGAAACACTCTTTTTATCGAATTTACAAGTGGAGATTTCAAGCGCTTTTCGGCCTCAGGGAGGAAAGGAAATATCTTCGTATAAAAACTACAGAGAATCATTTTCAGAAACCACATTGTGATGTGTGCATTCCACTCACAGAGTTTAACCTTTCTTTTTCATAGAGCAGTTTGGGAACACTCTGTTTGCAACATCTGCAAGTGGATATTTGGACCTCTTTGAGGATTTCGTTGGAAACGGGATTTCTTCATCTAATGCCCGGCAGAAGAATCCTCAGTAACTACGTTGGGTTGAGTGTGTTCAACTCACACAGTTGAATCTTCTTTTACACAGAACAGATTTGAAACCCTCTTTTTGTGGAATTTACAAGTGGAGATTTCAAGCGGTTTCTTGTCAAAGGTAGAAAACGAAATATCTTACAATAAAAATTCCAGAGAATCATTCTCAGAAACCACGTTGTGATGTGTGCGTTCCACTCACAGACTTTAACCTTTCTTTCATGGAGCAGTTTGGAAACATTCTGTTTGTAACTTCTGCAAGTGGATACTTGGACCTCTTGAGGATTTCGTTGGAAACGGGATTTCTTCATCTAATGCTAGACAGAAGAATTCTCAGTAACTTCCCTGGGTTGCGTGTACTCAACTCACAGAGTAGAACCTTCCTTTAGACGGAGAAGATTGGAAACACCCTTTTTGCGGGAATTGCAAGTGGAGATTTCAAGGAATTTGGAGCCAATGGAAGAAAAGGAAATATCTTCGTATGAAAACTGCAGAGAATCATTTTCAGAAACCACCTTGTGATGCGTGCGTACCACTCACGGAGTTTAATCTTTCTTTCCATAGAGCAGTGTGGAAACACTCTGTTTGTAACGTCTGGATGTGGATATTTGGACCTCTTTGAGGGTTTCGTTGGAAACGGGATTTCTTCATCTAATGCTACAGAGAAGAATTCTCAGTGACTTCTTTGAGTTGCGTGTATTCAACTCACAGAGTTGAATCTTCTTTTAGACAGAACAGATCTGAAACACTCTTTTGATCGTATTTAGAAGTGGAGATTTCAAGCGCTTTTCGACCACAGGTAGAAAAGGAAACATCTTCGTATAAAAAATACAGAGAATCATTTTCAGAAACCATCTTGTGATGTGTGCGTTCCACTCACAGAGTTTAACTTTTCTTTTCATAGAGCAGTTTGGAAACACTCTGTTTGTAACATCTGAAAGTGGATATTTGGACCTCTTTGAGGATTTCATTGGAAACGGGATTTCTACATCTAATGCTAGACAGAGGAATCCTCAGTAAATATTTTGGGTTGCGTTTATTCAATGCACAGAGTTGAACCTTCTTTTAGACAGAACAGAATTGAAACACTCTTTTTGTGGATTTACAAGTGGAGATGTCAAGCTCTTTGTTGTCAAAGGTGGAAAAGGAAATACCATCCTTTAAAAACCCCAGAGAATCATTCTCAGAACCCACGTTGTGATGTGTGCGTTCCACTCACAGAGTTTAACCTTTCTTTCATGGAGCAGTTTGGAAACACTCTGTTTGTAAAGTCTGCAAGTGGATATTTGGACCTCCTGAGGATTTCGCTGGAAACGGGATTTCTTCATCTAATGCTAGACAGAAGAATCCTCAGTAACTTCTTTGGGTTGCGTGTATTCAACTCACAGAGTTGAACCATCCTTGAGACAGAGCAGATTTGAAACTCTCTTTTTGTGGAATTTGCAAGTGGAGATCTCATGCGCTTTGGGGCCAATGGCAGAAAAGGAAATATCTTCCTTTAAAAACTAGAGAGAATCATTCTCAGAAACCACCGCATTGTGATGTGTGCGTTCCACTCACAGCGTTTAACCTTTCTTTTCATAGAGCAGTTTGGAAACACTCTGTAACGTCTGCATGTGGATAATTGGATTTCTTTGAGGATTTCGTTGGAAACGGGATTTCTTCTTCTAATGCTACACAGAAGAATTCTCAGTAACTTCTTTGAGCTGCGTGTATTCAACTCACAGAGTTGAACCATCCTTTACAGAGAGCAGATTGGAAACACTCTTTTTATCGAATTTGCAAGTGGAGATTTCAAGCGCTTTTCGGCCACAGGTAGAAAAGGAAATATCTTCTTATATAAACTAGAGAGAATCATTCTCAGAAACCACTTTGGGATGTGTGCGTTCCACTCACAGAGTTTAACCTTTGTTTTCATAGGGCAGTTTGGAAACACTCTGTTAGTAACGTCTGCAAGTGGATAATTGGACCTCCTTGAGGATTTCGTTGTAAACGGGATTTCTTCATCTAATGCTAGACAGAATAATTCTCAGTAACTGCTTTGGGTTGCGTGTATGCAACTCACAGAGTTGAACCTTCTTTGAGACAGAACAGATTTGAAACACTCTTTTTGTGGAATTTACAAGTGGAGATTTCAAGCGCTTTGATGTGAAAGTTAGAAAAGGAAATGTCTTCCTATAAAATCTCCAGAGAATCATTCTGAGAAACCACGTTTTGATGTGTGCATTCCACCCATAGAGTTTAACCTTTCTTTCATGGAGCAGTTTGGAAACACTCTGTTTGTAAATTCTGCAAGTGGATACTTGGACGTCTTTGAGGATTTCGTTGGAAACGTGTTTTCTTCATCTAGTGCTAGACAGAAGAATCCGCACCAACTTCTTTGGGTTGCGTGTGTTCAGCTCACAGAGTTGAACCTTCCTTTAGAGAGAGCAGATTTGAAACACTCTTTTTGTGGAATTTGCAAGTGGAGATTTCAAGCACATTGGGGCGAATTGTGTAAAAGGAAATATCTTCGTTTATAAATTAGAGAGAATCATTCTCAGAAACCACTTTGTGATGTGTGTGTTCCACTCACAGCGTTTAACCTTTCTGTTCATAGAGCAGTTTGGAAACACTCTGTTTGTAACGTCTGCAAGTGGATAATTGGAGCTCTTTGAGGATTTCGTTGGAAACGGGATTTCTTCATCTAATGCTAGACAGAAGAATTCTCAGTAACTTCTTTGAGTTGCGTGTATTCAACTCATTAGAGTTGAATCTTCTTTTAGACAGAACAGATTTGAAACACTCTTTTTATCGAATTTACAAGTGGAGATTTCAAGCGCTTTTCGGCCACAGGGAGGAAAGGAAATATCTTCGTATAAAAACTACAGAGAATCATTTTCAGAAACCACGTTGTGATGTGTGCATTCCACTCACAGAGTTTAACCTTTCTTTTTCATAGAGCAGTTTGGGAACACTCTGTTTGCAACATCTGCAAGTGGATATTTGGACCTCTTTGAGGATTTCATTGGAAACGGGATTTCTTCATCTAATGCCCGGCAGAAGAATCCTCAGTAACTACGTTGGGTTGAGTGTGTTCAACTCACACAGTTGAATCTTCTTTTACACAGAACAGATTTGAAACCCTCTTTTTGTGGAATTTACAAGTGGAGATTTCAAGCGGTTTGTTGTCAAAGGTAGAAAACGAAATATCTTACAATAAAAATTCCAGAGAATCATTCTCAGAAACCACGTTGTGATGTGTGCGTTCCACTCACAGAGTTTAACCTTTCTTTCATGGAGCAGTTTGGAAACATTCTGTTTGTAACTTCTGCAAGTGGATACTTGGACCTCTTGAGGATTTCGTTGGAAACGGGATTTCTTCATCTAATGCTAGACAGAAGAATTCTCAGTAACTTCCCTGGGTTGCGTGTACTCAACTCACAGAGTTGAACCTTCCTTTAGACGGAGAAGATTGGAAACACCCTTTTTGCGGGAATTGCAAGTGGAGATTTCAAGGAATTTGGAGCCAATGGAAGAAAAGGAAATATCTTCGTATGAAAACTACAGAGAATCATTTTCAGAAACCACCTTGTGATGCGTGCGTACCACTCACAGAGTTTAACCTTTCTTTCCATAGAGCAGTGTGGAAACACTCTGTTTGTAACGTCTGGATGTGGATATTTGGACCTCTTTGAGGGTTTCGTTGGAAACGGGATTTCTTCATCTAATGCTACAGAGAAGAATTCTCAGTGACTTCTTTGAGTTGCGTGTATTCAACTCACAGAGTTGAATCTTCTTTTAGACAGAACAGATCTGAAACACTCTTTTGATCGTATTTACAAGTGGAGATTTCAAGCGCTTTTCGACCACAGGTAGAAAAGGAAACATCTTCGTATAAAAAATACAGAGAATCATTTTCAGAAACCATCTTGTGATGTGTGCGTTCCACTCACAGAGTTTAACTTTTCTTTTCATAGAGCAGTTTGGAAACACTCTGTTTGTAACATCTGCAAGTGGTTATTTGGACCTCTTTGAGGATTTCATTGGAAACGGGATTTCTACATCTAATGCTAGACAGAGGAATCCTCAGTAAATACTTTGGGTTGCGTTTATTCAACGCACAGAGTTGAACCTTCTTTTAGACAGAAAAGAATTGAAACACTCTTTTTGTGGATTTACAAGTGGAGATGTCAAGCTCTTTGTTGTCAAAGGTGGAAAAGGAAATATCATCCTTTAAAAACCCCAGAGAATCATTCTCAGAACCCACGTTGTGATGTGTGCGTTCCACTCACAGAGTTTAACCTTTCTTTCATGGAGCAGTTTGGAAACACTCTGTTTGTAAAGTCTGCAAGTGGATATTTGGACCTCTTGAGGATTTCGTTGGAAACGGGATTTCTTCATCTAATGCTAGACAGAAGAATTCTCAGTAACTTCTTTGGGTTGCGTGTATTCAACTCACAGAGTTGAACCATCCTTGAGACAGAGCAGATCTGAAACTCTCTTTTTGTGGAATTTGCAAGTGGAGATCTCATGCGCTTTGGGGCCAATGGCAGAAAAGGAAATATCTTCCTTTAAAAACTAGAGAGAATCATTCTCAGAAACCACCGCATTGTGATGTGTGCGTTCCACTCACAGCGTTTAACCTTTCTTTTCATAGAGCAGTTTGGAAACACTCTGTAACGTCTGCATGTGGATAATTGGATTTCTTTGAGGATTTCGTTGGAAACGGGATTTCTTCTTCTAATGCTACACAGAAGAATTCTCAGTAACTTCTTTGAGCTGCGTGTATTCAACTCACAGAGTTGAACCATCCTTTACAGAGAGCAGATTGGAAACACTCTTTTTATCGAATTTGCAAGTGGAGATTTCAAGCGCTTTTCGGCCACAGGTAGAAAAGGAAATATCTTCTTATATAAACTAGAGAGAATCATTCTCAGAAACCACTTTGGGATGTGTGCGTTCCACTCACAGAGTTTAACCTTTGTTTTCATAGGGCAGTTTGGAAACACTCTGTTAGTAACGTCTGCAAGTGGATAATTGGACCTCCTTGAGGATTTCGTTGTAAACGGGATTTCTTCATCTAATGCTAGACAGAATAATTCTCAGTAACTGCTTTGGGTTGCGTGTATGCAACTCACAGAGTTGAACCTTCTTTGAGACAGAACAGATTTGAAACACTCTTTTTGTGGAATTTACAAGTGGAGATTTCAAGCGCTTTGATGTGAAAGTTAGAAAAGGAAATGTCTTCCTATAAAATCTCCAGAGAATCATTCTGAGAAACCACGTTTTGATGTGTGCATTCCACCCATAGAGTTTAACCTTTCTTTCATGGAGCAGTTTGGAAACACTCTGTTTGTAAATTCTGCAAGTGGATACTTGGACGTCTTTGAGGATTTCGTTGGAAACGTGTTTTCTTCATCTAGTGCTAGACAGAAGAATCCGCACCAACTTCTTTGGGTTGCGTGTGTTCAGCTCACAGAGTTGAACCTTCCTTTAGAGAGAGCAGATTTGAAACACTCTTTTTGTGGAATTTGCAAGTGGAGATTTCAAGCACATTGGGGCGAATTGTATAAAAGGAAATATCTTCGTATATAAATTAGAGAGAATCATTCTCAGAAACCACTTTGTGATGTGTGTGTTCCACTCACAGCGTTTAACCTTTCTGTTCGTAGAGCAGTTTGGAAACACTCTGTTTGTAACGTCTGCAAGTGGATAATTGGAGCTCTTTGAGGATTTCGTTGGAAACGGGATTTCTTCATCTAACGCTAGACAGAAGAATTCTCAGTAACTTCTTTGAGTTGCGTGTATTCAACTCATTAGAGTTGAATCTTCTTTTAGACAGAACAGATTTGAAACACTCTTTTTATCGAATTTACAAGTGGAGATTTCAAGCGCTTTTCGGCCACAGGGAGGAAAGGAAATATCTTCGTATAAAAACTACAGAGAATCATTTTCAGAAACCACGTTGTGATGTGTGCATTCCACTCACAGAGTTTAACCTTTCTTTTTCATAGAGCAGTTTGGGAACACTCTGTTTGCAACATCTGCAAGTGGATATTTGGACCTCTTTGAGGATTTCATTGGAAACGGGATTTCTTCATCTAATGCCCGGCAGAAGAATCCTCAGTAACTACGTTGGGTTGAGTGTCTTCAACTCACACAGTTGAATCTTCTTTTACACAGAACAGATTTGAAACCCTCTTTTTGTGGAATTTACAAGTGGAGATTTCAAGCGGTTTGTTGTCAAAGGTAGAAAACGAAATATCTTACAATAAAAATTCCAGAGAATCATTCTCAGAAACCACGTTGTGATGTGTGCGTTCCACTCACAGACTTTAACCTTTCTTTCATGGAGCAGTTTGGAAACATTCTGTTTGTAACTTCTGCAAGTGGATACTTGAACCTCTTGAGGATTTCGTTGGAAACGGGATTTCTTCATCTAATGCTAGACAGAAGAATTCTCAGTAACTTCCCTGGGTTGCGTGTACTCAACTCACAGAGTAGAACCTTCCTTTAGACGGAGAAGATTGGAAACACCCTTTTTGCGGAAATAGCAAGTGGAGATTTCAAGGAATTTGGAGCCAATGGAAGAAGAGGAAATATCTTCGTATGAAAACTACAGAGAATCATTTTCAGAAACCACCTTGTGATGCGTGCGTACCACTCACAGAGTTTAACCTTTCTTTCCATAGAGCAGTGTGGAAACACTCTGTTTGTAACGTCTGGATGTGGATATTTGGACCTCTTTGAGGGTTTCGTTGGAAACGGGATTTCTTCATCTAATGCTACAGAGAAGAATTCTCAGTGACTTCTTTGAGTTGCGTGTATTCAACTCACAGAGTTGAATCTTCTTTTAGACAGAACAGATCTGAAACACTCTTTTGATCGTATTTACAAGTGGAGATTTCAAGCGCTTTTCGACCACAGGTAGAAAAGGAAACATCTTCGTATAAAAAATACAGAGAATCATTTTCAGAAACCATCTTGTGATGTGTGCGTTCCACTCACAGAGTATAACTTTTCTTTTCATAGAGCAGTTTGGAAACACTCTGTTTGTAACATCTGCAAGTGGATATTTGGACCTCTTTGAGGATTTCATTGGAAACGGGATTTCTACATCTAATGCTAGACAGAGGAATCCTCAGTAAATACTTTGGGTTGCGTTTATTCAACGCACAGAGTTGAACCTTCTTTTAGACAGAACAGAATTGAAACACTCTTTTTGTGGATTTACAAGTGGAGATGTCAAGCTCTTTGTTGTCAAAGGTGGAAAAGGAAATATCATCCTTTAAAAACCCCAGAGAATCATTCTCAGAACCCACGTTGTGATGTGTGCGTTCCACTCACAGAGTTTAACCTTTCTTTCATGGAGCAGTTTGGAAACACTCTGTTTGTAAAGTCTGCAAGTGGATATTTGGACCTCCTGTGGATTTCGTTGGAAACGGGATTTCTTCATCTAATGCTAGACAGAAGAATCCTCAGTAACTTCTTTGGGTTGCGTGTATTCAACTCACAGAGTTGAACCATCCTTGAGACAGAGCAGATTTGAAACTCTCTTTTGGTGGAATTTGCAAGTGGAGATCTCATGCGCTTTGGGGCCAATGGCAGAAAAGGAAATATCTTCCTTTAAAAACTAGAGAGAATCATTCTCAGAAACCACCGCATTGTGATGTGTGCGTTCCACTCACAGCGTTTAACCTTTCTTTTCATAGAGCAGTTTGGAAACACTCTGTAACGTCTGCATGTGGATAATTGGATTTCTTTGAGGATTTCGTTGGAAACGGGATTTCTTCTTCTAATGCTACACAGAAGAATTCTCAGTAACTTCTTTGAGCTGCGTGTATTCAACTCACAGAGTTGAACCATCCTTTACAGAGAGCAGATTTGAAACACTCTTTTTATCGAATTTGCAAGTGGAGATTTCAAGCGCTTTTCGGCCACAGGTAGAAAAGGAAATATCTTCTTATATAAACTAGAGAGAATCATTCTCAGAAACCACTTTGGGATGTGTGCGTTCCACTCACAGAGTTTAACCTTTGTTTTCATAGGGCAGTTTGGAAACACTCTGTTAGTAACGTCTGCAAGTGGATAATTGGACCTCCTTGAGGATTTCGTTGTAAACGGGATTTCTTCATCTAATGCTAGACAGAATAATTCTCAGTAACTGCTTTGGGTTGCGTGTATGCAACTCACAGAGTTGAACCTTCTTTGAGACAGAACAGATTTGAAACACTCTTTTTGTGGAATTTACAAGTGGAGATTTCAAGCGCTTTGATGTGAAAGTTAGAAAAGGAAATGTCTTCCTATAAAATCTCCAGAGAATCATTCTGAGAAACCACGTTTTGATGTGTGCATTCCACCCATAAAGTTTAACCTTTCTTTCATGGAGCAGTTTGGAAACACTCTGTTTGTAAATTCTGCAAGTGGATACTTGGACGTCTTTGAGGATTTCGTTGGAAACGTGTTTTCTTCATCTAGTGCTAGACAGAAGAATCCGCACCAACTTCTTTGGGTTGCGTGTGTTCAGCTCACAGAGTTGAACCTTCCTTTAGAGAGAGCAGATTTGAAACACTCTTTTTGTGGAATTTGCAAGTGGAGATTTCAAGCACATTGGGGCGAATTGTATAAAAGGAAATATCTTCGTATATAAATTAGAGAGAATCATTCTCAGAAACCACTTTGTGATGTGTGTGTTCCACTCACAGCGTTTAACCTTTCTGTTCGTAGAGCAGTTTGGAAACACTCTGTTTGTAACGTCTGCAAGTGGATAATTGGAGCTCTTTGAGGATTTCGTTGGAAACGGGATTTCTTCATCTAACGCTAGACAGAAGAATTCTCAGTAACTTCTTTGAGTTGCGTGTATTCAACTCATTAGAGTTGAATCTTCTTTTAGACAGAACAGATTTGAAACACTCTTTTTATCGAATTTACAAGTGGAGATTTCAAGCGCTTTTCGGCCACAGGGAGGAAAGGAAATATCTTCGTATAAAAACTACAGAGAATCATTTTCAGAAACCACGTTGTGATGTGTGCATTCCACTCACAGAGTTTAACCTTTCTTTTTCATAGAGCAGTTTGGGAACACTCTGTTTGCAACATCTGCAAGTGGATATTTGGACCTCTTTGAGGATTTCATTGGAAACGGGATTTCTTCATCTAATGCCCGGCAGAAGAATCCTCAGTAACTACGTTGGGTTGAGTGTCTTCAACTCACACAGTTGAATCTTCTTTTACACAGAACAGATTTGAAACCCTCTTTTTGTGGAATTTACAAGTGGAGATTTCAAGCGGTTTGTTGTCAAAGGTAGAAAACGAAATATCTTACAATAAAAATTCCAGAGAATCATTCTCAGAAACCACGTTGTGATGTGTGCGTTCCACTCACAGACTTTAGCCTTTCTTTCATGGAGCAGTTTGGAAACATTCTGTTTGTAACTTCTGCAAGTGGATACTTGGACCTCTTGAGGATTTCGTTGGAAACGGGATTTCTTCATCTAATGCTAGACAGAAGAATTCTCAGTAACTTCCCTGGGTTGCGTGTACTCAACTCACAGAGTAGAACCTTCCTTTAGACGGAGAAGATTGGAAACACCCTTTTTGCGGAAATAGCAAGTGGAGATTTCAAGGAATTTGGAGCCAATGGAAGAAGAGGAAATATCTTCGTATGAAAACTACAGAGAATCATTTTCAGAAACCACCTTGTGATGCGTGCGTACCACTCACAGAGTTTAACCTTTCTTTCCATAGAGCAGTGTGGAAACACTCTGTTTGTAACGTCTGGATGTGGATATTTGGACCTCTTTGAGGGTTTCGTTGGAAACGGGATTTCTTCATCTAATGCTACAGAGAAGAATTCTCAGTGACTTCTTTGAGTTGCGTGTATTCAACTCACAGAGTTGAATCTTCTTTTAGACAGAACAGATCTGAAACACTCTTTTGATCGTATTTACAAGTGGAGATTTCAAGCGCTTTTCGACCACAGGTAGAAAAGGAAACATCTTCGTATAAAAAATACAGAGAATCATTTTCAGAAACCATCTTGTGATGTGTGCGTTCCACTCACAGAGTATAACTTTTCTTTTCATAGAGCAGTTTGGAAACACTCTGTTTGTAACATCTGCAAGTGGATATTTGGACCTCTTTGAGGATTTCATTGGAAACGGGATTTCTACATCTAATGCTAGACAGAGGAATCCTCAGTAAATACTTTGGGTTGCGTTTATTCAACGCACAGAGTTGAACCTTCTTTTAGACAGAACAGAATTGAAACACTCTTTTTGTGGATTTACAAGTGGAGATGTCAAGCTCTTTGTTGTCAAAGGTGGAAAAGGAAATATCATCCTTTAAAAACCCCAGAGAATCATTCTCAGAACCCACGTTGTGATGTGTGCGTTCCACTCACAGAGTTTAACCTTTCTTTCATGGAGCAGTTTGGAAACACTCTGTTTGTAAAGTCTGCAAGTGGATATTTGGACCTCCTGTGGATTTCGTTGGAAACGGGATTTCTTCATCTAATGCTAGACAGAAGAATCCTCAGTAACTTCTTTGGGTTGCGTGTATTCAACTCACAGAGTTGAACCATCCTTGAGACAGAGCAGATTTGAAACTCTCTTTTGGTGGAATTTGCAAGTGGAGATCTCATGCGCTTTGGGGCCAATGGCAGAAAAGGAAATATCTTCCTTTAAAAACTAGAGAGAATCATTCTCAGAAACCACCGCATTGTGATGTGTGCGTTCCACTCACAGAGTTTAACCTTTCTTTTCATAGAGCAGTTTGGAAACACTCTGTAACGTCTGCATGTGGATAATTGGATTTCTTTGAGGATTTCGTTGGAAACGGGATTTCTTCTTCTAATGCTACACAGAAGAATTCTCAGTAACTTCTTTGAGCTGCGTGTATTCAACTCACAGAGTTGAACCATCCTTTACAGAGAGCAGATTGGAAACACTCTTTTTATCGAATTTGCAAGTGGAGATTTCAAGCGCTTTTCGGCCACAGGTAGAAAAGGAAATATCTTCTTATATAAACTAGAGAGAATCATTCTCAGAAACCACTTTGGGATGTGTGCGTTCCACTCACAGAGTTTAACCTTTGTTTTCATAGGGCAGTTTGGAAACACTCTGTTAGTAACGTCTGCAAGTGGATAATTGGACCTCCTTGAGGATTTCGTTGTAAACGGGATTTCTTCATCTAATGCTAGACAGAATAATTCTCAGTAACTGCTTTGGGTTGCGTGTATGCAACTCACAGAGTTGAACCTTCTTTGAGACAGAACAGATTTGAAACACTCTTTTTGTGGAATTTACAAGTGGAGATTTCAAGCGCTTTGATGTGAAAGTTAGAAAAGGAAATGTCTTCCTATAAAATCTCCAGAGAATCATTCTGAGAAACCACGTTTTGATGTGTGCATTCCACCCATAAAGTTTAACCTTTCTTTCATGGAGCAGTTTGGAAACACTCTGTTTGTAAATTCTGCAAGTGGATACTTGGACGTCTTTGAGGATTTCGTTGGAAACGTGTTTTCTTCATCTAGTGCTAGACAGAAGAATCCGCACCAACTTCTTTGGGTTGCGTGTGTTCAGCTCACAGAGTTGAACCTTCCTTTAGAGAGAGCAGATTTGAAACACTCTTTTTGTGGAATTTGCAAGTGGAGATTTCAAGCACATTGGGGCGAATTGTATAAAAGGAAATATCTTCGTATATAAATTAGAGAGAATCATTCTCAGAAACCACTTTGTGATGTGTGTGTTCCACTCACAGCGTTTAACCTTTCTGTTCGTAGAGCAGTTTGGAAACACTCTGTTTGTAACGTCTGCAAGTGGATAATTGGAGCTCTTTGAGGATTTCGTTGGAAACGGGATTTCTTCATCTAATGCTAGACAGAAGAATTCTCAGTAACTTCTTTGAGTTGCGTGTATTCAACTCATTAGAGTTGAATCTTCTTTTAGACAGAACAGATTTGAAACACTCTTTTTATCGAATTTACAAGTGGAGATTTCAAGCGCTTTTCGGCCACAGGGAGGAAAGGAAATATCTTCGTATAAAAACTACAGAGAATCATTTTCAGAAACCACGTTGTGATGTGTGCATTCCACTCACAGAGTTTAACCTTTCTTTTTCATAGAGCAGTTTGGGAACACTCTGTTTGCAACATCTGCAAGTGGATATTTGGACCTCTTTGAGGATTTCGTTGGAAACGGGATTTCTTCATCTAATGCCCGGCAGAAGAATCCTCAGTAACTACGTTGGGTTGAGTGTGTTCAACTCACACAGTTGAATCTTCTTTTACACAGAACAGATTTGAAACCCTCTTTTTGTGGAATTTACAAGTGGAGATTTCAAGCGGTTTGTTGTCAAAGGTAGAAAACGAAATATCTTACAATAAAAATTCCAGAGAATCATTCTCAGAAACCACGTTGTGATGTGTGCGTTCCACTCACAGAGTTTAACCTTTCTTTCATGGAGCAGTTTGGAAACATTCTGTTTGTAACTTCTGCAAGTGGATACTTGGACCTCTTGAGGATTTCGTTGGAAACGGGATTTCTTCATCTAATGCTAGACAGAAGAATTCTCAGTAACTTCCCTGGGTTGCGTGTACTCAACTCACAGAGTTGAACGTTCCTTCAGACGGAGAAGATTGGAAACACCCTTTTTGCGGGAATTGCAAGTGGAGATTTCAAGGAATTTGGAGCCAATGGAAGAAAAGGAAATATCTTCGTATGAAAACTACAGAGAATCATTTTCAGAAACCACCTTGTGATGCGTGCGTACCACTCACAGAGTTTAACCTTTCTTTCCATAGAGCAGTGTGGAAACACTCTGTTTGTAACGTCTGGATGTGGATATTTGGACCTCTTTGAGGGTTTCGTTGGAAACGGGATTTCTTCATCTAATGCTACAGAGAAGAATTCTCAGTGACTTCTTTGAGTTGCGTGTATTCAACTCACAGAGTTGAATCTTCTTTTAGACAGAACAGATCTGAAACACTCTTTTGATCGTATTTACAAGTGGAGATTTCAAGCTCTTTTCGACCACAGGTAGAAAAGGAAACATCTTCGTATAAAAAATACAGAGAATCATTTTCAGAAACCATCTTGTGATGTGTGCGTTCCACTCACAGAGTTTAACTTTTCTTTTCATAGAGCAGTTTGGAAACACTCTCTTTGTAACATCTGCAAGTGGTTATTTGGACCTCTTTGAGGATTTCATTGGAAACGGGATTTCTACATCTAATGCTAGACAGAGGAATCCTCAGTAAATACTTTGGGTTGCGTTTATTCAACTCACAGAGTTGAACCTTCTTTTAGACAGAACAGAATTGAAACACTCTTTTTGTGGATTTACCAGTGGAGATGTCAAGCTCTTTGTTGTCAAAGGTGGAAAAGGAAATATCATCCTTTAAAAACCCCAGAGAATCATTCTCAGAACCCACGTTGTGATGTGTGCGTTCCACTCACAGAGTTTAACCTTTCTTTCATGGAGCAGTTTGGAAACACTCTGTTTGTAAAGTCTGCAAGTGGATATTTGGACCTCCTGTGGATTTCGTTGGAAACGGGATTTCTTCATCTAATGCTAGACAGAAGAATCCTCAGTAACTTCTTTGGGTTGCGTGTATTCAACTCACAGAGTTGAACCATCCTTGAGACAGAGCAGATTTGAAACTCTCTTTTGGTGGAATTTGCAAGTGGAGATCTCATGCGCTTTGGGGCCAATGGCAGAAAAGGAAATATCTTCCTTTAAAAACTAGAGAGAATCATTCTCAGAAACCACCGCATTGTGATGTGTGCGTTCCACTCACAGCGTTTAACCTTTCTTTTCATAGAGCAGTTTGGAAACACTCTGTAACGTCTGCATGTGGATAATTGGATTTCTTTGAGGATTTCTTTGGAAACGGGATTTCTTCTTCTAATGCTACACAGAAGAATTCTCAGTAACTTCTTTGAGCTGCGTGTATTCAACTCACAGGGTTGAACCATCCTTTACAGAGGGCAGATTTGAAACACTCTTTTTATCGAATTTGCAAGTGGAGATTTCAAGTGCTTTTCAGCCACAGGTAGAAAAGGAAATATCTTCTTATATTAACTAGAGAGAATCATTCTCAGAAACCACTTTGGGATGTGTGCGTTCCACTCACAGAGTTTAACCTTTGTTTTCATAGGGCAGTTTGGAAACACTCTGTTAGTAACGTCTGCAAGTGGATAATTGGACCTCCTTGAGGATTTCGTTGTAAACGGGATTTCTTCATCTAATGCTAGACAGAATAATTCTCAGTAACTGCTTTGGGTTGCGTGTATGCAACTCACAGAGTTGAACCTTCTTTGAGACAGAACAGATTTGAAACACTCTTTTTGTGGAATTTACAAGTGGAGATTTCAAGCGCTTTGATGTGAAAGTTAGAAAAGGAAATGTCTTCCTATAAAATCTCCAGAGAATCATTCTGAGAAACCACGTTTTGATGTGTGCATTCCACCCATAGAGTTTAACCTTTCTTTCATGGAGCAGTTTGGAAACACTCTGTTTGTAAATTCTGCAAGTGGATACTTGGACGTCTTTGAGGATTTCGTTGGAAACGTGTTTTCTTCATCTAGTGCTAGACAGAAGAATCCGCACCAACTTCTTTGGGTTGCGTGTGTTCAGCTCACAGAGTTGAACCTTCCTTTAGAGAGAGCAGATTTGAAACACTCTTTTTGTGGAATTTGCAAGTGGAGATTTCAAGCACATTGGGACGAATTGTGTAAAAGGAAATATCTTCGTATATAAATTAGAGAGAATCATTCTCAGAAACCACTTTGTGATGTGTGTGTTCCACTCACAGCGTTTAACCTTTCTGTTCGTAGAGCAGTTTGGAAACACTCTGTTTGTAACGTCTGCAAGAGGATAATTGGAGCTCTTTGAGGATTTCGTTGGAAACGGGATTTCTTCATCTAATGCTAGACAGAAGAATTCTCAGTAACTTCTTTGAGTTGCGTGTATTCAACTCATTAGAGTTGAATCTTCTTTTAGACAGAACAGATTTGAAACACTCTTTTTATCGAATTTACAAGTGGAGATTTCAAGCGCTTTTCGGCCACAGGGAGGAAAGGAAATATCTTCGTATAAAAACTACAGAGAATAATTTTCAGAAACCACGTTGTGATGTGTGCATTCCACTCACAGAGTTTAACCTTTCTTTTTCATAGAGCAGTTTGGGAACACTCTGTTTGCAACATCTGCAAGTGGATATTTGGACCACTTTGAGGATTTCGTTGGAAACGGGATTTCTTCATCTGATGCCCGGCAGAAGAATCCCCAGTAACTACGTTGGGTTGAGTGTGTTCAACTCACACAGTTGAATCTTCTTTTACACAGAACAGATTTGAAACCCTCTTTTTGTGGAATTTACAAGTGGAGATTTCAAGCGGTTTGTTGTCAACGGTAGAAAACGAAATATCTTACAATAAAAATTCCAGAGAATCATTCTCAGAAACCACGTTGTGATGTGTGCGTTCCACTCACAGAGTTTAACCTTTCTTTCATGGAGCAGTTTGGAAACATTCTGTTTGTAACTTCTGCAAGTGGATACTTGGACCTCTTGAGGATTTCGTTGGAAACGGGATTTCTTCATCTAATGCTAGACAGAAGAATTCTCAGTAACTTCCCTGGGTTGCGTGTACTCAACTCACAGAGTTGAACCTTCCTTTAGACGGAGAAGATTGGAAACACCCTTTTTGCGGAAATTGCAAGTGGAGATTTCAAGGAATTTGGAGCCAATGGAAGAAAAGGAAATATCTTCGTATGAAAACTACAGAGAATCATTTTCAGAAACCACCTTGTGATGCGTGCGTACCACTCACAGAGTTTAACCTTTCTTTCCATAGAGCAGTGTGGAAACACTCTGTTTGTAACGTCTGGATGTGGATATTTGGACCTCTTTGAGGGTTTCGTTGGAAACGGGATTTCTTCATCTAATGCTACAGAGAAGAATTCTCAGTGACTTCTTTGAGTTGCGTGTATTCAACTCACAGAGTTGAATCTTCTTTTAGACAGAACAGATCTGAAACACTCTTTTGATCATATTTACAAGTGGAGATTTCAAGGGCTTTTCGACCACAGGTAGAAAAGGAAACATCTTCGTATAAAAAATACAGAGAATCATTTTCAGAAACCATCTTGTGATGTGTGCGTTCCACTCACAGAGTACAACTTTTCTTTTCATAGAGCAGTTTGGAAACACTCTGTTTGTAACATCTGCAAGTGGATATTTGGACCTCTTTGAGGATTTCATTGGAAACGGGATTTCTACATCTAATGCTAGACAGAGGAATCCTCAGTAAATACTTTGGGTTGCGTTTATTCAACGCACAGAGTAGAACCTTCTTTTAGACAGAACAGAATTGAAACACTCTTTTTGTGGATTTACAAGTGGAGATGTCAAGCTCTTTGTTGTCAAAGGTGGAAAAGGAAATATCATCCTTTAAAAACCCCAGAGAATCATTCTCAGAACCCACGTTGTGATGTGTGCGTTCCACTCACAGAGTTTAACCTTTCTTTCATGGAGCAGTTTGGAAACACTCTGTTTGTAAAGTCTGCAAGTGGATATTTGGACCTCCTGAGGATTTCGCTGGAAACGGGATTTCTTCATCTAATGCTAGACAGAAGAATCCTCAGTAACTTCTTTGGGTTGCGTGTATTCAACTCACAGAGTTGAACCATCCTTGAGACAGAGCAGATTTGAAACTCTCTTTTTGTGGAATTTGCAAGTGGAGATCTCATGCGCTTTGGGGCCAATGGCAGAAAAGGAAATATCTTCCTTTAAAAACTAGAGAGAATCATTCTCAGAAACCACCGCATTGTGATGTGTGCGTTCCACTCACAGCGTTTAACCTTTCTTTTCATAGAGCAGTTTGGAAACACTCTGTAACGTCTGCATGTGGATAATTGGATTTCTTTGAGGATTTCGTTGGAAACGGGATTTCTTCTTCTAATGCTACACAGAAGAATTCTCAGTAACTTCTTTGAGCTGCGTGTATTCAACTCACAGAGTTGAACCATCCTTTACAGAGAGCAGATTGGAAACACTCTTTTTATCGAATTTGCAAGTGGAGATTTCAAGCGCTTTTCGGCCACAGGTAGAAAAGGAAATATCTTCTTATATAAACTAGAGAGAATCATTCTCAGAAACCACTTTGGGATGTGTGCGTTCCACTCACAGAGTTTAACCTTTCTTTTCATAGGGCAGTTTGGAAACACTCTGTTAGTAACGTCTGCAAGTGGATAATTGGACCTCCTTGAGGATTTCGTTGTAAACGGGATTTCTTCATCTAATGCTAGACAGAATAATTCTCAGTAACTGCTTTGGGTTGCGTGTATGCAACTCACAGAGTTGAACCTTCTTTGAGACAGAACAGATTTGAAACACTCTTTTTGTGGAATTTACAAGTGGAGATTTCAAGCGCTTTGATGTGAAAGTTAGAAAAGGAAATGTCTTCCTATAAAATCTCCAGAGAATCATTCTGAGAAACCACGTTTTGATGTGTGCATTCCACCCATAGAGTTTAACCTTTCTTTCATGGAGCAGTTTGGAAACACTCTGTTTGTAAATTCTGCAAGTGGATACTTGGACGTCTTTGAGGATTTCGTTGGAAACGTGTTTTCTTCATCTAGTGCTAGACAGAAGAATCCGCACCAACTTCTTTGGGTTGCGTGTGTTCAGCTCACAGAGTTGAACCTTCCTTTAGAGAGAGCAGATTTGAAACACTCTTTTTGTGGAATTTGCAAGTGGAGATTTCAAGCACATTGGGGCGAATTGTATAAAAGGAAATATCTTCGTATATAAATTAGAGAGAATCATTCTCAGAAACCACTTTGTGATGTGTGTGTTCCACTCACAGCGTTTAACCTTTCTGTTCGTAGAGCAGTTTGGAAACACTCTGTTTGTAACGTCTGCAAGTGGATAATTGGAGCTCTTTGAGGATTTCGTTGGAAACGGGATTTCTTCATCTAACGCTAGACAGAAGAATTCTCAGTAACTTCTTTGAGTTGCGTGTATTCAACTCATTAGAGTTGAATCTTCTTTTAGACAGAACAGATTTGAAACACTCTTTTTATCGAATTTACAAGTGGAGATTTCAAGCGCTTTTCGGCCACAGGGAGGAAAGGAAATATCTTCGTATAAAAACTACAGAGAATCATTTTCAGAAACCACGTTGTGATGTGTGCATTCCACTCACAGAGTTTAACCTTTCTTTTTCATAGAGCAGTTTGGGAACACTCTGTTTGCAACATCTGCAAGTGGATATTTGGACCTCTTTGAGGATTTCGTTGGAAACGGGATTTCTTCATCTAATGCCCGGCAGAAGAATCCTCAGTAACTACGTTGGGTTGAGTGTGTTCAACTCACACAGTTGAATCTTCTTTTACACAGAACAGATTTGAAACCCTCTTTTTGTGGAATTTACAAGTGGAGATTTCAAGCGGTTTGTTGTCAAAGGTAGAAAACGAAATATCTTACAATAAAAATTCCAGAGAATCATTCTCAGAAACCACGTTGTGATGTGTGCGTTCCACTCACAGAGTTTAACCTTTCTTTCATGGAGCAGTTTGGAAACATTCTGTTTGTAACTTCTGCAAGTGGATACTTGGACCTCTTGAGGATTTCGTTGGAAACGGGATTTCTTCATCTAATGCTAGACAGAAGAATTCTCAGTAACTTCCCTGGGTTGCGTGTACTCAACTCACAGAGTTGAACCTTCCTTTAGACGGAGAAGATTGGAAACACCCTTTTTGCGGGAATTGCAAGTGGAGATTTCAAGGAATTTGGAGCCAATGGAAGAAAAGGAAATATCTTCGTATGAAAACTACAGAGAATCATTTTCAGAAACCACCTTGTGATGCGTGCGTACCACTCACAGAGTTTAACCTTTCTTTCCATAGAGCAGTGTGGAAACACTCTGTTTGTAACGTCTGGATGTGGATATTTGGACCTCTTTGAGGGTTTCGTTGGAAACGGGATTTCTTCATCTAATGCTACAGAGAAGAATTCTCAGTGACTTCTTTGAGTTGCGTGTATTCAACTCACAGAGTTGAATCTTCTTTTAGACAGAACAGATCTGAAACACTCTTTTGATCATATTTACAAGTGGAGATTTCAAGGGCTTTTCGACCACAGGTAGAAAAGGAAACATCTTCGTATAAAAAATACAGAGAATCATTTTCAGAAACCATCTTGTGATGTGTGCGTTCCACTCACAGAGTATAACTTTTCTTTTCATAGAGCAGTTTGGAAACACTCTGTTTGTAACATCTGCAAGTGGATATTTGGACCTCTTTGAGGATTTCATTGGAAACGGGATTTCTACATCTAATGCTAGACAGAGGAATCCTCAGTAAATACTTTGGGTTGCGTTTATTCAACGCACAGATTTGAACCTTCTTTTAGACAGAACAGAATTGAAACACTCTTTTTGTGGATTTACAAGTGGAGATGTCAAGCTCTTTGTTGTCAAAGGTGGAAAAGGAAATATCATCCTTTAAAAACCCCAGAGAATCATTCTCAGAACCCACGTTGTGATGTGTGCGTTCCACTCACAGAGTTTAACCTTTCTTTCATGGAGCAGTTTGGAAACACTCTGTTTGTAAAGTCTGCAAGTGGATATTTGGACCTCCTGAGGATTTCGCTGGAAACGGGATTTCTTCATCTAATGCTAGACAGAAGAATCCTCAGTAACTTCTTTGGGTTGCGTGTATTCAACTCACAGAGTTGAACCATCCTTGAGACAGAGCAGATTTGAAACTCTCTTTTGGTGGAATTTGCAAGTGGAGATCTCATGCGCTTTGGGGCCAATGGCAGAAAAGGAAATATCTTCCTTTAAAAACTAGAGAGAATCATTCTCAGAAACCACCGCATTGTGATGTGTGCGTTCCACTCACAGCGTTTAACCTTTCTTTTCATAGAGCAGTTTGGAAACACTCTGTAACGTCTGCATGTGGATAATTGGATTTCTTTGAGGATTTCGTTGGAAACGGGATTTCTTCTTCTAATGCTACACAGAAGAATTCTCAGTAACTTCTTTGAGCTGCGTGTATTCAACTCACAGAGTTGAACCATCCTTTACAGAGAGCAGATTGGAAACACTCTTTTTATCGAATTTGCAAGTGGAGATTTCAAGCGCTTTTCGGCCACAGGTAGAAAAGGAAATATCTTCTTATATAAACTAGAGAGAATCATTCTCAGAAACCACTTTGGGATGTGTGCGTTCCACTCACAGAGTTTAACCTTTGTTTTCATAGGGCAGTTTGGAAACACTCTGTTAGTAACGTCTGCAAGTGGATAATTGGACCTCCTTGAGGATTTCGTTGTAAACGGGATTTCTTCATCTAATGCTAGACAGAATAATTCTCAGTAACTGCTTTGGTTTGCGTGTATGCAACTCACAGAGTTGAACCTTCTTTGAGACAGAACAGATTTGAAACACTCTTTTTGTGGAATTTACAAGTGGAGATTTCAAGCGCTTTGATGTGAAAGTTAGAAAAGGAAATGTCTTCCTATAAAATCTCCAGAGAATCATTCTGAGAAACCACGTTTTGATGTGTGCATTCCACCCATAGAGTTTAACCTTTCTTTCATGGAGCAGTTTGGAAACACTCTGTTTGTAAATTCTGCAAGTGGATACTTGGACGTCTTTGAGGATTTCGTTGGAAACGTGTTTTCTTCATCTAGTGCTAGACAGAAGAATCCGCACCAACTTCTTTGGGTTGCGTGTGTTCAGCTCACAGAGTTGAACCTTCCTTTAGAGAGAGCAGATTTGAAACACTCTTTTTGTGGAATTTGCAAGTGGAGATTTCAAGCACATTGGGGCGAATTGTATAAAAGGAAATATCTTCGTATATAAATTAGAGAGAATCATTCTCAGAAACCACTTTGTGATGTGTGTGTTCCACTCACAGCGTTTAACCTTTCTGTTCGTAGAGCAGTTTGGAAACACTCTGTTTGTAACGTCTGCAAGTGGATAATTGGAGCTCTTTGAGGATTTCGTTGGAAACGGGATTTCTTCATCTAACGCTAGACAGAAGAATTCTCAGTAACTTCTTTGAGTTGCGTGTATTCAACTCATTAGAGTTGAATCTACTTTTAGACAGAACAGATTTGAAACACTCTTTTTATCGAATTTACAAGTGGAGATTTCAAGCGCTTTTCGGCCACAGGGAGGAAAGGAAATATCTTCGTATAAAAACTACAGAGAATCATTTTCAGAAACCACGTTGTGATGTGTGCATTCCACTCACAGAGTTTAACCTTTCTTTTTCAAAGAGCAGTTTGGGAACACTCTGTTTGCAACATCTGCAAGTGGATATTTGGACCTCTTTGAGGATTTCGTTGGAAACGGGATTTCTTCATCTAATGCCCGGCAGAAGAATCCTCAGTAACTACGTTGGGTTGAGTGTGTTCAACTCACACAGTTGAATCTTCTTTTACACAGAACAGATTTGAAACCCTCTTTCTGTGGAATTTACAAGTGGAGATTTCAAGCGGTTTGTTGTCAAAGGTAGAAAACGAAATATCTTACAATAAAAATTCCAGAGAATCATTCTCAGAAACCACGTTGTGATGTGTGCGTTCCACTCACAGAGTTTAACCTTTCTTTCATGGAGCAGTTTGGAAACATTCTGTTTGTAACTTCTGCAAGTGGATACTTGGACCTCTTGAGGATTTCGTTGGAAACGGGATTTCTTCATCTAATGCTAGACAGAAGAATTCTCAGTAACTTCCCTGGGTTGCGTGTACTCAACTCACAGAGTTGAACCTTCCTTTAGACGGAGAAGATTGGAAACACCCTTTTTGCGGGAATTGCAAGTGGAGATTTCAAGGAATTTGGAGCCAATGGAAGAAAAGGAAATATCTTCGTATGAAAACTACAGAGAATCATTTTCAGAAACCACCTTGTGATGCGTGCGTACCACTCACAGAGTTTAACCTTTCTTTCCATAGAGCAGTGTGGAAACACTCTGTTTGTAACGTCTGGATGTGGATATTTGGACCTCTTTGAGGGTTTCGTTGGAAACGGGATTTCTTCATCTAATGCTACAGAGAAGAATTCTCAGTGACTTCTTTGAGTTGCGTGTATTAAACTCACAGAGTTGAATCTTCTTTTAGACAGAACAGATCTGAAACACTCTTTTGATCGTATTTACAAGTGGAGATTTCAAGCGCTTTTCGACCACAGGTAGAAAAGGAAACATCTTCGTATAAAAAATACAGAGAATCATTTTCAGAAACCATCTTGTGATGTGTGCGTTCCACTCACAGAGTTTAACTTTTCTTTTCATAGAGCAGTTTGGAAACACTCTCTTTGTAACATCTGCAAGTGGATATTTGGACCTCTTTGAGGATTTCATTGGAAACGGGATTTCTACATCTAATGCTAGACAGAGGAATCCTCAGTAAATACTTTGGGTTGCGTTTATTCAACGCACAGAGTTGAACCTTCTTTTAGACAGAACAGAATTGAAACACTCTTTTTGTGGATTTACAAGTGGAGATGTCAAGCTCTTTGTTGTCAAAGGTGGAAAAGGAAATATCATCCTTTAAAAACCCCAGAGAATCATTCTCAGAACCCACGTTGTGATGTGTGCGTTCCACTCACAGAGTTTAACCTTTCTTTCATGGAGCAGTTTGGAAACACTCTGTTTGTAAAGTCTGCAAGTGGATATTTGGACCTCTTGAGGATTTCGTTGGAAACGGGATTTCTTCATCTAATGCTAGACAGAAGAATCCTCAGTAACTTCTTTGGGTTGCATGTATTCAACTCACAGAGTTGAACCATCCTTGAGACAGAGCAGATTTGAAACTCTCTTTTGGTGGAATTTGCAAGTGGAGATCTCATGCGCTTTGGGGCCAATGGCAGAAAAGGAAATATCTTCCTTTAAAAACTAGAGAGAATCATTCTCAGAAACCACCGCATTGTGATGTGTGCGTTCCACTCACAGCGTTTAACCTTTCTTTTCATAGAGCAGTTTGGAAACACTCTGTAACGTCTGCATGTGGATAATTGGATTTCTTTGAGGATTTCGTTGGAAACGGGATTTCTTCTTCTAATGCTACACAGAAGAATTCTCAGTAACTTCTTTGAGCTGCGTGTATTCAACTCACAGGGTTGAACCATCCTTTACAGAGGGCAGATTGGAAACACTCTTTTTATCGAATTTGCAAGTGGAGATTTCAAGCGCTTTTCGGCCACAGGTAGAAAAGGAAATATCTTCTTATATAAACTAGAGAGAATCATTCTCAGAAACCACTTTGGGATGTGTGCGTTCCACTCACAGAGTTTAACCTTTCTTTTCATAGGGCAGTTTGGAAACACTCTGTTAGTAACGTCTGCAAGTGGATAATTGGACCTCCTTGAGGATTTCGTTGTAAACGGGATTTCTTCATCTAATGCTAGACAGAATAATTCTCAGTAACTGCTTTGGGTTGCGTGTATGCAACTCACAGAGTTGAACCTTCTTTGAGACAGAACAGATTTGAAACACTCTTTTTGTGGAATTTACAAGTGGAGATTTCAAGCGCTTTAATGTGAAAGTTAGAAAAGGAAATGTCTTCCTATAAAATCTCCAGAGAATCATTCTGAGAAACCACGTTTTGATGTGTGCATTCCACCCATAGAGTTTAACCTTTCTTTCATGGAGCAGTTTGGAAACACTCTGTTTGTAAATTCTGCAAGTGGATACTTGGACGTCTTTGAGGATTTCGTTGGAAACGTGTTTTCTTCATCTAGTGCTAGACAGAAGAATCCGCACCAACTTCTTTGGGTTGCGTGTGTTCAGCTCACAGAGTTGAACCTTCCTTTAGAGAGAGCAGATTTGAAACACTCTTTTTGTGGAATTTGCAAGTGGAGATTTCAAGCACATTGGGGCGAATTGTATAAAAGGAAATATCTTCGTATATAAATTAGAGAGAATCATTCTCAGAAACCACTTTGTGATGTGTGTGTTCCACTCACAGCGTTTAACCTTTCTGTTCGTAGAGCAGTTTGGAAACACCCTGTTTGTAACGTCTGCAAGTGGATAATTGGAGCTCTTTGAGGATTTCGTTGGAAACGGGATTTCTTCATCTAATGCTAGACAGAAGAATTCTCAGTAACTTCTTTGAGTTGCGTGTATTCAACTCATTAGAGTTGAATCTTCTTTTAGACAGAACAGATTTGAAACACTCTTTTTATCGAATTTACAAGTGGAGATTTCAAGCGCTTTTCGGCCACAGGGAGGAAAGGAAATATCTTCGTATGAAAATTACAGAGAATCATTTTCAGAAACCACGTTGTGATGTGTGCATTCCACTCACAGAGTTTAACCTTTCTTTTTCATAGAGCAGTTTGGGAACACTCTGTTTGCAACATCTGCAAGTGGATATTTGGACCTCTTTGAGGATTTCGTTGGAAACGGGATTTCTTCATCTAATGCCCGGCAGAAGAATCCTCAGTAACTACGTTGGGTTGAGTGTGTTCAACTCACACAGTTGAATCTTCTTTTACACAGAACAGATTTGAAACCCTCTTTTTGTGGAATTTACAAGTGGAGATTTCAAGCGGTTTGTTGTCAAAGGTAGAAAACGAAATATCTTACAATAAAAATTCCAGAGAATCATTCTCAGAAACCACGTTGTGATGTGTGCGTTCCACTCACAGAGTTTAACCTTTCTTTCATGGAGCAGTTTGGAAACATTCTGTTTGTAACTTCTGCAAGTGGATACTTGGACCTCTTGAGGATTTCGTTGGAAACGGGATTTCTTCATCTAATGCTAGACAGAAGAATTCTCAGTAACTTCCCTGGGTTGCGTGTACTCAACTCACAGAGTTGAACCTTCCTTTAGACGGAGAAGATTGGAAACACCCTTTTTGCGGGAATTGCAAGTGGAGATTTCAAGGAATTTGGAGCCAATGGAAGAAAAGGAAATATCTTCGTATGAAAACTACAGAGAATCATTTTCAGAAACCACCTTGTGATGCGTGCGTACCACTCACAGAGTTTAACCTTTCTTTCCATAGAGCAGTGTGGAAACACTCTGTTTGTAACGTCTGGATGTGGATATTTGGACCTCTTTGAGGGTTTCGTTGGAAACGGGATTTCTTCATCTAATGCTACAGAGAAGAATTCTCAGTGACTTCTTTGAGTTGCGTGTATTCAACTCACAGAGTTGAATCTTCTTTTAGACAGAACAGATCTGAAACACTCTTTTGATCGTATTTACAAGTGGAGATTTCAAGCGCTTTTCGACCACAGGTAGAAAAGGAAACATCTTCGTATAAAAAATACAGAGAATCATTTTCAGAAACCATCTTGTGATGTGTGCGTTCCACTCACAGAGTTTAACTTTTCTTTTCATAGAGCAGTTTGGAAACACTCTGTTTGTAACATCTGCAAGTGGATATTTGGACCTCTTTGAGGATTTCATTGGAAACGGGATTTCTACATCTAATGCTAGACAGAGGAATCCTCAGTAAATACTTTGGGTTGCGTTTATTCAACTCACAGAGTTGAACCTTCTTTTAGACAGAACAGAATTGAAACACTCTTTTTGTGGATTTACAAGTGGAGATGTCAAGCTCTTTGTTGTCAAAGGTGGAAAAGGAAATATCATCCTTTAAAAACCCCAGAGAATCATTCTCAGAACCCACGTTGTGATGTGTGCGTTCCACTCACAGAGTTTCACCTTTCTTTCATGGAGCAGTTTGGAAACACTCTGTTTGTAAAGTCTGCAAGTGGATATTTGGACCTCTTGAGGATTTCGTTGGAAACGGGATTTCTTCATCTAATGCTAGACAGAAGAATCCTCAGTAACTTCTTTGGGTTGCGTGTATTCAACTCACAGAGTTGAACCATCCTTGAGACAGAGCAGATTTGAAACTCTCTTTTGGTGGAATTTGCAAGTGGAGATCTCATGCGCTTTGGGGCCAATGGCAGAAAAGGAAATATCTTCCTTTAAAAACTAGAGAGAATCATTCTCAGAAACCACCGCATTGTGATGTGTGCGTTCCACTCACAGTGTTTAACCTTTCTTTTCATAGAGCAGTTTGGAAACACTCTGTAACGTCTGCATGTGGATAATTGGATTTCTTTGAGGATTTCGTTGGAAACGGGATTTCTTCTTCTAATGCTACACAGAAGAATTCTCAGTAACTTCTTTGAGCTGCGTGTATTCAACTCACAGGGTTGAACCATCCTTTACAGAGGGCAGATTGGAAACACTCTTTTTATCGAATTTGCAAGTGGAGATTTCAAGCGCTTTTCGGCCACAGGTAGAAAAGGAAATATCTTCTTATATAAACTAGAGAGAATCATTCTCAGAAACCACTTTGGGATGTGTGAGTTCCACTCACATAGTTTAACCTTTCTTTTCATAGGGCAGTTTGGAAACACTCTGTTAGTAACGTCTGCAAGTGGATAATTGGACCTCCTTGAGGATTTCGTTGTAAACGGGATTTCTTCATCTAATGCTAGACAGAATAATTCTCAGTAACTGCTTTGGGTTGCGTGTATGCAACTCACAGAGTTGAACCTTCTTTGAGACAGAACAGATTTGAAACACTCTTTTTGTGGAATTTACAAGTGGAGATTTCAAGCGCTTTAATGTGAAAGTTAGAAAAGGAAATGTCTTCCTATAAAATCTCCAGAGAATCATTCTGAGAAACCACGTTTTGATGTGTGCATTCCACCCATAGAGTTTAACCTTTCTTTCATGGAGCAGTTTGGAAACACTCTGTTTGTAAATTCTGCAAGTGGATACTTGGACGTCTTTGAGGATTTCGTTGGAAACGTGTTTTCTTCATCTAGTGCTAGACAGAAGAATCCGCACCAACTTCTTTGGGTTGCGTGTGTTCAGCTCACAGAGTTGAACCTTCCTTTAGAGAGAGCAGATTTGAAACACTCTTTTTGTGGAATTTGCAAGTGGAGATTTCAAGCACATTGGGGCGAATTGTATAAAAGGAAATATCTTCGTATATAAATTAGAGAGAATCATTCTCAGAAACCACTTTGTGATGTGTGTGTTCCACTCACAGCGTTTAACCTTTCTGTTCGTAGAGCAGTTTGGAAACACCCTGTTTGTAACCTCTGCAAGTGGATAATTGGAGCTCTTTGAGGATTTCGTTGGAAACGGGATTTCTTCATCTAATGCTAGACAGAAGAATTCTCAGTAACTTCTTTGAGTTGCGTGTATTCAACTCATTAGAGTTGAATCTTCTTTTAGACAGAACAGATTTGAAACACTCTTTTTATCGAATTTACAAGTGGAGATTTCAAGCGCTTTTCGGCCACAGGGAGGAAAGGAAATATCTTCGTATAAAAACTACAGAGAATCATTTTCAGAAACCACGTTGTGATGTGTGCATTCCACTCACAGAGTTTAACCTTTCTTTTTCATAGAGCAGTTTGGGAACACTCTGTTTGCAACATCTGCAAGTGGATATTTGGACATCTTTGAGGATTTTGTTGGAAACGGGATTTCTTCATCTAATGCCCGGCAGAAGAATCCTCAGTAACTACGTTGGGTTGAGTGTGTTCAACTCACACAGTTGAATCTTCTTTTACACAGAACAGATTTGAAACCCTCTTTTTGTGGAATTTACAAGTGGAGATTTCAAGCGGTTTGTTGTCAAAGGTAGAAAACGAAATATCTTACAATAAAAATTCCAGAGAATCATTCTCAGAAACCACGTTGTGATGTGTGCGTTCCACTCACAGAGTTTAACCTTTCTTTCATGGAGCAGTTTGGAAACATTCTGTTTGTAACTTCTGCAAGTGGATACTTGGACCTCTTGAGGATTTCGTTGGAAACGGGATTTCTTCATCTAATGCTAGACAGAAGAATTCTCAGTAACTTCCCTGGGTTGCGTGTACTCAACTCACAGAGTTGAACCTTCCTTTAGACGGAGAAGATTGGAAACACCCTTTTTGCGGGAATTGCAAGTGGAGATTTCAGGGAATTTGGAGCCAATGGAAGAAAAGGAAATATCTTCGTATGAAAACTACAGAGAATCATTTTCAGAAACCACCTTGTGATGCGTGCGTACCACTCACAGAGTTTAACCTTTCTTTCCATAGAGCAGTGTGGAAACACTCTGTTTGTAACGTCTGGATGTGGATATTTGGACCTCTTTGAGGGTTTCGTTGGAAACGGGATTTCTTCATCTAATGCTACAGAGAAGAATTCTCAGTGACTTCTTTGAGTTGCGTGTATTCAACTCACAGAGTTGAATCTTCTTTTAGACAGAGCAGATCTGAAACACTCTTTTGATCGTATTTACAAGTGGAGATTTCAAGCGCTTTTCGACCACAGGTAGAAAAGGAAACATCTTCGTATAAAAAATACAGAGAATCATTTTCAGAAACCATCTTGTGATGTGTGCGTTCCACTCACAGAGTTTAACTTTTCTTTTCATAGAGCAGTTTGGAAACACTCTGTTTGTAACATCTGCAAGTGGATATTTGGACCTCTTTGAGGATTTCATTGGAAACGGGATTTCTACATCTAATGCTAGACAGAGGAATCCTCAGTAAATACTTTGGGTTGCGTTTATTCAACTCACAGAGTTGAACCTTCTTTTAGACAGAACAGAATTGAAACACTCTTTTTGTGGATTTACAAGTGGAGATGTCAAGCTCTTTGTTGTCAAAGGTGGAAAACGAAATATCATCCTTTAAAAACCCCAGAGAATCATTCTCAGAACCCACGTTGTGATGTGTGCGTTCCACTCACAGAGTTTCACCTTTCTTTCATGGAGCAGTTTGGAAACACTCTGTTTGTAAAGTCTGCAAGTGGATATTTGGACCTCTTGAGGATTTCGTTGGAAACGGGATTTCTTCATCTAATGCTAGACAGAAGAATCCTCAGTAACTTCTTTGGGTTGCGTGTATTCAACTCACAGAGTTGAACCATCCTTGAGACAGAGCAGATTTGAAGCTCTCTTTTTGTGGAATTTGCAAGTGGAGATCTCATGCGCTTTGGGGCCAATGGCAGAAAAGGAAATATCTTCCTTTGAAAACTAGAGAGAATCATTCTCAGAAACCACCGCATTGTGATGTGTGCGTTCCACTCACAGCGTTTAACCTTTCTTTTCATAGAGCAGTTTGGAAACACTCTGTAACGTCTGCATGTGGATAATTGGATTTCTTTGAGGATTTCGTTGGAAACGGGATTTCTTCTTCTAATGCTACACAGAAGAATTCTCAGTAACTTCTTTGAGCTGCGTGTATTCAACTCACAGAGTTGAACCATCCTTTACAGAGAGCAGATTGGAAACACTCTTTTTATCGAATTTGCAAGTGGAGATTTCAAGCGCTTTTCGGCCACAGGTAGAAAAGGAAATATCTTCTTATATAAACTAGAGAGAATCATTCTCAGAAACCACTTTGGGATGTGTGCGTTCCACTCACAGAGTTTAACCTTTCTTTTCATAGGGCAGTTTGGAAACACTCTGTTAGTAACGTCTGCAAGTGGATAATTGGACCTCCTTGAGGATTTCGTTGTAAACGGGATTTCTTCATCTAATGCTAGACAGAATAATTCTCAGTAACTGCTTTGGGTTGCGTGTATGCAACTCACAGAGTTGAACCTTCTTTGAGACAGAACAGATTTGAAACACTCTTTTTGTGGAATTTACAAGTGGAGATTTCAAGCGCTTTGATGTGAAAGTTAGAAAAGGAAATGTCTTCCTATAAAATCTCCAGAGAATCATTCTGAGAAACCACGTTTTGATGTGTGCATTCCACCCATAGAGTTTAACCTTTCTTTCATGGAGCAGTTTGGAAACACTCTGTTTGTAAATTCTGCAAGTGGATACTTGGACGTCTTTGAGGATTTCGTTGGAAACGTGTTTTCTTCATCTAGTGCTAGACAGAAGAATCCGCACCAACTTCTTTGGGTTGCGTGTGTTCAGCTCACAGAGTTGAACCTTCCTTTAGAGAGAGCAGATTTGAAACACTCTTTTTGTGGAATTTGCAAGTGGAGATTTCAAGCACATTGGGGCGAATTGTATAAAAGGAAATATCTTCGTATATAAATTAGAGAGAATCATTCTCAGAAACCACTTTGTGATGTGTGTGTTCCACTCACAGCGTTTAACCTTTCTGTTCGTAGAGCAGTTTGGAAACACCCTGTTTGTAACCTCTGCAAGTGGATAATTGGAGCTCTTTGAGGATTTCGTTGGAAACGGGATTTCTTCATCTAATGCTAGACAGAAGAATTCTCAGTAACTTCTTTGAGTTGCGTGTATTCAACTCATTAGAGTTGAATCTTCTTTTAGACAGAACAGATTTGAAACACTCTTTTTATCGAATTTACAAGTGGAGATTTCAAGCGCTTTTCGGCCACAGGGAGGAAAGGAAATATCTTCGTATAAAAACTACAGAGAATCATTTTCAGAAACCACGTTGTGATGTGTGCATTCCACTCACAGAGTTTAACCTTTCTTTTTCATAGAGCAGTTTGGGAACACTCTGTTTGCAACATCTGCAAGTGGATATTTGGACCTCTTTGAGGATTTTGTTGGAAACGAGATTTCTTCATCTAATGCCCGGCAGAAGAATCCTCAGTAACTACGTTGGGTTGAGTGTGTTCAACTCACACAGTTGAATCTTCTTTTACACAGAACAGATTTGAAACCCTCTTTTTGTGGAATTTACAAGTGGAGATTTCAAGCGGTTTGTTGTCAAAGGGAGAAAACGAAATATCTTACAATAAAAATTCCAGAGAATCATTCTCAGAAACCACGTTGTGATGTGTGCGTTCCACTCACAGAGTTTAACCTTTCTTTCATGGAGCAGTTTGGAAACATTCTGTTTGTAACTTCTGCAAGTGGATACTTGGACCTCTTGAGGATTTCGTTGGAAACGGGATTTCTTCATCTAATGCTAGACAGAAGAATTCTCAGTAACTTCCCTGGGTTGCGTGTACTCAACTCACAGAGTTGAACCTTCCTTTAGACGGAGAAGATTGGAAACACCCTTTTTGCGGGAATTGCAAGTGGAGATTTCAAGGAATTTGGAGCCAATGGAAGAAAAGGAAATATCTTCGTATGAAAACTACAGAGAATCATTTTCAGAAACCACCTTGTGATGCGTGCGTACCACTCACAGAGTTTAACCTTTCTTTCCATAGAGCAGTGTGGAAACACTCTGTTTGTAACGTCTGGATGTGGATATTTGGACCTCTTTGAGGGTTTCGTTGGAAACGGGATTTCTTCATCTAATGCTACAGAGAAGAATTCTCAGTGACTTCTTTGAGTTGCGTGTATTCAACTCACAGAGTTGAATCTTCTTTTAGACAGAACAGATCTGAAACACTCTTTTGATCGTATTTACAAGTGGAGATTTCAAGCGCTTTTCGACCACAGGTAGAAAAGGAAACATCTTCGTATAAAAAATACAGAGAATCATTTTCAGAAACCATCTTGTGATGTGTGCGTTCCACTCACAGAGTTTAACTTTTCTTTTCATAGAGCAGTTTGGAAACACTCTGTTTGTAACATCTGCAAGTGGATATTTGGACCTCTTTGAGGATTTCATTGGAAACGGGATTTCTACATCTAATGCTAGACAGAGGAATCCTCAGTAAATACTTTGGGTTGCGTTTATTCAACTCACAGAGTTGAACCTTCTTTTAGACAGAACAGAATTGAAACACTCTTTTTGTGGATTTACAAGTGGAGATGTCAAGCTCTTTGTTGTCAAAGGTGGAAAAGGAAATATCATCCTTTAAAAACCCCAGAGAATCATTCTCAGAACCCACGTTGTGATGTGTGCGTTCCACTCACAGAGTTTAACCTTTCTTTCATGGAGCAGTTTGGAAACACTCTGTTTGTAAAGTCTGCAAGAGGATATTTGGACCTCTTGAGGATTTCGTTGGAAACGGGATTTCTTCATCTAATGCTAGACAGAAGAATCCTCAGTAACTTCTTTGGGTTGCGTGTATTCAACTCACAGAGTTGAACCATCCTTGAGACAGAGCAGATTTGAAACTCTCTTTTTGTGGAATTTGCAAGTGGAGATCTCATGCGCTTTGGGGCCAATGGCAGAAAAGGAAATATCTTCTTATATAAACTAGAGAGAATCATTCTCAGAAACCACTTTGGGATGTGTGCGTTCCACTCACAGAGTTTAACCTTTCTTTTCATAGGGCAGTTTGGAAACACTCTGTTAGTAACGTCTGCAAGTGGATAATTGGACCTCCTTGAGGATTTCGTTGTAAACGGGATTTCTTCATCTAATGCTAGACAGAATAATTCTCAGTAACTGCTTTGGGTTGCGTGTATGCAACTCACAGAGTTGAACCTTCTTTGAGACAGAACAGATTTGAAACACTCTTTTTGTGGAATTTACAAGTGGAGATTTCAAGCGCTTTGATGTGAAAGTTAGAAAAGGAAATGTCTTCCTATAAAATCTCCAGAGAATCATTCTGAGAAACCACGTTTTGATGTGTGCATTCCACCCATAGAGTTTAACCTTTCTTTCATGGAGCAGTTTGGAAACACTCTGTTTGTAAATTCTGCAAGTGGATACTTGGACGTCTTTGAGGATTTCGTTGGAAACGTGTTTTCTTCATCTAGTGCTAGACAGAAGAATCCGCACCAACTTCTTTGGGTTGCGTGTGTTCAGCTCACAGAGTTGAACCTTCCTTTAGAGAGAGCAGATTTGAAACACTCTTTTTGTGGAATTTGCAAGTGGAGATTTCAAGCACATTGGGGCGAATTGTATAAAAGGAAATATCTTCGTATATAAATTAGAGAGAATCATTCTCAGAAACCACTTTGTGATGTGTGTGTTCCACTCACAGCGTTTAACCTTTCTGTTCGTAGAGCAGTTTGGAAACACTCTGTTTGTAACGTCTGCAAGTGGATAATTGGAGCTCTTTGAGGATTTCGTTGGAAACGGGATTTCTTCATCTAATGCTAGACAGAAGAATTCTCAGTAACTTCTTTGAGTTGCGTGTATTCAACTCATTAGAGTTGAATCTTCTTTTAGACAGAACAGATTTGAAACACTCTTTTTATCGAATTTACAAGTGGAGATTTCAAGCGCTTTTCGGCCACAGGGAGGAAAGGAAATATCTTCGTATAAAAACTACAGAGAATCATTTTCAGAAACCACGTTGTGATGTGTGCATTCCACTCACAGAGTTTAACCTTTCTTTTTCATAGAGCAGTTTGGGAACACTCTGTTTGCAACATCTGCAAGTGGATATTTGGACCTCTTTGAGGATTTTGTTGGAAACGGGATTTCTTCATCTAATGCCCGGCAGAAGAATCCTCAGTAACTACGTTGGGTTGAGTGTGTTCAACTCACACAGTTGAATCTTCTTTTACACAGAACAGATTTGAAACCCTCTTTTTGTGGAATTTACAAGTGGAGATTTCAAGCGGTTTGTTGTCAAAGGTAGAAAACGAAATATCTTACAATAAAAATTGCAGAGAATCATTCTCAGAAACCACGTTGTGATGTGTGCGTTCCACTCACAGAGTTTAACCTTTCTTTCATGGAGCAGTTTGGAAACATTCTGTTTGTAACTTCTGCAAGTGGATACTTGGACCTCTTGAGGATTTCGTTGGAAACGGGATTTCTTCATCTAATGCTAGACAGAAGAATTCTCAGTAACTTCCCTGGGTTGCGTGTACTCAACTCACAGAGTTGAACCTTCCTTTAGACGGAGAAGATTGGAAACACCCTTTTTGCGGGAATTGCAAGTGGAGATTTCAAGGAATTTGGAGCCAATGGAAGAAAAGGAAATATCTTCGTATGAAAACTACAGAGAATCATTTTCAGAAACCACCTTGTGATGCGTGCGTACCACTCACAGAGTTTAACCTTTCTTTCCATAGAGCAGTGTGGAAACACTCTGTTTGTAACGTCTGGATGTGGATATTTGGACCTCTTTGAGGGTTTCGTTGGAAACGGGATTTCTTCATCTAATGCTACAGAGAAGAATTCTCAGTGACTTCTTTGAGTTGCGTGTATTCAACTCACAGAGTTGAATCTTCTTTTAGACAGAACAGATCTGAAACACTCTTTTGATCGTATTTACAAGTGGAGATTTCAAGCGCTTTTCGACCACAGGTAGAAAAGGAAACATCTTCGTATAAAAAATACAGAGAATCATTTTCAGAAACCATCTTGTGATGTGTGCGTTCCACTCACAGAGTTTAACTTTTCTTTTCATAGAGCAGTTTGGAAACACTCTGTTTGTAACATCTGCAAGTGGATATTTGGACCTCTTTGAGGATTTCATTGGAAACGGGATTTCTACATCTAATGCTAGACAGAGGAATCCTCAGTAAATACTTTGGGTTGCGTTTATTCAACTCACAGAGTTGAACCTTCTTTTAGACACAACAGAATTGAAACACTCTTTTTGTGGATTTACAAGTGGAGATGTCAAGCTCTTTGTTGTCAAAGGTGGAAAAGGAAATATCATCCTTTAAAAACCCCAGAGAATCATTCTCAGAACCCACGTTGTGATGTGTGCGTTCCACTCACAGAGTTTAACCTTTCTTTCATGGAGCAGTTTGGAAACACTCTGTTTGTAAAGTCTGCAAGTGGATATTTGGACCTCTTGAGGATTTCGTTGGAAACGGGATTTCTTCATCTAATGCTAGACAGAAGAATCCTCAGTAACTTCTTTGGGTTGCGTGTATTCAACTCACAGAGTTGAACCATCCTTGAGACAGAGCAGATTTGAAACTCTCTTTTTGTGGAATTTGCAAGTGGAGATCTCATGCGCTTTGGGGCCAATGGCAGAAAAGGAAATATCTTCTTATATAAACTAGAGAGAATCATTCTCAGAAACCACTTTGGGATGTGTGCGTTCCACTCACAGAGTTTAACCTTTCTTTTCATAGGGCAGTTTGGAAACACTCTGTTAGTAACGTCTGCAAGTGGATAATTGGACCTCCTTGAGGATTTCGTTGTAAACGGGATTTCTTCATCTAATGCTAGACAGAATAATTCTCAGTAACTGCTTTGGGTTGCGTGTATGCAACTCACAGAGTTGAACCTTCTTTGAGACAGAACAGATTTGAAACACTCTTTTTGTGGAATTTACAAGTGGAGATTTCAAGCGCTTTGATGTGAAAGTTAGAAAAGGAAATGTCTTCCTATAAAATCTCCAGAGAATCATTCTGAGAAACCACGTTTTGATGTGTGCATTCCACCCATAGAGTTTAACCTTTCTTTCATGGAGCAGTTTGGAAACACTCTGTTTGTAAATTCTGCAAGTGGATACTTGGACGTCTTTGAGGATTTCGTTGGAAACGTGTTTTCTTCATCTAGTGCTAGACAGAAGAATCCGCACCAACTTCTTTGGGTTGCGTGTGTTCAGCTCACAGAGTTGAACCTTCCTTTAGAGAGAGCAGATTTGAAACACTCTTTTTGTGGAATTTGCAAGTGGAGATTTCAAGCACATTGGGGCGAATTGTATAAAAGGAAATATCTTCGCATATAAATTAGAGAGAATCATTCTCAGAAACCACTTTGTGATGTGTGTGTTCCACTCACAGCGTTTAACCTTTCTGTTCGTAGAGCAGTTTGGAAACACTCTGTTTGTAACGTCTGCAAGTGGATAATTGGAGCTCTTTGAGGATTTCGTTGGAAACGGGATTTCTTCATCTAATGCTAGACAGAAGAATTCTCAGTAACTTCTTTGAGTTGCGTGTATTCAACTCATTAGAGTTGAATCTTCTTTTAGACAGAACAGATTTGAAACACTCTTTTTATCGAATTTACAAGTGGAGATTTCAAGCGCTTTTCGGCCACAGGGAGGAAAGGAAATATTTTCGTATAAAAACTACAGAGAATGATTTTCAGAAACCACGTTGTGATGTGTGAATTCCACTCACAGAGTTTAACCTTTCTTTTTCATAGAGCAGTTTGGGAACACTCTGTTTGCAACATCTGCAAGTGGATATTTGGACCACTTTGAGGATTTCGTTGGAAACGGGATTTCTTCATCTAATGCCCGGCAGAAGAATCCTCAGTAACTACGTTGGGTTGAGTGTGTTCAACTCACACAGTTGAATCTTCTTTTACACAGAACAGATTTGAAACCCTCTTTTTGTGGAATTTACAAGTGGAGATTTCAAGCGGTTTGTTGTCAAAGGTAGAAAACGAAATATCTTACAATAAAAATTGCAGAGAATCATTCTCAGAAACCACGTTGTGATGTGTGCGTTCCACTCACAGAGTTTAACCTTTCTTTCATGGAGCAGTTTGGAAACATTCTGTTTGTAACTTCTGCAAGTGGATACTTGGACCTCTTGAGGATTTTGTTGGAAACGGGATTTCTTCATCTAATGCTAGACAGAAGAATTCTCAGTAACTTCCCTGGGTTGCGTGTACTCAACTCACAGAGTTGAACCTTCCTTTAGACGGAGAAGATTGGAAACACCCTTTTTGCAGAAATTGCAAGTGGAGATTTCAAGGAATTTGGAGCCAATGGAAGAAAAGGAAATATCTTCGTATGAAAACTACAGAGAATCATTTTCAGAAACCACCTTGTGATGCGTGCGTACCACTCACAGAGTTTAACCTTTCTTTCCATAGAGCAGTGTGGAAACACTCTGTTTGTAACGTCTGGATGTGGATATTTGGACCTCTTTGAGGGTTTCGTTGGAAACGGGATTTCTTCATCTAATGCTACAGAGAAGAATTCTCAGTGACTTCTTTGAGTTGCGTGTATTCAACTCACAGAGTTGAATCTTCTTTTAGACAGAGCAGATCTGAAACACTCTTTTGATCGTATTTACAAGTGGAGATTTCAAGCGCTTTTCGACCACAGGTAGAAAAGGAAACATCTTCGTATAAAAAATACAGAGAATCATTTTCAGAAACCATCTTGTGATGTGTGCGTTCCACTCACAGAGTTTAACTTTTCTTTTCATAGAGCAGTTTGGAAACACTCTGTTTGTAACATCTGCAAGTGGATATTTGGACCTCTTTGAGGATTTCATTGGAAACGGGATTTCTACATCTAATGCTAGACAGAGGAATCCTCAGTAAATACTTTGGGTTGCGTTTATTCAACTCACAGAGTTGAACCTTCTTTTAGACAGAACAGAATTGAAACACTCTTTTTGTGGATTTACAAGTGGAGATGTCAAGCTCTTTGTTGTCAAAGGTGGAAAAGGAAATATCATCCTTTAAAAACCCCAGAGAATCATTCTCAGAACCCACGTTGTGATGTGTGCGTTCCACTCACAGAGTTTCACCTTTCTTTCATGGAGCAGTTTGGAAACACTCTGTTTGTAAAGTCTGCAAGTGGATATTTGGACCTCTTGAGGATTTCGTTGGAAACGGGATTTCTTCATCTAATGCTAGACAGAAGAATCCTCAGTAACTTCTTTGGGTTGCGTGTATTCAACTCACAGAGTTGAACCATCCTTGAGACAGAGCAGATTTGAAGCTCTCTTTTTGTGGAATTTGCAAGTGGAGATCTCATGCGCTTTGGGGCCAATGGCAGAAAAGGAAATATCTTCCTTTGAAAACTAGAGAGAATCATTCTCAGAAACCACCGCATTGTGATGTGTGCGTTCCACTCACAGCGTTTAACCTTTCTTTTCATAGAGCAGTTTGGAAACACTCTGTAACGTCTGCATGTGGATAATTGGATTTCTTTGAGGATTTCGTTGGAAACGGGATTTCTTCTTCTAATGCTACACAGAAGAATTCTCAGTAACTTCTTTGAGCTGCGTGTATTCAACTCACAGAGTTGAACCATCCTTTACAGAGAGCAGATTGGAAACACTCTTTTTATCGAATTTGCAAGTGGAGATTTCAAGCGCTTTTCGGCCACAGGTAGAAAAGGAAATATCTTCTTATATAAACTAGAGAGAATCATTCTCAGAAACCACTTTGGGATGTGTGCGTTCCACTCACAGAGTTTAACCTTTCTTTTCATAGGGCAGTTTGGAAACACTCTGTTAGTAACGTCTGCAAGTGGATAATTGGACCTCCTTGAGGATTTCGTTGTAAACGGGATTTCTTCATCTAATGCTAGACAGAATAATTCTCAGTAACTGCTTTGGGTTGCGTGTATGCAACTCACAGAGTTGAACCTTCTTTGAGACAGAACAGATTTGAAACACTCTTTTTGTGGAATTTACAAGTGGAGATTTCAAGCGCTTTGATGTGAAAGTTAGAAAAGGAAATGTCTTCCTATAAAATCTCCAGAGAATCATTCTGAGAAACCACGTTTTGATGTGTGCATTCCACCCATAGAGTTTAACCTTTCTTTCATGGAGCAGTTTGGAAACACTCTGTTTGTAAATTCTGCAAGTGGATACTTGGACGTCTTTGAGGATTTCGTTGGAAACGTGTTTTCTTCATCTAGTGCTAGACAGAAGAATCCGCACCAACTTCTTTGGGTTGCGTGTGTTCAGCTCACAGAGTTGAACCTTCCTTTAGAGAGAGCAGATTTGAAACACTCTTTTTGTGGAATTTGCAAGTGGAGATTTCAAGCACATTGGGGCGAATTGTATAAAAGGAAATATCTTCGTATATAAATTAGAGAGAATCATTCTCAGAAACCACTTTGTGATGTGTGTGTTCCACTCACAGCGTTTAACCTTTCTGTTCGTAGAGCAGTTTGGAAACACCCTGTTTGTAACCTCTGCAAGTGGATAATTGGAGCTCTTTGAGGATTTCGTTGGAAACGGGATTTCTTCATCTAATGCTAGACAGAAGAATTCTCAGTAACTTCTTTGAGTTGCGTGTATTCAACTCATTAGAGTTGAATCTTCTTTTAGACAGAACAGATTTGAAACACTCTTTTTATCGAATTTACAAGTGGAGATTTCAAGCGCTTTTTGGCCACAGGGAGGAAAGGAAATATCTTCGTATAAAAACTACAGAGAATCATTTTCAGAGACCACGTTGTGATGTGTGCATTCCACTCACAGAGTTTAACCTTTCTTTTTCATAGAGCAGTTTGGGAACACTCTGTTTGCAACATCTGCAAGTGGATATTTGGACCTCTTTGAGGATTTTGTTGGAAACGGGACTTCTTCATCTAATGCCCGGCAGAAGAATCCTCAGTAACTACGTTGGGTTGAGTGTGTTCAACTCACACAGTTGAATCTTCTTTTACACAGAACAGATTTGAAACCCTCTTTTTGTGGAATTTACAAGTGGAGATTTCAAGCGGTTTGTTGTCAAAGGTAGAAAACGAAATATCTTACAATAAAAATTCCAGAGAATCATTCTCAGAAACCACGTTGTGATGTGTGCGTTCCACTCACAGAGTTTAACCTTTCTTTCATGGAGCAGTTTGGAAACATTCTGTTTGTAACTTCTGCAAGTGGATACTTGGACCTCTTGAGGATTTCGTTGGAAACGGGATTTCTTCATCTAATGCTAGACAGAAGAATTCTCAGTAACTTCCCTGGGTTGCGTGTACTCAACTCACAGAGTTGAACCTTCCTTTAGACGGAGAAGATTGGAAACACCCTTTTTGCGGGAATTGCAAGTGGAGATTTCAAGGAATTTGGAGCCAATGGAAGAAAAGGAAATATCTTCGTATGAAAACTACAGAGAATCATTTTCAGAAACCACCTTGTGATGCGTGCGTACCACTCACAGAGTTTAACCTTTCTTTCCATAGAGCAGTGTGGAAACACTCTGTTTGTAACGTCTGGATGTGGATATTTAGACCTCTTTGAGGGTTTCGTTGGAAACGGGATTTCTTCATCTAATGCTACAGAGAAGAATTCTCAGTGACTTCTTTGAGTTGCGTGTATTCAACTCACAGAGTTGAATCTTCTTTTAGACAGAACAGATCTGAAACACTCTTTTGATCGTATTTACAAGTGGAGATTTCAAGCGCTTTTCGACCACACGTAGAAAAGGAAACATCTTCGTATAAAAAATACAGAGAATCATTTTCAGAAACCATCTTGTGATGTGTGCGTTCCACTCACAGAGTTTAACTTTTCTTTTCATAGAGCAGTTTGGAAACACTCTGTTTGTAACATCTGCAAGTGGATATTTGGACCTCTTTGAGGATTTCATTGGAAACGGGATTTCTACATCTAATGCTAGACAGAGGAATCCTCAGTAAATACTTTGGGTTGCGTTTATTCAACTCACAGAGTTGAACCTTCTTTTAGACACAACAGAATTGAAACACTCTTTTTGTGGATTTACAAGTGGAGATGTCAAGCTCTTTGTTGTCAAAGGTGGAAAAGGAAATATCATCCTTTAAAAACCCCAGAGAATCATTCTCAGAACCCACGTTGTGATGTGTGCGTTCCACTCACAGAGTTTCACCTTTCTTTCATGGAGCAGTTTGGAAACACTCTGTTTGTAAAGTCTGCAAGTGGATATTTGGACCTCTTGAGGATTTCGTTGGAAACGGGATTTCTTCATCTAATGCTAGACAGAAGAATCCTCAGTAACTTCTTTGGGTTGCGTGTATTCAACTCACAGAGTTGAACCATCCTTGAGACAGAGCAGATTTGAAGCTCTCTTTTTGTGGAATTTGCAAGTGGAGATCTCATGCGCTTTGGGGCCAATGGCAGAAAAGGAAATATCTTCCTTTGAAAACTAGAGAGAATCATTCTCAGAAACCACCGCATTGTGATGTGTGCGTTCCACTCACAGCGTTTAACCTTTCTTTTCATAGAGCAGTTTGGAAACACTCTGTAACGTCTGCATGTGGATAATTGGATTTCTTTGAGGATTTCGTTGGAAACGGGATTTCTTCTTCTAATGCTACACAGAAGAATTCTCAGTAACTTCTTTGAGCTGCGTGTATTCAACTCACAGAGTTGAACCATCCTTTACAGAGAGCAGATTGGAAACACTCTTTTTATCGAATTTGCAAGTGGAGATTTCAAGCGCTTTTCGGCCACAGGTAGAAAAGGAAATATCTTCTTATATAAACTAGAGAGAATCATTCTCAGAAACCACTTTGGGATGTGTGCGTTCCACTCACAGAGTTTAACCTTTCTTTTCATAGGGCAGTTTGGAAACACTCTGTTAGTAACGTCTGCAAGTGGATAATTGGACCTCCTTGAGGATTTCGTTGTAAACGGGATTTCTTCATCTAATGCTAGACAGAATAATTCTCAGTAACTGCTTTGGGTTGCGTGTATGCAACTCACAGAGTTGAACCTTCTTTGAGACAGAACAGATTTGAAACACTCTTTTTGTGGAATTTACAAGTGGAGATTTCAAGCGCTTTGATGTGAAAGTTAGAAAAGGAAATGTCTTCCTATAAAATCTCCAGAGAATCATTCTGAGAAACCACGTTTTGATGTGTGCATTCCACCCATAGAGTTTAACCTTTCTTTCATGGAGCAGTTTGGAAACACTCTGTTTGTAAATTCTGCAAGTGGATACTTGGACGTCTTTGAGGATTTCGTTGGAAACGTGTTTTCTTCATCTAGTGCTAGACAGAAGAATCCGCACCAACTTCTTTGGGTTGCGTGTGTTCAGCTCACAGAGTTGAACCTTCCTTTAGAGAGAGCAGATTTGAAACACTCTTTTTGTGGAATTTGCAAGTGGAGATTTCAAGCACATTGGGGCGAATTGTATAAAAGGAAATATCTTCGTATATAAATTAGAGAGAATCATTCTCAGAAACCACTTTGTGATGTGTGTGTTCCACTCACAGCGTTTAACCTTTCTGTTCATAGAGCAGTTTGGAAACACTCTGTTTGTAACGTCTGCAAGTGGATAATTGGAGCTCTTTGAGGATTTCGTTGGAAACGGGATTTCTTCATCTAATGCTAGACAGAAGAATTCTCAGTAACTTCTTTGAGTTGCGTGTATTCAACTCATTAGAGTTGAATCTTCTTTTAGACAGAACAGATTTGAAACACTCTTTTTATCGAATTTACAAGTGGAGATTTCAAGCGCTTTTCGGCCACAGGGAGGAAAGGAAATATTTTCGTATAAAAACTACAGAGAATCATTTTCAGAAACCACGTTGTGATGTGTGAATTCCACTCACAGAGTTTAACCTTTCTTTTTCATAGAGCAGTTTGGGAACACTCTGTTTGCAACATCTGCAAGTGGATATTTGGACCTCTTTGAGGATTTCGTTGGAAACGGGATTTCTTCATCTAATGCCCGGCAGAAGAATCCTCAGTAACTACGTTGGGTTGAGTGTGTTCAACTCACACAGTTGAATCTTCTTTTACACAGAACAGATTTGAAACCCTCTTTTTGTGGAATTTACAAGTGGAGATTTCAAGCGGTTTGTTGTCAAAGGTAGAAAACGAAATATCTTACAATAAAAATTGCAGAGAATCATTCTCAGAAACCACGTTGTGATGTGTGCGTTCCACTCACAGAGTTTAACCTTTCTTTCATGGAGCAGTTTGGAAACATTCTGTTTGTAACTTCTGCAAGTGGATACTTGGACCTCTTGAGGATTTCGTTGGAAACGGGATTTCTTCATCTAATGCTAGACAGAAGAATTCTCAGTAACTTCCCTGGGTTGCGTGTACTCAACTCACAGAGTTGAACCTTCCTTTAGACGGAGAAGATTGGAAACACCCTTTTTGCGGGAATTGCAAGTGGAGATTTCAAGGAATTTGGAGCCAATGGAAGAAAAGGAAATATCTTCGTATGAAAACTACAGAGAATCATTTTCAGAAACCACCTTGTGATGCGTGCGTACCACTCACAGAGTTTAACCTTTCTTTCCATAGAGCAGTGTGGAAACACTCTGTTTGTAACGTCTGGATGTGGATATTTGGACCTCTTTGAGGGTTTCGTTGGAAACGGGATTTCTTCATCTAATGCTACAGAGAAGAATTCTCAGTGACTTCTTTGAGTTGCGTGTATTCAACTCACAGAGTTGAATCTTCTTTTAGACAGAACAGATCTGAAACACTCTTTTGATCGTATTTACAAGTGGAGATTTCAAGCGCTTTTCGACCACAGGTAGAAAAGGAAACATCTTCGTATAAAAAATACAGAGAATCATTTTCAGAAACCATCTTGTGATGTGTGCGTTCCACTCACAGAGTTTAACTTTTCTTTTCATAGAGCAGTTTGGAAACACTCTGTTTGTAACATCTGCAAGTGGATATTTGGACCTCTTTGAGGATTTCATTGGAAACGGGATTTCTACATCTAATGCTAGACAGAGGAATCCTCAGTAAATACTTTGGGTTGCGTTTATTCAACTCACAGAGTTGAACCTTCTTTTAGACAGAACAGAATTGAAACACTCTTTTTGTGGATTTACAAGTGGAGATGTCAAGCTCTTTGTTGTCAAAGGTGGAAAAGGAAATATCATCCTTTAAAAACCCCAGAGAATCATTCTCAGAACCCACGTTGTGATGTGTGCGTTCCACTCACAGAGTTTAACCTTTCTTTCATGGAGCAGTTTGGAAACACTCTGTTTGTAAAGTCTGCAAGTGGATATTTGGACCTCTTGAGGATTTCGTTGGAAACGGGATTTCTTCATCTAATGCTAGACAGAAGAATCCTCAGTAACTTCTTTGGGTTGCGTGTATTCAACTCACAGAGTTGAACCATCCTTGAGACAGAGCAGATTTGAAACTCTCTTTTTGTGGAATTTGCAAGTGGAGATCTCATGCGCTTTGGGGCCAATGGCAGAAAAGGAAATATCTTCCTTTGAAAACTAGAGAGAATCATGCTCAGAAACCACCGCATTGTGATGTGTGCGTTCCACTCACAGCGTTTAACCTTTCTTTTCATAGAGCAGTTTGGAAACACTCTGTAACGTCTGCATGTGGATAATTGGATTTCTTTGAGGATTTCGTTGGAAACGGGATTTCTTCTTCTAATGCTACACAGAAGAATTCTCAGTAACTTCTTTGAGCTGCGTGTATTCAACTCACAGGGTTGAACCATCCTTTACAGAGGGCAGATTGGAAACACTCTTTTTATCGAATTTGCAAGTGGAGATTTCAAGAGCTTTTCGGCCACAGGTAGAAAAGGAAATATCTTCTTATATAAACTAGAGAGAATCATTCTCAGAAACCACTTTGGGATGTGTGCGTTCCACTCACAGAGTTTAACCTTTCTTTTCATAGGGCAGTTTGGAAACACTCTGTTAGTAACGTCTGCAAGTGGATAATTGGACCTCCTTGAGGATTTCGTTGTAAACGGGATTTCTTCATCTAATGCTAGACAGAATAATTCTCAGTAACTGCTTTGGGTTGCGTGTATGCAACTCACAGAGTTGAACCTTCTTTGAGACAGAACAGATTTGAAACACTCTTTTTGTGGAATTTACAAGTGGAGATTTCAAGCGCTTTGATGTGAAAGTTAGAAAAGGAAATGTCTTCCTATAAAATCTCCAGAGAATCATTCTGAGAAACCACGTTTTGATGTGTGCATTCCACCCATAGAGTTTAACCTTTCTTTCATGGAGCAGTTTGGAAACACTCTGTTTGTAAATTCTGCAAGTGGATACTTGGACGTCTTTGAGGATTTCGTTGGAAACGTGTTTTCTTCATCTAGTGCTAGACAGAAGAATCCGCACCAACTTCTTTGGGTTGCGTGTGTTCAGCTCACAGAGTTGAACCTTCCTTTAGAGAGAGCAGATTTGAAACACTCTTTTTGTGGAATTTGCAAGTGGAGATTTCAAGCACATTGGGGCGAATTGTATAAAAGGAAATATCTTCGTATATAAATTAGAGAGAATCATTCTCAGAAACCACTTTGTGATGTGTGTGTTCCACTCACAGCGTTTAACCTTTCTGTTCGTAGAGCAGTTTGGAAACACTCTGTTTGTAACGTCTGCAAGTGGATATTTGGACCTCTTTGAGGGTTTCGTTGGAAACGGGATTTCTTCATCTAATGCTAGACAGAAGAATTCTCAGTGACTTCTTTGAGTTGCGTGTATTCAACTCACAGAGTTGAATCTTCTTTTAGACAGAGCAGATCTGAAACACTCTTTTGATCGTATTTACAAGTGGAGATTTCAAGCGCTTTTCGACCACAGGTAGAAAAGGAAACATCTTCGTATAAAAAATACAGAGAATCATTTTCAGAAACCATCTTGTGATGTGTGCGTTCCACTCACAGAGTTTAACTTTTCTTTTCATAGAGCAGTTTGGAAACACTCTGTTTGTAACATCTGCAAGTGGATATTTGGACCTCTTTGAGGATTTCATTGGAAACGGGATTTCTACATCTAATGCTAGACAGAGGAATCCTCAGTAAATACTTTGGGTTGCGTTTATTCAACTCACAGAGTTGAACCTTCTTTTAGACAGAACAGAATTGAAACACTCTTTTTGTGGATTTACAAGTGGAGATGTCAAGCTCTTTGTTGTCAAAGGTGGAAAAGGAAATATCATCCTTTAAAAACCCCAGAGAATCATTCTCAGAACCCACGTTGTGATGTGTGCGTTCCACTCACAGAGTTTCACCTTTCTTTCATGGAGCAGTTTGGAAACACTCTGTTTGTAAAGTCTGCAAGTGGATATTTGGACCTCTTGAGGATTTCGTTGGAAACGGGATTTCTTCATCTAATGCTAGACAGAAGAATCCTCAGTAACTTCTTTGGGTTGCGTGTATTCAACTCACAGAGTTGAACCATCCTTGAGACAGAGCAGATTTGAAACTCTCTTTTTGTGGAATTTGCAAGTGGAGATCTCATGCGCTTTGGGGCCAATGGCAGAAAAGGAAATATCTTCCTTTGAAAACTAGAGAGAATCATTCTCAGAAACCACCGCATTGTGATGTGTGCGTTCCACTCACAGCGTTTAACCTTTCTTTTCATAGAGCAGTTTGGAAACACTCTGTAACGTCTGCATGTGGATAATTGGATTTCTTTGAGGATTTCGTTGGAAACGGGATTTCTTCTTCTAATGCTACACAGAAGAATTCTCAGTAACTTCTTTGAGCTGCGTGTATTCAACTCACAGAGTTGAACCATCCTTTACAGAGAGCAGATTGGAAACACTCTTTTTATCGAATTTGCAAGTGGAGATTTCAAGCGCTTTTCGGCCACAGGTAGAAAAGGAAATATCTTCTTATATAAACTAGAGAGAATCATTCTCAGAAACCACTTTGGGATGTGTGCGTTCCACTCACAGAGTTTAACCTTTGTTTTCATAGGGCAGTTTGGAAACACTCTGTTAGTAACGTCTGCAAGTGGATAATTGGACCTCCTTGAGGATTTCGTTGTAAACGGGATTTCTTCATCTAATGCTAGACAGAATAATTCTCAGTAACTGCTTTGGGTTGCGTGTATGCAACTCACAGAGTTGAACCTTCTTTGAGACAGAACAGATTTGAAACACTCTTTTTGTGGAATTTACAAGTGGAGATTTCAAGCGCTTTGATGTGAAAGTTAGAAAAGGAAATGTCTTCCTATAAAATCTCCAGAGAATCATTCTGAGAAACCACGTTTTGATGTGTGCATTCCACCCATAGAGTTTAACCTTTCTTTCATGGAGCAGTTTGGAAACACTCTGTTTGTAAATTCTGCAAGTGGATACTTGGACGTCTTTGAGGATTTCGTTGGAAACGTGTTTTCTTCATCTAGTGCTAGACAGAAGAATCCGCACCAACTTCTTTGGGTTGCGTGTGTTCAGCTCACAGAGTTGAACCTTCCTTTAGAGAGAGCAGATTTGAAACACTCTTTTTGTGGAATTTGCAAGTGGAGATTTCAAGCACATTGGGGCGAATTGTATAAAAGGAAATATCTTCGTATATAAATTAGAGAGAATCATTCTCAGAAACCACTTTGTGATGTGTGTGTTCCACTCACAGCGTTTAACCTTTCTGTTCATAGAGCAGTTTGGAAACACTCTGTTTGTAACGTCTGCAAGTGGATAATTGGAGCTCTTTGAGGATTTCGTTGGAAACGGGATTTCTTCATCTAATGCTAGACAGAAGAATTCTCAGTAACTTCTTTGAGTTGCGTGTATTCAACTCATTAGAGTTGAATCTTCTTTTAGACAGAACAGATTTGAAACACTCTTTTTATCGAATTTACAAGTGGAGATTTCAAGCGCTTTTCGGCCACAGGGAGGAAAGGAAATATTTTCGTATAAAAACTACAGAGAATCATTTTCAGAAACCACGTTGTGATGTGTGAATTCCACTCACAGAGTTTAACCTTTCTTTTTCATAGAGCAGTTTGGGAACACTCTGTTTGCAACATCTGCAAGTGGATATTTGGACCTCTTTGAGGATTTCGTTGGAAACGGGATTTCTTCATCTAATGCCCGGCAGAAGAATCCTCAGTAACTACGTTGGGTTGAGTGTGTTCAACTCACACAGTTGAATCTTCTTTTACACAGAACAGATTTGAAACCCTCTTTTTGTGGAATTTACAAGTGGAGATTTCAAGCGGTTTGTTGTCAAAGGTAGAAAACGAAATATCTTACAATAAAAATTGCAGAGAATCATTCTCAGAAACCACGTTGTGATGTGTGCGTTCCACTCACAGAGTTTAACCTTTCTTTCATGGAGCAGTTTGGAAACATTCTGTTTGTAACTTCTGCAAGTGGATACTTGGACCTCTTGAGGATTTCGTTGGAAACGGGATTTCTTCATCTAATGCTAGACAGAAGAATTCTCAGTAACTTCCCTGGGTTGCGTGTACTCAACTCACAGAGTTGAACCTTCCTTTAGACGGAGAAGATTGGAAACACCCTTTTTGCGGGAATTGCAAGTGGAGATTTCAAGGAATTTGGAGCCAATGGAAGAAAAGGAAATATCTTCGTATGAAAACTACAGAGAATCATTTTCAGAAAAAACCTTGTGATGCGTGCGTACCACTCACAGAGTTTAACCTTTCTTTCCATAGAGCAGTGTGGAAACACTCTGTTTGTAACGTCTGGATGTGGATATTTGGACCTCTTTGAGGGTTTCGTTGGAAACGGGATTTCTTCATCTAATGCTACAGAGAAGAATTCTCAGTGACTTCTTTGAGTTGCGTGTATTCAACTCACAGAGTTGAATCTTCTTTTAGACAGAACAGATCTGAAACACTCTTTTGATCGTATTTACAAGTGGAGATTTCAAGCGCTTTTCGACCACAGGTAGAAAAGGAAACATCTTCGTATAAAAAATACAGAGAATCATTTTCAGAAACCATCTTGTGATGTGTGCGTTCCACTCACAGAGTTTAACTTTTCTTTTCATAGAGCAGTTTGGAAACACTCTGTTTGTAACATCTGCAAGTGGATATTTGGACCTCTTTGAGGATTTCATTGGAAACGGGATTTCTACATCTAATGCTAGACAGAGGAATCCTCAGTAAATACTTTGGGTTGCGTTTATTCAACTCACAGAGTTGAACCTTCTTTTAGACAGAACAGAATTGAAACACTCTTTTTGTGGATTTACAAGTGGAGATGTCAAGCTCTTTGTTGTCAAAGGTGGAAAAGGAAATATCATCCTTTAAAAACCCCAGAGAATCATTCTCAGAACCCACGTTGTGATGTGTGCGTTCCACTCACAGAGTTTAACCTTTCTTTCATGGAGCAGTTTGGAAACACTCTGTTTGTAAAGTCTGCAAGTGGATATTTGGACCTCTTGAGGATTTCGTTGGAAACGGGATTTCTTCATCTAATGCTAGACAGAAGAATCCTCAGTAACTTCTTTGGGTTGCGTGTATTCAACTCACAGAGTTGAACCATCCTTGAGACAGAGCAGATTTGAAACTCTCTTTTTGTGGAATTTGCAAGTGGAGATCTCATGCGCTTTGGGGCCAATGGCAGAAAAGGAAATATCTTCCTTTGAAAACTAGAGAGAATCATGCTCAGAAACCACCGCATTGTGATGTGTGCGTTCCACTCACAGCGTTTAACCTTTCTTTTCATAGAGCAGTTTGGAAACACTCTGTAACGTCTGCATGTGGATAATTGGATTTCTTTGAGGATTTCGTTGGAAACGGGATTTCTTCTTCTAATGCTACACAGAAGAATTCTCAGTAACTTCTTTGAGCTGCGTGTATTCAACTCACAGGGTTGAACCATCCTTTACAGAGGGCAGATTGGAAACACTCTTTTTATCGAATTTGCAAGTGGAGATTTCAAGAGCTTTTCGGCCACAGGTAGAAAAGGAAATATCTTCTTATATAAACTAGAGAGAATCATTCTCAGAAACCACTTTGGGATGTGTGCGTTCCACTCACAGAGTTTAACCTTTCTTTTCATAGGGCAGTTTGGAAACACTCTGTTAGTAACGTCTGCAAGTGGATAATTGGACCTCCTTGAGGATTTCGTTGTAAACGGGATTTCTTCATCTAATGCTAGACAGAATAATTCTCAGTAACTGCTTTGGGTTGCGTGTATGCAACTCACAGAGTTGAACCTTCTTTGAGACAGAACAGATTTGAAACACTCTTTTTGTGGAATTTACAAGTGGAGATTTCAAGCGCTTTGATGTGAAAGTTAGAAAAGGAAATGTCTTCCTATAAAATCTCCAGAGAATCATTCTGAGAAACCACGTTTTGATGTGTGCATTCCACCCATAGAGTTTAACCTTTCTTTCATGGAGCAGTTTGGAAACACTCTGTTTGTAAATTCTGCAAGTGGATACTTGGACGTCTTTGAGGATTTCGTTGGAAACGTGTTTTCTTCATCTAGTGCTAGACAGAAGAATCCGCACCAACTTCTTTGGGTTGCGTGTGTTCAGCTCACAGAGTTGAACCTTCCTTTAGAGAGAGCAGATTTGAAACACTCTTTTTGTGGAATTTGCAAGTGGAGATTTCAAGCACATTGGGGCGAATTGTATAAAAGGAAATATCTTCGTATATAAATTAGAGAGAATCATTCTCAGAAACCACTTTGTGATGTGTGTGTTCCACTCACAGCGTTTAACCTTTCTGTTCGTAGAGCAGTTTGGAAACACTCTGTTTGTAACGTCTGCAAGTGGATATTTGGACCTCTTTGAGGGTTTCGTTGGAAACGGGATTTCTTCATCTAATGCTAGACAGAAGAATTCTCAGTGACTTCTTTGAGTTGCGTGTATTCAACTCACAGAGTTGAATCTTCTTTTAGACAGAGCAGATCTGAAACACTCTTTTGATCGTATTTACAAGTGGAGATTTCAAGCGCTTTTCGACCACAGGTAGAAAAGGAAACATCTTCGTATAAAAAATACAGAGAATCATTTTCAGAAACCATCTTGTGATGTGTGCGTTCCACTCACAGAGTTTAACTTTTCTTTTCATAGAGCAGTTTGGAAACACTCTGTTTGTAACATCTGCAAGTGGATATTTGGACCTCTTTGAGGATTTCATTGGAAACGGGATTTCTACATCTAATGCTAGACAGAGGAATCCTCAGTAAATACTTTGGGTTGCGTTTATTCAACTCACAGAGTTGAACCTTCTTTTAGACAGAACAGAATTGAAACACTCTTTTTGTGGATTTACAAGTGGAGATGTCAAGCTCTTTGTTGTCAAAGGTGGAAAAGGAAATATCATCCTTTAAAAACCCCAGAGAATCATTCTCAGAACCCACGTTGTGATGTGTGCGTTCCACTCACAGAGTTTCACCTTTCTTTCATGGAGCAGTTTGGAAACACTCTGTTTGTAAAGTCTGCAAGTGGATATTTGGACCTCTTGAGGATTTCGTTGGAAACGGGATTTCTTCATCTAATGCTAGACAGAAGAATCCTCAGTAACTTCTTTGGGTTGCGTGTATTCAACTCACAGAGTTGAACCATCCTTGAGACAGAGCAGATTTGAAGCTCTCTTTTTGTGGAATTTGCAAGTGGAGATCTCATGCGCTTTGGGGCCAATGGCAGAAAAGGAAATATCTTCCTTTGAAAACTAGAGAGAATCATTCTCAGAAACCACCGCATTGTGATGTGTGCGTTCCACTCACAGCGTTTAACCTTTCTTTTCATAGAGCAGTTTGGAAACACTCTGTAACGTCTGCATGTGGATAATTGGATTTCTTTGAGGATTTCGTTGGAAACGGGATTTCTTCTTCTAATGCTACACAGAAGAATTCTCAGTAACTTCTTTGAGCTGCGTGTATTCAACTCACAGAGTTGAACCATCCTTTACAGAGAGCAGATTGGAAACACTCTTTTTATCGAATTTGCAAGTGGAGATTTCAAGCGCTTTTCGGCCACAGGTAGAAAAGGAAATATCTTCTTATATAAACTAGAGAGAATCATTCTCAGAAACCACTTTGGGATGTGTGCGTTCCACTCACAGAGTTTAACCTTTCTTTTCATAGGGCAGTTTGGAAACACTCTGTTAGTAACGTCTGCAAGTGGATAATTGGACCTCCTTGAGGATTTCGTTGTAAACGGGATTTCTTCATCTAATGCTAGACAGAATAATTCTCAGTAACTGCTTTGGGTTGCGTATATGCAACTCACAGAGTTGAACCTTCTTTGAGACAGAACAGATTTGAAACACTCTTTTTGTGGAATTTACAAGTGGAGATTTCAAGCGCTTTGATGTGAAAGTTAGAAAAGGAAATGTCTTCCTATAAAATCTCCAGAGAATCATTCTGAGAAACCACGTTTTGATGTGTGCATTCCACCCATAGAGTTTAACCTTTCTTTCATGGAGCAGTTTGGAAACACTCTGTTTGTAAATTCTGCAAGTGGATACTTGGACGTCTTTGAGGATTTCGTTGGAAACGTGTTTTCTTCATCTAGTGCTAGACAGAAGAATCCGCACCAACTTCTTTGGGTTGCGTGTGTTCAGCTCACAGAGTTGAACCTTCCTTTAGAGAGAGCAGATTTGAAACACTCTTTTTGTGGAATTTGCAAGTGGAGATTTCAAGCACATTGGGGCGAATTGTATAAAAGGAAATATCTTCGTATATAAATTAGAGAGAATCATTCTCAGAAACCACTTTGTGATGTGTGTGTTCCACTCACAGCGTTTAACCTTTCTGTTCATAGAGCAGTTTGGAAACACTCTGTTTGTAACGTCTGCAAGTGGATAATTGGAGCTCTTTGAGGATTTCGTTGGAAACGGGATTTCTTCATCTAATGCTAGACAGAAGAATTCTCAGTAACTTCTTTGAGTTGCGTGTATTCAACTCATTAGAGTTGAATCTTCTTTTAGACAGAACAGATTTGAAACACTCTTTTTATCGAATTTACAAGTGGAGATTTCAAGCGCTTTTCGGCCACAGGGAGGAAAGGAAATATTTTCGTATAAAAACTACAGAGAATCATTTTCAGAAACCACGTTGTGATGTGTGAATTCCACTCACAGAGTTTAACCTTTCTTTTTCATAGAGCAGTTTGGGAACACTCTGTTTGCAACATCTGCAAGTGGATATTTGGACCTCTTTGAGGATTTCGTTGGAAACGGGATTTCTTCATCTAATGCCCGGCAGAAGAATCCTCAGTAACTACGTTGGGTTGAGTGTGTTCAACTCACACAGTTGAATCTTCTTTTACACAGAACAGATTTGAAACCCTCTTTTTGTGGAATTTACAAGTGGAGATTTCAAGCGGTTTGTTGTCAAAGGTAGAAAACGAAATATCTTACAATAAAAATTGCAGAGAATCATTCTCAGAAACCACGTTGTGATGTGTGCGTTCCACTCACAGAGTTTAACCTTTCTTTCATGGAGCAGTTTGGAAACATTCTGTTTGTAACTTCTGCAAGTGGATACTTGGACCTCTTGAGGATTTCGTTGGAAACGGGATTTCTTCATCTAATGCTAGACAGAAGAATTCTCAGTAACTTCCCTGGGTTGCGTGTACTCAACTCACAGAGTTGAACCTTCCTTTAGACGGAGAAGATTGGAAACACCCTTTTTGCGGGAATTGCAAGTGGAGATTTCAAGGAATTTGGAGCCAATGGAAGAAAAGGAAATATCTTCGTATGAAAACTACAGAGAATCATTTTCAGAAACCACCTTGTGATGCGTGCGTACCACTCACAGAGTTTAACCTTTCTTTCCATAGAGCAGTGTGGAAACACTCTGTTTGTAACGTCTGGATGTGGATATTTGGACCTCTTTGAGGGTTTCGTTGGAAACGGGATTTCTTCATCTAATGCTACAGAGAAGAATTCTCAGTGACTTCTTTGAGTTGCGTGTATTCAACTCACAGAGTTGAATCTTCTTTTAGACAGAACAGATCTGAAACACTCTTTTGATCGTATTTACAAGTGGAGATTTCAAGCGCTTTTCGACCACAGGTAGAAAAGGAAACATCTTCGTATAAAAAATACAGAGAATCATTTTCAGAAACCATCTTGTGATGTGTGCGTTCCACTCACAGAGTTTAACTTTTCTTTTCATAGAGCAGTTTGGAAACACTCTGTTTGTAACATCTGCAAGTGGATATTTGGACCTCTTTGAGGATTTCATTGGAAACGGGATTTCTACATCTAATGCTAGACAGAGGAATCCTCAGTAAATACTTTGGGTTGCGTTTATTCAACTCACAGAGTTGAACCTTCTTTTAGACAGAACAGAATTGAAACACTCTTTTTGTGGATTTACAAGTGGAGATGTCAAGCTCTTTGTTGTCAAAGGTGGAAAAGGAAATATCATCCTTTAAAAACCCCAGAGAATCATTCTCAGAACCCACGTTGTGATGTGTGCGTTCCACTCACAGAGTTTCACCTTTCTTTCATGGAGCAGTTTGGAAACACTCTGTTTGTAAAGTCTGCAAGTGGATATTTGGACCTCTTGAGGATTTCGTTGGAAACGGGATTTCTTCATCTAATGCTAGACAGAAGAATCCTCAGTAACTTCTTTGGGTTGCGTGTATTCAACTCACAGAGTTGAACCATCCTTGAGACAGAGCAGATTTGAAACTCTCTTTTTGTGGAATTTGCAAGTGGAGATCTCATGCGCTTTGGGGCCAATGGCAGAAAAGGAAATATCTTCTTATATAAACTAGAGAGAATCATTCTCAGAAACCACTTTGGGATGTGTGCGTTCCACTCACAGAGTTTAACCTTTCTTTTCATAGGGCAGTTTGGAAACACTCTGTTAGTAACGTCTGCAAGTGGATAATTGGACCTCCTTGAGGATTTCGTTGTAAACGGGATTTCTTCATCTAATGCTAGACAGAATAATTCTCAGTAACTGCTTTGGGTTGCGTGTATGCAACTCACAGAGTTGAACCTTCTTTGAGACAGAACAGATTTGAAACACTCTTTTTGTGGAATTTACAAGTGGAGATTTCAAGCGCTTTGATGTGAAAGTTAGAAAAGGAAATGTCTTCCTATAAAATCTCCAGAGAATCATTCTGAGAAACCACGTTTTGATGTGTGCATTCCACCCATAGAGTTTAACCTTTCTTTCATGGAGCAGTTTGGAAACACTCTGTTTGTAAATTCTGCAAGTGGATACTTGGACGTCTTTGAGGATTTCGTTGGAAACGTGTTTTCTTCATCTAGTGCTAGACAGAAGAATCCGCACCAACTTCTTTGGGTTGCGTGTGTTCAGCTCACAGAGTTGAACCTTCCTTTAGAGAGAGCAGATTTGAAACACTCTTTTTGTGGAATTTGCAAGTGGAGATTTCAAGCACATTGGGGCGAATTGTATAAAAGGAAATATCTTCGTATATAAATTAGAGAGAATCATTCTCAGAAACCACTTTGTGATGTGTGTGTTCCACTCACAGCGTTTAACCTTTCTGTTCGTAGAGCAGTTTGGAAACACCCTGTTTGTAACCTCTGCAAGTGGATAATTGGAGCTCTTTGAGGATTTCGTTGGAAACGGGATTTCTTCATCTAATGCTAGACAGAAGAATTCTCAGTAACTTCTTTGAGTTGCGTGTATTCAACTCATTAGAGTTGAATCTTCTTTTAGACAGAACAGATTTGAAACACTCTTTTTATCGAATTTACAAGTGGAGATTTCAAGCGCTTTTCGGCCACAGGGAGGAAAGGAAATATCTTCGTATAAAAACTACAGAGAATCATTTTCAGAAACCACGTTGTGATGTGTGCATTCCACTCACAGAGTTTAACCTTTCTTTTTCATAGAGCAGTTTGGGAACACTCTGTTTGCAACATCTGCAAGTGGATATTTGGACCTCTTTGAGGATTTTGTTGGAAACGGGATTTCTTCATCTAATGCCCGGCAGAAGAATCCTCAGTAACTACGTTGGGTTGAGTGTGTTCAACTCACACAGATGAATCTTCTTTTACACAGAACAGATTTGAAACCCTCTTTTTGTGGAATTTACAAGTGGAGATTTCAAGCGGTTTGTTGTCAAAGGTAGAAAACGAAATATCTTACAATAAAAATTCCAGAGAATCATTCTCAGAAACCACGTTGTGATGTGTGCGTTCCACTCACAGAGTTTAACCTTTCTTTCATGGAGCAGTTTGGAAACATTCTGTTTGTAACTTCTGCAAGTGGATACTTGGACCTCTTGAGGATTTCGTTGGAAACGGGATTTCTTCATCTAATGCTAGACAGAAGAATTCTCAGTAACTTCCCTGGGTTGCGTGTACTCAACTCACAGAGTTGAACCTTCCTTTAGACGGAGAAGATTGGAAACACCCTTTTTGCGGGAATTGCAAGTGGAGATTTCAAGGAATTTGGAGCCAATGGAAGAAAAGGAAATATCTTCGTATGAAAACTACAGAGAATCATTTTCAGAAACCACCTTGTGATGCGTGCGTACCACTCACAGAGTTTAACCTTTCTTTCCATAGAGCAGTGTGGAAACACTCTGTTTGTAACGTCTGGATGTGGATATTTGGACCTCTTTGAGGGTTTCGTTGGAAACGGGATTTCTTCATCTAATGCTACAGAGAAGAATTCTCAGTGACTTCTTTGAGTTGCGTGTATTCAACTCACAGAGTTGAATCTTCTTTTAGACAGAACAGATCTGAAACACTCTTTTGATCGTATTTACAAGTGGAGATTTCAAGCGCTTTTCGACCACAGGTAGAAAAGGAAACATCTTCGTATAAAAAATACAGAGAATCATTTTCAGAAACCATCTTGTGATGTGTGCGTTCCACTCACAGAGTTTAACTTTTCTTTTCATAGAGCAGTTTGGAAACACTCTGTTTGTAACATCTGCAAGTGGATATTTGGACCTCTTTGAGGATTTCATTGGAAACGGGATTTCTACATCTAATGCTAGACAGAGGAATCCTCAGTAAATACTTTGGGTTGCGTTTATTCAACTCACAGAGTTGAACCTTCTTTTAGACAGAACAGAATTGAAACACTCTTTTTGTGGATTTACAAGTGGAGATGTCAAGCTCTTTGTTGTCAAAGGTGGAAAAGGAAATATCATCCTTTAAAAACCCCAGAGAATCATTCTCAGAACCCACGTTGTGATGTGTGCGTTCCACTCACAGAGTTTCACCTTTCTTTCATGGAGCAGTTTGGAAACACTCTGTTTGTAAAGTCTGCAAGTGGATATTTGGACCTCTTGAGGATTTCGTTGGAAACGGGATTTCTTCATCTAATGCTAGACAGAAGAATCCTCAGTAACTTCTTTGGGTTGCGTGTATTCAACTCACAGAGTTGAACCATCCTTGAGACAGAGCAGATTTGAAACTCTCTTTTTGTGGAATTTGCAAGTGGAGATCTCATGCGCTTTGGGGCCAATGGCAGAAAAGGAAATATCTTCTTATATAAACTAGAGAGAATCATTCTCAGAAACCACTTTGGGATGTGTGCGTTCCACTCACAGAGTTTAACCTTTCTTTTCATAGGGCAGTTTGGAAACACTCTGTTAGTAACGTCTGCAAGTGGATAATTGGACCTCCTTGAGGATTTCGTTGTAAACGGGATTTCTTCATCTAATGCTAGACAGAATAATTCTCAGTAACTGCTTTGGGTTGCGTGTATGCAACTCACAGAGTTGAACCTTCTTTGAGACAGAACAGATTTGAAACACTCTTTTTGTGGAATTTACAAGTGGAGATTTCAAGCGCTTTGATGTGAAAGTTAGAAAAGGAAATGTCTTCCTATAAAATCTCCAGAGAATCATTCTGAGAAACCACGTTTTGATGTGTGCATTCCACCCATAGAGTTTAACCTTTCTTTCATGGAGCAGTTTGGAAACACTCTGTTTGTAAATTCTGCAGGTGGATACTTGGACGTCTTTGAGGATTTCGTTGGAAACGTGTTTTCTTCATCTAGTGCTAGACAGAAGAATCCGCACCAACTTCTTTGGGTTGCGTGTGTTCAGCTCACAGAGTTGAACCTTCCTTTAGAGAGAGCAGATTTGAAACACTCTTTTTGTGGAATTTGCAAGTGGAGATTTCAAGCACATTGGGGCGAATTGTATAAAAGGAAATATCTTCGTATATAAATTAGAGAGAATCATTCTCAGAAACCACTTTGTGATGTGTGTGTTCCACTCACAGCGTTTAACCTTTCTGTTCGTAGAGCAGTTTGGAAACACCCTGTTTGTAACCTCTGCAAGTGGATAATTGGAGCTCTTTGAGGATTTCGTTGGAAACGGGATTTCTTCATCTAATGCTAGACAGAAGAATTCTCAGTAACTTCTTTGAGTTGCGTGTATTCAACTCATTAGAGTTGAATCTTCTTTTAGACAGAACAGATTTGAAACACTCTTTTTATCGAATTTACAAGTGGAGATTTCAAGCGCTTTTCGGCCACAGGGAGGAAAGGAAATATCTTCGTATAAAAACTACAGAGAATCATTTTCAGAAACCACGTTGTGATGTGTGCATTCCACTCACAGAGTTTAAACTTTCTTTTTCATAGAGCAGTTTGGGAACACTCTGTTTGCAACATCTGCAAGTGGATATTTGGACCTCTTTGAGGATTTTGTTGGAAACGGGATTTCTTCATCTAATGCCCGGCAGAAGAATCCTCAGTAACTACGTTGGGTTGAGTGTGTTCAACTCACACAGTTGAATCTTCTTTTACACAGAACAGATTTGAAACCCTCTTTTTGTGGAATTTACAAGTGGAGATTTCAAGCGGTTTGTTGTCAAAGGTAGAAAACGAAATATCTTACAATAAAAATTCCAGAGAATCATTCTCAGAAACCACGTTGTGATGTGTGCGTTCCACTCACAGAGTTTAACCTTTCTTTCATGGAGCAGTTTGGAAACATTCTGTTTGTAACTTCTGCAAGTGGATACTTGGACCTCTTGAGGATTTCGTTGGAAACGGGATTTCTTCATCTAATGCTAGACAGAAGAATTCTCAGTAACTTCCCTGGGTTGCGTGTACTCAACTCACAGAGTTGAACCTTCCTTTAGACGGAGAAGATTGGAAACACCCTTTTTGCGGGAATTGCAAGTGGAGATTTCAAGGAATTTGGAGCCAATGGAAGAAAAGGAAATATCTTCGTATGAAAACTACAGAGAATCATTTTCAGAAACCACCTTGTGATGCGTGCGTACCACTCACAGAGTTTAACCTTTCTTTCCATAGAGCAGTGGGGAAACACTCTGTTTGTAACGTCTGGATGTGGATATTTGGACCTCTTTGAGGGTTTCGTTGGAAACGGGATTTCTTCATCTAATGCTACAGAGAAGAATTCTCAGTGACTTCTTTGAGTTGCGTGTATTCAACTCACAGAGTTGAATCTTCTTTTAGACAGAACAGATCTGAAACACTCTTTTGATCGTATTTACAAGTGGAGATTTCAAGCGCTTTTCGACCACAGGTAGAAAAGGAAACATCTTCGTATAAAAAATACAGAGAATCATTTTCAGAAACCATCTTGTGATGTGTGCGTTCCACTCACAGAGTTTAACTTTTCTTTTCATAGAGCAGTTTGGAAACACTCTGTTTGTAACATCTGCAAGTGGATATTTGGACCTCTTTGAGGATTTCATTGGAAACGGGATTTCTACATCTAATGCTAGACAGAGGAATCCTCAGTAAATACTTTGGGTTGCGTTTATTCAACTCACAGAGTTGAACCTTCTTTTAGACAGAACAGAATTGAAACACTCTTTTTGTGGATTTACAAGTGGAGATGTCAAGCTCTTTGTTGTCAAAGGTGGAAAAGGAAATATCATCCTTTAAAAACCCCAGAGAATCATTCTCAGAACCCACGTTGTGATGTGTGCGTTCCACTCACAGAGTTTCACCTTTCTTTCATGGAGCAGTTTGGAAACACTCTGTTTGTAAAGTCTGCAAGTGGATATTTGGACCTCTTGAGGATTTCGTTGGAAACGGGATTTCTTCATCTAATGCTAGACAGAAGAATCCTCAGTAACTTCTTTGGGTTGCGTGTATTCAACTCACAGAGTTGAACCATCCTTGAGACAGAGCAGATTTGAAACTCTCTTTTTGTGGAATTTGCAAGTGGAGATCTCATGCGCTTTGGGGCCAATGGCAGAAAAGGAAATATCTTCCTTTGAAAACTAGAGAGAATCATGCTCAGAAACCACCGCATTGTGATGTGTGCGTTCCACTCACAGCGTTTAACCTTTCTTTTCATAGAGCAGTTTGGAAACACTCTGTAACGTCTGCATGTGGATAATTGGATTTCTTTGAGGATTTCGTTGGAAACGGGATTTCTTCTTCTAATGCTACACAGAAGAATTCTCAGTAACTTCTTTGAGCTGCGTGTATTCAACTCACAGGGTTGAACCATCCTTTACAGAGGGCAGATTGGAAACACTCTTTTTATCGAATTTGCAAGTGGAGATTTCAAGAGCTTTTCGGCCACAGGTAGAAAAGGAAATATCTTCTTATATAAACTAGAGAGAATCATTCTCAGAAACCACTTTGGGATGTGTGCGTTCCACTCACAGAATTTAACCTTTCTTTTCATAGGGCAGTTTGGAAACACTCTGTTAGTAACGTCTGCAAGTGGATAATTGGACCTCCTTGAGGATTTCGTTGTAAACGGGATTTCTTCATCTAATGCTAGACAGAATAATTCTCAGTAACTGCTTTGGGTTGCGTGTATGCAACTCACAGAGTTGAACCTTCTTTGAGACAGAACAGATTTGAAACACTCTTTTTGTGGAATTTACAAGTGGAGATTTCAAGCGCTTTGATGTGAAAGTTAGAAAAGGAAATGTCTTCCTATAAAATCTCCAGAGAATCATTCTGAGAAACCAGGTTTTGATGTGTGCATTCCACCCATAGAGTTTAACCTTTCTTTCATGGAGCAGTTTGGAAACACTCTGTTTGTAAATTCTGCAAGTGGATACTTGGACGTCTTTGAGGATTTCGTTGGAAACGTGTTTTCTTCATCTAGTGCTAGACAGAAGAATCCGCACCAACTTCTTTGGGTTGCGTGTGTTCAGCTCACAGAGTTGAACCTTCCTTTAGAGAGAGCAGATTTGAAACACTCTTTTTGTGGAATTTGCAAGTGGAGATTTCAAGCACATTGGGGCGAATTGTATAAAAGGAAATATCTTCGTATATAAATTAGAGAGAATCATTCTCAGAAACCACTTTGTGATGTGTGTGTTCCACTCACAGCGTTTAACCTTTCTGTTCGTAGAGCAGTTTGGAAACACTCTGTTTGTAACGTCTGCAAGTGGATAATTGGAGCTCTTTGAGGATTTCGTTGGAAACGGGATTTCTTCATCTAACGCTAGACAGAAGAATTCTCAGTAACTTCTTTGAGTTGCGTGTATTCAACTCATTAGAGTTGAATCTTCTTTTAGACAGAACAGATTTGAAACACTCTTTTTATCGAATTTACAAGTGGAGATTTCAAGCGCTTTTCGGCCACAGGGAGGAAAGGAAATATTTTCGTATAAAAACTACAGAGAATCATTTTCAGAAACCACGTTGTGATGTGTGAATTCCACTCACAGAGTTTAACCTTTCTTTTTCATAGAGCAGTTTGGGAACACTCTGTTTGCAACATCTGCAAGTGGATATTTGGACCACTTTGAGGATTTCGTTGGAAACGGGATTTCTTCATCTAATGCCCGGCAGAAGAATTATCAGTAACTACGTTGGGTTGAGTGTGTTCAACTCACACAGTTGAATCTTCTTTTACACAGAACAGATTTGAAACCCTCTTTTTGTGGAATTTACAAGTGGAGATTTCAAGCGGTTTGTTGTCAAAGGTAGAAAACGAAATATCTTACAATAAAAATTGCAGAGAATCATTCTCAGAAACCACGTTGTGATGTGTGCGTTCCACTCACAGAGTTTAACCTTTCTTTCATGGAGCAGTTTGGAAACATTCTGTTTGTAACTTCTGCAAGTGGATACTTGGACCTCTTGAGGATTTCGTTGGAAACGGGATTTCTTCATCTAATGCTAGACAGAAGAATTCTCAGTAACTTCCCTGGGTTGCGTGTACTCAACTCACAGAGTTGAACCTTCCTTTAGACGGAGAAGATTGGAAACACCCTTTTTGCGGAAATTGCAAGTGGAGATTTCAAGGAATTTGGAGCCAATGGAAGAAAAGGAAATATTTTCGTATGAAAACTACAGAGAATCATTTTCAGAAACCACCTTGTGATGCGTGCGTACCACTCACAGAGTTTAACCTTTCTTTCCATAGAGCAGTGTGGAAACACTCTGTTTGTAACGTCTGGATGTGGATATTTGGACCTCTTTGAGGGTTTCTTTGGAAACGGGATTTCTTCATCTAATGCTACAGAGAAGAATCCTCAGTAACTTCTTTGAGTTGCGTGTATTCAACTCAAAGAGTTGAATCTTCTTTTAGACAGAGCAGATCTGATACACTCTTTTGATCGTATTTACAAGTGGAGATTTCAAGCGCTTTTCGACCACAGGTAGAAAAGGAAACATCTTCGTATAAAAAATACAGAGAATCATTTTCAGAAACCATCTTGTGATGTGTGCGTTCCACTCACAGAGTTTAACTTTTCTTTTCATAGAGCAGTTTGGAAACACTCTGTTTGTAACATCTGCAAGTGGATATTTGGACCTCTTTGAGGATTTCATTGGAAACGGGATTTCTACATCTAATGCTAGACAGAGGAATCCTCAGTAAATACTTTGGGTTGCGTTTATTCAACTCACAGAGTTGAACCTTCTTTTAGACAGAACAGAATTGAAACACTGTTTTTGTGGATTTACAAGTGGAGATGTCAAGCTCTTTGTTGTCAAATGTGGAAAAGGAAATATCATCCTTTAAAAACCCCAGAGAATCATTCTCAGAACCCACGTTGTGATGTGTGCGTTCCACTCACAGAGTTTCACCTTTCTTTCATGGAGCAGTTTGGAAACACTCTGTTTGTAAAGTCTGCAAGTGGATATTTGGACCTCTTGAGGATTTCGTTGGAAACGGGATTTCTTCATCTAATGCTAGACAGAAGAATCCTCAGTAACTTCTTTGGGTTGCGTGTATTCAACTCACAGAGTTGAACCATCCTTGAGACAGAGCAGATTTGAAGCTCTCTTTTTGTGGAATTTGCAAGTGGAGATCTCATGCGCTTTGGGGCCAATGGCAGAAAAGGAAATATCTTCCTTTGAAAACTAGAGAGAATCATTCTCAGAAACCACCGCATTGTGATGTGTGCGTTCCACTCACAGCGTTTAACCTTTCTTTTCATAGAGCAGTTTGGAAACACTCTGTAACGTCTGCATGTGGATAGTTGGATTTCTTTGAGGATTTCGTTGGAAACGGGATTTCTTCTTCTAATGCTACACAGAAGAATTCTCAGTAACTTCTTTGAGCTGCGTGTATTCAACTCACAGATTTGAACCATCCTTTACAGAGAGCAGATTTGAAACACTCTTTTTATCGAATTTGCAAGTGGAGATTTCAAGCGCTTTTCGGCCACAGGTAGAAAAGGAAATATCTTTTTATATAAACTAGAGAGAATCATTCTCAGAAACCACTTTGGGATGTGTGCGTTCCACTCACAGAGTTTAACCTTTGTTTTCATAGGGCAGTTTGGAAACACTCTGTTAGTAACGTCTGCAAGTGGATAATTGGACCTCCTTGAGGATTTCGTTGTAAACGGGATTTCTTCATCTAATGCTAGACAGAATAATTCTCAATAACTGCTTTGGGTTGCGTGTATGCAACTCACAGAGTTGAACCTTCTTTGAGACAGAACAGATTTGAAACACTCTTTTTGTGGAATTTACAAGTGGAGATTTCAAGCGCTTTGATGTGAAAGTTAGAAAAGGAAATGTCTTCCTATAAAATCTCCAGAGAATCATTCTGAGAAACCACGTTTTGATGTGTGCATTCCACCCATAGAGTTTAACCTTTCTTTCATGGAGCAGTTTGGAAACACTCTGTTTGTAAATTCTGCAAGTGGATACTTGGACGTCTTTGAGGATTTCGTTGGAAACGTGTTTTCTTCATCTAGTGCTAGACAGAAGAATCCGCACCAACTTCTTTGGGTTGCGTGTGTTCAGCTCACAGAGTTGAACCTTCCTTTAGAGAGAGCAGTTTTGAAACACTCTTTTTGTGGAATTTGCAAGTGGAGATTTCAAGCACATTGGGGCGAATTGTATAAAAGGAAATATCTTCGTATATAAATTAGAGAGAATCATTCTCAGAAACCACTTTGTGATGTGTGTGTTCCACTCACAGCGTTTAACCTTTCTGTTCGTAGAGCAGTTTGGAAACACTCTGTTTGTAACGTCTGCAAGTGGATAATTGGAGCTCTTTGAGGATTTCGTTGGAAACGGGATTTCTTCATCTAATGCTAGACAGAAGAATTCTCAGTAACTTCTTTGAGTTGCGTGTATTCAACTCATTAGAGTTGAATCTTCTTTTAGACAGAACAGATTTGAAACACTCTTTTTATCGAATTTACAAGTGGAGATTTCAAGCGCTTTTCGGCCACAGGGAGGAAAGGAAATATCTTCGTATAAAAACTACAGAGAATAATTTTCAGAAACCACGTTGTGATGTGTGCATTCCACTCACAGAGTTTAACCTTTCTTTTTCATAGAGCAGTTTGGGAACACTCTGTTTGCAACATCTGCAAGTGGATATTTGGACCTCTTTGAGGATTTCGTTGGAAACGGGATTTCTTCATCTAATGCCCGGCAGAAGAATCCTCAGTAGCTACGTTGGGTTGAGTGTGTTCAACTCACACAGTTGAATCTTCTTTTACACAGAACAGATTTGAAACCCTCTTTTTGTGGAATTTACAAGTGGAGATTTCAAGCGGTTTGTTGTCAAAGGTAGAAAACGAAATATCTTACAATAAAAATTTCAGAGAATCATTCTCAGAAACCACGTTGTGATGTGTGCGTTCCACTCACAGAGTTTAACCTTTCTTTCATGGAGCAGTTTGGAAACATTCTGTTTGTAACTTCTGCAAGTGGATACTTGGACCTCTTGAGGATTTCGTTGGAAACGGGATTTCTTCATCTAATGCTAGACAGAAGAATTCTCAGTAACTTCCCTGGGTTGCGTGTACTCAACTCACAGAGTTGAACCTTCCTTTAGACGGAGAAGATTGGAAACACCCTTTTTGCGGAAATTACAAGTGGAGATTTCAAGGAATTTGGAGCCAATGGAAGAAAAGGAAATATCTTCGTATGAAAACTAGAGAGAATCATTTTCAGAAACCACCTTGTGATGCGTGCGTACCACTCACAGAGTTTAACCTTTCTTTCCATAGAGCAGTGTGGAAACACTCTGTTTGTAACGTCTGGATGTGGATATTGGGACCTCTTTGAGGGTTTCGTTGGAAACGGGATTTCTTCATTAAATGCTACAGAGAAGAATCCTCAGTAACTTCTTTGAGTTGCGTGTATTCAACTCAAAGAGTTGAATCTTCTTTTAGACAGAGCAGATCTGATACACTCTTTTGATCGTATTTACAAGTGGAGATTTCAAGCGCTTTTCGACCACAGGTAGAAAAGGAAACATCTTCGTATAAAAAATACAGAGAATCATTTTCAGAAACCATCTTGTGATGTGTGCGTTCCACTCACAGAGTTTAACTTTTCTTTTCATAGAGCAGTTTGGAAACACTCTGTTTGTAACATCTGCAAGTGGATATTTGGACCTCTTTGAGGATTTCATTGGAAACGGGATTTCTACATCTAATGCTAGACAGAGGAATCCTCAGTAAATACTTTGGGTTGCGTTTATTCAACTCACATAGTTGAACCTTCTTTTAGACAGAACAGAATTGAAACACTCTTTTTGTGGATTTGCAAGTGGAGATGTCAAGCTCTTTGCTGTCAAAGTTGGAAAAGGAAATATCATCCTTTAAAAACCCCAGAGAATCATTCTCAGAACCCACGTTGTGATGTGTGCGTTCCACTCACAGAGTTTAACCTTTCTTTCATGGAGCAGTTTGGAAACACTCCGTTTGTTAAGTCTGCAAGTGGATATTTGGACCTCTTGAGGATTTCGTTGGAAACGGGATTTCTTCATCTAATGCTAGACAGAAGAATCCTCAGTAACTTCTTTGGGTTGCGTGTATTCAACTCACAGAGTTGAACCATCCTTGAGACAGAGCAGATTTGAAACTCTCTTTTTGTGGAATTTGCAAGTGGAGATCTCATGCGCTTTGGGGCCAATGGCAGAAAAGGAAATATCTTCCTTTAAAAACTAGAGAGAATCATTCTCAGAAACCACCGCATTGTGATGTGTGCGTTCCACTCACAGCGTTTAACCTTTCTTTTCATAGAGCAGTTTGGAAACACTCTGTAACGTCTGCATGTGGATAATTGGATTTCTTTGAGGATTTCGTTGGAAACGGGATTTCTTCTTCTAATGCTACACAGAAGAATTTTCAGTAACTTCTTTGAGCTGCGTGTATTCAACTCACAGAGTTGAACCATCCTTTACAGAGAGCAGATTGGAAACACTCTTTTTATCGAATTTGCAAGTGGAGATTTCAAGCGCTTTTCGGCCACAGGTAGAAAAGGAAATATCTTCTTATATAAACTAGAGAGAATCATTCTCAGAAACCACTTTGGGATGTGTGCGTTCCACTCACAGAGTTTAACCTTTCTTTTCATAGGGCAGTTTGGAAACACTCTGTTAGTAACGTCTGCAAGTGGATAATTGGACCTCCTTGAGGATTTCGTTGTAAACGGGATTTCTTCATCTAATGCTAGACAGAATAATTCTCAATAACTGCTTTGGGTTGCGTGTATGCAACTCACAGGGTTGAACCTTCTTTGAGACAGAACAGATTTGAAACACTCTTTTTCTGGAATTTACAAGTGGAGATTTCAAGCGCTTTGATGTGAAAGTTAGAAAAGGAAATGTCTTCCTATAAAATCTCCAGAGAATCATTCTGAGAAACCACGTTTTGATGTGTGCATTCCACCCATAGAGTTTAACCTTTCTTTCATGGAGCAGTTTGGAAACACTCTGTTTGTAAATTCTGCAAGTGGATACTTGGACGTCTTTGAGGATTTCGTTGGAAACGTGTTTTCTTCATCTAGTGCTAGACAGAAGAATCCGCACCAACTTCTTTGGGTTGCGTGTGTTCAGCTCACAGAGTTGAACCTTCCTTTAGAGAGAGCAGATTTGAAACACTCTTTTTGTGGAATTTGCAAGTGGAGATTTCAAGCACATTGGGGCGAATTGTATAAAAGGAAATATCTTCGTATATAAATTAGAGAGAATCATTCTCAGAAACCACTTTGTGATGTGTGTGTTCCACTCACAGCGTTTAACCTTTCTGTTCATAGAGCAGTTTGGAAACACTCTGTTTGTAACGTCTGCAAGTGGATAATTGGAGCTCTTTGAGGATTTCGTTGGAAACGGGATTTCTTCATCTAATGCTAGACAGAAGAATTCTCAGTAACTTCTTTGAGTTGCGTGTATTCAACTCATTAGAGTTGAATCTTCTTTTAGACAGAACAGATTTGAAACACTCTTTTTATCGAATTTACAAGTGGAGATTTCAAGCGCTTTTCGGCCACAGGGAGGAAAGGAAATATCTTCGTATAAAAACTACAGAGAATCATTTTCAGAAACCACGTTGTGATGTGTGCATTCCACTCACAGAGTTTAACCTTTCTTTTTCGTAGAGCAGTTTGGGAACACTCTGTTTGCAACATCTGCAAGTGGATATTTGGACCTCTTTGAGGATTTCGTTGGAAACGGGATTTCTTCATCTAATGCCCGGCAGAAGAATCCTCAGTAACTACGTTGGGTTGAGTGTGTTCAACTCACACAGTTGAATCTTCTTTTACACAGAACAGATTTGAAACCCTCTTTTTGTGGAATTTACAAGTGGAGATTTCAAGCGGTTTGTTGTCAAAGGTAGAAAACGAAATATCTTACAATAAAAATTCCAGAGAATCATTCTCAGAAACCACGTTGTGATGTGTGCGTTCCACTCACAGAGTTTAACCTTTCTTTCATGGAGCAGTTTGGAAACATTCTGTTTGTAACTTCTGCAAGTGGATACTTGGACCTCTTGAGGATTTCGTTGGAAACGGGATTTCTTCATCTAATGCTAGACAGAAGAATTCTCAGTAACTTCCCTGGGTTGCGTGTACTCAACTCACAGAGTTGAACCTTCCTTTCGACGGAGAAGATTGGAAACACCCTTTTTGCGGGAATTGCAAGTGGAGATTTCAAGGAATTTGGAGCCAATGGAAGAAAAGGAAATATCTTCGTATGAAAACTACAGAGAATCATTTTCAGAAACCACCTTGTGATGCGTGCGTACCACTCACAGAGTTTAACCTTTCTTTCCATAGAGCAGTGGGGAAACACTCTGTTTGTAACGTCTGGATGTGGATATTTGGACCTCTTTGAGGGTTTCGTTGGAAACGGGATTTCTTCATCTAATGCTACAGAGAAGAATTCTCAGTGACTTCTTTGAGTTGCGTGTATTCAACTCACAGAGTTGAATCTTCTTTTAGACAGAACAGATCTGAAACACTCTTTTGATCGTATTTACAAGTGGAGATTTCAAGCGCTTTTCGACCACAGGTAGAAAAGGAAACATCTTCGTATAAAAAATACAGAGAATCATTTTCAGAAACCATCTTGTGATGTGTGCGTTCCACTCACAGAGTTTAACTTTTCTTTTCATAGAGCAGTTTGGAAACACTCTCTTTGTAACATCTGCAAGTGGATATTTGGACCTCTTTGAGGATTTCATTGGAAACGGGATTTCTACATCTAATGCTAGACAGAGGAATCCTCAGTAAATACTTTGGGTTGCGTTTATTCAACTCACAGAGTTGAACCTTCTTTTAGACAGAACAGAATTGAAACACTCTTTTTGTGGATTTGCAAGTGGAGATGTCAAGCTCTTTGCTGTCAAAGGTGGAAAAGGAAATATCATCCTTTAAAAACCCCAGAGAATCATTCTCAGAACCCACGTTGTGATGTGTGCGTTCCACTCACAGAGTTTAACCTTTCTTTCATGGAGCAGTTTGGAAACACTCTGTTTGTAAAGTCTGCAAGTGGATATTTGGACCTCTTGAGGATTTCGTTGGAAACGGGATTTCTTCATCTAATGCTAGACAGAAGAATCCTCAGTAACTTCTTTGGGTTGCGTGTATTCAACTCACAGAGTTGAACCATCCTTGAGACAGAGCAGATTTGAAACTCTCTTTTTGTGGAATTTGCAAGTGGAGATCTCATGCGCTTTGGGGCCAATGGCAGAAAAGGAAATATCTTCCTTTAAAAACTAGAGAGAATCATTCTCAGAAACCACCGCATTGTGATGTGTGCGTTCCACTCACAGCGTTTAACCTTTCTTTTCATAGAGCAGTTTGGAAACACTCTGTAACGTCTGCATGTGGATAATTGGATTTCTTTGAGGATTTCGTTGGAAACGGGATTTCTTCTTCTAATGCTACACAGAAGAATTCTCAGTAACTTCTTTGAGCTGCGTGTATTCAACTCACAGAGTTGAACCATCCGTTACAGAGAGCAGATTGGAAACACTCTTTTTATCGAATTTGCAAGTGGAGATTTCAAGCGCTTTTCGGCCACAGGTAGAAAAGGAAATATCTTCTTATATAAACTAGAGAGAATCATTCTCAGAAACCACTTTGGGATGTGTGCGTTCCACTCACAGAGTTTAACCTTTGTTTTCATAGGGCAGTTTGGAAACACTCTGTTAGTAACGTCTGCAAGTGGATAATTGGACCTCCTTGAGGATTTCGTTGTAAACGGGATTTCTTCATCTAATGCTAGACAGAATAATTCTCAGTAACTGCTTTGGGTTGCGTGTATGCAACTCACAGAGTTGAACCTTCTTTGAGACAGAACAGATTTGAAACACTCTTTTTGTGGAATTTACTAGTGGAGATTTCAAGAGCTTTGATGTGAAAGTTAGAAAAGGAAATGTCTTCCTATAAAATCTCCAGAGAATCATTCTGAGAAACCAGGTTTTGATGTGTGCATTCCACCCATAGAGTTTAACCTTTCTTTCATGGAGCAGTTTGGAAACACTCTGTTTGTAAATTCTGCAAGTGGATACTTGGACGTCTTTGAGGATTTCGTTGGAAACGTGTTTTCTTCATCTAGTGCTAGACAGAAGAATCCGCACCAACTTCTTTGGGTTGCGTGTGTTCAGCTCACAGAGTTGAACCTTCCTTTAGAGAGAGCAGATTTGAAACACTCTTTTTGTGGAATTTGAAAGTGGAGATTTCCAGCACATTGGGGCGAATTGTATAAAAGGAAATATCTTCGTATATAAATTAGAGAGAATCATTCTCAGAAACCACTTTGTGATGTGTGTGTTCCACTCACAGCGTTTAACCTTTCTGTTCGTAGAGCAGTTTGGAAACACTCTGTTTGTAACGTCTGCAAGTGGATAATTGGAGCTCTTTGAGGATTTCGTTGGAAACGGGATTTCTTCATCTAATGCTAGACAGAAGAATTCTCAGTAACTTCTTTGAGTTGCGTGTATTCAACTCATTAGAGTTGAATCTTCTTTTAGACAGAACAGATTTGAAACACTCTTTTTATCGAATTTACAAGTGGAGATTTCAAGCGCTTTTCGGCCACAGGGAGGAAAGGAAATATCTTCGTATAAAAACTACAGAGAATCATTCTCAGAAACCACGTTGTGATGTGTGCATTCCACTCACAGAGTTTAACCTTTCTTTTTCATAGAGCAGTTTGGGAACACTCTGTTTGCAACATCTGCAAGTGGATATTTGGACCTCTTTGAGGATTTCGTTGGAAACGGGATTTCTTCATCTAATGCCCGGCAGAAGAATCCTCAGTAACTACGTTGGGTTGAGTGTGTTCAACTCACACAGTTGAATCTTCTTTTACACAGAACAGATTTGAAACCCTCTTTTTGTGGAATTTACAAGTGGAGATTTCAAGAGGTTTGTTGTCAAAGGTAGAAAACGAAATATCTTACAATAAAAATTCCAGAGAATCATTCTCAGAAACCACGTTGTGATGTGTGCGTTCCACTCACAGAGTTTAACCTTTCTTTCATGGAGCAGTTTGGAAACATTCTGTTTGTAACTTCTGCAAGTGGATACTTGGACCTCTTGAGGATTTCGTTGGAAACGGGATTTCTTCATCTAATGCTAGACAGAAGAATTCTCAGTAACTTCCCTGGGTTGCGTGTACTCAACTCACAGAGTTGAACCTTCCTTTAGACGGAGAAGATTGGAAACACCCTTTTTGCGGGAATTGCAAGTGGAGATTTCAAGGAATTTGGAGCCAATGGAAGAAAAGGAAATATCTTCGTATGAAAACTACAGAGAATCATTTTCAGAAACCACCTTGTGATGCGTGCGTACCACTCACAGAGTTTAACCTTTCTTTCCATAGAGCAGTGTGGAAACACTCTGTTTGTAACGTCTGGATGTGGATATTTGGACCTCTTTGAGGGTTTCGTTGGAAACGGGATTTCTTCATCTAATGCTACAGAGAAGAATTCTCAGTGACTTCTTTGAGTTGCGTGTATTCAACTCACAGAGTTGAATCTTCTTTTAGACAGAACAGATCTGAAACACTCTTTTGATCGTATTTACAAGTGGAGATTTCAAGCGCTTTTCGACCACAGGTAGAAAAGGAAACATCTTCGTATAAAAAATACAGAGAATCATTTTCAGAAACCATCTTGTGATGTGTGCGTTCCACTCACAGAGTTTAACTTTTCTTTTCATAGAGCAGTTTGGAAACACTCTCTTTGTAACATCTGCAAGTGGATATTTGGACCTCTTTGAGGATTTCATTGGAAACGGGATTTCTACATCTAATGCTAGACAGAGGAATCCTCAGTAAATACTTTGGGTTGCGTTTATTCAACTCACAGAGTTGAACCTTCTTTTAGACAGAACAGAATTGAAACACTCTTTTTGTGGATTTACAGGTGGAGATGTCAAGCTCTTTGCTGTCAAAGGTGGAAAAGGAAATATCATCCTTTAAAAACCCCAGAGAATCATTCTCAGAACCCACGTTGTGATGTGTGCGTTCCACTCACAGAGTTTAACCTTTCTTTCATGGAGCAGTTTGGAAACACTCTGTTTGTAAAGTCTGCAAGTGGATATTTGGACCTCTTGAGGATTTCGTTGGAAACGGGATTTCTTCATCTAATGCTAGACAGAAGAATCCTCAGTAACTTCTTTGGGTTGCGTGTATTCAACTCACAGAGTTGAACCATCCTTGAGACAGAGCAGATTTGAAACTCTCTTTTTGTGGAATTTGCAAGTGGAGATCTCATGCGCTTTGGGGCCAATGGCAGAAAAGGAAATATCTTCCTTTAAAAACTAGAGAGAATCATTCTCAGAAACCACCGCATTGTGATGTGTGCGTTCCACTCACAGCGTTTAACCTTTCTTTTCATAGAGCAGTTTGGAAACACTCTGTAACGTCTGCATGTGGATAATTGGATTTCTTTGAGGATTTCGTTGGAAACGGGATTTCTTCTTCTAATGCTACACAGAAGAATTCTCAGTAACTTCTTTGAGCTGCGTGTATTCAACTCACAGAGTTGAACCATCCTTTACAGAGAGCAGATTTGAAACACTCTTTTTATCGAATTTGCAAGTGGAGATTTCAAGCGCTTTTCGGCCACAGGTAGAAAAGGAAATATCTTCTTATATAAACTAGAGAGAATCATTCTCAGAAACCACTTTGGGATGTGTGCGTTCCACTCACAGAGTTTAACCTTTCTTTTCATAGGGCAGTTTGGAAACACTCTGTTAGTAACGTCTGCAAGTGGATAATTGGACCTCCTTGAGGATTTCGTTGTAAACGGGATTTCTTCATCTAATGCTAGACAGAATAATTCTCAGTAACTGCTTTGGGTTCCGTGTATGCAACTCACAGAGTTGAACCTTCTTTGAGACAGAACAGATTTGAAACACTCTTTTTGTGGAATTTACAAGTGGAGATTTCAAGCGCTTTGATGTGAAAGTTAGAAAAGGAAATGTCTTCCTATAAAATCTCCAGAGAATAATTCTGAGAAACCACGTTTTGATGTGTGCATTCCACCCATAGAGTTTAACCTTTCTTCATTGGGGCAGTTTGGAAACACTCTGTTTGTAAATTCTGCAAGTGGATACTTGGACGTCTTTGAGGATTTCGTTGGAAACGTGTTTTCTTCATCTAGTGCTAGACAGAAGAATCCGCACCAACTTCTTTGGGTTGCGTGTGTTCAGCTCACAGAGTTGAACCTTCCTTTAGAGAGAGCAGATTTGAAACACTCTTTTTGTGGAATTTGCAAGTGGAGATTTCAAGCACATTGGGGCGAATTGTATAAAAGGAAATATCTTCGTATATAAATTAGAGAGAATCATTCTCAGAAACCACTTTGTGATGTGTGTGTTCCACTCACAGCGTTTAACCTTTCTGTTCGTAGAGCAGTTTGGAAACACTCTGTTTGTAACGTCTGCAAGTGGATAATTGGAGCTCTTTGAGGATTTCGTTGGAAACGGGATTTCTTCATCTAATGCTAGACAGAAGAATTCTCAGTAACTTCTTTGAGTTGCGTGTATTCAACTCATTAGAGTTGAATCTTCTTTTAGACAGAACAGATTTGAAACACTCTTTTTATCGAATTTACAAGTGGAGATTTCAAGCGCTTTTCGGCCACAGGGAGGAAAGGAAATATCTTCGTATAAAAACTACAGAGAATCATTTTCAGAAACCACGTTGTGATGTGTGCATTCCACTCACAGAGTTTAACCTTTCTTTTTCATAGAGCAGTTTGGGAACACTCTGTTTGCAACATCTGCAAGTGGATATTTGGACCTCTTTGAGGATTTCGTTGGAAACGGGATTTCTTCATCTAATGCCCGGCCGAAGAATCCTCAGTAACTACGTTGGGTTGAGTGTGTTCAACTCACACAGTTGAATCTTCTTTTACACAGAACAGATTTGAAACCCTCTTTTTGTGGAATTTACAAGTGGAGATTTCAAGCGGTTTGTTGTCAACGGTAGAAAACCAAATATCTTACAATAAAAATTCCAGAGAATCATTCTCAGAAACCACGTTGTGATGTGTGCGTTCCACTCACAGAGTTTAACCTTTCTTTCATGGAGCAGTTTGGAAACATTCTGTTTGTAACTTCTGCAAGTGGATACTTGGACCTCTTGAGGATTTCGTTGGAAACGGGATTTCTTCATCTAATGCTAGACAGAAGAATTCTCAGTAACTTCCCTGGGTTGCGTGTACTCAACTCACAGAGTTGAACCTTCCTTTAGACGGAGAAGATTGGAAACACCCTTTTTGCGGGAATTGCAAGTGGAGATTTCAAGGAATTTGGAGCCAATGGAAGAAAAGGAAATATCTTCGTATGAAAACTACAGAGAATCATTTTCAGAAACCACCTTGTGATGCGTGCGTACCACTCACAGAGTTTAACCTTTCTTTCCATAGAGCAGTGTGGAAACACTCTGTTTGTAACGTCTGGATGTGGATGTTTGGACCTCTTTGAGGGTTTCGTTGGAAACGGGATTTCTTCATCTAATGCTACAGAGAAGAATTCTCAGTGACTTCTTTGAGTTGCGTGTATTCAACTCACAGAGTTGAATCTTCTTTTAGACAGAACAGATCTGAAACACTCTTTTGATCGTATTTACAAGTGGAGATTTCAAGCGCTTTTCGACCACAGGTAGAAAAGGAAACATCTTCGTATAAAAAATACAGAGAATCATTTTCAGAAACCATCTTGTGATGTGTGCGTTCCACTCACAGAGTTTAACTTTTCTTTTCATAGAGCAGTTTGGAAACACTCTCTTTGTAACATCTGCAAGTGGATATTTGGACCTCTTTGAGGATTTCATTGGAAACGGGATTTCTACATCTAATGCTAGACAGAGGAATCCTCAGTAAATACTTTGGGTTGCGTTTATTCAACTCACAGAGTTGAACCTTCTTTTAGACAGAACAGAATTGAAACACTCTTTTTGTGGATTTACAAGTGGAGATGTCAAGCTCTTTGCTGTCAAAGGTGGAAAAGGAAATATCATCCTTTAAAAACCCCAGAGAATCATTCTCAGAACCCACGTTGTGATGTGTGCGTTCCACTCACAGAGTTTAACCTTTCTTTCATGGAGCAGTTTGGAAACACTCTGTTTGTAAAGTCTGCAAGTGGATATTTGGACCTCTTGAGGATTTCGTTGGAAACGGGATTTCTTCATCTAATGCTAGACAGAAGAATCCTCAGTAACTTCTTTGGGTTGCGTGTATTCAACTCACAGAGTTGAACCATCCTTGAGACAGAGCAGATTTGAAACTCTCTTTTTGTGGAATTTGCAAGTGGAGATCTCATGCGCTTTGGGGCCAATGGCAGAAAAGGAAATATCTTCCTTTAAAAACTAGAGAGAATCATTCTCAGAAACCACCGCATTGTGATGTGTGCGTTCCACTCACAGCGTTTAACCTTTCTTTTCATAGAGCAGTTTGGAAACACTCTGTAACGTCTGCATGTGGATAATTGGATTTCTTTGAGGATTTCGTTGGAAACGGGATTTCTTCTTCTAATGCTACACAGAAGAATTCTCAGTAACTTCTTTGAGCTGCGTGTATTCAACTCACAGAGTTGAACCATCCTTTACAGAGAGCAGATTGGAAACACTCTTTTTATCGAATTTGCAAGTGGAGATTTCAAGCGCTTTTCGGCCACAGGCAGAAAAGGAAATATCTTCTTATATAAACTAGAGAGAATCATTCTCAGAAACCACTTTGGGATGTGTGCGTTCCACTCACAGAGTTTAACCTTTCTTTTCATAGGGCAGTTTGGAAACACTCTGTTAGTAACGTCTGCAAGTGGATAATTGGACCTCCTTGAGGATTTCGTTGTAAACGGGATTTCTTCATCTAATGCTAGACAGAATAATTCTCAGTAACTGCTTTGGGTTGCGTGTATGCAACTCACAGAGTTGAACCTTCTTTGAGACAGAACAGATTTGAAACACTCTTTTTGTGGAATTTACAAGTGGAGATTTCAAGCGCTTTGATGTGAAAGTTAGAAAAGGAAATGTCTTCCTATAAAATCTCCAGAGAATCATTCTGAGAAACCACGTTTTGATGTGTGCATTCCACCCATAGAGTTTAACCTTTCTTTCATGGAGCAGTTTGGAAACACTCTGTTTGTAAATTCTGCAAGTGGATACTTGGACGTCTTTGAGGATTTCGTTGGAAACGTGTTTTCTTCATCTAGTGCTAGACAGAAGAATCCGCACCAACTTCTTTGGGTTGCGTGTGTTCAGCTCACAGAGTTGAACCTTCCTTTAGAGAGAGCAGATTTGAAACACTCTTTTTGTGGAATTTGCAAGTGGAGATTTCAAGCACATTGGGGCGAATTGTATAAAAGGAAATATCTTCGTATATAAATTAGAGAGAATCATTCTCAGAAACCACTTTGTGATGTGTGTGTTCCACTCACAGCGTTTAACCTTTCTGTTCGTAGAGCAGTTTGGAAACACTCTGTTTGTAACGTCTGCAAGTGGATAATTGGAGCTCTTTGAGGATTTCGTTGGAAACGGGATTTCTTCATCTAATGCTAGACAGAAGAATTCTCAGTAACTTCTTTGAGTTGCGTGTATTCAACTCATTAGAGTTGAATCTTCTTTTAGACAGAACAGATTTGAAACACTCTTTTTATCGAATTTACAAGTGGAGATTTCAAGCGCTTTTCGGCCACAGGGAGGAAAGGAAATATCTTCGTATAAAAACTACAGAGAATCATTTTCAGAAACCACGTTGTGATGTGTGCATTCCACTCACAGAGTTTAACCTTTCTTTTTCATAGAGCAGTTTGGGAACACTCTGTTTGCAACATCTGCAAGTGGATATTTGGACCTCTTTGAGGATTTCGTTGGAAACGGGATTTCTTCATCTAATGCCCGGCAGAAGAATTCTCAGTAACTACGTTGGGTTGAGTGTGTTCAACTCACACAGTTGAATCTTCTTTTACACAGAACAGATTTGAAACCCTCTTTTTGTGGAATTTACAAGTGGAGATTTCAAGCGGTTTGTTGTCAACGGTAGAAAACGAAATATCTTACAATAAAAATTCCAGAGAATCATTCTCAGAAACCACGTTGTGATGTGTGCGTTCCACTCACAGAGTTTAACCTTTCTTTCATGGAGCAGTTTGGAAACATTCTGTTTGTAACTTCTGCAAGTGGATACTTGGACCTCTTGAGGATTTCGTTGGAAACGGGATTTCTTCATCTAATGCTAGACAGAAGAATTCTCAGTAACTTCCCTGGGTTGCGTGTACTCAACTCACAGAGTTGAACCTTCCTTTAGACGGAGAAGATTGGAAACACCCTTTTTGCGGGAATTGCAAGTGGAGATTTCAAGGAATTTGGAGCCAATGGAAGAAAAGGAAATATCTTCGTATGAAAACTACAGAGAATCATTTTCAGAAACCACCTTGTGATGCGTGCGTACCACTCACAGAGTTTAACCTTTCTTTCCATAGAGCAGTGTGGAAACACTCTGTTTGTAACGTCTGGATGTGGATATTTGGACCTCTTTGAGGGTTTCGTTGGAAACGGGATTTCTTCATCTAATGCTACAGAGAAGAATTCTCAGTGACTTCTTTGAGTTGCGTGTATTCAACTCACAGAGTTGAATCTTCTTTTAGACAGAACAGATCTGAAACACTCTTTTGATCGTATTTACAAGTGGAGATTTCAAGCGCTTTTCGACCACAGGTAGAAAAGGAAACATCTTCGTATAAAAAATACAGAGAATCATTTTCAGAAACCATCTTGTGATGTGTGCGTTCCACTCACAGAGTTTAACTTTTCTTTTCATAGAGCAGTTTGGAAACACTCTCTTTGTAACATCTGCAAGTGGATATTTGGACCTCTTTGAGGATTTCATTGGAAACGGGATTTCTACATCTAATGCTAGACAGAGGAATCCTCAGTAAATACTTTGGGTTGCGTTTATTCAACTCACAGAGTTGAACCTTCTTTTAGACAGAACAGAATTGAAACACTCTTTTTGTGGATTTACAAGTGGAGATGTCAAGCTCTTTGCTGTCAAAGGTGGAAAAGGAAATATCATCCTTTAAAAACCCCAGAGAATCATTCTCAGAACCCACGTTGTGATGTGTGCGTTCCACTCACAGAGTTTAACCTTTCTTTAATGGAGCAGTTTGGAAACACTCTGTTTGTAAAGTCTGCAAGTGGATATTTGGACCTCTTGAGGATTTCGTTGGAAACGGGATTTCTTCATCTAATGCTAGACAGAAGAATCCTCAGTAACTTCTTTGGGTTGCGTGTATTCAACTCACAGAGTTGAACCATCCTTGAGACAGAGCAGATTTGAAACTCTCTTTTTGTGGAATTTGCAAGTGGAGATCTCATGCGCTTTGGGGCCAATGGCAGAAAAGGAAATATCTTCCTTTAAAAACTAGAGAGAATCATTCTCAGAAACCACCGCATTGTGATGTGTGCGTTCCACTCACAGCGTTTAACCTTTCTTTTCATAGAGCAGTTTGGAAACACTCTGTAACGTCTGCATGTGGATAATTGGATTTCTTTGAGGATTTCGTTGGAAACGGGATTTCTTCTTCTAATGCTACACAGAAGAATTCTCAGTAACTTCTTTGAGCTGCGTGTATTCAACTCACAGAGTTGAACCATCCTTTACAGAGAGCAGATTGGAAACACTCTTTTTATCGAATTTGCAAGTGGAGATTTCAAGCGCTTTTCGGCCACAGGTAGAAAAGGAAATATCTTCTTATATAAACTAGACAGAATCATTCTCAGAAACCACTTTGGGATGTGTGCGTTCCACTCACAGAGTTTAACCTTTCTTTTCATAGGGCAGTTTGGAAACACTCTGTTAGTAACGTCTGCAAGTGGATAATTGGACCTCCTTGAGGATTTCGTTGTAAACGGGATTTCTTCATCTAATGCTAGACAGAATAATTCTCAGTAACTGCTTTGGGTTGCGTGTATGCAACTCACAGAGTTGAACCTTCTTTGAGACAGAACAGATTTGAAACACTCTTTTTGTGGAATTTACAAGTGGAGATTTCAAGCGCTTTGATGTGAAAGTTAGAAAAGGAAATGTCTTCCTATAAAATCTCCAGAGAATCATTCTGAGAAACCACGTTTTGATGTGTGCATTCCACCCATAGAGTTTAACCTTTCTTTCATGGAGCAGTTTGGAAACACTCTGTTTGTAAATTCTGCAAGTGGATACTTGGACGTCTTTGAGGATTTCGTTGGAAACGTGTTTTCTTCATCTAGTGCTAGACAGAAGAATCCGCACCAACTTCTTTGGGTTGCGTGTGTTCAGCTCACAGAGTTGAACCTTCCTTTAGAGAGAGCAGATTTGAAACACTCTTTTTGTGGAATTTGCAAGTGGAGATTTCAAGCACATTGGGGCGAATTGTATAAAAGGAAATATCTTCGTATATAAATTAGAGAGAATCATTCTCAGAAACCACTTTGTGATGTGTGTGTTCCACTCACAGCGTTTAACCTTTCTGTTCGTAGAGCAGTTTGGAAACACTCTGTTTGTAACGTCTGCAAGTGGATAATTGGAGCTCTTTGAGGATTTCGTTGGAAACGGGATTTCTTCATCTAATGCTAGACAGAAGAATTCTCAGTAACTTCTTTGAGTTGCGTGTATTCAACTCATTAGAGTTGAATCTTCTTTTAGACAGAACAGATTTGAAACACTCTTTTTATCGAATTTACAAGTGGAGATTTCAAGCGCTTTTCGGCCACAGGGAGGAAAGGAAATATCTTCGTATAAAAACTACAGAGAATCATTTTCAGAAACCACGTTGTGATGTGTGCATTCCACTCACAGAGTTTAACCTTTCTTTTTCATAGAGCAGTTTGGGAACACTCTGTTTGCAACATCTGCAAGTGGATATTTGGACCTCTTTGAGGATTTCGTTGGAAACGGGATTTCTTCATCTAATGCCCGGCAGAAGAATCCTCAGTAACTACGTTGGGTTGAGTGTGTTCAACTCACACAGTTGAATCTTCTTTTACACAGAACAGATTTGAAACCCTCTTTTTGTGGAATTTACAAGTGGAGATTTCAAGCGGTTTGTTGTCAAAGGTAGAAAACGAAATATCTTACAATAAAAATTCCAGAGAATCATTCTCAGAAACCACGTTGTGATGTGTGCGTTCCACTCACAGAGTTTAACCTTTCTTTCATGGAGCAGTTTGGAAACATTCTGTTTGTAACTTCTGCAAGTGGATACTTGGACCTCTTGAGGATTTCGTTGGAAACGGGATTTCTTCATCTAATGCTAGACAGAAGAATTCTCAGTAACTTCCCTGGGTTGCGTGTACTCAACTCACAAAGTTGAACCTTCCTTTAGACGGAGAAGATTGGAAACACCCTTTTTGCGGAAATTGCAAGTGGAGATTTCAAGGAATTTGGAGCCAATGGAAGAAAAGGAAATATCTTCGTATGAAAACTACAGAGAATCATTTTCAGAAACCACCTAGTGATGCGTGCGTACCACTCACAGAGTTTAACCTTTCTTTCCATAGAGCAGTGTGGAAACACTCTGTTTGTAACGTCTGGATGTGGATATTTGGACCTCTTTGAGGGTTTCGTTGGAAACGGGATTTCTTCATCTAATGCTACAGAGAAGAATTCTCAGTGACTTCTTTGAGTTGCGTGTATTCAACTCACAGAGTTGAATCTTCTTTTAGACAGAACAGATCTGAAACACTCTTTTGATCGTATTTACAAGTGGAGATTTCAAGCCCTTTTCGACCACAGGTAGAAAAGGAAACATCTTCGTATAAAAAATACAGAGAATCATTTTCAGAAACCATCTTGTGATGTGTGCGTTCCACTCACAGAGTTTAACTTTTCTTTTCATAGAGCAGTTTGGAAACACTCTCTTTGTAACATCTGCAAGTGGATATTTGGACCTCTTTGAGGATTTCATTGGAAACGGGATTTCTACATCTAATGCTAGACAGAGGAATCCTCAGTAAATACTTTGGGTTGCGTTTATTCAACTCACAGAGTTGAACCTTCTTTTAGACAGAACAGAATTGAAACACTCTTTTTGTGGATTTACAAGTGGAGATGTCAAGCTCTTTGTTGTCAAAGGTGGAAAAGGAAATATCATCCTTTAAAAACCCCAGAGAATCATTCTCAGAACCCACGTTGTGATGTGTGCGTTCCACTCACAGAGTTTAACCTTTCTTTCATGGAGCAGTTTGGAAACACTCTGTTTGTAAAGTCTGCAAGTGGATATTTGGACCTCTTGAGGATTTCGTTGGAAACGGGATTTCTTCATCTAATGCTAGACAGAAGAATCCTCAGTAACTTCTTTGGGTTGCGTGTATTCAACTCACAGAGTTGAACCATCCTTGAGACAGAGCAGATTTGAAACTCTCTTTTTGTGGAATTTGCAAGTGGAGATCTCATGCGCTTTGGGGCCAATGGCAGAAAAGGAAATATCTTCCTTTAAAAACTAGAGAGAATCATTCTCAGAAACCACCGCATTGTGATGTGTGCGTTCCACTCACAGCGTTTAACCTTTCTTTTCATAGAGCAGTTTGGAAACACTCTGTAACGTCTGCATGTGGATAATTGGATTTCTTTGAGGATTTCGTTGGAAACGGGATTTCTTCTTCTAATGCTACACAGAAGAATTCTCAGTAACTTCTTTGAGCTGCGTGTATTCAACTCACAGAGTTGAACCATCCTTTACAGAGAGCAGATTGGAAACACTCTTTTTATCGAATTTGCAAGTGGAGATTTCAAGCGCTTTTCGGCCACAGGTAGAAAAGGAAATATCTTCTTATATAAACTAGAGAGAATCATTCTCAGAAACCACTTTGGGATGTGTGCGTTCCACTCACAGAGTTTAACCTTTCTTTTCATAGGGCAGTTTGGAAACACTCTGTTAGTAACGTCTGCAAGTGGATAATTGGACCTCCTTCAGGATTCCGTTGTAAACGGGATTTCTTCATCTAATGCTAGACAGAATAATTCTCAGTAACTGCTTTGGGTTGCGTGTATGCAACTCACAGAGTTGAACCGTCTTTGAGACAGAACAGATTTGAAACACTCTTTTTGTGGAATTTACAAGTGGAGATTTCAAGCGCTTTGATGTGAAAGTTAGAAAAGGAAATGTCTTCCCATAAAATCTCCAGAGAATCATTCTGAGAAACCACGTTTTGATGTGTGCATTCCACCCATAGAGTTTAACCTTTCTTTCATGGAGCAGTTTGGAAACACTCTGTTTGTAAATTCTGCAAGTGGATACTTGGACGTCTTTGAGGATTTCGTTGGAAACGTGTTTTCTTCATCTAGTGCTAGACAGAAGAATCCGCACCAACTTCTTTGGGTTGCGTGTGTTCAGCTCACAGAGTTGAACCTTCCTTTAGAGAGAGCAGATTTGAAACACTCTTTTTGTGGAATTTGCAAGTGGAGATTTCAAGCACATTGAGGCGAATTGTATAAAGGGAAATATCTTCGTATATAAATTAGAGAGAATCATTCTCAGAAACCACTTTGTGATGTGTGTGTTCCACTCACAGTGTTTAACCTTTCTGTTCGTAGAGCAGTTTGGAAACACTCTGTTTGTAACGTCTGCAAGTGGATAATTGGAGCTCTTTGAGGATTTCGTTGGAAACGGGATTTCTTCATCTAATGCTAGACAGAAGAATTCTCAGTAACTTCTTTGAGTTGCGTGTATTCAACTCAGTAGAGTTGAATCTTCTTTTAGACAGAACATATTTGAAACACTCTTTTTATTGAATTTACAAGTGGAGATTTCAAGCGCTTTTCGGCCACAGGGAGGAAAGGAAATATCTTCGTATAAAAACTACAGAGAATCATTTTCAGAAACCACGTTGTGATGTGTGCATTCCACTCACAGAGTTTAACCTTTCTTTTTCATAGAGCAGTTTGGGAACACTCTGTTTGCAACATCTGCAAGTGGATATTTGGACCTCTTTGAGGATTTCGTTGGAAACGGGATTTCTTCATCTAATGCCCGGCAGAAGAATCCTCAGTAACTACGTTGGGTTGAGTGTGTTCAACTCACACAGTTGAATCTTCTTTTACACAGAACAGATTTGAAACCCTCTTTTTGTGGAATTTACAAGTGGAGATTTCAAGCGGTTTGTTGTCAAAGGTAGAAAACGAAATATCTTACAATAAAAATTCCAGAGAATCATTCTCAGAAACCACGTTGTGATGTGTGCGTTCCACTCACAGAGTTTAACCTTTCTTTCATGGAGCAGTTTGGAAACATTCTGTTTGTAACTTCTGCAAGTGGATACTTGGACCTCTTGAGGATTTCGTTGGAAACGGGATTTCTTCATCTAATGCTAGACAGAAGAATTCTCAGTAACTTCCCTGGGTTGCGTGTACTCAACTCACAGAGTTGAACCTTCCTTTAGACGGAGAAGATTGGAAACACCCTTTTTGCGGGAATTGCAAGTGGAGATTTCAAGGAATTTGGAGCCAATGGAAGAAAAGGAAATATCTTCGTATGAAAACTACAGAGAATCATTTTCAGAAACCACCTTGTGATGCGTGCGTACCACTCACAGAGTTTAACCTTTCTTTCCATAGAGCAGTGTGGAAACACTCTGTTTGTAACGTCTGGATGTGGATATTTGGACCTCTTTGAGGGTTTCGTTGGAAACGGGATTTCTTCATCTAATGCTACAGAGAAGAATTCTCAGTGACTTCTTTGAGTTGCGTGTATTCAACTCACAGAGTTGAATCTTCTTTTAGACAGAACAGATCTGAAACACTCTTTTGATCGTATTTACAAGTGGAGATTTCAAGCGCTTTTCGACCACAGGTAGAAAAGGAAACATCTTCGTATAAAAAATACAGAGAATCATTTTCAGAAACCATCTTGTGATGTGTGCGTTCCACTCACAGAGTTTAACTTTTCTTTTCATAGAGCAGTTTGGAAACACTCTCTTTGTAACATCTGCAAGTGGATATTTGGACCTCTTTGAGGATTTCATTGGAAACGGGATTTCTACATCTAATGCTAGACAGAGGAATCCTCAGTAAATACTTTGGGTTGCGTTTATTCAACTCACAGAGTTGAACCTTCTTTTAGACAGAACAGAATTGAAACACTCTTTTTGTGGATTTACAAGTGGAGATGTCAAGCTCTTTGTTGTCAAAGGTGGAAAAGGAAATATCATCCTTTAAAAACCCCAGAGAATCATTCTCAGAACCCACGTTGTGATGTGTGCGTTCCACTCACAGAGTTTAACCTTTCTTTCATGGAGCAGTTTGGAAACACTCTGTTTGTAAAGTCTGCAAGTGGATATTTGGACCTCTTGAGGATTTCGTTGGAAACGGGATTTCTTCATCTAATGCTAGACAGAAGAATCCTCAGTAACTTCTTTGGGTTGCGTGTATTCAACTCACAGAGTTGAACCATCCTTGAGACAGAGCAGATTTGAAGCTCTCTTTTTGTGGAATTTGCAAGTGGAGATCTCATGCGCTTTGGGGCCAATGGCAGAAAAGGAAATATCTTCCTTTAAAAACTAGAGAGAATAATTCTCAGAAACCACGTTGTGATGTGTGCATTCCACTCACAGAGTTTAACCTTTCTTTTTCATAGAGCAGTTTGGGAACACTCTGTTTGCAACATCTGCAAGTGGATATTTGGACCTCTTTGAGGATTTCGTTGGAAACGGGATTTCTTCATCTAATGCCCGGCAGAAGAATCCTCAGTAACTACGTTGGGTTGAGTGTGTTCAACTCACACAGTTGAATCTTCTTTTACACAGAACAGATTTGAAACCCTCTTTTTGTGGAATTTACAAGTGGAGATTTCAAGCGGTTTGTTGTCAAAGGTAGAAAACGAAATATCTTACAATAAAAATTTCAGAGAATCATTCTCAGAAACCACGTTGTGATGTGTGCGTTCCACTCACAGAGTTTAACCTTTCTTTCATGGAGCAGTTTGGAAACATTCTGTTTGTAACTTCTGCAAGTGGATACTTGGACCTCTTGAGGATTTCGTTGGAAACGGGATTTCTTCATCTAATGCTAGACAGAAGAATTCTCAGCAACTTCCCTGGGTTGCGTGTACTCAACTCACAGAGTTGAACCTTCCTTTAGACGGAGAAGATTGGAAACACCCTTTTTGCGGAAATTGCAAGTGGAGATTTCAAGTAATTTGGAGCCAATGGAAGAAAAGGAAATATCGTCGTATGAAAACTACAGAGAATCATTTTCAGAAACCACCTTGTGATGCGTGCGTACCACTCACAGAGTTTAACCTTTCTTTCCATAGAGCAGTGTGGAAACACTCTGTTTGTAACGTCTGGATGTGGATATTTGGACCTCTTTGAGGGTTTCGTTGGAAACGGGATTTCTTCATTTAATGCTACAGAGAAGAATTCTCAGTGACTTCTTTGAGTTGCGTGTATTCAACTCACAGAGTTGAATCTTCTTTTAGACAGAACAGATCTGAAACACTCTTTTGATCGTATTTACAAGTGGAGATTTCAAGCGCTTTTCGACCACAGGTAGAAAAGGAAACGTCTTCGTATAAAAAATACAGAGAATCATTTTCAGAAACCATCTTGTGATGTGTGCGTTCCACTCACAGAGTTTAACTTTTCTTTTCATAGAGCAGTTTGGAAACACTCTCTTTGTAACATCTGCAAGTGGATATTCGGACCTCTTTGAGGATTTCATTGGAAACGGGATTTCTACATCTAATGCTAGACAGAGGAATCCTCAGTAAATACTTTGGGTTGCGTTTATTCAACTCACAGAGTTGAACCTTCTTTTAGACAGAACAGAATTGAAACACTCTTTTTGTGGATTTACAAGTGGAGATGTCAAGCTCTTTGTTGTCAAAGGTGAAAAAGGAAATATCATCCTTTAAAAACCCCAGAGAATCATTCTCAGAACCCACGTTGTGATGTGTGCCTTCCACTCACAGAGTTTAACCTTTCTTTCATGGAGCAGTTTGGAAACACTCTGTTTGTAAAGTCTGCAAGTGGATATTTGGACCTCTTGAGGATTTCGTTGGAAACGGGATTTCTTCATCTAATGCTAGACAGAAGAATCCTCAGTAACTTCTTTGGGTTGCGTGTATTCAACTCACAGAGTTGAACCATCCTTGAGACAGAGCAGATCTGAAACTCTCTTTTTGTGGAATTTGCAAGTGGAGATCTCATGCGCTTTGGGGCCAATGGCAGAAAAGGAAATATCTTCCTTTAAAAACTAGAGAGAATCATTCTCAGAAACCACCGCATTGTGATGTGTGCGTTCCACTCACAGCGTTTAACCTTTCTTTTCATAGAGCAGTTTGGAAACACTCTGTAACGTCTGCATGTGGATGATTGGATTTCTTTGAGGATTTCGTTGGAAACGGGATTTCTTCTTCTAATGCTACACAGAAGAATTCTCAGTAACTTCTTTGAGCTGCGTGTATTCAACTCACAGAGTTGAACCATCCTTTACAGAGAGCAGATTGGAAACACTCTTTTTATCGAATTTGCAAGTGGAGATTTCAAGCGCTTTTCGGCCACAGGTAGAAAAGGAAATATCTTCTTATATAAACTAGAGAGAATCATTCTCAGAAACCACTTTGGGATGTGTGCGTTCCACTCACAGAGTTTAACCTTTGTTTTCATAGGGCAGTTTGGAAACACTCTGTTAGTAACGTCTGCAAGTGGATAATTGGACCTCCTTGAGGATTTCGTTGTAAACGGGATTTCTTCATCTAATGCTAGACAGAATAATTCTCAGTAACTGCTTTGGGTTGCGTGTATGCAACTCACAGAGTTGAACCTTCTTTGAGACAGAACAGATTTGAAACACTCTTTTTGTGGAATTTACAAGTGGAGATTTCAAGCGCTTTGATGTGAAAGTTAGAAAAGGAAATGTCTTCCTATAAAATCTCCAGAGAATCATTCTGAGAAACCACGTTTTGATGTGTGCATTCCACCCATAGAGTTTAACCTTTCTTTCATGGAGCAGTTTGGAAACACTCTGTTTGTAAATTCTGCAAGTGGATACTTGGACGTCTTTGAGGATTTCGTTGGAAACGTGTTTTCTTCATCTAGTGCTAGACAGAAGAATCCGCACCAACTTCTTTGGGTTGCGTGTGTTCAGCTCACAGAGTTGAACCTTCCTTTAGAGAGAGCAGATTTGAAACACTCTTTTTGTGGAATTTGCAAGTGGAGATTTCAAGCACATTGGGGCGAATTGTATAAAAGGAAATATCTTCGTATATAAATTAGAGAGAATCATTCTCAGAAACCACTTTGTGATGTGTGTGTTCCACTCACAGCGTTTAACCTTTCTGTTCGTAGAGCAGTTTGGAAACACTCTGTTTGTAACGTCTGCAAGTGGATAATTGGAGCTCTTTGAGGATTTCGTTGGAAACGGGATTTCTTCATCTAATGCTAGACAGAAGAATTCTCAGTAACTTCTTTGAGTTGCGTGTATTCAACTCATTAGAGTTGAATCTTCTTTTAGACAGAACAGATTTGAAACACTCTTTTTATCGAATTTACAAGTGGAGATTTCAAGCGCTTTTCGGCCACAGGGAGGAAAGGAAATATCTTCGTATAAAAACTACAGAGAATCATTTTCATAAACCACGTTGTGATGTGTGCATTCCACTCACAGAGTTTAACCTTTCTTTTTCATAGAGCAGTTTGGGAACCCTCTGTTTGCAACATCTGCAAGTGGATATTTGGACCTCTTTGAGGATTTCATTGGAAACGGGATTTCTTCATCTAATGCCCGGCAGAAGAATCCTCAGTAACTACGTTGGGTTGAGTGTGTTCAACTCACACAGTTGAATCTTCTTTTAGACAGAACAGATTTGAAACCCTCTTTTTGTGGAATTTACAAGTGGAGATTTCAAGCGGTTTGTTGTCAAAGGTAGAAAACGAAATATCTTACAATAAAAATTCCAGAGAATCATTCTCAGAAACCACGTTGTGATGTGTGCGTTCCACTCACAGAGTTTAACCTTTCTTTCATGGAGCAGTTTGGAAACATTCTGTTTGTAACTTCTGCAAGTGGATACTTGGACCTCTTGAGGATTTCGTTGGAAACGGGATTTCTTCATCTAATGCTAGACAGAAGAATTCTCAGTAACTTCCCTGGGTTGCGTGTACTCAACTCACAGAGTTGAACCTTCCTTTAGACGGAGAAGATTGGAAACACCCTTTTTGCGGAAATTGCAAGTGGAGATTTCAAGGAATTTGGAGCCAATGGAAGAAAAGGAAATATCTTCTTATGAAAACTACAGAGAATCATTTTCAGAAACCACCTTGTGGTGCGTGCGTACCACTCACAGAGTTTAACCTTTCTTTCCATAGAGCAGTGTGGAAACACTCTGTTTGTAACGTCTGGATGTGGATATTTGGACCTCTTTGAGGGTTTCGTTGGAAACGGGATTTCTTCATCTAATGCTACAGAGAAGAATTCTCAGTGACTTCTTTGAGTTGCGTGTATTCAACTCACAGAGTTGAATCTTCTTTTAGACAGAACAGATCTGAAACACTCTTTTGATCGTATTTACAAGTGGAGATTTCAAGCGCTTTTCGACCACAGGTAGAAAAGGAAACGTCTTCGTATAAAAAATACAGAGAATCATTTTCAGAAACCATCTTGTGATGTATGCGTTCCACTCACAGAGTTTAACTTTTCTTTTCATAGAGCAGTTTGGAAACACTCTGTTTGTAACATCTGCAAGTGGATATTTGGACCTCTTTGAGGATTTCATTGGAAACGGGATTTCTACATCTAATGCTAGACAGAGGAATCCTCAGTAAATACTTTGGGTTGCGTTTATTCAACTCACAGAGTTGAACCTTCTTTTAGACAGAACAGAATTGAAACACTCTTTTTGTGGATTTACAAGTGGAGATGTCAAGCTCTTTGTTGTCAAAGGTGAAAAAGGAAATATCATCCTTTAAAAACCCCAGAGAATCATTCTCAGAACCCACGTTGTGATGTGTGCCTTCCACTCACAGAGTTTAACCTTTCTTTCATGGAGCAGTTTGGAAACACTCTGTTTGTAAAGTCTGCAAGTGGATATTTGGACCTCTTGAGGATTTCGTTGGAAACGGGATTTCTTCATCTAATGCTAGACAGAAGAATCCTCAGTAACTTCTTTGGGTTGTGTGTATTCAACTCACAGAGTTGAACCATCCTTGAGACACAGCAGATCTGAAACTCTCTTTTTGTGGAATTTGCAAGTGGAGATCTCATGCGCTTTGGGGCCAATGGCAGAAAAGGAAATATCTTCCTTTAAAAACTAGAGAGAATCATTCTCAGAAACCACCGCATTGTGATGTGTGCGTTCCACTCACAGCGTTTAACCTTTCTTTTCATAGAGCAGTTTGGAAACACTCTGTAACGTCTGCATGTGGATAATTGGATTTCTTTGAGGATTTCGTTGGAAACGGGATTTCTTCTTCTAATGCTACACAGAAGAATTCTCAGTAACTTCTTTGAGCTGCGTGTATTCAACTCACAGAGTTGAACCATCCTTTACAGAGAGCAGATTGGAAACACTCTTTTTATCGAATTTGCAAGTGGAGATTTCAAGCGCTTTTCGGCCACAGGTAGAAAAGGAAATATCTTCTTATATAAACTAGAGAGAATCATTCTCAGAAACCACTTTGGGATGTGTGCGTTCCACTCACAGAGTTTAACCTTTGTTTTCATAGGGCAGTTTGGAAACACTCTGTTAGTAACGTCTGCAAGTGGATAATTGGACCTCCTTGAGGATTTCGTTGTAAACGGGATTTCTTCATCTAATGCTAGACAGAATAATTCTCAGTAACTGCTTTGGGTTGTGTGTATGCAACTCACAGAGTTGAACCTTCTTTGAGACAGAACAGATTTGAAACACTCTTTTTGTGGAATTTACAAGTGGAGATTTCAAGCGCTTTGATGTGAAAGTTAGAAAAGGAAATGTCTTCCTATAAAATCTCCAGAGAATCATTCTGAGAAACCACGTTTTGATGTGTGCATTCCACCCATAGAGTTTAACCTTTCTTTCATGGAGCAGTTTGGAAACACTCTGTTTGTAAATTCTGCAAGTGGATACTTGGACGTCTTTGAGGATTTCGTTGGAAACGTGTTTTCTTCATCTAGTGCTAGACAGAAGAATCCGCACCAACTTCTTTGGGTTGCGTGTGTTCAGCTCACAGAGTTGAACCTTCCTTTAGAGAGAGCAGATTTGAAACACTCTTTTTGTGGAATTTGCAAGTGGAGATTTCAAGCACATTGGGGCGAATTGTATAAAAGGAAATATCTTCGTATATAAATTAGAGAGAATCATTCTCAGAAACCACTTTGTGATGTGTGTGTTCCACTCACAGCGTTAAACCTTTCTGTTCATAGAGCAGTTTGGAAACACTCTGTTTGTAACGTCTGCAAGTGGATAATTGGAGCTCTTTGAGGATTTCGTTGGAAACGGGATTTCTTCATCTAATGCTAGACAGAAGAATTCTCAGTAACTTCTTTGAGTTGCGTGTATTCAACTCATTAGAGTTGAATCTTCTTTTAGACGGAACAGATTTGAAACACTCTTTTTATCGAATTTACAAGTGGAGATTTCAAGCGCTTTTTGGCCACAGGGAGGAAAGGAAATATCTTCGTATAAAAACTACAGAGAATCATTTTCAGAAACCACGTTGTGATGTGTGCATTCCACTCACAGAGTTTAACCTTTCTTTTTCATAGAGCAGTTTGGGAACACTCTGTTTGCAACATCTGCAAGTGGATATTTGGACCTCTTTGAGGATTTCGTTGGAAACGGGATTTCTTCATCTAATGCCCGGCAGAAGAATCCTCAGTAACTACGTTGGGTTGAGTGTGTTCAACTCACACAGTTGAATCTTCTTTTACACAGAACAGATTTGAAACCCTCTTTTTGTGGAATTTACAAGTGGAGATTTCAAGCGGTTTGTTGTCAACGGTAGAAAACGAAATATCTTACAATAAAAATTCCAGAGAATCATTCTCAGAAACCACGTTGTGATGTGTGCGTTCCACTCACAGAGTTTAACCTTTCTTTCATGGAGCAGTTTGGAAACATTCTGTTTGTAACTTCTGCAAGTGGATACTTGGACCTCTTGAGGATTTCGTTGGAAACGGGATTTCTTCATCTAATGCTAGACAGAAGAATTCTCAGTAACTTCCCTGGGTTGCGTGTACTCAACTCACAGAGTTGAACCTTCCTTTAGACGGAGAAGATTGGAAACACCCTTTTTGCGGGAATTGCAAGTGGAGATTTCAAGGAATTTGGAGCCAATGGAAGAAAAGGAAATATCTTCGTATGAAAACTACAGAGAATCATTTTCAGAAACCACCTTGTGATGCGTGCGTACCACTCACAGAGTTTAACCTTTCTTTCCATAGAGCAGTGTGGAAACACTCTGTTTGTAACGTCTGGATGTGGATATTTGGACCTCTTTGAGGGTTTCGTTGGAAACGGGATTTCTTCATCTAATGCTACAGAGAAGAATTCTCAGTGACTTCTTTGAGTTGCGTGTATTCAACTCACAGAGTTGAATCTTCTTTTAGACAGAACAGATCTGAAACACTCTTTTGATCGTATTTACAAGTGGAGATTTCAAGCGCTTTTCGACCACAGGTAGAAAAGGAAACGTCTTCGTATAAAAAATACAGAGAATCATTTTCAGAAACCATCTTGTGATGTGTGCGTTCCACTCACAGAGTTTAACTTTTCTTTTCATAGAGCAGTTTGGAAACACTCTGTTTGTAACATCTGCAAGTGGATATTTGGACCTCTTTGAGGATTTCATTGGAAACGGGATTTCTACATCTAATGCTAGACAGAGGAATCCTCAGTAAATACTTTGGGTTGCGTTTATTCAACTCACAGAGTTGAACCTTCTTTTAGACAGAACAGAATTGAAACACTCTTTTTGTGGATTTACAAGTGGAGATGTCAAGCTCTTTGTTGTCAAAGGTGGAAAAGGAAATATCATCCTTTAAAAACCCCAGAGAATCATTCTCAGAACCCACGTTGTGATGTGTGCGTTCCACTCACAGAGTTTAACCTTTCTTTCATGGAGCAGTTTGGAAACACTCTGTTTGTAAAGTCTGCAAGTGGATATTTGGACCTCTTGAGGATTTCGTTGGAAACGGGATTTCTTCATCTAATGCTAGACAGAAGAATCCTCAGTAACTTCTTTGGGTTGCGTGTATTCAACTCACAGAGTTGAACCATCCTTGAGACAGAGCAGATCTGAAACTCTCTTTTTGTGGAATTTGCAAGTGGGGATCTCATGCGCTTTGGGGCCAATGGCAGAAAAGGAAATATCTTCCTTTAAAAACTAGAGAGAATCATTCTCAGAAACCACCGCATTGTGATGTGTGCGTTCCACTCACAGCGTTTAACCTTTCTTTTCATAGAGCAGTTTGGAAACACTCTGTAACGTCTGCATGTGGATAATTGGATTTCTTTGAGGATTTCGTTGGAAACGGGATTTCTTCTTCTAATGCTACACAGAAGAATTCTCAGTAACTTCTTTGAGCTGCGTGTATTCAACTCACAGAGTTGAACCATCCTTTACAGAGAGCAGATTGGAAACACTCTTTTTATCGAATTTGCAAGTGGAGATTTCAAGCGCTTTTCGGCCACAGGTAGAAAAGGAAATATCTTCTTATATAAACTAGAGAGAATCATTCTCAGAAACCACTTTGGGATGTGTGCGTTCCACTCACAGAGTTTAACCTTTGTTTTCATTGGGCAGTTTGGAAACACTCTGTTAGTAACGTCTGCAAGTGGATAATTGGACCTCCTTGAGGATTTCGTTGTAAACGGGATTTCTTCATCTAATGCTAGACAGAATAATTCTCAGTAACTGCTTTGGGTTGCGTGTATGCAACTCACAGAGTTGAACCTTCTTTGAGACAGAACAGATTTGAAACACTCTTTTTGTGGAATTTACAAGTGGAGATTTCAAGCGCTTTGATGTGAAAGTTAGAAAAGGAAATGTCTTCCTATAAAATCTCCAGAGAATCATTCTGAGAAACCACGTTTTGATGTGTGCATTCCACCCATAGAGTTTAACCTTTCTTTCATGGAGCAGTTTGGAAACACTCTGTTTGTAAATTCTGCAAGTGGATACTTGGACGTCTTTGAGGATTTCGTTGGAAACGTGTTTTCTTCATCTAGTGCTAGACAGAAGAATCCGCACCAACTTCTTTGGGTTGCGTGTGTTCAGCTCACAGAGTTGAACCTTCCTTTAGAGAGAGCAGATTTGAAACACTCTTTTTGTGGAATTTGCAAGTGGAGATTTCAAGCACATTGGGGCGAATTGTATAAAAGGAAATATCTTCGTATATAAATTAGAGAGAATCATTCTCAGAAACCACTTTGTGATGTGTGTGTTCCACTCACAGCGTTAAACCTTTCTGTTCGTAGAGCAGTTTGGAAACACTCTGTTTGTAACGTCTGCAAGTGGATAATTGGAGCTCTTTGAGGATTTCGTTGGAAACGGGATTTCTTCATCTAATGCTAGACAGAAGAATTCTCAGTAACTTCTTTGAGTTGCGTGTATTCAACTCATAAGAGTTGAATCTTCTTTTAGACAGAACAGATTTGAAACACTCTTTTTATCGAATTTACAAGTGGAGATTTCAAGCGCTTTTCGGCCACAGGGAGGAAAGGAAATATCTTCGTATAAAAACTACAGAGAATCATTTTCAGAAACCACGTTGTGATGTGTGCATTCCACTCACAGAGTTTAACCTTTCTTTTTCATAGAGCAGTTTGGGAACACTCTGTTTGCAACATCTGCAAGTGGATATTTGGACCTCTTTGAGGATTTCGTTGGAAACGGGATTTCTTCATCTAATGCCCGGCAGAAGAATCCTCAGTAACTACGTTGGGTTGAGTGTGTTCAACTCACACAGTTGAATCTTCTTTTACACAGAACAGATTTGAAACCCTCTTTTTGTGGAATTTACAAGTGGAGATTTCAAGCGGTTTGTTGTCAACGGTAGAAAACGAAATATCTTACAATAAAAATTCCAGAGAATCATTCTCAGAAACCACGTTGTGATGTGTGCGTTCCACTCACAGAGTTTAACCTTTCTTTCATGGAGCAGTTTGGAAACATTCTGTTTGTAACTTCTGCAAGTGGATACTTGGACCTCTTGAGGATTTCGTTGGAAACGGGATTTCTTCATCTAATGCTAGACAGAAGAATTCTCAGTAACTTCCCTGGGTTGCGTGTACTCAACTCACAGAGTTGAACCTTCCTTTACACGGAGAAGATTGGAAACACCCTTTTTGCGGGAATTGCAAGTGGAGATTTCAAGGAATTTGGAGCCAATGGAAGAAAAGGAAATATCTTCGTATGAAAACTACAGAGAATCATTTTCAGAAACCACCTTGTGATGCGTGCGTACCACTCACAGCGTTTAACCTTTCCTTCCATAGAGCGGTGTGGAAACACTCTGTTTGTAACGTCTGGATGTGGATATTTGGACCTCTTTGAGGGTTTCGTTGGAAACGGGATTTCTTCATCTAATGCTAGACAGAAGAATTCTCAGTAACTTCTTTGAGTTGCGTGTATTCAACTCATTAGAGTTGAATCTTCTTTTATACAGAACAGATTTGAAACACTCTTTTTATCGAATTTACAAGTGGAGATTTCAAGCGCTTTTCGGCCACAGGGAGGAAAGGAAATATCTTCGTATAAAAACTACAGAGAATCATTTTCAGAAACCACGTTGTGATGTGTGCATTCCACTCAGAGAGTTTAACATTTCTTTTTCATAGAGCAGTTTGGGAACACTCTGTTTGCAACATCTGCAAGTGGATATTTGGACCTCTTTGAGGATTTCGTTGGAAACGGGATTTCTTCATCTAATGCCCGGCAGAAGAATCCTCAGTAACTACGTTGGGTTGAGTGTGTTCAACTCACACAGTTGAATCTTCTTTTACACAGAACAGATTTGAAACCCTCTTTTTGTGGAATTTACAAGTGGAGATTTCAAGCGGTTTGTTGTCAACGGTAGAAAACGAAATATCTTACAATAAAAATTCCAGAGAATCATTCTCAGAAACCACGTTGTGATGTGTGCGTTCCACTCACAGAGTTTAACCTTTCTTTCATGGAGCAGTTTGGAAACATTCTGTTTGTAACTTCTGCAAGTGGATACTTGGACCTCTTGAGGATTTCGTTGGAAACGGGATTTCTTCATCTAATGCTAGACAGAAGAATTCTCAGTAACTTCCCTGGGTTGCGTGTACTCAACTCACAGAGTTGAACCTTCCTTTAGACGGAGAAGATTGGAAACACCCTTTTTGCGGGAATTGCAAGTGGAGATTTCAAGGAATTTGGAGCCAATGGAAGAAAAGGAAATATCTTCGTATGAAAACTACAGAGAATCATTTTCAGAAACCACCTTGTGATGCGTGCGTACCACTCACAGAGTTTAACCTTTCTTTCCATAGAGCGGTGTGGAAACACTCTGTTTGTAACGTCTGGATGTGGATATTTGGACCTCTTTGAGGGTTTCGTTGGAAACGGGATTTCTTCATCTAATGCTACAGGGAAGAATTCTCAGTGACTTCTTTGAGTTGCGTGTATTCAACTCACAGAGTTGAATCTTCTTTTAGACAGAACAGATCTGAAACACTCTTTTGATCGTATTTACAAGTGGAGATTTCAAGCGCTTTTCGACCACAGGTAGAAAAGGAAACATCTTCGTATAAAAAATACAGAGAATCATTTTCAGAAACCATCTTGTGATGTGTGCGTTCCACTCACAGAGTTTAACTTTTCTTTTCATAGAGCAGTTTGGAAACACTCTCTTTGTAACATCTGCAAGTGGATATTTGGACCTCTTTGAGGATTTCATTGGAAACGGGTTTTCTACATCTAATGCTAGACAGAGGAATCCTCAGTAAATACTTTGGGTTGCGTTTACTCAACTCACAGAGTTGAACCTTCTTTTAGACAGAACAGAATTGAAACACTCTTTTTGTGGATTTACAAGTGGAGATGTCAAGCTCTTTGTTGTCAAAGGTGGAAAAGGAAATATCATCCTTTAAAAACCCCAGAGAATCATTCTCAGAACCCACGTTGTGATGTGTGTGTTCCACTCACAGAGTTTAACCTTTCTTTCATGGAGCAGTTTGGAAACACTCTGTTTGTAAAGCCTGCAAGTGGATATTTGGACCTCTTGATGATTTCGTTGGAAACGGGATTTCTTCATCTAATGCTAGACAGAAGAATCCTCAGTAACTTCTTTGGGTTGCGTGTATTCAACTCACAGAGTTGAACCATCCTTGAGACAGAGCAGATCTGAAACTCTCTTTTTGTGGAATTTGCAAGTGGAGATCTCATGCGCTTTGGGGCCAATGGCAGAAAAGGAAATATCTTCCTTTAAAAACTAGAGAGCATCATTCTCAGAAACCACCGCATTGTGATGTGTGCGTTCCACTCACAGCGTTTAACCTTTCTTTTCATAGAGCAGTTTGGAAACACTCTGTAACGTCTGCATGTGGATAATTGGATTTCTTTGAGGATTTCGTTGGAAACGGGATTTCTTCTTCTAATGCTACACAGAAGAATTCTCAGTAACTTCTTTGAGCTGCGTGTATTCAACTCACAGAGTTGAACCATCCTTTACAGAGAGCAGATTGGAAACACTCTTTTTATCGAATTTGCAAGTGGAGATTTCAAGCGCTTTTCGGCCACAGGTAGAAAAGGAAATATCTTCTTATATAAACTAGAGAGAATCATTCTCAGAAACCACTTTGGGATGTGTGCGTTCCACTCACAGAGTTTAACCTTTGTTTTCATAGGGCAGTTTGGAAACACTCTGTTAGTAACGTCTGCAAGTGGATAATTGGACCTCCTTGAGGATTTCGTTGTAAACGGGATTTCTTCATCTAATGCTAGACAGAATAATTCTCAGTAACTGCTTTGGGTTGCGTGTATGCAACTCACAGAGTTGAACCTTCTTTGAGACAGAACAGATTTGAAACACTCTTTTTGTGGAATTTACAAGTGGAGATTTCAAGCGCTTTGATGTGAAAGTTAGAAAAGGAAATGTCTTCCTATAAAATCTCCAGAGAATCATTCTGAGAAACCACGTTTTGATGTGTGCATTCCACCCATAGAGTTTAACCTTTCTTTCATGGAGCAGTTTGGAAACACTCTGTTTGTAAATTCTGCAAGTGGATACTTGGACGTCTTTGAGGATTTCGTTGGAAACGTGTTTTCTTCATCTAGTGCTAGACAGAAGAATCCGCACCAACTTCTTTGGGTTGCGTGTGTTCAGCTCACAGAGTTGAACCTTCCTTTAGAGAGAGCAGATTTGAAACACTCTTTTTGTGGAATTTGCAAGTGGAGATTTCAAGCACATTGGGGCGAATTGTATAAAAGGAAATATCTTCGTATATAAATTAGAGAGAATCATTCTCAGAAACCACTTTGTGATGTGTGTGTTCCACTCACAGCGTTAAACCTTTCTGTTCGTAGAGCAGTTTGGAAACACTCTGTTTGTAACGTCTGCAAGTGGATAATTGGAGCTCTTTGAGGATTTCGTTGGAAACGGGATTTCTTCATCTAATGCTAGACAGAAGAATTCTCAGTAACTTCTTTGAGTTGCGTGTATTCAACTCATTAGAGTTGAATCTTCTTTTAGACAGAACAGATTTGAAACACTCTTTTTATCGAATTTACAAGTGGAGATTTCAAGCGCTTTTCGGCCACAGGGAGGAAAGGAAATATCTTCGTATAAAAACTACAGAGAATCATTTTCAGAAACCACGTTGTGATGTGTGCATTCCACTCACAGAGTTTAACCTTTCTTTTTCATAGAGCAGTTTGGGAACACTCTGTTTGCAACATCTGCAAGTGGATATTTGGACCTCTTTGAGGATTTCGTTGGAAACGGGATTTCTTCATCTAATGCCCGGCAGAAGAATCCTCAGTAACTACGTTGGGTTGAGTGTGTTCAACTCACACAGTTGAATCTTCTTTTACACAGAACAGATTTGAAACCCTCTTTTTGTGGAATTTACAAGTGGAGATTTCAAGCGGTTTGTTGTCAACGGTAGAAAACGAAATATCTTACAATAAAAATTCCAGAGAATCATTCTCAGAAACCACGTTGTGATGTGTGCGTTCCACTCACAGAGTTTAACCTTTCTTTCATGGAGCAGTTTGGAAACATTCTGTTTGTAACTTCTGCAAGTGGATACTTGGACCTCTTGAGGATTTCGTTGGAAACGGGATTTCTTCATCTAATGCTAGACAGAAGAATTCTCAGTAACTTCCCTGGGTTGCGTGTACTCAACTCACAGAGTTGAACCTTCCTTTAGACGGAGAAGATTGGAAACACCCTTTTTGCGGGAATTGCAAGTGGAGATTTCAAGGAATTTGGAGCCAATGGAAGAAAAGGAAATATCTTCGTATGAAAACTACAGAGAATCATTTTCAGAAACCACCTTGTGATGCGTGCGTACCACTCACAGAGTTTAACCTTTCTTTCCATAGAGCGGTGTGGAAACACTCTGTTTGTAACGTCTGGATGTGGATATTTGGACCTCTTTGAGGGTTTCGTTGGAAACGGGATTTCTTCATCTAATGCTACAGAGAAGAATTCTCAGTGACTTCTTTGAGTTGCGTGTATTCAACTCACAGAGTTGAATCTTCTTTTAGACAGAACAGATCTGAAACACTCTTTTGATCGTATTTACAAGTGGAGATTTCAAGCGCTTTTCGACCACAGGTAGAAAAGGAAACATCTTCGTATAAAAAATACAGAGAATCATTTTCAGAAACCATCTTGTGATGTGTGCGTTCCACTCACAGAGTTTAACTTTTCTTTTCATAGAGCAGTTTGGAAACACTCTCTTTGTAACATCTGCAAGTGGATATTTGGACCTCTTTGAGGATTTCATTGGAAACGGGATTTCTACATCTAATGCTAGACAGAGGAATCCTCAGTAAATACTTTGGGTTGCGTTTACTCAACTCACAGAGTTGAACCTTCTTTTAGACAGAACAGAATTGAAACACTCTTTTTGTGGATTTACAAGTGGAGATGTCAAGCTCTTTGTTGTCAAAGGTGGAAAAGGAAATATCATCCTTTAAAAACCCCAGAGAATCATTCTCAGAACCCACGTTGTGATGTGTGTGTTCCACTCACAGAGTTTAACCTTTCTTTCATGGACCAGTTTGGAAACACTCTGTTTGTAAAGCCTGCAAGTGGATATTTGGACCTCTTGATGATTTCGTTGGAAACGGGATTTCTTCATCTAATGCTAGACAGAAGAATCCTCAGTAACTTCTTTGGGTTGCGTGTATTCAACTCACAGAGTTGAACCATCCTTGAGACAGAGCAGATCTGAAACTCTCTTTTTGTGGAATTTGCAAGTGGAGATCTCATGCGCTTTGGGGCCAATGGCAGAAAAGGAAATATCTTCCTTTAAAAACTAGAGAGCATCATTCTCAGAAACCACCGCATTGTGATGTGTGCGTTCCACTCACAGCGTTTAACCTTTCTTTTCATAGAGCAGTTTGGAAACACTCTGTAACGTCTGCATGTGGATAATTGGATTTCTTTGAGGATTTCGTTGGAAACGGGATTTCTTCTTCTAATGCTACACAGAAGAATTCTCAGTAACTTCTTTGAGCTGCGTGTATTCAACTCACAGAGTTGAACCATCCTTTACAGAGAGCAGATTGGAAACACTCTTTTTATCGAATTTGCAAGTGGAGATTTCAAGCGCTTTTCGGCCACAGGTAGAAAAGGAAATATCTTCTTATATAAACTAGAGAGAATCATTCTCAGAAACCACTTTGGGATGTGTGCGTTCCACTCACAGAGTTTAACCTTTGTTTTCATAGGGCAGTTTGGAAACACTCTGTTAGTAACGTCTGCAAGTGGATAATTGGACCTCCTTGAGGATTTCGTTGTAAACGGGATTTCTTCATCTAATGCTAGACAGAATAATTCTCAGTAACTGCTTTGGGTTGCGTGTATGCAACTCACAGAGTTGAACCTTCTTTGAGACAGAACAGATTTGAAACACTCTTTTTGTGGAATTTACAAGTGGAGATTTCAAGCGCTTTGATGTGAAAGTTAGAAAAGGAAATGTCTTCCTATAAAATCTCCAGAGAATCATTCTGAGAAACCACGTTTTGATGTGTGCATTCCACCCATAGAGTTTAACCTTTCTTTCATGGAGCAGTTTGGAAACACTCTGTTTGTAAATTCTGCAAGTGGATACTTGGACGTCTTTGAGGATTTCGTTGGAAACGTGTTTTCTTCATCTAGTGCTAGACAGAAGAATCCGCACCAACTTCTTTGGGTTGCGTGTGTTCAGCTCACAGAGTTGAACCTTCCTTTAGAGAGAGCAGATTTGAAACACTCTTTTTGTGGAATTTGCAAGTGGAGATTTCAAGCACATTGGGGCGAATTGTATAAAAGGAAATATCTTCGTATATAAATTAGAGAGAATCATTCTCAGAAACCACTTTGTGATGTGTGTGTTCCACTCACAGCGTTAAACCTTTCTGTTCGTAGAGCAGTTTGGAAACACTCTGTTTGTAACGTCTGCAAGTGGATAATTGGAGCTCTTTGAGGATTTCGTTGGAAACGGGATTTCTTCATCTAATGCTAGACAGAAGAATTCTCAGTAACTTCTTTGAGTTGCGTGTATTCAACTCATTAGAGTTGAATCTTCTTTTAGACAGAACAGATTTGAAACACTCTTTTTATCGAATTTACAAGTGGAGATTTCAAGCGCTTTTCGGCCACAGGGAGGAAAGGAAATATCTTCGTATAAAAACTACAGAGAATCATTTTCAGAAACCACGTTGTGATGTGTGCATTCCACTCACAGAGTTTAACCTTTCTTTTTCATAGAGCAGTTTGGGAACACTCTGTTTGCAACATCTGCAAGTGGATATTTGGACCTCTTTGAGGATTTCGTTGGAAACGGGATTTCTTCATCTAATGCCCGGCAGAAGAATCCTCAGTAACTACGTTGGGTTGAGTGTGTTCAACTCACACAGTTGAATCTTCTTTTACACAGAACAGATTTGAAACCCTCTTTTTGTGGAATTTACAAGTGGAGATTTCAAGCGGTTTGTTGTCAACGGTAGAAAACGAAATATCTTACAATAAAAATTCCAGAGAATCATTCTCAGAAACCACGTTGTGATGTGTGCGTTCCACTCACAGAGTTTAACCTTTCTTTCATGGAGCAGTTTGGAAACATTCTGTTTGTAACTTCTGCAAGTGGATACTTGGACCTCTTGAGGATTTCGTTGGAAACGGGATTTCTTCATCTAATGCTAGACAGAAGAATTCTCAGTAACTTCCCTGGGTTGCGTGTACTCAACTCACAGAGTTGAACCTTCCTTTAGACGGAGAAGATTGGAAACACCCTTTTTGCGGGAATTGCAAGTGGAGATTTCAAGGAATTTGGAGCCAATGGAAGAAAAGGAAATATCTTCGTATGAAAACTACAGAGAATCATTTTCAGAAACCACCTTGTGATGCGTGCGTACCACTCACAGAGTTTAACCTTTCTTTCCATAGAGCGGTGTGGAAACACTCTGTTTGTAACGTCTGGATGTGGATATTTGGACCTCTTTGAGGGTTTCGTTGGAAACGGGATTTCTTCATCTAATGCTACAGAGAAGAATTCTCAGTGACTTCTTTGAGTTGCGTGTATTCAACTCACAGAGTTGAATCTTCTTTTAGACAGAACAGATCTGAAACACTCTTTTGATCGTATTTACAAGTGGAGATTTCAAGCGCTTTTCGACCACAGGTAGAAAAGGAAACATCTTCGTATAAAAAATACAGAGAATCATTTTCAGAAACCATCTTGTGATGTGTGCGTTCCACTCACAGAGTTTAACTTTTCTTTTCATAGAGCAGTTTGGAAACACTCTCTTTGTAACATCTGCAAGTGGATATTTGGACCTCTTTGAGGATTTCATTGGAAACGGGATTTCTACATCTAATGCTAGACAGAGGAATCCTCAGTAAATACTTTGGGTTGCGTTTATTCAACTCACAGAGTTGAACCTTCTTTTAGACAGAACAGAATTGAAACACTCTTTTTGTGGATTTACAAGTGGAGATGTCAAGCTCTTTGTTGTCAAAGGTGGAAAAGGAAATATCATCCTTTAAAAAACCCAGAGAATCATTCTCAGAACCCACGTTGTGATGTGTGCGTTCCACTCACAGAGTTTAACCTTTCTTTCATGGAGCAGTTTGGAAACACTCTGTTTGTAAAGCCTGCAAGTGGATATTTGGACCTCTTGAGGATTTCGTTGGAAACGGGATTTCTTCATCTAATGCTAGACAGAAGAATCCTCAGTAACTTCTTTGGGTTGCGTGTATTCAACTCACAGAGTTGAACCATCCTTGAGACAGAGCAGATCTGAAACTCTCTTTTTGTGGAATTTGCAAGTGGAGATCTCATGCGCTTTGGGGCCAATGGCAGAAAAGGAAATATCTTCCTTTAAAAACTAGAGAGCATCATTCTCAGAAACCACCGCATTGTGATGTGTGCGTTCCACTCACAGCGTTTAACCTTTCTTTTCATAGAGCAGTTTGGAAACACTCTGTAACGTCTGCATGTGGATAATTGGATTTCTTTGAGGATTTCGTTGGAAACGGGATTTCTTCTTCTAATGCTACACAGAAGAATTCTCAGTAACTTCTTTGAGCTGCGTGTATTCAACTCACAGAGTTGAACCATCCTTTACAGAGAGCAGATTGGAAACACTCTTTTTATCGAATTTGCAAGTGGAGATTTCAAGCGCTTTTCGGCCACAGGTAGAAAAGGAAATATCTTCTTATATAAACTAGAGAGAATCATTCTCAGAAACCACTTTGGGATGTGTGCGTTCCACTCACAGAGTTTAACCTTTGTTTTCATAGGGCAGTTTGGAAACACTCTGTTAGTAACGTCTGCAAGTGGATAATTGGACCTCCTTGAGGATTTCGTTGTAAACGGGATTTCTTCATCTAATGCTAGACAGAATAATTCTCAGTAACTGCTTTGGGTTGCGTGTATGCAACTCACAGAGTTGAACCTTCTTTGAGACAGAACAGATTTGAAACACTCTTTTTGTGGAATTTACAAGTGGAGATTTCAAGCGCTTTGATGTGAAAGTTAGAAAAGGAAATGTCTTCCTATAAAATCTCCAGAGAATCATTCTGAGAAACCACGTTTTGATGTGTGCATTCCACCCATAGAGTTTAACCTTTCTTTCATGGAGCAGTTTGGAAACACTCTGCTTGTAAATTCTGCAAGTGGATACTTGGACGTCTTTGAGGATTTCGTTGGAAACGTGTTTTCTTCATCTAGTGCTAGACAGAAGAATCCGCACCAACTTCTTTGGGTTGCGTGTGTTCAGCTCACAGAGTTGAACCTTCCTTTAGAGAGAGCAGATTTGAAACACTCTTTTTGTGGAATTTGCAAGTGGAGATTTCAAGCACATTGGGGCGAATTGTATAAAAGGAAATATCTTCGTATATAAATTAGACAGAATCATTCTCAGAAACCACTTTGTGATGTGTGTGTTCCACTCACAGCGTTTAACCTTTCTGTTCGTAGAGCAGTTTGGAAACACTCTGTTTGTAACGTCTGCAAGTGGATAATTGGAGCTCTTTGAGGATTTCGTTGGAAACGGGATTTCTTCATCTAATGCTAGACAGAAGAATTCTCAGTAACTTCTTTGAGTTGCGTGTATTCAACTCATTAGAGTTGAATCTTCTTTTAGACAGAACAGATTTGAAACACTCTTTTTATCGAATTTACAAGTGGAGATTTCAAGCGCTTTTCGGCCACAGGGAGGAAAGGAAATATCTTCGTATAAAAACTACAGAGAATCATTTTCAGAAACCACGTTGTGATGTGTGCATTCCACTCACAGAGTTTAACCTTTCTTTTTCATAGAGCAGTTTGGGAACACTCTGTTTGCAACATCTGCAAGTGGATATTTGGACCTCTTTGAGGATTTCGTTGGAAACGGGATTTCTTCATCTAATGCCCGGCAGAAGAATCCTCAGTAACTACGTTGGGTTGAGTGTGTTCAACTCACACAGTTGAATCTTCTTTTACACAGAACAGATTTGAAACCCACTTTTTGTGGAATTTACAAGTGGAGATTTCAAGCGGTTTGTTGTCAACGGTAGAAAACGAAATATCTTACAATAAAAATTCCAGAGAATCATTCTCAGAAACCACGTTGTGATGTGTGCGTTCCACTCACAGAGTTTAACCTTTCTTTCATGGAGCAGTTTGGAAACATTCTGTTTGTAACTTCTGCAAGTGGATACTTGGACCTCTTGAGGATTTCGTTGGAAACGGGATTTCTTCATCTAATGCTAGACAGAAGAATTCTCAGTAACTTCCCTGGGTTGCGTGTACTCAACTCACAGAGTTGAACCTTCCTTTAGACGGAGAAGATTGGAAACACCCTTTTTGCGGGAATTGCAAGTGGAGATTTCAAGGAATTTGGAGCCAATGGAAGAAAAGGAAATATCTTCGTATGAAAACTACAGAGAATCATTTTCAGAAACCACCTTGTGATGCGTGCGTACCACTCACAGAGTTTAACCTTTCCTTCCATAGAGCGGTGTGGAAACACTCTGTTTGTAACGTCTGGATGTGGATATTTGGACCTCTTTGAGGGTTTCGTTGGAAATGGGATTTCTTCATCTAATGCTACAGAGAAGAATTCTCAGTGACTTCTTTGAGTTGCGTGTATTCAACTCACAGAGTTGAATCTTCTTTTAGACAGAACAGATCTGAAACACTCTTTTGATCGTATTTACAAGTGGAGATTTCAAGCGCTTTTCGACCACAGGTAGAAAAGGAAACATCTTCGTATAAAAAATACAGAGAATCATTTTCAGAAACCATCTTGTGATGTGTGCGTTCCACTCACAGAGTTTAACTTTTCTTTTCATAGAGCAGTTTGGAAACACTCTGTTTGTAACATCTGCAAGTGGATATTTGGACCTCTTTGAGGATTTCATTGGAAACGGGATTTCTACATCTAATGCTAGACAGAGGAATCCTCAGTAAATACTTTGGGTTGCGTTTATTCAACTCACAGAGTTGAACCTTCTTTTAGACAGAACAGAATTGAAACACTCTTTTTGTGGATTTACAAGTGGAGATGTCAAGCTCTTTGTTGTCAAAGGTGGAAAAGGAAATATCATCCTTTAAAAACCCCAGAGAATCATTCTCAGAACCCACGTTGTGATGTGTGCGTTCCACTCACAGAGTTTAACCTTTCTTTCATGGAGCAGTTTGGAAACACTCTGTTTGTAAAGTCTGGAAGTGGATATTTGGACCTCTTGAGGATTTCGTTGGAAACGGGATTTCTTCATCTAATGCTAGACAGAAGAATCCTCAGTAACTTCTTTGGGTTGCGTGTATTCAACTCACAGAGTTGAACCATCCTTGAGACAGAGCAGATCTGAAACTCTCTTTTTGTGGAATTTGCAAGTGGGGATCTCATGCGCTTTGGGGCCAATGGCAGAAAAGGAAATATCTTCCTTTAAAAACTAGAGAGAATCATTCTCAGAAACCACCGCATTGTGATGTGTGCGTTCCACTCACAGCGTTTAACCTTTCTTTTCATAGAGCAGTTTGGAAACACTCTGTAACGTCTGCATGTGGATAATTGGATTTCTTTGAGGATTTCGTTGGAAACGGGATTTATTCTTCTAATGCTACACAGAAGAATTCTCAGTAACTTCTTTGAGCTGCGTGTATTCAACTCACAGAGTTGAACCATCCTTTACAGAGAGCAGATTGGAAACACTCTTTTTATCGAATTTGCAAGTGGAGATTTCAAGCGCTTTTCGGCCACAGGTAGAAAAGGAAATATCTTCTTATATAAACTAGAGAGAATCATTCTCAGAAACCACTTTGGGATGTGTGCGTTCCACTCACAGAGTTTAACCTTTGTTTTCATAGGGCAGTTTGGAAACACTCTGTTAGTAACGTCTGCAAGTGGATAATTGGACCTCCTTGAGGATTTCGTTGTAAACGGGATTTCTTCATCTAATGCTAGACAGAATAATTCTCAGTAACTGCTTTGGGTTGCGTGTATGCAACTCACAGAGTTGAACCTTCTTTGAGACAGAACAGATTTGAAACACTCTTTTTGTGGAATTTACAAGTGGAGATTTCAAGTGCTTTGATGTGAAAGTTAGAAAAGGAAATGTCTTCCTATAAAATCTCCAGAGAATCATTCTGAGAAACCACGTTTTGATGTGTGCATTCCACCCATAGAGTTTAACCTTTCTTTCATGGAGCAGTTTGGAAACACTCTGTTTGTAAATTCTGCAAGTGGATACTTGGACGTCTTTGAGGATTTCGTTGGAAACGTGTTTTCTTCATCTAGTGCTAGACAGAAGAATCCGCACCAACTTCTTTGGGTTGCGTGTGTTCAGCTCACAGAGTTGAACCTTCCTTTAGAGAGAGCAGATTTGAAACACTCTTTTTGTGGAATTTGCAAGTGGAGATTTCAAGCACATTGGGGCGAATTGTATAAAAGGAAATATCTTCGTATATAAATTAGAGAGAATCATTCTCAGAAACCACTTTGTGATGTGTGTGTTCCACTCACAGCGTTTAACCTTTCTGTTCGTAGAGCAGTTTGGAAACACTCTGTTTGTAACGTCTGCAAGTGGATAATTGGAGCTCTTTGAGGATTTCGTTGGAAACGGGATTTCTTCATCTAATGCTAGACAGAAGAATTCTCAGTAACTTCTTTGAGTTGCGTGTATTCAACTCATTAGAGTTGAATCTTCTTTTAGACAGAACAGATTTGAAACACTCTTTTTATCGAATTTACAAGTGGAGATTTCAAGCGCTTTTCGGCCACAGGGAGGAAAGGAAATATCTTCGTATAAAAACTACAGAGAATCATTTTCATAAACCACGTTGTGATGTGTGCATTCCACTCACAGAGTTTAACCTTTCTTTTTCATAGAGCAGTTTGGGAACACTCTGTTTGCAACATCTGCAAGTGGATATTTGGACCTCTTTGAGGATTTCGTTGGAAACGGGATTTCTTCATCTAATGCCCGGCAGAAGAATCCTCAGTAACTACGTTGGGTTGAGTGTGTTCAACTCACACAGTTGAATCTTCTTTTACACAGAACAGATTTGAAACCCTCTTTTTGTGGAATTTACAAGTGGAGATTTCAAGCGGTTTGTTGTCAAAGGTAGAAAACGAAATATCTTACAATAAAAATTCCAGAGAATCATTCTCAGAAACCACGTTGTGATGTGTGCGTTCCACTCACAGAGTTTAACCTTTCTTTCATGGAGCAGTTTGGAAACATTCTGTTTGTAACTTCTGCAAGTGGATACTTGGACCTCTTGAGGATTTCGTTGGAAACGGGATTTCTTCATCTAATGCTAGACAGAAGAATTCTCAGTAACTTCCCTGGGTTGCGTGTACTCAACTCACAGAGTTGAACCTTCCTTTCGACGGAGAAGATTGGAAACACCCTTTTTGCGGGAATTGCAAGTGGAGATTTCAAGGAATTTGGAGCCAATGGAAGAAAAGGAAATATCTTCGTATGAAAACTACAGAGAATCATTTTCAGAAACCACCTTGTGATGCGTGCGTACCACTCACAGAGTTTAACCTTTCTTTCCATAGAGCAGTGTGGAAACACTCTGTTTGTAACGTCTGGATGTGGATATTTGGACCTCTTTGAGGGTTTCGTTGGAAACGGGATTTCTTCATCTAATGCTACAGAGAAGAATTCTCAGTGACTTCTTTGAGTTGCGTGTATTCAACTCACAGAGTTGAATCTTCTTTTAGACAGAACAGATCTGAAACACTCTTTTGATCGTATTTACAAGTGGAGATTTCAAGCGCTTTTCGACCACAGGTAGAAAAGGAAACATCTTCGTGTAAAAAATACAGAGAATCATTTTCAGAAACCATCTTGTGATGTGTGCGTTCCACTCACAGAGTTTAACTTTTCTTTTCATAGAGCAGTTTGGAAACACTCTCTTTGTAACATCTGCAAGTGGATATTTGGACCTCTTTGAGGATTTCATTGGAAACGGGATTTCTACATCTAATGCTAGACAGAGGAATCCTCAGTAAATACTTTGGGTTGCGTTTATTCAACTCACAGAGTTGAACCTTCTTTTAGACAGAACAGAATTGAAACACTCTTTTTGTGGATTTACAAGTGGAGATGTCAAGCTCTTTGTTGTCAAAGGTGGAAAAGGAAATATCATCCTTTAAAAACCCCAGAGAATCATTCTCAGAACCCACGTTGTGATGTGTGCGTTCCACTCACAGAGTTTAACCTTTCTTTCATGGAGCAGTTTGGAAACACTCTGTTTGTAAAGTCTGCAAGTGGATATTTGGACCTCTTGAGGATTTCGTTGGAAACGGGATTTCTTCATCTAATGCTAGACAGAAGAATCCTCAGTAACTTCTTTGGGTTGCGTGTATTCAACTCACAGAGTTGAACCATCCTTGAGACAGAGCAGATCTGAAACTCTCTTTTTGTGGAATTTGCAAGTGGAGATCTCATGCGCTTTGGGGCCAATGGCAGAAAAGGAAATATCTTCCTTTAAAAACTAGAGAGAATCATTCTCAGAAACCACCGCATTGTGATGTGTGTGTTCCACTCACAGCGTTTAACCTTTCTTTTCATAGAGCAGTTTGGAAACACTCTGTAACGTCTGCATGTGGATAATTGGATTTCTTTGAGGATTTCGTTGGAAACGGGATTTCTTCTTCTAATGCTACACAGAAGAATTCTCAGTAACTTCTTTGAGCTGCGTGTATTCAACTCACAGAGTTGAACCATCCTTTACAGAGAGCAGATTGGAAACACTCTTTTTATCGAATTTGCAAGTGGAGATTTCAAGCGCTTTTCGGCCACAGGTAGAAAAGGAAATATCTTCTTATATAAACTAGAGAGAATCATTCTCAGAAACCACTTTGGGATGTGTGCGTTCCACTCACAGAGTTTAACCTTTCTTTTCATAGGGCAGTTTGGAAACACTCTGTTAGTAACGTCTGCAAGTGGATAATTGGACCTCCTTGAGGATTTCGTTGTAAACGGGATTTCTTCATCTAATGCTAGACAGAATAATTCTCAGTAACTGCTTTGGGTTGGGTGTATGCAACTCACAGAGTTGAACCTTCTTTGAGACAGAACAGATTTGAAACACTCTTTTTGTGGAATTTACAAGTGGAGATTTCAAGCGCTTTGATGTGAAAGTTAGAAAAGGAAATGTCTTCCTATAAAATCTCCAGAGAATCATTCTGAGAAACCACGTTTTGATGTGTGCATTCCACCCATAGAGTTTAACCTTTCTTTCATGGAGCAGTTTGGAAACACTCTGTTTGTAAATTCTGCAAGTGGATACTTGGACGTCTTTGAGGATTTCGTTGGAAACGTGTTTTCTTCATCTAGTGCTAGACAGAAGAATCCGCACCAACTTCTTTTGGTTGCGTGTGTTCAGCTCACAGAGTTGAACCTTCCTTTAGAGAGAGCAGATTTGAAACACTCTTTTTGTGGAATTTGCAAGTGGAGATTTCAAGCACATTGGGGCGAATTGTATAAAAGGAAATATCTTCGTATATAAATTAGAGAGAATCATTCTCAGAAACCACTTTGTGATGTGTGTGTTCCACTCACAGCGTTTAACCTTTCTGTTCGTAGAGCAGTTTGGAAACACTCTGTTTGTAACGTCTGCAAGTGGATAATTGGAGCTCTTTGAGGATTTCGTTGGAAACGGGATTTCTTCATCTAATGCTAGACAGAAGAATTCTCAGTAACTTCTTTGAGTTGCGTGTATTCAACTCATTAGAGTTGAATCTTCTTTTAGACAGAACAGATTTGAAACACTCTTTTTATCGAATTTACAAGTGGAGATTTCAAGCGCTTTTCGGCCACAGGGAGGAAAGGAAATATCTTCGTATAAAAACTACAGAGAATCATTTTCAGAAACCACGTTGTGATGTGTGCATTCCACTCACAGAGTTTAACCTTTCTTTTTCATAGAGCAGTTTGGGAACACTCTGTTTGCAACATCTGCAAGTGGATATTTGGACCTCTTTGAGGATTTCGTTGGAAACGGGATTTCTTCATCTAATGCCCGGCAGAAGAATCCTCAGTAACTACGTTGGGTTGAGTGTGTTCAACTCACACAGTTGAATCTTCTTTTAGACAGAACAGATTTGAAACCCTCTTTTTGTGGAATTTACAAGTGGAGATTTCAAGCGGTTTGTTGTCAAAGGTAGAAAACGAAATATCTTACAATAAAAATTCCAGAGAATCATTCTCAGAAACCACGTTGTGATGTGTGCGTTCCACTCACAGAGTTTAACCTTTCTTTCATGGAGCAGTTTGGAAACATTCTGTTTGTAACTTCTGCAAGTGGATACTTGGACCTCTTGAGGATTTCGTTGGAAACGGGATTTCTTCATCTAATGCTAGACAGAAGAATTCTCAGTAACTTCCCTGGGTTGCGTGTACTCAACTCACAGAGTTGAACCTTCCTTTAGACGGAGAAGATTGGAAACACCCTTTTTGCGGTAATTGCAAGTGGAGATTTCAAGGAATTTGGAGCCAATGGAAGAAAAGGAAATATCTTCGTATGAAAACTACAGAGAATCATTTTCAGAAACCACCTTGTGATGCGGCGTACCACTCACAGAGTTTAACCTTTCTTTCCATAGAGCAGTGTGGAAACACTCTGTTTGTAACGTCTGGATGTGGATATTTGGACCTCTTTGAGGGTTTCGTTGGAAACGGGATTTCTTCATCTAATGCTACAGAGAAGAATTCTCAGTGACTTCTTTGAGTTGCGTGTATTCAACTCACAGAGTTGAATCTTCTTTTAGACAGAACAGATCTGAAACACTCTTTTGATCGTATTTACAAGTGGAGATTTCAAGCGCTTTTCGACCACAGGTAGAAAAGGAAACATCTTCGTGTAAAAAATACAGAGAATCATTTTCAGAAACCATCTTGTGATGTGTGCGTTCCACTCACAGAGTTTAACTTTTCTTTTCATAGAGCAGTTTGGAAACACTCTCTTTGTAACATCTGCAAGTGGATATTTGGACCTCTTTGAGGATTTCGTTGGAAACGGGATTTCTTCATCTAATGCTAGACAGAAGAATTCTCAGTAACTTCTTTGAGTTGCGTGTATTCAACTCATTAGAGTTGAATCTTCTTTTAGACAGAACAGATTTGAAACCCTCTTTTTGTGGAATTTACAAGTGGAGATTTCAAGCGGTTTGTTGTCAAAGGTAGAAAACGAAATATCTTACAATAAAAATTCCAGAGAATCATTCTCAGAAACCACGTTGTGATGTGTGCGTTCCACTCACAGAGTTTAACCTTTCTTTCATGGAGCAGTTTGGAAACATTCTGTTTGTAACTTCTGCAAGTGGATACTTGGACCTCTTGAGGATTTCGTTGGAAACGGGATTTCTTCATCTAATGCTAGACAGAAGAATTCTCAGTAACTTCCCTGGGTTGCGTGTACTCAACTCACAGAGTTGAACCTTCCTTTAGACGGAGAAGATTGGAAACACCCTTTTTGCGGTAATTGCAAGTGGAGATTTCAAGGAATTTGGAGCCAATGGAAGAAAAGGAAATATCTTCGTATGAAAACTACAGAGAATCATTTTCAGAAACCACCTTGTGATGCGGCGTACCACTCACAGAGTTTAACCTTTCTTTCCATAGAGCAGTGTGGAAACACTCTGTTTGTAACGTCTGGATGTGGATATTTGGACCTCTTTGAGGGTTTCGTTGGAAACGGGATTTCTTCATCTAATGCTACAGAGAAGAATTCTCAGTGACTTCTTTGAGTTGCGTGTATTCAACTCACAGAGTTGAATCTTCTTTTAGACAGAACAGATCTGAAACACTCTTTTGATCGTATTTACAAGTGGAGATTTCAAGCGCTTTTCGACCACAGGTAGAAAAGGAAACATCTTCGTGTAAAAAATACAGAGAATCATTTTCAGAAACCATCTTGTGATGTGTGCGTTCCACTCACAGAGTTTAACTTTTCTTTTCATAGAGCAGTTTGGAAACACTCTCTTTGTAACATCTGCAAGTGGATATTTGGACCTCTTTGAGGATTTCATTGGAAACGGGATTTCTACATCTAATGCTAGACAGAGGAATCCTCAGTAAATACTTTGGGTTGCGTTTATTCAACTCACAGAGTTGAACCTTCTTTTAGACAGAACAGAATTGAAACACTCTTTTTGTGGATTTACAAGTGGAGATGTCAAGCTCTTTGTTGTCAAAGGTGGAAAAGGAAATATCATCCTTTAAAAACCCCAGAGAATCATTCTCAGAACCCACGTTGTGATGTGTGCGTTCCACTCACATAGTTTAACCTTTCTTTCATGGAGCAGTTTGGAAACACTCTGTTTGTAAAGTCTGCAAGTGGATATTTGGACCTCTTGAGGATTTCGTTGGAAACGGGATTTCTTCATCTAATGCTAGACAGAAGAATCCTCAGTAACTTCTTTGGGTTGCGTGTATTCAACTCACAGAGTTGAACCATCCTTGAGACAGAGCAGATCTGAAACTCTCTTTTTGTGGAATTTGCAAGTGGAGATCTCATGCGCTTTGGGGCCAATGGCAGAAAAGGAAATATCTTCCTTTAAAAACTAGAGAGAATCATTCTCAGAAACCACCGCATTGTGATGTGTGCGTTCCACTCACAGCGTTTAACCTTTCTTTTCATAGAGCAGTTTGGAAACACTCTGTAACGTCTGCATGTGGATAATTGGATTTCTTTGAGGATTTCGTTGGAAACGGGATTTCTTCTTCTAATGCTACACAGAAGAATTCTCAGTAACTTCTTTGAGCTGCGTGTATTCAACTCACAGAGTTGAACCATCCTTTACAGAGAGCAGATTGGAAACACTCTTTTTATCGAATTTGCAAGTGGAGATTTCAAGCGCTTTTCGGCCACAGGTAGAAAAGGAAATATCTTCTTATATAAACTAGAGAGAATCATTCTCAGAAACCACTTTGGGATGTGTGCGTTCCACTCACAGAGTTTAACCTTTGTTTTCATAGGGCAGTTTGGAAACACTCTGTTAGTAACGTCTGCAAGTGGATAATTGGACCTCCTTGAGGATTTCGTTGTAAACGGGATTTCTTCATCTAATGCTAGACAGAATAATTCTCAGTAACTGCTTTGGGTTGCGTGTATGCAACTCACAGAGTTGAACCTTCTTTGAGACAGAACAGATTTGAAACACTCTTTTTGTGGAATTTACAAGTGGAGATTTCAAGCGCTTTGATGTGAAAGTTAGAAAAGGAAATGTCTTCCTATAAAATCTCCAGAGAATCATTCTGAGAAACCACGTTTTGATGTGTGCATTCCACCCATAGAGTTTAACCTTTCTTTCATGGAGCAGTTTGGAAACACTCTGTTTGTAAATTCTGCAAGTGGATACTTGGACGTCTTTGAGGATTTCGTTGGAAACGTGTTTTCTTCATCTAGTGCTAGACAGAAGAATCCGCACCAACTTCTTTGGGTTGCGTGTGTTCAGCTCACAGAGTTGAACCTTCCTTTAGAGAGAGCAGATTTGAAACACTCTTTTTGTGGAATTTGCAAGTGGAGATTTCAAGCACATTGGGGCGAATTGTATAAAAGGAAATATCTTCGTATATAAATTAGAGAGAATCATTCTCAGAAACCACTTTGTGATGTGTGTGTTCCACTCACAGCGTTTAACCTTTCTGTTCGTAGAGCAGTTTGGAAACACTCTGTTTGTAACGTCTGCAAGTGGATAATTGGAGCTCTTTGAGGATTTCGTTGGAAACGGGATTTCTTCATCTAATGCTAGACAGAAGAATTCTCAGTAACTTCTTTGAGTTGCGTGTATTCAACTCATTAGAGTTGAATCTTCTTTTAGACAGAACAGATTTGAAACACTCTTTTTATCGAATTTACAAGTGGAGATTTCAAGCGCTTTTCGGCCACAGGGAGGAAAGGAAATATCTTCGTATAAAAACTACAGAGAATCATTTTCAGAAACCACGTTGTGATGTGTGCATTCCACTCAGAGAGTTTAACCTTTCTTTTTCATAGAGCAGTTTGGGAACACTCTGTTTGCAACATCTGCAAGTGGATATTTGGACCTCTTTGAGGATTTCGTTGGAAACGGGATTTCTTCATCTAATGCCCGGCAGAAGAATCCTCAGTAACTACGTTGGGTTGAGTGTGTTCAACTCACACAGTTGAATCTTCTTTTACACAGAACAGATTTGAAACCCTCTTTTTGTGGAATTTACAAGTGGAGATTTCAAGCGGTTTGTTGTCAACGGTAGAAAACGAAATATCTTACAATAAAAATTCCAGAGAATCATTCTCAGAAACCACGTTGTGATGTGTGCGTTCCACTCACAGAGTTTAACCTTTCTTTCATGGAGCAGTTTGGAAACATTCTGTTTGTAACTTCTGCAAGTGGATACTTGGACCTCTTGAGGATTTCGTTGGAAACGGGATTTCTTCATCTAATGCTAGACAGAAGAATTCTCAGTAACTTCCCTGGGTTGCGTGTACTCAACTCACAGAGTTGAACCTTCCTTTAGACGGAGAAGATTGGAAACACCCTTTTTGCGGGAATTGCAAGTGGAGATTTCAAGGAATTTGGAGCCAATGGAAGAAAAGGAAATATCTTCGTATGAAAACTACAGAGAATCATTTTCAGAAACCACCTTGTGATGCGTGCGTACCACTCACAGAGTTTAACCTTTCCTTCCATAGAGCGGTGTGGAAACACTCTGTTTGTAACGTCTGGATGTGGATATTTGGACCTCTTTGAGGGTTTCGTTGGAAATGGGATTTCTTCATCTAATGCTACAGAGAAGAATTCTCAGTGACTTCTTTGAGTTGCGTGTATTCAACTCACAGAGTTGAATCTTCTTTTAGACAGAACAGATCTGAAACACTCTTTTGATCGTATTTACAAGTGGAGATTTCAAGCGCTTTTCGACCACAGGTAGAAAAGGAAACATCTTCGTATAAAAAATACAGAGAATCATTTTCAGAAACCATCTTGTGATGTGTGCGTTCCACTCACAGAGTTTAACTTTTCTTTTCATAGAGCAGTTTGGAAACACTCTGTTTGTAACATCTGCAAGTGGATATTTGGACCTCTTTGAGGATTTCATTGGAAACGGGATTTCTACATCTAATGCTAGACAGAGGAATCCTCAGTAAATACTTTGGGTTGCGTTTATTCAACTCACAGAGTTGAACCTTCTTTTAGACAGAACAGAATTGAAACACTCTTTTTGTGGATTTACAAGTGGAGATGTGAAGCTCTTTGTTGTCAAAGGTGGAAAAGGAAATATCATCCTTTAAAAACCCCAGAGAATCATTCTCAGAACCCACGTTGTGATGTGTGCGTTCCACTCACAGAGTTTAACCTTTCTTTCATGGAGCAGTTTGGAAACACTCTGTTTGTAAAGCCTGCAAGTGGATATTTGGACCTCTTGAGGATTTCGTTGGAAACGGGATTTCTTCATCTAATGCTAGACAGAAGAATCCTCAGTAACTTCTTTGGGTTGCGTGTATTCAACTCACAGAGTTGAACCATCCTTGAGACAGAGCAGATCTGAAACTCTCTTTTTGTGGAATTTGCAAGTGGAGATCTCATGCGCTTTGGGGCCAATGGCAGAAAAGGAAATATCTTCCTTTAAAAACTAGAGAGAATCATTCTCAGAAACCACCGCATTGTGATGTGTGCGTTCCACTCACAGCGTTTAACCTTTCTTTTCATAGAGCAGTTTGGAAACACTCTGTAACGTCTGCATGTGGATAATTGGATTTCTTTGAGGATTTCGTTGGAAACGGGATTTCTTCTTCTAATGCTACACAGAAGAATTCTCAGTAACTTCTTTGAGCTGCGTGTATTCAACTCACAGAGTTGAACCATCCTTTACAGAGAGCAGATTGGAAACACTCTTTTTATCGAATTTGCAAGTGGAGATTTCAAGCGCTTTTCGGCCACAGGTAGAAAAGGAAATATCTTCTTATATAAACTAGAGAGAATCATTCTCAGAAACCACTTTGGGATGTGTGCGTTCCACTCACAGAGTTTAACCTTTGTTTTCATAGGGCAGTTTGGAAACACTCTGTTAGTAACGTCTGCAAGTGGATAATTGGACCTCTTTGAGGATTTCGTTGGAAACGGGATTTCTTCATCTAATGCTAGACAGAAGAATTCTCAGTAACTGCTTTGAGTTGCGTGTATTCAACTCACAGAGTTGAATCTTCTTTGAGACAGAACAGATTTGAAACACTCTTTTTGTGGAATTTACAAGTGGAGATTTCAAGCGCTTTGCTGCCAAAGGTAGAAAAGGAAATATCTTCCTATAAAATCTCCAGAGAATCATTCTGAGAAACCACGTTGTGATGTGTGCATTCCACTCACAGAGTTTAACCTTTCTTTTTCATGGAGCAGTTTGGAAACACTCTGTTTGTAACATTCTGCAAGTGGATATTTGGACCTCTTTGAGGATTTCGTTGGAAACGGGATTTCTTCATCTAATGCTAGACAGAAGAATCCTCAGTAACTTCTTTGGGTTGCGTGTGTTCAACTCACAGAGTTGAACCTTCCTTTAGACAGAGCAGATTTGAAACACTCTTTTTGTGGAATTTGCAAGTGGAGATTTCAAGCACATTGGGGCGAATTGTATAAAAGGAAATATCTTCGTATATAAATTAGAGAGAATCATTCTCAGAAACCACTTTGTGATGTGTGTGTTCCACTCACAGCGTTTAACCTTTCTGTTCGTAGAGCAGTTTGGAAACACTCTGTTTGTAACGTCTGCAAGTGGATAATTGGAGCTCTTTGAGGATTTCGTTGGAAACGGGATTTCTTCATCTAATGCTAGACAGAAGAATTCTCAGTAACTTCTTTGAGTTGCGTGTATTCAACTCATTAGAGTTGAATCTTCTTTTAGACAGAACAGATTTGAAACACTCTTTTTATCGAATTTACAAGTGGAGATTTCAAGCGCTTTTCGGCCACAGGGAGGAAAGGAAATATCTTCGTATAAAAACTACAGAGAATCATTTTCAGAAACCACGTTGTGATGTGTGCATTCCACTCACAGAGTTTAACCTTTCTTTTTCATAGAGCAGTTTGGGAACACTCTGTTTGCAACATCTGCAAGTGGATATTTGGACCTCTTTGAGGATTTCGTTGGAAACGGGATTTCTTCATCTAATGCCCGGCAGAAGAATCCTCAGTAACTACGTTGGGTTGAGTGTGTTCAACTCACACAGTTGAATCTTCTTTTACACAGAACAGATTTGAAACCCTCTTTTTGTGGAATTTACAAGTGGAGATTTCAAGCGGTTTGTTGTCAAAGGTAGAAAACGAAATATCTTACAATAAAAATTCCAGAGAATCATTCTCAGAAACCACGTTGTGATGTGTGCGTTCCACTCACAGAGTTTAACCTTTCTTTCATGGAGCAGTTTGGAAACATTCTGTTTGTAACTTCTGCAAGTGGATACTTGGACCTCTTGAGGATTTCGTTGGAAACGGGATTTCTTCATCTAATGCTAGACAGAAGAATTCTCAGTAACTTCCCTGGGTTGCGTGTACTCAACTCACAGAGTTGAACCTTCCTTTAGACGGAGAAGATTGGAAACACCCTTTTTGCGGGAATTGCAAGTGGAGATTTCAAGGAATTTGGAGCCAATGGAAGAAAAGGAAATATCTTCGTATGAAAACTACAGAGAATCATTTTCAGAAACCACCTTGTGATGCGTGCGTACCACTCACAGAGATTAACCTTTCTTTCCATAGAGCAGTGTGGAAACACTCTGTTTGTAACGTCTGGATGTGGATATTTGGACCTCTTTGAGGGTTTCGTTGGAAACGGGATTTCTTCATCTAATGCTACAGAGAAGAATTCTCAGTGACTTCTTTGAGTTGCGTGTATTCAACTCACAGAGTTGAATCTTCTTTTAGACAGAACAGATCTGAAACACTCTTTTGATCGTATTTACAAGTGGAGATTTCAAGCGCTTTTCGACCACAGGTAGAAAAGGAAACATCTTCGTGTAAAAAATACAGAGAATCATTTTCAGAAACCATCTTGTGATGTGTGCGTTCCACTCACAGAGTTTAACTTTTCTTTTCATAGAGCAGTTTGGAAACACTCTCTTTGTAACATCTGCAAGTGGATATTTGGACCTCTTTGAGGATTTCATTGGAAACGGGATTTCTACATCTAATGCTAGACAGAGGAATCCTCAGTAAATACTTTGGGTTGCGTTTATTCAACTCACAGAGTTGAACCTTCTTTTAGACAGAACAGAATTGAAACACTCTTTTTGTGGATTTACAAGTGGAGATGTCAAGCTCTTTGTTGTCAAAGGTGGAAAAGGAAATATCATCCTTTAAAAACCCCAGAGAATCATTCTCAGAACCCACGTTGTGATGTGTGCGTTCCACTCACAGAGTTTAACCTTTCTTTCATGGAGCAGTTTGGAAACACTCTGTTTGTAAAGTCTGCAAGTGGATATTTGGACCTCTTGAGGATTTCGTTGGAAACGGGATTTCTTCATCTAATGCTAGACAGAAGAATCCTCAGTAACTTCTTTGGGTTGCGTGTATTCAACTCACAGAGTTGAACCATCCTTGAGACAGAGCAGATCTGAAACTCTCTTTTTGTGGAATTTGCAAGTGGAGATCTCATGCGCTTTGGGGCCAATGGCAGAAAAGGAAATATCTTCCTTTAAAAACTAGAGAGAATCATTCTCAGAAACCACCGCATTGTGATGTGTGCGTTCCACTCACAGCGTTTAACCTTTCTTTTCATAGAGCAGTTTGGAAACACTCTGTAACGTCTGCATGTGGATAATTGGATTTCTTTGAGGATTTCGTTGGAAACGGGATTTCTTCTTCTAATGCTACACAGAAGAATTCTCAGTAACTTCTTTGAGCTGCGTGTATTCAACTCACAGAGTTGAACCATCCTTTACAGAGAGCAGATTGGAAACACTCTTTTTATCGAATTTGCAAGTGGAGATTTCAAGCGCTTTTCGGCCACAGGTAGAAAAGGAAATATCTTCTTATATAAACTAGAGAGAATCATTCTCAGAAACCACTTTGGGATGTGTGCGTTCCACTCACAGAGTTTAACCTTTGTTTTCATAGGGCAGTTTGGAAACACTCTGTTAGTAACGTCTGCAAGTGGATAATTGGACCTCCTTGAGGATTTCGTTGTAAACGGGATTTCTTCATCTAATGCTAGACAGAATAATTCTCAGTAACTGCTTTGGGTTGCGTGTATGCAACTCACAGAGTTGAACCTTCTTTGAGACAGAACAGATTTGAAACACTCTTTTTGTGGAATTTACAAGTGGAGATTTCAAGCGCTTTGATGTGAAAGTTAGAAAAGGAAATGTCTTCCTATAAAATCTCCAGAGAATCATTCTGAGAAACCACGTTTTGATGTGTGCATTCCACCCATAGAGTTTAACCTTTCTTTCATGGAGCAGTTTGGAAACACTCTGTTTGTAAATTCTGCAAGTGGATACTTGGACGTCTTTGAGGATTTCGTTGGAAACGTGTTTTCTTCATCTAGTGCTAGACAGAAGAATCCGCACCAACTTCTTTGGGTTGCGTGTGTTCAGCTCACAGAGTTGAACCTTCCTTTAGAGAGAGCAGATTTGAAACACTCTTTTTGTGGAATTTGCAAGTGGAGATTTCAAGCACATTGGGGCGAATTGTATAAAAGGAAATATCTTCGTATATAAATTAGAGAGAATCATTCTCAGAAACCACTTTGTGATGTGTGTGTTCCACTCACAGCGTTTAACCTTTCTGTTCGTAGAGCAGTTTGGAAACACTCTGTTTGTAACGTCTGCAAGTGGATAATTGGAGCTCTTTGAGGATTTCGTTGGAAACGGGATTTCTTCATCTAATGCTAGACAGAAGAATTCTCAGTAACTTCTTTGAGTTGCGTGTATTCAACTCATTAGAGTTGAATCTTCTTTTAGACAGAACAGATTTGAAACACTCTTTTTATCGAATTTACAAGTGGAGATTTCAAGCGCTTTTCGGCCACAGGGAGGAAAGGAAATATCTTCGTATAAAAACTACAGAGAATCATTTTCAGAAACCACGTTGTGATGTGTGCATTCCACTCACAGAGTTTAACCTTTCTTTTTCATAGAGCAGTTTGGGAACACTCTGTTTGCAACATCTGCAAGTGGATATTTGGACCTCTTTGAGGATTTCGTTGGAAACGGGATTTCTTCATCTAATGCCCGGCAGAAGAATCCTCAGTAACTACGTTGGGTTGAGTGTGTTCAACTCACACAGTTGAATCTTCTTTTACACAGAACAGATTTGAAACCCTCTTTTTGTGGAATTTACAAGTGGAGATTTCAAGCGGTTTGTTGTCAAAGGTAGAAAACGAAATATCTTACAATAAAAATTCCAGAGAATCATTCTCAGAAACCACGTTGTGATGTGTGCGTTCCACTCACAGAGTTTAACCTTTCTTTCATGGAGCAGTTTGGAAACATTCTGTTTGTAACTTCTGCAAGTGGATACTTGGACCTCTTGAGGATTTCGTTGGAAACGGGATTTCTTCATCTAATGCTAGACAGAAGAATTCTCAGTAACTTCCCTGGGTTGCGTGTACTCAACTCACAGAGTTGAACCTTCCTTTAGACGGAGAAGATTGGAAACACCCTTTTTGCGGGAATTGCAAGTGGAGATTTCAAGGAATTTGGAGCCAATGGAAGAAAAGGAAATATCTTCGTATGAAAACTACAGAGAATCATTTTCAGAAACCACCTTGTGATGCGTGCGTACCACTCACAGAGTTTAACCTTTCTTTCCATAGAGCAGTGTGGAAACACTCTGTTTGTAACGTCTGGATGTGGATATTTGGACCTCTTTGAGGGTTTCGTTGGAAACGGGATTTCTTCATCTAATGCTACAGAGAAGAATTCTCAGTGACTTCTTTGAGTTGCGTGTATTCAACTCACAGAGTTGAATCTTCTTTTAGACAGAACAGATCTGAAACACTCTTTTGATCGTATTTACAAGTGGAGATTTCAAGCGCTTTTCGACCACAGGTAGAAAAGGAAACATCTTCGTGTAAAAAATACAGAGAATCATTTTCAGAAACCATCTTGTGATGTGTGCGTTCCACTCACAGAGTTTAACTTTTCTTTTCATAGAGCAGCTTGGAAACACTCTCTTTGTAACATCTGCAAGTGGATATTTGGACCTCTTTGAGGATTTCATTGGAAACGGGATTTCTACATCTAATGCTAGACAGAGGAATCCTCAGTAAATACTTTGGGTTGCGTTTATTCAACTCACAGAGTTGAACCTTCTTTTAGACAGAACAGAATTGAAACACTCTTTTTGTGGATTTACAAGTGGAGATGTCAAGCTCTTTGTTGTCAAAGGTGGAAAAGGAAATATCATCCTTTAAAAACCCCAGAGAATCATTCTCAGAACCCACGTTGTGATGTGTGCGTTCCACTCACAGAGTTTAACCTTTCTTTCATGGAGCAGTTTGGAAACACTCTGTTTGTAAAGTCTGCAAGTGGATATTTGGACCTCTTGAGGATTTCGTTGGAAACGGGATTTCTTCATCTAATGCTAGACAGAAGAATCCTCAGTAACTTCTTTGGGTTGCGTGTATTCAACTCACAGAGTTGAACCATCCTTGAGACAGAGCAGATCTGAAACTCTCTTTTTGTGGAATTTGCAAGTGGAGATCTCATGCGCTTTGGGGCCAATGGCAGAAAAGGAAATATCTTCCTTTAAAAACTAGAGAGAATCATTCTCAGAAACCACCGCATTGTGATGTGTGCGTTCCACTCACAGCGTTTAACCTTTCTTTTCATAGAGCAGTTTGGAAACACTCTGTAACGTCTGCATGTGGATAATTGGATTTCTTTGAGGATTTCGTTGGAAACGGGATTTCTTCTTCTAATGCTACACAGAAGAATTCTCAGTAACTTCTTTGAGCTGCGTGTATTCAACTCACAGAGTTGAACCATCCTTTACAGAGAGCAGATTGGAAACACTCTTTTTATCGAATTTGCAAGTGGAGATTTCAAGCGCTTTTCGGCCACAGGTAGAAAAGGAAATATCTTCTTATATAAACTAGAGAGAATCATTCTCAGAAACCACTTTGGGATGTGTGCGTTCCACTCACAGAGTTTAACCTTTGTTTTCATAGGGCAGTTTGGAAACACTCTGTTAGTAACGTCTGCAAGTGGATAATTGGACCTCCTTGAGGATTTCGTTGTAAACGGGATTTCTTCATCTAATGCTAGACAGAATAATTCTCAGTAACTGCTTTGGGTTGCGTGTATGCAACTCACAGAGTTGAACCTTCTTTGAGACAGAACAGATTTGAAACACTCTTTTTGTGGAATTTACAAGTGGAGATTTCAAGCGCTTTGATGTGAAAGTTAGAAAAGGAAATGTCTTCCTATAAAATCTCCAGAGAATCATTCTGAGAAACCACGTTTTGATGTGTGCATTCCACTCATAGAGTTTAACCTTTCTTTCATGGAGCAGTTTGGAAACACTCTGTTTGTAAATTCTGCAAGTGGATACTTGGACGTCTTTGAGGATTTCGTTGGAAACGTGTTTTCTTCATCTAGTGCTAGACAGAAGAATCCGCACCAACTTCTTTGGGTTGCGTGTGTTCAGCTCACAGAGTTGAACCTTCCTTTAGAGAGAGCAGATTTGAAACACTCTTTTTGTGGAATTTGCAAGTGGAGATTTCAAGCACATTGGGGCGAATTGTATAAAAGGAAATATCTTCGTATATAAATTAGAGAGAATCATTCTCAGAAACCACTTTGTGATGTGTGTGTTCCACTCACAGCGTTTAACCTTTCTGTTCGTAGAGCAGTTTGGAAACACTCTGTTTGTAACGTCTGCAAGTGGATAATTGGAGCTCTTTGAGGATTTCGTTGGAAACGGGATTTCTTCATCTAATGCTAGACAGAAGAATTCTCAGTAACTTCTTTGAGTTGCGTGTATTCAACTCATTAGAGTTGAATCTTCTTTTAGACAGAACAGATTTGAAACACTCTTTTTATCGAATTTACAAGTGGAGATTTCAAGCGCTTTTCGGCCACAGGGAGGAAAGGAAATATCTTCGTATAAAAACTACAGAGAATCATTTTCAGAAACCATGTTGTGATGTGTGCATTCCACTCACAGAGTTTAAACTTTCTTTTTCATAGAGCAGTTTGGGAACACTCTGTTTGCAACATCTGCAAGTGGATATTTGGACCTCTTTGAGGATTTCGTTGGAAACGGGATTTCTTCATCTAATGCCCGGCAGAAGAATCCTCAGTAACTACGTTGGGTTGAGTGTGTTCAACTCACACAGTTGAATCTTCTTTTACACAGAACAGATTTGAAACCCTCTTTTTGTGGAATTTACAAGTGGAGATTTCAAGCGGTTTGTTGTCAACGGTAGAAAACGAAATATCTTACAATAAAAATTCCAGAGAATCATTCTCAGAAACCACGTTGTGATGTGTGCGTTCCACTCACAGAGTTTAACCTTTCTTTCATGGAGCAGTTTGGAAACATTCTGTTTGTAACTTCTGCAAGTGGATACTTGGACCTCTTGAGGATTTCGTTGGAAACGGGATTTCTTCATCTAATGCTAGACAGAAGAATTCTCAGTAACTTCCCTGGGTTGCGTGTACTCAACTCACAGAGTTGAACCTTCCTTTAGACGGAGAAGATTGGAAACACCCTTTTTGCGGGAATTGCAAGTGGAGATTTCAAGGAATTTGGAGCCAATGGAAGAAAAGGAAATATCTTCGTATGAAAACTACAGAGAATCATTTTCAGAAACCACCTTGTGATGCGTGCGTACCACTCACAGAGTTTAACCTTTCCTTCCATAGAGCGGTGTGGAAACACTCTGTTTGTAACGTCTGGATGTGGATATTTGGACCTCTTTGAGGGTTTCGTTGGAAATGGGATTTCTTCATCTAATGCTACAGAGAAGAATTCTCAGTGACTTCTTTGAGTTGCGTGTATTCAACTCACAGAGTTGAATCTTCTTTTAGACAGAACAGATCTGAAACACTCTTTTGATCGTATTTACAAGTGGAGATTTCAAGCGCTTTTCGACCACAGGTAGAAAAGGAAACATCTTCGTATAAAAAATACAGAGAATCATTTTCAGAAACCATCTTGTGATGTGTGCGTTCCACTCACAGAGTTTAACTTTTCTTTTCATAGAGCAGTTTGGAAACACTCTGTTTGTAACATCTGCAAGTGGATATTTGGACCTCTTTGAGGATTTCATTGGAAACGGGATTTCTACATCTAATGCTAGACAGAGGAATCCTCAGTAAATACTTTGGGTTGCGTTTATTCAACTCACAGAGTTGAACCTTCTTTTAGACAGAACAGAATTGAAACACTCTTTTTGTGGATTTACAAGTGGAGATGTGAAGCTCTTTGTTGTCAAAGGTGGAAAAGGAAATATCATCCTTTAAAAACCCCAGAGAATCATTCTCAGAACCCACGTTGTGATGTGTGCGTTCCACTCACAGAGTTTAACCTTTCTTTCATGGAGCAGTTTGGAAACACTCTGTTTGTAAAGCCTGCAAGTGGATATTTGGACCTCTTGAGGATTTCGTTGGAAACGGGATTTCTTCATTTAATGCTAGACAGAAGAATCCTCAGTAACTTCTTTGGGTTGCGTGTATTCAACTCACAGAGTTGAACCATCCTTGAGACAGAGCAGATCTGAAACTCTCTTTTTGTGGAATTTGCAAGTGGAGATCTCATGCGCTTTGGGGCCAATGGCAGAAAAGGAAATATCTTCCTTTAAAAACTAGAGAGAATCATTCTCAGAAACCACCGCATTGTGATGTGTGCGTTCCACTCACAGCGTTTAACCTTTCTTTTCATAGAGCAGTTTGGAAACACTCTGTAACGTCTGCATGTGGATAATTGGATTTCTTTGAGGATTTCGTTGGAAACGGGATTTCTTCTTCTAATGCTACACAGAAGAATTCTCAGTAACTTCTTTGAGCTGCGTGTATTCAACTCACAGAGTTGAACCATCCTTTACAGAGAGCAGATTGGAAACACTCTTTTTATCGAATTTGCAAGTGGAGATTTCAAGCGCTTTTCGGCCACAGGTAGAAAAGGAAATATCTTCTTATATAAACTAGAGAGAATCATTCTCAGAAACCACTTTGGGATGTGTGCGTTCCACTCACAGAGTTTAACCTTTCTTTTCATAGGGCAGTTTGGAAACACTCTGTTAGTAACGTCTGCACGTGGATAATTGGACCTCCTTGAGGATTTCGTTGTAAACGGGATTTCTTCATCTAATGCTAGACAGAATAATTCTCAGTAACTGCTTTGGGTTGCGTGTATGCAACTCACAGAGTTGAACCTTCTTTGAGACAGAACAGATTTGAAACACTCTTTTTGTGGAATTTACAAGTGGAGATTTCAAGCGCTTTGATGTGAAAGTTAGAAAAGGAAATGTCTTCCTATAAAATCTCCAGAGAATCATTCTGAGAAACCACGTTTTGATGTGTGCATTCCACCCATAGAGTTTAACCTTTCTTTCATGGAGCAGTTTGGAAACACTCTGTTTGTAAATTCTGCAAGTGGATACTTGGACGTCTTTGAGGATTTCGTTGGAAACGTGTTTTCTTCATCTAGTGCTAGACAGAAGAATCCGCACCAACTTCTTTGGGTTGCGTGTGTTCAGCTCACAGAGTTGAACCTTCCTTTAGAGAGAGCAGATTTGAAACACTCTTTTTGTGGAATTTGCAAGTGGAGATTTCAAGCACATTGGGGCGAATTGTATAAAAGGAAATATCTTCGTATATAAATTAGAGAGAATCATTCTCAGAAACCACTTTGTGATGTGTGTGTTCCACTCACAGCGTTTAACCTTTCTGTTCGTAGAGCAGTTTGGAAACACTCTGTTTGTAACGTCTGCAAGTGGATAATTGGAGCTCTTTGAGGATTTCGTTGGAAACGGGATTTCTTCATCTAATGCTAGACAGAAGAATTCTCAGTAACTTCTTTGAGTTGCGTGTATTCAACTCATTAGAGTTGAATCTTCTTTTAGACAGAACAGATTTGAAACACTCTTTTTATCGAATTTACAAGTGGAGATTTCAAGCGCTTTTCGGCCACAGGGAGGAAAGGAAATATCTTCGTATAAAAACTACAGAGAATCATTTTCAGAAACCACGTTGTGATGTGTGCATTCCACTCACAGAGTTTAACCTTTCTTTTTCATAGAGCAGTTTGGGAACACTCTGTTTGCAACATCTGCAAGTGGATATTTGGACCTCTTTGAGGATTTCGTTGGAAACGGGATTTCTTCATCTAATGCCCGGCAGAAGAATCCTCAGTAACTACGTTGGGTTGAGTGTGTTCAACTCACACAGTTGAATCTTCTTTTACACAGAACAGATTTGAAACCCTCTTTTTGTGGAATTTACAAGTGGAGATTTCAAGCGGTTTGTTGTCAAAGGTAGAAAACGAAATATCTTACAATAAAAATTCCAGAGAATCATTCTCAGAAACCACGTTGTGATGTGTGCGTTCCACTCACAGAGTTTAACCTTTCTTTCATGGAGCAGTTTGGAAACATTCTGTTTGTAACTTCTGCAAGTGGATACTTGGACCTCTTGAGGATTTCGTTGGAAACGGGATTTCTTCATCTAATGCTAGACAGAAGAATTCTCAGTAACTTCCCTGGGTTGCGTGTACTCAACTCACAGAGTTGAACCTTCCTTTAGACGGAGAAGATTGGAAACACCCTTTTTGCGGGAATTGCAAGTGGAGATTTCAAGGAATTTGGAGCCAATGGAAGAAAAGGAAATATCTTCGTATGAAAACTACAGAGAATCATTTTCAGAAACCACCTTGTGATGCGTGCGTACCACTCACAGAGTTTAACCTTTCTTTCCATAGAGCAGTGTGGAAACACTCTGTTTGTAACGTCTGGATGTGGATATTTGGACCTCTTTGAGGGTTTCGTTGGAAACGGGATTTCTTCATCTAATGCTACAGAGAAGAATTCTCAGTGACTTCTTTGAGTTGCGTGTATTCAACTCACAGAGTTGAATCTTCTTTTAGACAGAACAGATCTGAAACACTCTTTTGATCGTATTTACAAGTGGAGATTTCAAGCGCTTTTCGACCACAGGTAGAAAAGGAAACATCTTCGTGTAAAAAATACAGAGAATCATTTTCAGAAACCATCTTGTGATGTGTGCGTTCCACTCACAGAGTTTAACTTTTCTTTTCATAGAGCAGTTTGGAAACACTCTCTTTGTAACATCTGCAAGTGGATATTTGGACCTCTTTGAGGATTTCATTGGAAACGGGATTTCTACATCTAATGCTAGACAGAGGAATCCTCAGTAAATACTTTGGGTTGCGTTTATTCAACTCACAGAGTTGAACCTTCTTTTAGACAGAACAGAATTGAAACACTCTTTTTGTGGATTTACAAGTGGAGATGTCAAGCTCTTTGTTGTCAAAGGTGGAAAAGGAAATATCATCCTTTAAAAACCCCAGAGAATCATTCTCAGAACCCACGTTGTGATGTGTGCGTTCCACTCACAGAGTTTAACCTTTCTTTCATGGAGCAGTTTGGAAACACTCTGTTTGTAAAGTCTGCAAGTGGATATTTGGACCTCTTGAGGATTTCGTTGGAAACGGGATTTCTTCATCTAATGCTAGACAGAAGAATCCTCAGTAACTTCTTTGGGTTGCGTGTATTCAACTCACAGAGTTGAACCATCCTTGAGACAGAGCAGATCTGAAACTCTCTTTTTGTGGAATTTGCAAGTGGAGATCTCATGCGCTTTGGGGCCAATGGCAGAAAAGGAAATATCTTCCTTTAAAAACTAGAGAGAATCATTCTCAGAAACCACCGCATTGTGATGTGTGTGTTCCACTCACAGCGTTTAACCTTTCTTTTCATAGAGCAGTTTGGAAACACTCTGTAACGTCTGCATGTGGATAATTGGATTTCTTTGAGGATTTCGTTGGAAACGGGATTTCTTCTTCTAATGCTACACAGAAGAATTCTCAGTAACTTCTTTGAGCTGCGTGGATTCAACTCACAGAGTTGAACCATCCTTTACAGAGAGCAGATTGGAAACACTCTTTTTATCGAATTTGCAAGTGGAGATTTCAAGCGCTTTTCGGCCACAGGTAGAAAAGGAAATATCTTCTTATATAAACTAGAGAGAATCATTCTCAGAAACCACTTTGGGATGTGTGCGTTCCACTCACAGAGTTTAACCTTTGTTTTCATAGGGCAGTTTGGAAACACTCTGTTAGTAACGTCTGCAAGTGGATAATTGGACCTCCTTGAGGATTTCGTTGTAAACGGGATTTCTTCATCTAATGCTAGACAGAATAATTCTCAGTAACTGCTTTGGGTTGCTTGTATGCAACTCACAGAGTTGAACCTTCTTTGAGACAGAACAGATTTGAAACACTCTTTTTGTGGAATTTACAAGTGGAGATTTCAAGCGCTTTGATGTGAAAGTTAGAAAAGGAAATGTCTTCCTATAAAATCTCCAGAGAATCATTCTGAGAAACCACGTTTTGATGTGTGCATTCCACCCATAGAGTTTAACCTTTCTTTCATGGAGCAGTTTGGAAACACTCTGTTTGTAAATTCTGCAAGTGGATACTTGGACGTCTTTGAGGATTTCGTTGGAAACGTGTTTTCTTCATCTAGTGCTAGACAGAAGAATCCGCACCAACTTCTTTGGGTTGCGTGTGTTCAGCTCACAGAGTTGAACCTTCCTTTAGAGAGAGCAGATTTGAAACACTCTTTTTGTGGAATTTGCAAGTGGAGATTTCAAGCACATTGGGGCGAATTGTATAAAAGGAAATATCTTCGTATATAAATTAGAGAGAATCATTCTCAGAAACCACTTTGTGATGTGTGTGTTCCACTCACAGCGTTTAACCTTTCTGTTCGTAGAGCAGTTTGGAAACACTCTGTTTGTAACGTCTGCAAGTGGATAATTGGAGCTCTTTGAGGATTTCGTTGGAAACGGGATTTCTTCATCTAATGCTAGACAGAAGAATTCTCAGTAACTTCTTTGAGTTGCGTGTATTCAACTCAGTAGAGTTGAATCTTCTTTTAGACAGAACATATTTGAAACACTCTTTTTATTGAATTTACAAGTGGAGATTTCAAGCGCTTTTCGGCCACAGGGAGGAAAGGAAATATCTTCGTATAAAAACTACAGAGAATCATTTTCAGAAACCACGTTGTGATGTGTGCATTCCACTCACAGAGTTTAACCTTTCTTTTTCATAGAGCAGTTTGGGAACACTCTGTTTGCAACATCTGCAAGTGGATATTTGGACCTCTTTGAGGATTTCGTTGGAAACGGGATTTCTTCATCTAATGCCCGGCAGAAGAATCCTCAGTAACTACGTTGGGTTGAGTGTGTTCAACTCACACAGTTGAATCTTCTTTTACACAGAACAGATTTGAAACCCTCTTTTTGTGGAATTTACAAGTGGAGATTTCAAGCGGTTTGTTGTCAAAGGTAGAAAACGAAATATCTTACAATAAAAATTCCAGAGAATCATTCTCAGAAACCACGTTGTGATGTGTGCGTTCCACTCACAGAGTTTAACCTTTCTTTCATGGAGCAGTTTGGAAACATTCTGTTTGTAACTTCTGCAAGTGGATACTTGGACCTCTTGAGGATTTCGTTGGAAACGGGATTTCTTCATCTAATGCTAGACAGAAGAATTCTCAGTAACTTCCCTGGGTTGCGTGTACTCAACTCACAGAGTTGAACCTTCCTTTAGACGGAGAAGATTGGAAACACCCTTTTTGCGGGAATTGCAAGTGGAGATTTCAAGGAATTTGGAGCCAATGGAAGAAAAGGAAATATCTTCGTATGAAAACTACAGAGAATCATTTTCAGAAACCACCTTGTGATGCGGCGTACCACTCACAGAGTTTAACCTTTCTTTCCATAGAGCAGTGTGGAAACACTCTGTTTGTAACGTCTGGATGTGGATATTTGGACCTCTTTGAGGGTTTCGTTGGAAACGGGATTTCTTCATCTAATGCTACAGAGAAGAATTCTCAGTGACTTCTTTGAGTTGCGTGTATTCAACTCACAGAGTTGAATCTTCTTTTAGACAGAACAGATCTGAAACACTCTTTTGATCGTATTTACAAGTGGAGATTTCAAGCGCTTTTCGACCACAGGTAGAAAAGGAAACATCTTCGTGTAAAAAATACAGAGAATCATTTTCAGAAACCATCTTGTGATGTGTGCGTTCCACTCACAGAGTTTAACTTTTCTTTTCATAGAGCAGTTTGGAAACACTCTCTTTGTAACATCTGCAAGTGGATATTTGGACCTCTTTGAGGATTTCATTGGAAACGGGATTTCTACATCTAATGCTAGACAGAGGAATCCTCAGTAAATACTTTGGGTTGCGTTTATTCAACTCACAGAGTTGAACCTTCTTTTAGACAGAACAGAATTGAAACACTCTTTTTGTGGATTTACAAGTGGAGATGTCAAGCTCTTTGTTGTCAAAGGTGGAAAAGGAAATATCATCCTTTAAAAACCCCAGAGAATCATTCTCAGAACCCACGTTGTGATGTGTGCGTTCCACTCACAGAGTTTAACCTTTCTTTCATGGAGCAGTTTGGAAACACTCTGTTTGTAAAGTCTGCAAGTGGATATTTGGACCTCTTGAGGATTTCGTTGGAAACGGGATTTCTTCATCTAATGCTAGACAGAAGAATCCTCAGTAACTTCTTTGGGTTGCGTGTATTCAACTCACAGAGTTGAACCATCCTTGAGACAGAGCAGATCTGAAACTCTCTTTTTGTGGAATTTGCAAGTGGAGATCTCATGCGCTTTGGGGCCAATGGCAGAAAAGGAAATATCTTCCTTTAAAAACTAGAGAGAATCATTCTCAGAAACCACCGCATTGTGATGTGTGCGTTCCACTCACAGCGTTTAACCTTTCTTTTCATAGAGCAGTTTGGAAACACTCTGTAACGTCTGCATGTGGATAATTGGATTTCTTTGAGGATTTCGTTGGAAACGGGATTTCTTCTTCTAATGCTACACAGAAGAATTCTCAGTAACTTCTTTGAGCTGCGTGTATTCAACTCACAGAGTTGAACCATCCTTTACAGAGAGCAGATTGGAAACACTCTTTTTATCGAATTTGCAAGTGGAGATTTCAAGCGCTTTTCGGCCACAGGTAGAAAAGGAAATATCTTCTTATATAAACTAGAGAGAATCATTCTCAGAAACCACTTTGGGATGTGTGCGTTCCACTCACAGAGTTTAACCTTTGTTTTCATAGGGCAGTTTGGAAACACTCTGTTAGTAACGTCTGCAAGTGGATAATTGGACCTCCTTGAGGATTTCGTTGTAAACGGGATTTCTTCATCTAATGCTTGACAGAATAATTCTCAGTAACTGCTTTGGGTTGCGTGTATGCAACTCACAGAGTTGAACCTTCTTTGAGACAGAACAGATTTGAAACACTCTTTTTGTGGAATTTACAAGTGGAGATTTCAAGCGCTTTGATGTGAAAGTTAGAAAAGGAAATGTCTTCCTATAAAATCTCCAGAGAATCATTCTGAGAAACCACGTTTTGATGTGTGCATTCCACCCATAGAGTTTAACCTTTCTTTCATGGAGCAGTTTGGAAACACTCTGTTTGTAAATTCTGCAAGTGGATACTTGGACGTCTTTGAGGATTTCGTTGGAAACGTGTTTTCCTCATCTAGTGCTAGACAGAAGAATCCGCACCAACTTCTTTGGGTTGCGTGTGTTCAGCTCACAGAGTTGAACCTTCCTTTAGAGAGAGCAGATTTGAAACACTCTTTTTGTGGAATTTGCAAGTGGAGATTTCAAGCACATTGGGGCGAATTGTATAAAAGGAAATATCTTCGTATATAAATTAGAGAGAATCATTCTCAGAAACCACTTTGTGATGTGTGTGTTCCACTCACAGCGTTTAACCTTTCTGTTCGTAGAGCAGTTTGGAAACACTCTGTTTGTAACGTCTGCAAGTGGATAATTGGAGCTCTTTGAGGATTTCGTTGGAAACGGGATTTCTTCATCTAATGCTAGACAGAAGAATTCTCAGTAACTTCTTTGAGTTGCGTGTATTCAACTCAGTAGAGTTGAATCTTCTTTTAGACAGAACATATTTGAAACACTCTTTTTATTGAATTTACAAGTGGAGATTTCAAGCGCTTTTCGGCCACAGGGAGGAAAGGAAATATCTTCGTATAAAAACTACAGAGAATCATTTTCAGAAACCACGTTGTGATGTGTGCATTCCACTCACAGAGTTTAACCTTTCTTTTTCATAGAGCAGTTTGGGAACACTCTGTTTGCAACATCTGCAAGTGGATATTTGGACCTCTTTGAGGATTTCGTTGGAAACGGGATTTCTTCATCTAATGCCCGGCAGAAGAATCCTCAGTAACTACGTTGGGTTGAGTGTGTTCAACTCACACAGTTGAATCTTCTTTTACACAGAACAGATTTGAAACCCTCTTTTTGTGGAATTTACAAGTGGAGATTTCAAGCGGTTTGTTGTCAAAGGTAGAAAACGAAATATCTTACAATAAAAATTCCAGAGAATCATTCTCAGAAACCACGTTGTGATGTGTGCGTTCCACTCACAGAGTTTAACCTTTCTTTCATGGAGCAGTTTGGAAACATTCTGTTTGTAACTTCTGCAAGTGGATACTTGGACCTCTTGAGGATTTCGTTGGAAACGGGATTTCTTCATCTAATGCTAGACAGAAGAATTCTCAGTAACTTCCCTGGGTTGCGTGTACTCAACTCACAGAGTTGAACCTTCCTTTAGACGGAGAAGATTGGAAACACCCTTTTTGCGGGAATTGCAAGTGGAGATTTCAAGGAATTTGGAGCCAATGGAAGAAAAGGAAATATCTTCGTATGAAAACTACAGAGAATCATTTTCAGAAACCACCTTGTGATGCGGCGTACCACTCACAGAGTTTAACCTTTCTTTCCATAGAGCAGTGTGGAAACACTCTGTTTGTAACGTCTGGATGTGGATATTTGGACCTCTTTGAGGGTTTCGTTGGAAACGGGATTTCTTCATCTAATGCTACAGAGAAGAATTCTCAGTGACTTCTTTGAGTTGCGTGTATTCAACTCACAGAGTTGAATCTTCTTTTAGACAGAACAGATCTGAAACACTCTTTTGATCGTATTTACAAGTGGAGATTTCAAGCGCTTTTCGACCACAGGTAGAAAAGGAAACATCTTCGTGTAAAAAATACAGAGAATCATTTTCAGAAACCATCTTGTGATGTGTGCGTTCCACTCACAGAGTTTAACTTTTCTTTTCATAGAGCAGTTTGGAAACACTCTCTTTGTAACATCTGCAAGTGGATATTTGGACCTCTTTGAGGATTTCATTGGAAACGGGATTTCTACATCTAATGCTAGACAGAGGAATCCTCAGTAAATACTTTGGGTTGCGTTTATTCAACTCACAGAGTTGAACCTTCTTTTAGACAGAACAGAATTGAAACACTCTTTTTGTGGATTTACAAGTGGAGATGTCAAGCTCTTTGTTGTCAAAGGTGGAAAAGGAAATATCATCCTTTAAAAACCCCAGAGAATCATTCTCAGAACCCACGTTGTGATGTGTGCGTTCCACTCACAGAGTTTAACCTTTCTTTCATGGAGCAGTTTGGAAACACTCTGTTTGTAAAGTCTGCAAGTGGATATTTGGACCTCTTGAGGATTTCGTTGGAAACGGGATTTCTTCATCTAATGCTAGACAGAAGAATCCTCAGTAACTTCTTTGGGTTGCGTGTATTCAACTCACAGAGTTGAACCATCCTTGAGACAGAGCAGATCTGAAACTCTCTTTTTGTGGAATTTGCAAGTGGAGATCTCATGCGCTTTGGGGCCAATGGCAGAAAAGGAAATATCTTCCTTTAAAAACTAGAGAGAATCATTCTCAGAAACCACCGCATTGTGATGTGTGCGTTCCACTCACAGCGTTTAACCTTTCTTTTCATAGAGCAGTTTGGAAACACTCTGTAACGTCTGCATGTGGATAATTGGATTTCTTTGAGGATTTCGTTGGAAACGGGATTTCTTCTTCTAATGCTACACAGAAGAATTCTCAGTAACTTCTTTGAGCTGCGTGTATTCAACTCACAGAGTTGAACCATCCTTTACAGAGAGCAGATTGGAAACACTCTTTTTATCGAATTTGCAAGTGGAGATTTCAAGCGCTTTTCGGCCACAGGTAGAAAAGGAAATATCTTCTTATATAAACTAGAGAGAATCATTCTCAGAAACCACTTTGGGATGTGTGCGTTCCACTCACAGAGTTTAACCTTTGTTTTCATAGGGCAGTTTGGAAACACTCTGTTAGTAACGTCTGCAAGTGGATAATTGGACCTCCTTGAGGATTTCGTTGTAAACGGGATTTCTTCATCTAATGCTAGACAGAATAATTCTCAGTAACTGCTTTGGGTTGCGTGTATGCAACTCACAGAGTTGAACCTTCTTTGAGACAGAACAGATTTGAAACACTCTTTTTGTGGAATTTACAAGTGGAGATTTCAAGCGCTTTGATGTGAAAGTTAGAAAAGGAAATGTCTTCCTATAAAATCTCCAGAGAATCATTCTGAGAAACCACGTTTTGATGTGTGCATTCCACCCATAGAGTTTAACCTTTCTTTCATGGAGCAGTTTGGAAACACTCTGTTTGTAAATTCTGCAAGTGGATACTTGGACGTCTTTGAGGATTTCGTTGGAAACGTGTTTTCTTCATCTAGTGCTAGACAGAAGAATCCGCACCAACTTCTTTGGGTTGCGTGTGTTCAGCTCACAGAGTTGAACCTTCCTTTAGAGAGAGCAGATTTGAAACACTCTTTTTGTGGAATTTGCAAGTGGAGATTTCAAGCACATTGGGGCGAATTGTATAAAAGGAAATATCTTCGTATATAAATTAGAGAGAATCATTCTCAGAAACCACTTTGTGATGTGTGTGTTCCACTCACAGCGTTTAACCTTTCTGTTCGTAGAGCAGTTTGGAAACACTCTGTTTGTAACGTCTGCAAGTGGATAATTGGAGCTCTTTGAGGATTTCGTTGGAAACGGGATTTCTTCATCTAATGCTAGACAGAAGAATTCTCAGTAACTTCTTTGAGTTGCGTGTATTCAACTCATTAGAGTTGAATCTTCTTTTAGACAGAACAGATTTGAAACACTCTTTTTATCGAATTTACAAGTGGAGATTTCAAGCGCTTTTCGGCCACAGGGAGGAAAGGAAATATCTTCGTATAAAAACTACAGAGAATCATTTTCAGAAACCATGTTGTGATGTGTGCATTCCACTCACAGAGTTTAACCTTTCTTTTTCATAGAGCAGTTTGGGAACACTCTGTTTGCAACATCTGCAAGTGGATATTTGGACCTCTTTGAGGATTTCGTTGGAAACGGGATTTCTTCATCTAATGCCCGGCAGAAGAATCCTCAGTAACTACGTTGGGTTGAGTGTGTTCAACTCACGCAGTTGAATCTTCTTTTACACAGAACAGATTTGAAACCCTCTTTTTGTGGAATTTACAAGTGGAGATTTCAAGCGGTTTGTTGTCAAAGGTAGAAAACGAAATATCTTACAATAAAAATTCCAGAGAATCATTCTCAGAAACCACGTTGTGATGTGTGCGTTCCACTCACAGAGTTTAACCTTTCTTTCATGGAGCAGTTTGGAAACATTCTGTTTGTAACTTCTGCAAGTGGATACTTGGACCTCTTGAGGATTTCGTTGGAAACGGGATTTCTTCATCTAATGCTAGACAGAAGAATTCTCAGTAACTTCCCTGGGTTGCGTGTACTCAACTCACAGAGTTGAACCTTCCTTTAGACGGAGAAGATTGGAAACACCCTTTTTGCGGGAATTGCAAGTGGAGATTTCAAGGAATTTGGAGCCAATGGAAGAAAAGGAAATATCTTCGTATGAAAACTACAGAGAATCATTTTCAGAAACCACCTTGTGATGCGTGCGTACCACTCACAGCGTTTAACCTTTCCTTCCATAGAGCGGTGTGGAAACACTCTGTTTGTAACGTCTGGATGTGGATATTTGGACCTCTTTGAGGGTTTCGTTGGAAACGGGATTTCTTCATCTAATGCTAGACAGAAGAATTCTCAGTAACTTCTTTGAGTTGCGTGTATTCAACTGACAGAGTTGAATCTTCTTTTAGACAGAACAGATCTGAAACACTCTTTTGATCGTATTTACAAGTGGAGATTTCAAGCGCTTTTCGACCACAGGTAGAAAAGGAAACATCTTCGTATAAAAAATACAGAGAATCATTTTCAGAAACCATCTTGTGATGTGTGCGTTCCACTCACAGAGTTTAACTTTTCTTTTCATAGAGCAGTTTGGAAACACTCTCTTTGTAACATCTGCAAGTGGATATTTGGACCTCTTTGAGGATTTCATTGGAAACGGGATTTCTACATCTAATGCTAGACAGAGGAATCCTCAGTAAATACTTTGGGTTGCGTTTATTCAACTCACAGAGTTGAACCTTCTTTTAGACAGAACAGAATTGAAACACTCTTTTTGTGGATTTACAAGTGGAGATGTCAAGCTCTTTGTTGTCAAAGGTGGAAAAGGAAATATCATCCTTTAAAAACCCCAGAGAATCATTCTCAGAACCCACGTTGTGATGTGTGCGTTCCACTCACAGAGTTTAACCTTTCTTTCATGGAGCAGTTTGGAAACACTCTGTTTGTAAAGTCTGCAAGTGGATATTTGGACCTCTTGAGGATTTCGTTGGAAACGGGATTTCTTCATCTAATGCTAGACAGAAGAATCCTCAGTAACTTCTTTGGGTTGCGTGTATTCAACTCACAGAGTTGAACCATCCTTGAGACAGAGCAGATCTGAAACTCTCTTTTTGTGGAATTTGCAAGTGGAGATCTCATGCGCTTTGGGGCCAATGGCAGAAAAGGAAATATCTTCCTTTAAAAACTAGAGAGAATCATTCTCAGAAACCACCGCATTATGATGTGTGCGTTCCACTCACAGCGTTTAACTTTTCTTTTCATAGAGCAGTTTGGAAACACTCTGTAACGTCTGCATGTGGATAATTGGATTTCTTTGAGGATTTCGTTGGAAACGGGATTTCTTCTTCTAATGCTTCACAGAAGAATTCTCAGTAACTTCTTTGAGCTGCGTGTATTCAACTCACAGAGTTGAACCATCCTTTACAGAGAGCAGATTTGAAACACTCTTTTTATCGAATTTGCAAGTGGAGATTTCAAGCGCTTTTCGGCCACAGGTAGAAAAGGAAATATCTTCTTATATAAACTAGAGAGAATCATTCTCAGAAACCACTTTGGGATGTGTGCGTTCCACTCACAGAGTTTAACCTTTCTTTTCATAGGGCAGTTTGGAAACACTCTGTTAGTAACGTCTGCAAGTGGATAATTGGACCTCCTTGAGGATTTCGTTGTAAACGGGATTTCTTCATCTAATGCTAGACAGAATAATTCTCAGTAACTGCTTTGGGTTGCGTGTATGCAACTCACAGAGTTGAACCTTCTTTGAGACAGAACAGATTTGAAACACTCTTTTTGTGGAATTTACAAGTGGAGATTTCAAGCGCTTTGATGTGAAAGTTAGAAAAGGAAATGTCTTCCTATAAAATCTCCAGAGAATCATTCTGAGAAACCACGTTTTGATGTGTGCATTCCACCCATAGAGTTTAACCTTTCTTTCATGGAGCAGTTTGGAAACACTCTGTTTGTAAATTCTGCAAGTGGATACTTGGACGTCTTTGAGGATTTCGTTGGAAACGTGTTTTCTTCATCTAGTGCTAGACAGAAGAATCCGCACCAACTTCTTTGGGTTGCGTGTGTTCAGCTCACAGAGTTGAACCTTCCTTTAGAGAGAGCAGATTTGAAACACTCTTTTTGTGGAATTTGCAAGTGGAGATTTCAAGCACATTGGGGTGAATTGTATAAAAGGAAATATCTTCGTATATAAATTAGAGAGAATCATTCTCAGAAACCACTTTGTGATGTGTGTGTTCCACTCACAGCGTTTAACCTTTCTGTTCGTAGAGCAGTTTGGAAACACTCTGTTTGTAACGTCTGCAAGTGGATAATTGGAGCTCTTTGAGGATTTCGTTGGAAACGGGATTTCTTCATCTAATGCTAGACAGAAGAATTCTCAGTAACTTCTTTGAGTTGCGTGTATTCAACTCATTAGAGTTGAATCTTCTTTTAGACAGAACAGATTTGAAACACTCTTTTTATCGAATTTACAAGTGGAGATTTCAAGCGCTTTTCGGCCACAGGGAGGAAAGGAAATATCTTCGTATAAAAACTACAGAGAATCATTTTCAGAAACCACGTTGTGATGTGTGCATTCCACTCACAGAGTTTAACCTTTCTTTTTCATAGAGCCGTTTGGGAACACTCTGTTTGCAACATCTGCAAGTGGATATTTGGACCTCTTTGAGGATTTCGTTGGAAACGGGATTTCTTCATCTAATGCCCGGCAGAAGAATCCTCAGTAACTACGTTGGGTTGAGTGTGTTCAACTCACGCAGTTGAATCTTCTTTTACACAGAACAGATTTGAAACCCTCTTTTTGTGGAATTTACAAGTGGAGATTTCAAGCGGTTTGTTGTCAAAGGTAGAAAACGAAATATCTTACAATAAAAATTCCAGAAAATCATTCTCAGAAACCACGTTGTGATGTGTGCGTTCCACTCACAGAGTTTAACCTTTCTTTCATGGAGCAGTTTGGAAACATTCTGTTTGTAACTTCTGCAAGTGGATACTTGGACCTCTTGAGGATTTCGTTGGAAACGGGATTTCTTCATCTAATGCTAGACAGAAGAATTCTCAGTAACTTCCCTGGGTTGCGTGTACTCAACTCACAGAGTTGAACCTTCCTTTAGACGGAGAAGATTGGAAACACACTTTTTGCGGGAATTGCAAGTGGAGATATCAAGGAATTTGGAGCCAATGGAAGAAAAGGAAATATCTTCGTATGAAAACTACAGAGAATCATTTTCAGAAACCACCTTGTGATGCGTGCGTACCACTCACAGAGTTTAACCTTTCTTTCCATAGAGCAGTGTGGAAACACTCTGTTTGTAACGTCTGGATGTGGATATTTGGACCTCTTTGAGGATTTCGTTGGAAACGGGATTTCTTCATCTAATGCTACAGAGAAGAATTCTCAGTGACTTCTTTGAGTTGCGTGTATTCAACTCACAGAGTTGAATCTTCTTTTAGACAGAACAGATCTGAAACACTCTTTTGATCGTATTTACAAGTGGAGATTTCAAGCGCTTTTCGACCACAGGTAGAAAAGGAAACGTCTTCGTGTAAAAAATACAGAGAATCATTTTCAGAAACCATCTTGTGATGTGTGCGTTCCACTCACAGAGTTTAACTTTTCTTTTCATAGAGCAGTTTGGAAACACTCTCTTTGTAACATCTGCAAGTGGATATTTGGACCTCTTTGAGGATTTCATTGGAAACGGGATTTCTACATCTAATGCTAGACAGAGGAATCCTCAGTAAATACTTTGGGTTGCGTTTATTCAACTCACAGAGTTGAACCTTCTTTTAGACAGAACAGAATTGAAACACTCTTTTTGTGGATTTACAAGTGGAGATGTCAAGCTCTTTGTTGTCAAAGGTGGAAAAGGAAATATCATCCTTTAAAAACCCCAGAGAATCATTCTCAGAACCCACGTTGTGATGTGTGCGTTCCACTCACAGAGTTTAACCTTTCTTTCATGGAGCAGTTTGGAAACACTCTGTTTGTAAAGTCTGCAAGTGGATATTTGGACCTCTTGAGGATTTCGTTGGAAACGGGATTTCTTCATCTAATGCTAGACAGAAGAATCCTCAGTAACTTCTTTGGGTTGCGTGTATTCAACTCACAGAGTTGAACCATCCTTGAGACAGAGCAGATTTGAAACTCTCTTTTTGTGGAATTTGCAAGTGGGGATCTCATGCGCTTTGGGGCCAATGGCAGAAAAGGAAATATCTTCCTTTAAAAACTAGAGAGAATCATTCTCAGAAACCACCGCATTGTGATGTGTGCGTTCCACTCACAGCGTTTAACCTTTCTTTTCATAGAGCAGTTTGGAAACACTCTGTAACGTCTGCATGTGGATAATTGGATTTCTTTGAGGATTTCGTTGGAAACGGGATTTCTTCTTCTAATGCTTCACAGAAGAATTCTCAGTAACTTCTTTGAGCTGCGTGTATTCAACTCACAGAGTTGAACCATCCTTTACAGAGAGCAGATTGGAAACACTCTTTTTATCGAATTTGCAAGTGGAGATTTCAAGCGCTTTTCGGCCACAGGTAGAAAAGGAAATATCTTCTTATATAAACTAGAGAGAATCATTCTCAGAAACCACTTTGGGATGTGTGCTTTCCACTCACAGAGTTTAACCTTTCTTTTCATAGGGCAGTTTGGAAACACTCTGTTAGTAACGTCTGCAAGTGGATAATTGGACCTCCTTGAGGATTTCGTTGTAAACGGGATTTCTTCATCTAATGCTAGACAGAATAATTCTCAGTAACTGCTTTGGGTTGCGTGTATGCAACTCACAGAGTTGAACCTTCTTTGAGACAGAACAGATTTGAAACACTCTTTTTGTGGAATTTACAAGTGGAGATTTCAAGCGCTTTGATGTGAAAGTTAGAAAAGGAAATGTCTTCCTATAAAATCTCCAGAGAATCATTCTGAGAAACCACGTTTTGATGTGCGCATTCCACCCATAGAGTTTAACCTTTCTTTCATGGCGCAGTTTGGAAACACTCTGTTTGTAAATTCTGCAAGTGGATACTTGGACGTCTTTGAGGATTTCGTTGGAAACGTGTTTTCTTCATCTAGTGCTAGACAGAAGAATCCGCACCAACTTCTTTGGGTTGCGTGTGTTCAGCTCACAGAGTTGAACCTTCCTTTAGAGAGAGCAGATTTGAAACACTCTTTTTGTGGAATTTGCAAGTGGAGATTTCAAGCACATTGGGGCGAATTGTATAAAAGGAAATATCTTCGTATATAAATTAGAGAGAATCATTCTCAGAAACCACTTTGTGATGTGTGTGTTCCACTCACAGCGTTTAACCTTTCTGTTCGTAGAGCAGTTTGGAAACACTCTGTTTGTAACGTCTGCAAGTGGATAATTGGAGCTCTTTGAGGATTTCGTTGGAAACGGGATTTCTTCATCTAATGCTAGACAGAAGAATTCTCAGTAACTTCTTTGAGTTGCGTGTATTCAACTCATTAGAGTTGAATCTTCTTTTAGACAGAACAGATTTGAAACACTCTTTTTATCGAATTTACAAGTGGAGATTTCAAGCGCTTTTCGGCCACAGGGAGGAAAGGAAATATCTTCGTATAAAAACTACAGAGAATCATTTTCAGAAACCACGTTGTGATGTGTGCATTCCACTCACAGAGTTTAACCTTTCTTTTTCATAGAGCAGTTTGGGAACACTCTGTTTGCAACATCTGCAAGTGGATATTTGGACCTCTTTGAGGATTTCGTTGGAAACGGGATTTCTTCATCTAATGCCCGGCAGAAGAATCCTCAGTAACTACGTTGGGTTGAGTGTGTTCAACTCACACAGTTGAATCTTCTTTTACACAGAACAGATTTGAAACCCTCTTTTTGTGGAATTTACAAGTGGAGACTTCAAGCGGTTTGTTGTCAAAGGTAGAAAACGAAATATCTTACAATAAAAATTCCAGAGAATCATTCTCAGAAACCACGTTGTGATGTGTGCGTTCCACTCACAGAGTTTAACCTTTCTTTCATGGAGCAGTTTGGAAACACTCTGTTTGTAACTTCTGCAAGTGGATACTTGGACCTCTTGAGGATTTCGTTGGAAACGGGATTTCTTCATCTAATGCTAGACAGAAGAATTCTCAGTAACTTCCCTGGGTTGCGTGTACTCAACTCACAGAGTTGAACCTTCCTTTAGACGGAGAAGATTGGAAACACCCTTTTTGCGGGAATTGCAAGTGGAGATTTCAAGGAATTTGGAGCCAATGGAAGAAAAGGAAATATCTTCGTATGAAAACTACAGAGAATCATTTTCAGAAACCACCTTGTGATGCGTGCGTACCACTCACAGAGTTTAACCTTTCTTTCCATAGAGCAGTGTGGAAACACTCTGTTTGTAACGTCTGGATGTGGATATTTGGACCTCTTTGAGGGTTTCGTTGGAAACGGGATTTCTTCATCTAATGCTACAGAGAAGAATTCTCAGTGACTTCTTTGAGTTGCGTGTATTCAACTCACAGAGTTGAATCTTCTTTTAGACAGAACAGATTTGAAACACTCTTTTGATCGTATTTACAAGTGGAGATTTCAAGCGCTTTTCGACCACAGGTAGAAAAGGAAACATCTTCGTATAAAAAATACAGAGAATCATTTTCAGAAACCATCTTGTGATGTGTGCGTTCCACTCACAGAGTTTAACTTTTCTTTTCATAGAGCAGTTTGGAAACACTCTCTTTGTAACATCTGCAAGTGGATATTTGGACCTCTTTGAGGATTTCATTGGAAACGGGATTTCTACATCTAATGCTAGACAGAGGAATCCTCAGTAAATACTTTGGGTTGCGTTTATTCAACTCACAGAGTTGAACCTTCTTTTAGACAGAACAGAATTGAAACACTCTTTTTGTGGATTTACAAGTGGAGATGTCAAGCTCTTTGTTGTCAAAGGTGGAAAAGGAAATATCATCCTTTAAAAACCCCAGAGAATCATTCTCAGAACCCACGTTGTGATGTGTGCGTTCCACTCACAGAGTTTAACCTTTCTTTCATGGAGCAGTTTGGAAACACTCTGTTTGTAAAGTCTGCAAGTGGATATTTGGACCTCTTGAGGATTTCGTTGGAAACGGGATTTCTTCATCTAATGCTAGACAGAAGAATCCTCAGTAACTTCTTTGGGTTGCGTGTATTCAACTCACAGAGTTGAACCATCCTTGAGACAGAGCAGATCTGAAACTCTCTTTTTGTGGAATTTGCAAGTGGAGATCTCATGCGCTTTGGGGCCAATGGCAGAAAAGGAAATATCTTCCTTTAAAAACTAGAGAGAATCATTCTCAGAAACCACCGCATTGTGATGTGTGCGTTCCACTCACAGCGTTTAACCTTTCTTTTCATAGAGCAGTTTGGAAACACTCTGTAACGTCTGCATGTGGATAATTGGATTTCTTTGAGGATTTCGTTGGAAACGGGATTTCTTCTTCTAATGCTTCACAGAAGAATTCTCAGTAACTTCTTTGAGCTGCGTGTATTCAACTCACAGAGTTGAACCATCCTTTACAGAGAGCAGATTGGAAACACTCTTTTTATCGAATTTGCAAGTGGAGATTTCAAGCGCTTTTCGGCCACAGGTAGAAAAGGAAATATCTTCTTATATAAACTAGAGAGAATCATTCTCAGAAACCACTTTGGGATGTGTGCGTTCCACTCACAGAGTTTAACCTTTGTTTTCATAGGGCAGTTTGGAAACACTCTGTTAGTAACGTCTGCAAGTGGATAATTGGACCTCCTTGAGGATTTCGTTGTAAACGGGATTTCTTCATCTAATGCTAGACAGAATAATTCTCAGTAACTGCTTTGGGTTGCGTGTATGCAACTCACAGAGTTGAACCTTCTTTGAGACAGAACAGATTTGAAACACTCTTTTTGTGGAATTTACTAGTGGAGATTTCAAGCGCTTTGATGTGAAAGTTAGAAAAGGAAATGTCTTCCTATAAAATCTCCAGAGAATCATTCTGAGAAACCACGTTTTGATGTGTGCATTCCACCCATAGAGTTTAACCTTTCTTTCATGGAGCAGTTTGGAAACACTCTGTTTGTAAATTCTGCAAGTGGATACTTGGACGTCTTTGAGGATTTCGTTGGAAACGTGTTTTCTTCATCTAGTGCTAGACAGAAGAATCCGCACCAACTTCTTTGGGTTGCGTGTGTTCAGCTCACAGAGTTGAACCTTCCTTTAGAGAGAGCAGATTTGAAACACTCTTTTTGTGGAATTTGCAAGTGGAGATTTCAAGCACATTGGGGCGAATTGTATAAAAGGAAATATCTTCGTATATAAATTAGAGAGAATCATTCTCAGAAACCACTTTGTGATGTGTGTGTTCCACTCACAGCGTTTAACCTTTCTGTTCGTAGAGCAGTTTGGAAACACTCTGTTTGTAACGTCTGCAAGTGGATAATTGGAGCTCTTTGAGGATTTCGTTGGAAACGGGATTTCTTCATCTAATGCTAGACAGAAGAATTCTCAGTAACTTCTTTGAGTTGCGTGTATTCAACTCATTAGAGTTGAATCTTCTTTTAGACAGAACAGATTTGAAACACTCTTTTTATCGAATTTACAAGTGGAGATTTCAAGCGCTTTTCGGCCACAGGGAGGAAAGGAAATATCTTCGTATAAAAACTACAGAGAATCATTTTCAGAAACCACGTTGTGATGTGTGCATTCCACTCACAGAGTTTAACCTTTCTTTTTCATAGAGCCGTTTGGGAACACTCTGTTTGCAACATCTGCAAGTGGATATTTGGACCTCTTTGAGGATTTCGTTGGAAACGGGATTTCTTCATCTAATGCCCGGCAGAAGAATCCTCAGTAACTACGTTGGGTTGAGTGTGTTCAACTCACACAGTTGAATCTTCTTTTACACAGAACAGATTTGAAACCCTCTTTTTGTGGAATTTACAAGTGGAGATTTCAAGCGGTTTGTTGTCAAAGGTAGAAAACGAAATATCTTACAATAAAAATTCCAGAGAATCATTCTCAGAAACCACGTTGTGATGTGTGCGTTCCACTCACAGAGTTTAACCTTTCTTTCATGGAGCAGTTTGGAAACATTCTGTTTGTAACTTCTGCAAGTGGATACTTGGACCTCTTGAGGATTTCGTTGGAAACGGGATTTCTTCATCTAATGCTAGACAGAAGAATTCTCAGTAACTTCCCTGGGTTGCGTGTACTCAACTCACAGAGTTGAACCTTCCTTTAGACGGAGAAGATTGGAAACACCCTTTTTGCGGGAATTGCAAGTGGAGATTTCAAGGAATTTGGAGCCAATGGAAGAAAAGGAAATATCTTCGTATGAAAACTACAGAGAATCATTTTCAGAAACCACCTTGTGATGCGTGCGTACCACTCACAGAGTTTAACCTTTCTTTCCATAGAGCAGTGTGGAAACACTCTGTTTGTAACGTCTGGATGTGGATATTTGGACCTCTTTGAGGGTTTCGTTGGAAACGGGATTTCTTCATCTAATGCTACAGAGAAGAATTCTCAGTGACTTCTTTGAGTTGCGTGTATTCAACTCACAGAGTTGAATCTTCTTTTAGACAGAACAGATTTGAAACACTCTTTTGATCGTATTTACAAGTGGAGATTTCAAGCGCTTTTCGACCACAGGTAGAAAAGGAAACATCTTCGTATAAAAAATACAGAGAATCATTTTCAGAAACCATCTTGTGATGTGTGCGTTCCACTCACAGAGTTTAACTTTTCTTTTCATAGAGCAGTTTGGAAACACTCTCTTTGTAACATCTGCAAGTGGATATTTGGACCTCTTTGAGGATTTCATTGGAAACGGGATTTCTACATCTAATGCTAGACAGAGGAATCCTCAGTAAATACTTTGGGTTGCGTTTATTCAACTCACAGAGTTGAACCTTCTTTTAGACAGAACAGAATTGAAACACTCTTTTTGTGGATTTACAAGTGGAGATGTCAAGCTCTTTGTTGTCAAAGGTGGAAAAGGAAATATCATCCTTTAAAAACCCCAGAGAATCATTCTCAGAACCCACGTTGTGATGTGTGCGTTCCACTCACAGAGTTTAACCTTTCTTTCATGGAGCAGTTTGGAAACACTCTGTTTGTAAAGTCTGCAAGTGGATATTTGGACCTCTTGAGGATTTCGTTGGAAACGGGATTTCTTCATCTAATGCTAGACAGAAGAATCCTCAGTAACTTCTTTGGGTTGCGTGTATTCAACTCACAGAGTTGAACCATCCTTGAGACAGAGCAGATCTGAAACTCTCTTTTTGTGGAATTTGCAAGTGGAGATCTCATGCGCTTTGGGGCCAATGGCAGAAAAGGAAATATCTTCCTTTAAAAACTAGAGAGAATCATTCTCAGAAACCACCGCATTGTGATGTGTGCGTTCCACTCACAGCGTTTAACCTTTCTTTTCATAGAGCAGTTTGGAAACACTCTGTAACGTCTGCATGTGGATAATTGGATTTCTTTGAGGATTTCGTTGGAAACGGGATTTCTTCTTCTAATGCTTCACAGAAGAATTCTCAGTAACTTCTTTGAGCTGCGTGTATTCAACTCACAGAGTTGAACCATCCTTTACAGAGAGCAGATTGGAAACACTCTTTTTATCGAATTTGCAAGTGGAGATTTCAAGCGCTTTTCGGCCACAGGTAGAAAAGGAAATATCTTCTTATATAAACTAGAGAGAATCATTCTCAGAAACCACTTTGGGATGTGTGCGTTCCACTCACAGAGTTTAACCTTTCTTTTCATAGGGCAGTTTGGAAACACTCTGTTAGTAACGTCTGCAAGTGGATAATTGGACCTCCTTGAGGATTTCGTTGTAAACGGGATTTCTTCATCTAATGCTAGACAGAATAATTCTCAGTAACTGCTTTGGGTTGCGTGTATGCAACCCACAGAGTTGAACCTTCTTTGAGACAGAACAGATTTCAAACACTCTTTTTGTGGAATTTACAAGTGGAGATTTCAAGCGCTTTGATGTGAAAGTTAGAAAAGGAAATGTCTTCCTATAAAATCTCCAGAGAATCATTCTGAGAAACCACGTTTTGATGTGTGCATTCCACCCATAGAGTTTAACCTTTCTTTCATGGAGCAGTTTGGAAACACTCTGTTTGTAAATTCTGCAAGTGGATACTTGGACGTCTTTGAGGATTTCGTTGGAAACGTGTTTTCTTCATCTAGTGCTAGACAGAAGAATCCGCACCAACTTCTTTGGGTTGCGTGTGTTCAGCTCACAGAGTTGAACCTTCCTTTAGAGAGAGCAGATTTGAAACACTCTTTTTGTGGAATTTGCAAGTGGAGATTTCAAGCACATTGGGGCGAATTGTATAAAAGGAAATATCTTCGTATATAAATTAGAGAGAATCATTCTCAGAAACCACTTTGTGATGTGTGTGTTCCACTCACAGCGTTTAACCTTTCTGTTCGTAGAGCAGTTTGGAAACACTCTGTTTGTAACGTCTGCAAGTGGATAATTGGAGCTCTTTGAGGATTTCGTTGGAAACGGGATTTCTTCATCTAATGCTAGACAGAAGAATTCTCAGTAACTTCTTTGAGTTGCGTGTATTCAACTCATTAGAGTTGAATCTTCTTTTAGACAGAACAGATTTGAAACACTCTTTTTATCGAATTTACAAGTGGAGATTTCAAGCGCTTTTCGGCCACAGGGAGGAAAGGAAATATCTTCGTATAAAAACTACAGAGAATCATTTTCAGAAACCACGTTGTGATGTGTGCATTCCACTCACAGAGTTTAACCTTTCTTTTTCATAGAGCCGTTTGGGAACACTCTGTTTGCAACATCTGCAAGTGGATATTTGGACCTCTTTGAGGATTTCGTTGGAAACGGGATTTCTTCATCTAATGCCCGGCAGAAGAATCCTCAGTAACTACGTTGGGTTGAGTGTGTTCAACTCACACAGTTGAATCTTCTTTTACACAGAACAGATTTGAAACCCTCTTTTTGTGGAATTTACAAGTGGAGATTTCAAGCGGTTTGTTGTCAAAGGTAGAAAACGAAATATCTTACAATAAAAATTCCAGAGAATCATTCTCAGAAACCACGTTGTGATGTGTGCGTTCCACTCACAGAGTTTAACCTTTCTTTCATGGAGCAGTTTGGAAACATTCTGTTTGTAACTTCTGCAAGTGGATACTTGGACCTCTTGAGGATTTCGTTGGAAACGGGATTTCTTCATCTAATGCTAGACAGAAGAATTCTCAGTAACTTCCCTGGGTTGCGTGTACTCAACTCACAGAGTTGAACCTTCCTTTAGACGGAGAAGATTGGAAACACCCTTTTTGCGGGAATTGCAAGTGGAGATTTCAAGGAATTTGGAGCCAATGGAAGAAAAGGAAATATCTTCGTATGAAAACTACAGAGAATCATTTTCAGAAACCACCTTGTGATGCGTGCGTACCACTCACAGAGTTTAACCTTTCTTTCCATAGAGCAGTGTGGAAACACTCTGTTTGTAACGTCTGGATGTGGATATTTGGACCTCTTTGAGGGTTTCGTTGGAAACGGGATTTCTTCATCTAATGCTACAGAGAAGAATTCTCAGTGACTTCTTTGAGTTGCGTGTATTCAACTCACAGAGTTGAATCTTCTTTTAGACAGAACAGATCTGAAACACTCTTTTGATCGTATTTACAAGTGGAGATTTCAAGCGCTTTTCAACCACAGGTAGAAAAGGAAACATCTTCGTGTAAAAAATACAGAGAATCATTTTCAGAAACCATCTTGTGATGTGTGCGTTCCACTCACAGAGTTTAACTTTTCTTTTCATAGAGCAGTTTGGAAACACTCTCTTTGTAACATCTGCAAGTGGATATTTGGACCTCTTTGAGGATTTCATTGGAAACGGGATTTCTACATCTAATGCTAGACAGAGGAATCCTCAGTAAATACTTTGGGTTGCGTTTATTCAACTCACAGAGTTGAAACTTCTTTTAGACAGAACAGAATTGAAACACTCTTTTTGTGGATTTACAAGTGGAGATGTCAAGCTCTTTGTTGTCAAAGGTGGAAAAGGAAATATCATCCTTTAAAAACCCCAGAGAATCATTCTCAGAACCCACGTTGTGATGTGTGCGTTCCACTCACAGAGTTTAACCTTTCTTTCATGGAGCAGTTTGGAAACACTCTGTCTGTAAAGTCTACAAGTGGATATTTGGACGTCTTGAGGATTTCGTTGGAAACGGGATTTCTTCATCTAATGCTAGACAGAAGAATCCTCAGTAACTTCTTTGGGTTGCGTGTATTCAACTCACAGAGTTGAACCATCCTTGAGACAGAGCAGATTTGAAACTCTCTTTTTGTGGAATTTGCAAGTGGGGATCTCATGCGCTTTGGGGCCAATGGCAGAAAAGGAAATATCTTCCTTTAAAAACTAGAGAGAATCATTCTCAGAAACCACCGCATTGTGATGTGTGCGTTCCACTCACAGCATTTAACCTTTCTTTTCATAGAGCAGTTTGGAAACACTCTGTAACGTCTGCATGTGGATAATTGGATTTATTTGAGGATTTCGTTGGAAACGGGATTTCTTCTTCTAATGCTACACAGAAGAATTCTCAGTAACTTCTTTGAGCTGCGTGTATTCAACTCACAGAGTTGAACCATCCTTTACAGAGAGCAGATTGGAAACACTCTTTTTATCGAATTTGCAAGTGGAGATTTCAAGCGCTTTTCGGCCACAGGTAGAAAAGGAAATATCTTCTTATATAAACTAGAGAGAATCATTCTCAGAAACCACTTTGGGATGTGTGCGTTCCACTCACAGAGTTTAACCTTTGTTTTCATAGGGCAGTTTGGAAACACTCTGTTAGTAACGTCTGCAAGTGGATAATTGGACCTCCTTGAGGATTTCGTTGTAAACGGGATTTCTTCATCTAATGCTAGACAGAATAATTCTCAGTAACTGCTTTGGGTTGCGTGTATGCAACTCACAGAGTTGAACCTTCTTTGAGACAGAACAGATTTGAAACACTCTTTTTGTGGAATTTACTAGTGGAGATTTCAAGCGCTTTGATGTGAAAGTTAGAAAAGGAAATGTCTTCCTATAAAATCTCCAGAGAATCATTCTGAGAAACCACGTTTTGATGTGTGCATTCCACCCATAGAGTTTAACCTTTCTTTCATGGAGCAGTTTGGAAACACTCTGTTTGTAAATTCTGCAAGTGGATACTTGGACGTCTTTGAGGATTTCGTTGGAAACGTGTTTTCTTCATCTAGTGCTAGACAGAAGAATCCGCACCAACTTCTTTGGGTTGCGTGTGTTCAGCTCACAGAGTTGAACCTTCCTTTAGAGAGAGCAGATTTGAAACACTCTTTTTGTGGAATTTGCAAGTGGAGATTTCAAGCACATTGGGGCGAATTGTATAAAAGGAAATATCTTCGTATATAAATTAGAGAGAATCATTCTCAGAAACCACTTTGTGATGTGTGTGTTCCACTCACAGCGTTTAACCTTTCTGTTCGTAGAGCAGTTTGGAAACACTCTGTTTGTAACGTCTGCAAGTGGATAATTGGAGCTCTTTGAGGATTTCGTTGGAAACGGGATTTCTTCATCTAATGCTAGACAGAAGAATTCTCAGTAACTTCTTTGAGTTGCGTGTATTCAACTCATTAGAGTTGAATCTTCTTTTAGACAGAACAGATTTGAAACACTCTTTTTATCGAATTTACAAGTGGAGATTTCAAGCGCTTTTCGGCCACAGGGAGGAAAGGAAATATCTTCGTATAAAAACTACAGAGAATCATTTTCAGAAACCACGTTGTGATGTGTGCATTCCACTCACAGAGTTTAACCTTTCTTTTTCATAGAGCAGTTTGGGAACACTCTGTTTGCAACATCTGCAAGTGGATATTTGGACCTCTTTGAGGATTTCGTTGGAAACGGGATTTCTTCATCTAATGCCCGGCAGAAGAATCCTCAGTAACTAAGTTTGGTTGAGTGTGTTCAACTCACACAGTTGAATCTTCTTTTACACAGAACAGATTTGAAACCCTCTTTTTGTGGAATTTACAAGTGGAGATTTCAAGCGGTTTGTTGTCAAAGGTAGAAAACGAAATATCTTACAATAAAAATTCCAGAGAATCATTCTCAGAAACCACGTTGTGATGTGTGCGTTCCACTCACAGAGTTTAACCTTTCTTTCATGGAGCAGTTTGGAAACATTCTGTTTGTAACTTCTGCAAGTGGATACTTGGACCTCTTGAGGATTTCGTTGGAAACGGGATTTCTTCATCTAATGCTAGACAGAAGAATTCTCAGTAACTTCCCTGGGTTGCGTGTACTCAACTCACAGAGTTGAACCTTCCTTTAGACGGAGAAGATTGGAAACACCCTTTTTGCGGGAATTGCAAGTGGAGATTTCAAGGAATTTGGAGCCAATGGAAGAAAAGGAAATATCTTCGTATGAAAACTACAGAGAATCATTTTCAGAAACCACCCTGTGATGCGTGCGTACCACTCACAGAGTTTAACCTTTCTTTCCATAGAGCAGTGTGGAAACACTCTGTTTGTAACGTCTGGATGTGGATATTTGGACCTCTTTGAGGGTTTCGTTGGAAACGGGATTTCTTCATCTAATGCTACAGAGAAGAATTCTCAGTGACTTCTTTGAGTTGCGTGTATTCAACTCACAGAGTTGAATCTTCTTTTAGACAGAACAGATCTGAAACACTCTTTTGATCGTATTTACAAGTGGAGATTTCAAGCGCTTTTCGACCACAGGTAGAAAAGGAAACATCTTCGTATAAAAAATACAGAGAATCATTTTCAGAAACCATCTTGTGATGTGTGCGTTCCACTCACAGAGTTTAACTTTTCTTTTCATAGAGCAGTTTGGAAACACTCTCTTTGTAACATCTGCAAGTGGATATTTGGACCTCTTTGAGGATTTCATTGGAAACGGGATTTCTACATCTAATGCTAGACAGAGGAATCCTCAGTAAATACTTTGGGTTGCGTTTATTCAACTCACAGAGTTGAACCTTCTTTTAGACAGAACAGAATTGAAACACTCTTTTTGTGGATTTACAAGTGGAGATGTCAAGCTCTTTGTTGTCAAAGGTGGAAAAGGAAATATCATCCTTTAAAAACCCCAGAGAATCATTCTCAGAACCCACGTTGTGATGTGTGCGTTCCACTCACAGAGTTTAACCTTTCTTTCATGGAGCAGTTTGGAAACACTCTGTTTGTAAAGTCTGCAAGTGGATATTTGGACCTCTTGAGGATTTCGTTGGAAACGGGATTTCTTCATCTAATGCTAGACAGAAGAATCCTCAGTAACTTCTTTGGGTTGCGTGTATTCAACTCACAGAGTTGAACCATCCTTGAGACAGAGCAGATCTGAAACTCTCTTTTTGTGGAATTTGCAAGTGGAGATCTCATGCGCTTTGGGGCCAATGGCAGAAAAGGAAATATCTTCCTTTAAAAACTAGAGAGAATCATTCTCAGAAACCACCGCATTGTGATGTGTGCGTTCCACTCACAGCGTTTAACCTTTCTTTTCATAGAGCAGTTTGGAAACACTCTGTAACGTCTGCATGTGGATAATTGGATTTCTTTGAGGATTTCGTTGGAAACGGGATTTCTTCTTCTAATGCTACACAGAAGAATTCTCAGTAACTTCTTTGAGCTGCGTGGATTCAACTCACCGAGTTGAACCATCCTTTACAGAGAGCAGATTGGAAACACTCTTTTTATCGAATTTGCAAGTGGAGATTTCAAGCGCTTTTCGGCCACAGGTAGAAAAGGAAATATCTTCTTATATAAACTAGAGAGAATCACTCTCAGAAACCACTTTGGGATGTGTGCGTTCCACTCACAGAGTTTAACCTTTGTTTTCATAGGGCAGTTTGGAAACACTCTGTTAGTAACGTCTGCAAGTGGATAATTGGACCTCCTTGAGGATTTCGTTGTAAACGGGATTTCTTCATCTAATGCTAGACAGAATAATTCTCAGTAACTGCTTTGGGTTGCGTGTATGCAACTCACAGAGTTGAACCTTCTTTGAGACAGAACAGATTTGAAACACTCTTTTTGTGGAATTTACAAGTGGAGATTTCAAGCGCTTTGATGTGAAAGTTAGAAAAGGAAATGTCTTCCTATAAAATCTCCAGAGAATCATTCTGAGAAACCACGTTTTGATGTGTGCATTCCACCCATAGAGTTTAACCTTTCTTTCATGGAGCAGTTTGGAAACACTCTGTTTGTAAATTCTGCAAGTGGATACTTGGACGTCTTTGAGGATTTCGTTGGAAACGTGTTTTCTTCATCTAGTGCTAGACAGAAGAATCCGCACCAACTTCTTTGGGTTGCGTGTGTTCAGCTCACAGAGTTGAACCTTCCTTTAGAGAGAGGAGATTTGAAACACTCTTTTTGTGGAATTTGCAAGTGGAGATTTCAAGCACATTGGGGCGAATTGTATAAAAGGAAATATCTTCGTATATAAATTAGAGAGAATCATTCTCAGAAACCACTTTGTGATGTGTGTGTTCCACTCACAGCGTTTAACCTTTCTGTTCGTAGAGCAGTTTGGAAACACTCTGTTTGTAACGTCTGCAAGTGGATAATTGGAGCTCTTTGAGGATTTCGTTGGAAACGGGATTTCTTCATCTAATGCTAGACAGAAGAATTCTCAGTAACTTCTTTGAGTTGCGTGTATTCAACTCATTAGAGTTGAATCTTCTTTTAGACAGAACAGATTTGAAACACTCTTTTTATCGAATTTACAAGTGGAGATTTCAAGCGCTTTTCGGCCACAGGGAGGAAAGGAAATATCTTCGTATAAAAACTACAGAGAATCATTTTCAGAAACCACGTTGTGATGTGTGCATTCCACTCACAGAGTTTAACCTTTCTTTTTCATAGAGCCGTTTGGGAACACTCTGTTTGCAACATCTGCAAGTGGATATTTGGACCTCTTTGAGGATTTCGTTGGAAACGGGATTTCTTCATCTAATGCCCGGCAGAAGAATCCTCAGTAACTACGTTGGGTTGAGTGTGTTCAACTCACACAGTTGAATCTTCTTTTACACAGAACAGATTTGAAACCCTCTTTTTGTGGAATTTACAAGTGGAGATTTCAAGCGGTTTGTTGTCAAAGGTAGAAAACGAAATATCTTACAATAAAAATTCCAGAGAATCATTCTCAGAAACCACGTTGTGATGTGTGCGTTCCACTCACAGAGTTTAACCTTTCTTTCATGGAGCAGTTTGGAAACATTCTGTTTGTAACTTCTGCAAGTGGATACTTGGACCTCTTGAGGATTTCGTTGGAAACGGGATTTCTTCATCTAATGCTAGACAGAAGAATTCTCAGTAACTTCCCTGGGTTGCGTGTACTCAACTCACAGAGTTGAACCTTCCTTTAGACGGAGAAGATTGGAAACACCCTTTTTGCGGGAATTGCAAGTGGAGATTTCAAGGAATTTGGAGCCAATGGAAGAAAAGGAAATATCTTCGTATGAAAACTACAGAGAATCATTTTCAGAAACCACCTTGTGATGCGTGCGTACCACTCACAGAGTTTAACCTTTCTTTCCATAGAGCAGTGTGGAAACACTCTGTTTGTAACGTCTGGATGTGGATATTTGGACCTCTTTGAGGGTTTCGTTGGAAACGGGATTTCTTCATCTAATGCTACAGAGAAGAATTCTCAGTGACTTCTTTGAGTTGCGTGTATTCAACTCACAGAGTTGAATCTTCTTTTAGACAGAACAGATCTGAAACACTCTTTTGATCGTATTTACAAGTGGAGATTTCAAGCGCTTTTCAACCACAGGTAGAAAAGGAAACATCTTCGTGTAAAAAATACAGAGAATCATTTTCAGAAACCATCTTGTGATGTGTGCGTTCCACTCACAGAGTTTAACTTTTCTTTTCATAGAGCAGTTTGGAAACACTCTCTTTGTAACATCTGCAAGTGGATATTTGGACCTCTTTGAGGATTTCATTGGAAACGGGATTTCTACATCTAATGCTAGACAGAGGAATCCTCAGTAAATACTTTGGGTTGCGTTTATTCAACTCACAGAGTTGAAACTTCTTTTAGACAGAACAGAATTGAAACACTCTTTTTGTGGATTTACAAGTGGAGATGTCAAGCTCTTTGTTGTCAAAGGTGGAAAAGGAAATATCATCCTTTAAAAACCCCAGAGAATCATTCTCAGAACCCACGTTGTGATGTGTGCGTTCCACTCACAGAGTTTAACCTTTCTTTCATGGAGCAGTTTGGAAACACTCTGTTTGTAAAGTCTGCAAGTGGATATTTGGACCTCTTCAGGATTTCGTTGGAAACGGGATTTCTTCATCTAATGCTAGACAGAAGAATCCTCAGTAACTTCTTTGGGTTGCGTGTATTCAACTCACAGAGTTGAACCATCCTTGAGACAGAGCAGATTTGAAACTCTCTTTTTGTGGAATTTGCAAGTGGGGATCTCATGCGCTTTGGGGCCAATGGCAGAAAAGGAAATATCTTCCTTTAAAAACTAGAGAGAATCATTCTCAGAAACCACCGCATTGTGATGTGTGCGTTCCACTCACAGCGTTTAACCTTTCTTTTCATAGAGCAGTTTGGAAACACTCTGTAACGTCTGCATGTGGATAATTGGATTTATTTGAGGATTTCGTTGGAAACGGGATTTCTTCTTCTAATGCTACACAGAAGAATTCTCAGTAACTTCTTTGAGCTGCGTGTATTCAACTCACAGAGTTGAACCATCCTTTACAGAGAGCAGATTGGAAACACTCTTTTTATCGAATTTGCAAGTGGAGATTTCAAGCGCTTTTCGGCCACAGGTAGAAAAGGAAATATCTTCTTATATAAACTAGAGAGAATCATTCTCAGAAACCACTTTGGGATGTGTGCGTTCCACTCACAGAGTTTAACCTTTGTTTTCATAGGGCAGTTTGGAAACACTCTGTTAGTAACGTCTGCAAGTGGATAATTGGACCTCCTTGAGGATTTCGTTGTAAACGGGATTTCTTCATCTAATGCTAGACAGAATAATTCTCAGTAACTGCTTTGGGTTGCGTGTATGCAACTCACAGAGTTGAACCTTCTTTGAGACAGAACAGATTTGAAACACTCTTTTTGTGGAATTTACAAGTGGAGATTTCAAGCGCTTTGATGTGAAAGTTAGAAAAGGAAATGTCTTCCTATAAAATCTCCAGAGAATCATTCTGAGAAACCACGTTTTGATGTGTGCATTCCACCCATAGAGTTTAACCTTTCTTTCATGGAGCAGTTTGGAAACACTCTGTTTGTAAATTCTGCAAGTGGATACTTGGACGTCTTTGAGGATTTCGTTGGAAACGTGTTTTCTTCATCTAGTGCTAGACAGAAGAATCCGCACCAACTTCTTTGGGTTGCGTGTGTTCAGCTCACAGAGTTGAACCTTCCTTTAGAGAGAGCAGATTTGAAACACTCTTTTTGTGGAATTTGCAAGTGGAGATTTCAAGCACATTGGGGCGAATTGTATAAAAGGAAATATCTTCGTATATAAATTAGAGAGAATCATTCTCAGAAACCACTTTGTGATGTGTGTGTTCCACTCACAGCGTTTAACCTTTCTGTTCGTAGAGCAGTTTGGAAACACTCTGTTTGTAACGTCTGCAAGTGGATAATTGGAGCTCTTTGAGGATTTCGTTGGAAACGGGATTTCTTCATCTAATGCTAGACAGAAGAATTCTCAGTAACTTCTTTGAGTTGCGTGTATTCAACTCATTAGAGTTGAATCTTCTTTTAGACAGAACAGATTTGAAACACTCTTTTTATCGAATTTACAAGTGGAGATTTCAAGCGCTTTTCGGCCACAGGGAGGAAAGGAAATATCTTCGTATAAAAACTACAGAGAATCATTTTCAGAAACCACGTTGTGATGTGTGCATTCCACTCACAGAGTTTAACCTTTCTTTTTCATAGAGCAGTTTGGGAACACTCTGTTTGCAACATCTGCAAGTGGATATTTGGACCTCTTTGAGGATTTCGTTGGAAACGGGATTTCTTCATCTAATGCCCGGCAGAAGAATCCTCAGTAACTAAGTTTGGTTGAGTGTGTTCAACTCACACAGTTGAATCTTCTTTTACACAGAACAGATTTGAAACCCTCTTTTTGTGGAATTTACAAGTGGAGATTTCAAGCGGTTTGTTGTCAAAGGTAGAAAACGAAATATCTTACAATAAAAATTCCAGAGAATCATTCTCAGAAACCACGTTGTGATGTGTGCGTTCCACTCACAGAGTTTAACCTTTCTTTCATGGAGCAGTTTGGAAACATTCTGTTTGTAACTTCTGCAAGTGGATACTTGGACCTCTTGAGGATTTCGTTGGAAACGGGATTTCTTCATCTAATGCTAGACAGAAGAATTCTCAGTAACTTCCCTGGGTTGCGTGTACTCAACTCACAGAGTTGAACCTTCCTTTAGACGGAGAAGATTGGAAACACCCTTTTTGCGGGAATTGCAAGTGGAGATTTCAAGGAATTTGGAGCCAATGGAAGAAAAGGAAATATCTTCGTATGAAAACTACAGAGAATCATTTTCAGAAACCACCCTGTGATGCGTGCGTACCACTCACAGAGTTTAACCTTTCTTTCCATAGAGCAGTGTGGAAACACTCTGTTTGTAACGTCTGGATGTGGATATTTGGACCTCTTTGAGGGTTTCGTTGGAAACGGGATTTCTTCATCTAATGCTACAGAGAAGAATTCTCAGTGACTTCTTTGAGTTGCGTGTATTCAACTCACAGAGTTGAATCTTCTTTTAGACAGAACAGATCTGAAACACTCTTTTGATCGTATTTACAAGTGGAGATTTCAAGCGCTTTTCGACCACAGGTAGAAAAGGAAACATCTTCGTATAAAAAATACAGAGAATCATTTTCAGAAACCATCTTGTGATGTGTGCGTTCCACTCACAGAGTTTAACTTTTCTTTTCATAGAGCAGTTTGGAAACACTCTCTTTGTAACATCTGCAAGTGGATATTTGGACCTCTTTGAGGATTTCATTGGAAACGGGATTTCTACATCTAATGCTAGACAGAGGAATCCTCAGTAAATACTTTGGGTTGCGTTTATTCAACTCACAGAGTTGAACCTTCTTTTCGACAGAACAGAATTGAAACACTCTTTTTGTGGATTTACAAGTGGAGATGTCAAGCTCTTTGTTGTCAAAGGTGGAAAAGGAAATATCATCCTTTAAAAACCCCAGAGAATCATTCTCAGAACCCACGTTGTGATGTGTGCGTTCCACTCACAGAGTTTAACCTTTCTTTCATGGAGCAGTTTGGAAACACTCTGTTTGTAAAGTCTGCAAGTGGATATTTGGACCTCTTGAGGATTTCGTTGGAAACGGGATTTCTTCATCTAATGCTAGACAGAAGAATCCTCAGTAACTTCTTTGGGTTGCGTGTATTCAACTCACAGAGTTGAACCATCCTTGAGACAGAGCAGATCTGAAACTCTCTTTTTGTGGAATTTGCAAGTGGAGATCTCATGCGCTTTGGGGCCAATGGCAGAAAAGGAAATATCTTCCTTTAAAAACTAGAGAGAATCATTCTCAGAAACCACCGCATTGTGATGTGTGCGTTCCACTCACAGCGTTTAACCTTTCTTTTCATAGAGCAGTTTGGAAACACTCTGTAACGTCTGCATGTGGATAATTGGATTTCTTTGAGGATTTCGTTGGAAACGGGATTTCTTCTTCTAATGCTACACAGAAGAATTCTCAGTAACTTCTTTGAGCTGCGTGGATTCAACTCACAGAGTTGAACCATCCTTTACAGAGAGCAGATTGGAAACACTCTTTTTATCGAATTTGCAAGTGGAGATTTCAAGCGCTTTTCGGCCACAGGTAGAAAAGGAAATATCTTCTTATATAAACTAGAGAGAATCATTCTCAGAAACCACTTTGGGATGTGTGCGTTCCACTCACAGAGTTTAACCTTTGTTTTCATAGGGCAGTTTGGAAACACTCTGTTAGTAACGTCTGCAAGTGGATAATTGGACCTCCTTGAGGATTTCGTTGTAAACGGGATTTCTTCATCTAATGCTAGACAGAATAATTCTCAGTAACTGCTTTGGGTTGCGTGTATGCAACTCACAGAGTTGAACCTTCTTTGAGACAGAACAGATTTGAAACACTCTTTTTGTGGAATTTACAAGTGGAGATTTCAAGCGCTTTGATGTGAAAGTTAGAAAAGGAAATGTCTTCCTATAAAATCTCCAGAGAATCATTCTGAGAAACCACGTTTTGATGTGTGCATTCCACCCATAGAGTTTAACCTTTCTTTCATGGAGCAGTTTGGAAACACTCTGTTTGTAAATTCTGCAAGTGGATACTTGGACGTCTTTGAGGATTTCGTTGGAAACGTGTTTTCTTCATCTAGTGCTAGACAGAAGAATCCGCACCAACTTCTTTGGGTTGCGTGTGTTCAGCTCACAGAGTTGAACCTTCCTTTAGAGAGAGCAGATTTGAAACACTCTTTTTGTGGAATTTGCAAGTGGAGATTTCAAGCACATTGGGGCGAATTGTATAAAAGGAAATATCTTCGTATATAAATTAGAGAGAATCATTCTCAGAAACCACTTTGTGATGTGTGTGTTCCACTCACAGCGTTTAACCTTTCTGTTCGTAGAGCAGTTTGGAAACACTCTGTTTGTAACGTCTGCAAGTGGATAATTGGAGCTCTTTGAGGATTTCGTTGGAAACGGGATTTCTTCATCTAATGCTAGACAGAAGAATTCTCAGTAACTTCTTTGAGTTGCGTGTATTCAACTCATTAGAGTTGAATCTTCTTTTAGACAGAACAGATTTGAAACACTCTTTTTATCGAATTTACAAGTGGAGATTTCAAGCGCTTTTCGGCCACAGGGAGGAAAGGAAATATCTTCGTATAAAAACTACAGAGAATCATTTTCAGAAACCACGTTGTGATGTGTGCATTCCACTCACAGAGTTTAACCTTTCTTTTTCATAGAGCAGTTTGGGAACACTCTGTTTGCAACATCTGCAAGTGGATATTTGGACCTCTTTGAGGATTTCGTTGGAAACGGGATTTCTTCATCTAATGCCCGGCAGAAGAATCCTCAGTAACTACGTTGGGTTGAGTGTGTTCAACTCACACAGTTGAATCTTCTTTTACACAGAACAGATTTGAAACCCTCTTTTTGTGGAATTTACAAGTGGAGGTTTCAAGCGGTTTGTTGTCAATGGTAGAAAACGAAATATCTTACAATAAAAATTCCAGAGAATCATTCTCAGAAACCACGTTGTGATGTGTGGGTTCCACTCACAGAGTTTAACCTTTCTTTCATGGAGCAGTTTGGAAACATTCTGTTTGTAACTTCTGCAAGTGGATACTTGGACCTCTTGAGGATTTCGTTGGAAACGGGATTTCTTCATCTAATGCTAGACAGAAGAATTCTCAGTAACTTCCCTGGGTTGCGTGTACTCAACTCACAGAGTTGAACCTTCCTTTAGACGGAGAAGATTGGAAACACCCTTTTTGCGGGAATTGCAAGTGGAGATTTCAAGGAATTTGGAGCCAATGGAAGAAAAGGAAATATCTTCGTATGAAAACTACAGAGAATCATTTTCAGAAACCACCCTGTGATGCGTGCGTACCACTCACAGAGTTTAACCTTTCTTTCCATAGAGCAGTGTGGAAACACTCTGTTTGTAACGTCTGGATGTGGATATTTGGACCTCTTTGAGGGTTTCGTTGGAAACGGGATTTCTTCATCTAATGCTACAGAGAAGAATTCTCAGTGACTTCTTTGAGTTGCGTGTATTCAACTCACAGAGTTGAATCTTCTTTTAGACAGAACAGATCTGAAACACTCTTTTGATCGTATTTACAAGTGGAGATTTCAAGCGCTTTTTGACCACAGGTAGAAAAGGAAACATCTTCGTATAAAAAATACAGAGAATCATTTTCAGAAACCATCTTGTGATGTGTGCGTTCCACTCACAGAGTTTAACTTTTCTTTTCATAGAGCAGTTTGGAAACACTCTCTTTGTAACATCTGCAAGTGGATATTTGGACCTCTTTGAGGATTTCATTGGAAACGGGATTTCTACATCTAATGCTAGACAGAGGAATCCTCAGTAAATACTTTGGGTTGCGTTTATTCAACTCACAGAGTTGAACCTTCTTTTAGACAGAACAGAATTGAAACACTCTTTTTGTGGATTTACAAGTGGAGATGTCAAGCTCTTTGTTGTCAAAGGTGGAAAAGGAAATATCATCCTTTAAAAACCCCAGAGAATCATTCTCAGAACCCACGTTGTGATGTGTGCGTTCCACTCACAGAGTTTAACCTTTCTTTCATGGAGCAGTTTGGAAACACTCTGTTTGTAAAGTCTGCAAGTGGATATTTGGACCTCTTGAGGATTTCGTTGGAAACGGGATTTCTTCATCTAATGCTAGACAGAAGAATCCTCAGTAACTTCTTTGGGTTGCGTGTATTCAACTCACAGAGTTGAACCATCCCTGAGACAGAGCAGATCTGAAACTCTCTTTTTGTGGAATTTGCAAGTGGAGATCTCATGCGCTTTGGGGCCAATGGCAGAAAAGGAAATATCTTCCTTTAAAAACTAGAGAGAATCATTCTCAGAAACCACCGCATTGTGATGTGTGCGTTCCACTCACAGCGTTTAACCTTTCTTTTCATAGAGCAGTTTGGAAACACTCTGTAACGTCTGCATGTGGATAATTGGATTTCTTTGAGGATTTCGTTGGAAACGGGATTTCTTCTTCTAATGCTACACAGAAGAATTCTCAGTAACTTCTTTGAGCTGCGTGGATTCAACTCACAGAGTTGAACCATCCTTTACAGAGAGCAGATTGGAAACACTCTTTTTATCGAATTTGCAAGTGGAGATTTCAAGCGCTTTTCGGCCACAGGTAGAAAAGGAAATATCTTCTTATATAAACTAGAGAGAATCATTCTCAGAAACCACTTTGGGATGTGTGCGTTCCACTCACAGAGTTTAACCTTTGTTTTCATAGGGCAGTTTGGAAACACTCTGTTAGTAACGTCTGCAAGTGGATAATTGGACCTCCTTGAGGATTTCGTTGTAAACGGGATTTCTTCATCTAATGCTAGACAGAATAATTCTCAGTAACTGCTTTGGGTTGCGTGTATGCAACTCACAGAGTTGAACCTTCTTTGAGACAGAACAGATTTGAAACACTCTTTTTGTGGAATTTACAAGTGGAGATTTCAAGCGCTTTGATGTGAAAGTTAGAAAAGGAAATGTCTTCCTATAAAATCTCCAGAGAATCATTCTGAGAAACCACGTTTTGATGTGTGCATTCCACCCATAGAGTTTAACCTTTCTTTCATGGAGCAGTTTGGAAACACTCTGTTTGTAAATTCTGCAAGTGGATACTTGGACGTCTTTGAGGATTTCGTTGGAAACGTGTTTTCTTCATCTAGTGCTAGACAGAAGAATCCGCACCAACTTCTTTGGGTTGCGTGTGTTCAGCTCACAGAGTTGAACCTTCCTTTAGAGAGAGCAGATTTGAAACACTCTTTTTGTGGAATTTGCAAGTGGAGATTTCAAGCACATTGGGGCGAATTGTATAAAAGGAAATATCTTCGTATATAAATTAGAGAGAATCATTCTCAGAAACCACTTTGTGATGTGTGTGTTCCACTCACAGCGTTTAACCTTTCTGTTCGTAGAGCAGTTTGGAAACACTCTGTTTGTAACGTCTGCAAGTGGATAATTGGAGCTCTTTGAGGATTTCGTTGGAAACGGGATTTCTTCATCTAATGCTAGACAGAAGAATTCTCAGTAACTTCTTTGAGTTGCGTGTATTCAACTCATTAGAGTTGAATCTTCTTTTAGACAGAACAGATTTGAAACACTCTTTTTATCGAATTTACAAGTGGAGATTTCAAGCGCTTTTCGGCCACAGGGAGGAAAGGAAATATCTTCGTATAAAAACTACAGAGAATCATTTTCAGAAACCACGTTGTGATGTGTGCATTCCACTCACAGAGTTTAACCTTTCTTTTTCATAGAGCAGTTTGGGAACACTCTGTTTGCAACATCTGCAAGTGGATATTTGGACCTCTTTGAGGATTTCGTTGGAAACGGGATTTCTTCATCTAATGCCCGGCAGAAGAATCCTCAGTAACTAAGTTTGGTTGAGTGTGTTCAACTCACACAGTTGAATCTTCTTTTACACAGAACAGATTTGAAACCCTCTTTTTGTGGAATTTACAAGTGGAGATTTCAAGCGGTTTGTTGTCAAAGGTAGAAAATGAAATATCTTACAATAAAAATTCCAGAGAATCATTCTCAGAAACCACGTTGTGATGTGTGCGTTCCACTCACAGAGTTTAACCTTTCTTTCATGGAGCAGTTTGGAAACATTCTGTTTGTAACTTCTGCAAGTGGATACTTGGACCTCTTGAGGATTTCGTTGGAAACGGGATTTCTTCATCTAATGCTAGACAGAAGAATTCTCAGTAACTTCCCTGGGTTGCGTGTACTCAACTCACAGAGTTGAACCTTCCTTTACACGGAGAAGATTGGAAACACCCTTTTTGCGGGAATTGCAAGTGGAGATTTCAAGGAATTTGGAGCCAATGGAAGAAAAGGAAATATCTTCGTATGAAAACTACAGAGAATCATTTTCAGAAACCACCTTGTGATGCGTGCGTACCACTCACAGAGTTTAACCTTTCTTTCCATAGAGCAGTGTGGAAACACTCTGTTTGTAACGTCTGGATGTGGATATTTGGACCTCTTTGAGGGTTTCGTTGGAAACGGGATTTCTTCATCTAATGCTACAGAGAAGAATTCTCAGTGACTTCTTTGAGTTGCGTGTATTCAACTCACAGAGTGGAATCTTCTTTTAGACAGAACAGATCTGAAACACTCTTTTGATCGTATTTACAAGTGGAGATTTCAAGCGCTTTTCGACCACAGGTAGAAAAGGAAACATCTTCGTGTAAAAAATACAGAGAATCATTTTCAGAAACCATCATGTGATGTGTGCGTTCCACTCACAGAGTTTAACCTTTCTTTCATGGAGCAGTTTGGAAACACTCTGTTTGTAAAGTCTGCAAGTGGATATTTGGACCTCTTGAGGATTTCGTTGGAAACGGGATTTCTTCATCTAATGCTAGACAGAAGAATCCTCAGTAACTTCTTTGGGTTGCGTGTATTCAACTCACAGAGGTGAACCATCCTTGAGACAGAGCAGATTTGAAACTCTCTTTTTGTGGAATTTGCAAGTGGGGATCTCATGCGCTTTGGGGCCAATGGCAGAAAAGGAAATATCTTCCTTTAAAAACTAGAGAGAATCATTCTCAGAAACCACCGCATTGTGATGTGTGCGTTCCACTCACAGCGTTTAACCTTTCTTTTCATAGAGCAGTTTGGAAACACTCTGTAACGTCTGCATGTGGATAATTGGATTTCTTTGAGGATTTCGTTGGAAACGGGATTTCTTCTTCTAATGCTACACAGAAGAATTCTCAGTAACTTCTTTGAGCTGCGTGGATTCAACTCACAGAGTTGAACCATCCTTTACAGAGAGCTGATTGGAAACACTCTTTTTATCGAATTTGCAAGTGGAGATTTCAAGCGCTTTTCGGCCACAGGTAGAAAAGGAAATATCTTCTTATATAAACTAGAGAGAATCATTCTCAGAAACCACTTTGGGATGTGTGCGTTCCACTCACAGAGTTTAACCTTTGTTTTCATAGGGCAGTTTGGAAACACTCTGTTAGTAACGTCTGCAAGTGGATAATTGGACCTCCTTGAGGATTTCGTTGTAAACGGGATTTCTTCATCTAATGCTAGACAGAATAATTCTCAGTAACTGCTTTGGGTTGCGTGTATGCAACTCACAGAGTTGAACCTTCTTTGAGACAGAACAGATTTGAAACACTCTTTTTGTGGAATTTACAAGTGGAGATTTCAAGCGCTTTGATGTGAAAGTTAGAAAAGGAAATGTCTTCCTATAAAATCTCCAGAGAATCATTCTGAGAAACCACGTTTTGATGTGTGCATTCCACCCATAGAGTTTAACCTTTCTTTCATGGAGCAGTTTGGAAACACTCTGTTTGTAAATTCTGCAAGTGGATACTTGGACGTCTTTGAGGATTTCGTTGGAAACGTGTTTTCTTCATCTAGTGCTAGACAGAAGAATCCGCACCAACTTCTTTGGGTTGCGTGTGTTCAGCTCACAGAGTTGAACCTTCCTTTAGAGAGAGCAGATTTGAAACACTCTTTTTGTGGAATTTGCAAGTGGAGATTTCAAGCACATTGGGGCGAATTGTATAAAAGGAAATATCTTCGTATATAAATTAGAGAGAATCATTCTCAGAAACCACTTTGTGATGTGTGTGTTCCACTCACAGCGTTTAACCTTTCTGTTCGTAGAGCAGTTTGGAAACACTCTGTTTGTAACGTCTGCAAGTGGATAATTGGAGCTCTTTGAGGATTTCGTTGGAAACGGGATTTCTTCATCTAATGCTAGACAGAAGAATTCTCAGTAACTTCTTTGAGTTGCGTGTATTCAACTCATTAGAGTTGAATCTTCTTTTAGACAGAACAGATTTGAAACACTCTTTTTATCGAATTTACAAGTGGAGATTTCAAGCGCTTTTCGGCCACAGGGAGGAAAGGAAATATCTTCGTATAAAAACTACAGAGAATCATTTTCAGAAACCACGTTGTGATGTGTGCATTCCACTCACAGAGTTTAACCTTTCTTTTTCATAGAGCAGTTTGGGAACACTCTGTTTGCAACATCTGCAAGTGGATATTTGGACCTCTTTGAGGATTTCGTTGGAAACGGGATTTCTTCATCTAATGCCCGGCAGAAGAATCCTCAGTAACTAAGTTTGGTTGAGTGTGTTCAACTCACACAGTTGAATCTTCTTTTACACAGAACAGATTTGAAACCCTCTTTTTGTGGAATTTACAAGTGGAGATTTCAAGCGGTTTGTTGTCAAAGGTAGAAAATGAAATATCTTACAATAAAAATTCCAGAGAATCATTCTCAGAAACCACGTTGTGATGTGTGCGTTCCACTCACAGAGTTTAACCTTTCTTTCATGGAGCAGTTTGGAAACATTCTGTTTGTAACTTCTGCAAGTGGATACTTGGACCTCTTGAGGATTTCGTTGGAAACGGGATTTCTTCATCTAATGCTAGACAGAAGAATTCTCAGTAACTTCCCTGGGTTGCGTGTACTCAACTCACAGAGTTGAACCTTCCTTTACACGGAGAAGATTGGAAACACCCTTTTTGCGGGAATTGCAAGTGGAGATTTCAAGGAATTTGGAGCCAATGGAAGAAAAGGAAATATCTTCGTATGAAAACTACAGAGAATCATTTTCAGAAACCACCTTGTGATGCGTGCGTACCACTCACAGAGTTTAACCTTTCTTTCCATAGAGCAGTGTGGAAACACTCTGTTTGTAACGTCTGGATGTGGATATTTGGACCTCTTTGAGGGTTTCGTTGGAAACGGGATTTCTTCATCTAATGCTACAGAGAAGAATTCTCAGTGACTTCTTTGAGTTGCGTGTATTCAACTCACAGAGTGGAATCTTCTTTTAGACAGAACAGATCTGAAACACTCTTTTGATCGTATTTACAAGTGGAGATTTCAAGCGCTTTTCGACCACAGGTAGAAAAGGAAACATCTTCGTGTAAAAAATACAGAGAATCATTTTCAGAAACCATCATGTGATGTGTGCGTTCCACTCACAGAGTTTAACCTTTCTTTCATGGAGCAGTTTGGAAACACTCTGTTTGTAAAGTCTGCAAGTGGATATTTGGACCTCTTGAGGATTTCGTTGGAAACGGGATTTCTTCATCTAATGCTAGACAGAAGAATCCTCAGTAACTTCTTTGGGTTGCGTGTATTCAACTCACAGAGGTGAACCATCCTTGAGACAGAGCAGATTTGAAACTCTCTTTTTGTGGAATTTGCAAGTGGGGATCTCATGCGCTTTGGGGCCAATGGCAGAAAAGGAAATATCTTCCTTTAAAAACTAGAGAGAATCATTCTCAGAAACCACCGCATTGTGATGTGTGCGTTCCACTCACAGCGTTTAACCTTTCTTTTCATAGAGCAGTTTGGAAACACTCTGTAACGTCTGCATGTGGATAATTGGATTTCTTTGAGGATTTCGTTGGAAACGGGATTTCTTCTTCTAATGCTACACAGAAGAATTCTCAGTAACTTCTTTGAGCTGCGTGGATTCAACTCACAGAGTTGAACCATCCTTTACAGAGAGCAGATTGGAAACACTCTTTTTATCGAATTTGCAAGTGGAGATTTCAAGCGCTTTTCGGCCACAGGTAGAAAAGGAAATATCTTCTTATATAAACTAGAGAGAATCATTCTCAGAAACCACTTTGGGATGTGTGCGTTCCACTCACAGAGTTTAACCTTTGTTTTCATAGGGCAGTTTGGAAACACTCTGTTAGTAACGTCTGCAAGTGGATAATTGGACCTCCTTGAGGATTTCGTTGTAAACGGGATTTCTTCATCTAATGCTAGACAGAATAATTCTCAGTAACTGCTTTGGGTTGCGTGTATGCAACTCACAGAGTTGAACCTTCTTTGAGACAGAACAGATTTGAAACACTCTTTTTGTGGAATTTACAAGTGGAGATTTCAAGCGCTTTGATGTGAAAGTTAGAAAAGGAAATGTCTTCCTATAAAATCTCCAGAGAATCATTCTGAGAAACCACGTTTTGATGTGTGCATTCCACCCATAGAGTTTAACCTTTCTTTCATGGAGCAGTTTGGAAACACTCTGTTTGTAAATTCTGCAAGTGGATACTTGGACGTCTTTGAGGATTTCGTTGGAAACGTGTTTTCTTCATCTAGTGCTAGACAGAAGAATCCGCACCAACTTCTTTGGGTTGCGTGTGTTCAGCTCACAGAGTTGAACCTTCCTTTAGAGAGAGCAGATTTGAAACACTCTTTTTGTGGAATTTGCAAGTGGAGATTTCAAGCACATTGGGGCGAATTGTATAAAAGGAAATATCTTCGTATATAAATTAGAGAGAATCATTCTCAGAAACCACTTTGTGATGTGTGTGTTCCACTCACAGCGTTTAACCTTTCTGTTCGTAGAGCAGTTTGGAAACACTCTGTTTGTAACGTCTGCAAGTGGATAATTGGAGCTCTTTGAGGATTTCGTTGGAAACGGGATTTCTTCATCTAACGCTAGACAGAAGAATTCTCAGTAACTTCTTTGAGTTGCGTGTATTCAACTCATTAGAGTTGAATCTTCTTTTAGACAGAACAGATTTGAAACACTCTTTTTATCGAATTTACAAGTGGAGATTTCAAGCGCTTTTCGGCCACAGGGAGGAAAGGAAATATCTTCGTATAAAAACTACAGAGAATCATTTTCAGAAACCACGTTGTGATGTGTGCATTCCACTCACAGAGTTTAACCTTTCTTTTTCATAGAGCAGTTTGGGAACACTCTGTTTGCAACATCTGCAAGTGGATATTTGGACCTCTTTGAGGATTTCGTTGGAAACGGGATTTCTTCATCTAATGCCCGGCAGAAGAATCCTCAGTAACTACGTTGGGTTGAGTGTGTTCAACTCACACAGTTGAATCTTCTTTTACACAGAACAGATTTGAAACCCTCTTTTTGTGGAATTTACAAGTGGAGATTTCAAGCGGTTTGTTGTCAAAGGTAGAAAACGAAATATCTTACAATAAAAATTCCAGAGAATCATTCTCAGAAACCACGTTGTGATGTGTGCGTTCCACTCACAGAGTTTAACCTTTCTTTCATGGAGCAGTTTGGAAACATTCTGTTTGTAACTTCTGCAAGTGGATACTTGGACCTCTTGAGGATTTCGTTGGAAACGGGATTTCTTAATCTAATGCTAGACAGAAGAATTCTCAGTAACTTCCCTGGGTTGCGTGTACTCAACTCACAGAGTTGAACCTTCCTTTAGATGGAGAAGATTGGAAACACCCTTTTTGCGGGAATTGCAAGTGGAGATTTCAAGGAATTTGGAGCCAATGGAAGAAAAGGAAATATCTTCGTATGAAAACTACAGAGAATCATTTTCAGAAACCACCCTGTGATGCGTGCGTACCACTCACAGAGTTTAACCTTTCTTTCCATAGAGCAGTGTGGAAACACTCTGTAACGTCTGGATGTGGATATTTGGACCTCTTTGAGGGTTTCGTTGGAAACGGGATTTCTTCATCTAATGCTACAGAGAAGAATTCTCAGTGACTTCTTTGAGTTGCGTGTATTCAACTCACAGAGTTGAATCTTCTTTTAGACAGAACAGATCTGAAACACTCTTTTGATCGTATTTACAAGTGGAGATTTCAAGCGCTTTTCGACCACAGGTAGAAAAGGAAACATCTTCGTATAAAAAATACAGAGAATCATTTTCAGAAACCATCTTGTGATGTGTGCGTTCCACTCACAGAGTTTAACTTTTCTTTTCATAGAGCAGTTTGGAAACACTCTCTTTGTAACATCTGCAAGTGGATATTTGGACCTCTTTGAGGATTTCATTGGAAACGGGATTTCTACATCTAATGCTAGACAGAGGAATCCTCAGTAAATACTTTGGGTTGCGTTTATTCAACTCACAGAGTTGAACCTTCTTTTAGACAGAACAGAATTGAAACACTCTTTTTGTGGATTTACAAGTGGAGATGTCAAGCTCTTTGTTGTCAAAGGTGGAAAAGGAAATATCATCCTTTAAAAACCCCAGAGAATCATTCTCAGAACCCACGTTGTGATGTGTGCGTTCCACTCACAGAGTTTAACCTTTCTTTCATGGAGCAGTTTGGAAACACTCTGTTTGTAAAGTCTGCAAGTGGATATTTGGACCTCTTGAGGATTTCGTTGGAAACGGGATTTCTTCATCTAATGCTAGACAGAAGAATCCTCAGTAACTTCTTTGGGTTGCGTGTATTCAACTCACAGAGTTGAACCATCCCTGAGACAGAGCAGATCTGAAACTCTCTTTTTGTGGAATTTGCAAGTGGAGATCTCATGCGCTTTGGGGCCAATGGCAGAAAAGGAAATATCTTCCTTTAAAAACTAGAGAGAATCATTCTCAGAAACCACCGCATTGTGATGTGTGCGTTCCACTCACAGCGTTTAACCTTTCTTTTCATAGAGCAGTTTGGAAACACTCTGTAACGTCTGCATGTGGATAATTGGATTTCTTTGCGGATTTCGTTGGAAACGGGATTTCTTCTTCTAATGCTACACAGAAGAATTCTCAGTAACTTCTTTGAGCTGCGTGTATTCAACTCACAGAGTTGAACCATCCTTTACAGAGAGCAGATTGGAAACACTCTTTTTATCGAATTTGCAAGTGGAGATTTCAAGCGCTTTTCGGCCACAGGTAGAAAAGGAAATATCTTCTTATATAAACTAGAGAGAATCATTCTCAGAAACCACTTTGGGATGTGTGCGTTCCACTCACAGAGTTTAACCTTTGTTTTCATAGGGCAGTTTGGAAACACTCTGTTAGTAACGTCTGCAAGTGGATAATTGGACCTCCTTGAGGATTTCGTTGTAAACGGGATTTCTTCATCTAATGCTAGACAGAATAATTCTCAGTAACTGCTTTGGGTTGCGTGTATGCAACTCACAGAGTTGAACCTTCTTTGAGACAGAACAGATTTGAAACACTCTTTTTGTGGAATTTACAAGTGGAGATTTCAAGCGCTTTGATGTGAAAGTTAGAAAAGGAAATGTCTTCCTATAAAATCTCCAGAGAATCATTCTGAGAAACCACGTTTTGATGTGTGCATTCCACCCATAGAGTTTAACCTTTCTTTCATGGAGCAGTTTGGAAACACTCTGTTTGTAAATTCTGCAAGTGGATACTTGGACGTCTTTGAGGATTTCGTTGGAAACGTGTTTTCTTCATCTAGTGCTAGACAGAAGAATCCGCACCAACTTCTTTGGGTTGCGTGTGTTCAGCTCACAGAGTTGAACCTTCCTTTAGAGAGAGCAGATTTGAAACACTCTTTTTGTGGAATTTGCAAGTGGAGATTTCAAGCACATTGGGGCGAATTGTATAAAAGGAAATATCTTCGTATATAAATTAGAGAGAATCATTCTCAGAAACCACTTTGTGATGTGTGTGTTCCACTCACAGCGTTTAACCTTTCTGTTCGTAGAGCAGTTTGGAAACACTCTGTTTGTAACGTCTGCAAGTGGATAATTTGAGCTCTTTGAGGATTTCGTTGGAAACGGGATTTCTTCATCTAATGCTAGACAGAAGAATTCTCAGTAACTTCTTTGAGTTGCGTGTATTCAACTCATTAGAGTTGAATCTTCTTTTAGACAGAACAGATTTGAAACACTCTTTTTATCGAATTTACAAGTGGAGATTTCAAGCGCTTTTCGGCCACAGGGAGGAAAGGAAATATCTTCGTATAAAAACTACAGAGAATCATTTTCAGAAACCACGTTGTGATGTGTGCATTCCACTCACAGAGTTTAACCTTTCTTTTTCATAGAGCAGTTTGGGAACACTCTGTTTGCAACATCTGCAAGTGGATATTTGGACCTCTTTGAGGATTTCGTTGGAAACGGGATTTCTTCATCTAATGCCCGGCAGAAGAATCCTCAGTAACTACGTTGGGTTGAGTGTGTTCAACTCACACAGTTGAATCTTCTTTTACACAGAACAGATTTGAAACCCTCTTTTTGTGGAATTTACAAGTGGAGATTTCAAGCGGTTTGTTGTCAAAGGTAGAAAACGAAATATCTTACAATAAAAATTCCAGAGAATCATTCTCAGAAACCACGTTGTGATGTGTGCGTTCCACTCACAGAGTTTAACCTTTCTTTCATGGAGCAGTTTGGAAACATTCTGTTTGTAACTTCTGCAAGTGGATACTTGGACCTCTTGAGGATTTCGTTGGAAACGGGATTTCTTCATCTAATGCTAGACAGAAGAATTCTCAGTAACTTCCCTGGGTTGCGTGTACTCAACTCACAGAGTTGAACCTTCCTTTAGACGGAGAAGATTGGAAACACCCTTTTTGCGGAAATTGCAAGTGGAGATTTCAAGGAATTTGGAGCCAATGGAAGAAAAGGAAATATCTTCGTATGAAAACTACAGAGAATCATTTTCAGAAACCACCCTGTGATGCGTGCGTACCACTCACAGAGTTTAACCTTTCTTTCCATAGAGCAGTGTGGAAACACTCTGTTTGTAACGTCTGGATGTGGATATTTGGACCTCTTTGAGGGTTTCGTTGGAAACGGGATTTCTTCATCTAATGCTACAGAGAAGAATTCTCAGTGTCTTCTTTGAGTTGCGTGTATTCAACTCACAGAGTTGAATCTTCTTTTAGACAGAACAGATCTGAAACACTCTTTTGATCGTATTTACAAGTGGAGATTTCAAGCGCTTTTCGACCACAGGTAGAAAAGGAAACATCTTCGTATAAAAAATACAGAGAATCATTTTCAGAAACCATCTTGTGATGTGTGCGTTCCACTCACAGAGTTTAACTTTTCTTTTCATAGAGCAGTTTGGAAACACTCTCTTTGTAACATCTGCAAGTGGATATTTGGACCTCTTTGAGGATTTCATTGGAAACGGGATTTCTACATCTAATGCTAGACAGAGGAATCTTCAGTAAATACTTTGGGTTGCGTTTATTCAACTCACAGAGTTGAACCTTCTTTTAGACAGAACAGAATTGAAACACTCCTTTTGTGGATTTACAAGTGGAGATGTCAAGCTCTTTGTTGTCAAAGGTGGAAAAGGAAATATCATCCTTTAAAAACCCCAGAGAATCATTCTCAGAACCCACGTTGTGATGTGTGCGTTCCACTCACAGAGTTTAACCTTTCTTTCATGGAGCAGTTTGGAAACACTCTGTTTGTAAAGTCTGCAAGTGGATATTTGGACCTCTTGAGGATTTCGTTGGAAACGGGATTTCTTCATCTAATGCTAGACAGAAGAATCCTCAGTAACTTCTTTGGGTTGCGTGTATTCAACTCACAGAGTTGAACCATCCCTGAGACAGAGCAGATCTGAAACCCTCTTTTTGTGGAATTTGCAAGTGGAGATCTCATGCGCTTTGGGGACAATGGCAGAAAAGGAAATATCTTCCTTTAAAAACTAGAGAGAATCATTCTCAGAAACCACCGCATTGTGATGTGTGCGTTCCACTCACAGCGTTTAACCTTTCTTTTCATAGAGCAGTTTGGAAACACTCTGTAACGTCTGCATGTGGATAATTGGATTTCTTTGAGGATTTCGTTGGAAACGGGATTTCTTCTTCTAATGCTACACAGAAGAATTCTCAGTAACTTCTTTGAGCTGCGTGTATTCAACTCACAGAGTTGAACCATCCTTTACAGAGAGCAGATTGGAAACACTCTTTTTATCGAATTTGCAAGTGGAGATTTCAAGCGCTTTTCGGCCACAGGTAGAAAAGGAAATATCTTCTTATATAAACTAGAGAGAATCATTCTCAGAAACCACTTTGGGATGTGTGCGTTCCACTCACAGAGTTTAACCTTTGTTTTCATAGGGCAGTTTGGAAACACTCTGTTAGTAACGTCTGCAAGTGGATAATTGGACCTCCTTGAGGATTTCGTTGTAAACGGGATTTCTTCATCTAATGCTAGACAGAATAATTCTCAGTAACTGCTTTGGGTTGCGTGTATGCAACTCACAGAGTTGAACCTTCTTTGAGACAGAACAGATTTGAAACACTCTTTTTGTGGAATTTACAAGTGGAGATTTCAAGCGCTTTGATGTGAAAGTTAGAAAAGGAAATGTCTTCCTATAAAATCTCCAGAGAATCATTCTGAGAAACCACGTTTTGATGTGTGCATTCCACCCATAGAGTTTAACCTTTCTTTCATGGAGCAGTTTGGAAACACTCTGTTTGTAAATTCTGCAAGTGGATACTTGGACGTCTTTGAGGATTTCGTTGGAAACGTGTTTTCTTCATCTAGTGCTAGACAGAAGAATCCGCACCAACTTCTTTGGGTTGCGTGTGTTCAGCTCACAGAGTTGAACCTTCCTTTAGAGAGAGCAGATTTGAAACACTCTTTTTGTGGAATTTGCAAGTGGAGATTTCAAGCACATTGGGGCGAATTGTATAAAAGGAAATATCTTCGTATATAAATTAGAGAGAATCATTCTCAGAAACCACTTTGTGATGTGTGTGTTCCACTCACAGCGTTTAACCTTTCTGTTCGTAGAGCAGTTTGGAAACACTCTGTTTGTAACGTCTGCAAGTGGATAATTGGAGCTCTTTGAGGATTTCGTTGGAAACGGGATTTCTTCATCTAATGCTAGACAGAAGAATTCTCAGTAACTTCTTTGAGTTGCGTGTATTCAACTCATTAGAGTTGAATCTTCTTTTAGACAGAACAGATTTGAAACACTCTTTTTATCGAATTTACAAGTGGAGATTTCAAGCGCTTTTCGGCCACAGGGAGGAAAGGAAATATCTTCGTATAAAAACTACAGAGAATCATTTTCAGAAACCACGTTGTGATGTGTGCATTCCACTCACAGAGTTTAACCTTTCTTTTTCATAGAGCAGTTTGGGAACACTCTGTTTGCAACATCTGCAAGTGGATATTTGGACCTCTTTGAGGATTTCGTTGGAAACGGGATTTCTTCATCTAATGCCCGGCAGAAGAATCCTCAGTAACTACGTTGGGTTGAGTGTGTTCAACTCACACAGTTGAATCTTCTTTTACACAGAACAGATTTGAAACCCTCTTTTTGTGGAATTTACAAGTGGAGATTTCAAGCGGTTTGTTGTCAAAGGTAGAAAACGAAATATCTTACAATAAAAATTCCAGAGAATCATTCTCAGAAACCACGTTGTGATGTGTGCGTTCCACTCACAGAGTTTAACCTTTCTTTCATGGAGCAGTTTGGAAACATTCTGTTTGTAACTTCTGCAAGTGGATACTTGGACCTCTTGAGGATTTCGTTGGAAACGGGATTTCTTCATCTAATGCTAGACAGAAGAATTCTCAGTAACTTCCCTGGGTTGCGTGTACTCAACTCACAGAGTTGAACCTTCCTTTAGACGGAGAAGATTGGAAACACCCTTTTTGCGGAAATTGCAAGTGGAGATTTCAAGGAATTTGGAGCCAAAGGAAGAAAAGGAAATATCTTCGTATGAAAACTACAGAGAATCATTTTCAGAAACCACCCTGTGATGCGTGCGTACCACTCACAGAGTTTAACCTTTCTTTCCATAGAGCAGTGTGGAAACACTCTGTTTGTAACGTCTGGATGTGGATATTTGGACCTCTTTGAGGGTTTCGTTGGAAACGGGATTTCTTCATCTAATGCTACAGAGAAGAATTCTCAGTGTCTTCTTTGAGTTGCGTGTATTCAACTCACAGAGTTGAATCTTCTTTTAGACAGAACAGATCTGAAACACTCTTTTGATCGTATTTACAAGTGGAGATTTCAAGCGCTTTTCGACCACAGGTAGAAAAGGAAACATCTTCGTATAAAAAATACAGAGAATCATTTTCAGAAACCATCTTGTGATGTGTGCGTTCCACTCACAGAGTTTAACTTTTCTTTTCATAGAGCAGTTTGGAAACACTCTCTTTGTAACATCTGCAAGTGGATATTTGGACCTCTTTGAGGATTTCATTGGAAACGGGATTTCTACATCTAATGCTAGACAGAGGAATCCTCAGTAAATACTTTGGGTTGCGTTTATTCAACTCACAGAGTTGAACCTTCTTTTAGACAGAACAGAATTGAAACACTCTTTTTGTGGATTTACAAGTGGAGATGTCAAGCTCTTTGTTGTCAAAGGTGGAAAAGGAAATATCATCCTTTAAAAACCCCAGAGAATCATTCTCAGAACCCACGTTGTGATGTGTGCGTTCCACTCACAGAGTTTAACCTTTCTTTCATGGAGCAGTTTGGAAACACTCTGTTTGTAAAGTCTGCAAGTGGATATTTGGACCTCTTGAGGATTTCGTTGGAAACGGGATTTCTTCATCTAATGCTAGACAGAAGAATCCTCAGTAACTTCTTTGGGTTGCGTGTATTCAACTCACAGAGTTGAACCATCCCTGAGACAGAGCAGATCTGAAACCCTCTTTTTGTGGAATTTGCAAGTGGAGATCTCATGCGCTTTGGGGACAATGGCAGAAAAGGAAATATCTTCCTTTAAAAACTAGAGAGAATCATTCTCAGAAACCACCGCATTGTGATGTGTGCGTTCCACTCACAGCGTTTAACCTTTCTTTTCATAGAGCAGTTTGGAAACACTCTGTAACGTCTGCATGTGGATAATTGGATTTCTTTGAGGATTTCGTTGGAAACGGGATTTCTTCTTCTAATGCTACACAGAAGAATTCTCAGTAACTTCTTTGAGCTGCGTGTATTCAACTCACAGAGTTGAACCATCCTTTACAGAGAGCAGATTTGAAACACTCTTTTTATCGAATTTGCAAGTGGAGATTTCAAGCGCTTTTCGGCCACAGGTAGAAAAGGAAATATCTTCTTATATAAACTAGAGAGAATCATTCTCAGAAACCACTTTGGGATGTGTGCGTTCCACTCACAGAGTTTAACCTTTGTTTTCATAGGGCAGTTTGGAAACACTCTGTTTGTAAATTCTGCAAGTGGATACTTGGACGTCTTTGAGGATTTCGTTGGAAACGTGTTTTCTTCATCTAGTGCTAGACAGAAGAATCCGCACCAACTTCTTTGGGTTGCGTGTGTTCAGCTCACAGAGTTGAACCTTCCTTTAGAGAGAGCAGATTTGAAACACTCTTTTTGTGGAATTTGCAAGTGGAGATTTCAAGCACATTGGGGCGAATTGTATAAAAGGAAATATCTTCGTATATAAATTAGAGAGAATCATTCTCAGAAACCACTTTGTGATGTGTGTGTTCCACTCACAGCGTTTAACCTTTCTGTTCATAGAGCAGTTTGGAAACACTCTGTTTGTAACGTCTGCAAGTGGATAATTGGAGCTCTTTGAGGATTTCGTTGGAAACGGGATTTCTTCATCTAATGCTAGACAGAAGAATTCTCAGTAACTTCTTTGAGTTGCGTGTATTCAACTCATTAGAGTTGAATCTTCTTTTAGACAGAACAGATTTGAAACACTCTTTTTATCGAATTTACAAGTGGAGATTTCAAGCGCTTTTCGGCCACAGGGAGGAAAGGAAATATCTTCGTATAAAAACTACAGAGAATCATTTTCAGAAACCACGTTGTGATGTGTGCATTCCACTCACAGAGTTTAACCTTTCTTTTTCATAGAGCAGTTTGGGAACACTCTGTTTGCAACATCTGCAAGTGGATATTTGGACCTCTTTGAGGATTTCGTTGGAAACGGGATTTCTTCATCTAATGCCCGGCAGAAGAATCCTCAGTAACTACGTTGGGTTGAGTGTGTTCAACTCACACAGTTGAATCTTCTTTTACACAGAACAGATTTGAAACCCTCTTTTTGTGGAATTTACAAGTGGAGATTTCAAGCGGTTTGTTGTCAAAGGTAGAAAACGAAATATCTTACAATAAAAATTCCAGAGAATCATTCTCAGAAACCACGTTGTGATGTGTGCGTTCCACTCACAGAGTTTAACCTTTCTTTCATGGAGCAGTTTGGAAACATTCTGTTTGTAACTTCTGCAAGTGGATACTTGGACCTCTTGAGGATTTCGTTGGAAACGGGATTTCTTCATCTAATGCTAGACAGAAGAATTCTCAGTAACTTCCCTGGGTTGCGTGTACTCAACTCACAGAGTTGAACCTTCCTTTAGACGGAGAAGATTGGAAACACCCTTTTTGCGGGAATTGCAAGTGGAGATTTCAAGGAATTTGGAGCCAATGGAAGAAAAGGAAATATCTTCGTATGAAAACTACAGAGAATCATTTTCAGAAACCACCCTGTGATGCGTGCGTACCACTCACAGAGTTTAACCTTTCTTTCCATAGAGCAGTGTGGAAACACTCTGTTTGTAACGTCTGGATGTGGATATTTGGACCTCTTTGAGGGTTTCGTTGGAAACGGGATTTCTTCATCTAATGCTACAGAGAAGAATTCTCAGTGACTTCTTTGAGTTGCGTGTATTCAACTCACAGAGTTGAATCTTCTTTTAGACAGAACAGATCTGAAACACTCTTTTGATCGTATTTACAAGTGGAGATTTCAAGCGCTTTTCGACCACAGGTAGAAAAGGAAACATCTTCGTATAAAAAATACAGAGAATCATTTTCAGAAACCATCTTGTGATGTGTGCGTTCCACTCACAGAGTTTAACTTTTCTTTTCATAGAGCAGTTTGGAAACACTCTCTTTGTAACATCTGCAAGTGGATATTTGGACCTCTTTGAGGATTTCATTGGAAACGGGATTTCTACATCTAATGCTAGACAGAGGAATCCTCAGTAAATACTTTGGGTTGCGTTTATTCAACTCACAGAGTTGAACCTTCTTTTAGACAGAACAGAATTGAAACACTCTTTTTGTGGATTTACAAGTGGAGATGTCAAGCTCTTTGTTGTCAAAGGTGGAAAAGGAAATATCATCCTTTAAAAACCCCAGAGAATCATTCTCAGAACCCACGTTGTGATGTGTGCGTTCCACTCACAGAGTTTAACCTTTCTTTCATGGAGCAGTTTGGAAACACTCTGTTTGTAAAGTCTGCAAGTGGATATTTGGACCTCTTGAGGATTTCGTTGGAAACGGGATTTCTTCATCTAATGCTAGACAGAAGAATCCTCAGTAACTTCTTTGGGTTGCGTGTATTCAACTCACAGAGTTGAACCATCCCTGAGACAGAGCAGATCTGAAACTCTCTTTTTGTGGAATTTGCAAGTGGAGATCTCATGCGCTTTGGGGCCAATGGCAGAAAAGGAAATATCTTCCTTTAAAAACTAGAGAGAATCATTCTCAGAAACCACCGCATTGTGATGTGTGCGTTCCACTCACAGCGTTTAACCTTTCTTTTCATAGAGCAGTTTGGAAACACTCTGTAACGTCTGCATGTGGATAATTGGATTTCTTTGAGGATTTCGTTGGAAACGGGATTTCTTCTTCTAATGCTACACAGAAGAATTCTCAGTAACTTCTTTGAGCTGCGTGTATTCAACTCACAGAGTTGAACCATCCTTTACAGAGAGCAGATTGGAAACACTCTTTTTATCGAATTTGCAAGTGGAGATTTCAAGCGCTTTTCGGCCACAGGTAGAAAAGGAAATATCTTCTTATATAAACTAGAGAGAATCATTCTCAGAAACCACTTTGGGATGTGTGCGTTCCACTCACAGAGTTTAACCTTTGTTTTCATAGGGCAGTTTGGAAACACTCTGTTAGTAACGTCTGCAAGTGGATAATTGGACCTCCTTGAGGATTTCGTTGTAAACGGGATTTCTTCATCTAATGCTAGACAGAATAATTCTCAGTAACTGCTTTGGGTTGCGTGTATGCAACTCACAGAGTTGAACCTTCTTTGAGACAGAACAGATTTGAAACACTCTTTTTGTGGAATTTACAAGTGGAGATTTCAAGCGCTTTGATGTGAAAGTTAGAAAAGGAAATGTCTTCCTATAAAATCTCCAGAGAATCATTCTGAGAAACCACGTTTTGATGTGTGCATTCCACCCATAGAGTTTAACCTTTCTTTCATGGAGCAGTTTGGAAACACTCTGTTTGTAAATTCTGCAAGTGGATACTTGGACGTCTTTGAGGATTTCGTTGGAAACGTGTTTTCTTCATCTAGTGCTAGACAGAAGAATCCGCACCAACTTCTTTGGGTTGCGTGTGTTCAGCTCACAGAGTTGAACCTTCCTTTAGAGAGAGCAGATTTGAAACACTCTTTTTGTGGAATTTGCAAGTGGAGATTTCAAGCACATTGGGGCGAATTGTATAAAAGGAAATATCTTCGTATATAAATTAGAGAGAATCATTCTCAGAAACCACTTTGTGATGTGTGTGTTCCACTCACAGCGTTTAACCTTTCTGTTCGTAGAGCAGTTTGGAAACACTCTGTTTGTAACGTCTGCAAGTGGATAATTGGAGCTCTTTGAGGATTTCGTTGGAAACGGGATTTCTTCATCTAATGCTAGACAGAAGAATTCTCAGTAACTTCTTTGAGTTGCGTGTATTCAACTCATTAGAGTTGAATCTTCTTTTAGACAGAACAGATTTGAAACACTCTTTTTATCGAATTTACAAGTGGAGATTTCAAGCGCTTTTCGGCCACAGGGAGGAAAGGAAATATCTTCGTATAAAAACTACAGAGAATCATTTTCAGAAACCACGTTGTGATGTGTGCATTCCACTCACAGAGTTTAACCTTTCTTTTTCATAGAGCAGTTTGGGAACACTCTGTTTGCAACATCTGCAAGTGGATATTTGGACCTCTTTGAGGATTTCGTTGGAAACGGGATTTCTTCATCTAATGCCCGGCAGAAGAATCCTCAGTAACTACGTTGGGTTGAGTGTGTTCAACTCACACAGTTGAATCTTCTTTTACACAGAACAGATTTGAAACCCTCTTTTTGTGGAATTTACAAGTGGAGATTTCAAGCGGTTTGTTGTCAAAGGTAGAAAACGAAATATCTTACAATAAAAATTCCAGAGAATCATTCTCAGAAACCACGTTGTGATGTGTGCGTTCCACTCACAGAGTTTAACCTTTCTTTCATGGAGCAGTTTGGAAACATTCTGTTTGAAACTTCTGCAAGTGGATACTTGGACCTCTTGAGGATTTCGTTGGAAACGGGATTTCTTCATCTAATGCTAGACAGAAGAATTCTCAGTAACTTCCCTGGGTTGCGTGTACTCAACTCACAGAGTTGAACCTTCCTTTAGACGGAGAAGATTGGAAACACCCTTTTTGCGGGAATTGCAAGTGGAGATTTCAAGGAATTTGGAGCCAATGGAAGAAAAGGAAATATCTTCGTATGAAAACTACAGAGAATCATTTTCAGAAACCACCCTGTGATGCGTGCGTACCACTCACAGAGTTTAACCTTTCTTTCCATAGAGCAGTGTGGAAACACTCTGTTTGTAACGTCTGGATGTGGATATTTGGACCTCTTTGAGGGTTTCGTTGGAAACGGGATTTCTTCATCTAATGCTACAGAGAAGAATTCTCAGTGACTTCTTTGAGTTGCGTGTATTCAACTCACAGAGTTGAATCTTCTTTTAGACAGAACAGATCTGAAACACTCTTTTGATCGTATTTACAAGTGGAGATTTCAAGCGCTTTTCGACCACAGGTAGAAAAGGAAACATCTTCGTATAAAAAATACAGAGAATCATTTTCAGAAACCATCTTGTGATGTGTGCGTTCCACTCACAGAGTTTAACTTTTCTTTTCATAGAGCAGTTTGGAAACACTCTCTTTGTAACATCTGCAAGTGGATATTTGGACCTCTTTGAGGATTTCATTGGAAACGGGATTTCTACATCTAATGCAAGACAGAGGAATCCTCAGTAAATACTTTGGGTTGCGTTTATTCAACTCACAGAGTTGAACCTTCTTTTAGACAGAACAGAATTGAAACACTCTTTTTGTGGATTTACAAGTGAAGATGTCAAGCTCTTTGTTGTCAAAGGTGGAAAAGGAAATATCATCCTTTAAAAACCCCAGAGAATCATTCTCAGAACCCACGTTGTGCTGTGTGCGTTCCACTCACAGAGTTTAACCTTTCTTTCATGGAGCAGTTTGGAAACACTCTGTTTGTAAAGTCTGCAAGTGGATATTTGGACCTCTTGAGGATTTCGTTGGAAACGGGATTTCTTCATCTAATGCTAGACAGAAGAATCCTCAGTAACTTCTTTGGGTTGCGTGTATTCAACTCACAGAGTTGAACCATGCCTGAGACAGAGCAGATCTGAAACTCTCTTTTTGTGGAATTTGCAAGTGGAGATCTCATGCGCTTTGGGGCCAATGGCAGAAAAGGAAATATCTTCCTTTAAAAACTAGAGAGAATCATTCTCAGAAACCACCGCATTGCGATGTGTGCGTTCCACTCACAGCGTTTAACCTTTCTTTTCATAGAGCAGTTTGGAAACACTCTGTAACGTCTGCATGTGGATAATTGGATTTCTTTGAGGATTTCGTTGGAAACGGGATTTCTTCTTCTAATGCTACACAGAAGAATTCTCAGTAACTTCTTTGAGCTGCGTGTATTCAACTCACAGAGTTGAACCATCCTTTACAGAGAGCAGATTGGAAACACTCTTTTTATCGAATTTGCAAGTGGAGATTTCAAGCGCTTTTCGGCCACAGGTAGAAAAGGAAATATCTTCTTATATAAACTAGAGAGAATCATTCTCAGAAACCACTTTGGGATGTGTGCGTTCCACTCACAGAGTTTAACCTTTGATTTCATAGGGCAGTTTGGAAACACTCTGTTAGTAACGTCTGCAAGTGGATAATTGGACCTCCTTGAGGATTTCGTTGTAAACGGGATTTCTTCATCTAATGCTAGACAGAATAATTCTCAGTAACTGCTTTGGGTTGCGTGTATGCAACTCACAGAGTTGAACCTTCTTTGAGACAGAACAGATTTGAAACACTCTTTTTGTGGAATTTACAAGTGGAGATTTCAAGCGCTTTGATGTGAAAGTTAGAAAAGGAAATGTCTTCCTATAAAATCTCCAGAGAATCATTCTGAGAAACCACGTTTTGATGTGTGCATTCCACCCATAGAGTTTAACCTTTCTTTCATGGAGCAGTTTGGAAACACTCTGTTTGTAAATTCTGCAAGTGGATACTTGGACGTCTTTGAGGATTTCGTTGGAAACGTGTTTTCTTCATCTAGTGCTAGACAGAAGAATCCGCACCAACTTCTTTGGGTTGCGTGTGTTCAGCTCACAGAGTTGAACCTTCCTTTAGAGAGAGCAGATTTGAAACACTCTTTTTGTGGAATTTGCAAGTGGAGATTTCAAGCACATTGGGGCGAATTGTATAAAAGGAAATATCTTCGTATATAAATTAGAGAGAATCATTCTCAGAAACCACTTTGTGATGTGTGTGTTCCACTCACAGCGTTTAACCTTTCTGTTCGTAGAGCAGTTTGGAAACACTCTCTTTGTAACGTCTGCAAGTGGATAATTGGAGCTCTTTGAGGATTTCGTTGGAAACGGGATTTCTTCATCTAATGCTAGACAGAAGAATTCTCAGTAACTTCTTTGAGTTGCGTGTATTCAACTCATTAGAGTTGAATCTTCTTTTAGACAGAACAGATTTGAAACACTCTTTTTATCGAATTTACAAGTGGAGATTTCAAGCGCTTTTCGGCCACAGGGAGGAAAGGAAATATCTTCGTATAAAAACTACAGAGAATCATTTTCAGAAACCACGTTGTGATGTGTGCATTCCACTCACAGAGTTTAACCTTTCTTTTTCATAGAGCAGTTTGGGAACACTCTGTTTGCAACATCTGCAAGTGGATATTTGGACCTCTTTGAGGATTTCGTTGGAAACGGGATTTCTTCATCTAATGCCCGGCAGAAGAATCCTCAGTAACTACGTTGGGTTGAGTGTGTTCAACTCACACAGTTGAATCTTCTTTTACACAGAACAGATTTGAAACCCTCTTTTTGTGGAATTTACAAGTGGAGATTTCAAGCGGTTTGTTGTCAAAGGTAGAAAACGAAATATCTTACAATAAAAATTCCAGAGAATCATTCTCAGAAACCACGTTGTGATGTGTGCGTTCCACTCACAGAGTTTAACCTTTCTTTCATGGAGCAGTTTGGAAACATTCTGTTTGTAACTTCTGCAAGTGGATACTTGGACCTCTTGAGGATTTCGTTGGAAACGGGATTTCTTCATCTAATGCTAGACAGAAGAATTCTCAGTAACTTCCCTGGGTTGCGTGTACTCAACTCACAGAGTTGAACCTTCCTTTAGACGGAGAAGATTGGAAACACCCTTTTTGCGGAAATTGCAAGTGGAGATTTCAAGGAATTTGGAGCCAAAGGAAGAAAAGGAAATATCTTCGTATGAAAACTACAGAGAATCATTTTCAGAAACCACCCTGTGATGCGTGCGTACCACTCACAGAGTTTAACCTTTCTTTCCATAGAGCAGTGTGGAAACACTCTGTTTGTAACGTCTGGATGTGGATATTTGGACCTCTTTGAGGGTTTCGTTGGAAACGGGATTTCTTCATCTAATGCTACAGAGAAGAATTCTCAGTGTCTTCTTTGAGTTGCGTGTATTCAACTCACAGAGTTGAATCTTCTTTTAGACAGAACAGATCTGAAACACTCTTTTGATCGTATTTACAAGTGGAGATTTCAAGCGCTTTTCGACCACAGGTAGAAAAGGAAACATCTTCGTATAAAAAATACAGAGAATCATTTTCAGAAACCATCTTGTGATGTGTGCGTTCCACTCACAGAGTTTAACTTTTCTTTTCATAGAGCAGTTTGGAAACACTCTCTTTGTAACATCTGCAAGTGGATATTTGGACCTCTTTGAGGATTTCATTGGAAACGGGATTTCTACATCTAATGCTAGACAGAGGAATCCTCAGTAAATACTTTGGGTTGCGTTTATTCAACTCACAGAGTTGAACCTTCTTTTAGACAGAACAGAATTGAAACACTCTTTTTGTGGATTTACAAGTGGAGATGTCAAGCTCTTTGTTGTCAAAGGTGGAAAAGGAAATATCATCCTTTAAAAACCCCAGAGAATCATTCTCAGAACCCACGTTGTGATGTGTGCGTTCCACTCACAGAGTTTAACCTTTCTTTCATGGAGCAGTTTGGAAACACTCTGTTTGTAAAGTCTGCAAGTGGATATTTGGACCTCTTGAGGATTTCGTTGGAAACGGGATTTCTTCATCTAATGCTAGACAGAAGAATCCTCAGTAACTTCTTTGGGTTGCGTGTATTCAACTCACAGAGTTGAACCATCCCTGAGACAGAGCAGATCTGAAACCCTCTTTTTGTGGAATTTGCAAGTGGAGATCTCATGCGCTTTGGGGACAATGGCAGAAAAGGAAATATCTTCCTTTAAAAACTAGAGAGAATCATTCTCAGAAACCACCGCATTGTGATGTGTGCGTTCCACTCACAGCGTTTAACCTTTCTTTTCATAGAGCAGTTTGGAAACACTCTGTAACGTCTGCATGTGGATAATTGGATTTCTTTGAGGATTTCGTTGGAAACGGGATTTCTTCTTCTAATGCTACACAGAAGAATTCTCAGTAACTTCTTTGAGCTGCGTGTATTCAACTCACAGAGTTGAACCATCCTTTACAGAGAGCAGATTTGAAACACTCTTTTTATCGAATTTGCAAGTGGAGATTTCAAGCGCTTTTCGGCCACAGGTAGAAAAGGAAATATCTTCTTATATAAACTAGAGAGAATCATTCTCAGAAACCACTTTGGGATGTGTGCGTTCCACTCACAGAGTTTAACCTTTGTTTTCATAGGGCAGTTTGGAAACACTCTGTTTGTAAATTCTGCAAGTGGATACTTGGACGTCTTTGAGGATTTCGTTGGAAACGTGTTTTCTTCATCTAGTGCTAGACAGAAGAATCCGCACCAACTTCTTTGGGTTGCGTGTGTTCAGCTCACAGAGTTGAACCTTCCTTTAGAGAGAGCAGATTTGAAACACTCTTTTTGTGGAATTTGCAAGTGGAGATTTCAAGCACATTGGGGCGAATTGTATAAAAGGAAATATCTTCGTATATAAATTAGAGAGAATCATTCTCAGAAACCACTTTGTGATGTGTGTGTTCCACTCACAGCGTTTAACCTTTCTGTTCATAGAGCAGTTTGGAAACACTCTGTTTGTAACGTCTGCAAGTGGATAATTGGAGCTCTTTGAGGATTTCGTTGGAAACGGGATTTCTTCATCTAATGCTAGACAGAAGAATTCTCAGTAACTTCTTTGAGTTGCGTGTATTCAACTCATTAGAGTTGAATCTTCTTTTAGACAGAACAGATTTGAAACACTCTTTTTATCGAATTTACAAGTGGAGATTTCAAGCGCTTTTCGGCCACAGGGAGGAAAGGAAATATCTTCGTATAAAAACTACAGAGAATCATTTTCAGAAACCACGTTGTGATGTGTGCATTCCACTCACAGAGTTTAACCTTTCTTTTTCATAGAGCAGTTTGGGAACACTCTGTTTGCAACATCTGCAAGTGGATATTTGGACCTCTTTGAGGATTTCGTTGGAAACGGGATTTCTTCATCTAATGCCCGGCAGAAGAATCCTCAGTAACTACGTTGGGTTGAGTGTGTTCAACTCACACAGTTGAATCTTCTTTTACACAGAACAGATTTGAAACCCTCTTTTTGTGGAATTTACAAGTGGAGATTTCAAGCGGTTTGTTGTCAAAGGTAGAAAACGAAATATCTTACAATAAAAATTCCAGAGAATCATTCTCAGAAACCACGTTGTGATGTGTGCGTTCCACTCACAGAGTTTAACCTTTCTTTCATGGAGCAGTTTGGAAACATTCTGTTTGTAACTTCTGCAAGTGGATACTTGGACCTCTTGAGGATTTCGTTGGAAACGGGATTTCTTCATCTAATGCTAGACAGAAGAATTCTCAGTAACTTCTTTGAGTTGCGTGTATTCAACTCATTAGAGTTGAATCTTCTTTTAGACAGAACAGATTTGAAACACTCTTTTTATCGAATTTACAAGTGGAGATTTCAAGCGCTTTTCGGCCACAGGGAGGAAAGGAAATATCTTCGTATAAAAACTACAGAGAATCATTTTCAGAAACCACGTTGTGATGTGTGCATTCCACTCACAGAGTTTAACCTTTCTTTTTCATAGAGCAGTTTGGGAACACTCTGTTTGCAACATCTGCAAGTGGATATTTGGACCTCTTTGAGGATTTCGTTGGAAACGGGATTTCTTCATCTAATGCCCGGCAGAAGAATCCTCAGTAACTACGTTGGGTTGAGTGTGTTCAACTCACACAGTTGAATCTTCTTTTACACAGAACAGATTTGAAACCCTCTTTTTGTGGAATTTACAAGTGGAGATTTCAAGCGGTTTGTTGTCAAAGGTAGAAAACGAAATATCTTACAATAAAAATTCCAGAGAATCATTCTCAGAAACCACGTTGTGATGTGTGCGTTCCACTCACAGAGTTTAACCTTTCTTTCATGGAGCAGTTTGGAAACATTCTGTTTGTAACTTCTGCAAGTGGATACTTGGACCTCTTGAGGATTTCGTTGGAAACGGGATTTCTTCATCTAATGCTAGACAGAAGAATTCTCAGTAACTTCCCTGGGTTGCGTGTACTCAACTCACAGAGTTGAACCTTCCTTTAGACGGAGAAGATTGGAAACACCCTTTTTGCGGGAATTGCAAGTGGAGATTTCAAGGAATTTGGAGCCAATGGAAGAAAAGGAAATATCTTCGTATGAAAACTACAGAGAATCATTTTCAGAAACCACCCTGTGATGCGTGCGTACCACTCACAGAGTTTAACCTTTCTTTCCATAGAGCAGTGTGGAAACACTCTGTTTGTAACGTCTGGATGTGGATATTTGGACCTCTTTGAGGGTTTCGTTGGAAACGGGATTTCTTCATCTAATGCTACAGAGAAGAATTCTCAGTGACTTCTTTGAGTTGCGTGTATTCAACTCACAGAGTTGAATCTTCTTTTAGACAGAACAGATCTGAAACACTCTTTTGATCGTATTTACAAGTGGAGATTTCAAGCGCTTTTCGACCACAGGTAGAAAAGGAAACATCTTCGTATAAAAAATACAGAGAATCATTTTCAGAAACCATCTTGTGATGTGTGCGTTCCACTCACAGAGTTTAACTTTTCTTTTCATAGAGCAGTTTGGAAACACTCTCTTTGTAACATCTGCAAGTGGATATTTGGACCTCTTTGAGGATTTCATTGGAAACGGGATTTCTACATCTAATGCTAGACAGAGGAATCCTCAGTAAATACTTTGGGTTGCGTTTATTCAACTCACAGAGTTGAACCTTCTTTTAGACAGAACAGAATTGAAACACTCTTTTTGTGGATTTACAAGTGGAGATGTCAAGCTCTTTGTTGTCAAAGGTGGAAAAGGAAATATCATCCTTTAAAAACCCCAGAGAATCATTCTCAGAACCCACGTTGTGATGTGTGCGTTCCACTCACAGAGTTTAACCTTTCTTTCATGGAGCAGTTTGGAAACACTCTGTTTGTAAAGTCTGCAAGTGGATATTTGGACCTCTTGAGGATTTCGTTGGAAACGGGATTTCTTCATCTAATGCTAGACAGAAGAATCCTCAGTAACTTCTTTGGGTTGCGTGTATTCAACTCACAGAGTTGAACCATCCCTGAGACAGAGCAGATCTGAAACTCTCTTTTTGTGGAATTTGCAAGTGGAGATCTCATGCGCTTTGGGGCCAATGGCAGAAAAGGAAATATCTTCCTTTAAAAACTAGAGAGAATCATTCTCAGAAACCACCGCATTGTGATGTGTGCGTTCCACTCACAGCGTTTAACCTTTCTTTTCATAGAGCAGTTTGGAAACACTCTGTAACGTCTGCATGTGGATAATTGGATTTCTTTGAGGATTTCGTTGGAAACGGGATTTCTTCTTCTAATGCTACACAGAAGAATTCTCAGTAACTTCTTTGAGCTGCGTGTATTCAACTCACAGAGTTGAACCATCCTTTACAGAGAGCAGATTGGAAACACTCTTTTTATCGAATTTGCAAGTGGAGATTTCAAGCGCTTTTCGGCCACAGGTAGAAAAGGAAATATCTTCTTATATAAACTAGAGAGAATCATTCTCAGAAACCACTTTGGGATGTGTGCGTTCCACTCACAGAGTTTAACCTTTGTTTTCATAGGGCAGTTTGGAAACACTCTGTTAGTAACGTCTGCAAGTGGATAATTGGACCTCCTTGAGGATTTCGTTGTAAACGGGATTTCTTCATCTAATGCTAGACAGAATAATTCTCAGTAACTGCTTTGGGTTGCGTGTATGCAACTCACAGAGTTGAACCTTCTTTGAGACAGAACAGATTTGAAACACTCTTTTTGTGGAATTTACAAGTGGAGATTTCAAGCGCTTTGATGTGAAAGTTAGAAAAGGAAATGTCTTCCTATAAAATCTCCAGAGAATCATTCTGAGAAACCACGTTTTGATGTGTGCATTCCACCCATAGAGTTTAACCTTTCTTTCATGGAGCAGTTTGGAAACACTCTGTTTGTAAATTCTGCAAGTGGATACTTGGACGTCTTTGAGGATTTCGTTGGAAACGTGTTTTCTTCATCTAGTGCTAGACAGAAGAATCCGCACCAACTTCTTTGGGTTGCGTGTGTTCAGCTCACAGAGTTGAACCTTCCTTTAGAGAGAGCAGATTTGAAACACTCTTTTTGTGGAATTTGCAAGTGGAGATTTCAAGCACATTGGGGCGAATTGTATAAAAGGAAATATCTTCGTATATAAATTAGAGAGAATCATTCTCAGAAACCACTTTGTGATGTGTGTGTTCCACTCACAGCGTTTAACCTTTCTGTTCGTAGAGCAGTTTGGAAACACTCTGTTTGTAACGTCTGCAAGTGGATAATTGGAGCTCTTTGAGGATTTCGTTGGAAACGGGATTTCTTCATCTAATGCTAGACAGAAGAATTCTCAGTAACTTCTTTGAGTTGCGTGTATTCAACTCATTAGAGTTGAATCTTCTTTTAGACAGAACAGATTTGAAACACTCTTTTTATCGAATTTACAAGTGGAGATTTCAAGCGCTTTTCGGCCACAGGGAGGAAAGGAAATATCTTCGTATAAAAACTACAGAGAATCATTTTCAGAAACCACGTTGTGATGTGTGCATTCCACTCACAGAGTTTAACCTTTCTTTTTCATAGAGCAGTTTGGGAACACTCTGTTTGCAACATCTGCAAGTGGATATTTGGACCTCTTTGAGGATTTCGTTGGAAACGGGATTTCTTCATCTAATGCCCGGCAGAAGAATCCTCAGTAACTACGTTGGGTTGAGTGTGTTCAACTCACACAGTTGAATCTTCTTTTACACAGAACAGATTTGAAACCCTCTTTTTGTGGAATTTACAAGTGGAGATTTCAAGCGGTTTGTTGTCAAAGGTAGAAAACGAAATATCTTACAATAAAAATTCCAGAGAATCATTCTCAGAAACCACGTTGTGATGTGTGCGTTCCACTCACAGAGTTTAACCTTTCTTTCATGGAGCAGTTTGGAAACATTCTGTTTGAAACTTCTGCAAGTGGATACTTGGACCTCTTGAGGATTTCGTTGGAAACGGGATTTCTTCATCTAATGCTAGACAGAAGAATTCTCAGTAACTTCCCTGGGTTGCGTGTACTCAACTCACAGAGTTGAACCTTCCTTTAGACGGAGAAGATTGGAAACACCCTTTTTGCGGGAATTGCAAGTGGAGATTTCAAGGAATTTGGAGCCAATGGAAGAAAAGGAAATATCTTCGTATGAAAACTACAGAGAATCATTTTCAGAAACCACCCTGTGATGCGTGCGTACCACTCACAGAGTTTAACCTTTCTTTCCATAGAGCAGTGTGGAAACACTCTGTTTGTAACGTCTGGATGTGGATATTTGGACCTCTTTGAGGGTTTCGTTGGAAACGGGATTTCTTCATCTAATGCTACAGAGAAGAATTCTCAGTGACTTCTTTGAGTTGCGTGTATTCAACTCACAGAGTTGAATCTTCTTTTAGACAGAACAGATCTGAAACACTCTTTTGATCGTATTTACAAGTGGAGATTTCAAGCGCTTTTCGACCACAGGTAGAAAAGGAAACATCTTCGTATAAAAAATACAGAGAATCATTTTCAGAAACCATCTTGTGATGTGTGCGTTCCACTCACAGAGTTTAACTTTTCTTTTCATAGAGCAGTTTGGAAACACTCTCTTTGTAACATCTGCAAGTGGATATTTGGACCTCTTTGAGGATTTCATTGGAAACGGGATTTCTACATCTAATGCAAGACAGAGGAATCCTCAGTAAATACTTTGGGTTGCGTTTATTCAACTCACAGAGTTGAACCTTCTTTTAGACAGAACAGAATTGAAACACTCTTTTTGTGGATTTACAAGTGAAGATGTCAAGCTCTTTGTTGTCAAAGGTGGAAAAGGAAATATCATCCTTTAAAAACCCCAGAGAATCATTCTCAGAACCCACGTTGTGCTGTGTGCGTTCCACTCACAGAGTTTAACCTTTCTTTCATGGAGCAGTTTGGAAACACTCTGTTTGTAAAGTCTGCAAGTGGATATTTGGACCTCTTGAGGATTTCGTTGGAAACGGGATTTCTTCATCTAATGCTAGACAGAAGAATCCTCAGTAACTTCTTTGGGTTGCGTGTATTCAACTCACAGAGTTGAACCATGCCTGAGACAGAGCAGATCTGAAACTCTCTTTTTGTGGAATTTGCAAGTGGAGATCTCATGCGCTTTGGGGCCAATGGCAGAAAAGGAAATATCTTCCTTTAAAAACTAGAGAGAATCATTCTCAGAAACCACCGCATTGCGATGTGTGCGTTCCACTCACAGCGTTTAACCTTTCTTTTCATAGAGCAGTTTGGAAACACTCTGTAACGTCTGCATGTGGATAATTGGATTTCTTTGAGGATTTCGTTGGAAACGGGATTTCTTCTTCTAATGCTACACAGAAGAATTCTCAGTAACTTCTTTGAGCTGCGTGTATTCAACTCACAGAGTTGAACCATCCTTTACAGAGAGCAGATTGGAAACACTCTTTTTATCGAATTTGCAAGTGGAGATTTCAAGCGCTTTTCGGCCACAGGTAGAAAAGGAAATATCTTCTTATATAAACTAGAGAGAATCATTCTCAGAAACCACTTTGGGATGTGTGCGTTCCACTCACAGAGTTTAACCTTTGATTTCATAGGGCAGTTTGGAAACACTCTGTTAGTAACGTCTGCAAGTGGATAATTGGACCTCCTTGAGGATTTCGTTGTAAACGGGATTTCTTCATCTAATGCTAGACAGAATAATTCTCAGTAACTGCTTTGGGTTGCGTGTATGCAACTCACAGAGTTGAACCTTCTTTGAGACAGAACAGATTTGAAACACTCTTTTTGTGGAATTTACAAGTGGAGATTTCAAGCGCTTTGATGTGAAAGTTAGAAAAGGAAATGTCTTCCTATAAAATCTCCAGAGAATCATTCTGAGAAACCACGTTTTGATGTGTGCATTCCACCCATAGAGTTTAACCTTTCTTTCATGGAGCAGTTTGGAAACACTCTGTTTGTAAATTCTGCAAGTGGATACTTGGACGTCTTTGAGGATTTCGTTGGAAACGTGTTTTCTTCATCTAGTGCTAGACAGAAGAATCCGCACCAACTTCTTTGGGTTGCGTGTGTTCAGCTCACAGAGTTGAACCTTCCTTTAGAGAGAGCAGATTTGAAACACTCTTTTTGTGGAATTTGCAAGTGGAGATTTCAAGCACATTGGGGCGAATTGTATAAAAGGAAATATCTTCGTATATAAATTAGAGAGAATCATTCTCAGAAACCACTTTGTGATGTGTGTGTTCCACTCACAGCGTTTAACCTTTCTGTTCGTAGAGCAGTTTGGAAACACTCTCTTTGTAACGTCTGCAAGTGGATAATTGGAGCTCTTTGAGGATTTCGTTGGAAACGGGATTTCTTCATCTAATGCTAGACAGAAGAATTCTCAGTAACTTCTTTGAGTTGCGTGTATTCAACTCATTAGAGTTGAATCTTCTTTTAGACAGAACAGATTTGAAACACTCTTTTTATCGAATTTACAAGTGGAGATTTCAAGCGCTTTTCGGCCACAGGGAGGAAAGGAAATATCTTCGTATAAAAACTACAGAGAATCATTTTCAGAAACCACGTTGTGATGTGTGCATTCCACTCACAGAGTTTAACCTTTCTTTTTCATAGAGCAGTTTGGGAACACTCTGTTTGCAACATCTGCAAGTGGATATTTGGACCTCTTTGAGGATTTCGTTGGAAACGGGATTTCTTCATCTAATGCCCGGCAGAAGAATCCTCAGTAACTACGTTGGGTTGATTGTGTTCAACTCACACAGTTGAATCTTCTTTTACACAGAACAGATTTGAAACCCTCTTTTTGTGGAATTTACAAGTGGAGATTTCAAGCGGTTTGTTGTCAAAGGTAGAAAACGAAATATCTTACAATAAAAATTCCAGAGAATCATTCTCAGAAACCACGTTGTGATGTGTGCGTTCCACTCACAGAGTTTAACCTTTCTTTCATGGAGCAGTTTGGAAACATTCTGTTTGTATCTTCTGCAAGTGGATACTTGGACCTCTTGAGGATTTCGTTGGAAACGGGATTTCTTCATCTAATGCTAGACAGAAGAATTCTCAGTAACTTCCCTGGGTTGCGTGTACTCAACTCACAGAGTTGAACCTTCCTTTAGACGGAGAAGATTGGAAACACCCTTTTTGCGGGAATTGCAAGTGGAGATTTCAAGGAATTTGGAGCCAATGGAAGAAAAGGAAATATCTTCGTATGAAAACTACAGAGAATCATTTTCAGAAACCACCCTGTGATGCGTGCGTACCACTCACAGAGTTTAACCTTTCTTTCCATAGAGCAGTGTGGAAACACTCTGTTTGTAACGTCTGGATGTGGATATTTGGACCTCTTTGAGGGTTTCGTTGGAAACGGGATTTCTTCATCTAATGCTAGAGAGAAGAATTCTCAGTAACTTCTTTGAGTTGCGTGTATTCAACTCAGAGAGTTGAATCTTCTTTTAGACAGAACAGATTTGAAACACTCTTTTGATCATATTTACAAGTGGAGATTTCAAGCGCTTTTCGACCACAGGTAGAAAAGGAAACATCTTCGTGTAAAAACTACAGAGAATCATTTTCAGAAACCATCTTGTGATGTGTGTGTTCCACTCACAGAGTTTAACTTTTCTTTTCATAGAGCAGTTTGGAAACACTCTGTTTGTAACATCTGCAAGTGGATATTTGGACCTCTTTGAGGATTTCATTGGAAACGGGATTTCTTCATCTAATGCTAGACAGAGGAATCCTCAGTAAATACTTTGGGTTGCGTTTATTCAACTCACAGAGTTGAACCTTCTTTTAGACGGAACAGATTTGAAACACTCTTTTTGTGGATTTACAAGTGGAGATGTCAAGCTCTTTGTTGTCAAACGTGGAAAAGGAAATATCATCCTTTCAAAATCCCAGAGAATCATTCTCAGAATCCACCTTGTGATGTGTGAGTTCCACTCATAGAGTTTAAGCTTTCTTTCATGGAGCAGTTTGGAAACACTCTGTTTGTAAAGTCTGCAAGTGGATATTTGGACCTCTTGAGGATTTCGTTGGAAACGGGATTTCTTCATCCAATGCTAGACAGAAGAATCCTCAGTAACTTCTTTGGGTTGCATGTATTCAACTCACAGAGTTGAACCATCCTTGAGACAGAGCAGATTTGAAACACTCTTTCTGTGGTATTTCCAAGTGGAGATCTCATGCGCTTTGGGGCCAATGGCAGAAAAGGAAATATCTTCCTAGAAAAACTAGAGAGAATCATTCTCAGAAACCACCACATTGTGATGTGTGCGTTCCACTCACAGCGTTTAACCTTTCTTTTCATAGAGCAGTTTGGAAACACTCTGTAACGTCTGCAAGTGGATAATTGGACTTCTTTGAGGATTTCGTTGGAAACGGGATTTCTTCTTCTAATGCTACACAGAAGAATTCTCAGTAACTTCTTTGAGTTGCGTGTATTCAACTCACAGAGTTGAACCATCCTTTACAGAGAGCAGATTTGAAACACTCTTTTTATCGAATTTGCAAGTGGAGATTTCAAGCGCTTTTCGGCCACAGGTAGAAAAGGAAATATCTTCTTATATAAACTAGAGAGAAACATTCTCAGAAACCACTTTGGGATGTGTGCGTTCCACTCACAGAGTTTAACCTTTCTTTTCATAGGGCAGTTTGGAAACACTCTGTTAGTAACGTCTGCAAGTGGATAATTGGACCTCCTTGAGGATTTCGTTGTAAACGGGATTTCTTCATCTAATGCTAGACAGAATAATTCTCAGTAACTGCTTTGGGTTGCGTGTATGCAACTCACAGAGTTGAACCTTCTTTGAGACAGAACAGATTTGAAACACTCTTTTTGTGGAATTTACAAGTGGAGATTTCAAGCGCTTTGATGTGAAAGTTAGAAAAGGAAATGTCTTCCTATAAAATCTCCAGAGAATCATTCTGAGAAACCACGTTTTGATGTGTGCATTCCACCCATAGAGTTTAACCTTTCTTTCATGGAGCAGTTTGGAAACACTCTGTTTGTAAATTCTGCAAGTGGATACTTGGACGTCTTTGAGGATTTCGTTGGAAACGTGTTTTCTTCATCTAGTGCTAGACAGAAGAATCCGCACCAACTTCTTTGGGTTGCGTGTGTTCAGCTCACAGAGTTGAACCTTCCTTTAGAGAGAGCAGATTTGAAACACTCTTTTTGTGGAATTTGCAAGTGGAGATTTCAAGCACATTGGGGCGAATTGTATAAAAGGAAATATCTTCGTATATAAATTAGAGAGAATCATTCTCAGAAACCACTTTGTGATGTGTGTGTTCCACTCACAGCGTTTAACCTTTCTGTTCGTAGAGCAGTTTGGAAACACTCTGTTTGTAACGTCTGCAAGTGGATAATTGGAGCTCTTTGAGGATTTCGTTGGAAACGGGATTTCTTCATCTAATGCTAGACAGAAGAATTCTCAGTAACTTCTTTGAGTTGCGTGTATTCAACTCATTAGAGTTGAATCTTCTTTTAGACAGAACAGATTTGAAACACTCTTTTTATCGAATTTACAAGTGGAGATTTCAAGCGCTTTTCGGCCACAGGGAGGAAAGGAAATATCTTCGTATAAAAACTACAGAGAATCATTTTCAGAAACCACGTTGTGATGTGTGCATTCCACTCACAGAGTTTAACCTTTCTTTTTCATAGAGCAGTTTGGGAACACTCTGTTTGCAACATCTGCAAGTGGATATTTGGACCTCTTTGAGGATTTCGTTGGAAACGGGATTTCTTCATCTAATGCCCGGCAGAAGAATCCTCAGTAACTACGTTGGGTTGATTGTGTTCAACTCACACAGTTGAATCTTCTTTTACACAGAACAGATTTGAAACCCTCTTTTTGTGGAATTTACAAGTGGAGATTTCAAGCGGTTTGTTGTCAAAGGTAGAAAACGAAATATCTTACAATAAAAATTCCAGAGAATCATTCTCAGAAACCACGTTGTGATGTGTGCGTTCCACTCACAGAGTTTAACCTTTCTTTCATGGAGCAGTTTGGAAACATTCTGTTTGTATCTTCTGCAAGTGGATACTTGGACCTCTTGAGGATTTCGTTGGAAACGGGATTTCTTCATCTAATGCTAGACAGAAGAATTCTCAGTAACTTCCCTGGGTTGCGTGTACTCAACTCACAGAGTTGAACCTTCCTTTAGACGGAGAAGATTGGAAACACCCTTTTTGCGGGAATTGCAAGTGGAGATTTCAAGGAATTTGGAGCCAATGGAAGAAAAGGAAATATCTTCGTATGAAAACTACAGAGAATCATTTTCAGAAACCACCCTGTGATGCGTGCGTACCACTCACAGAGTTTAACCTTTCTTTCCATAGAGCAGTGTGGAAACACTCTGTTTGTAACGTCTGGATGTGGATATTTGGACCTCTTTGAGGGTTTCGTTGGAAACGGGATTTCTTCATCTAATGCTAGAGAGAAGAATTCTCAGTAACTTCTTTGAGTTGCGTGTATTCAACTCAGAGAGTTGAATCTTCTTTTAGACAGAACAGATTTGAAACACTCTTTTGATCATATTTACAAGTGGAGATTTCAAGCGCTTTTCGACCACAGGTAGAAAAGGAAACATCTTCGTGTAAAAACTACAGAGAATCATTTTCAGAAACCATCTTGTGATGTGTGTGTTCCACTCACAGAGTTTAACTTTTCTTTTCATAGAGCAGTTTGGAAACACTCTGTTTGTAACATCTGCAAGTGGATATTTGGACCTCTTTGAGGATTTCATTGGAAACGGGATTTCTTCATCTAATGCTAGACAGAGGAATCCTCAGTAAATACTTTGGGTTGCGTTTATTCAACTCACAGAGTTGAACCTTCTTTTAGACGGAACAGATTTGAAACACTCTTTTTGTGGATTTACAAGTGGAGATGTCAAGCTCTTTGTTGTCAAACGTGGAAAAGGAAATATCATCCTTTCAAAATCCCAGAGAATCATTCTCAGAATCCACCTTGTGATGTGTGAGTTCCACTCATAGAGTTTAAGCTTTCTTTCATGGAGCAGTTTGGAAACACTCTGTTTGTAAAGTCTGCAAGTGGATATTTGGACCTCTTGAGGATTTCGTTGGAAACGGGATTTCTTCATCCAATGCTAGACAGAAGAATCCTCAGTAACTTCTTTGGGTTGCATGTATTCAACTCACAGAGTTGAACCATCCTTGAGACAGAGCAGATTTGAAACACTCTTTCTGTGGTATTTCCAAGTGGAGATCTCATGCGCTTTGGGGCCAATGGCAGAAAAGGAAATATCTTCCTAGAAAAACTAGAGAGAATCATTCTCAGAAACCACCACATTGTGATGTGTGCGTTCCACTCACAGCGTTTAACCTTTCTTTTCATAGAGCAGTTTGGAAACACTCTGTAACGTCTGCAAGTGGATAATTGGACTTCTTTGAGGATTTCGTTGGAAACGGGATTTCTTCTTCTAATGCTACACAGAAGAATTCTCAGTAACTTCTTTGAGTTGCGTGTATTCAACTCACAGAGTTGAACCATCCTTTACAGAGAGCAGATTTGAAACACTCTTTTTATCGAATTTGCAAGTGGAGATTTCAAGCGCTTTTCGGCCACAGGTAGAAAAGGAAATATCTTCTTATATAAACTAGAGAGAATCATTCTCAGAAACCACTTTGGGATGTGTGCGTTCCACTCACAGAGTTTAACCTTTGTTTTCATAGGGCAGTTTGGAAACACTCTGTTAGTAACGTCTGCAAGTGGATAATTGGACCTCCTTGAGGATTTCGTTGTAAACGGGATTTCTTCATCTAATGCTAGACAGAATAATTCTCAGTAACTGCTTTGGGTTGCGTGTATGCAACTCACAGAGTTGAACCTTCTTTGAGACAGAACAGATTTGAAACACTCTTTTTGTGGAATTTACAAGTGGAGATTTCAAGCGCTTTGATGTGAAAGTTAGAAAAGGAAATGTCTTCCTATAAAATCTCCAGAGAATCATTCTGAGAAACCACGTTTTGATGTGTGCATTCCACCCATAGAGTTTAACCTTTCTTTCATGGAGCAGTTTGGAAACACTCTGTTTGTAAATTCTGCAAGTGGATACTTGGACGTCTTTGAGGATTTCGTTGGAAACGTGTTTTCTTCATCTAGTGCTAGACAGAAGAATCCGCACCAACTTCTTTGGGTTGCGTGTGTTCAGCTCACAGAGTTGAACCTTCCTTTAGAGAGAGCAGATTTGAAACACTCTTTTTGTGGAATTTGCAAGTGGAGATTTCAAGCACATTGGGGCGAATTGTATAAAAGGAAATATCTTCGTATATAAATTAGAGAGAATCATTCTCAGAAACCACTTTGTGATGTGTGTGTTCCACTCACAGCGTTTAACCTTTCTGTTCGTAGAGCAGTTTGGAAACACTCTGTTTGTAACGTCTGCAAGTGGATAATTGGAGCTCTTTGAGGATTTCGTTGGAAACGGGATTTCTTCATCTAATGCTAGACAGAAGAATTCTCAGTAACTTCTTTGAGTTGCGTGTATTCAACTCATTAGAGTTGAATCTTCTTTTAGACAGAACAGATTTGAAACACTCTTTTTATCGAATTTACAAGTGGAGATTTCAAGCGCTTTTCGGCCACAGGGAGGAAAGGAAATATCTTCGTATAAAAACTACAGAGAATCATTTTCAGAAACCACGTTGTGATGTGTGCATTCCACTCACAGAGTTTAACCTTTCTTTTTCATAGAGCAGTTTGGGAACACTCTGTTTGCAACATCTGCAAGTGGATATTTGGACCTCTTTGAGGATTTCGTTGGAAACGGGATTTCTTCATCTAATGCCCGGCAGAAGAATCCTCAGTAACTACGTTGGGTTGATTGTGTTCAACTCACACAGTTGAATCTTCTTTTACACAGAACAGATTTGAAACCCTCTTTTTGTGGAATTTACAAGTGGAGATTTCAAGCGGTTTGTTGTCAAAGGTAGAAAACGAAATATCTTACAATAAAAATTCCAGAGAATCATTCTCAGAAACCACGTTGTGATGTGTGCGTTCCACTCACAGAGTTTAACCTTTCTTTCATGGAGCAGTTTGGAAACATTCTGTTTGTATCTTCTGCAAGTGGATACTTGGACCTCTTGAGGATTTCGTTGGAAACGGGATTTCTTCATCTAATGCTAGACAGAAGAATTCTCAGTAACTTCCCTGGGTTGCGTGTACTCAACTCACAGAGTTGAACCTTCCTTTAGACGGAGAAGATTGGAAACACCCTTTTTGCGGGAATTGCAAGTGGAGATTTCAAGGAATTTGGAGCCAATGGAAGAAAAGGAAATATCTTCGTATGAAAACTACAGAGAATCATTTTCAGAAACCACCCTGTGATGCGTGCGTACCACTCACAGAGTTTAACCTTTCTTTCCATAGAGCAGTGTGGAAACACTCTGTTTGTAACGTCTGGATGTGGATATTTGGACCTCTTTGAGGGTTTCGTTGGAAACGGGATTTCTTCATCTAATGCTAGAGAGAAGAATTCTCAGTAACTTCTTTGAGTTGCGTGTATTCAACTCAGAGAGTTGAATCTTCTTTTAGACAGAACAGATTTGAAACACTCTTTTGATCATATTTACAAGTGGAGATTTCAAGCGCTTTTCGACCACAGGTAGAAAAGGAAACATCTTCGTGTAAAAACTACAGAGAATCATTTTCAGAAACCATCTTGTGATGTGTGTGTTCCACTCACAGAGTTTAACTTTTCTTTTCATAGAGCAGTTTGGAAACACTCTGTTTGTAACATCTGCAAGTGGATATTTGGACCTCTTTGAGGATTTCATTGGAAACGGGATTTCTTCATCTAATGCTAGACAGAGGAATCCTCAGTAAATACTTTGGGTTGCGTTTATTCAACTCACAGAGTTGAACCTTCTTTTAGACGGAACAGATTTGAAACACTCTTTTTGTGGATTTACAAGTGGAGATGTCAAGCTCTTTGTTGTCAAACGTGGAAAAGGAAATATCATCCTTTCAAAATCCCAGAGAATCATTCTCAGAATCCACCTTGTGATGTGTGAGTTCCACTCATAGAGTTTAAGCTTTCTTTCATGGAGCAGTTTGGAAACACTCTGTTTGTAAAGTCTGCAAGTGGATATTTGGACCTCTTGAGGATTTCGTTGGAAACGGGATTTCTTCATCCAATGCTAGACAGAAGAATCCTCAGTAACTTCTTTGGGTTGCATGTATTCAACTCACAGAGTTGAACCATCCTTGAGACAGAGCAGATTTGAAACACTCTTTCTGTGGTATTTCCAAGTGGAGATCTCATGCGCTTTGGGGCCAATGGCAGAAAAGGAAATATCTTCCTAGAAAAACTAGAGAGAATCATTCTCAGAAACCACCACATTGTGATGTGTGCGTTCCACTCACAGCGTTTAACCTTTCTTTTCATAGAGCAGTTTGGAAACACTCTGTAACGTCTGCAAGTGGATAATTGGACTTCTTTGAGGATTTCGTTGGAAACGGGATTTCTTCTTCTAATGCTACACAGAAGAATTCTCAGTAACTTCTTTGAGTTGCGTGTATTCAACTCACAGAGTTGAACCATCCTTTACAGAGAGCAGATTTGAAACACTCTTTTTATCGAATTTGCAAGTGGAGATTTCAAGCGCTTTTCGGCCACAGGTAGAAAAGGAAATATCTTCTTATATAAACTAGAGAGAATCATTCTCAGAAACCACTTTGGGATGTGTGCGTTCCACTCACAGAGTTTAACCTTTGTTTTCATAGGGCAGTTTGGAAACACTCTGTTAGTAACGTCTGCAAGTGGATAATTGGACCTCCTTGAGGATTTCGTTGTAAACGGGATTTCTTCATCTAATGCTAGACAGAATAATTCTCAGTAACTGCTTTGGGTTGCGTGTATGCAACTCACAGAGTTGAACCTTCTTTGAGACAGAACAGATTTGAAACACTCTTTTTGTGGAATTTACAAGTGGAGATTTCAAGCGCTTTGATGTGAAAGTTAGAAAAGGAAATGTCTTCCTATAAAATCTCCAGAGAATCATTCTGAGAAACCACGTTTTGATGTGTGCATTCCACCCATAGAGTTTAACCTTTCTTTCATGGAGCAGTTTGGAAACACTCTGTTTGTAAATTCTGCAAGTGGATACTTGGACGTCTTTGAGGATTTCGTTGGAAACGTGTTTTCTTCATCTAGTGCTAGACAGAAGAATCCGCACCAACTTCTTTGGGTTGCGTGTGTTCAGCTCACAGAGTTGAACCTTCCTTTAGAGAGAGCAGATTTGAAACACTCTTTTTGTGGAATTTGCAAGTGGAGATTTCAAGCACATTGGGGCGAATTGTATAAAAGGAAATATCTTCGTATATAAATTAGAGAGAATCATTCTCAGAAACCACTTTGTGATGTGTGTGTTCCACTCACAGCGTTTAACCTTTCTGTTCGTAGAGCAGTTTGGAAACACTCTGTTTGTAACGTCTGCAAGTGGATAATTGGAGCTCTTTGAGGATTTCGTTGGAAACGGGATTTCTTCATCTAATGCTAGACAGAAGAATTCTCAGTAACTTCTTTGAGTTGCGTGTATTCAACTCATTAGAGTTGAATCTTCTTTTAGACAGAACAGATTTGAAACACTCTTTTTATCGAATTTACAAGTGGAGATTTCAAGCGCTTTTCGGCCACAGGGAGGAAAGGAAATATCTTCGTATAAAAACTACAGAGAATCATTTTCAGAAACCACGTTGTGATGTGTGCATTCCACTCACAGAGTTTAACCTTTCTTTTTCATAGAGCAGTTTGGGAACACTCTGTTTGCAACATCTGCAAGTGGATATTTGGACCTCTTTGAGGATTTCGTTGGAAACGGGATTTCTTCATCTAATGCCCGGCAGAAGAATCCTCAGTAACTACGTTGGGTTGATTGTGTTCAACTCACACAGTTGAATCTTCTTTTACACAGAACAGATTTGAAACCCTCTTTTTGTGGAATTTACAAGTGGAGATTTCAAGCGGTTTGTTGTCAAAGGTAGAAAACGAAATATCTTACAATAAAAATTCCAGAGAATCATTCTCAGAAACCACGTTGTGATGTGTGCGTTCCACTCACAGAGTTTAACCTTTCTTTCATGGAGCAGTTTGGAAACATTCTGTTTGTATCTTCTGCAAGTGGATACTTGGACCTCTTGAGGATTTCGTTGGAAACGGGATTTCTTCATCTAATGCTAGACAGAAGAATTCTCAGTAACTTCCCTGGGTTGGGTGTACTCAACTCACAGAGTTGAACCTTCCTTTAGACGGAGAAGATTGGAAACACCCTTTTTGCGGGAATTGCAAGTGGAGATTTCAAGGAATTTGGAGCCAATGGAAGAAAAGGAAATATCTTCGTATGAAAACTACAGAGAATCATTTTCAGAAACCACCCTGTGATGCGTGCGTACCACTCACAGAGTTTAACCTTTCTTTCCATAGAGCAGTGTGGAAACACTCTGTTTGTAACGTCTGGATGTGGATATTTGGACCTCTTTGAGGGTTTCGTTGGAAACGGGATTTCTTCATCTAATGCTAGAGAGAAGAATTCTCAGTAACTTCTTTGAGTTGCGTGTATTCAACTCAGAGAGTTGAATCTTCTTTTAGACAGAACAGATTTGAAACACTCTTTTGATCATATTTACAAGTGGAGATTTCAAGCGCTTTTCGACCACAGGTAGAAAAGGAAACATCTTCGTGTAAAAACTACAGAGAATCATTTTCAGAAACCATCTTGTGATGTGTGTGTTCCACTCACAGAGTTTAACTTTTCTTTTCATAGAGCAGTTTGGAAACACTCTGTTTGTAACATCTGCAAGTGGATATTTGGACCTCTTTGAGGATTTCATTGGAAACGGGATTTCTTCATCTAATGCTAGACAGAGGAATCCTCAGTAAATACTTTGGGTTGCGTTTATTCAACTCACAGAGTTGAACCTTCTTTTAGACGGAACAGATTTGAAACACTCTTTTTGTGGATTTACAAGTGGAGATGTCAAGCTCTTTGTTGTCAAACGTGGAAAAGGAAATATCATCCTTTCAAAATCCCAGAGAATCATTCTCAGAATCCACCTTGTGATGTGTGAGTTCCACTCATAGAGTTTAAGCTTTCTTTCATGGAGCAGTTTGGAAACACTCTGTTTGTAAAGTCTGCAAGTGGATATTTGGACCTCTTGAGGATTTCGTTGGAAACGGGATTTCTTCATCCAATGCTAGACAGAAGAATCCTCAGTAACTTCTTTGGGTTGCATGTATTCAACTCACAGAGTTGAACCATCCTTGAGACAGAGCAGATTTGAAACACTCTTTCTGTGGTATTTCCAAGTGGAGATCTCATGCGCTTTGGGGCCAATGGCAGAAAAGGAAATATCTTCCTAGAAAAACTAGAGAGAATCATTCTCAGAAACCACCACATTGTGATGTGTGCGTTCCACTCACAGCGTTTAACCTTTCTTTTCATAGAGCAGTTTGGAAACACTCTGTAACGTCTGCAAGTGGATAATTGGACTTCTTTGAGGATTTCGTTGGAAACGGGATTTCTTCTTCTAATGCTACACAGAAGAATTCTCAGTAACTTCTTTGAGTTGCGTGTATTCAACTCACAGAGTTGAACCATCCTTTACAGAGAGCAGATTTGAAACACTCTTTTTATCGAATTTGCAAGTGGAGATTTCAAGCGCTTTTCGGCCACAGGTAGAAAAGGAAATATCTTCTTATATAAACTAGAGAGAATCATTCTCAGAAACCACTTTGTGATGTGTGCGTTCCACTCACAGAGTTTAACCTTTCTTTTCATAGTGCAGTTCGGAAACACTCTGTTAGTAACGTCTGCAAGTGGATAATTGGACCTCCTTGAGGATTTCGTTGTAAACGGGATTTCTTCATCTAATGCTAGACAGAATAATTCTCAGTAACTGCTTTGGGTTGGGTGTATGCAACTCACAGAGTTGAACCTTCTTTGAGACAGAACAGATTTGAAACACTCTTTTTGTGGAATTTACAAGTGGAGATTTCAAGCGCTTTGATGTGAAAGTTAGAAAAGGAAATGTCTTCCTATAAAATCTCCAGAGAATCATTCTGAGAAACCACGTTTTGATGTGTGCATTCCACACATAGAGTTTAACCTTTCTTTCATGGAGCAGTTTGGAAACACTCTGTTTGTAAATTCTGCAAGTGGATATTTGGACGTCTTGAGGATTTCGTTGGAAATGTGTTTTCTTCATCTAGTGCTAGACAGAAGAATCCGCACCAACTTCTTTGGGTTGCGTGTGTTCAGCTCACAGAGTTGAACCTTCCTTTAGAGAGAGGAGATTTGAAACACTCTTTTTGTGGAATTTGCAAGTGGAGATTTCAAGCACTTTGGGGCGAATTGTAGAAAAGGAAATATCTTCCTATATAAATTAGAGAGACTCATTCTCAGAAAGCACTTTGTGATGTGAGTGTTCCACTCACAGCGTTTAACCTTTCTGTTCATAGAGCAGTTTGGAAACACTCTGTTTGTAACGTCTGCAAGTGGATAATTGGAGCTCTTTGAGGATTTCGTTGGAAACGGGATTTCTTCATCTAATGCTAGACAGAAGAATTCTCAGTAACTTCTTTGAGTTGCGTGTATTCAACTCAGAGAGTTGAATCTTCTTTTAGACAGAACAGATTTGAAACACTCTTTTTATCGAATTTACAAGTGGAGACTTCAAGCGCCTTTCGGCCACAGGGAGGAAAGGAAATATCTTCGTATAAAAACTACAGAGAATCATTCTCAGGAACCACGTTGTGATGTGTGCATTCCACTCACAGAGTTTAACCTTTCTTTTTCATAGAGCAGTTTGGGAACACTCTGTTTGTAACATCTGCAAGTGGATATTTGGACCTCTTTGAGGATTTCGTTGGAAACGGGATTTCTTCATCTAATGCTCGGCAGAAGAATTCTCAGTAACTACTTTGGGTTGAGTGTATTCATCTCACACAGTTGAATCCTCTTTTAGACAGAACAGATTTGAAACCCTCTTTTTGTGAAATTTACAAGTGGAGATTTCAAGCGGTTTCTTGTCAAAGGTAGAAAACGAAATATCTTACAAGAAAAATTCCAGAGAATCATTCTCAGAAACCACGTTGTGATGTGTGCGTTCCACTCACAGAGTTTAACCTTTCTTTCATGGAGCAGTTTGGAAACATTCTGTTTGTAATTTCTGCAAGTGGATACTTGGACCTCTTGAGGATTTCGTTGGAAACGGGATTTCTTCATCTAATGCTAGACAGAAGAATTCTCAGTAACTTCCCTGGGTTGCGTGTACTCAACTCACAGAGTTGAACCTTCCTTTAGACAGAGCAGATTTGAAACACTCTTTTTGCGGAAATTGCAAGTGGAGATTTCAAGGAATTTGGAGCCAATGGAAGAAAAGGAAATATCTTCGTATGAAAACTACAGAGAATCATTTTCAGAAACCACCTTGTGATGTGTGCGTACCACTCACAGAGTTTAACCTTTCTTTCCATAGAGCAGTGTGGAAACACTCTGTTTGTAACGTCTGGATGTGGATATTTGGACCTCTTTGAGGGTTTCGTTGGAAACGGGATTTCTTCATCTAATGCTAGAGAGAAGAATTCTCAGTAACTTCTTTGAGTTGCGTGTATTCAACTCAGAGAGTTGAATCTTCTTTCAGACAGAACAGATTTGAAACACTCTTTTGATCATATTTACAAGTGGAGATTTCAAGCGCTTTTCGACCACAGGTAGAAAAGGAAACATCTTCGTGTAAAAACTACAGAGAATCATTTTCAGAAACCATCTTGTGATGTGTGTGTTCCACTCACAGAGTTTAACTTTTCTTTTCATAGAGCAGTTTGGAAACACTCTGTTTGTAACATCTGCAAGTGGATATTTGGACCTCTTTGAGGATTTCATTGGAAACGGGATTTCTTCATCTAATGCCAGACAGAGGAATCCTCAGTAAATACTTTGGGTTGCGTTTATTCAACTCACAGAGTTGAACCTTCTTTTAGACGGAACAGATTTGAAACACTCTTTTTGTGGATTTACAAGTGGAGATGTCAAGCTCTTTGTTGTCAAACGTGGAAAAGGAAATATCATCCTTTCAAAATCCCAGAGAATCATTCTCAGAATCCACCTTGTGATGTGTGAGTTCCACTCATAGAGTTTAAGCTTTCTTTCATGGAGCAGTTTGGAAACACTCTGTTTGTAAAGTCTGCAAGTGGATATTTGGACCTCTTGAGGATTTCGTTGGAAACGGGATTTCTTCATCCAATGCTAGACAGAAGAATCCTCAGTAACTTCTTTGGGTTGCATGTATTCAACTCACAGAGTTGAACCATCCTTGAGACAGAGCAGATTTGAAACACTCTTTCTGTGGTATTTCCAAGTGGAGATCTCATGCGCTTTGGGGCCAATGGCAGAAAAGGAAATATCTTCCTAGAAAAACTAGAGAGAATCATTCTCAGAAACCACCACATTGTGATGTGTGCGTTCCACTCACAGCGTTTAACCTTTCTTTTCATAGAGCAGTTTGGAAACACTCTGTAACGTCTGCAAGTGGATAATTGGACTTCTTTGAGGATTTCGTTGGAAACGGGATTTCTTCTTCTAATGCTACACAGAAGAATTCTCAGTAACTTCTTTGAGTTGCGTGTATTCAACTCACAGAGTTGAACCATCCTTTACAGAGAGCAGATTTGAAACACTCTTTTTATCGAATTTGCAAGTGGAGATTTCAAGCGCTTTTCGGCCACAGGTAGAAAAGGAAATATCTTCTTATATAAACTAGAGAGAATCATTCTCAGAAACCACTTTGTGATGTGTGCGTTCCACTCACAGAGTTTAACCTTTCTTTTCATAGTGCAGTTCGGAAACACTCTGTTAGTAACGTCTGCAAGTGGATAATTGGACCTCCTTGAGGATTTCGTTGTAAACGGGATTTCTTCATCTAATGCTAGACAGAATAATTCTCAGTAACTGCTTTGGGTTGGGTGTATGCAACTCACAGAGTTGAACCTTCTTTGAGACAGAACAGATTTGAAACAACACTCTTTTTGTGGAATTTACAAGTGGAGATTTCAAGCGCTTTGATGTGAAAGTTAGAAAAGGAAATGTCTTCCTATAAAATCTCCAGAGAATCATTCTGAGAAACCACGTTTTGATGTGTGCATTCCACACATAGAGTTTAACCTTTCTTTCATGGAGCAGTTTGGAAACACTCTGTTTGTAAATTCTGCAAGTGGATATTTGGACGTCTTGAGGATTTCGTTGGAAATGTGTTTTCTTCATCTAGTGCTAGACAGAAGAATCCGCACCAACTTCTTTGGGTTGCGTGTGTTCAGCTCACAGAGTTGAACCTTCCTTTAGAGAGAGGAGATTTGAAACACTCTTTTTGTGGAATTTGCAAGTGGAGATTTCAAGCACTTTGGGGCGAATTGTAGAAAAGGAAATATCTTCCTATATAAATTAGAGAGACTCATTCTCAGAAAGCACTTTGTGATGTGAGTGTTCCACTCACAGCGTTTAACCTTTCTGTTCATAGAGCAGTTTGGAAACACTCTGTTTGTAACGTCTGCAAGTGGATAATTGGAGCTCTTTGAGGATTTCGTTGGAAACGGGATTTCTTCATCTAATGCTAGACAGAAGAATTCTCAGTAACTTCTTTGAGTTGCGTGTATTCAACTCAGAGAGTTGAATCTTCTTTTAGACAGAACAGATTTGAAACACTCTTTTTATCGAATTTACAAGTGGAGATTTCAAGCGCCTTTCGGCCACAGGGAGGAAAGGAAATATCTTCGTATAAAAACTACAGAGAATCATTCTCAGGAACCACGTTGTGATGTGTGCATTCCACTCACAGAGTTTAACCTTTCTTTTTCATAGAGCAGTTTGGGAACACTCTGTTTGTAACATCTGCAAGTGGATATTTGGACCTCTTTGAGGATTTCGTTGGAAACGGGATTTCTTCATCTAATGCTCGGCAGAAGAATTCTCAGTAACTACTTTGGGTTGAGTGTATTCATCTCACACAGTTGAATCCTCTTTTAGACAGAACAGATTTGAAACCCTCTTTTTGTGAAATTTACAAGTGGAGATTTCAAGCGGTGTGTTGTCAAAGGTAGAAAACGAAATATCTTACAAGAAAAATTCCAGAGAATCATTCTCAGAAACCACGTTGTGATGTGTGCGTTCCACTCACAGAGTTTAACCTTTCTTTCATGGAGCAGTTTGGAAACATTCTGTTTGTAATTTCTGCAAGTGGATACTTGGACCTCTTGAGGATTTCGTTGGAAACGGGATTTCTTCATCTAATGCTAGACAGAAGAATTCTCAGTAACTTCCCTGGGTTGCGTGTACTCAACTCACAGAGTTGAACCTTCCTTTAGACAGAGCAGATTTGAAACACTCTTTTTGCGGAAATTGCAAGTGGAGATTTCAAGGAATTTGGAGCCAATGGAAGAAAAGGAAATATCTTCGTATGAAAACTACAGAGAATCATTTTCAGAAACCACCTTGTGATGTGTGCGTACCACTCACAGAGTTTAACCTTTCTTTCCATAGAGCAGTGTGGAAACACTCTGTTTGTAACGTCTGGATGTGGATATTTGGACCTCTTTGAGGGTTTCGTTGGAAACGGGATTTCTTCATCTAATGCTAGAGAGAAGAATTCTCAGTAACTTCTTTGAGTTGCGTGTATTCAACTCAGAGAGTTGAATCTTCTTTTAGACAGAACAGATTTGAAACACTCTTTTGATCATATTTACAAGTGGAGATTTCAAGCGCTTTTCGACCACAGGTAGAAAAGGAAACATCTTCGTGTAAAAACTACAGAGAATCATTTTCAGAAACCATCTTGTGATGTGTGTGTTCCACTCACAGAGTTTAACTTTTCTTTTCATAGAGCAGTTTGGAAACACTCTGTTTGTAACATCTGCAAGTGGATATTTGGACCTCTTTGAGGATTTCATTGGAAACGGGATTTCTTCATCTAATGCTAGACAGAGGAATCCTCAGTAAATACTTTGGGTTGCGTTTATTCAACTCACAGAGTTGAACCTTCTTTTAGACGGAACAGATTTGAAACACTCTTTTTGTGGATTTACAAGTGGAGATGTCAAGCTCTTTGTTGTCAAACGTGGAAAAGGAAATATCATCCTTTCAAAATCCCAGAGAATCATTCTCAGAATCCACCTTGTGATGTGTGAGTTCCACTCATAGAGTTTAAGCTTTCTTTCATGGAGCAGTTTGGAAACACTCTGTTTGTAAAGTCTGCAAGTGGATATTTGGACCTCTTGAGGATTTCGTTGGAAACGGGATTTCTTCATCCAATGCTAGACAGAAGAATCCTCAGTAACTTCTTTGGGTTGCATGTATTCAACTCACAGAGTTGAACCATCCTTGAGACAGAGCAGATTTGAAACACTCTTTCTGTGGTATTTCCAAGTGGAGATCTCATGCGCTTTGGGGCCAATGGCAGAAAAGGAAATATCTTCCTAGAAAAACTAGAGAGAATCATTCTCAGAAACCACCACATTGTGATGTGTGCGTTCCACTCACAGCGTTTAACCTTTCTTTTCATAGAGCAGTTTGGAAACACTCTGTAACGTCTGCAAGTGGATAATTGGACTTCTTTGAGGATTTCGTTGGAAACGGGATTTCTTCTTCTAATGCTACACAGAAGAATTCTCAGTAACTTCTTTGAGTTGCGTGTATTCAACTCACAGAGTTGAACCATCCTTTACAGAGAGCAGATTTGAAACACTCTTTTTATCGAATTTGCAAGTGGAGATTTCAAGCGCTTTTCGGCCACAGGTAGAAAAGGAAATATCTTCTTATATAAACTAGAGAGAATCATTCTCAGAAACCACTTTGTGATGTGTGCGTTCCACTCACAGAGTTTAACCTTTCTTTTCATAGTGCAGTTCGGAAACACTCTGTTAGTAACGTCTGCAAGTGGATAATTGGACCTCCTTGAGGATTTCGTTGTAAACGGGATTTCTTCATCTAATGCTAGACAGAATAATTCTCAGTAACTGCTTTGGGTTGGGTGTATGCAACTCACAGAGTTGAACCTTCTTTGAGACAGAACAGATTTGAAACAACACTCTTTTTGTGGAATTTACAAGTGGAGATTTCAAGCGCTTTGATGTGAAAGTTAGAAAAGGAAATGTCTTCCTATAAAATCTCCAGAGAATCATTCTGAGAAACCACGTTTTGATGTGTGCATTCCACACATAGAGTTTAACCTTTCTTTCATGGAGCAGTTTGGAAACACTCTGTTTGTAAATTCTGCAAGTGGATATTTGGACGTCTTGAGGATTTCGTTGGAAATGTGTTTTCTTCATCTAGTGCTAGACAGAAGAATCCGCACCAACTTCTTTGGGTTGCGTGTGTTCAGCTCACAGAGTTGAACCTTCCTTTAGAGAGAGGAGATTTGAAACACTCTTTTTGTGGAATTTGCAAGTGGAGATTTCAAGCACTTTGGGGCGAATTGTAGAAAAGGAAATATCTTCCTATATAAATTAGAGAGACTCATTCTCAGAAAGCACTTTGTGATGTGAGTGTTCCACTCACAGCGTTTAACCTTTCTGTTCATAGAGCAGTTTGGAAACACTCTGTTTGTAACGTCTGCAAGTGGATAATTGGAGCTCTTTGAGGATTTCGTTGGAAACGGGATTTCTTCATCTAATGCTAGACAGAAGAATTCTCAGTAACTTCTTTGAGTTGCGTGTATTCAACTCAGAGAGTTGAATCTTCTTTTAGACAGAACAGATTTGAAACACTCTTTTTATCGAATTTACAAGTGGAGATTTCAAGCGCCTTTCGGCCACAGGGAGGAAAGGAAATATCTTCGTATAAAAACTACAGAGAATCATTCTCAGGAACCACGTTGTGATGTGTGCATTCCACTCACAGAGTTTAACCTTTCTTTTTCATAGAGCAGTTTGGGAACACTCTGTTTGTAACATCTGCAAGTGGATATTTGGACCTCTTTGAGGATTTCGTTGGAAACGGGATTTCTTCATCTAATGCTCGGCAGAAGAATTCTCAGTAACTACTTTGGGTTGAGTGTATTCATCTCACACAGTTGAATCCTCTTTTAGACAGAACAGATTTGAAACCCTCTTTTTGTGAAATTTACAAGTGGAGATTTCAAGCGGTGTGTTGTCAAAGGTAGAAAACGAAATATCTTACAAGAAAAATTCCAGAGAATCATTCTCAGAAACCACGTTGTGATGTGTGCGTTCCACTCACAGAGTTTAACCTTTCTTTCATGGAGCAGTTTGGAAACATTCTGTTTGTAATTTCTGCAAGTGGATACTTGGACCTCTTGAGGATTTCGTTGGAAACGGGATTTCTTCATCTAATGCTAGACAGAAGAATTCTCAGTAACTTCCCTGGGTTGCGTGTACTCAACTCACAGAGTTGAACCTTCCTTTAGACAGAGCAGATTTGAAACACTCTTTTTGCGGAAATTGCAAGTGGAGATTTCAAGGAATTTGGAGCCAATGGAAGAAAAGGAAATATCTTCGTATGAAAACTACAGAGAATCATTTTCAGAAACCACCTTGTGATGTGTGCGTACCACTCACAGAGTTTAACCTTTCTTTCCATAGAGCAGTGTGGAAACACTCTGTTTGTAACGTCTGGATGTGGATATTTGGACCTCTTTGAGGGTTTCGTTGGAAACGGGATTTCTTCATCTAATGCTAGAGAGAAAATTCTCAGTAACTTCTTTGAGTTGCGTGTATTCAACTCAGAGAGTTGAATCTTCTTTTAGACAGAACAGATTTGAAACACTCTTTTGATCATATTTACAAGTGGAGATTTCAAGCGCTTTTCGACCACAGGTAGAAAAGGAAACATCTTCGTGTAAAAACTACAGAGAATCATTTTCAGAAACCATCTTGTGATGTGTGTGTTCCACTCACAGAGTTTAACTTTTCTTTTCATAGAGCAGTTTGGAAACACTCTGTTTGTAACATCTGCAAGTGGATATTTGGACCTCTTTGAGGATTTCATTGGAAACGGGATTTCTTCATCTAATGCTAGACAGAGGAATCCTCAGTAAATACTTTGGGTTGCGTTTATTCAACTCACAGAGTTGAACCTTCTTTTAGACGGAACAGATTTGAAACACTCTTTTTGTGGATTTACAAGTGGAGATGTCAAGCTCTTTGTTGTCAAACGTGGAAAAGGAAATATCATCCTTTCAAAATCCCAGAGAATCATTCTCAGAATCCACCTTGTGATGTGTGAGTTCCACTCATAGAGTTTAAGCTTTCTTTCATGGAGCAGTTTGGAAACACTCTGTTTGTAAAGTCTGCAAGTGGATATTTGGACCTCTTGAGGATTTCGTTGGAAACGGGATTTCTTCATCCAATGCTAGACAGAAGAATCCTCAGTAACTTCTTTGGGTTGCATGTATTCAACTCACAGAGTTGAACCATCCTTGAGACAGAGCAGATTTGAAACACTCTTTCTGTGGTATTTCCAAGTGGAGATCTCATGCGCTTTGGGGCCAATGGCAGAAAAGGAAATATCTTCCTAGAAAAACTAGAGAGAATCATTCTCAGAAACCACCACATTGTGATGTGTGCGTTCCACTCACAGCGTTTAACCTTTCTTTTCATAGAGCAGTTTGGAAACACTCTGTAACGTCTGCAAGTGGATAATTGGACTTCTTTGAGGATTTCGTTGGAAACGGGATTTCTTCTTCTAATGCTACACAGAAGAATTCTCAGTAACTTCTTTGAGTTGCGTGTATTCAACTCACAGAGTTGAACCATCCTTTACAGAGAGCAGATTTGAAACACTCTTTTTATCGAATTTGCAAGTGGAGATTTCAAGCGCTTTTCGGCCACAGGTAGAAAAGGAAATATCTTCTTATATAAACTAGAGAGAATCATTCTCAGAAACCACTTTGTGATGTGTGCGTTCCACTCACAGAGTTTAACCTTTCTTTTCATAGTGCAGTTCGGAAACACTCTGTTAGTAACGTCTGCAAGTGGATAATTGGACCTCCTTGAGGATTTCGTTGTAAACGGGATTTCTTCATCTAATGCTAGACAGAATAATTCTCAGTAACTGCTTTGGGTTGGGTGTATGCAACTCACAGAGTTGAACCTTCTTTGAGACAGAACAGATTTGAAACAACACTCTTTTTGTGGAATTTACAAGTGGAGATTTCAAGCGCTTTGATGTGAAAGTTAGAAAAGGAAATGTCTTCCTATAAAATCTCCAGAGAATCATTCTGAGAAACCACGTTTTGATGTGTGCATTCCACACATAGAGTTTAACCTTTCTTTCATGGAGCAGTTTGGAAACACTCTGTTTGTAAATTCTGCAAGTGGATATTTGGACGTCTTGAGGATTTCGTTGGAAATGTGTTTTCTTCATCTAGTGCTAGACAGAAGAATCCGCACCAACTTCTTTGGGTTGCGTGTGTTCAGCTCACAGAGTTGAACCTTCCTTTAGAGAGAGGAGATTTGAAACACTCTTTTTGTGGAATTTGCAAGTGGAGATTTCAAGCACTTTGGGGCGAATTGTAGAAAAGGAAATATCTTCCTATATAAATTAGAGAGACTCATTCTCAGAAACCACTTTGTGATGTGAGTGTTCCACTCACAGCGTTTAACCTTTCTGTTCATAGAGCAGTTTGGAAACACTCTGTTTGTAACGTCTGCAAGTGGATAATTGGAGCTCTTTGAGGATTTCGTTGGAAACGGGATTTCTTCATCTAATGCTAGACAGAAGAATTCTCAGTAACTTCTTTGAGTTGCGTGTATTCAACTCAGAGAGTTGAATCTTCTTTTAGACAGAACAGATTTGAAACACTCTTTTTATCGAATTTACAAATGGAGATTTCAAGCGCCTTTCGGCCACAGGGAGGAAAGGAAATATCTTCGTATAAAAACTACAGAGAATCATTCTCAGGAACCACGTTGTGATGTGTGCATTCCACTCACAGAGTTTAACCTTTCTTTTTCATAGAGCAGTTTGGGAACACTCTGTTTGTAACATCTGCAAGTGGATATTTGGACCTCTTTGAGGATTTCGTTGGAAACGGGATTTCTTCATCTAATGCTCGGCAGAAGAATTCTCAGTAACTACTTTGGGTTGAGTGTATTCATCTCACACAGTTGAATCCTCTTTTAGACAGAACAGATTTGAAACCCTCTTTTTGTGAAATTTACAAGTGGAGATTTCAAGCGGTTTCTTGTCAAAGGTAGAAAACGAAATATCTTACAAGAAAAATTCCAGAGAATCATTCTCAGAAACCACGTTGTGATGTGTGCGTTCCACTCACAGAGTTTAACCTTTCTTTCATGGAGCAGTTTGGAAACATTCTGTTTGTAATTTCTGCAAGTGGATACTTGGACCTCTTGAGGATTTCGTTGGAAACGGGATTTCTTCATCTAATGCTAGACAGAAGAATTCTCAGTAACTTCCCTGGGTTGCGTGTACTCAACTCACAGAGTTGAACCTTCCTTTAGACAGAGCAGATTTGAAACACTCTTTTTGCGGAAATTGCAAGTGGAGATTTCAAGGAATTTGGAGCCAATGGAAGAAAAGGAAATATCTTCGTATGAAAACTACAGAGAATCATTTTCAGAAACCACCTTGTGATGTGTGCGTACCACTCACAGAGTTTAACCTTTCTTTCCATAGAGCAGTGTGGAAACACTCTGTTTGTAACGTCTGGATGTGGATATTTGGACCTCTTTGAGGGTTTCGTTGGAAACGGGATTTCTTCATCTAATGCTAGAGAGAAGAATTCTCAGTAACTTCTTTGAGTTGCGTGTATTCAACTCAGAGAGTTGAATCTTCTTTTAGACAGAACAGATTTGAAACACTCTTTTGATCATATTTACAAGTGGAGATTTCAAGCGCTTTTCGACCACAGGTAGAAAAGGAAACATCTTCGTGTAAAAACTACAGAGAATCATTTTCAGAAACCATCTTGTGATGTGTGTGTTCCACTCACAGAGTTTAACTTTTCTTTTCATAGAGCAGTTTGGAAACACTCTGTTTGTAACATCTGCAAGTGGATATTTGGACCTCTTTGAGGATTTCATTGGAAACGGGATTTCTTCATCTAATGCTAGACAGAGGAATCCTCAGTAAATACTTTGGGTTGCGTTTATTCAACTCACAGAGTTGACCCTTCTTTTAGACGGAACAGATTTGAAACACTCTTTTTGTGGATTTACAAGTGGAGATGTCAAGCTCTTTGTTGTCAAACGTGGAAAAGGAAATATCATCCTTTCAAAATCCCAGAGAATCATTCTCAGAATCCACCTTGTGATGTGTGAGTTCCACTCATAGAGTTTAAGCTTTCTTTCATGGAGCAGTTTGGAAACACTCTGTTTGTAAAGTCTGCAAGTGGATATTTGGACCTCTTGAGGATTTCGTTGGAAACGGGATTTCTTCATCCAATGCTAGACAGAAGAATCCTCAGTAACTTCTTTGGGTTGCATGTATTCAACTCACAGAGTTGAACCATCCTTGAGACAGAGCAGATTTGAAACACTCTTTCTGTGGTATTTCCAAGTGGAGATCTCATGCGCTTTGGGGCCAATGGCAGAAAAGGAAATATCTTCCTAGAAAAACTAGAGAGAATCATTCTCAGAAACCACCACATTGTGATGTGTGCGTTCCACTCACAGCGTTTAACCTTTCTTTTCATAGAGCAGTTTGGAAACACTCTGTAACGTCTGCAAGTGGATAATTGGACTTCTTTGAGGATTTCGTTGGAAACGGGATTTCTTCTTCTAATGCTACACAGAAGAATTCTCAGTAACTTCTTTGAGTTGCGTGTATTCAACTCACAGAGTTGAACCATCCTTTACAGAGAGCAGATTTGAAACACTCTTTTTATCGAATTTGCAAGTGGAGATTTCAAGCGCTTTTCGGCCACAGGTAGAAAAGGAAATATCTTCTTATATAAACTAGAGAGAATCATTCTCAGAAACCACTTTGTGATGTGTGCGTTCCACTCACAGAGTTTAACCTTTCTTTTCATAGTGCAGTTCGGAAACACTCTGTTAGTAACGTCTGCAAGTGGATAATTGGACCTCCTTGAGGATTTCGTTGTAAACGGGATTTCTTCATCTAATGCTAGACAGAATAATTCTCAGTAACTGCTTTGGGTTGGGTGTATGCAACTCACAGAGTTGAACCTTCTTTGAGACAGAACAGATTTGAAACAACACTCTTTTTGTGGAATTTACAAGTGGAGATTTCAAGCGCTTTGATGTGAAAGTTAGAAAAGGAAATGTCTTCCTATAAAATCTCCAGAGAATCATTCTGAGAAACCACGTTTTGATGTGTGCATTCCACACATAGAGTTTAACCTTTCTTTCATGGAGCAGTTTGGAAACACTCTGTTTGTAAATTCTGCAAGTGGATATTTGGACGTCTTGAGGATTTCGTTGGAAATGTGTTTTCTTCATCTAGTGCTAGACAGAAGAATCCGCACCAACTTCTTTGGGTTGCGTGTGTTCAGCTCACAGAGTTGAACCTTCCTTTAGAGAGAGGAGATTTGAAACACTCTTTTTGTGGAATTTGCAAGTGGAGATTTCAAGCACTTTGGGGCGAATTGTAGAAAAGGAAATATCTTCCTATATAAATTAGAGAGACTCATTCTCAGAAAGCACTTTGTGATGTGAGTGTTCCACTCACAGCGTTTAACCTTTCTGTTCATAGAGCAGTTTGGAAACACTCTGTTTGTAACGTCTGCAAGTGGATAATTGGAGCTCTTTGAGGATTTCGTTGGAAACGGGATTTCTTCATCTAATGCTAGACAGAAGAATTCTCAGTAACTTCTTTGAGTTGCGTGTATTCAACTCAGAGAGTTGAATCTTCTTTTAGACAGAACAGATTTGAAACACTCTTTTTATCGAATTTACAAATGGAGATTTCAAGCGCCTTTCGGCCACAGGGAGGAAAGGAAATATCTTCGTATAAAAACTACAGAGAATCATTCTCAGGAACCACGTTGTGATGTGTGCATTCCACTCACAGAGTTTAACCTTTCTTTTTCATAGAGCAGTTTGGGAACACTCTGTTTGTAACATCTGCAAGTGGATATTTGGACCTCTTTGAGGATTTCGTTGGAAACGGGATTTCTTCATCTAATGCTCGGCAGAAGAATTCTCAGTAACTACTTTGGGTTGAGTGTATTCATCTCACACAGTTGAATCCTCTTTTAGACAGAACAGATTTGAAACCCTCTTTTTGTGAAATTTACAAGTGGAGATTTCAAGCGGTTTCTTGTCAAAGGTAGAAAACGAAATATCTTACAAGAAAAATTCCAGAGAATCATTCTCAGAAACCACGTTGTGATGTGTGCGTTCCACTCACAGAGTTTAACCTTTCTTTCATGGAGCAGTTTGGAAACATTCTGTTTGTAATTTCTGCAAGTGGATACTTGGACCTCTTGAGGATTTCGTTGGAAACGGGATTTCTTCATCTAATGCTAGACAGAAGAATTCTCAGTAACTTCCCTGGGTTGCGTGTACTCAACTCACAGAGTTGAACCTTCCTTTAGACAGAGCAGATTTGAAACACTCTTTTTGCGGAAATTGCAAGTGGAGATTTCAAGGAATTTGGAGCCAATGGAAGAAAAGGAAATATCTTCGTATGAAAACTACAGAGAATCATTTTCAGAAACCACCTTGTGATGTGTGCGTACCACTCACAGAGTTTAACCTTTCTTTCCATAGAGCAGTGTGGAAACACTCTGTTTGTAACGTCTGGATGTGGATATTTGGACCTCTTTGAGGGTTTCGTTGGAAACGGGATTTCTTCATCTAATGCTAGAGAGAAGAATTCTCAGTAACTTCTTTGAGTTGCGTGTATTCAACTCAGAGAGTTGAATCTTCTTTTAGACAGAACAGATTTGAAACACTCTTTTGATCATATTTACAAGTGGAGATTTCAAGCGCTTTTCGACCACAGGTAGAAAAGGAAACATCTTCGTGTAAAAACTACAGAGAATCATTTTCAGAAACCATCTTGTGATGTGTGTGTTCCACTCACAGAGTTTAACTTTTCTTTTCATAGAGCAGTTTGGAAACACTCTGTTTGTAACATCTGCAAGTGGATATTTGGACCTCTTTGAGGATTTCATTGGAAACGGGATTTCTTCATCTAATGCTAGACAGAGGAATCCTCAGTAAATACTTTGGGTTGCGTTTATTCAACTCACAGAGTTGAACCTTCTTTTAGACGGAACAGATTTGAAACACTCTTTTTGTGGATTTACAAGTGGAGATGTCAAGCTCTTTGTTGTCAAACGTGGAAAAGGAAATATCATCCTTTCAAAATCCCAGAGAATCATTCTCAGAATCCACCTTGTGATGTGTGAGTTCCACTCATAGAGTTTAAGCTTTCTTTCATGGAGCAGTTTGGAAACACTCTGTTTGTAAAGTCTGCAAGTGGATATTTGGACCTCTTGAGGATTTCGTTGGAAACGGGATTTCTTCATCCAATTCTAGACAGAAGAATCCTCAGTAACTTCTTTGGGTTGCATGTATTCAACTCACAGAGTTGAACCATCCTTGAGACAGAGCAGATTTGAAACACTCTTTCTGTGGTATTTCCAAGTGGAGATCTCATGCGCTTTGGGGCCAATGGCAGAAAAGGAAATATCTTCCTAGAAAAACTAGAGAGAATCATTCTCAGAAACCACCACATTGTGATGTGTGCGTTCCACTCACAGCGTTTAACCTTTCTTTTCATAGAGCAGTTTGGAAACACTCTGTAACGTCTGCAAGTGGATAATTGGACTTCTTTGAGGATTTCGTTGGAAACGGGATTTCTTCTTCTAATGCTACACAGAAGAATTCTCAGTAACTTCTTTGAGTTGCGTGTATTCAACTCACAGAGTTGAACCATCCTTTACAGAGAGCAGATTTGAAACACTCTTTTTATCGAATTTGCAAGTGGAGATTTCAAGCGCTTTTCGGCCACAGGTAGAAAAGGAAATATCTTCTTATATAAACTAGAGAGAATCATTCTCAGAAACCACTTTGTGATGTGTGCGTTCCACTCACAGAGTTTAACCTTTCTTTTCATAGTGCAGTTCGGAAACACTCTGTTAGTAACGTCTGCAAGTGGATAATTGGACCTCCTTGAGGATTTCGTTGTAAACGGGATTTCTTCATCTAATGCTAGACAGAATAATTCTCAGTAACTGCTTTGGGTTGGGTGTATGCAACTCACAGAGTTGAACCTTCTTTGAGACAGAACAGATTTGAAACAACACTCTTTTTGTGGAATTTACAAGTGGAGATTTCAAGCGCTTTGATGTGAAAGTTAGAAAAGGAAATGTCTTCCTATAAAATCTCCAGAGAATCATTCTGAGAAACCACGTTTTGATGTGTGCATTCCACACATAGAGTTTAACCTTTCTTTCATGGAGCAGTTTGGAAACACTCTGTTTGTAAATTCTGCAAGTGGATATTTGGACGTCTTGAGGATTTCGTTGGAAATGTGTTTTCTTCATCTAGTGCTAGACAGAAGAATCCGCACCAACTTCTTTGGGTTGCGTGTGTTCAGCTCACAGAGTTGAACCTTCCTTTAGAGAGAGGAGATTTGAAACACTCTTTTTGTGGAATTTGCAAGTGGAGATTTCAAGCACTTTGGGGCGAATTGTAGAAAAGGAAATATCTTCCTATATAAATTAGAGAGACTCATTCTCAGAAAGCACTTTGTGATGTGAGTGTTCCACTCACAGCGTTTAACCTTTCTGTTCATAGAGCAGTTTGGAAACACTCTGTTTGTAACGTCTGCAAGTGGATAATTGGAGCTCTTTGAGGATTTCGTTGGAAACGGGATTTCTTCATCTAATGCTAGACAGAAGAATTCTCAGTAACTTCTTTGAGTTGCGTGTATTCAACTCAGAGAGTTGAATCTTCTTTTAGACAGAACAGATTTGAAACACTCTTTTTATCGAATTTACAAGTGGAGATTTCAAGCGCCTTTCGGCCACAGGGAGGAAAGGAAATATCTTCGTATAAAATCTACAGAGAATCATTCTCAGGAACCACGTTGTGATGTGTGCATTCCACTCACAGAGTTTAACCTTTCTTTTTCATAGAGCAGTTTGGGAACACTCTGTTTGTAACATCTGCAAGTGGATATTTGGACCTCTTTGAGGATTTCGTTGGAAACGGGATTTCTTCATCTAATGCTCGGCAGAAGAATTCTCAGTAACTACTTTGGGTTGAGTGTATTCATCTCACACAGTTGAATCCTCTTTTAGACAGAACAGATTTGAAACCCTCTTTTTGTGAAATTTACAAGTGGAGATTTCAAGCGGTGTGTTGTCAAAGGTAGAAAACGAAATATCTTACAAGAAAAATTCCAGAGAATCATTCTCAGAAACCACGTTGTGATGTGTGCGTTCCACTCACAGAGTTTAACCTTTCTTTCATGGAGCAGTTTGGAAACATTCTGTTTGTAATTTCTGCAAGTGGATACTTGGACCTCTTGAGGATTTCGTTGGAAACGGGATTTCTTCATCTAATGCTAGACATAAGAATTCTCAGTAACTTCCCTGGGTTGCGTGTACTCAACTCACAGAGTTGAACCTTCCTTTAGACAGAGCAGATTTGAAACACTCTTTTTGCGGAAATTGCAAGTGGAGATTTCAAGGAATTTGGAGCCAATGGAAGAAAAGGAAATATCTTCGTATGAAAACTACAGAGAATCATTTTCAGAAACCACCTTGTGATGTGTGCGTACCACTCACAGAGTTTAACCTTTCTTTCCATAGAGCAGTGTGGAAACACTCTGTTTGTAACGTCTGGATGTGGATATTTGGACCTCTTTGAGGGTTTCGTTGGAAACGGGATTTCTTCATCTAATGCTAGAGAGAAGAATTCTCAGTAACTTCTTTGAGTTGCGTGTATTCAACTCAGAGAGTTGAATCTTCTTTTAGACAGAACAGATTTGAAACACTCTTTTGATCATATTTACAAGTGGAGATTTCAAGCGCTTTTCGACCACAGGTAGAAAAGGAAACATCTTCGTGTAAAAACTACAGAGAATCATTTTCAGAAACCATCTTGTGATGTGTGTGTTCCACTCACAGAGTTTAACTTTTCTTTTCATAGAGCAGTTTGGAAACACTCTGTTTGTAACATCTGCAAGTGGATATTTGGACCTCTTTGAGGATTTCATTGGAAACGGGATTTCTTCATCTAATGCTAGACAGAGGAATCCTCAGTAAATACTTTGGGTTGCGTTTATTCAACTCACAGAGTTGAACCTTCTTTTAGACGGAACAGATTTGAAACACTCTTTTTGTGGATTTACAAGTGGAGATGTCAAGCTCTTTGTTGTCAAACGTGGAAAAGGAAATATCATCCTTTCAAAATCCCAGAGAATCATTCTCAGAATCCACCTTGTGATGTGTGAGTTCCACTCATAGAGTTTAAGCTTTCTTTCATGGAGCAGTTTGGAAACACTCTGTTTGTAAAGTCTGCAAGTGGATATTTGGACCTCTTGAGGATTTCGTTGGAAACGGGATTTCTTCATCCAATGCTAGACAGAAGAATCCTCAGTAACTTCTTTGGGTTGCATGTATTCAACTCACAGAGTTGAACCATCCTTGAGACAGAGCAGATTTGAAACACTCTTTCTGTGGTATTTCCAAGTGGAGATCTCATGCGCTTTGGGGCCAATGGCAGAAAAGGAAATATCTTCCTATAAAAACTAGAGAGAATCATTCTCAGAAACCACCACATTGTGATGTGTGCGTTCCACTCACAGCGTTTAACCTTTCTTTTCATAGAGCAGTTTGGAAACACTCTGTAACGTCTGCAAGTGGATAATTGGACTTCTTTGAGGATTTCGTTGGAAACAGGATTTCTTCTTCTAATGCTACACAGAAGAATTCTCAGTAACTTCTTTGAGTTGCGTGTATTCAACTCACAGAGTTGAACCATCCTTTACAGAGAGCAGATTTGAAACACTCTTTTTATCGAATTTGCAAGTGGAGATTTCAAGCGCTTTTCGGCCACAGGTAGAAAAGGAAATATCTTCTTATATAAACTAGAGAGAATCATTCTCAGAAACCACTTTGTGATGTGTGCGTTCCACTCACAGAGTTTAACCTTTCTTTTCATAGTGCAGTTCGGAAACACTCTGTTAGTAACGTCTGCAAGTGGATAATTGGACCTCCTTGAGGATTTCGTTGTAAACGGGATTTCTTCATCTAATGCTAGACAGAATAATTCTCAGTAACTGCTTTGGGTTGGGTGTATGCAACTCACAGAGTTGAACCTTCTTTGAGACAGAACAGATTTGAAACACTCTTTTTGTGGAATTTACAAGTGGAGATTTCAAGCGCTTTGATGTGAAAGTTAGAAAAGGAAATGTCTTCCTATAAAATCTCCAGAGAATCATTCTGAGAAACCACGTTTTGATGTGTGCATTCCACACATAGAGTTTAACCTTTCTTTCATGGAGCAGTTTGGAAACACTCTGTTTGTAAATTCTGCAAGTGGATATTTGGACGTCTTGAGGATTTCGTTGGAAATGTGTTTTCTTCATCTAGTGCTAGACAGAAGAATCCGCACCAACTTCTTTGGGTTGCGTGTGTTCAGCTCACAGAGTTGAACCTTCCTTTAGAGAGAGGAGATTTGAAACACTCTTTTTGTGGAATTTGCAAGTGGAGATTTCAAGCACTTTGGGGCGAATTGTAGAAAAGGAAATATCTTCCTATATAAATTAGAGAGACTCATTCTCAGAAACCACTTTGTGATGTGAGTGTTCCACTCACAGCGTTTAACCTTTCTGTTCATAGAGCAGTTTGGAAACACTCTGTTTGTAACGTCTGCAAGTGGATAATTGGAGCTCTTTGAGGATTTCGTTGGAAACGGGATTTCTTCATCTAATGCTAGACAGAAGAATTCTCAGTAACTTCTTTGAGTTGCGTGTATTCAACTCAGAGAGTTGAATCTTCTTTTAGACAGAACAGATTTGAAACACTCTTTTTATCGAATTTACAAGTGGAGATTTCAAGCGCCTTTCGGCCACAGGGAGGAAAGGAAATATCTTCGTATAAAAACTACAGAGAATCATTCTCAGGAACCACGTTGTGATGTGTGCATTCCACTCACAGAGTTTAACCTTTCTTTTTCATAGAGCAGTTTGGGAACACTCTGTTTGTAACATCTGCAAGTGGATATTTGGACCTCTTTGAGGATTTCGTTGGAAACGGGATTTCTTCATCTAATGCTCGGCAGAAGAATTCTCAGTAACTACTTTGGGTTGAGTGTATTCATCTCACACAGTTGAATCCTCTTTTAGACAGAACAGATTTGAAACCCTCTTTTTGTGAAATTTACAAGTGGAGATTTCAAGCGGTGTGTTGTCAAAGGTAGAAAACGAAATATCTTACAAGAAAAATTCCAGAGAATCATTCTCAGAAACCACGTTGTGATGTGTGCGTTCCACTCACAGAGTTTAACCTTTCTTTCATGGAGCAGTTTGGAAACATTCTGTTTGTAATTTCTGCAAGTGGATACTTGGACCTCTTGAGGATTTCGTTGGAAACGGGATTTCTTCATCTAATGCTAGACATAAGAATTCTCAGTAACTTCCCTGGGTTGCGTGTACTCAACTCACAGAGTTGAACCTTCCTTTAGACAGAGCAGATTTGAAACACTCTTTTTGCGGAAATTGCAAGTGGAGATTTCAAGGAATTTGGAGCCAATGGAAGAAAAGGAAATATCTTCGTATGAAAACTACAGAGAATCATTTTCAGAAACCACCTTGTGATGTGTGCGTACCACTCACAGAGTTTAACCTTTCTTTCCATAGAGCAGTGTGGAAACACTCTGTAACGTCTGGATGTGGATATTTGGACCTCTTTGAGGGTTTCGTTGGAAACGGGATTTCTTCATCTAATGCTAGAGAGAAGAATTCTCAGTAACTTCTTTGAGTTGCGTGTATTCAACTCAGAGAGTTGAATCTTCTTTTAGACAGAACAGATTTGAAACACTCTTTTGATCATATTTACAAGTGGAGATTTCAAGCGCTTTTCGACCACAGGTAGAAAAGGAAACATCTTCGTGTAAAAACTACAGAGAATCATTTTCAGAAACCATCTTGTGATGTGTGTGTTCCACTCACAGAGTTTAACTTTTCTTTTCATAGAGCAGTTTGGAAACACTCTGTTTGTAACATCTGCAAGTGGATATTTGGACCTCTTTGAGGATTTCATTGGAAACGGGATTTCTTCATCTAATGCTAGACAGAGGAATCCTCAGTAAATACTTTGGGTTGCGTTTATTCAACTCACAGAGTTGAACCTTCTTTTAGACGGAACAGATTTGAAACACTCTTTTTGTGGATTTACAAGTGGAGATGTCAAGCTCTTTGTTGTCAAACGTGGAAAAGGAAATATCATCCTTTCAAAATCCCAGAGAATCATTCTCAGAATCCACCTTGTGATGTGTGAGTTCCACTCATAGAGTTTAAGCTTTCTTTCATGGAGCAGTTTGGAAACACTCTGTTTGTAAAGTCTGCAAGTGGATATTTGGACCTCTTGAGGATTTCGTTGGAAACGGGATTTCTTCATCCAATGCTAGACAGAAGAATCCTCAGTAACTTCTTTGGGTTGCATGTATTCAACTCACAGAGTTGAACCATCCTTGAGACAGAGCAGATTTGAAACACTCTTTCTGTGGTATTTCCAAGTGGAGATCTCATGCGCTTTGGGGCCAATGGCAGAAAAGGAAATATCTTCCTATAAAAACTAGAGAGAATCATTCTCAGAAACCACCACATTGTGATGTGTGCGTTCCACTCACAGCGTTTAACCTTTCTTTTCATAGAGCAGTTTGGAAACACTCTGTAACGTCTGCAAGTGGATAATTGGACTTCTTTGAGGATTTCGTTGGAAACAGGATTTCTTCTTCTAATGCTACACAGAAGAATTCTCAGTAACTTCTTTGAGTTGCGTGTATTCAACTCACAGAGTTGAACCATCCTTTACAGAGAGCAGATTTGAAACACTCTTTTTATCGAATTTGCAAGTGGAGATTTCAAGCGCTTTTCGGCCACAGGTAGAAAAGGAAATATCTTCTTATATAAACTAGAGAGAATCATTCTCAGAAACCACTTTGTGATGTGTGCGTTCCACTCACAGAGTTTAACCTTTCTTTTCATAGTGCAGTTCGGAAACACTCTGTTAGTAACGTCTGCAAGTGGATAATTGGACCTCCTTGAGGATTTCGTTGTAAACGGGATTTCTTCATCTAATGCTAGACAGAATAATTCTCAGTAACTGCTTTGGGTTGGGTGTATGCAACTCACAGAGTTGAACCTTCTTTGAGACAGAACAGATTTGAAACACTCTTTTTGTGGAATTTACAAGTGGAGATTTCAAGCGCTTTGATGTGAAAGTTAGAAAAGGAAATGTCTTCCTATAAAATCTCCAGAGAATCATTCTGAGAAACCACGTTTTGATGTGTGCATTCCACACATAGAGTTTAACCTTTCTTTCATGGAGCAGTTTGGAAACACTCTGTTTGTAAATTCTGCAAGTGGATATTTGGACGTCTTGAGGATTTCGTTGGAAATGTGTTTTCTTCATCTAGTGCTAGACAGAAGAATCCGCACCAACTTCTTTGGGTTGCGTGTGTTCAGCTCACAGAGTTGAACCTTCCTTTAGAGAGAGGAGATTTGAAACACTCTTTTTGTGGAATTTGCAAGTGGAGATTTCAAGCACTTTGGGGCGAATTGTAGAAAAGGAAATATCTTCCTATATAAATTAGAGAGACTCATTCTCAGAAACCACTTTGTGATGTGAGTGTTCCACTCACAGCGTTTAACCTTTCTGTTCATAGAGCAGTTTGGAAACACTCTGTTTGTAACGTCTGCAAGTGGATAATTGGAGCTCTTTGAGGATTTCGTTGGAAACGGGATTTCTTCATCTAATGCTAGACAGAAGAATTCTCAGTAACTTCTTTGAGTTGCGTGTATTCAACTCAGAGAGTTGAATCTTCTTTTAGACAGAACAGATTTGAAACACTCTTTTTATCGAATTTACAAGTGGAGATTTCAAGCGCCTTTCGGCCACAGGGAGGAAAGGAAATATCTTCGTATAAAAACTACAGAGAATCATTCTCAGGAACCACGTTGTGATGTGTGCATTCCACTCACAGAGTTTAACCTTTCTTTTTCATAGAGCAGTTTGGGAACACTCTGTTTGTAACATCTGCAAGTGGATATTTGGACCTCTTTGAGGATTTCGTTGGAAACGGGATTTCTTCATCTAATGCTCGGCAGAAGAATTCTCAGTAACTACTTTGGGTTGAGTGTATTCATCTCACACAGTTGAATCCTCTTTTAGACAGAACAGATTTGAAACCCTCTTTTTGTGAAATTTACAAGTGGAGATTTCAAGCGGTGTGTTGTCAAAGGTAGAAAACGAAATATCTTACAAGAAAAATTCCAGAGAATCATTCTCAGAAACCACGTTGTGATGTGTGCGTTCCACTCACAGAGTTTAACCTTTCTTTCATGGAGCAGTTTGGAAACATTCTGTTTGTAATTTCTGCAAGTGGATACTTGGACCTCTTGAGGATTTCGTTGGAAACGGGATTTCTTCATCTAATGCTAGACATAAGAATTCTCAGTAACTTCCCTGGGTTGCGTGTACTCAACTCACAGAGTTGAACCTTCCTTTAGACAGAGCAGATTTGAAACACTCTTTTTGCGGAAATTGCAAGTGGAGATTTCAAGGAATTTGGAGCCAATGGAAGAAAAGGAAATATCTTCGTATGAAAACTACAGAGAATCATTTTCAGAAACCACCTTGTGATGTGTGCGTACCACTCACAGAGTTTAACCTTTCTTTCCATAGAGCAGTGTGGAAACACTCTGTTTGTAACGTCTGGATGTGGATATTTGGACCTCTTTGAGGGTTTCGTTGGAAACGGGATTTCTTCATCTAATGCTAGAGAGAAGAATTCTCAGTAACTTCTTTGAGTTGCGTGTATTCAACTCAGAGAGTTGAATCTTCTTTTAGACAGAACAGATTTGAAACACTCTTTTGATCATATTTACAAGTGGAGATTTCAAGCGCTTTTCGACCACAGGTAGAAAAGGAAACATCTTCGTGTAAAAACTACAGAGAATCATTTTCAGAAACCATCTTGTGATGTGTGTGTTCCACTCACAGAGTTTAACTTTTCTTTTCATAGAGCAGTTTGGAAACACTCTCTTTGTAACATCTGCAAGTGGATATTTGGACCTCTTTGAGGATTTCATTGGAAACGGGATTTCTTCATCTAATGCTAGACAGAGGAATCCTCAGTAAATACTTTGGGTTGCGTTTATTCAACTCACAGAGTTGAACCTTCTTTTAGACGGAACAGATTTGAAACACTCTTTTTGTGGATTTACAAGTGGAGATGTCAAGCTCTTTGTTGTCAAACGTGGAAAAGGAAATATCATCCTTTCAAAATCCCAGAGAATCATTCTCAGAATCCACCTTGTGATGTGTGAGTTCCACTCATAGAGTTTAAGCTTTCTTTCATGGAGCAGTTTGGAAACACTCTGTTTGTAAAGTCTGCAAGTGGATATTTGGACCTCTTGAGGATTTCGTTGGAAACGGGATTTCTTCATCCAATGCTAGACAGAAGAATCCTCAGTAACTTCTTTGGGTTGCATGTATTCAACTCACAGAGTTGAACCATCCTTGAGACAGAGCAGATTTGAAACACTCTTTCTGTGGTATTTCCAAGTGGAGATCTCATGCGCTTTGGGGCCAATGGCAGAAAAGGAAATATCTTCCTAGAAAAACTAGAGAGAATCATTCTCAGAAACCACCACATTGTGATGTGTGCGTTCCACTCACAGCGTTTAACCTTTCTTTTCATAGAGCAGTTTGGAAACACTCTGTAACGTCTGCAAGTGGATAATTGGACTTCTTTGAGGATTTCGTTGGAAACGGGATTTCTTCTTCTAATGCTACACAGAAGAATTCTCAGTAACTTCTTTGAGTTGCGTGTATTCAACTCACAGAGTTGAACCATCCTTTACAGAGAGCAGATTTGAAACACTCTTTTTATCGAATTTGCAAGTGGAGATTTCAAGCGCTTTTCGGCCACAGGTAGAAAAGGAAATATCTTCTTATATAAACTAGAGAGAATCATTCTCAGAAACCACTTTGTGATGTGTGCGTTCCACTCACAGAGTTTAACCTTTCTTTTCATAGTGCAGTTCGGAAACACTCTGTTAGTAACGTCTGCAAGTGGATAATTGGACCTCCTTGAGGATTTCGTTGTAAACGGGATTTCTTCATCTAATGCTAGACAGAATAATTCTCAGTAACTGCTTTGGGTTGGGTGTATGCAACTCACAGAGTTGAACCTTCTTTGAGACAGAACAGATTTGAAACACTCTTTTTGTGGAATTTACAAGTGGAGATTTCAAGCGCTTTGATGTGAAAGTTAGAAAAGGAAATGTCTTCCTATAAAATCTCCAGAGAATCATTCTGAGAAACCACGTTTTGATGTGTGCATTCCACACATAGAGTTTAACCTTTTTTTCATGGAGCAGTTTGGAAACACTCTGTTTGTAAATTCTGCAAGTGGATATTTGGACGTCTTGAGGATTTCGTTGGAAATGTGTTTTCTTCATCTAGTGCTAGACAGAAGAATCCGCACCAACTTCTTTGGGTTGCGTGTGTTCAGCTCACAGAGTTGAACCTTCCTTTAGAGAGAGGAGATTTGAAACACTCTTTTTGTGGAATTTGCAAGTGGAGATTTCAAGCACTTTGGGGCGAATTGTAGAAAAGGAAATATCTTCCTATATAAATTAGAGAGACTCATTCTCAGAAACCACTTTGTGATGTGAGTGTTCCACTCACAGCGTTTAACCTTTCTGTTCATAGAGCAGTTTGGAAACACTCTGTTTGTAACGTCTGCAAGTGGATAATTGGAGCTCTTTGAGGATTTCGTTGGAAACGGGATTTCTTCATCTAATGCTAGACAGAAGAATTCTCAGTAACTTCTTTGAGTTGCGTGTATTCAACTCAGAGAGTTGAATCTTCTTTTAGACAGAACAGATTTGAAACACTCTTTTTATCGAATTTACAAGTGGAGATTTCAAGCGCCTTTCGGCCACAGGGAGGAAAGGAAATATCTTCGTATAAAAACTACAGAGAATCATTCTCAGGAACCACGTTGTGATGTGTGCATTCCACTCACAGAGTTTAACCTTTCTTTTTCATAGAGCAGTTTGGGAACACTCTGTTTGTAACATCTGCAAGTGGATATTTGGACCTCTTTGAGGATTTCGTTGGAAACGGGATTTCTTCATCTAATGCTCGGCAGAAGAATTCTCAGTAACTACTTTGGGTTGAGTGTATTCATCTCACACAGTTGAATCCTCTTTTAGACAGAACAGATTTGAAACCCTCTTTTTGTGAAATTTACAAGTGGAGATTTCAAGCGGTGTGTTGTCAAAGGTAGAAAACGAAATATCTTACAAGAAAAATTCCAGAGAATCATTCTCAGAAACCACGTTGTGATGTGTGCGTTCCACTCACAGAGTTTAACCTTTCTTTCATGGAGCAGTTTGGAAACATTCTGTTTGTAATTTCTGCAAGTGGATACTTGGACCTCTTGAGGATTTCGTTGGAAACGGGATTTCTTCATCTAATGCTAGACAGAAGAATTCTCAGTAACTTCCCTGGGTTGCGTGTACTCAACTCACAGAGTTGAACCTTCCTTTAGACAGAGCAGATTTGAAACACTCTTTTTGCGGAAATTGCAAGTGGAGATTTCAAGGAATTTGGAGCCAATGGAAGAAAAGGAAATATCTTCGTATGAAAACTACAGAGAATCATTTTCAGAAACCACCTTGTGATGTGTGCGTACCACTCACAGAGTTTAACCTTTCTTTCCATAGAGCAGTGTGGAAACACTCTGTTTGTAACGTCTGGATGTGGATATTTGGACCTCTTTGAGGGTTTCGTTGGAAACGGGATTTCTTCATCTAATGCTAGAGAGAAGAATTCTCAGTAACTTCTTTGAGTTGCGTGTATTCAACTCAGAGAGTTGAATCTTCTTTTAGACAGAACAGATTTGAAACACTCTTTTGATCATATTTACAAGTGGAGATTTCAAGCGCTTTTCGACCACAGGTAGAAAAGGAAACATCTTCGTGTAAAAACTACAGAGAATCATTTTCAGAAACCATCTTGTGATGTGTGTGTTCCACTCACAGAGTTTAACTTTTCTTTTCATAGAGCAGTTTGGAAACACTCTCTTTGTAACATCTGCAAGTGGATATTTGGACCTCTTTGAGGATTTCATTGGAAACGGGATTTCTTCATCTAATGCTAGACAGAGGAATCCTCAGTAAATACTTTGGGTTGCGTTTATTCAACTCACAGAGTTGAACCTTCTTTTAGACGGAACAGATTTGAAACACTCTTTTTGTGGATTTACAAGTGGAGATGTCAAGCTCTTTGTTGTCAAACGTGGAAAAGGAAATATCATCCTTTCAAAATCCCAGAGAATCATTCTCAGAATCCACCTTGTGATGTGTGAGTTCCACTCATAGAGTTTAAGCTTTCTTTCATGGAGCAGTTTGGAAACACTCTGTTTGTAAAGTCTGCAAGTGGATATTTGGACCTCTTGAGGATTTCGTTGGAAACGGGATTTCTTCATCCAATGCTAGACAGAAGAATCCTCAGTAACTTCTTTGGGTTGCATGTATTCAACTCACAGAGTTGAACCATCCTTGAGACAGAGCAGATTTGAAACACTCTTTCTGTGGTATTTCCAAGTGGAGATCTCATGCGCTTTGGGGCCAATGGCAGAAAAGGAAATATCTTCCTAGAAAAACTAGAGAGAATCATTCTCAGAAACCACCACATTGTGATGTGTGCGTTCCACTCACAGCGTTTAACCTTTCTTTTCATAGAGCAGTTTGGAAACACTCTGTAACGTCTGCAAGTGGATAATTGGACTTCTTTGAGGATTTCGTTGGAAACGGGATTTCTTCTTCTAATGCTACACAGAAGAATTCTCAGTAACTTCTTTGAGTTGCGTGTATTCAACTCACAGAGTTGAACCATCCTTTACAGAGAGCAGATTTGAAACACTCTTTTTATCGAATTTGCAAGTGGAGATTTCAAGCGCTTTTCGGCCACAGGTAGAAAAGGAAATATCTTCTTATATAAACTAGAGAGAATCATTCTCAGAAACCACTTTGTGATGTGTGCGTTCCACTCACAGAGTTTAACCTTTCTTTTCATAGTGCAGTTCGGAAACACTCTGTTAGTAACGTCTGCAAGTGGATAATTGGACCTCCTTGAGGATTTCGTTGTAAACGGGATTTCTTCATCTAATGCTAGACAGAATAATTCTCAGTAACTGCTTTGGGTTGGGTGTATGCAACTCACAGAGTTGAACCTTCTTTGAGACAGAACAGATTTGAAACAACACTCTTTTTGTGGAATTTACAAGTGGAGATTTCAAGCGCTTTGATGTGAAAGTTAGAAAAGGAAATGTCTTCCTATAAAATCTCCAGAGAATCATTCTGAGAAACCACGTTTTGATGTGTGCATTCCACACATAGAGTTTAACCTTTCTTTCATGGAGCAGTTTGGAAACACTCTGTTTGTAAATTCTGCAAGTGGATATTTGGACGTCTTGAGGATTTCGTTGGAAATGTGTTTTCTTCATCTAGTGCTAGACAGAAGAATCCGCACCAACTTCTTTGGGTTGCGTGTGTTCAGCTCACAGAGTTGAACCTTCCTTTAGAGAGAGGAGATTTGAAACACTCTTTTTGTGGAATTTGCAAGTGGAGATTTCAAGCACTTTGGGGCGAATTGTAGAAAAGGAAATATCTTCCTATATAAATTAGAGAGACTCATTCTCAGAAAGCACTTTGTGATGTGAGTGTTCCACTCACAGCGTTTAACCTTTCTGTTCATAGAGCAGTTTGGAAACACTCTGTTTGTAACGTCTGCAAGTGGATAATTGGAGCTCTTTGAGGATTTCGTTGGAAACGGGATTTCTTCATCTAATGCTAGACAGAAGAATTCTCAGTAACTTCTTTGAGTTGCGTGTATTCAACTCAGAGAGTTGAATCTTCTTTTAGACAGAACAGATTTGAAACACTCTTTTTATCGAATTTACAAGTGGAGATTTCAAGCGCCTTTCGGCCACAGGGAGGAAAGGAAATATCTTCGTATAAAAACTACAGAGAATCATTCTCAGGAACCACGTTGTGATGTGTGCATTCCACTCACAGAGTTTAACCTTTCTTAATCATAGAGCAGTTTGGGAACACTCTGTTTGTAACATCTGCAAGTGGATATTTGGACCTCTTTGAGGATTTCGTTGGAAACGGGATTTCTTCATCTAATGCTCGGCAGAAGAATTCTCAGTAACTACTTTGGGTTGAGTGTATTCATCTCACACAGTTGAATCCTCTTTTAGACAGAACAGATTTGAAACCCTCTTTTTGTGAAATTTACAAGTGGAGATTTCAAGCGGTGTGTTGTCAAAGGTAGAAAACGAAATATCTTACAAGAAAAATTCCAGAGAATCATTCTCAGAAACCACGTTGTGATGTGTGCGTTCCACTCACAGAGTTTAACCTTTCTTTCATGGAGCAGTTTGGAAACATTCTGTTTGTAATTTCTGCAAGTGGATACTTGGACCTCTTGAGGATTTCGTTGGAAACGGGATTTCTTCATCTAATGCTAGACAGAAGAATTCTCAGTAACTTCCCTGGGTTGCGTGTACTCAACTCACAGAGTTGAACCTTCCTTTAGACAGAGCAGATTTGAAACACTCTTTTTGCGGAAATTGCAAGTGGAGATTTCAAGGAATTTGGAGCCAATGGAAGAAAAGGAAATATCTTCGTATGAAAACTACAGAGAATCATTTTCAGAAACCACCTTGTGATGTGTGCGTACCACTCACAGAGTTTAACCTTTCTTTCCATAGAGCAGTGTGGAAACACTCTGTTTGTAACGTCTGGATGTGGATATTTGGACCTCTTTGAGGGTTTCGTTGGAAACGGGATTTCTTCATCTAATGCTAGAGAGAAGAATTCTCAGTAACTTCTTTGAGTTGCGTGTATTCAACTCAGAGAGTTGAATCTTCTTTTAGACAGAACAGATTTGAAACACTCTTTTGATCATATTTGCAAGTGGAGATTTCAAGCGCTTTTTGACCACAGGTAGAAAAGGAAACATCTTCGTGTAAAAACTACAGAGAATCATTTTCAGAAACCATCTTGTGATGTGTGTGTTCCACTCACAGAGTTTAACTTTTCTTTTCATAGAGCAGTTTGGAAACACTCTGTTTGTAACATCTGCAAGTGGATATTTGGACCTCTTTGAGGATTTCATTGGAAACGGGATTTCTTCATCTAATGCTAGACAGAGGAATCCTCAGTAAATACTTTGGGTTGCGTTTATTCAACTCACAGAGTTGAACCTTCTTTTAGACGGAACAGATTTGAAACACTCTTTTTGTGGATTTACAAGTGGAGATGTCAAGCTCTTTGTTGTCAAACGTGGAAAAGGAAATATCATCCTTTCAAAATCCCAGAGAATCATTCTCAGAATCCACCTTGTGATGTGTGAGTTCCACTCATAGAGTTTAAGCTTTCTTTCATGGAGCAGTTTGGAAACACTCTGTTTGTAAAGTCTGCAAGTGGATATTTGGACCTCTTGAGGATTTCGTTGGAAACGGGATTTCTTCATCCAATGCTAGACAGAAGAATCCTCAGTAACTTCTTTGGGTTGCATGTATTCAACTCACAGAGTTGAACCATCCTTGAGACAGAGCAGATTTGAAACACTCTTTCTGTGGTATATCCAAGTGGAGATCTCATGCGCTTTGGGGCCAATGGCAGAAAAGGAAATATCTTCCTAGAAAAACTAGAGAGAATCATTCTCAGAAACCACCACATTGTGATGTGTGCGTTCCACTCACAGCGTTTAACCTTTCTTTTCATAGAGCAGTTTGGAAACACTCTGTAACGTCTGCAAGTGGATAATTGGACTTCTTTGAGGATTTCGTTGGAAACGGGATTTCTTCTTCTAATGCTACACAGAAGAATTCTCAGTAACTTCTTTGAGTTGCGTGTATTCAACTCACAGAGTTGAACCATCCTTTACAGAGAGCAGATTTGAAACACTCTTTTTATCGAATTTGCAAGTGGAGATTTCAAGCGCTTTTCGGCCACAGGTAGAAAAGGAAATATCTTCTTATATAAACTAGAGAGAATCATTCTCAGAAACCACTTTGTGATGTGTGCGTTCCACTCACAGAGTTTAACCTTTCTTTTCATAGTGCAGTTCGGAAACACTCTGTTAGTAACGTCTGCAAGTGGATAATTGGACCTCCTTGAGGATTTCGTTGTAAACGGGATTTCTTCATCTAATGCTAGACAGAATAATTCTCAGTAACTGCTTTGGGTTGGGTGTATGCAACTCACAGAGTTGAACCTTCTTTGAGACAGAACACATTTGAAACAACACTCTTTTTGTGGAATTTACAAGTGGAGATTTCAAGCGCTTTGATGTGAAAGTTAGAAAAGGAAATGTCTTCCTATAAAATCTCCAGAGAATCATTCTGAGAAACCACGTTTTGATGTGTGCATTCCACACATAGAGTTTAACCTTTCTTTCATGGAGCAGTTTGGAAACACTCTGTTTGTAAATTCTGCAAGTGGATATTTGGACGTCTTGAGGATTTCGTTGGAAATGTGTTTTCTTCATCTAGTGCTAGACAGAAGAATCCGCACCAACTTCTTTGGGTTGCGTGTGTTCAGCTCACAGAGTTGAACCTTCCTTTAGAGAGAGGAGATTTGAAACACTCTTTTTGTGGAATTTGCAAGTGGAGATTTCAAGCACTTTGGGGCGAATTGTAGAAAAGGAAATATCTTCCTATATAAATTAGAGAGACTCATTCTCAGAAAGCACTTTGTGATGTGAGTGTTCCACTCACAGCGTTTAACCTTTCTGTTCATAGAGCAGTTTGGAAACACTCTGTTTGTAACGTCTGCAAGTGGATAATTGGAGCTCTTTGAGGATTTCGTTGGAAACGGGATTTCTTCATCTAATGCTAGACAGAAGAATTCTCAGTAACTTCTTTGAGTTGCGTGTATTCAACTCAGAGAGTTGAATCTTCTTTTAGACAGAACAGATTTGAAACACTCTTTTTATCGAATTTACAAGTGGAGATTTCAAGCGCCTTTCGGCCACAGGGAGGAAAGGAAATATCTTCGTATAAAAACTACAGAGAATCATTCTCAGGAACCACGTTGTGATGTGTGCATTCCACTCACAGAGTTTAACCTTTCTTTTTCATAGAGCAGTTTGGGAACACTCTGTTTGTAACATCTGCAAGTGGATATTTGGACCTCTTTGAGGATTTCGTTGGAAACAGGATTTCTTCATCTAATGCTCGGCAGAAGAATTCTCAGTAACTACTTTGGGTTGAGTGTATTCATCTCACACAGTTGAATCCTCTTTTAGACTGAACAGATTTGAAACCCTCTTTTTGTGAAATTTACAAGTGGAGATTTCAAGCGGTTTCTTGTCAAAGGTAGAAAACGAAATATCTTACAAGAAAAATTCCAGAGAATCATTCTCAGAAACCACGTTGCGATGTGTGCGTTCCACTCACAGAGTTTAACCTTTCTTTCATGGAGCAGTTTGGAAACATTCTGTTTGTAATTTCTGCAAGTGGATATTTGGACCTCTTGAGGATTTCGTTGGAAACGGGATTTCTTCATCTAATGCTAGACAGAAGAATTCTCAGTAACTTCCCTGGGTTGCGTGTACTCAACTCACAGAGTTGAACCTTCCTTTAGACAGAGCAGATTTGAAACACTCTTTTTGCGGAAATTGCAAGTGGAGATTTCAAGGAATTTGGAGCCAATGGAAGAAAAGGAAATATCTTCGTATGAAAACTACAGAGAATCATTTTCAGAAACCACCTTGTGATGTGTGCGTACCACTCACAGAGTTTAACCTTTCTTTCCATAGAGCAGTGTGGAAACACTCTGTTTGTAACGTCTGGATGTGGATATTTGGACCTCTTTGAGGGTTTCGTTGGAAACGGGATTTCTTCATCTAATGCTAGAGAGAAGAATTCTCAGTAACTTCTTTGAGTTGCGTGTATTCAACTCAGAGAGTTGAATCTTCTTTCAGACAGAACAGATTTGAAACACTCTTTTGGTCATATTTACAAGTGGAGATTTCAAGCGCTTTCGACCACAGGTAGAAAAGGAAACATCTTCGTGTAAAAACTACAGAGAATCATTTTCAGAAACCATCTTGTGATGTGTGTGTTCCACTCACAGAGTTTAACTTTTCTTTTCATAGAGCAGTTTGGAAACACTCTGTTTGTAACATCTGCAAGTGGATATTTGGACCTCTTTGAGGATTTCATTGGAAACGGGATTTCTTCATCTAATGCCAGACAGAGGAATCCTCAGTAAATACTTTGGGTTGCGTTTATTCAACTCACAGAGTTGAACCTTCTTTTAGACGGAACAGATTTGAAACACTCTTTTTGTGGATTTACAAGTGGAGATGTCAAGCTCTTTGTTGTCAAACGTGGAAAAGGAAATATCATCCTTTCAAAATCCCAGAGAATCATTCTCAGAATCCACCTTGTGATGTGTGAGTTCCACTCATAGAGTTTAAGCTTTCTTTCATGGAGCAGTTTGGAAACACTCTGTTTGTAAAGTCTGCAAGTGGATATTTGGACCTCTTGAGGATTTCGTTGGAAACGGGATTTCTTCATCCAATGCTAGACAGAAGAATCCTCAGTAACTTCTTTGGGTTGCATGTATTCAACTCACAGAGTTGAACCATCCTTGAGACAGAGCAGATTTGAAACACTCTTTCTGTGGTATTTCCAAGTGGAGATCTCATGCGCTTTGGGGCCAATGGCAGAAAAGGAAATATCTTCCTATAAAAACTAGAGAGAATCATTCTCAGAAACCACCACATTGTGATGTGTGCGTTCCACTCACAGCGTTTAACCTTTCTTTTCATAGAGCAGTTTGGAAACACTCTGTAACGTCTGCAAGTGGATAATTGGACTTCTTTGAGGATTTCGTTGGAAACGGGATTTCTTCTTCTAATGCTACACAGAAGAATTCTCAGTAACTTCTTTGAGTTGCGTGTATTCAACTCACAGAGTTGAACCATCCTTTACAGAGAGCAGATTTGAAACACTCTTTTTATCGAATTTGCAAGTGGAGATTTCAAGCGCTTTTCGGCCACAGGTAGAAAAGGAAATATCTTCTTATATAAACTAGAGAGAATCATTCTCAGAAACCACTTTGTGATGTGTGCGTTCCACTCACAGAGTTTAACCTTTCTTTTCATAGTGCAGTTCGGAAACACTCTGTTAGTAACGTCTGCAAGTGGATAATTGGACCTCCTTGAGGATTTCGTTGTAAACGGGATTTCTTCATCTAATGCTAGACAGAATAATTCTCAGTAACTGCTTTGGGTTGGGTGTATGCAACTCACAGAGTTGAACCTTCTTTGAGACAGAACAGATTTGAAACACTCTTTTTGTGGAATTTACAAGTGGAGATTTCAAGCGCTTTGATGTGAAAGTTAGAAAAGGAAATGTCTTCCTATAAAATCTCCAGAGAATCATTCTGAGAAACCACGTTTTGATGTGTGCATTCCACACATAGAGTTTAACCTTTCTTTCATGGAGCAGTTTGGAAACACTCTGTTTGTAAATTCTGCAAGTGGATATTTGGACGTCTTGAGGATTTCGTTGGAAATGTGTTTTCTTCATCTAGTGCTAGACAGAAGAATCCGCACCAACTTCTTTGGGTTGCGTGTGTTCAGCTCACAGAGTTGAACCTTCCTTTAGAGAGAGGAGATTTGAAACACTCTTTTTGTGGAATTTGCAAGTGGAGATTTCAAGCACTTTGGGGCGAATTGTAGAAAAGGAAATATCTTCCTATATAAATTAGAGAGAATCATTCTCAGAAAGCACTTTGTGATGTGAGTGTTCCACTCACAGCGTTTAACCTTTCTGTTCATAGAGCAGTTTGGAAACACTCTGTTTGTAACGTCTGCAAGTGGATAATTGGACTTCTTTGAGGATTTCGTTGGAAACGGGATTTCTTCATCTAATGCTAGACAGAAGAATTCTCAGTAACTTCTTTGAGTTGCGTGTATTCAACTCAGAGAGTTGAATCTTCTTTTAGACAGAACAGATTTGAAACACTCTTTTTATCGAATTTACAAGTGGAGATTTCAAGCGCCTTTCGGCCACAGGGAGGAAAGGAAATATCTTCGTATAAAAACTACAGAGAATCATTCTCAGGAACCACGTTGTGATGTGTGCATTCCACTCACAGAGTTTAACCTTTCTTTTTCATAGAGCAGTTTGGGAACACTCTGTTTGTAACATCTGCAAGTGGACATTTGGACCTCCTTGAGGATTTGGTTGGAAACGGGATTTCTTCATCTAATGCTCAGCAGAAGAATTCTCAGTAACTACTTTGGGTTGAGTGTATTCATCTCACACAGTTGAATCCTCTTTTAGACAGAACAGATTTGAAACCCTCTTTTTGTGAAATTTACAAGTGGAGATTTCAAGCGGTTTCTTGTCAAAGTTAGAAAACGAAATATCTTACAAGAAAAATTCCAGAGAATCATTCTCAGAAACCACGTTGTGATGTGTGCGTTCCACTCACAGAGTTTAACCTTTCTTTCATGGAGCAGTTTGGAAACATTCTGTTTGTAATTTCTGTAAGTGGATACTTGGACCTCTTGAGGATTTCGTTGGAAACGGGATTTCTTCATCTAATGCTAGACAGAAGAATTCTCAGTAACTTCCCTGGGTTGCGTGTACTCAACTCACAGAGTTGAACCTTCCTTTAGACAGAGCAGATTTGAAACACTCTTTTTGCGGAAATTGCAAGTGGAGATTTCAAGGAATTTGGAGCCAATGGAAGAAAAGGAAATATCTTCGTATGAAAACTACAGAGAATCATTTTCAGAAACCACCTTGTGATGTGTGCGTACCACTCACAGAGTTTAACCTTTCTTTCCATAGAGCAGTGTGGAAACACTCTGTTTGTAACGTCTGGATGTGGATATTTGGACCTCTTTGAGGGTTTCGTTGGAAACGGGATTTCTTCATCTAATGCTAGAGAGAAGAATTCTCAGTAACTTCTTTGAGTTGCGTGTATTCAACTCAGAGAGTTGAATCTTCTTTCAGACAGAACAGATTTGAAACACTCTTTTGATCATATTTACAAGTGGAGATTTCAAGCGCTTTTCGACCACAGGTAGAAAAGGAAACATCTTCGTGTAAAAACTACAGAGAATCATTTTCAGAAACCATCTTGTGATGTGTGTGTTCCACTCACAGAGTTTAACTTTTCTTTTCATAGAGCAGTTTGGAAACACTCTCTTTGTAACATCTGCAAGTGGATATTTGGACCTCTTTGAGGATTTCATTGGAAACGGGATTTCTTCATCTAATGCTAGACAGAGGAATCCTCAGTAAATACTTTGGGTTGCGTTTATTCAACTCACAGAGTTGAACCTTCTTTTAGACGGAACAGATTTGAAACACTCTTTTTGTGGATTTACAAGTGGAGATGTCAAGCTCTTTGTTGTCAAACGTGGAAAAGGAAATATCATCCTTTCAAAATCCCAGAGAATCATTCTCAGAATCCACCTTGTGATGTGTGAGTTCCACTCATAGAGTTTAAGCTTTCTTTCATGGAGCAGTTTGGAAACACTCTGTTTGTAAAGTCTGCAAGTGGATATTTGGACCTCTTGAGGATTTTGTTGGAAACGGGATTTCTTCATCCAATGCTAGACAGAAGAATCCTCAGTAACTTCTTTGGGTTGCATGTATTCAACTCACAGAGTTGAACCATCCTTGAGACAGAGCAGATTTGAAACACTCTTTCTGTGGTATTTCCAAGTGGAGATCTCATGCGCTTTGGGGCCAATGGCAGAAAAGGAAATATCTTCCTATAAAAACTAGAGAGAATCATTCTCAGAAACCACCACATTGTGATGTGTGCGTTCCACTCACAGCGTTTAACCTTTCTTTTCATAGAGCAGTTTGGAAACACTCTGTAACGTCTGCAAGTGGATAATTGGACTTCTTTGAGGATTTCGTTGGAAACGGGATTTCTTCTTCTAATGCTACACAGAAGAATTCTCAGTAACTTCTTTGAGTTGCGTGTATTCAACTCACAGAGTTGAACCATCCTTTACAGAGAGCAGATTTGAAACACTCTTTTTATCGAATTTGCAAGTGGAGATTTCAAGCGCTTTTCGGCCACAGGTAGAAAAGGAAATATCTTCTTATATAAACTAGAGAGAATCATTCTCAGAAACCACTTTGTGATGTGTGCGTTCCACTCACAGAGTTTAACCTTTCTTTTCATAGTGCAGTTCGGAAACACTCTGTTAGTAACGTCTGCAAGTGGATAATTGGACCTCCTTGAGGATTTCGTTGTAAACGGGATTTCTTCATCTAATGCTAGACAGAATAATTCTCAGTAACTGCTTTGGGTTGGGTGTATGCAACTCACAGAGTTGAACCTTCTTTGAGACAGAACAGATTTGAAACACTCTTTTTGTGGAATTTACAAGTGGAGATTTCAAGCGCTTTGATGTGAAAGTTAGAAAAGGAAATGTCTTCCTATAAAATCTCCAGAGAATCATTCTGAGAAACCACGTTTTGATGTGTGCATTCCACACATAGAGTTTAACCTTTCTTTCATGGAGCAGTTTGGAAACACTCTGTTTGTAAATTCTGCAAGTGGATATTTGGACGTCTTGAGGATTTCGTTGGAAATGTGTTTTCTTCATCTAGTGCTAGACAGAAGAATCCGCACCAACTTCTTTGGGTTGCGTGTGTTCAGCTCACAGAGTTGAACCTTCCTTTAGAGAGAGGAGATTTGAAACACTCTTTTTGTGGAATTTGCAAGTGGAGATTTCAAGCACTTTGGGGCGAATTGTAGAAAAGGAAATATCTTCCTATATAAATTAGAGAGAATCATTCTCAGAAAGCACTTTGTGATGTGAGTGTTCCACTCACAGCGTTTAACCTTTCTGTTCATAGAGCAGTTTGGAAACACTCTGTTTGTAACGTCTGCAAGTGGATAATTGGAGCTCTTTGAGGATTTCGTTGGAAACGGGATTTCTTCATCTAATGCTAGACAGAAGAATTCTCAGTAACTTCTTTGAGTTGCGTGTATTCAACTCAGAGAGTTGAATCTTCTTTTAGACAGAACAGATTTGAAACACTCTTTTTATCGAATTTACAAGTGGAGATTTCAAGCGCCTTTCGGCCACAGGGAGGAAAGGAAATATCTTCGTATAAAAACTACAGAGAATCATTCTCAGGAACCACGTTGTGATGTGTGCATTCCACTCACAGAGTTTAACCTTTCTTTTTCATAGAGCAGTTTGGGAACACTCTGTTTGTAACATCTGCAAGTGGATATTTGGACCTCCTTGAGGATTTCGTTGGAAACGGGATTTCTTCATCTAATGCTCAGCAGAAGAATTCTCAGTAACTACTTTGGGTTGAGTGTATTCATCTCACACAGTTGAATCCTCTTTTAGACAGAACAGATTTGAAACCCTCTTTTTGTGAAATTTACAAGTGGAGATTTCAAGCGGTTTCTTGTCAAAGTTAGAAAACGAAATACCTTACAAGAAAAATTCCAGAGAATCATTCTCAGAAACCACGTTGTGATGTGTGCGTTCCACTCACAGAGTTTAACCTTTCTTTCATGGAGCAGTTTGGAAACATTCTGTTTGTAATTTCTGCAAGTGGATACTTGGACCTCTTGAGGATTTCGTTGGAAACGGGATTTCTTCATCTAATGCTAGACAGAAGAATTCTCAGTAACTTCCCTGGGTTGCGTGTACTCAACTCACAGAGTTGAACCTTCCTTTAGACAGAGCAGATTTGAAACACTCTTTTTGCGGAAATTGCAAGTGGAGATTTCAAGGAATTTGGAGCCAATGGAAGAAAAGGAAATATCTTCGTATGAAAACTACAGAGAATCATTCTCAGAAACCACCTTGTGATGTGTGCGTACCACTCACAGAGTTTAACCTTTCTTTCCATAGAGCAGTGTGGAAACACTCTGTTTGTAACGTCTGGATGTGGATATTTGGACCTCTTTGAGGGTTTCGTTGGAAACGGGATTTCTTCATCTAATGCTAGAGAGAAGAATTCTCAGTAACTTCTTTGAGTTGCGTGTATTCAACTCAGAGAGTTGAATCTTCTTTCAGACAGAACAGATTTGAAACACTCTTTTGATCATATTTACAAGTGGAGATTTCAAGCGCTTTTCGACCACAGGTAGAAAAGGAAACATCTTCGTGTAAAAACTACAGAGAATCATTTTCAGAAACCATCTTGTGATGTGTGTGTTCCACTCACAGAGTTTAACTTTTCTTTTCATAGAGCAGTTTGGAAACACTCTGTTTGTAACATCTGCAAGTGGATATTTGGACCTCTTTGAGGATTTCATTGGAAACGGGATTTCTTCATCTAATGCTAGACAGAGGAATCCTCAGTAAATACTTTGGGTTGCATTTATTCAACTCACAGAGTTGAACCTTCTTTTAGACGGAACAGATTTGAAACACTCTTTTTGTGGATTTACAAGTGGAGATGTCAAGCTCTTTGTTGTCAAACGTGGAAAAGGAAATATCATCCTTTCAAAATCCCAGAGAATCATTCTCAGAATCCACCTTGTGATGTGTGAGTTCCACTCATAGAGTTTAAGCTTTCTTTCATGGAGCAGTTTGGAAACACTCTGTTTGTAAAGTCTGCAAGTGGATATTTGGACCTCTTGAGGATTTCGTTGGAAACGGGATTTCTTCATCCAATGCTAGACAGAAGAATCCTCAGTAACTTCTTTGGGTTGCATGTATTCAACTCACAGAGTTGAACCATCCTTGAGACAGAGCAGATTTGAAACACTCTTTCTGTGGTATTTCCAAGTGGAGATCTCATGCGCTTTGGGGCCAATGGCAGAAAAGGAAATATCTTCCTATAAAAACTAGAGAGAATCATTCTCAGAAACCACCACATTGTGATGTGTGCGTTCCACTCACAGCGTTTAACCTTTCTTTTCATAGAGCAGTTTGGAAACACTCTGTAACGTCTGCAAGTGGATAATTGGACTTCTTTGAGGATTTCGTTGGAAACGGGATTTCTTCTTCTAATGCTACACAGAAGAATTCTCAGTAACTTCTTTGAGTTGCGTGTATTCAACTCACAGAGTTGAACCATCCTTTACAGAGAGCAGATTTGAAACACTCTTTTTATCGAATTTGCAAGTGGAGATTTCAAGCGCTTTTCGGCCACAGGTAGAAAAGGAAATATCTTCTTATATAAACTAGAGAGAATCATTCTCAGAAACCACTTTGTGATGTGTGCGTTCCACTCACAGAGTTTAACCTTTCTTTTCATAGTGCAGTTCGGAAACACTCTGTTAGTAACGTCTGCAAGTGGATAATTGGACCTCCTTGAGGATTTCGTTGTAAACGGGATTTCTTCATCTAATGCTAGACAGAATAATTCTCAGTAACTGCTTTGGGTTGGGTGTATGCAACTCACAGAGTTGAACCTTCTTTGAGACAGAACAGATTTGAAACACTCTTTTTGTGGAATTTACAAGTGGAGATTTCAAGCGCTTTGATGTGAAAGTTAGAAAAGGAAATGTCTTCCTATAAAATCTCCAGAGAATCATTCTGAGAAACCACGTTTTGATGTGTGCATTCCACACATAGAGTTTAACCTTTCTTTCATGGAGCAGTTTGGAAACACTCTGTTTGTAAATTCTGCAAGTGGATATTTGGACGTCTTGAGGATTTCGTTGGAAATGTGTTTTCTTCATCTAGTGCTAGACAGAAGAATCCGCACCAACTTCTTTGGGTTGCGTGTGTTCAGCTCACAGAGTTGAACCTTCCTTTAGAGAGAGGAGATTTGAAACACTCTTTTTGTGGAATTTGCAAGTGGAGATTTCAAGCACTTTGGGGCGAATTGTAGAAAAGGAAATATCTTCCTATATAAATTAGAGAGAATCATTCTCAGAAAGCACTTTGTGATGTGAGTGTTCCACTCACAGCGTTTAACCTTTCTGTTCATAGAGCAGTTTGGAAACACTCTGTTTGTAACGTCTGCAAGTGGATAATTGGAGCTCTTTGAGGATTTCGTTGGAAACGGGATTTCTTCATCTAATGCTAGACAGAAGAATTCTCAGTAACTTCTTTGAGTTGCGTGTATTCAACTCAGAGAGTTGAATCTTCTTTTAGACAGAACAGATTTGAAACACTCTTTTTATCGAATTTACAAGTGGAGATTTCAAGCGCCTTTCGGCCACAGGGAGGAAAGGAAATATCTTCGTATAAAAACTACAGAGAATCATTCTCAGGAACCACGTTGTGATGTGTGCATTCCACTCACAGAGTTTAACCTTTCTTTTTCATAGAGCAGTTTGGGAACACTCTGTTTGTAACATCTGCAAGTGGATATTTGGACCTCCTTGAGGATTTCGTTGGAAACGGGATTTCTTCATCTAATGCTCAGCAGAAGAATTCTCAGTAACTACTTTGGGTTGAGTGTATTCATCTCACACAGTTGAATCCTCTTTTAGACAGAACAGATTTGAAACCCTCTTTTTGTGAAATTTACAAGTGGAGATTTCAAGCGGTTTCTTGTCAAAGTTAGAAAACGAAATACCTTACAAGAAAAATTCCAGAGAATCATTCTCAGAAACCACGTTGTGATGTGTGCGTTCCACTCACAGAGTTTAACCTTTCTTTCATGGAGCAGTTTGGAAACATTCTGTTTGTAATTTCTGCAAGTGGATACTTGGACCTCTTGAGGATTTCGTTGGAAACGGGATTTCTTCATCTAATGCTAGACAGAAGAATTCTCAGTAACTTCCCTGGGTTGCGTGTACTCAACTCACAGAGTTGAACCTTCCTTTAGACAGAGCAGATTTGAAACACTCTTTTTGCGGAAATTGCAAGTGGAGATTTCAAGGAATTTGGAGCCAATGGAAGAAAAGGAAATATCTTCGTATGAAAACTACAGAGAATCATTCTCAGAAACCACCTTGTGATGTGTGCGTACCACTCACAGAGTTTAACCTTTCTTTCCATAGAGCAGTGTGGAAACACTCTGTTTGTAACGTCTGGATGTGGATATTTGGACCTCTTTGAGGGTTTCGTTGGAAACGGGATTTCTTCATCTAATGCTAGAGAGAAGAATTCTCAGTAACTTCTTTGAGTTGCGTGTATTCAACTCAGAGAGTTGAATCTTCTTTCAGACAGAACAGATTTGAAACACTCTTTTGATCATATTTACAAGTGGAGATTTCAAGCGCTTTTCGACCACAGGTAGAAAAGGAAACATCTTCGTGTAAAAACTACAGAGAATCATTTTCAGAAACCATCTTGTGATGTGTGTGTTCCACTCACAGAGTTTAACTTTTCTTTTCATAGAGCAGTTTGGAAACACTCTGTTTGTAACATCTGCAAGTGGATATTTGGACCTCTTTGAGGATTTCATTGGAAACGGGATTTCTTCATCTAATGCTAGACAGAGGAATCCTCAGTAAATACTTTGGGTTGCATTTATTCAACTCACAGAGTTGAACCTTCTTTTAGACGGAACAGATTTGAAACACTCTTTTTGTGGATTTACAAGTGGAGATGTCAAGCTCTTTGTTGTCAAACGTGGAAAAGGAAATATCATCCTTTCAAAATCCCAGAGAATCATTCTCAGAATCCACCTTGTGATGTGTGAGTTCCACTCATAGAGTTTAAGCTTTCTTTCATGGAGCAGTTTGGAAACACTCTGTTTGTAAAGTCTGCAAGTGGATATTTGGACCTCTTGAGGATTTCGTTGGAAACGGGATTTCTTCATCCAATGCTAGACAGAAGAATCCTCAGTAACTTCTTTGGGTTGCATGTATTCAACTCACAGAGTTGAACCATCCTTGAGACAGAGCAGATTTGAAACACTCTTTCTGTGGTATTTCCAAGTGGAGATCTCATGCGCTTTGGGGCCAATGGCAGAAAAGGAAATATCTTCCTATAAAAACTAGAGAGAATCATTCTCAGAAACCACCACATTGTGATGTGTGCGTTCCACTCACAGCGTTTAACCTTTCTTTTCATAGAGCAGTTTGGAAACACTCTGTAACGTCTGCAAGTGGATAATTGGACTTCTTTGAGGATTTCGTTGGAAACGGGATTTCTTCTTCTAATGCTACACAGAAGAATTCTCAGTAACTTCTTTGAGTTGCGTGTATTCAACTCACAGAGTTGAACCATCCTTTACAGAGAGCAGATTTGAAACACTCTTTTTATCGAATTTGCAAGTGGAGATTTCAAGCGCTTTTCGGCCACAGGTAGAAAAGGAAATATCTTCTTATATAAACTAGAGAGAATCATTCTCAGAAACCACTTTGTGATGTGTGCGTTCCACTCACAGAGTTTAACCTTTCTTTTCATAGTGCAGTTCGGAAACACTCTGTTAGTAACGTCTGCAAGTGGATAATTGGACCTCCTTGAGGATTTCGTTGTAAACGGGATTTCTTCATCTAATGCTAGACAGAATAATTCTCAGTAACTGCTTTGGGTTGGGTGTATGCAACTCACAGAGTTGAACCTTCTTTGAGACAGAACAGATTTGAAACAACACTCTTTTTGTGGAATTTACAAGTGGAGATTTCAAGCGCTTTGATGTGAAAGTTAGAAAAGGAAATGTCTTCCTATAAAATCTCCAGAGAATCATTCTGAGAAACCACGTTTTGATGTGTGCATTCCACACATAGAGTTTAACCTTTCTTTCATGGAGCAGTTTGGAAACACTCTGTTTGTAAATTCTGCAAGTGGATATTTGGACGTCTTGAGGATTTCGTTGGAAATGTGTTTTCTTCATCTAGTGCTAGACAGAAGAATCCGCACCAACTTCTTTGGGTTGCGTGTGTTCAGCTCACAGAGTTGAACCTTCCTTTAGAGAGAGGAGATTTGAAACACTCTTTTTGTGGAATTTGCAAGTGGAGATTTCAAGCACTTTGGGGCGAATTGTAGAAAAGGAAATATCTTCCTATATAAATTAGAGAGACTCATTCTCAGAAAGCACTTTGTGATGTGAGTGTTCCACTCACAGCGTTTAACCTTTCTGTTCATAGAGCAGTTTGGAAACACTCTGTTTGTAACGTCTGCAAGTGGATAATTGGAGCTCTTTGAGGATTTCGTTGGAAACGGGATTTCTTCATCTAATGCTAGACAGAAGAATTCTCAGTAACTTCTTTGAGTTGCGTGTATTCAACTCAGAGAGTTGAATCTTCTTTTAGACAGAACAGATTTGAAACACTCTTTTTATCGAATTTACAAGTGGAGATTTCAAGCGCCTTTCGGCCACAGGGAGGAAAGGAAATATCTTCGTATAAAAACTACAGAGAATCATTCTCAGGAACCACGTTGTGATGTGTGCATTCCACTCACAGAGTTTAACCTTTCCTTTTCATAGAGCAGTTTGGGAACACTCTGTTTGTAACATCTGCAAGTGGATATTTGGACCTCCTTGAGGATTTCGTTGGAAACGGGATTTCTTCATCTAATGCTCAGCAGAAGAATTCTCAGAAACTACTTTGGGTTGAGTGTATTCATCTCACACAGTTGAATCCTCTTTTAGACAGAACAGATTTGAAACCCTCTTTTTGTGAAATTTACAAGTGGAGATTTCAAGCGGTTTCTTGTCAAAGTTAGAAAACGAAATATCTTACAAGAAAAATTCCAGAGAATCATTCTCAGAAACCACGTTGTGATGTGTGCGTTCCACTCACAGAGTTTAACCTTTCTTTCATGGAGCAGTTTGGAAACATTCTGTTTGTAATTTCTGCAAGTGGATACTTGGACCTCTTGAGGATTTCGTTGGAAACGGGATTTCTTCATCTAATGCTAGACAGAAGAATTCTCAGTAACTTCCCTGGGTTGCGTGTACTCAACTCACAGAGTTGAACCTTCCTTTAGACAGAGCAGATTTGAAACACTCTTTTTGCGGAAATTGCAAGTGGAGATTTCAAGGAATTTGGAGCCAATGGAAGAAAAGGAAATATCTTCGTATGAAAACTACAGAGAATCATTTTCAGAAACCACCTTGTGATGTGTGCGTACCACTCACAGAGTTTAACCTTTCTTTCCATAGAGCAGTGTGGAAACACTCTGTTTGTAACGTCTGGATGTGGATATTTGGACCTCTTTGAGGGTTTCGTTGGAAACGGGATTTCTTCATCTAATGCTAGAGAGAAGAATTCTCAGTAACTTCTTTGAGTTGCGTGTATTCAACTCAGAGAGTTGAATCTTCTTTTAGACAGAACAGATTTGAAACACTCTTTTGATCATATTTACAAGTGGAGATTTCAAGCGCTTTTCGACCACAGGTAGAAAAGGAAACATCTTCGTGTAAAAACTACAGAGAATCATTTTCAGAAACCATCTTGTGATGTGTGTGTTCCACTCACAGAGTTTAACTTTTCTTTTCATAGAGCAGTTTGGAAACACTCTGTTTGTAACATCTGCAAGTGGATATTTGGACCTCTTTGAGGATTTCATTGGAAACGGGATTTCTTCATCTAATGCTAGACAGAGGAATCCTCAGTAAATACTTTGGGTTGCGTTTATTCAACTCACAGAGTTGAACCTTCTTTTAGACGGAACAGATTTGAAACACTCTTTTTGTGGATTTACAAGTGGAGATGTCAAGCTCTTTGTTGTCAAACGTGGAAAAGGAAATATCATCCTTTCAAAATCCCAGAGAATCATTCTCAGAATCCACCTTGTGATGTGTGAGTTCCACTCATAGAGTTTAAGCTTTCTTTCATGGAGCAGTTTGGAAACACTCTGTTTGTAAAGTCTGCAAGTGGATATTTGGACCTCTTGAGGATTTCGTTGGAAACGGGATTTCTTCATCCAATGCTAGACAGAAGAATCCTCAGTAACTTCTTTGGGTTGCATGTATTCAACTCACAGAGTTGAACCATCCTTGAGACAGAGCAGATTTGAAACACTCTTTCTGTGGTATTTCCAAGTGGAGATCTCATGCGCTTTGGGGCCAATGGCAGAAAAGGAAATATCTTCCTATAAAAACTAGAGAGAATCATTCTCAGAAACCACCACATTGTGATGTGTGCGTTCCACTCACAGCGTTTAACCTTTCTTTTCATAGAGCAGTTTGGAAACACTCTGTAACGTCTGCAAGTGGATAATTGGACTTCTTTGAGGATTTCGTTGGAAACGGGATTTCTTCTTCTAATGCTACACAGAAGAATTCTCAGTAACTTCTTTGAGTTGCGTGTATTCAACTCACAGAGTTGAACCATCCTTTACAGAGAGCAGATTTGAAACACTCTTTTTATCGAATTTGCAAGTGGAGATTTCAAGCGCTTTTCGGCCACAGGTAGAAAAGGAAATATCTTCTTATATAAACTAGAGAGAATCATTCTCAGAAACCACTTTGTGATGTGTGCGTTCCACTCACAGAGTTTAACCTTTCTTTTCATAGTGCAGTTCGGAAACACTCTGTTAGTAACGTCTGCAAGTGGATAATTGGACCTCCTTGAGGATTTCGTTGTAAACGGGATTTCTTCATCTAATGCTAGACAGAATAATTCTCAGTAACTGCTTTGGGTTGGGTGTATGCAACTCACAGAGTTGAACCTTCTTTGAGACAGAACACATTTGAAACAACACTCTTTTTGTGGAATTTACAAGTGGAGATTTCAAGCGCTTTGATGTGAAAGTTAGAAAAGGAAATGTCTTCCTATAAAATCTCCAGAGAATCATTCTGAGAAACCACGTTTTGATGTGTGCATTCCACACATAGAGTTTAACCTTTCTTTCATGGAGCAGTTTGGAAACACTCTGTTTGTAAATTCTGCAAGTGGATATTTGGACGTCTTGAGGATTTCGTTGGAAATGTGTTTTCTTCATCTAGTGCTAGACAGAAGAATCCGCACCAACTTCTTTGGGTTGCGTGTGTTCAGCTCACAGAGTTGAACCTTCCTTTAGAGAGAGGAGATTTGAAACACTCTTTTTGTGGAATTTGCAAGTGGAGATTTCAAGCACTTTGGGGCGAATTGTAGAAAAGGAAATATCTTCCTATATAAATTAGAGAGAATCATTCTCAGAAAGCACTTTGTGATGTGAGTGTTCCACTCACAGCGTTTAACCTTTCTGTTCATAGAGCAGTTTGGAAACACTCTGTTTGTAACGTCTGCAAGTGGATAATTGGAGCTCTTTGAGGATTTCGTTGGAAACGGGATTTCTTCATCTAATGCTAGACAGAAGAATTCTCAGTAACTTCTTTGAGTTGCGTGTATTCAACTCAGAGAGTTGAATCTTCTTTTAGACAGAACAGATTTGAAACACTCTTTTTATCGAATTTACAAGTGGAGATTTCAAGCGCCTTTCGGCCACAGGGAGGAAAGGAAATATCTTCGTATAAAAACTACAGAGAATCATTCTCAGGAACCACGTTGTGATGTGTGCATTCCACTCACAGAGTTTAACCTTTCTTTTTCATAGAGCAGTTTGGGAACACTCTGTTTGTAACATCTGCAAGTGGATATTTGGACCTCCTTGAGGATTTCGTTGGAAACGGGATTTCTTCATCTAATGCTCAGCAGAAGAATTCTCAGTAACTACTTTGGGTTGAGTGTATTCATCTCACACAGTTGAATCCTCTTTTAGACAGAACAGATTTGAAACCCTCTTTTTGTGAAATTTACAAGTGGAGATTTCAAGCGGTTTCTTGTCAAAGGTAGAAAACGAAATATCTTACAAGAAAAATTCCAGAGAATCATTCTCAGAAACCACGTTGTGATGTGTGCGTTCCACTCACAGAGTTTAACCTTTCTTTCATGGAGCAGTTTGGAAACATTCTGTTTGTAATTTCTGCAAGTGGATACTTGGACCTCTTGAGGATTTCGTTGGAAACGGGATTTCTTCATCTAATGCTAGACAGAAGAATTCTCAGTAACTTCCCTGGGTTGCGTGTACTCAACTCACAGAGTTGAACCTTCCTTTAGACAGAGCAGATTTGAAACACTCTTTTTGCGGAAATTGCAAGTGGAGATTTCAAGGAATTTGGAGCCAATGGAAGAAAAGGAAATATCTTCGTATGAAAACTACAGAGAATCATTTTCAGAAACCACCTTGTGATGTGTGCGTACCACTCACAGAGTTTAACCTTTCTTTCCATAGAGCAGTGTGGAAACACTCTGTAACGTCTGGATGTGGATATTTGGACCTCTTTGAGGGTTTCGTTGGAAACGGGATTTCTTCATCTAATGCTAGAGAGAAGAATTCTCAGTAACTTCTTTGAGTTGCGTGTATTCAACTCAGAGAGTTGAATCTTCTTTTAGACAGAACAGATTTGAAACACTCTTTTGATCATATTTACAAGTGGAGATTTCAAGCGCTTTTCGACCACAGGTAGAAAAGGAAACATCTTCGTGTAAAAACTACAGAGAATCATTTTCAGAAACCATCTTGTGATGTGTGTGTTCCACTCACAGAGTTTAACTTTTCTTTTCATAGAGCAGTTTGGAAACACTCTGTTTGTAACATCTGCAAGTGGATATTTGGACCTCTTTGAGGATTTCATTGGAAACGGGATTTCTTCATCTAATGCTAGACAGAGGAATCCTCAGTAAATACTTTGGGTTGCGTTTATTCAACTCACAGAGTTGAACCTTCTTTTAGACGGAACAGATTTGAAACACTCTTTTTGTGGATTTACAAGTGGAGATGTCAAGCTCTTTGTTGTCAAACGTGGAAAAGGAAATATCATCCTTTCAAAATCCCAGAGAATCATTCTCAGAATCCACCTTGTGATGTGTGAGTTCCACTCATAGAGTTTAAGCTTTCTTTCATGGAGCAGTTTGGAAACACTCTGTTTGTAAAGTCTGCAAGTGGATATTTGGACCTCTTGAGGATTTCGTTGGAAACGGGATTTCTTCATCCAATGCTAGACAGAAGAATCCTCAGTAACTTCTTTGGGTTGCATGTATTCAACTCACAGAGTTGAACCATCCTTGAGACAGAGCAGATTTGAAACACTCTTTCTGTGGTATTTCCAAGTGGAGATCTCATGCGCTTTGGGGCCAATGGCAGAAAAGGAAATATCTTCCTATAAAAACTAGAGAGAATCATTCTCAGAAACCACCACATTGTGATGTGTGCGTTCCACTCACAGCGTTTAACCTTTCTTTTCATAGAGCAGTTTGGAAACACTCTGTAACGTCTGCAAGTGGATAATTGGACTTCTTTGAGGATTTCGTTGGAAACGGGATTTCTTCTTCTAATGCTACACAGAAGAATTCTCAGTAACTTCTTTGAGTTGCGTGTATTCAACTCACAGAGTTGAACCATCCTTTACAGAGAGCAGATTTGAAACACTCTTTTTATCGAATTTGCAAGTGGAGATTTCAAGCGCTTTTCGGCCACAGGTAGAAAAGGAAATATCTTCTTATATAAACTAGAGAGAATCATTCTCAGAAACCACTTTGTGATGTGTGCGTTCCACTCACAGAGTTTAACCTTTCTTTTCATAGTGCAGTTCGGAAACACTCTGTTAGTAACGTCTGCAAGTGGATAATTGGACCTCCTTGAGGATTTCGTTGTAAACGGGATTTCTTCATCTAATGCTAGACAGAATAATTCTCAGTAACTGCTTTGGGTTGGGTGTATGCAACTCACAGAGTTGAACCTTCTTTGAGACAGAACAGATTTGAAACAACACTCTTTTTGTGGAATTTACAAGTGGAGATTTCAAGCGCTTTGATGTGAAAGTTAGAAAAGGAAATGTCTTCCTATAAAATCTCCAGAGAATCATTCTGAGAAACCACGTTTTGATGTGTGCATTCCACACATAGAGTTTAACCTTTCTTTCATGGAGCAGTTTGGAAACACTCTGTTTGTAAATTCTGCAAGTGGATATTTGGACGTCTTGAGGATTTCGTTGGAAATGTGTTTTCTTCATCTAGTGCTAGACAGAAGAATCCGCACCAACTTCTTTGGGTTGCGTGTGTTCAGCTCACAGAGTTGAACCTTCCTTTAGAGAGAGGAGATTTGAAACACTCTTTTTGTGGAATTTGCAAGTGGAGATTTCAAGCACTTTGGGGCGAATTGTAGAAAAGGAAATATCTTCCTATATAAATTAGAGAGAATCATTCTCAGAAAGCACTTTGTGATGTGAGTGTTCCACTCACAGCGTTTAACCTTTCTGTTCATAGAGCAGTTTGGAAACACTCTGTTTGTAACGTCTGCAAGTGGATAATTGGAGCTCTTTGAGGATTTCGTTGGAAACGGGATTTCTTCATCTAATGCTAGACAGAAGAATTCTCAGTAACTTCTTTGAGTTGCGTGTATTCAACTCAGAGAGTTGAATCTTCTTTTAGACAGAACAGATTTGAAACACTCTTTTTATCGAATTTACAAGTGGAGATTTCAAGCGCCTTTCGGCCACAGGGAGGAAAGGAAATATCTTCGTATAAAAACTACAGAGAATCATTCTCAGGAACCACGTTGTGATGTGTGCATTCCACTCACAGAGTTTAACCTTTCTTTTTCATAGAGCAGTTTGGGAACACTCTGTTTGTAACATCTGCAAGTGGATATTTGGACCTCCTTGAGGATTTCGTTGGAAACGGGATTTCTTCATCTAATGCTCAGCAGAAGAATTCTCAGTAACTACTTTGGGTTGAGTGTATTCATCTCACACAGTTGAATCCTCTTTTAGACAGAACAGATTTGAAACCCTCTTTTTGTGAAATTTACAAGTGGAGATTTCAAGCGGTTTCTTGTCAAAGTTAGAAAACGAAATATCTTACAAGAAAAATTCCAGAGAATCATTCTCAGAAACCACGTTGTGATGTGTGCGTTCCACTCACAGAGTTTAACCTTTCTTTCATGGAGCAGTTTGGAAACATTCTGTTTGTAATTTCTGCAAGTGGATACTTGGACCTCTTGAGGATTTCGTTGGAAACGGGATTTCTTCATCTAATGCTAGACAGAAGAATTCTCAGTAACTTCCCTGGGTTGCGTGTACTCAACTCACAGAGTTGAACCTTCCTTTAGACAGAGCAGATTTGAAACACTCTTTTTGCGGAAATTGCAAGTGGAGATTTCAAGGAATTTGGAGCCAATGGAAGAAAAGGAAATATCTTCGTATGAAAACTACAGAGAATCATTTTCAGAAACCACCTTGTGATGTGTGCGTACCACTCACAGAGTTTAACCTTTCTTTCCATAGAGCAGTGTGGAAACACTCTGTTTGTAACGTCTGGATGTGGATATTTGGACCTCTTTGAGGGTTTCGTTGGAAACGGGATTTCTTCATCTAATGCTAGAGAGAAGAATTCTCAGTAACTTCTTTGAGTTGCGTGTATTCAACTCAGAGAGTTGAATCTTCTTTTAGACAGAACAGATTTGAAACACTCTTTTGATCATATTTACAAGTGGAGATTTCAAGCGCTTTTCGACCACAGGTAGAAAAGGAAACATCTTCGTGTAAAAACTACAGAGAATCATTTTCAGAAACCATCTTGTGATGTGTGTGTTCCACTCACAGAGTTTAACTTTTCTTTTCATAGAGCAGTTTGGAAACACTCTGTTTGTAACATCTGCAAGTGGATATTTGGACCTCTTTGAGGATTTCATTGGAAACGGGATTTCTTCATCTAATGCTAGACAGAGGAATCCTCAGTAAATACTTTGGGTTGCGTTTATTCAACTCACAGAGTTGAACCTTCTTTTAGACGGAACAGATTTGAAACACTCTTTTTGTGGATTTACAAGTGGAGATGTCAAGCTCTTTGTTGTCAAACGTGGAAAAGGAAATATCATCCTTTCAAAATCCCAGAGAATCATTCTCAGAATCCACCTTGTGATGTGTGAGTTCCACTCATAGAGTTTAAGCTTTCTTTCATGGAGCAGTTTGGAAACACTCTGTTTGTAAAGTCTGCAAGTGGATATTTGGACCTCTTGAGGATTTCGTTGGAAACGGGATTTCTTCATCCAATGCTAGACAGAAGAATCCTCAGTAACTTCTTTGGGTTGCATGTATTCAACTCACAGAGTTGAACCATCCTTGAGACAGAGCAGATTTGAAACACTCTTTCTGTGGTATTTCCAAGTGGAGATCTCATGCGCTTTGGGGCCAATGGCAGAAAAGGAAATATCTTCCTATAAAAACTAGAGAGAATCATTCTCAGAAACCACCACATTGTGATGTGTGCGTTCCACTCACAGCGTTTAACCTTTCTTTTCATAGAGCAGTTTGGAAACACTCTGTAACGTCTGCAAGTGGATAATTGGACTTCTTTGAGGATTTCGTTGGAAACGGGATTTCTTCTTCTAATGCTACACAGAAGAATTCTCAGTAACTTCTTTGAGTTGCGTGTATTCAACTCACAGAGTTGAACCATCCTTTACAGAGAGCAGATTTGAAACACTCTTTTTATCGAATTTGCAAGTGGAGATTTCAAGCGCTTTTCGGCCACAGGTAGAAAAGGAAATATCTTCTTATATAAACTAGAGAGAATCATTCTCAGAAACCACTTTGTGATGTGTGCGTTCCACTCACAGAGTTTAACCTTTCTTTTCATAGTGCAGTTCGGAAACACTCTGTTAGTAACGTCTGCAAGTGGATAATTGGACCTCCTTGAGGATTTCGTTGTAAACGGGATTTCTTCATCTAATGCTAGACAGAATAATTCTCAGTAACTGCTTTGGGTTGGGTGTATGCAACTCACAGAGTTGAACCTTCTTTGAGACAGAACAGATTTGAAACAACACTCTTTTTGTGGAATTTACAAGTGGAGATTTCAAGCGCTTTGATGTGAAAGTTAGAAAAGGAAATGTCTTCCTATAAAATCTCCAGAGAATCATTCTGAGAAACCACGTTTTGATGTGTGCATTCCACACATAGAGTTTAACCTTTCTTTCATGGAGCAGTTTGGAAACACTCTGTTTGTAAATTCTGCAAGTGGATATTTGGACGTCTTGAGGATTTCGTTGGAAATGTGTTTTCTTCATCTAGTGCTAGACAGAAGAATCCGCACCAACTTCTTTGGGTTGCGTGTGTTCAGCTCACAGAGTTGAACCTTCCTTTAGAGAGAGGAGATTTGAAACACTCTTTTTGTGGAATTTGCAAGTGGAGATTTCAAGCACTTTGGGGCGAATTGTAGAAAAGGAAATATCTTCCTATATAAATTAGAGAGAATCATTCTCAGAAAGCACTTTGTGATGTGAGTGTTCCACTCACAGCGTTTAACCTTTCTGTTCATAGAGCAGTTTGGAAACACTCTGTTTGTAACGTCTGCAAGTGGATAATTGGAGCTCTTTGAGGATTTCGTTGGAAACGGGATTTCTTCATCTAATGCTAGACAGAAGAATTCTCAGTAACTTCTTTGAGTTGCGTGTATTCAACTCAGAGAGTTGAATCTTCTTTTAGACAGAACAGATTTGAAACACTCTTTTTATCGAATTTACAAGTGGAGATTTCAAGCGCCTTTCGGCCACAGGGAGGAAAGGAAATATCTTCGTATAAAAACTACAGAGAATCATTCTCAGGAACCACGTTGTGATGTGTGCATTCCACTCACAGAGTTTAACCTTTCTTTTTCATAGAGCAGTTTGGGAACACTCTGTTTGTAACATCTGCAAGTGGATATTTGGACCTCCTTGAGGATTTCGTTGGAAACGGGATTTCTTCATCTAATGCTCAGCAGAAGAATTCTCAGTAACTACTTTGGGTTGAGTGTATTCATCTCACACAGTTGAATCCTCTTTTAGACAGAACAGATTTGAAACCCTCTTTTTGTGAAATTTACAAGTGGAGATTTCAAGCGGTTTCTTGTCAAAGTTAGAAAACGAAATATCTTACAAGAAAAATTCCAGAGAATCATTCTCAGAAACCACGTTGTGATGTGTGCGTTCCACTCACAGAGTTTAACCTTTCTTTCATGGAGCAGTTTGGAAACATTCTGTTTGTAATTTCTGCAAGTGGATACTTGGACCTCTTGAGGATTTCGTTGGAAACGGGATTTCTTCATCTAATGCTAGACAGAAGAATTCTCAGTAACTTCCCTGGGTTGCGTGTACTCAACTCACAGAGTTGAACCTTCCTTTAGACAGAGCAGATTTGAAACACTCTTTTTGCGGAAATTGCAAGTGGAGATTTCAAGGAATTTGGAGCCAATGGAAGAAAAGGAAATATCTTCGTATGAAAACTACAGAGAATCATTCTCAGAAACCACCTTGTGATGTGTGCGTACCACTCACAGAGTTTAACCTTTCTTTCCATAGAGCAGTGTGGAAACACTCTGTTTGTAACGTCTGGATGTGGATATTTGGACCTCTTTGAGGGTTTCGTTGGAAACGGGATTTCTTCATCTAATGCTAGAGAGAAGAATTCTCAGTAACTTCTTTGAGTTGCGTGTATTCAACTCAGAGAGTTGAATCTTCTTTTAGACAGAACAGATTTGAAACACTCTTTTGATCATATTTACAAGTGGAGATTTCAAGCGCTTTTCGACCACAGGTAGAAAAGGAAACATCTTCGTGTAAAAACTACAGAGAATCATTTTCAGAAACCATCTTGTGATGTGTGTGTTCCACTCACAGAGTTTAACTTTTCTTTTCATAGAGCAGTTTGGAAACACTCTGTTTGTAACATCTGCAAGTGGATATTTGGACCTCTTTGAGGATTTCATTGGAAACGGGATTTCTTCATCTAATGCTAGACAGAGGAATCCTCAGTAAATACTTTGGGTTGCGTTTATTCAACTCACAGAGTTGAACCTTCTTTTAGACGGAACAGATTTGAAACACTCTTTTTGTGGATTTACAAGTGGAGATGTCAAGCTCTTTGTTGTCAAACGTGGAAAAGGAAATATCATCCTTTCAAAATCCCAGAGAATCATTCTCAGAATCCACCTTGTGATGTGTGAGTTCCACTCATAGAGTTTAAGCTTTCTTTCATGGAGCAGTTTGGAAACACTCTGTTTGTAAAGTCTGCAAGTGGATATTTGGACCTCTTGAGGATTTCGTTGGAAACGGGATTTCTTCATCCAATGCTAGACAGAAGAATCCTCAGTAACTTCTTTGGGTTGCATGTATTCAACTCACAGAGTTGAACCATCCTTGAGACAGAGCAGATTTGAAACACTCTTTCTGTGGTATTTCCAAGTGGAGATCTCATGCGCTTTGGGGCCAATGGCAGAAAAGGAAATATCTTCCTATAAAAACTAGAGAGAATCATTCTCAGAAACCACCACATTGTGATGTGTGCGTTCCACTCACAGCGTTTAACCTTTCTTTTCATAGAGCAGTTTGGAAACACTCTGTAACTTCTGCAAGTGGATAATTGGACTTCTTTGAGGATTTCGTTGGAAACGGGATTTCTTCTTCTAATGCTACACAGAAGAATTCTCAGTAACTTCTTTGAGTTGCGTGTATTCAACTCACAGAGTTGAACCATCCTTTACAGAGAGCAGATTTGAAACACTCTTTTTATCGAATTTGCAAGTGGAGATTTCAAGCGCTTTTCGGCCACAGGTAGAAAAGGAAATATCTTCTTATATAAACTAGAGAGAATCATTCTCAGAAACCACTTTGTGATGTGTGCGTTCCACTCACAGAGTTTAACCTTTCTTTTCATAGTGCAGTTCGGAAACACTCTGTTAGTAACGTCTGCAAGTGGATAATTGGACCTCCTTGAGGATTTCGTTGTAAACGGGATTTCTTCATCTAATGCTAGACAGAATAATTCTCAGTAACTGCTTTGGGTTGGGTGTATGCAACTCACAGAGTTGAACCTTCTTTGAGACAGAACAGATTTGAAACAACACTCTTTTTGTGGAATTTACAAGTGGAGATTTCAAGCGCTTTGATGTGAAAGTTAGAAAAGGAAATGTCTTCCTATAAAATCTCCAGAGAATCATTCTGAGAAACCACGTTTTGATGTGTGCATTCCACACATAGAGTTTAACCTTTCTTTCATGGAGCAGTTTGGAAACACTCTGTTTGTAAATTCTGCAAGTGGATATTTGGACGTCTTGAGGATTTCGTTGGAAATGTGTTTTCTTCATCTAGTGCTAGACAGAAGAATCCGCACCAACTTCTTTGGGTTGCGTGTGTTCAGCTCACAGAGTTGAACCTTCCTTTAGAGAGAGGAGATTTGAAACACTCTTTTTGTGGAATTTGCAAGTGGAGATTTCAAGCACTTTGGGGCGAATTGTAGAAAAGGAAATATCTTCCTATATAAATTAGAGAGAATCATTCTCAGAAAGCACTTTGTGATGTGAGTGTTCCACTCACAGCGTTTAACCTTTCTGTTCATAGAGCAGTTTGGAAACACTCTGTTTGTAACGTCTGCAAGTGGATAATTGGAGCTCTTTGAGGATTTCGTTGGAAACGGGATTTCTTCATCTAATGCTAGACAGAAGAATTCTCAGTAACTTCTTTGAGTTGCGTGTATTCAACTCAGAGAGTTGAATCTTCTTTTAGACAGAACAGATTTGAAACACTCTTTTTATCGAATTTACAAGTGGAGATTTCAAGCGCCTTTCGGCCACAGGGAGGAAAGGAAATATCTTCGTATAAAAACTACAGAGAATCATTCTCAGGAACCACGTTGTGATGTGTGCATTCCACTCACAGAGTTTAACCTTTCTTTTTCATAGAGCAGTTTGGGAACACTCTGTTTGTAACATCTGCAAGTGGATATTTGGACCTCTTTGAGGATTTCGTTGGAAACGGGATTTCTTCATCTAATGCTCAGCAGAAGAATTCTCAGTAACTTCTTTGAGTTGCGTGTATTCAACTCACAGAGTTGAACCATCCTTTACAGAGAGCAGATTTGAAACACTCTTTTTATCGAATTTGCAAGTGGAGATTTCAAGCGCTTTTCGGCCACAGGTAGAAAAGGAAATATCTTCTTATATAAACTAGAGAGAATCATTCTCAGAAACCACTTTGTGATGTGTGCGTTCCACTCACAGAGTTTAACCTTTCTTTTCATAGTGCAGTTCGGAAACACTCTGTTAGTAACGTCTGCAAGTGGATAATTGGACCTCCTTGAGGATTTCGTTGTAAACGGGATTTCTTCATCTAATGCTAGACAGAATAATTCTCAGTAACTGCTTTGGGTTGGGTGTATGCAACTCACAGAGTTGAACCTTCTTTGAGACAGAACAGATTTGAAACAACACTCTTTTTGTGGAATTTACAAGTGGAGATTTCAAGCGCTTTGATGTGAAAGTTAGAAAAGGAAATGTCTTCCTATAAAATCTCCAGAGAATCATTCTGAGAAACCACGTTTTGATGTGTGCATTCCACACATAGAGTTTAACCTTTCTTTCATGGAGCAGTTTGGAAACACTCTGTTTGTAAATTCTGCAAGTGGATATTTGGACGTCTTGAGGATTTCGTTGGAAATGTGTTTTCTTCATCTAGTGCTAGACAGAAGAATCCGCACCAACTTCTTTGGGTTGCGTGTGTTCAGCTCACAGAGTTGAACCTTCCTTTAGAGAGAGGAGATTTGAAACACTCTTTTTGTGGAATTTGCAAGTGGAGATTTCAAGCACTTTGGGGCGAATTGTAGAAAAGGAAATATCTTCCTATATAAATTAGAGAGAATCATTCTCAGAAAGCACTTTGTGATGTGAGTGTTCCACTCACAGCGTTTAACCTTTCTGTTCATAGAGCAGTTTGGAAACACTCTGTTTGTAACGTCTGCAAGTGGATAATTGGAGCTCTTTGAGGATTTCGTTGGAAACGGGATTTCTTCATCTAATGCTAGACAGAAGAATTCTCAGTAACTTCTTTGAGTTGCGTGTATTCAACTCAGAGAGTTGAATCTTCTTTTAGACAGAACAGATTTGAAACACTCTTTTTATCGAATTTACAAGTGGAGATTTCAAGCGCCTTTCGGCCACAGGGAGGAAAGGAAATATCTTCGTATAAAAACTACAGAGAATCATTCTCAGGAACCACGTTGTGATGTGTGCATTCCACTCACAGAGTTTAACCTTTCTTTTTCATAGAGCAGTTTGGGAACACTCTGTTTGTAACATCTGCAAGTGGATATTTGGACCTCCTTGAGGATTTCGTTGGAAACGGGATTTCTTCATCTAATGCTCAGCAGAAGAATTCTCAGTAACTACTTTGGGTTGAGTGTATTCATCTCACACAGTTGAATCCTCTTTTAGACAGAACAGATTTGAAACCCTCTTTTTGTGAAATTTACAAGTGGAGATTTCAAGCGGTTTCTTGTCAAAGTTAGAAAACGAAATACCTTACAAGAAAAATTCCAGAGAATCATTCTCAGAAACCACGTTGTGATGTGTGCGTTCCACTCACAGAGTTTAACCTTTCTTTCATGGAGCAGTTTGGAAACATTCTGTTTGTAATTTCTGCAAGTGGATACTTGGACCTCTTGAGGATTTCGTTGGAAACGGGATTTCTTCATCTAATGCTAGACAGAAGAATTCTCAGTAACTTCCCTGGGTTGCGTGTACTCAACTCACAGAGTTGAACCTTCCTTTAGACAGAGCAGATTTGAAACACTCTTTTTGCGGAAATTGCAAGTGGAGATTTCAAGGAATTTGGAGCCAATGGAAGAAAAGGAAATATCTTCGTATGAAAACTACAGAGAATCATTCTCAGAAACCACCTTGTGATGTGTGCGTACCACTCACAGAGTTTAACCTTTCTTTCCATAGAGCAGTGTGGAAACACTCTGTTTGTAACGTCTGGATGTGGATATTTGGACCTCTTTGAGGGTTTCGTTGGAAACGGGATTTCTTCATCTAATGCTAGAGAGAAGAATTCTCAGTAACTTCTTTGAGTTGCGTGTATTCAACTCAGAGAGTTGAATCTTCTTTCAGACAGAACAGATTTGAAACACTCTTTTGATCATATTTACAAGTGGAGATTTCAAGCGCTTTTCGACCACAGGTAGAAAAGGAAACATCTTCGTGTAAAAACTACAGAGAATCATTTTCAGAAACCATCTTGTGATGTGTGTGTTCCACTCACAGAGTTTAACTTTTCTTTTCATAGAGCAGTTTGGAAACACTCTGTTTGTAACATCTGCAAGTGGATATTTGGACCTCTTTGAGGATTTCATTGGAAACGGGATTTCTTCATCTAATGCTAGACAGAGGAATCCTCAGTAAATACTTTGGGTTGCATTTATTCAACTCACAGAGTTGAACCTTCTTTTAGACGGAACAGATTTGAAACACTCTTTTTGTGGATTTACAAGTGGAGATGTCAAGCTCTTTGTTGTCAAACGTGGAAAAGGAAATATCATCCTTTCAAAATCCCAGAGAATCATTCTCAGAATCCACCTTGTGATGTGTGAGTTCCACTCATAGAGTTTAAGCTTTCTTTCATGGAGCAGTTTGGAAACACTCTGTTTGTAAAGTCTGCAAGTGGATATTTGGACCTCTTGAGGATTTCGTTGGAAACGGGATTTCTTCATCCAATGCTAGACAGAAGAATCCTCAGTAACTTCTTTGGGTTGCATGTATTCAACTCACAGAGTTGAACCATCCTTGAGACAGAGCAGATTTGAAACACTCTTTCTGTGGTATTTCCAAGTGGAGATCTCATGCGCTTTGGGGCCAATGGCAGAAAAGGAAATATCTTCCTAGAAAAACTAGAGAGAATCATTCTCAGAAACCACCACATTGTGATGTGTGCGTTCCACTCACAGCGTTTAACCTTTCTTTTCATAGAGCAGTTTGGAAACACTCTGTAACGTCTGCAAGTGGATAATTGGACTTCTTTGAGGATTTCGTTGGAAACGGGATTTCTTCTTCTAATGCTACACAGAAGAATTCTCAGTAACTTCTTTGAGTTGCGTGTATTCAACTCACAGAGTTGAACCATCCTTTACAGAGAGCAGATTTGAAACACTCTTTTTATCGAATTTGCAAGTGGAGATTTCAAGCGCTTTTCGGCCACAGGTAGAAAAGGAAATATCTTCTTATATAAACTAGAGAGAATCATTCTCAGAAACCACTTTGTGATGTGTGCGTTCCACTCACAGAGTTTAACCTTTCTTTTCATAGTGCAGTTCGGAAACACTCTGTTAGTAACGTCTGCAAGTGGATAATTGGACCTCCTTGAGGATTTCGTTGTAAACGGGATTTCTTCATCTAATGCTAGACAGAATAATTCTCAGTAACTGCTTTGGGTTGGGTGTATGCAACTCACAGAGTTGAACCTTCTTTGAGACAGAACAGATTTGAAACACTCTTTTTGTGGAATTTACAAGTGGAGATTTCAAGCGCTTTGATGTGAAAGTTAGAAAAGGAAATGTCTTCCTATAAAATCTCCAGAGAATCATTCTGAGAAACCACGTTTTGATGTGTGCATTCCACACATAGAGTTTAACCTTTCTTTCATGGAGCAGTTTGGAAACACTCTGTTTGTAAATTCTGCAAGTGGATATTTGGACGTCTTGAGGATTTCGTTGGAAATGTGTTTTCTTCATCTAGTGCTAGACAGAAGAATCCGCACCAACTTCTTTGGGTTGCGTGGGTTCAGCTCACAGAGTTGAACCTTCCTTTAGAGAGAGGAGATTTGAAACACTCTTTTTGTGGAATTTGCAAGTGGAGATTTCAAGCACTTTGGGGCGAATTGTAGAAAAGGAAATATCTTCCTATATAAATTAGAGAGAATCATTCTCAGAAAGCACTTTGTGATGTGAGTGTTCCACTCACAGCGTTTAACCTTTCTGTTCATAGAGCAGTTTGGAAACACTCTGTTTGTAACGTCTGCAAGTGGATAATTGGAGCTCTTTGAGGATTTCGTTGGAAACGGGATTTCTTCATCTAATGCTAGACAGAAGAATTCTCAGTAACTTCTTTGAGTTGCGTGTATTCAACTCAGAGAGTTGAATCTTCTTTTAGACAGAACAGATTTGAAACACTCTTTTTATCGAATTTACAAGTGGAGATTTCAAGCGCCTTTCGGCCACAGGGAGGAAAGGAAATATCTTCGTATAAAAACTACAGAGAATCATTCTCAGGAACCACGTTGTGATGTGTGCATTCCACTCACAGAGTTTAACCTTTCTTTTTCATAGAGCAGTTTGGGAACACTCTGTTTGTAACATCTGCAAGTGGATATTTGGACCTCTTTGAGGATTTCGTTGGAAACGGGATTTCTTCATCTAATGCTCAGCAGAAGAATTCTCAGTAACTACTTTGGGTTGAGTGTATTCATCTCACACAGTTGAATCCTCTTTTAGACAGAACAGATTTGAAACCCTCTTTTTGTGAAATTTACAAGTGGAGATTTCAAGCGGTGTGTTGTCAAAGGTAGAAAACGAAATATCTTACAAGAAAAATTCCAGAGAATCATTCTCAGAAACCACGTTGTGATGTGTGCGTTCCACTCACAGAGTTTAACCTTTCTTTCATGGAGCAGTTTGGAAACATTCTGTTTGTAATTTCTGCAAGTGGATACTTGGACCTCTTGAGGATTTCGTTGGAAACGGGATTTCTTCATCTAATGCTAGACAGAAGAATTCTCAGTAACTTCCCTGGGTTGCGTGTACTCAACTCACAGAGTTGAACCTTCCTTTAGACAGAGCAGATTTGAAACACTCTTTTTGCGGAAATTGCAAGTGGAGATTTCAAGGAATTTGGAGCCAATGGAAGAAAAGGAAATATCTTCGTATGAAAACTACAGAGAATCATTTTCAGAAACCACCTTGTGATGTGTGCGTAGCACTCACAGAGTTTAACCTTTCTTTCCATAGAGCAGTGTGGAAACACTCTGTTTGTAACGTCTGGATGTGGATATTTGGACCTCTTTGAGGGTTTCGTTGGAAACGGGATTTCTTCATCTAATGCTAGAGAGAAGAATTCTCAGTAACTTCTTTGAGTTGCGTGTATTCAACTCAGAGAGTTGAATCTTCTTTTAGACAGAACAGATTTGAAACACTCTTTTGATCATATTTACAAGTGGAGATTTCAAGCGCTTTTCGACCACAGGTAGAAAAGGAAACATCTTCGTGTAAAAACTACAGAGAATCATTTTCAGAAACCATCTTGTGATGTGTGTGTTCCACTCACAGAGTTTAACTTTTCTTTTCATAGAGCAGTTTGGAAACACTCTGTTTGTAACATCTGCAAGTGGATATTTGGACCTCTTTGAGGATTTCATTGGAAACGGGATTTCTTCATCTAATGCTAGACAGAGGAATCCTCAGTAAATACTTTGGGTTGCGTTTATTCAACTCACAGAGTTGAACCTTCTTTTAGACGGAACAGATTTGAAACACTCTTTTTGTGGATTTACAAGTGGAGATGTCAAGCTCTTTGTTGTCAAACGTGGAAAAGGAAATATCATCCTTTCAAAATCCCAGAGAATCATTCTCAGAATCCACCTTGTGATGTGTGAGTTCCACTCATAGAGTTTAAGCTTTCTTTCATGGAGCAGTTTGGAAACACTCTGTTTGTAAAGTCTGCAAGTGGATATTTGGACCTCTTGAGGATTTCGTTGGAAACGGGATTTCTTCATCCAATGCTAGACAGAAGAATCCTCAGTAACTTCTTTGGGTTGCATGTATTCAACTCACAGAGTTGAACCATCCTTGAGACAGAGCAGATTTGAAACACTCTTTCTGTGGTATTTCCAAGTGGAGATCTCATGCGCTTTGGGGCCAATGGCAGAAAAGGAAATATCTTCCTAGAAAAACTAGAGAGAATCATTCTCAGAAACCACCACATTGTGATGTGTGCGTTCCACTCACAGCGTTTAACCTTTCTTTTCATAGAGCAGTTTGGAAACACTCTGTAACGTCTGCAAGTGGATAATTGGACTTCTTTGAGGATTTCGTTGGAAACGGGATTTCTTCTTCTAATGCTACACAGAAGAATTCTCAGTAACTTCTTTGAGTTGCGTGTATTCAACTCACAGAGTTGAACCATCCTTTACAGAGAGCAGATTTGAAACACTCTTTTTATCGAATTTGCAAGTGGAGATTTCAAGCGCTTTTCGGCCACAGGTAGAAAAGGAAATATCTTCTTATATAAACTAGAGAGAATCATTCTCAGAAACCACTTTGTGATGTGTGCGTTCCACTCACAGAGTTTAACCTTTCTTTTCATAGTGCAGTTCGGAAACACTCTGTTAGTAACGTCTGCAAGTGGATAATTGGACCTCCTTGAGGATTTCGTTGTAAACGGGATTTCTTCATCTAATGCTAGACAGAATAATTCTCAGTAACTGCTTTGGGTTGGGTGTATGCAACTCACAGAGTTGAACCTTCTTTGAGACAGAACGGATTTGAAACAACACTCTTTTTGTGGAATTTACAAGTGGAGATTTCAAGCGCTTTGATGTGAAAGTTAGAAAAGGAAATGTCTTCCTATAAAATCTCCAGAGAATCATTCTGAGAAACCACGTTTTGATGTGTGCATTCCACCCATAGAGTTTAACCTTTCTTTCATGGAGCAGTTTGGAAACACTCTGTTTGTAAATTCTGCAAGTGGATATTTGGACGTCTTGAGGATTTCGTTGGAAATGTGTTTTCTTCATCTAGTGCTAGACAGAAGAATCCGCACCAACTTCTTTGGGTTGTGTGTGTTCAGCTCACAGAGTTGAACCTTCCTTTAGAGAGAGGAGATTTGAAACACTCTTTTTGTGGAATTTGCAAGTGGAGATTTCAAGCACTTTGGGGCGAATTGTAGAAAAGGAAATATCTTCCTATATAAATTAGAGAGAATCATTCTCAGAAAGCACTTTGTGATGTGAGTGTTCCACTCACAGCGTTTAACCTTTCTGTTCATAGAGCAGTTTGGAAACACTCTGTTTGTAACGTCTGCAAGTGGATAATTGGAGCTCTTTGAGGATTTCGTTGGAAACGGGATTTCTTCATCTAATGCTAGACAGAAGAATTCTCAGTAACTTCTTTGAGTTGCGTGTATTCAACTCAGAGAGTTGAATCTTCTTTTAGACAGAACAGATTTGAAACACTCTTTTTATCGAATTTACAAGTGGAGATTTCAAGCGCCTTTCGGCCACAGGGAGGAAAGGAAATATCTTCGTATAAAAACTACAGAGAATCATTCTCAGGAACCACGTTGTGATGTGTGCATTCCACTCACAGAGTTTAACCTTTCTTTTTCATAGAGCAGTTTGGGAACACTCTGTTTGTAACATCTGCAAGTGGATATTTGGACCTCTTTGAGGATTTCGTTGGAAACGGGATTTCTTCATCTAATGCTCAGCAGAAGAATTCTCAGTAACTACTTTGGGTTGAGTGTATTCATCTCACACAGTTGAATCCTCTTTTAGACAGAACAGATTTGAAACCCTCTTTTTGTGAAATTTACAAGAGGAGATTTCAAGCGGTTTCTTGTCAAAGTTAGAAAACGAAATATCTTACAAGAATAATTCCAGAGAATCATTCTCAGAAACCACGTTGTGATGTGTGCGTTCCACTCACAGAGTTTAACCTTTCTTTCATGGAGCAGTTTGGAAACATTCTGTTTGTAATTTCTGCAAGTGGATACTTGGACCTCTTGAGGATTTCGTTGGAAACGGGATTTCTTCATCTAATGCTAGACAGAAGAATTCTCAGTAACTTCCCTGGGTTGCGTGTACTCAACTCACAGAGTTGAACCTTCCTTTAGACAGAGCAGATTTGAAACACTCTTTTTGCGGAAATTGCAAGTGGAGATTTCAAGGAATTTGGAGCCAATGGAAGAAAAGGAAATATCTTCGTATGAAAACTACAGAGAATCATTTTCAGAAACCACCTTGTGATGTGTGCGTACCACTCACAGAGTTTAACCTTTCTTTCCATAGAGCAGTGTGGAAACACTCTGTTTGTAACGTCTGGATGTGGATATTTGGACCTCTTTGAGGGTTTCGTTGGAAACGGGATTTCTTCATCTAATGCTAGAGAGAAGAATTCTCAGTAACTTCTTTGAGTTGCGTGTATTCAACTCAGAGAGTTGAATCTTCTTTTAGACAGAACAGATTTGAAACACTCTTTTGATCATATTTACAAGTGGAGATTTCAAGCGCTTTTCGACCACAGGTAGAAAAGGAAACATCTTCGTGTAAAAACTACAGAGAATCATTTTCAGAAACCATCTTGTGATGTGTGTGTTCCACTCACAGAGTTTAACTTTTCTTTTCATAGAGCAGTTTGGAAACACTCTGTTTGTAACATCTGCAAGTGGATATTTGGACCTCTTTGAGGATTTCATTGGAAACGGGATTTCTTCATCTAATGCTAGACAGAGGAATCCTCAGTAAATACTTTGGGTTGCGTTTATTCAACTCACAGAGTTGAACCTTCTTTTAGACGGAACAGATTTGAAACACTCTTTTTGTGGATTTACAAGTGGAGATGTCAAGCTCTTTGTTGTCAAACGTGGAAAAGGAAATATCATCCTTTCAAAATCCCAGAGAATCATTCTCAGAATCCACCTTGTGATGTGTGAGTTCCACTCATAGAGTTTAAGCTTTCTTTCATGGAGCAGTTTGGAAACACTCTGTTTGTAAAGTCTGCAAGTGGATATTTGGACCTCTTGAGGATTTCGTTGGAAACGGGATTTCTTCATCCAATGCTAGACAGAAGAATCCTCAGTAACTTCTTTGGGTTGCATGTATTCAACTCACAGAGTTGAACCATCCTTGAGACAGAGCAGATTTGAAACACTCTTTCTGTGGTATTTCCAAGTGGAGATCTCATGCGCTTTGGGGCCAATGGCAGAAAAGGAAATATCTTCCTATAAAAACTAGAGAGAATCATTCTCAGAAACCACCACACTGTGATGTGTGCGTTCCACTCACAGCGTTTAACCTTTCTTTTCATAGAGCAGTTTGGAAACACTCTGTAACGTCTGCAAGTGGATAATTGGACTTCTTTGAGGATTTCGTTGGAAACGGGATTTCTTCTTCTAATGCTACACAGAAGAATTCTCAGTAACTTCTTTGAGTTGCGTGTATTCAACTCACAGAGTTGAACCATCCTTTACAGAGAGCAGATTTGAAACACTCTTTTTATCGAATTTGCAAGTGGAGATTTCAAGCGCTTTTCGGCCACAGGTAGAAAAGGAAATATCTTCTTATATAAACTAGAGAGAATCATTCTCAGAAACCACTTTGTGATGTGTGCGTTCCACTCACAGAGTTTAACCTTTCTTTTCATAGTGCAGTTCGGAAACACTCTGTTAGTAACGTCTGCAAGTGGATAATTGGACCTCCTTGAGGATTTCGTTGTAAACGGGATTTCTTCATCTAATGCTAGACAGAATAATTCTCAGTAACTGCTTTGGGTTGGGTGTATGCAACTCACAGAGTTGAACCTTCTTTGAGACAGAACAGATTTGAAACAACACTCTTTTTGTGGAATTTACAAGTGGAGATTTCAAGCGCTTTGATGTGAAAGTTAGAAAAGGAAATGTCTTCCTATAAAATCTCCAGAGAATCATTCTGAGAAACCACGTTTTGATGTGTGCATTCCACACATAGAGTTTAACCTTTCTTTCATGGAGCAGTTTGGAAACACTCTGTTTGTAAATTCTGCAAGTGGATATTTGGACGTCTTGAGGATTTCGTTGGAAATGTGTTTTCTTCATCTAGTGCTAGACAGAAGAATCCGCACCAACTTCTTTGGGTTGCGTGTGTTCAGCTCACAGAGTTGAACCTTCCTTTAGAGAGAGGAGATTTGAAACACTCTTTTTGTGGAATTTGCAAGTGGAGATTTCAAGCACTTTGGGGCGAATTGTAGAAAAGGAAATATCTTCCTATATAAATTAGAGAGAATCATTCTCAGAAAGCACTTTGTGATGTGAGTGTTCCACTCACAGCGTTTAACCTTTCTGTTCATAGAGCAGTTTGGAAACACTCTGTTTGTAACGTCTGCAAGTGGATAATTGGAGCTCTTTGAGGATTTCGTTGGAAACGGGATTTCTTCATCTAATGCTAGACAGAAGAATTCTCAGTAACTTCTTTGAGTTGCGTGTATTCAACTCAGAGAGTTGAATCTTCTTTTAGACAGAACAGATTTGAAACACTCTTTTTATCGAATTTACAAGTGGAGATTTCAAGCGCCTTTCGGCCACAGGGAGGAAAGGAAATATCTTCGTATAAAAACTACAGAGAATCATTCTCAGGAACCACGTTGTGATGTGTGCATTCCACTCACAGAGTTTAACCTTTCTTTTTCATAGAGCAGTTTGGGAACACTCTGTTTGTAACATCTGCAAGTGGATATTTGGACCTCTTTGAGGATTTCGTTGGAAACGGGATTTCTTCATCTAATGCTCAGCAGAAGAATTCTCAGTAACTACTTTGGGTTGAGTGTATTCATCTCACACAGTTGAATCCTCTTTTAGACAGAACAGATTTGAAACCCTCTTTTTGTGAAATTTACAAGTGGAGATTTCAAGTGGTTTCTTGTCAAAGTTAGAAAACGAAATATCTTACAAGAAAAATTCCAGAGAATCATTCTCAGAAACCACGTTGTGATGTGTGCGTTCCACTCACAGAGTTTAACCTTTCTTTCATGGAGCAGTTTGGAAACATTCTGTTTGTAATTTCTGCAAGTGGATACTTGGACCTCTTGAGGATTTCGTTGGAAACGGGATTTCTTCATCTAATGCTAGACAGAAGAATTCTCAGTAACTTCCCTGGGTTGCGTGTACTCAACTCACAGAGTTGAACCTTCCTTTAGACAGAGCAGATTTGAAACACTCTTTTTGCGGAAATTGCAAGTGGAGATTTCAAGGAATTTGGAGCCAATGGAAGAAAAGGAAATATCTTCGTATGAAAACTACAGAGAATCATTCTCAGAAACCACCTTGTGATGTGTGCGTACCACTCACAGAGTTTAACCTTTCTTTCCATAGAGCAGTGTGGAAACACTCTGTTTGTAACGTCTGGATGTGGATATTTGGACCTCTTTGAGGGTTTCGTTGGAAACGGGATTTCTTCATCTAATGCTAGAGAGAAGAATTCTCAGTAACTTCTTTGAGTTGCGTGTATTCAACTCAGAGAGTTGAATCTTCTTTTAGACAGAACAGATTTGAAACACTCTTTTGATCATATTTACAAGTGGAGATTTCAAGCGCTTTTCGACCACAGGTAGAAAAGGAAACATCTTCGTGTAAAAACTACAGAGAATCATTTTCAGAAACCATCTTGTGATGTGTGTGTTCCACTCACAGAGTTTAACTTTTCTTTTCATAGAGCAGTTTGGAAACACTCTGTTTGTAACATCTGCAAGTGGATATTTGGACCTCTTTGAGGATTTCATTGGAAACGGGATTTCTTCATCTAATGCTAGACAGAGGAATCCTCAGTAAATACTTTGGGTTGCGTTTATTCAACTCACAGAGTTGAACCTTCTTTTAGACGGAACAGATTTGAAACACTCTTTTTGTGGATTTACAAGTGGAGATGTCAAGCTCTTTGTTGTCAAACGTGGAAAAGGAAATATCATCCTTTCAAAATCCCAGAGAATCATTCTCAGAATCCACCTTGTGATGTGTGAGTTCCACTCATAGAGTTTAAGCTTTCTTTCATGGAGCAGTTTGGAAACACTCTGTTTGTAAAGTCTGCAAGTGGATATTTGGACCTCTTGAGGATTTCGTTGGAAACGGGATTTCTTCATCCAATGCTAGACAGAAGAATCCTCAGTAACTTCTTTGGGTTGCATGTATTCAACTCACAGAGTTGAACCATCCTTGAGACAGAGCAGATTTGAAACACTCTTTCTGTGGTATTTCCAAGTGGAGATCTCATGCGCTTTGGGGAGAATGGCAGAAAAGGAAATATCTTCCTAGAAAAACTAGAGAGAATCATTCTCAGAAACCACCACATTGTGATGTGTGCGTTCCACTCACAGCGTTTAACCTTTCTTTTCATAGAGCAGTTTGGAAACACTCTGTAACGTCTGCAAGTGGATAATTGGACTTCTTTGAGGATTTCGTTGGAAACGGGATTTCTTCTTCTAATGCTACACAGAAGAATTCTCAGTAACTTCTTTGAGTTGCGTGTATTCAACTCACAGAGTTGAACCATCCTTTACAGAGAGCAGATTTGAAACACTCTTTTTATCGAATTTGCAAGTGGAGATTTCAAGCGCTTTTCGGCCACAGGTAGAAAAGGAAATATCTTCTTATATAAACTAGAGAGAATCATTCTCAGAAACCACTTTGTGATGTGTGCGTTCCACTCACAGAGTTTAACCTTTCTTTTCATAGTGCAGTTCGGAAACACTCTGTTAGTAACGTCTGCAAGTGGATAATTGGACCTCCTTGAGGATTTCGTTGTAAACGGGATTTCTTCATCTAATGCTAGACAGAATAATTCTCAGTAACTGCTTTGGGTTGGGTGTATGCAACTCACAGAGTTGAACCTTCTTTGAGACAGAACAGATTTGAAACACTCTTTTTGTGGAATTTACAAGTGGAGATTTCAAGCGCTTTGATGTGAAAGTTAGAAAAGGAAATGTCTTCCTATAAAATCTCCAGAGAATCATTCTGAGAAACCACGTTTTGATGTGTGCATTCCACACATAGAGTTTAACCTTTCTTTCATGGAGCAGTTTGGAAACACTCTGTTTGTAAATTCTGCAAGTGGATATTTGGACGTCTTGAGGATTTCGTTGGAAATGTGTTTTCTTCATCTAGTGCTAGACAGAAGAATCCGCACCAACTTCTTTGGGTTGCGTGTGTTCAGCTCACAGAGTTGAACCTTCCTTTAGAGAGAGGAGATTTGAAACACTCTTTTTGTGGAATTTGCAAGTGGAGATTTCAAGCACTTTGGGGCGAATTGTAGAAAAGGAAATATCTTCCTATATAAATTAGAGAGAATCATTCTCAGAAAGCACTTTGTGATGTGAGTGTTCCACTCACAGCGTTTAACCTTTCTGTTCATAGAGCAGTTTGGAAACACTCTGTTTGTAACGTCTGCAAGTGGATAATTGGAGCTCTTTGAGGATTTCGTTGGAAACGGGATTTCTTCATCTAATGCTAGACAGAAGAATTCTCAGTAACTTCTTTGAGTTGCGTGTATTCAACTCAGAGAGTTGAATCTTCTTTTAGACAGAACAGATTTGAAACACTCTTTTTATCGAATTTACAAGTGGAGATTTCAAGCGCCTTTCGGCCACAGGGAGGAAAGGAAATATCTTCGTATAAAAACTACAGAGAATCATTCTCAGGAACCACGTTGTGATGTGTGCATTCCACTCACAGAGTTTAACCTTTCTTTTTCATAGAGCAGTTTGGGAACACTCTGTTTGTAACATCTGCAAGTGGATATTTGGACCTCTTTGAGGATTTCGTTGGAAACGGGATTTCTTCATCTAATGCTCAGCAGAAGAATTCTCAGTAACTACTTTGGGTTGAGTGTATTCATCTCACACAGTTGAATCCTCTTTTAGACAGAACAGATTTGAAACCCTCTTTTTGTGAAATTTACAAGTGGAGATTTCAAGCGGTTTCTTGTCAAAGTTAGAAAACGAAATATCTTACAAGAAAAATTCCAGAGAATCATTCTCAGAAACCACGTTGTGATGTGTGCGTTCCACTCACAGAGTTTAACCTTTCTTTCATGGAGCAGTTTGGAAACATTCTGTTTGTAATTTCTGCAAGTGGATACTTGGACCTCTTGAGGATTTCGTTGGAAACGGGATTTCTTCATCTAATGCTAGACAGAAGAATTCTCAGTAACTTCCCTGGGTTGCGTGTACTCAACTCACAGAGTTGAACCTTCCTTTAGACAGAGCAGATTTGAAACACTCTTTTTGCGGAAATTGCAAGTGGAGATTTCAAGGAATTTGGAGCCAATGGAAGAAAAGGAAATATTTTCGTATGAAAACTACAGAGAATCATTTTCAGAAACCACCTTGTGATGTGTGCGTACCACTCACAGAGTTTAACCTTTCTTTCCATAGAGCAGTGTGGAAACACTCTGTTTGTAACGTCTGGATGTGGATATTTGGACCTCTTTGAGGGTTTCGTTGGAAACGGGATTTCTTCATCTAATGCTAGAGAGAAGAATTCTCAGTAACTTCTTTGAGTTGCGTGTATTCAACTCAGAGAGTTGAATCTTCGTTTAGACAGAACAGATTTGAAACACTCTTTTGATCATATTTACAAGTGGAGATTTCAAGCGCTTTTCGACCACAGGTAGAAAAGGAAACATCTTCGTGTAAAAACTACAGAGAATCATTTTCAGAAACCATCTTGTGATGTGTGTGTTCCACTCACAGAGTTTAACTTTTCTTTTCATAGAGCAGTTTGGAAACACTCTGTTTGTAACATCTGCAAGTGGATATTTGGACCTCTTTGAGGATTTCATTGGAAACGGGATTTCTTCATCTAATGCTAGACAGAGGAATCCTCAGTAAATACTTTGGGTTGCGTTTATTCAACTCACAGAGTTGAACCTTCTTTTAGACGGAACAGATTTGAAACACTCTTTTTGTGGATTTACAAGTGGAGATGTCAAGCTCTTTGTTGTCAAACGTGGAAAAGGAAATATCATCCTTTCAAAATCCCAGAGAATCATTCTCAGAATCCACCTTGTGATGTGTGAGTTCCACTCATAGAGTTTAAGCTTTCTTTCATGGAGCAGTTTGGAAACACTCTGTTTGTAAAGTCTGCAAGTGGATATTTGGACCTCTTGAGGATTTCGTTGGAAACGGGATTTCTTCATCCAATGCTAGACAGAAGAATCCTCAGTAACTTCTTTGGGTTGCATGTATTCAACTCACAGAGTTGAACCATCCTTGAGACAGAGCAGATTTGAAACACTCTTTCTGTGGTATTTCCAAGTGGAGATCTCATGCGCTTTGGGGCCAATGGCAGAAAAGGAAATATCTTCCTAGAAAAACTAGAGAGAATCATTCTCAGAAACCACCACATTGTGATGTGTGCGTTCCACTCACAGCGTTTAACCTTTCTTTTCATAGAGCAGTTTGGAAACACTCTGTAACGTCTGCAAGTGGATAATTGGACTTCTTTGAGGATTTCGTTGGAAACGGGATTTCTTCTTCTAATGCTACACAGAAGAATTCTCAGTAACTTCTTTGAGTTGCGTGTATTCAACTCACAGAGTTGAACCATCCTTTACAGAGAGCAGATTTGAAACACTCTTTTTATCGAATTTGCAAGTGGAGATTTCAAGCGCTTTTCGGCCACAGGTAGAAAAGGAAATATCTTCTTATATAAACTAGAGAGAATCATTCTCAGAAACCACCTTGTGATGTGTGCGTACCACTCACAGAGTTTAACCTTTCTTTCCATAGAGCAGTGTGGAAACACTCTGTTTGTAACGTCTGGATGTGGATATTTGGACCTCTTTGAGGGTTTCGTTGGAAACGGGATTTCTTCATCTAATGCTAGAGAGAAGAATTCTCAGTAACTTCTTTGAGTTGCGTGTATTCAACTCAGAGAGTTGAATCTTCTTTTAGACAGAACAGATTTGAAACACTCTTTTGATCATATTTACAAGTGGAGATTTCAAGCGCTTTTCGACCACAGGTAGAAAAGGAAACATCTTCGTGTAAAAACTACAGAGAATCATTTTCAGAAACCATCTTGTGATGTGTGTGTTCCACTCACAGAGTTTAACTTTTCTTTTCATAGAGCAGTTTGGAAACACTCTGTTTGTAACATCTGCAAGTGGATATTTGGACCTCTTTGAGGATTTCATTGGAAACGGGATTTCTTCATCTAATGCTAGACAGAGGAATCCTCAGTAAATACTTTGGGTTGCGTTTATTCAACTCACAGAGTTGAACCTTCTTTTAGACGGAACAGATTTGAAACACTCTTTTTGTGGATTTACAAGTGGAGATGTCAAGCTCTTTGTTGTCAAACGTGGAAAAGGAAATATCATCCTTTCAAAATCCCAGAGAATCATTCTCAGAATCCACCTTGTGATGTGTGAGTTCCACTCATAGAGTTTAAGCTTTCTTTCATGGAGCAGTTTGGAAACACTCTGTTTGTAAAGTCTGCAAGTGGATATTTGGACCTCTTGAGGATTTCGTTGGAAACGGGATTTCTTCATCCAATGCTAGACAGAAGAATCCTCAGTAACTTCTTTGGGTTGCATGTATTCAACTCACAGAGTTGAACCATCCTTGAGACAGAGCAGATTTGAAACACTCTTTCTGTGGTATTTCCAAGTGGAGATCTCATGCGCTTTGGGTCCAATGGCAGAAAAGGAAATATCTTCCTAGAAAAACTAGAGAGAATCATTCTCAGAAACCACCACATTGTGATGTGTGCGTTCCACTCACAGCGTTTAACCTTTCTTTTCATAGAGCAGTTTGGAAACACTCTGTAACGTCTGCAAGTGGATAATTGGACTTCTTTGAGGATTTCGTTGGAAACGGGATTTCTTCTTCTAATGCTACACAGAAGAATTCTCAGTAACTTCTTTGAGTTGCGTGTATTCAACTCACAGAGTTGAACCATCCTTTACAGAGAGCAGATTTGAAACACTCTTTTTATCGAATTTGCAAGTGGAGATTTCAAGCGCTTTTCGGCCACAGGTAGAAAAGGAAATATCTTCTTATATAAACTAGAGAGAATCATTCTCAGAAACCACTTTGTGATGTGTGCGTTCCACTCACAGAGTTTAACCTTTCTTTTCATAGTGCAGTTCGGAAACACTCTGTTAGTAACGTCTGCAAGTGGATAATTGGACCTCCTTGAGGATTTCGTTGTAAACGGGATTTCTTCATCTAATGCTAGACAGAATAATTCTCAGTAACTGCTTTGGGTTGGGTGTATGCAACTCACAGAGTTGAACCTTCTTTGAGACAGAACGGATTTGAAACAACACTCTTTTTGTGGAATTTACAAGTGGAGATTTCAAGCGCTTTGATGTGAAAGTTAGAAAAGGAAATGTCTTCCTATAAAATCTCCAGAGAATCATTCTGAGAAACCACGTTTTGATGTGTGCATTCCACACATAGAGTTTAACCTTTCTTTCATGGAGCAGTTTGGAAACACTCTGTTTGTAAATTCTGCAAGTGGATATTTGGACGTCTTGAGGATTTCGTTGGAAATGTGTTTTCTTCATCTAGTGCTAGACAGAAGAATCCGCACCAACTTCTTTGGGTTGCGTGTGTTCAGCTCACAGAGTTGAACCTTCCTTTAGAGAGAGGAGATTTGAAACACTCTTTTTGTGGAATTTGCAAGTGGAGATTTCAAGCACTTTGGGGCGAATTGTAGAAAAGGAAATATCTTCCTATATAAATTAGAGAGAATCATTCTCAGAAAGCACTTTGTGATGTGAGTGTTCCACTCACAGCGTTTAACCTTTCTGTTCATAGAGCAGTTTGGAAACACTCTGTTTGTAACGTCTGCAAGTGGATAATTTGAGCTCTTTGAGGATTTCGTTGGAAACGGGATTTCTTCATCTAATGCTAGACAGAAGAATTCTCAGTAACTTCTTTGAGTTGCGTGTATTCAACTCAGAGAGTTGAATCTTCTTTTAGACAGAACAGATTTGAAACACTCTTTTTATCGAATTTACAAGTGGAGATTTCAAGCGCCTTTCGGCCACAGGGAGGAAAGGAAATATCTTCGTATAAAAACTACAGAGAATCATTCTCAGGAACCACGTTGTGATGTGTGCATTCCACTCACAGAGTTTAACCTTTCTTTTTCATAGAGCAGTTTGGGAACACTCTGTTTGTAACATCTGCAAGTGGATATTTGGACCTCTTTGAAGATTTCGTTGGAAACGGGATTTCTTCATCTAATGCTCAGCAGAAGAATTCTCAGTAACTACTTTGGGTTGAGTGTATTCATCTCACACAGTTGAATCCTCTTTTAGACAGAACAGATTTGAAACCCTCTTTTTGTGAAATTTACAAGTGGAGATTTCAAGCGGTTTCTTGTCAAAGTTAGAAAACGAAATATCTTACAAGAAAAATTCCAGAGAATCATTCTCAGAAACCACGTTGTGATGTGTGCGTTCCACTCACAGAGTTTAACCTTTCTTTCATGGAGCAGTTTGGAAACATTCTGTTTGTAATTTCTGCAAGTGGATACTTGGACCTCTTGAGGATTTCGTTGGAAACGGGATTTCTTCATCTAATGCTAGACAGAAGAATTCTCAGTAACTTCCCTGGGTTGCGTGTACTCAACTCACAGAGTTGAACCTTCCTTTAGACAGAGCAGATTTGAAACACTCTTTTTGCGGAAATTGCAAGTGGAGATTTCAAGGAATTTGGAGCCAATGGAAGAAAAGGAAATATCTTCGTATGAAAACTACAGAGAATCATTTTCAGAAACCACCTTGTGATGTGTGCGTACCACTCACAGAGTTTAACCTTTCTTTCCATAGAGCAGTGTGGAAACACTCTGTTTGTAACGTCTGGATGTGGATATTTGGACCTCTTTGAGGGTTTCGTTGGAAACGGGATTTCTTCATCTAATGCTAGAGAGAAGAATTCTCAGTAACTTCTTTGAGTTGCGTGTATTCAACTCAGAGAGTTGAATCTTCTTTTAGACAGAACAGATTTGAAACACTCTTTTGATCATATTTACAAGTGGAGATTTCAAGCGCTTTTCGACCACAGGTAGAAAAGGAAACATCTTCGTGTAAAAACTACAGAGAATCATTTTCAGAAACCATCTTGTGATGTGTGTGTTCCACTCACAGAGTTTAACTTTTCTTTTCATAGAGCAGTTTGGAAACACTCTGTTTGTAACATCTGCAAGTGGATATTTGGACCTCTTTGAGGATTTCATTGGAAACGGGATTTCTTCATCTAATGCTAGACAGAGGAATCCTCAGTAAATACTTTGGGTTGCGTTTATTCAACTCACAGAGTTGAACCTTCTTTTAGACGGAACAGATTTGAAACACTCTTTTTGTGGATTTACAAGTGGAGATGTCAAGCTCTTTGTTGTCAAACGTGGAAAAGGAAATATCATCCTTTCAAAATCCCAGAGAATCATTCTCAGAATCCACCTTGTGATGTGTGAGTTCCACTCATAGAGTTTAAGCTTTCTTTCATGGAGCAGTTTGGAAACACTCTGTTTGTAAAGTCTGCAAGTGGATATTTGGACCTCTTGAGGATTTCGTTGGAAACGGGATTTCTTCATCCAATGCTAGACAGAAGAATCCTCAGTAACTTCTTTGGGTTGCATGTATTCAACTCACAGAGTTGAACCATCCTTGAGACAGAGCAGATTTGAAACACTCTTTCTGTGGTATTTCCAAGTGGAGATCTCATGCGCTTTGGGGCCAATGGCAGAAAAGGAAATATCTTCCTAGAAAAACTAGAGAGAATCATTCTCAGAAACCACCACATTGTGATGTGTGCGTTCCACTCACAGCGTTTAACCTTTCTTTTCATAGAGCAGTTTGGAAACACTCTGTAACGTCTGCAAGTGGATAATTGGACTTCTTTGAGGATTTCGTTGGAAACGGGATTTCTTCTTCTAATGCTACACAGAAGAATTCTCAGTAACTTCTTTGAGTTGCTTGTATTCAACTCACAGAGTTGAACCATCCTTTACAGAGAGCAGATTTGAAACACTCTTTTTATCGAATTTGCAAGTGGAGATTTCAAGCGCTTTTCGGCCACAGGTAGAAAAGGAAATATCTTCTTATATAAACTAGAGAGAATCATTCTCAGAAACCACCTGGTGATGTGTGCGTACCACTCACAGAGTTTAACCTTTCTTTCCATAGAGCAGTGTGGAAACACTCTGTTTGTAACGTCTGGATGTGGATATTTGGACCTCTTTGAGGGTTTCGTTGGAAACGGGATTTCTTCATCTAATGCTAGAGAGAAGAATTCTCAGTAACTTCTTTGAGTTGCGTGTATTCAACTCAGAGAGTTGAATCTTCTTTTAGACAGAACAGATTTGAAACACTCTTTTGATCATATTTACAAGTGGAGATTTCAAGCGCTTTTCGACCACAGGTAGAAAAGGAAACATCTTCGTGTAAAAACTACAGAGAATCATTTTCAGAAACCATCTTGTGATGTGTGTGTTCCACTCACAGAGTTTAACTTTTCTTTTCATAGAGCAGTTTGGAAACACTCTGTTTGTAACATCTGCAAGTGGATATTTGGACCTCTTTGAGGATTTCATTGGAAACGGGATTTCTTCATCTAATGCTAGACAGAGGAATCCTCAGTAAATACTTTGGGTTGCGTTTATTCAACTCACAGAGTTGAACCTTCTTTTAGACGGAACAGATTTGAAACACTCTTTTTGTGGATTTACAAGTGGAGATGTCAAGCTCTTTGTTGTCAAACGTGGAAAAGGAAATATCATCCTTTCAAAATCCCAGAGAATCATTCTCAGAATCCACCTTGTGATGTGTGAGTTCCACTCATAGAGTTTAAGCTTTCTTTCATGGAGCAGTTTGGAAACACTCTGTTTGTAAAGTCTGCAAGTGGATATTTGGACCTCTTGAGGATTTCGTTGGAAACGGGATTTCTTCATCCAATGCTAGACAGAAGAATCCTCAGTAACTTCTTTGGGTTGCATGTATTCAACTCACAGAGTTGAACCATCCTTGAGACAGAGCAGATTTGAAACACTCTTTCTGTGGTATTTCCAAGTGGAGATCTCATGCGCTTTGGGGCCAATGGCAGAAAAGGAAATATCTTCCTAGAAAAACTAGAGAGAATCATTCTCAGAAACCACCACATTGTGATGTGTGCGTTCCACTCACAGCGTTTAACCTTTCTTTTCATAGAGCAGTTTGGAAACACTCTGTAACGTCTGCAAGTGGATAATTGGACTTCTTTGAGGATTTCGTTGGAAACGGGATTTCTTCTTCTAATGCTACACAGAAGAATTCTCAGTAACTTCTTTGAGTTGCGTGTATTCAACTCACAGAGTTGAACCATCCTTTACAGAGAGCAGATTTGAAACACTCTTTTTATCGAATTTGCAAGTGGAGATTTCAAGCGCTTTTCGGCCACAGGTAGAAAAGGAAATATCTTCTTATATAAACTAGAGAGAATCATTCTCAGAAACCACTTTGTGATGTGTGCGTTCCACTCACAGAGTTTAACCTTTCTTTTCATAGTGCAGTTCGGAAACACTCTGTTAGTAACGTCTGCAAGTGGATAATTGGACCTCCTTGAGGATTTCGTTGTAAACGGGATTTCTTCATCTAATGCTAGACAGAATAATTCTCAGTAACTGCTTTGGGTTGGGTGTATGCAACTCACAGAGTTGAACCTTCTTTGAGACAGAACAGATTTGAAACACTCTTTTTGTGGAATTTACAAGTGGAGATTTCAAGCGCTTTGATGTGAAAGTTAGAAAAGGAAATGTCTTCCTATAAAATCTCCAGAGAATCATTCTGAGAAACCACGTTTTGATGTGTGCATTCCACACATAGAGTTTAACCTTTCTTTCATGGAGCAGTTTGGAAACACTCTGTTTGTAAATTCTGCAAGTGGATATTTGGACGTCTTGAGGATTTCGTTGGAAATGTGTTTTCTTCATCTAGTGCTAGACAGAAGAATCCGCACCAACTTCTTTGGGTTGCGTGTGTTCAGCTCACAGAGTTGAACCTTCCTTTAGAGAGAGGAGATTTGAAACACTCTTTTTGTGGAATTTGCAAGTGGAGATTTCAAGCACTTTGGGGCGAATTGTAGAAAAGGAAATATCTTCCTATATAAATTAGAGAGAATCATTCTCAGAAAGCACTTTGTGATGTGAGTGTTCCACTCACAGCGTTTAACCTTTCTGTTCATAGAGCAGTTTGGAAACACTCTGTTTGTAACGTCTGCAAGTGGATAATTGGAGCTCTTTGAGGATTTCGTTGGAAACGGGATTTCTTCATCTAATGCTAGACAGAAGAATTCTCAGTAACTTCTTTGAGTTGCGTGTATTCAACTCAGAGAGTTGAATCTTCTTTTAGACAGAACAGATTTGAAACACTCTTTTTATCGAATTTACAAGTGGAGATTTCAAGCGCCTTTCGGCCACAGGGAGGAAAGGAAATATCTTCGTATAAAAACTACAGAGAATCATTCTCAGGAACCACGTTGTGATGTGTGCATTCCACTCACAGAGTTTAACCTTTCTTTTTCATAGAGCAGTTTGGGAACACTCTGTTTGTAACATCTGCAAGTGGATATTTGGACCTCTTTGAGGATTTCGTTGGAAACGGGATTTCTTCATCTAATGCTCAGCAGAAGAATTCTCAGTAACTACTTTGGGTTGAGTGTATTCATCTCACACAGTTGAATCCTCTTTTAGACAGAACAGATTTGAAACCCTCTTTTTGTGAAATTTACAAGTGGAGATTTCAAGCGGTTTCTTGTCAAAGTTAGAAAACGAAATATCTTACAAGAAAAATTCCAGAGAATCATTCTCAGAAACCACGTTGTGATGTGTGCGTTCCACTCACAGAGTTTAACCTTTCTTTCATGGAGCAGTTTGGAAACATTCTGTTTGTAATTTCTGCAAGTGGATACTTGGACCTCTTGAGGATTTCGTTGGAAACGGGATTTCTTCATCTAATGCTAGACAGAAGAATTCTCAGTAACTTCCCTGGGTTGCGTGTACTCAACTCACAGAGTTGAACCTTCCTTTAGACAGAGCAGATTTGAAACACTCTTTTTGCGGAAATTGCAAGTGGAGATTTCAAGGAATTTGGAGCCAATGGAAGAAAAGGAAATATCTTCGTATGAAAACTACAGAGAATCATTTTCAGAAACCACCTTGTGATGTGTGCGTAGCACTCACAGAGTTTAACCTTTCTTTCCATAGAGCAGTGTGGAAACACTCTGTTTGTAACGTCTGGATGTGGATATTTGGACCTCTTTGAGGGTTTCGTTGGAAACGGGATTTCTTCATCTAATGCTAGAGAGAAGAATTCTCAGTAACTTCTTTGAGTTGCGTGTATTCAACTCAGAGAGTTGAATCTTCTTTTAGACAGAACAGATTTGAAACACTCTTTTGATCATATTTACAAGTGGAGATTTCAAGCGCTTTTCGACCACAGGTAGAAAAGGAAACATCTTCGTGTAAAAACTACAGAGAATCATTTTCAGAAACCATCTTGTGATGTGTGTGTTCCACTCACAGAGTTTAACTTTTCTTTTCATAGAGCAGTTTGGAAACACTCTGTTTGTAACATCTGCAAGTGGATATTTGGACCTCTTTGAGGATTTCATTGGAAACGGGATTTCTTCATCTAATGCTAGACAGAGGAATCCTCAGTAAATACTTTGGGTTGCGTTTATTCAACTCACAGAGTTGAACCTTCTTTTAGACGGAACAGATTTGAAACACTCTTTTTGTGGATTTACAAGTGGAGATGTCAAGCTCTTTGTTGTCAAACGTGGAAAAGGAAATATCATCCTTTCAAAATCCCAGAGAATCATTCTCAGAATCCACCTTGTGATGTGTGAGTTCCACTCATAGAGTTTAAGCTTTCTTTCATGGAGCAGTTTGGAAACACTCTGTTTGTAAAGTCTGCAAGTGGATATTTGGACCTCTTGAGGATTTCGTTGGAAACGGGATTTCTTCATCCAATGCTAGACAGAAGAATCCTCAGTAACTTCTTTGGGTTGCATGTATTCAACTCACAGAGTTGAACCATCCTTGAGACAGAGCAGATTTGAAACACTCTTTCTGTGGTATATCCAAGTGGAGATCTCATGCGCTTTGGGGCCAATGGCAGAAAAGGAAATATCTTCCTAGAAAAACTAGAGAGAATCATTCTCAGAAACCACCACATTGTGATGTGTGCGTTCCACTCACAGCGTTTAACCTTTCTTTTCATAGAGCAGTTTGGAAACACTCTGTAACGTCTGCAAGTGGATAATTGGACTTCTTTGAGGATTTCGTTGGAAACGGGATTTCTTCTTCTAATGCTACACAGAAGAATTCTCAGTAACTTCTTTGAGTTGCGTGTATTCAACTCACAGAGTTGAACCATCCTTTACAGAGAGCAGATTTGAAACACTCTTTTTATCGAATTTGCAAGTGGAGATTTCAAGCGCTTTTCGGCCACAGGTAGAAAAGGAAATATCTTCTTATATAAACTAGAGAGAATCATTCTCAGAAACCACTTTGTGATGTGTGCGTTCCACTCACAGAGTTTAACCTTTCTTTTCATAGTGCAGTTCGGAAACACTCTGTTAGTAACGTCTGCAAGTGGATAATTGGACCTCCTTGAGGATTTCGTTGTAAACGGGATTTCTTCATCTAATGCTAGACAGAATAATTCTCAGTAACTGCTTTGGGTTGGGTGTATGCAACTCACAGAGTTGAACCTTCTTTGAGACAGAACAGATTTGAAACACTCTTTTTGTGGAATTTACAAGTGGAGATTTCAAGCGCTTTGATGTGAAAGTTAGAAAAGGAAATGTCTTCCTATAAAATCTCCAGAGAATCATTCTGAGAAACCACGTTTTGATGTGTGCATTCCACACATAGAGTTTAACCTTTCTTTCATGGAGCAGTTTGGAAACACTCTGTTTGTAAATTCTGCAAGTGGATATTTGGACGTCTTGAGGATTTCGTTGGAAATGTGTTTTCTTCATCTAGTGCTAGACAGAAGAATCCGCACCAACTTCTTTGGGTTGCGTGTGTTCAGCTCACAGAGTTGAACCTTCCTTTAGAGAGAGGAGATTTGAAACACTCTTTTTGTGGAATTTGCAAGTGGAGATTTCAAGCACTTTGGGGCGAATTGTAGAAAAGGAAATATCTTCCTATATAAATTAGAGAGAATCATTCTCAGAAAGCACTTTGTGATGTGAGTGTTCCACTCACAGCGTTTAACCTTTCTGTTCATAGAGCAGTTTGGAAACACTCTGTTTGTAACGTCTGCAAGTGGATAATTGGAGCTCTTTGAGGATTTCGTTGGAAACGGGATTTCTTCATCTAATGCTAGACAGAAGAATTCTCAGTAACTTCTTTGAGTTGCGTGTATTCAACTCAGAGAGTTGAATCTTCTTTTAGACAGAACAGATTTGAAACACTCTTTTTATCGAATTTACAAGTGGAGATTTCAAGCGCCTTTCGGCCACAGGGAGGAAAGGAAATATCTTCGTATAAAAACTACAGAGAATCATTCTCAGGAACCACGTTGTGATGTGTGCATTCCACTCACAGAGTTTAACCTTTCTTTTTCATAGAGCAGTTTGGGAACACTCTGTTTGTAACATCTGCAAGTGGATATTTGGACCTCTTTGAGGATTTCGTTGGAAACGGGATTTCTTCATCTAATGCTCAGCAGAAGAATTCTCAGTAACTACTTTGGGTTGAGTGTATTCATCTCACACAGTTGAATCCTCTTTTAGACAGAACAGATTTGAAACCCTCTTTTTGTGAAATTTACAAGTGGAGATTTCAAGCGGTTTCTTGTCAAAGTTAGAAAACGAAATATCTTACAAGAAAAATTCCAGAGAATCATTCTCAGAAACCACGTTGTGATGTGTGCGTTCCACTCACAGAGTTTAACCTTTCTTTCATGGAGCAGTTTGGAAACATTCTGTTTGTAATTTCTGCAAGTGGATACTTGGACCTCTTGAGGATTTCGTTGGAAACGGGATTTCTTCATCTAATGCTAGACAGAAGAATTCTCAGTAACTTCCCTGGGTTGCGTGTACTCAACTCACAGAGTTGAACCTTCCTTTAGACAGAGCAGATTTGAAACACTCTTTTTGCGGAAATTGCAAGTGGAGATTTCAAGGAATTTGGAGCCAATGGAAGAAAAGGAAATATCTTCGTATGAAAACTACAGAGAATCATTTTCAGAAACCACCTTGTGATGTGTGCGTACCACTCACAGAGTTTAACCTTTCTTTCCATAGAGCAGTGTGGAAACACTCTGTTTGTAACGTCTGGATGTGGATATTTGGACCTCTTTGAGGGTTTCGTTGGAAACGGGATTTCTTCATCTAATGCTAGAGAGAAGAATTCTCAGTAACTTCTTTGAGTTGCGTGTATTCAACTCAGAGAGTTGAATCTTCTTTTAGACAGAACAGATTTGAAACACTCTTTTGATCATATTTACAAGTGGAGATTTCAAGCGCTTTTCGACCACAGGTAGAAAAGGAAACATCTTCGTGTAAAAACTACAGAGAATCATTTTCAGAAACCATCTTGTGATGTGTGTGTTCCACTCACAGAGTTTAACTTTTCTTTTCATAGAGCAGTTTGGAAACACTCTGTTTGTAACATCTGCAAGTGGATATTTGGACCTCTTTGAGGATTTCATTGGAAACGGGATTTCTTCATCTAATGCTAGACAGAGGAATCCTCAGTAAATACTTTGGGTTGCGTTTATTCAACTCACAGAGTTGAACCTTCTTTTAGACGGAACAGATTTGAAACACTCTTTTTGTGGATTTACAAGTGGAGATGTCAAGCTCTTTGTTGTCAAACGTGGAAAAGGAAATATCATCCTTTCAAAATCCCAGAGAATCATTCTCAGAATCCACCTTGTGATGTGTGAGTTCCACTCATAGAGTTTAAGCTTTCTTTCATGGAGCAGTTTGGAAACACTCTGTTTGTAAAGTCTGCAAGTGGATATTTGGACCTCTTGAGGATTTCGTTGGAAACGGGATTTCTTCATCCAATGCTAGACAGAAGAATCCTCAGTAACTTCTTTGGGTTGCATGTATTCAACTCACAGAGTTGAACCATCCTTGAGACAGAGCAGATTTGAAACACTCTTTCTGTGGTATTTCCAAGTGGAGATCTCATGCGCTTTGGGGCCAATGGCAGAAAAGGAAATATCTTCCTATAAAAACTAGAGAGAATCATTCTCAGAAACCACCACATTGTGATGTGTGCGTTCCACTCACAGCGTTTAACCTTTCTTTTCATAGAGCAGTTTGGAAACACTCTGTAACGTCTGCAAGTGGATAATTGGACTTCTTTGAGGATTTCGTTGGAAACGGGATTTCTTCTTCTAATGCTACACAGAAGAATTCTCAGTAACTTCTTTGAGTTGCGTGTATTCAACTCACAGAGTTGAACCATCCTTTACAGAGAGCAGATTTGAAACACTCTTTTTATCGAATTTGCAAGTGGAGATTTCAAGCGCTTTTTGGCCACAGGTAGAAAAGGAAATATCTTCTTATATAAACTAGAGAGAATCATTCTCAGAAACCACTTTGTGATGTGTGCGTTCCACTCACAGAGTTTAACCTTTCTTTTCATAGTGCAGTTCGGAAACACTCTGTTAGTAACGTCTGCAAGTGGATAATTGGACCTCCTTGAGGATTTCGTTGTAAACGGGATTTCTTCATCTAATGCTAGACAGAATAATTCTCAGTAACTGCTTTGGGTTGGGTGTATGCAACTCACAGAGTTGAACCTTCTTTGAGACAGAACAGATTTGAAACACTCTTTTTGTGGAATTTACAAGTGGAGATTTCAAGCGCTTTGATGTGAAAGTTAGAAAAGGAAATGTCTTCCTATAAAATCTCCAGAGAATCATTCTGAGAAACCACGTTTTGATGTGTGCATTCCACACATAGAGTTTAACCTTTCTTTCATGGAGCAGTTTGGAAACACTCTGTTTGTAAATTCTGCAAGTGGATATTTGGACGTCTTGAGGATTTCGTTGGAAATGTGTTTTCTTCATCTAGTGCTAGACAGAAGAATCCGCACCAACTTCTTTGGGTTGCGTGTGTTCAGCTCACAGAGTTGAACCTTCCTTTAGAGAGAGGAGATTTGAAACACTCTTTTTGTGGAATTTGCAAGTGGAGATTTCAAGCACTTTGGGGCGAATTGTAGAAAAGGAAATATCTTCCTATATAAATTAGAGAGAATCATTCTCAGAAAGCACTTTGTGATGTGAGTGTTCCACTCACAGCGTTTAACCTTTCTGTTCATAGAGCAGTTTGGAAACACTCTGTTTGTAACGTCTGCAAGTGGATAATTGGAGCTCTTTGAGGATTTCGTTGGAAACGGGATTTCTTCATCTAATGCTAGACAGAAGAATTCTCAGTAACTTCTTTGAGTTGCGTGTATTCAACTCAGAGAGTTGAATCTTCTTTTAGACAGAACAGATTTGAAACACTCTTTTTATCGAATTTACAAGTGGAGATTTCAAGCGCCTTTCGGCCACAGGGAGGAAAGGAAATATCTTCGTATAAAAACTACAGAGAATCATTCTCAGGAACCACGTTGTGATGTGTGCATTCCACTCACAGAGTTTAACCTTTCTTTTTCATAGAGCAGTTTGGGAACACTCTGTTTGTAACATCTGCAAGTGGATATTTGGACCTCTTTGAGGATTTCGTTGGAAACGGGATTTCTTCATCTAATGCTCAGCAGAAGAATTCTCAGTAACTACTTTGGGTTGAGTGTATTCATCTCACACAGTTGAATCCTCTTTTAGACAGAACAGATTTGAAACCCTCTTTTTGTGAAATTTACAAGTGGAGATTTCAAGCGGTTTCTTGTCAAAGTTAGAAAACGAAATATCTTACAAGAAAAATTCCAGAGAATCATTCTCAGAAACCACGTTGTGATGTGTGCGTTCCACTCACAGAGTTTAACCTTTCTTTCATGGAGCAGTTTGGAAACATTCTGTTTGTAATTTCTGCAAGTGGATACTTGGACCTCTTGAGGATTTCGTTGGAAACGGGATTTCTTCATCTAATGCTAGACAGAAGAATTCTCAGTAACTTCCCTGGGTTGCGTGTACTCAACTCACAGAGTTGAACCTTCCTTTAGACAGAGCAGATTTGAAACACTCTTTTTGCGGAAATTGCAAGTGGAGATTTCAAGGAATTTGGAGCCAATGGAAGAAAAGGAAATATCTTCGTATGAAAACTACAGAGAATCATTTTCAGAAACCACCTTGTGATGTGTGCGTACCACTCACAGAGTTTAACCTTTCTTTCCATAGAGCAGTGTGGAAACACTCTGTTTGTAACGTCTGGATGTGGATATTTGGACCTCTTTGAGGGTTTCGTTGGAAACGGGATTTCTTCATCTAATGCTAGAGAGAAGAATTCTCAGTAACTTCTTTGAGTTGCGTGTATTCAACTCAGAGAGTTGAATCTTCTTTTAGACAGAACAGATTTGAAACACTCTTTTGATCATATTTACAAGTGGAGATTTCAAGCGCTTTTCGACCACAGGTAGAAAAGGAAACATCTTCGTGTAAAAACTACAGAGAATCATTTTCAGAAACCATCTTGTGATGTGTGTGTTCCACTCACAGAGTTTAACTTTTCTTTTCATAGAGCAGTTTGGAAACACTCTGTTTGTAACATCTGCAAGTGGATATTTGGACCTCTTTGAGGATTTCATTGGAAACGGGATTTCTTCATCTAATGCTAGACAGAGGAATCCTCAGTAAATACTTTGGGTTGCGTTTATTCAACTCACAGAGTTGAACCTTCTTTTAGACGGAACAGATTTGAAACACTCTTTTTGTGGATTTACAAGTGGAGATGTCAAGCTCTTTGTTGTCAAACGTGGAAAAGGAAATATCATCCTTTCAAAATCCCAGAGAATCATTCTCAGAATCCACCTTGTGATGTGTGAGTTCCACTCATAGAGTTTAAGCTTTCTTTCATGGAGCAGTTTGGAAACACTCTGTTTGTAAAGTCTGCAAGTGGATATTTGGACCTCTTGAGGATTTCGTTGGAAACGGGATTTCTTCATCCAATGCTAGACAGAAGAATCCTCAGTAACTTCTTTGGGTTGCATGTATTCAACTCACAGAGTTGAACCATCCTTGAGACAGAGCAGATTTGAAACACTCTTTCTGTGGTATTTCCAAGTGGAGATCTCATGCGCTTTGGGGCCAATGGCAGAAAAGGAAATATCTTCCTATAAAAACTAGAGAGAATCATTCTCAGAAACCACCACATTGTGATATGTGCGTTCCACTCACAGCGTTTAACCTTTCTTTTCATAGAGCAGTTTGGAAACACTCTGTAACGTCTGCAAGTGGATAATTGGACTTCTTTGAGGATTTCGTTGGAAACGGGATTTCTTCTTCTAATGCTACACAGAAGAATTCTCAGTAACTTCTTTGAGTTGCGTGTATTCAACTCACAGAGTTGAACCATCCTTTACAGAGAGCAGATTTGAAACACTCTTTTTATCGAATTTGCAAGTGGAGATTTCAAGCGCTTTTCGGCCACAGGTAGAAAAGGAAATATCTTCTTATATAAACTAGAGAGAATCATTCTCAGAAACCACTTTGTGATGTGTGCGTTCCACTCACAGAGTTTAACCTTTCTTTTCATAGTGCAGTTCGGAAACACTCTGTTAGTAACGTCTGCAAGTGGATAATTGGACCTCCTTGAGGATTTCGTTGTAAATGGGATTTCTTCATCTAATGCTAGACAGAATAATTCTCAGTAACTGCTTTGGGTTGGGTGTATGCAACTCACAGAGTTGAACCTTCTTTGAGACAGAACAGATTTGAAACACTCTTTTTGTGGAATTTACAAGTGGAGATTTCAAGCGCTTTGATGTGAAAGTTAGAAAAGGAAATGTCTTCCTATAAAATCTCCAGAGAATCATTCTGAGAAACCACGTTTTGATGTGTGCATTCCACACATAGAGTTTAACCTTTCTTTCATGGAGCAGTTTGGAAACACTCTGTTTGTAAATTCTGCAAGTGGATATTTGGACGTCTTGAGGATTTCGTTGGAAATGTGTTTTCTTCATCTAGTGCTAGACAGAAGAATCCGCACCAACTTCTTTGGGTTGCGTGTGTTCAGCTCACAGAGTTGAACCTTCCTTTAGAGAGAGGAGATTTGAAACACTCTTTTTGTGGAATTTGCAAGTGGAGATTTCAAGCTCTTTGGGGCGAATTGTAGAAAAGGAAATATCTTCCTATATAAATTAGAGAGAATCATTCTCAGAAAGCACTTTGTGATGTGAGTGTTCCACTCACAGCGTTTAACCTTTCTGTTCATAGAGCAGTTTGGAAACACTCTGTTTGTAACGTCTGCAAGTGGATAATTTGAGCTCTTTGAGGATTTCGTTGGAAACGGGATTTCTTCATCTAATGCTAGACAGAAGAATTCTCAGTAACTTCTTTGAGTTGCGTGTATTCAACTCAGAGAGTTGAATCTTCTTTTAGACAGAACAGATTTGAAACACTCTTTTTATCGAATTTACAAGTGGAGATTTCAAGCGCCTTTCGGCCACAGGGAGGAAAGGAAATATCTTCGTATAAAAACTACAGAGAATCATTCTCAGGAACCACGTTGTGATGTGTGCATTCCACTCACAGAGTTTAACCTTTCTTTTTCATAGAGCAGTTTGGGAACACTCTGTTTGTAACATCTGCAAGTGGATATTTGGACCTCTTTGAGGATTTCGTTGGAAACGGGATTTCTTCATCTAATGCTCAGCAGAAGAATTCTCAGTAACTACTTTGGGTTGAGTGTATTCATCTCACACAGTTGAATCCTCTTTTAGACAGAACAGATTTGAAACCCTCTTTTTGTGAAATTTACAAGTGGAGATTTCAAGCGGTTTCTTGTCAAAGGTAGAAAACGAAATATCTTACAAGAAAAATTCCAGAGAATCATTCTCAGAAACCACGTTGTGATGTGTGCGTTCCACTCACAGAGTTTAACCTTTCTTTCATGGAGCAGTTTGGAAACATTCTGTTTGTAATTTCTGCAAGTGGATACTTGGACCTCTTGAGGATTTCGTTGGAAACGGGATTTCTTCATCTAATGCTAGACAGAAGAATTCTCAGTAACTTCCCTGGGTTGCGTGTACTCAACTCACAGAGTTGAACCTTCCTTTAGACAGAGCAGATTTGAAACACTCTTTTTGCGGAAATTGCAAGTGGAGATTTCAAGGAATTTGGAGCCAATGGAAGAAAAGGAAATATCTTCGTATGAAAACTACAGAGAATCATTTTCAGAAACCACCTTGTGATGTGTGCGTACCACTCACAGAGTTTAACCTTTCTTTCCATAGAGCAGTGTGGAAACACTCTGTTTGTAACGTCTGGATGTGGATATTTGGACCTCTTTGAGGGTTTCGTTGGAAACGGGATTTCTTCATCTAATGCTAGAGAGAAGAATTCTCAGTAACTTCTTTGAGTTGCGTGTATTCAACTCAGAGAGTTGAATCTTCTTTTAGACAGAACAGATTTGAAACACTCTTTTGATCATATTTACAAGTGGAGATTTCAAGCGCTTTTCGACCACAGGTAGAAAAGGAAACATCTTCGTGTAAAAACTACAGAGAATCATTTTCAGAAACCATCTTGTGATGTGTGTGTTCCACTCACAGAGTTTAACTTTTCTTTTCATAGAGCAGTTTGGAAACACTCTGTTTGTAACATCTGCAAGTGGATATTTGGACCTCTTTGAGGATTTCATTGGAAACGGGATTTCTTCATCTAATGCTAGACAGAGGAATCCTCAGTAAATACTTTGGGTTGCGTTTATTCAACTCACAGAGTTGAACCTTCTTTTAGACGGAACAGATTTGAAACACTCTTTTTGTGGATTTACAAGTGGAGATGTCAAGCTCTTTGTTGTCAAACGTGGAAAAGGAAATATCATCCTTTCAAAATCCCAGAGAATCATTCTCAGAATCCACCTTGTGATGTGTGAGTTCCACTCATAGAGTTTAAGCTTTCTTTCATGGAGCAGTTTGGAAACACTCTGTTTGTAAAGTCTGCAAGTGGATATTTGGACCTCTTGAGGATTTCTTTGGAAACGGGATTTCTTCATCCAATGCTAGACAGAAGAATCCTCAGTAACTTCTTTGGGTTGCATGTATTCAACTCACAGAGTTGAACCATCCTTGAGACAGAGCAGATTTGAAACACTCTTTCTGTGGTATTTCCAAGTGGAGATCTCATGCGCTTTGGGGCCAATGGCAGAAAAGGAAATATCTTCCTAGAAAAACTAGAGAGAATCATTCTCAGAAACCACCACATTGTGATGTGTGCGTTCCACTCACAGCGTTTAACCTTTCTTTTCATAGAGCAGTTTGGAAACACTCTGTAACGTCTGCAAGTGGATAATTGGACTTCTTTGAGGATTTCGTTGGAAACGGGATTTCTTCTTCTAATGCTACACAGAAGAATTCTCAGTAACTTCTTTGAGTTGCGTGTATTCAACTCACAGAGTTGAACCATCCTTTACAGAGAGCAGATTTGAAACACTCTTTTTATCGAATTTGCAAGTGGAGATTTCAAGCGCTTTTCGGCCACAGGTAGAAAAGGAAATATCTTCTTATATAAACTAGAGAGAATCATTCTCAGAAACCACTTTGTGATGTGTGCGTTCCACTCACAGAGTTTAACCTTTCTTTTCATAGTGCAGTTCGGAAACACTCTGTTAGTAACGTCTGCAAGTGGATAATTGGACCTCCTTGAGGATTTCGTTGTAAACGGGATTTCTTCATCTAATGCTAGACAGAATAATTCTCAGTAACTGCTTTGGGTTGGGTGTATGCAACTCACAGAGTTGAACCTTCTTTGAGACAGAACAGATTTGAAACACTCTTTTTGTGGAATTTACAAGTGGAGATTTCAAGCGCTTTGATGTGAAAGTTAGAAAAGGAAATGTCTTCCTATAAAATCTCCAGAGAATCATTCTGAGAAACCACGTTTTGATGTGTGCATTCCACACATAGAGTTTAACCTTTCTTTCATGGAGCAGTTTGGAAACACTCTGTTTGTAAATTCTGCAAGTGGATATTTGGACGTCTTGAGGATTTCGTTGGAAATGTGTTTTCTTCATCTAGTGCTAGACAGAAGAATCCGCACCAACTTCTTTGGGTTGCGTGTGTTCAGCTCACAGAGTTGAACCTTCCTTTAGAGAGAGGAGATTTGAAACACTCTTTTTGTGGAATTTGCAAGTGGAGATTTCAAGCACTTTGGGGCGAATTGTAGAAAAGGAAATATCTTCCTATATAAATTAGAGAGAATCATTCTCAGAAAGCACTTTGTGATGTGAGTGTTCCACTCACAGCGTTTAACCTTTCTGTTCATAGAGCAGTTTGGAAACACTCTGTTTGTAACGTCTGCAAGTGGATAATTGGAGCTCTTTGAGGATTTCGTTGGAAACGGGATTTCTTCATCTAATGCTAGACAGAAGAATTCTCAGTAACTTCTTTGAGTTGCGTGTATTCAACTCAGAGAGTTGAATCTTCTTTTAGACAGAACAGATTTGAAACACTCTTTTTATCGAATTTACAAGTGGAGATTTCAAGCGCCTTTCGGCCACAGGGAGGAAAGGAAATATCTTCGTATAAAAACTACAGAGAATCATTCTCAGGAACCACGTTGTGATGTGTGCATTCCACTCACAGAGTTTAACCTTTCTTTTTCATAGAGCAGTTTGGGAACACTCTGTTTGTAACATCTGCAAGTGGATATTTGGACCTCTTTGAGGATTTCGTTGGAAACGGGATTTCTTCATCTAATGCTCAGCAGAAGAATTCTCAGTAACTACTTTGGGTTGAGTGTATTCATCTCACACAGTTGAATCCTCTTTTAGACAGAACAGATTTGAAACCCTCTTTTTGTGAAATTTACAAGTGGAGATTTCAAGCGGTTTCTTGTCAAAGGTAGAAAACGAAATATCTTACAAGAAAAATTCCAGAGAATCATTCTCAGAAACCACGTTGTGATGTGTGCGTTCCACTCACAGAGTTTAACCTTTCTTTCATGGAGCAGTTTGGAAACATTCTGTTTGTAATTTCTGCAAGTGGATACTTGGACCTCTTGAGGATTTCGTTGGAAACGGGATTTCTTCATCTAATGCTAGACAGAAGAATTCTCAGTAACTTCCCTGGGTTGCGTGTACTCAACTCACAGAGTTGAACCTTCCTTTAGACAGAGCAGATTTGAAACACTCTTTTTGCGGAAATTGCAAGTGGAGATTTCAAGGAATTTGGAGCCAATGGAAGAAAAGGAAATATCTTCGTATGAAAACTACAGAGAATCATTTTCAGAAACCACCTTGTGATCTGTGCGTACCACTCACAGAGTTTAACCTTTCTTTCCATAGAGCAGTGTGGAAACACTCTGTTTGTAACGTCTGGATGTGGATATTTGGACCTCTTTGAGGGTTTCGTTGGAAACGGGATTTCTTCATCTAATGCTAGAGAGAAGAATTCTCAGTAACTTCTTTGAGTTGCGTGTATTCAACTCAGAGAGTTGAATCTTCTTTTAGACAGAACAGATTTGAAACACTCTTTTGATCATATTTACAAGTGGAGATTTCAAGCGCTTTTCGACCACAGGTAGAAAAGGAAACATCTTCGTGTAAAAACTACAGAGAATCATTTTCAGAAACCATCTTGTGATGTGTGTGTTCCACTCACAGAGTTTAACTTTTCTTTTCATAGAGCAGTTTGGAAACACTCTGTTTGTAACATCTGCAAGTGGATATTTGGACCTCTTTGAGGATTTCATTGGAAACGGGATTTCTTCATCTAATGCTAGACAGAGGAATCCTCAGTAAATACTTTGGGTTGCGTTTATTCAACTCACAGAGTTGAACCTTCTTTTAGACGGAACAGATTTGAAACACTCTTTTTGTGGATTTACAAGTGGAGATGTCAAGCTCTTTGTTGTCAAACGTGGAAAAGGAAATATCATCCTTTCAAAATCCCAGAGAATCATTCTCAGAATCCACCTTGTGATGTGTGAGTTCCACTCATAGAGTTTAAGCTTTCTTTCATGGAGCAGTTTGGAAACACTCTGTTTGTAAAGTCTGCAAGTGGATATTTGGACCTCTTGAGGATTTCGTTGGAAACGGGATTTCTTCATCCAATGCTAGACAGAAGAATCCTCAGTAACTTCTTTGGGTTGCATGTATTCAACTCACAGAGTTGAACCATCCTTGAGACAGAGCAGATTTGAAACACTCTTTCTGTGGTATATCCAAGTGGAGATCTCATGCGCTTTGGGGCCAATGGCAGAAAAGGAAATATCTTCCTAGAAAAACTAGAGAGAATCATTCTCAGAAACCACCACATTGTGATGTGTGCGTTCCACTCACAGCGTTTAACCTTTCTTTTCATAGAGCAGTTTGGAAACACTCTGTAACGTCTGCAAGTGGATAATTGGACTTCTTTGAGGATTTCGTTGGAAACGGGATTTCTTCTTCTAATGCTACACAGAAGAATTCTCAGTAACTTCTTTGAGTTGCGTGTATTCAACTCACAGAGTTGAACCATCCTTTACAGAGAGCAGATTTGAAACACTCTTTTTATCGAATTTGCAAGTGGAGATTTCAAGCGCTTTTCGGCCACAGGTAGAAAAGGAAATATCTTCTTATATAAACTAGAGAGAATCATTCTCAGAAACCACTTTGTGATGTGTGCGTTCCACTCACAGAGTTTAACCTTTCTTTTCATAGTGCAGTTCGGAAACACTCTGTTAGTAACGTCTGCAAGTGGATAATTGGACCTCCTTGAGGATTTCGTTGTAAACGGGATTTCTTCATCTAATGCTAGACAGAATAATTCTCAGTAACTGCTTTGGGTTGGGTGTATGCAACTCACAGAGTTGAACCTTCTTTGAGACAGAACAGATTTGAAACACTCTTTTTGTGGAATTTACAAGTGGAGATTTCAAGCGCTTTGATGTGAAAGTTAGAAAAGGAAATGTCTTCCTATAAAATCTCCAGAGAATCATTCTGAGAAACCACGTTTTGATGTGTGCATTCCACACATAGAGTTTAACCTTTCTTTCATGGAGCAGTTTGGAAACACTCTGTTTGTAAATTCTGCAAGTGGATATTTGGACGTCTTGAGGATTTCGTTGGAAATGTGTTTTCTTCATCTAGTGCTAGACAGAAGAATCCGCACCAACTTCTTTGGGTTGCGTGTGTTCAGCTCACAGAGTTGAACCTTCCTTTAGAGAGAGGAGATTTGAAACACTCTTTTTGTGGAATTTGCAAGTGGAGATTTCAAGCACTTTGGGGCGAATTGTAGAAAAGGAAATATCTTCCTATATAAATTAGAGAGAATCATTCTCAGAAAGCACTTTGTGATGTGAGTGTTCCACTCACAGCGTTTAACCTTTCTGTTCATAGAGCAGTTTGGAAACACTCTGTTTGTAACGTCTGCAAGTGGATAATTGGAGCTCTTTGAGGATTTCGTTGGAAACGGGATTTCTTCATCTAATGCTAGACAGAAGAATTCTCAGTAACTTCTTTGAGTTGCGTGTATTCAACTCAGAGAGTTGAATCTTCTTTTAGACAGAACAGATTTGAAACACTCTTTTTATCGAATTTACAAGTGGAGATTTCAAGCGCCTTTCGGCCACAGGGAGGAAAGGAAATATCTTCGTATAAAAACTACAGAGAATCATTCTCAGGAACCACGTTGTGATGTGTGCATTCCACTCACAGAGTTTAACCTTTCTTTTTCATAGAGCAGTTTGGGAACACTCTGTTTGTAACATCTGCAAGTGGATATTTGGACCTCTTTGAGGATTTCGTTGGAAACGGGATTTCTTCATCTAATGCTCAGCAGAAGAATTCTCAGTAACTACTTTGGGTTGAGTGTATTCATCTCACACAGTTGAATCCTCTTTTAGACAGAACAGATTTGAAACCCTCTTTTTGTGAAATTTACAAGTGGAGATTTCAAGCGGTTTCTTGTCAAAGTTAGAAAACGAAATATCTTACAAGAAAAATTCCAGAGAATCATTCTCAGAAACCACGTTGTGATGTGTGCGTTCCACTCACAGAGTTTAACCTTTCTTTCATGGAGCAGTTTGGAAACATTCTGTTTGTAATTTCTGCAAGTGGATACTTGGACCTCTTGAGGATTTCGTTGGAAACGGGATTTCTTCATCTAATGCTAGACAGAAGAATTCTCAGTAACTTCCCTGGGTTGCGTGTACTCAACTCACAGAGTTGAACCTTCCTTTAGACAGAGCAGATTTGAAACACTCTTTTTGCGGAAATTGCAAGTGGAGATTTCAAGGAATTTGGAGCCAATGGAAGAAAAGGAAATATCTTCGTATGAAAACTACAGAGAATCATTTTCAGAAACCACCTTGTGATGTGTGCGTAGCACTCACAGAGTTTAACCTTTCTTTCCATAGAGCAGTGTGGAAACACTCTGTTTGTAACGTCTGGATGTGGATATTTGGACCTCTTTGAGGGTTTCGTTGGAAACGGGATTTCTTCATCTAATGCTAGAGAGAAGAATTCTCAGTAACTTCTTTGAGTTGCGTGTATTCAACTCAGAGAGTTGAATCTTCTTTTAGACAGAACAGATTTGAAACACTCTTTTGATCATATTTACAAGTGGAGATTTCAAGCGCTTTTCGACCACAGGTAGAAAAGGAAACATCTTCGTGTAAAAACTACAGAGAATCATTTTCAGAAACCATCTTGTGATGTGTGTGTTCCACTCACAGAGTTTAACTTTTCTTTTCATAGAGCAGTTTGGAAACACTCTGTTTGTAACATCTGCAAGTGGATATTTGGACCTCTTTGAGGATTTCATTGGAAACGGGATTTCTTCATCTAATGCTAGACAGAGGAATCCTCAGTAAATACTTTGGGTTGCGTTTATTCAACTCACAGAGTTGAACCTTCTTTTAGACGGAACAGATTTGAAACACTCTTTTTGTGGATTTACAAGTGGAGATGTCAAGCTCTTTGTTGTCAAACGTGGAAAAGGAAATATCATCCTTTCAAAATCCCAGAGAATCATTCTCAGAATCCACCTTGTGATGTGTGAGTTCCACTCATAGAGTTTAAGCTTTCTTTCATGGAGCAGTTTGGAAACACTCTGTTTGTAAAGTCTGCAAGTGGATATTTGGACCTCTTGAGGATTTCGTTGGAAACGGGATTTCTTCATCCAATGCTAGACAGAAGAATCCTCAGTAACTTCTTTGGGTTGCATGTATTCAACTCACAGAGTTGAACCATCCTTGAGACAGAGCAGATTTGAAACACTCTTTCTGTGGTATTTCCAAGTGGAGATCTCATGCGCTTTGGGGCCAATGGCAGAAAAGGAAATATCTTCCTATAAAAACTAGAGAGAATCATTCTCAGAAACCACCACATTGTGATGTGTGCGTTCCACTCACAGCGTTTAACCTTTCTTTTCATAGAGCAGTTTGGAAACACTCTGTAACGTCTGCAAGTGGATAATTGGACTTCTTTGAGGATTTCGTTGGAAACGGGATTTCTTCTTCTAATGCTACACAGAAGAATTCTCAGTAACTTCTTTGAGTTGCGTGTATTCAACTCACAGAGTTGAACCATCCTTTACAGAGAGCAGATTTGAAACACTCTTTTTATCGAATTTGCAAGTGGAGATTTCAAGCGCTTTTTGGCCACAGGTAGAAAAGGAAATATCTTCTTATATAAACTAGAGAGAATCATTCTCAGAAACCACTTTGTGATGTGTGCGTTCCACTCACAGAGTTTAACCTTTCTTTTCATAGTGCAGTTCGGAAACACTCTGTTAGTAACGTCTGCAAGTGGATAATTGGACCTCCTTGAGGATTTCGTTGTAAACGGGATTTCTTCATCTAATGCTAGACAGAATAATTCTCAGTAACTGCTTTGGGTTGGGTGTATGCAACTCACAGAGTTGAACCTTCTTTGAGACAGAACAGATTTGAAACACTCTTTTTGTGGAATTTACAAGTGGAGATTTCAAGCGCTTTGATGTGAAAGTTAGAAAAGGAAATGTCTTCCTATAAAATCTCCAGAGAATCATTCTGAGAAACCACGTTTTGATGTGTGCATTCCACACATAGAGTTTAACCTTTCTTTCATGGAGCAGTTTGGAAACACTCTGTTTGTAAATTCTGCAAGTGGATATTTGGACGTCTTGAGGATTTCGTTGGAAATGTGTTTTCTTCATCTAGTGCTAGACAGAAGAATCCGCACCAACTTCTTTGGGTTGCGTGTGTTCAGCTCACAGAGTTGAACCTTCCTTTAGAGAGAGGAGATTTGAAACACTCTTTTTGTGGAATTTGCAAGTGGAGATTTCAAGCACTTTGGGGCGAATTGTAGAAAAGGAAATATCTTCCTATATAAATTAGAGAGAATCATTCTCAGAAAGCACTTTGTGATGTGAGTGTTCCACTCACAGCGTTTAACCTTTCTGTTCATAGAGCAGTTTGGAAACACTCTGTTTGTAACGTCTGCAAGTGGATAATTGGAGCTCTTTGAGGATTTCGTTGGAAACGGGATTTCTTCATCTAATGCTAGACAGAAGAATTCTCAGTAACTTCTTTGAGTTGCGTGTATTCAACTCAGAGAGTTGAATCTTCTTTTAGACAGAACAGATTTGAAACACTCTTTTTATCGAATTTACAAGTGGAGATTTCAAGCGCCTTTCGGCCACAGGGAGGAAAGGAAATATCTTCGTATAAAAACTACAGAGAATCATTCTCAGGAACCACGTTGTGATGTGTGCATTCCACTCACAGAGTTTAACCTTTCTTTTTCATAGAGCAGTTTGGGAACACTCTGTTTGTAACATCTGCAAGTGGATATTTGGACCTCTTTGAGGATTTCGTTGGAAACGGGATTTCTTCATCTAATGCTCAGCAGAAGAATTCTCAGTAACTACTTTGGGTTGAGTGTATTCATCTCACACAGTTGAATCCTCTTTTAGACAGAACAGATTTGAAACCCTCTTTTTGTGAAATTTACAAGTGGAGATTTCAAGCGGTTTCTTGTCAAAGTTAGAAAACGAAATATCTTACAAGAAAAATTCCAGAGAATCATTCTCAGAAACCACGTTGTGATGTGTGCGTTCCACTCACAGAGTTTAACCTTTCTTTCATGGAGCAGTTTGGAAACATTCTGTTTGTAATTTCTGCAAGTGGATACTTGGACCTCTTGAGGATTTCGTTGGAAACGGGATTTCTTCATCTAATGCTAGACAGAAGAATTCTCAGTAACTTCCCTGGGTTGCGTGTACTCAACTCACAGAGTTGAACCTTCCTTTAGACAGAGCAGATTTGAAACACTCTTTTTGCGGAAATTGCAAGTGGAGATTTCAAGGAATTTGGAGCCAATGGAAGAAAAGGAAATATCTTCGTATGAAAACTACAGAGAATCATTTTCAGAAACCACCTTGTGATGTGTGCGTACCACTCACAGAGTTTAACCTTTCTTTCCATAGAGCAGTGTGGAAACACTCTGTTTGTAACGTCTGGATGTGGATATTTGGACCTCTTTGAGGGTTTCGTTGGAAACGGGATTTCTTCATCTAATGCTAGAGAGAAGAATTCTCAGTAACTTCTTTGAGTTGCGTGTATTCAACTCAGAGAGTTGAATCTTCTTTTAGACAGAACAGATTTGAAACACTCTTTTGATCATATTTACAAGTGGAGATTTCAAGCGCTTTTCGACCACAGGTAGAAAAGGAAACATCTTCGTGTAAAAACTACAGAGAATCATTTTCAGAAACCATCTTGTGATGTGTGTGTTCCACTCACAGAGTTTAACTTTTCTTTTCATAGAGCAGTTTGGAAACACTCTGTTTGTAACATCTGCAAGTGGATATTTGGACCTCTTTGAGGATTTCATTGGAAACGGGATTTCTTCATCTAATGCTAGACAGAGGAATCCTCAGTAAATACTTTGGGTTGCGTTTATTCAACTCACAGAGTTGAACCTTCTTTTAGACGGAACAGATTTGAAACACTCTTTTTGTGGATTTACAAGTGGAGATGTCAAGCTCTTTGTTGTCAAACGTGGAAAAGGAAATATCATCCTTTCAAAATCCCAGAGAATCATTCTCAGAATCCACCTTGTGATGTGTGAGTTCCACTCATAGAGTTTAAGCTTTCTTTCATGGAGCAGTTTGGAAACACTCTGTTTGTAAAGTCTGCAAGTGGATATTTGGACCTCTTGAGGATTTCGTTGGAAACGGGATTTCTTCATCCAATGCTAGACAGAAGAATCCTCAGTAACTTCTTTGGGTTGCATGTATTCAACTCACAGAGTTGAACCATCCTTGAGACAGAGCAGATTTGAAACACTCTTTCTGTGGTATTTCCAAGTGGAGATCTCATGCGCTTTGGGGCCAATGGCAGAAAAGGAAATATCTTCCTATAAAAACTAGAGAGAATCATTCTCAGAAACCACCACATTGTGATATGTGCGTTCCACTCACAGCGTTTAACCTTTCTTTTCATAGAGCAGTTTGGAAACACTCTGTAACGTCTGCAAGTGGATAATTGGACTTCTTTGAGGATTTCGTTGGAAACGGGATTTCTTCTTCTAATGCTACACAGAAGAATTCTCAGTAACTTCTTTGAGTTGCGTGTATTCAACTCACAGAGTTGAACCATCCTTTACAGAGAGCAGATTTGAAACACTCTTTTTATCGAATTTGCAAGTGGAGATTTCAAGCGCTTTTCGGCCACAGGTAGAAAAGGAAATATCTTCTTATATAAACTAGAGAGAATCATTCTCAGAAACCACTTTGTGATGTGTGCGTTCCACTCACAGAGTTTAACCTTTCTTTTCATAGTGCAGTTCGGAAACACTCTGTTAGTAACGTCTGCAAGTGGATAATTGGACCTCCTTGAGGATTTCGTTGTAAATGGGATTTCTTCATCTAATGCTAGACAGAATAATTCTCAGTAACTGCTTTGGGTTGGGTGTATGCAACTCACAGAGTTGAACCTTCTTTGAGACAGAACAGATTTGAAACACTCTTTTTGTGGAATTTACAAGTGGAGATTTCAAGCGCTTTGATGTGAAAGTTAGAAAAGGAAATGTCTTCCTATAAAATCTCCAGAGAATCATTCTGAGAAACCACGTTTTGATGTGTGCATTCCACACATAGAGTTTAACCTTTCTTTCATGGAGCAGTTTGGAAACACTCTGTTTGTAAATTCTGCAAGTGGATATTTGGACGTCTTGAGGATTTCGTTGGAAATGTGTTTTCTTCATCTAGTGCTAGACAGAAGAATCCGCACCAACTTCTTTGGGTTGCGTGTGTTCAGCTCACAGAGTTGAACCTTCCTTTAGAGAGAGGAGATTTGAAACACTCTTTTTGTGGAATTTGCAAGTGGAGATTTCAAGCTCTTTGGGGCGAATTGTAGAAAAGGAAATATCTTCCTATATAAATTAGAGAGAATCATTCTCAGAAAGCACTTTGTGATGTGAGTGTTCCACTCACAGCGTTTAACCTTTCTGTTCATAGAGCAGTTTGGAAACACTCTGTTTGTAACGTCTGCAAGTGGATAATTTGAGCTCTTTGAGGATTTCGTTGGAAACGGGATTTCTTCATCTAATGCTAGACAGAAGAATTCTCAGTAACTTCTTTGAGTTGCGTGTATTCAACTCAGAGAGTTGAATCTTCTTTTAGACAGAACAGATTTGAAACACTCTTTTTATCGAATTTACAAGTGGAGATTTCAAGCGCCTTTCGGCCACAGGGAGGAAAGGAAATATCTTCGTATAAAAACTACAGAGAATCATTCTCAGGAACCACGTTGTGATGTGTGCATTCCACTCACAGAGTTTAACCTTTCTTTTTCATAGAGCAGTTTGGGAACACTCTGTTTGTAACATCTGCAAGTGGATATTTGGACCTCTTTGAGGATTTCGTTGGAAACGGGATTTCTTCATCTAATGCTCAGCAGAAGAATTCTCAGTAACTACTTTGGGTTGAGTGTATTCATCTCACACAGTTGAATCCTCTTTTAGACAGAACAGATTTGAAACCCTCTTTTTGTGAAATTTACAAGTGGAGATTTCAAGCGGTTTCTTGTCAAAGGTAGAAAACGAAATATCTTACAAGAAAAATTCCAGAGAATCATTCTCAGAAACCACGTTGTGATGTGTGCGTTCCACTCACAGAGTTTAACCTTTCTTTCATGGAGCAGTTTGGAAACATTCTGTTTGTAATTTCTGCAAGTGGATACTTGGACCTCTTGAGGATTTCGTTGGAAACGGGATTTCTTCATCTAATGCTAGACAGAAGAATTCTCAGTAACTTCCCTGGGTTGCGTGTACTCAACTCACAGAGTTGAACCTTCCTTTAGACAGAGCAGATTTGAAACACTCTTTTTGCGGAAATTGCAAGTGGAGATTTCAAGGAATTTGGAGCCAATGGAAGAAAAGGAAATATCTTCGTATGAAAACTACAGAGAATCATTTTCAGAAACCACCTTGTGATGTGTGCGTACCACTCACAGAGTTTAACCTTTCTTTCCATAGAGCAGTGTGGAAACACTCTGTTTGTAACGTCTGGATGTGGATATTTGGACCTCTTTGAGGGTTTCGTTGGAAACGGGATTTCTTCATCTAATGCTAGAGAGAAGAATTCTCAGTAACTTCTTTGAGTTGCGTGTATTCAACTCAGAGAGTTGAATCTTCTTTTAGACAGAACAGATTTGAAACACTCTTTTGATCATATTTACAAGTGGAGATTTCAAGCGCTTTTCGACCACAGGTAGAAAAGGAAACATCTTCGTGTAAAAACTACAGAGAATCATTTTCAGAAACCATCTTGTGATGTGTGTGTTCCACTCACAGAGTTTAACTTTTCTTTTCATAGAGCAGTTTGGAAACACTCTGTTTGTAACATCTGCAAGTGGATATTTGGACCTCTTTGAGGATTTCATTGGAAACGGGATTTCTTCATCTAATGCTAGACAGAGGAATCCTCAGTAAATACTTTGGGTTGCGTTTATTCAACTCACAGAGTTGAACCTTCTTTTAGACGGAACAGATTTGAAACACTCTTTTTGTGGATTTACAAGTGGAGATGTCAAGCTCTTTGTTGTCAAACGTGGAAAAGGAAATATCATCCTTTCAAAATCCCAGAGAATCATTCTCAGAATCCACCTTGTGATGTGTGAGTTCCACTCATAGAGTTTAAGCTTTCTTTCATGGAGCAGTTTGGAAACACTCTGTTTGTAAAGTCTGCAAGTGGATATTTGGACCTCTTGAGGATTTCTTTGGAAACGGGATTTCTTCATCCAATGCTAGACAGAAGAATCCTCAGTAACTTCTTTGGGTTGCATGTATTCAACTCACAGAGTTGAACCATCCTTGAGACAGAGCAGATTTGAAACACTCTTTCTGTGGTATTTCCAAGTGGAGATCTCATGCGCTTTGGGGCCAATGGCAGAAAAGGAAATATCTTCCTAGAAAAACTAGAGAGAATCATTCTCAGAAACCACCACATTGTGATGTGTGCGTTCCACTCACAGCGTTTAACCTTTCTTTTCATAGAGCAGTTTGGAAACACTCTGTAACGTCTGCAAGTGGATAATTGGACTTCTTTGAGGATTTCGTTGGAAACGGGATTTCTTCTTCTAATGCTACACAGAAGAATTCTCAGTAACTTCTTTGAGTTGCGTGTATTCAACTCACAGAGTTGAACCATCCTTTACAGAGAGCAGATTTGAAACACTCTTTTTATCGAATTTGCAAGTGGAGATTTCAAGCGCTTTTCGGCCACAGGTAGAAAAGGAAATATCTTCTTATATAAACTAGAGAGAATCATTCTCAGAAACCACTTTGTGATGTGTGCGTTCCACTCACAGAGTTTAACCTTTCTTTTCATAGTGCAGTTCGGAAACACTCTGTTAGTAACGTCTGCAAGTGGATAATTGGACCTCCTTGAGGATTTCGTTGTAAACGGGATTTCTTCATCTAATGCTAGACAGAATAATTCTCAGTAACTGCTTTGGGTTGGGTGTATGCAACTCACAGAGTTGAACCTTCTTTGAGACAGAACAGATTTGAAACACTCTTTTTGTGGAATTTACAAGTGGAGATTTCAAGCGCTTTGATGTGAAAGTTAGAAAAGGAAATGTCTTCCTATAAAATCTCCAGAGAATCATTCTGAGAAACCACGTTTTGATGTGTGCATTCCACACATAGAGTTTAACCTTTCTTTCATGGAGCAGTTTGGAAACACTCTGTTTGTAAATTCTGCAAGTGGATATTTGGACGTCTTGAGGATTTCGTTGGAAATGTGTTTTCTTCATCTAGTGCTAGACAGAAGAATCCGCACCAACTTCTTTGGGTTGCGTGTGTTCAGCTCACAGAGTTGAACCTTCCTTTAGAGAGAGGAGATTTGAAACACTCTTTTTGTGGAATTTGCAAGTGGAGATTTCAAGCACTTTGGGGCGAATTGTAGAAAAGGAAATATCTTCCTATATAAATTAGAGAGAATCATTCTCAGAAAGCACTTTGTGATGTGAGTGTTCCACTCACAGCGTTTAACCTTTCTGTTCATAGAGCAGTTTGGAAACACTCTGTTTGTAACGTCTGCAAGTGGATAATTGGAGCTCTTTGAGGATTTCGTTGGAAACGGGATTTCTTCATCTAATGCTAGACAGAAGAATTCTCAGTAACTTCTTTGAGTTGCGTGTATTCAACTCAGAGAGTTGAATCTTCTTTTAGACAGAACAGATTTGAAACACTCTTTTTATCGAATTTACAAGTGGAGATTTCAAGCGCCTTTCGGCCACAGGGAGGAAAGGAAATATCTTCGTATAAAAACTACAGAGAATCATTCTCAGGAACCACGTTGTGATGTGTGCATTCCACTCACAGAGTTTAACCTTTCTTTTTCATAGAGCAGTTTGGGAACACTCTGTTTGTAACATCTGCAAGTGGATATTTGGACCTCTTTGAGGATTTCGTTGGAAACGGGATTTCTTCATCTAATGCTCAGCAGAAGAATTCTCAGTAACTACTTTGGGTTGAGTGTATTCATCTCACACAGTTGAATCCTCTTTTAGACAGAACAGATTTGAAACCCTCTTTTTGTGAAATTTACAAGTGGAGATTTCAAGCGGTTTCTTGTCAAAGGTAGAAAACGAAATATCTTACAAGAAAAATTCCAGAGAATCATTCTCAGAAACCACGTTGTGATGTGTGCGTTCCACTCACAGAGTTTAACCTTTCTTTCATGGAGCAGTTTGGAAACATTCTGTTTGTAATTTCTGCAAGTGGATACTTGGACCTCTTGAGGATTTCGTTGGAAACGGGATTTCTTCATCTAATGCTAGACAGAAGAATTCTCAGTAACTTCCCTGGGTTGCGTGTACTCAACTCACAGAGTTGAACCTTCCTTTAGACAGAGCAGATTTGAAACACTCTTTTTGCGGAAATTGCAAGTGGAGATTTCAAGGAATTTGGAGCCAATGGAAGAAAAGGAAATATCTTCGTATGAAAACTACAGAGAATCATTTTCAGAAACCACCTTGTGATCTGTGCGTACCACTCACAGAGTTTAACCTTTCTTTCCATAGAGCAGTGTGGAAACACTCTGTTTGTAACGTCTGGATGTGGATATTTGGACCTCTTTGAGGGTTTCGTTGGAAACGGGATTTCTTCATCTAATGCTAGAGAGAAGAATTCTCAGTAACTTCTTTGAGTTGCGTGTATTCAACTCAGAGAGTTGAATCTTCTTTTAGACAGAACAGATTTGAAACACTCTTTTGATCATATTTACAAGTGGAGATTTCAAGCGCTTTTCGACCACAGGTAGAAAAGGAAACATCTTCGTGTAAAAACTACAGAGAATCATTTTCAGAAACCATCTTGTGATGTGTGTGTTCCACTCACAGAGTTTAACTTTTCTTTTCATAGAGCAGTTTGGAAACACTCTGTTTGTAACATCTGCAAGTGGATATTTGGACCTCTTTGAGGATTTCATTGGAAACGGGATTTCTTCATCTAATGCTAGACAGAGGAATCCTCAGTAAATACTTTGGGTTGCGTTTATTCAACTCACAGAGTTGAACCTTCTTTTAGACGGAACAGATTTGAAACACTCTTTTTGTGGATTTACAAGTGGAGATGTCAAGCTCTTTGTTGTCAAACGTGGAAAAGGAAATATCATCCTTTCAAAATCCCAGAGAATCATTCTCAGAATCCACCTTGTGATGTGTGAGTTCCACTCATAGAGTTTAAGCTTTCTTTCATGGAGCAGTTTGGAAACACTCTGTTTGTAAAGTCTGCAAGTGGATATTTGGACCTCTTGAGGATTTCGTTGGAAACGGGATTTCTTCATCCAATGCTAGACAGAAGAATCCTCAGTAACTTCTTTGGGTTGCATGTATTCAACTCACAGAGTTGAACCATCCTTGAGACAGAGCAGATTTGAAACACTCTTTCTGTGGTATTTCCAAGTGGAGATCTCATGCGCTTTGGGGCCAATGGCAGAAAAGGAAATATCTTCCTAGAAAAACTAGAGAGAATCATTCTCAGAAACCACCACATTGTGATGTGTGCGTTCCACTCACAGCGTTTAACCTTTCTTTTCATAGAGCAGTTTGGAAACACTCTGTAACGTCTGCAAGTGGATAATTGGACTTCTTTGAGGATTTCGTTGGAAACGGGATTTCTTCTTCTAATGCTACACAGAAGAATTCTCAGTAACTTCTTTGAGTTGCGTGTATTCAACTCACAGAGTTGAACCATCCTTTACAGAGAGCAGATTTGAAACACTCTTTTTATCGAATTTGCAAGTGGAGATTTCAAGCGCTTTTTGGCCACAGGTAGAAAAGGAAATATCTTCTTATATAAACTAGAGAGAATCATTCTCAGAAACCACTTTGTGATGTGTGCGTTCCACTCACAGAGTTTAACCTTTCTTTTCATAGTGCAGTTCGGAAACACTCTGTTAGTAACGTCTGCAAGTGGATAATTGGACCTCCTTGAGGATTTCGTTGTAAACGGGATTTCTTCATCTAATGCTAGACAGAATAATTCTCAGTAACTGCTTTGGGTTGGGTGTATGCAACTCACAGAGTTGAACCTTCTTTGAGACAGAACAGATTTGAAACACTCTTTTTGTGGAATTTACAAGTGGAGATTTCAAGCGCTTTGATGTGAAAGTTAGAAAAGGAAATGTCTTCCTATAAAATCTCCAGAGAATCATTCTGAGAAACCACGTTTTGATGTGTGCATTCCACACATAGAGTTTAACCTTTCTTTCATGGAGCAGTTTGGAAACACTCTGTTTGTAAATTCTGCAAGTGGATATTTGGACGTCTTGAGGATTTCGTTGGAAATGTGTTTTCTTCATCTAGTGCTAGACAGAAGAATCCGCACCAACTTCTTTGGGTTGCGTGTGTTCAGCTCACAGAGTTGAACCTTCCTTTAGAGAGAGGAGATTTGAAACACTCTTTTTGTGGAATTTGCAAGTGGAGATTTCAAGCACTTTGGGGCGAATTGTAGAAAAGGAAATATCTTCCTATATAAATTAGAGAGAATCATTCTCAGAAAGCACTTTGTGATGTGAGTGTTCCACTCACAGCGTTTAACCTTTCTGTTCATAGAGCAGTTTGGAAACACTCTGTTTGTAACGTCTGCAAGTGGATAATTGGAGCTCTTTGAGGATTTCGTTGGAAACGGGATTTCTTCATCTAATGCTAGACAGAAGAATTCTCAGTAACTTCTTTGAGTTGCGTGTATTCAACTCAGAGAGTTGAATCTTCTTTTAGACAGAACAGATTTGAAACACTCTTTTTATCGAATTTACAAGTGGAGATTTCAAGCGCCTTTCGGCCACAGGGAGGAAAGGAAATATCTTCGTATAAAAACTACAGAGAATCATTCTCAGGAACCACGTTGTGATGTGTGCATTCCACTCACAGAGTTTAACCTTTCTTTTTCATAGAGCAGTTTGGGAACACTCTGTTTGTAACATCTGCAAGTGGATATTTGGACCTCTTTGAGGATTTCGTTGGAAACGGGATTTCTTCATCTAATGCTCAGCAGAAGAATTCTCAGTAACTACTTTGGGTTGAGTGTATTCATCTCACACAGTTGAATCCTCTTTTAGACAGAACAGATTTGAAACCCTCTTTTTGTGAAATTTACAAGTGGAGATTTCAAGCGGTTTCTTGTCAAAGTTAGAAAACGAAATATCTTACAAGAAAAATTCCAGAGAATCATTCTCAGAAACCACGTTGTGATGTGTGCGTTCCACTCACAGAGTTTAACCTTTCTTTCATGGAGCAGTTTGGAAACATTCTGTTTGTAATTTCTGCAAGTGGATACTTGGACCTCTTGAGGATTTCGTTGGAAACGGGATTTCTTCATCTAATGCTAGACAGAAGAATTCTCAGTAACTTCCCTGGGTTGCGTGTACTCAACTCACAGAGTTGAACCTTCCTTTAGACAGAGCAGATTTGAAACACTCTTTTTGCGGAAATTGCAAGTGGAGATTTCAAGGAATTTGGAGCCAATGGAAGAAAAGGAAATATCTTCGTATGAAAACTACAGAGAATCATTTTCAGAAACCACCTTGTGATGTGTGCGTACCACTCACAGAGTTTAACCTTTCTTTCCATAGAGCAGTGTGGAAACACTCTGTTTGTAACGTCTGGATGTGGATATTTGGACCTCTTTGAGGGTTTCGTTGGAAACGGGATTTCTTCATCTAATGCTAGAGAGAAGAATTCTCAGTAACTTCTTTGAGTTGCGTGTATTCAACTCAGAGAGTTGAATCTTCTTTTAGACAGAACAGATTTGAAACACTCTTTTGATCATATTTACAAGTGGAGATTTCAAGCGCTTTTCGACCACAGGTAGAAAAGGAAACATCTTCGTGTAAAAACTACAGAGAATCATTTTCAGAAACCATCTTGTGATGTGTGTGTTCCACTCACAGAGTTTAACTTTTCTTTTCATAGAGCAGTTTGGAAACACTCTGTTTGTAACATCTGCAAGTGGATATTTGGACCTCTTTGAGGATTTCATTGGAAACGGGATTTCTTCATCTAATGCTAGACAGAGGAATCCTCAGTAAATACTTTGGGTTGCGTTTATTCAACTCACAGAGTTGAACCTTCTTTTAGACGGAACAGATTTGAAACACTCTTTTTGTGGATTTACAAGTGGAGATGTCAAGCTCTTTGTTGTCAAACGTGGAAAAGGAAATATCATCCTTTCAAAATCCCAGAGAATCATTCTCAGAATCCACCTTGTGATGTGTGAGTTCCACTCATAGAGTTTAAGCTTTCTTTCATGGAGCAGTTTGGAAACACTCTGTTTGTAAAGTCTGCAAGTGGATATTTGGACCTCTTGAGGATTTCGTTGGAAACGGGATTTCTTCATCCAATGCTAGACAGAAGAATCCTCAGTAACTTCTTTGGGTTGCATGTATTCAACTCACAGAGTTGAACCATCCTTGAGACAGAGCAGATTTGAAACACTCTTTCTGTGGTATTTCCAAGTGGAGATCTCATGCGCTTTGGGGCCAATGGCAGAAAAGGAAATATCTTCCTAGAAAAACTAGAGAGAATCATTCTCAGAAACCACCACATTGTGATGTGTGCGTTCCACTCACAGCGTTTAACCTTTCTTTTCATAGAGCAGTTTGGAAACACTCTGTAACGTCTGCAAGTGGATAATTGGACTTCTTTGAGGATTTCGTTGGAAACGGGATTTCTTCTTCTAATGCTACACAGAAGAATTCTCAGTAACTTCTTTGAGTTGCGTGTATTCAACTCACAGAGTTGAACCATCCTTTACAGAGAGCAGATTTGAAACACTCTTTTTATCGAATTTGCAAGTGGAGATTTCAAGCGCTTTTTGGCCACAGGTAGAAAAGGAAATATCTTCTTATATAAACTAGAGAGAATCATTCTCAGAAACCACTTTGTGATGTGTGCGTTCCACTCACAGAGTTTAACCTTTCTTTTCATAGTGCAGTTCGGAAACACTCTGTTAGTAACGTCTGCAAGTGGATAATTGGACCTCCTTGAGGATTTCGTTGTAAACGGGATTTCTTCATCTAATGCTAGACAGAATAATTCTCAGTAACTGCTTTGGGTTGGGTGTATGCAACTCACAGAGTTGAACCTTCTTTGAGACAGAACAGATTTGAAACACTCTTTTTGTGGAATTTACAAGTGGAGATTTCAAGCGCTTTGATGTGAAAGTTAGAAAAGGAAATGTCTTCCTATAAAATCTCCAGAGAATCATTCTGAGAAACCACGTTTTGATGTGTGCATTCCACACATAGAGTTTAACCTTTCTTTCATGGAGCAGTTTGGAAACACTCTGTTTGTAAATTCTGCAAGTGGATATTTGGACGTCTTGAGGATTTCGTTGGAAATGTGTTTTCTTCATCTAGTGCTAGACAGAAGAATCCGCACCAACTTCTTTGGGTTGCGTGTGTTCAGCTCACAGAGTTGAACCTTCCTTTAGAGAGAGGAGATTTGAAACACTCTTTTTGTGGAATTTGCAAGTGGAGATTTCAAGCACTTTGGGGCGAATTGTAGAAAAGGAAATATCTTCCTATATAAATTAGAGAGAATCATTCTCAGAAAGCACTTTGTGATGTGAGTGTTCCACTCACAGCGTTTAACCTTTCTGTTCATAGAGCAGTTTGGAAACACTCTGTTTGTAACGTCTGCAAGTGGATAATTGGAGCTCTTTGAGGATTTCGTTGGAAACGGGATTTCTTCATCTAATGCTAGACAGAAGAATTCTCAGTAACTTCTTTGAGTTGCGTGTATTCAACTCAGAGAGTTGAATCTTCTTTTAGACAGAACAGATTTGAAACACTCTTTTTATCGAATTTACAAGTGGAGATTTCAAGCGCCTTTCGGCCACAGGGAGGAAAGGAAATATCTTCGTATAAAAACTACAGAGAATCATTCTCAGGAACCACGTTGTGATGTGTGCATTCCACTCACAGAGTTTAACCTTTCTTTTTCATAGAGCAGTTTGGGAACACTCTGTTTGTAACATCTGCAAGTGGATATTTGGACCTCTTTGAGGATTTCGTTGGAAACGGGATTTCTTCATCTAATGCTCAGCAGAAGAATTCTCAGTAACTACTTTGGGTTGAGTGTATTCATCTCACACAGTTGAATCCTCTTTTAGACAGAACAGATTTGAAACCCTCTTTTTGTGAAATTTACAAGTGGAGATTTCAAGCGGTTTCTTGTCAAAGTTAGAAAACGAAATATCTTACAAGAAAAATTCCAGAGAATCATTCTCAGAAACCACGTTGTGATGTGTGCGTTCCACTCACAGAGTTTAACCTTTCTTTCATGGAGCAGTTTGGAAACATTCTGTTTGTAATTTCTGCAAGTGGATACTTGGACCTCTTGAGGATTTCGTTGGAAACGGGATTTCTTCATCTAATGCTAGACAGAAGAATTCTCAGTAACTTCCCTGGGTTGCGTGTACTCAACTCACAGAGTTGAACCTTCCTTTAGACAGAGCAGATTTGAAACACTCTTTTTGCGGAAATTGCAAGTGGAGATTTCAAGGAATTTGGAGCCAATGGAAGAAAAGGAAATATCTTCGTATGAAAACTACAGAGAATCATTTTCAGAAACCACCTTGTGATGTGTGCGTACCACTCACAGAGTTTAACCTTTCTTTCCATAGAGCAGTGTGGAAACACTCTGTTTGTAACGTCTGGATGTGGATATTTGGACCTCTTTGAGGGTTTCGTTGGAAACGGGATTTCTTCATCTAATGCTAGAGAGAAGAATTCTCAGTAACTTCTTTGAGTTGCGTGTATTCAACTCAGAGAGTTGAATCTTCTTTTAGACAGAACAGATTTGAAACACTCTTTTGATCATATTTACAAGTGGAGATTTCAAGCGCTTTTCGACCACAGGTAGAAAAGGAAACATCTTCGTGTAAAAACTACAGAGAATCATTTTCAGAAACCATCTTGTGATGTGTGTGTTCCACTCACAGAGTTTAACTTTTCTTTTCATAGAGCAGTTTGGAAACACTCTGTTTGTAACATCTGCAAGTGGATATTTGGACCTCTTTGAGGATTTCATTGGAAACGGGATTTCTTCATCTAATGCTAGACAGAGGAATCCTCAGTAAATACTTTGGGTTGCGTTTATTCAACTCACAGAGTTGAACCTTCTTTTAGACGGAACAGATTTGAAACACTCTTTTTGTGGATTTACAAGTGGAGATGTCAAGCTCTTTGTTGTCAAACGTGGAAAAGGAAATATCATCCTTTCAAAATCCCAGAGAATCATTCTCAGAATCCACCTTGTGATGTGTGAGTTCCACTCATAGAGTTTAAGCTTTCTTTCATGGAGCAGTTTGGAAACACTCTGTTTGTAAAGTCTGCAAGTGGATATTTGGACCTCTTGAGGATTTCGTTGGAAACGGGATTTCTTCATCCAATGCTAGACAGAAGAATCCTCAGTAACTTCTTTGGGTTGCATGTATTCAACTCACAGAGTTGAACCATCCTTGAGACAGAGCAGATTTGAAACACTCTTTCTGTGGTATTTCCAAGTGGAGATCTCATGCGCTTTGGGGCCAATGGCAGAAAAGGAAATATCTTCCTATAAAAACTAGAGAGAATCATTCTCAGAAACCACCACATTGTGATGTGTGCGTTCCACTCACAGCGTTTAACCTTTCTTTTCATAGAGCAGTTTGGAAACACTCTGTAACGTCTGCAAGTGGATAATTGGACTTCTTTGAGGATTTCGTTGGAAACGGGATTTCTTCTTCTAATGCTACACAGAAGAATTCTCAGTAACTTCTTTGAGTTGCGTGTATTCAACTCACAGAGTTGAACCATCCTTTACAGAGAGCAGATTTGAAACACTCTTTTTATCGAATTTGCAAGTGGAGATTTCAAGCGCTTTTCGGCCACAGGTAGAAAAGGAAATATCTTCTTATATAAACTAGAAAGAATCATTCTCAGAAACCACCTTGTGATGTGTGCGTACCACTCACAGAGTTTAACCTTTCTTTCCATAGAGCAGTGTGGAAACACTCTGTTTGTAACGTCTGGATGTGGATATTTGGACCTCTTTGAGGGTTTCGTTGGAAACGGGATTTCTTCATCTAATGCTAGAGAGAAGAATTCTCAGTAACTTCTTTGAGTTGCGTGTATTCAACTCAGAGAGTTGAATCTTCTTTTAGACAGAACAGATTTGAAACACTCTTTTGATCATATTTACAAGTGGAGATTTCAAGCGCTTTTCGACCACAGGTAGAAAAGGAAACATCTTCGTGTAAAAACTACAGAGAATCATTTTCAGAAACCATCTTGTGATGTGTGTGTTCCACTCACAGAGTTTAACTTTTCTTTTCATAGAGCAGTTTGGAAACACTCTGTTTGTAACATCTGCAAGTGGATATTTGGACCTCTTTGAGGATTTCATTGGAAACGGGATTTCTTCATCTAATGCTAGACAGAGGAATCCTCAGTAAATACTTTGGGTTGCGTTTATTCAACTCACAGAGTTGAACCTTCTTTTAGACGGAACAGATTTGAAACACTCTTTTTGTGGATTTACAAGTGGAGATGTCAAGCTCTTTGTTGTCAAACGTGGAAAAGGAAATATCATCCTTTCAAAATCCCAGAGAATCATTCTCAGAATCCACCTTGTGATGTGTGAGTTCCACTCATAGAGTTTAAGCTTTCTTTCATGGAGCAGTTTGGAAACACTCTGTTTGTAAAGTCTGCAAGTGGATATTTGGACCTCTTGAGGATTTCGTTGGAAACGGGATTTCTTCATCCAATGCTAGACAGAAGAATCCTCAGTAACTTCTTTGGGTTGCATGTATTCAACTCACAGAGTTGAACCATCCTTGAGACAGAGCAGATTTGAAACACTCTTTCTGTGGTATTTCCAAGTGGAGATCTCATGCGCTTTGGGGCCAATGGCAGAAAAGGAAATATCTTCCTATAAAAACTAGAGAGAATCATTCTCAGAAACCACCACATTGTGATGTGTGCGTTCCACTCACAGCGTTTAACCTTTCTTTTCATAGAGCAGTTTGGAAACACTCTGTAACGTCTGCAAGTGGATAATTGGACTTCTTTGAGGATTTAGTTGGAAACGGGATTTCTTCTTCTAATGCTACACAGAAGAATTCTCAGTAACTTCTTTGAGTTGCGTGTATTCAACTCACAGAGTTGAACCATCCTTTACAGAGAGCAGATTTGAAACACTCTTTTTATCGAATTTGCAAGTGGAGATTTCAAGCGCTTTTTGGCCACAGGTAGAAAAGGAAATATCTTCTTATATAAACTAGAGAGAATCATTCTCAGAAACCACTTTGTGATGTGTGCGTTCCACTCACAGAGTTTAACCTTTCTTTTCATAGTGCAGTTCGGAAACACTCTGTTAGTAACGTCTGCAAGTGGATAATTGGACCTCCTTGAGGATTTCGTTGTAAACGGGATTTCTTCATCTAATGCTAGACAGAATAATTCTCAGTAACTGCTTTGGGTTGGGTGTATGCAACTCACAGAGTTGAACCTTCTTTGAGACAGAACAGATTTGAAACACTCTTTTTGTGGAATTTACAAGTGGAGATTTCAAGCGCTTTCATGTGAAAGTTAGAAAAGGAAATGTCTTCCTATAAAATCTCCAGAGAATCATTCTGAGAAACCACGTTTTGATGTGTGCATTCCACACATAGAGTTTAACCTTTCTTTCATGGAGCAGTTTGGAAACACTCTGTTTGTAAATTCTGCAAGTGGATATTTGGACGTCTTGAGGATTTCGTTGGAAATGTGTTTTCTTCATCTAGTGCTAGACAGAAGAATCCGCACCAACTTCTTTGGGTTGCGTGTGTTCAGCTCACAGAGTTGAACCTTCCTTTAGAGAGAGGAGATTTGAAACACTCTTTTTGTGGAATTTGCAAGTGGAGATTTCAAGCACTTTGGGGCGAATTGTAGAAAAGGAAATATCTTCCTATATAAATTAGAGAGAATCATTCTCAGAAAGCACTTTGTGATGTGAGTGTTCCACTCACAGCGTTTAACCTTTCTGTTCATAGAGCAGTTTGGAAACACTCTGTTTGTAACGTCTGCAAGTGGATAATTGGAGCTCTTTGAGGATTTCGTTGGAAACGGGATTTCTTCATCTAATGCTAGACAGAAGAATTCTCAGTAACTTCTTTGAGTTGCGTGTATTCAACTCAGAGAGTTGAATCTTCTTTTAGACAGAACAGATTTGAAACACTCTTTTTATCGAATTTACAAGTGGAGATTTCAAGCGCCTTTCGGCCACAGGGAGGAAAGGAAATATCTTCGTATAAAAACTACAGAGAATCATTCTCAGGAACCACGTTGTGATGTGTGCATTCCACTCACAGAGTTTAACCTTTCTTTTTCATAGAGCAGTTTGGGAACACTCTGTTTGTAACATCTGCAAGTGGATATTTGGACCTCTTTGAGGATTTCGTTGGAAACGGGATTTCTTCATCTAATGCTCAGCAGAAGAATTCTCAGTAACTACTTTGGGTTGAGTGTATTCATCTCACACAGTTGAATCCTCTTTTAGACAGAACAGATTTGAAACCCTCTTTTTGTGAAATTTACAAGTGGAGATTTCAAGCGGTTTCTTGTCAAAGGTAGAAAACGAAATATCTTACAAGAAAAATTCCAGAGAATCATTCTCAGAAACCACGTTGTGATGTGTGCGTTCCACTCACAGAGTTTAACCTTTCTTTCATGGAGCAGTTTGGAAACATTCTGTTTGTAATTTCTGCAAGTGGATACTTGGACCTCTTGAGGATTTCGTTGGAAACGGGATTTCTTCATCTAATGCTAGACAGAAGAATTCTCAGTAACTTCCCTGGGTTGCGTGTACTCAACTCACAGAGTTGAACCTTCCTTTAGACAGAGCAGATTTGAAACACTCTTTTTGCGGAAATTGCAAGTGGAGATTTCAAGGAATTTGGAGCCAATGGAAGAAAAGGAAATATCTTCGTATGAAAACTACAGAGAATCATTTTCAGAAACCACCTTGTGATGTGTGCGTACCACTCACAGAGTTTAACCTTTCTTTCCATAGAGCAGTGTGGAAACACTCTGTTTGTAACGTCTGGATGTGGATATTTGGACCTCTTTGAGGGTTTCGTTGGAAACGGGATTTCTTCATCTAATGCTAGAGAGAAGAATTCTCAGTAACTTCTTTGAGTTGCGTGTATTCAACTCAGAGAGTTGAATCTTCTTTTAGACAGAACAGATTTGAAACACTCTTTTGATCATATTTACAAGTGGAGATTTCAAGCGCTTTTCGACCACAGGTAGAAAAGGAAACATCTTCGTGTAAAAACTACAGAGAATCATTTTCAGAAACCATCTTGTGATGTGTGTGTTCCACTCACAGAGTTTAACTTTTCTTTTCATAGAGCAGTTTGGAAACACTCTGTTTGTAACATCTGCAAGTGGATATTTGGACCTCTTTGAGGATTTCATTGGAAACGGGATTTCTTCATCTAATGCTAGACAGAGGAATCCTCAGTAAATACTTTGGGTTGCGTTTATTCAACTCACAGAGTTGAACCTTCTTTTAGACGGAACAGATTTGAAACACTCTTTTTGTGGATTTACAAGTGGAGATGTCAAGCTCTTTGTTGTCAAACGTGGAAAAGGAAATATCATCCTTTCAAAATCCCAGAGAATCATTCTCAGAATCCACCTTGTGATGTGTGAGTTCCACTCATAGAGTTTAAGCTTTCTTTCATGGAGCAGTTTGGAAACACTCTGTTTGTAAAGTCTGCAAGTGGATATTTGGACCTCTTGAGGATTTCGTTGGAAACGGGATTTCTTCATCCAATGCTAGACAGAAGAATCCTCAGTAACTTCTTTGGGTTGCATGTATTCAACTCACAGAGTTGAACCATCCTTGAGACAGAGCAGATTTGAAACACTCTTTCTGTGGTATTTCCAAGTGGAGATCTCATGCGCTTTGGGGCCAATGGCAGAAAAGGAAATATCTTCCTATAAAAACTAGAGAGAATCATTCTCAGAAACCACCACATTGTGATGTGTGCGTTCCACTCACAGCGTTTAACCTTTCTTTTCATAGAGCAGTTTGGAAACACTCTGTAACGTCTGCAAGTGGATAATTGGACTTCTTTGAGGATTTCGTTGGAAACGGGATTTCTTCTTCTAATGCTACACAGAAGAATTCTCAGTAACTTCTTTGAGTTGCGTGTATTCAACTCACAGAGTTGAACCATCCTTTACAGAGAGCAGATTTGAAACACTCTTTTTATCGAATTTGCAAGTGGAGATTTCAAGCGCTTTTCGGCCACAGGTAGAAAAGGAAATATCTTCTTATATAAACTAGAAAGAATCATTCTCAGAAACCACCTTGTGATGTGTGCGTACCACTCACAGAGTTTAACCTTTCTTTCCATAGAGCAGTGTGGAAACACTCTGTTTGTAACGTCTGGATGTGGATATTTGGACCTCTTTGAGGGTTTCGTTGGAAACGGGATTTCTTCATCTAATGCTAGAGAGAAGAATTCTCAGTAACTTCTTTGAGTTGCGTGTATTCAACTCAGAGAGTTGAATCTTCTTTTAGACAGAACAGATTTGAAACACTCTTTTGATCATATTTACAAGTGGAGATTTCAAGCGCTTTCATGTGAAAGTTAGAAAAGGAAATGTCTTCCTATAAAATCTCCAGAGAATCATTCTGAGAAACCACGTTTTGATGTGTGCATTCCACACATAGAGTTTAACCTTTCTTTCATGGAGCAGTTTGGAAACACTCTGTTTGTAAATTCTGCAAGTGGATATTTGGACGTCTTGAGGATTTCGTTGGAAATGTGTTTTCTTCATCTAGTGCTAGACAGAAGAATCCGCACCAACTTCTTTGGGTTGCGTGTGTTCAGCTCACAGAGTTGAACCTTCCTTTAGAGAGAGGAGATTTGAAACACTCTTTTTGTGGAATTTGCAAGTGGAGATTTCAAGCACTTTGGGGCGAATTGTAGAAAAGGAAATATCTTCCTATATAAATTAGAGAGAATCATTCTCAGAAAGCACTTTGTGATGTGAGTGTTCCACTCACAGCGTTTAACCTTTCTGTTCATAGAGCAGTTTGGAAACACTCTGTTTGTAACGTCTGCAAGTGGATAATTGGAGCTCTTTGAGGATTTCGTTGGAAACGGGATTTCTTCATCTAATGCTAGACAGAAGAATTCTCAGTAACTTCTTTGAGTTGCGTGTATTCAACTCAGAGAGTTGAATCTTCTTTTAGACAGAACAGATTTGAAACACTCTTTTTATCGAATTTACAAGTGGAGATTTCAAGCGCCTTTCGGCCACAGGGAGGAAAGGAAATATCTTCGTATAAAAACTACAGAGAATCATTCTCAGGAACCACGTTGTGATGTGTGCATTCCACTCACAGAGTTTAACCTTTCTTTTTCATAGAGCAGTTTGGGAACACTCTGTTTGTAACATCTGCAAGTGGATATTTGGACCTCTTTGAGGATTTCGTTGGAAACGGGATTTCTTCATCTAATGCTCAGCAGAAGAATTCTCAGTAACTACTTTGGGTTGAGTGTATTCATCTCACACAGTTGAATCCTCTTTTAGACAGAACAGATTTGAAACCCTCTTTTTGTGAAATTTACAAGTGGAGATTTCAAGCGGTTTCTTGTCAAAGGTAGAAAACGAAATATCTTACAAGAAAAATTCCAGAGAATCATTCTCAGAAACCACGTTGTGATGTGTGCGTTCCACTCACAGAGTTTAACCTTTCTTTCATGGAGCAGTTTGGAAACATTCTGTTTGTAATTTCTGCAAGTGGATACTTGGACCTCTTGAGGATTTCGTTGGAAACGGGATTTCTTCATCTAATGCTAGACAGAAGAATTCTCAGTAACTTCCCTGGGTTGCGTGTACTCAACTCACAGAGTTGAACCTTCCTTTAGACAGAGCAGATTTGAAACACTCTTTTTGCGGAAATTGCAAGTGGAGATTTCAAGGAATTTGGAGCCAATGGAAGAAAAGGAAATATCTTCGTATGAAAACTACAGAGAATCATTTTCAGAAACCACCTTGTGATGTGTGCGTACCACTCACAGAGTTTAACCTTTCTTTCCATAGAGCAGTGTGGAAACACTCTGTTTGTAACGTCTGGATGTGGATATTTGGACCTCTTTGAGGGTTTCGTTGGAAACGGGATTTCTTCATCTAATGCTAGAGAGAAGAATTCTCAGTAACTTCTTTGAGTTGCGTGTATTCAACTCAGAGAGTTGAATCTTCTTTTAGACAGAACAGATTTGAAACACTCTTTTGATCATATTTACAAGTGGAGATTTCAAGCGCTTTTCGACCACAGGTAGAAAAGGAAACATCTTCGTGTAAAAACTACAGAGAATCATTTTCAGAAACCATCTTGTGATGTGTGTGTTCCACTCACAGAGTTTAACTTTTCTTTTCATAGAGCAGTTTGGAAACACTCTGTTTGTAACATCTGCAAGTGGATATTTGGACCTCTTTGAGGATTTCATTGGAAACGGGATTTCTTCATCTAATGCTAGACAGAGGAATCCTCAGTAAATACTTTGGGTTGCGTTTATTCAACTCACAGAGTTGAACCTTCTTTTAGACGGAACAGATTTGAAACACTCTTTTTGTGGATTTACAAGTGGAGATGTCAAGCTCTTTGTTGTCAAACGTGGAAAAGGAAATATCATCCTTTCAAAATCCCAGAGAATCATTCTCAGAATCCACCTTGTGATGTGTGAGTTCCACTCATAGAGTTTAAGCTTTCTTTCATGGAGCAGTTTGGAAACACTCTGTTTGTAAAGTCTGCAAGTGGATATTTGGACCTCTTGAGGATTTCGTTGGAAACGGGATTTCTTCATCCAATGCTAGACAGAAGAATCCTCAGTAACTTCTTTGGGTTGCATGTATTCAACTCACAGAGTTGAACCATCCTTGAGACAGAGCAGATTTGAAACACTCTTTCTGTGGTATTTCCAAGTGGAGATCTCATGCGCTTTGGGGCCAATGGCAGAAAAGGAAATATCTTCCTATAAAAACTAGAGAGAATCATTCTCAGAAACCACCACATTGTGATGTGTGCGTTCCACTCACAGCGTTTAACCTTTCTTTTCATAGAGCAGTTTGGAAACACTCTGTAACGTCTGCAAGTGGATAATTGGACTTCTTTGAGGATTTCGTTGGAAACGGGATTTCTTCTTCTAATGCTACACAGAAGAATTCTCAGTAACTTCTTTGAGTTGCGTGTATTCAACTCACAGAGTTGAACCATCCTTTACAGAGAGCAGATTTGAAACACTCTTTTTATCGAATTTGCAAGTGGAGATTTCAAGCGCTTTTCGGCCACAGGTAGAAAAGGAAATATCTTCTTATATAAACTAGAAAGAATCATTCTCAGAAACCACCTTGTGATGTGTGCGTACCACTCACAGAGTTTAACCTTTCTTTCCATAGAGCAGTGTGGAAACACTCTGTTTGTAACGTCTGGATGTGGATATTTGGACCTCTTTGAGGGTTTCGTTGGAAACGGGATTTCTTCATCTAATGCTAGAGAGAAGAATTCTCAGTAACTTCTTTGAGTTGCGTGTATTCAACTCAGAGAGTTGAATCTTCTTTTAGACAGAACAGATTTGAAACACTCTTTTGATCATATTTACAAGTGGAGATTTCAAGCGCTTTTCGACCACAGGTAGAAAAGGAAACATCTTCGTGTAAAAACTACAGAGAATCATTTTCAGAAACCATCTTGTGATGTGTGTGTTCCACTCACAGAGTTTAACTTTTCTTTTCATAGAGCAGTTTGGAAACACTCTGTTTGTAACATCTGCAAGTGGATATTTGGACCTCTTTGAGGATTTCATTGGAAACGGGATTTCTTCATCTAATGCTAGACAGAGGAATCCTCAGTAAATACTTTGGGTTGCGTTTATTCAACTCACAGAGTTGAACCTTCTTTTAGACGGAACAGATTTGAAACACTCTTTTTGTGGATTTACAAGTGGAGATGTCAAGCTCTTTGTTGTCAAACGTGGAAAAGGAAATATCATCCTTTCAAAATCCCAGAGAATCATTCTCAGAATCCACCTTGTGATGTGTGAGTTCCACTCATAGAGTTTAAGCTTTCTTTCATGGAGCAGTTTGGAAACACTCTGTTTGTAAAGTCTGCAAGTGGATATTTGGACCTCTTGAGGATTTCGTTGGAAACGGGATTTCTTCATCCAATGCTAGACAGAAGAATCCTCAGTAACTTCTTTGGGTTGCATGTATTCAACTCACAGAGTTGAACCATCCTTGAGACAGAGCAGATTTGAAACACTCTTTCTGTGGTATTTCCAAGTGGAGATCTCATGCGCTTTGGGGCCAATGGCAGAAAAGGAAATATCTTCCTAGAAAAACTAGAGAGAATCATTCTCAGAAACCACCACATTGTGATGTGTGCGTTCCACTCACAGCGTTTAACCTTTCTTTTCATAGAGCAGTTTGGAAACACTCTGTAACGTCTGCAAGTGGATAATTGGACTTCTTTGAGGATTTCGTTGGAAACGGGATTTCTTCTTCTAATGCTACACAGAAGAATTCTCAGTAACTTCTTTGAGTTGCGTGTATTCAACTCACAGAGTTGAACCATCCTTTACAGAGAGCAGATTTGAAACACTCTTTTTATCGAATTTGCAAGTGGAGATTTCAAGCGCTTTTCGGCCACAGGTAGAAAAGGAAATATCTTCTTATATAAACTAGAGAGAATCATTCTCAGAAACCACTTTGTGATGTGTGCGTTCCACTCACAGAGTTTAACCTTTCTTTTCATAGTGCAGTTCGGAAACACTCTGTTAGTAACGTCTGCAAGTGGATAATTGGACCTCCTTGAGGATTTCGTTGTAAACGGGATTTCTTCATCTAATGCTAGACAGAATAATTCTCAGTAACTGCTTTGGGTTGGGTGTATGCAACTCACAGAGTTGAACCTTCTTTGAGACAGAACAGATTTGAAACACTCTTTTTGTGGAATTTACAAGTGGAGATTTCAAGCGCTTTGATGTGAAAGTTAGAAAAGGAAATGTCTTCCTATAAAATCTCCAGAGAATCATTCTGAGAAACCACGTTTTGATGTGTGCATTCCACACATAGAGTTTAACCTTTCTTTCATGGAGCAGTTTGGAAACACTCTGTTTGTAAATTCTGCAAGTGGATATTTGGACGTCTTGAGGATTTCGTTGGAAATGTGTTTTCTTCATCTAGTGCTAGACAGAAGAATCCGCACCAACTTCTTTGGGTTGCGTGTGTTCAGCTCACAGAGTTGAACCTTCCTTTAGAGAGAGGAGATTTGAAACACTCTTTTTGTGGAATTTGCAAGTGGAGATTTCAAGCACTTTGGGGCGAATTGTAGAAAAGGAAATATCTTCCTATATAAATTAGAGAGAATCATTCTCAGAAAGCACTTTGTGATGTGAGTGTTCCACTCACAGCGTTTAACCTTTCTGTTCATAGAGCAGTTTGGAAACACTCTGTTTGTAACGTCTGCAAGTGGATAATTGGAGCTCTTTGAGGATTTCGTTGGAAACGGGATTTCTTCATCTAATGCTAGACAGAAGAATTCTCAGTAACTTCTTTGAGTTGCGTGTATTCAACTCAGAGAGTTGAATCTTCTTTTAGACAGAACAGATTTGAAACACTCTTTTTATCGAATTTACAAGTGGAGATTTCAAGCGCCTTTCGGCCACAGGGAGGAAAGGAAATATCTTCGTATAAAAACTACAGAGAATCATTCTCAGGAACCACGTTGTGATGTGTGCATTCCACTCACAGAGTTTAACCTTTCTTTTTCATAGAGCAGTTTGGGAACACTCTGTTTGTAACATCTGCAAGTGGATATTTGGACCTCTTTGAGGATTTCGTTGGAAACGGGATTTCTTCATCTAATGCTCAGCAGAAGAATTCTCAGTAACTACTTTGGGTTGAGTGTATTCATCTCACACAGTTGAATCCTCTTTTAGACAGAACAGATTTGAAACCCTCTTTTTGTGAAATTTACAAGTGGAGATTTCAAGCGGTTTCTTGTCAAAGTTAGAAAACGAAATATCTTACAAGAAAAATTCCAGAGAATCATTCTCAGAAACCACGTTGTGATGTGTGCGTTCCACTCACAGAGTTTAACCTTTCTTTCATGGAGCAGTTTGGAAACATTCTGTTTGTAATTTCTGCAAGTGGATACTTGGACCTCTTGAGGATTTCGTTGGAAACGGGATTTCTTCATCTAATGCTAGACAGAAGAATTCTCAGTAACTTCCCTGGGTTGCGTGTACTCAACTCACAGAGTTGAACCTTCCTTTAGACAGAGCAGATTTGAAACACTCTTTTTGCGGAAATTGCAAGTGGAGATTTCAAGGAATTTGGAGCCAATGGAAGAAAAGGAAATATCTTCGTATGAAAACTACAGAGAATCATTTTCAGAAACCACCTTGTGATGTGTGCGTACCACTCACAGAGTTTAACCTTTCTTTCCATAGAGCAGTGTGGAAACACTCTGTTTGTAACGTCTGGATGTGGATATTTGGACCTCTTTGAGGGTTTCGTTGGAAACGGGATTTCTTCATCTAATGCTAGAGAGAAGAATTCTCAGTAACTTCTTTGAGTTGCGTGTATTCAACTCAGAGAGTTGAATCTTCTTTTAGACAGAACAGATTTGAAACACTCTTTTGATCATATTTACAAGTGGAGATTTCAAGCGCTTTTCGACCACAGGTAGAAAAGGAAACATCTTCGTGTAAAAACTACAGAGAATCATTTTCAGAAACCATCTTGTGATGTGTGTGTTCCACTCACAGAGTTTAACTTTTCTTTTCATAGAGCAGTTTGGAAACACTCTGTTTGTAACATCTGCAAGTGGATATTTGGACCTCTTTGAGGATTTCATTGGAAACGGGATTTCTTCATCTAATGCTAGACAGAGGAATCCTCAGTAAATACTTTGGGTTGCGTTTATTCAACTCACAGAGTTGAACCTTCTTTTAGACGGAACAGATTTGAAACACTCTTTTTGTGGATTTACAAGTGGAGATGTCAAGCTCTTTGTTGTCAAACGTGGAAAAGGAAATATCATCCTTTCAAAATCCCAGAGAATCATTCTCAGAATCCACCTTGTGATGTGTGAGTTCCACTCATAGAGTTTAAGCTTTCTTTCATGGAGCAGTTTGGAAACACTCTGTTTGTAAAGTCTGCAAGTGGATATTTGGACCTCTTGAGGATTTCGTTGGAAACGGGATTTCTTCATCCAATGCTAGACAGAAGAATCCTCAGTAACTTCTTTGGGTTGCATGTATTCAACTCACAGAGTTGAACCATCCTTGAGACAGAGCAGATTTGAAACACTCTTTCTGTGGTATTTCCAAGTGGAGATCTCATGCGCTTTGGGGCCAATGGCAGAAAAGGAAATATCTTCCTAGAAAAACTAGAGAGAATCATTCTCAGAAACCACCACATTGTGATGTGTGCGTTCCACTCACAGCGTTTAACCTTTCTTTTCATAGAGCAGTTTGGAAACACTCTGTAACGTCTGCAAGTGGATAATTGGACTTCTTTGAGGATTTCGTTGGAAACGGGATTTCTTCTTCTAATGCTACACAGAAGAATTCTCAGTAACTTCTTTGAGTTGCGTGTATTCAACTCACAGAGTTGAACCATCCTTTACAGAGAGCAGATTTGAAACACTCTTTTTATCGAATTTGCAAGTGGAGATTTCAAGCGCTTTTCGGCCACAGGTAGAAAAGGAAATATCTTCTTATATAAACTAGAGAGAATCATTCTCAGAAACCACTTTGTGATGTGTGCGTTCCACTCACAGAGTTTAACCTTTCTTTTCATAGTGCAGTTCGGAAACACTCTGTTAGTAACGTCTGCAAGTGGATAATTGGACCTCCTTGAGGATTTCGTTGTAAACGGGATTTCTTCATCTAATGCTAGACAGAATAATTCTCAGTAACTGCTTTGGGTTGGGTGTATGCAACTCACAGAGTTGAACCTTCTTTGAGACAGAACAGATTTGAAACACTCTTTTTGTGGAATTTACAAGTGGAGATTTCAAGCGCTTTGATGTGAAAGTTAGAAAAGGAAATGTCTTCCTATAAAATCTCCAGAGAATCATTCTGAGAAACCACGTTTTGATGTGTGCATTCCACACATAGAGTTTAACCTTTCTTTCATGGAGCAGTTTGGAAACACTCTGTTTGTAAATTCTGCAAGTGGATATTTGGACGTCTTGAGGATTTCGTTGGAAATGTGTTTTCTTCATCTAGTGCTAGACAGAAGAATCCGCACCAACTTCTTTGGGTTGCGTGTGTTCAGCTCACAGAGTTGAACCTTCCTTTAGAGAGAGGAGATTTGAAACACTCTTTTTGTGGAATTTGCAAGTGGAGATTTCAAGCACTTTGGGGCGAATTGTAGAAAAGGAAATATCTTCCTATATAAATTAGAGAGAATCATTCTCAGAAAGCACTTTGTGATGTGAGTGTTCCACTCACAGCGTTTAACCTTTCTGTTCATAGAGCAGTTTGGAAACACTCTGTTTGTAACGTCTGCAAGTGGATAATTGGAGCTCTTTGAGGATTTCGTTGGAAACGGGATTTCTTCATCTAATGCTAGACAGAAGAATTCTCAGTAACTTCTTTGAGTTGCGTGTATTCAACTCAGAGAGTTGAATCTTCTTTTAGACAGAACAGATTTGAAACACTCTTTTTATCGAATTTACAAGTGGAGATTTCAAGCGCCTTTCGGCCACAGGGAGGAAAGGAAATATCTTCGTATAAAAACTACAGAGAATCATTCTCAGGAACCACGTTGTGATGTGTGCATTCCACTCACAGAGTTTAACCTTTCTTTTTCATAGAGCAGTTTGGGAACACTCTGTTTGTAACATCTGCAAGTGGATATTTGGACCTCTTTGAGGATTTCGTTGGAAACGGGATTTCTTCATCTAATGCTCAGCAGAAGAATTCTCAGTAACTACTTTGGGTTGAGTGTATTCATCTCACACAGTTGAATCCTCTTTTAGACAGAACAGATTTGAAACCCTCTTTTTGTGAAATTTACAAGTGGAGATTTCAAGCGGTTTCTTGTCAAAGGTAGAAAACGAAATATCTTACAAGAAAAATTCCAGAGAATCATTCTCAGAAACCACGTTGTGATGTGTGCGTTCCACTCACAGAGTTTAACCTTTCTTTCATGGAGCAGTTTGGAAACATTCTGTTTGTAATTTCTGCAAGTGGATACTTGGACCTCTTGAGGATTTCGTTGGAAACGGGATTTCTTCATCTAATGCTAGACAGAAGAATTCTCAGTAACTTCCCTGGGTTGCGTGTACTCAACTCACAGAGTTGAACCTTCCTTTAGACAGAGCAGATTTGAAACACTCTTTTTGCGGAAATTGCAAGTGGAGATTTCAAGGAATTTGGAGCCAATGGAAGAAAAGGAAATATCTTCGTATGAAAACTACAGAGAATCATTTTCAGAAACCACCTTGTGATGTGTGCGTACCACTCACAGAGTTTAACCTTTCTTTCCATAGAGCAGTGTGGAAACACTCTGTTTGTAACGTCTGGATGTGGATATTTGGACCTCTTTGAGGGTTTCGTTGGAAACGGGATTTCTTCATCTAATGCTAGAGAGAAGAATTCTCAGTAACTTCTTTGAGTTGCGTGTATTCAACTCAGAGAGTTGAATCTTCTTTTAGACAGAACAGATTTGAAACACTCTTTTGATCATATTTACAAGTGGAGATTTCAAGCGCTTTTCGACCACAGGTAGAAAAGGAAACATCTTCGTGTAAAAACTACAGAGAATCATTTTCAGAAACCATCTTGTGATGTGTGTGTTCCACTCACAGAGTTTAACTTTTCTTTTCATAGAGCAGTTTGGAAACACTCTGTTTGTAACATCTGCAAGTGGATATTTGGACCTCTTTGAGGATTTCATTGGAAACGGGATTTCTTCATCTAATGCTAGACAGAGGAATCCTCAGTAAATACTTTGGGTTGCGTTTATTCAACTCACAGAGTTGAACCTTCTTTTAGACGGAACAGATTTGAAACACTCTTTTTGTGGATTTACAAGTGGAGATGTCAAGCTCTTTGTTGTCAAACGTGGAAAAGGAAATATCATCCTTTCAAAATCCCAGAGAATCATTCTCAGAATCCACCTTGTGATGTGTGAGTTCCACTCATAGAGTTTAAGCTTTCTTTCATGGAGCAGTTTGGAAACACTCTGTTTGTAAAGTCTGCAAGTGGATATTTGGACCTCTTGAGGATTTCTTTGGAAACGGGATTTCTTCATCCAATGCTAGACAGAAGAATCCTCAGTAACTTCTTTGGGTTGCATGTATTCAACTCACAGAGTTGAACCATCCTTGAGACAGAGCAGATTTGAAACACTCTTTCTGTGGTATTTCCAAGTGGAGATCTCATGCGCTTTGGGGCCAATGGCAGAAAAGGAAATATCTTCCTATAAAAACTAGAGAGAATCATTCTCAGAAACCACCACATTGTGATGTGTGCGTTCCACTCACAGCGTTTAACCTTTCTTTTCATAGAGCAGTTTGGAAACACTCTGTAACGTCTGCAAGTGGATAATTGGACTTCTTTGAGGATTTCGTTGGAAACGGGATTTCTTCTTCTAATGCTACACAGAAGAATTCTCAGTAACTTCTTTGAGTTGCGTGTATTCAACTCACAGAGTTGAACCATCCTTTACAGAGAGCAGATTTGAAACACTCTTTTTATCGAATTTGCAAGTGGAGATTTCAAGCGCTTTTCGGCCACAGGTAGAAAAGGAAATATCTTCTTATATAAACTAGAGAGAATCATTCTCAGAAACCACTTTGTGATGTGTGCGTTCCACTCACAGAGTTTAACCTTTCTTTTCATAGTGCAGTTCGGAAACACTCTGTTAGTAACGTCTGCAAGTGGATAATTGGACCTCCTTGAGGATTTCGTTGTAAACGGGATTTCTTCATCTAATGCTAGACAGAATAATTCTCAGTAACTGCTTTGGGTTGGGTGTATGCAACTCACAGAGTTGAACCTTCTTTGAGACAGAACAGATTTGAAACACTCTTTTTGTGGAATTTACAAGTGGAGATTTCAAGCGCTTTGATGTGAAAGTTAGAAAAGGAAATGTCTTCCTATAAAATCTCCAGAGAATCATTCTGAGAAACCACGTTTTGATGTGTGCATTCCACACATAGAGTTTAACCTTTCTTTCATGGAGCAGTTTGGAAACACTCTGTTTGTAAATTCTGCAAGTGGATATTTGGACGTCTTGAGGATTTCGTTGGAAATGTGTTTTCTTCATCTAGTGCTAGACAGAAGAATCCGCACCAACTTCTTTGGGTTGCGTGTGTTCAGCTCACAGAGTTGAACCTTCCTTTAGAGAGAGGAGATTTGAAACACTCTTTTTGTGGAATTTGCAAGTGGAGATTTCAAGCACTTTGGGGCGAATTGTAGAAAAGGAAATATCTTCCTATATAAATTAGAGAGAATCATTCTCAGAAAGCACTTTGTGATGTGAGTGTTCCACTCACAGCGTTTAACCTTTCTGTTCATAGAGCAGTTTGGAAACACTCTGTTTGTAACGTCTGCAAGTGGATAATTGGAGCTCTTTGAGGATTTCGTTGGAAACGGGATTTCTTCATCTAGTGCTAGACAGAAGAATTCTCAGTAACTTCTTTGAGTTGCGTGTATTCAACTCAGAGAGTTGAATCTTCTTTTAGACAGAACAGATTTGAAACACTCTTTTTATCGAATTTACAAGTGGAGATTTCAAGCGCCTTTCGGCCACAGGGAGGAAAGGAAATATCTTCGTATAAAAACTACAGAGAATCATTCTCAGGAACCACGTTGTGATGTGTGCATTCCACTCACAGAGTTTAACCTTTCTTTTTCATAGAGCAGTTTGGGAACACTCTGTTTGTAACATCTGCAAGTGGATATTTGGACCTCTTTGAGGATTTCGTTGGAAACGGGATTTCTTCATCTAATGCTCAGCAGAAGAATTCTCAGTAACTACTTTGGGTTGAGTGTATTCATCTCACACAGTTGAATCCTCTTTTAGACAGAACAGATTTGAAACCCTCTTTTTGTGAAATTTACAAGTGGAGATTTCAAGCGGTTTCTTGTCAAAGTTAGAAAACGAAATATCTTACAAGAAAAATTCCAGAGAATCATTCTCAGAAACCACGTTGTGATGTGTGCGTTCCACTCACAGAGTTTAACCTTTCTTTCATGGAGCAGTTTGGAAACATTCTGTTTGTAATTTCTGCAAGTGGATACTTGGACCTCTTGAGGATTTCGTTGGAAACGGGATTTCTTCATCTAATGCTAGACAGAAGAATTCTCAGTAACTTCCCTGGGTTGCGTGTACTCAACTCACAGAGTTGAACCTTCCTTTAGACAGAGCAGATTTGAAACACTCTTTTTGCGGAAATTGCAAGTGGAGATTTCAAGGAATTTGGAGCCAATGGAAGAAAAGGAAATATCTTCGTATGAAAACTACAGAGAATCATTTTCAGAAACCACCTTGTGATGTGTGCGTACCACTCACAGAGTTTAACCTTTCTTTCCATAGAGCAGTGTGGAAACACTCTGTTTGTAACGTCTGGATGTGGATATTTGGACCTCTTTGAGGGTTTCGTTGGAAACGGGATTTCTTCATCTAATGCTAGAGAGAAGAATTCTCAGTAACTTCTTTGAGTTGCGTGTATTCAACTCAGAGAGTTGAATCTTCTTTTAGACAGAACAGATTTGAAACACTCTTTTGATCATATTTACAAGTGGAGATTTCAAGCGCTTTTCGACCACAGGTAGAAAAGGAAACATCTTCGTGTAAAAACTACAGAGAATCATTTTCAGAAACCATCTTGTGATGTGTGTGTTCCACTCACAGAGTTTAACTTTTCTTTTCATAGAGCAGTTTGGAAACACTCTGTTTGTAACATCTGCAAGTGGATATTTGGACCTCTTTGAGGATTTCATTGGAAACGGGATTTCTTCATCTAATGCTAGACAGAGGAATCCTCAGTAAATACTTTGGGTTGCGTTTATTCAACTCACAGAGTTGAACCTTCTTTTAGACGGAACAGATTTGAAACACTCTTTTTGTGGATTTACAAGTGGAGATGTCAAGCTCTTTGTTGTCAAACGTGGAAAAGGAAATATCATCCTTTCAAAATCCCAGAGAATCATTCTCAGAATCCACCTTGTGATGTGTGAGTTCCACTCATAGAGTTTAAGCTTTCTTTCATGGAGCAGTTTGGAAACACTCTGTTTGTAAAGTCTGCAAGTGGATATTTGGACCTCTTGAGGATTTCGTTGGAAACGGGATTTCTTCATCCAATGCTAGACAGAAGAATCCTCAGTAACTTCTTTGGGTTGCATGTATTCAACTCACAGAGTTGAACCATCCTTGAGACAGAGCAGATTTGAAACACTCTTTCTGTGGTATTTCCAAGTGGAGATCTCATGCGCTTTGGGGCCAATGGCAGAAAAGGAAATATCTTCCTAGAAAAACTAGAGAGAATCATTCTCAGAAACCACCACATTGTGATGTGTGCGTTCCACTCACAGCGTTTAACCTTTCTTTTCATAGAGCAGTTTGGAAACACTCTGTAACGTCTGCAAGTGGATAATTGGACTTCTTTGAGGATTTCGTTGGAAACGGGATTTCTTCTTCTAATGCTACACAGAAGAATTCTCAGTAACTTCTTTGAGTTGCGTGTATTCAACTCACAGAGTTGAACCATCCTTTACAGAGAGCAGATTTGAAACACTCTTTTTATCGAATTTGCAAGTGGAGATTTCAAGCGCTTTTCGGCCACAGGTAGAAAAGGAAATATCTTCTTATATAAACTAGAGAGAATCATTCTCAGAAACCACTTTGTGATGTGTGCGTTCCACTCACAGAGTTTAACCTTTCTTTTCATAGTGCAGTTCGGAAACACTCTGTTAGTAACGTCTGCAAGTGGATAATTGGACCTCCTTGAGGATTTCGTTGTAAACGGGATTTCTTCATCTAATGCTAGACAGAATAATTCTCAGTAACTGCTTTGGGTTGGGTGTATGCAACTCACAGAGTTGAACCTTCTTTGAGACAGAACAGATTTGAAACACTCTTTTTGTGGAATTTACAAGTGGAGATTTCAAGCGCTTTGATGTGAAAGTTAGAAAAGGAAATGTCTTCCTATAAAATCTCCAGAGAATCATTCTGAGAAACCACGTTTTGATGTGTGCATTCCACACATAGAGTTTAACCTTTCTTTCATGGAGCAGTTTGGAAACACTCTGTTTGTAAATTCTGCAAGTGGATATTTGGACGTCTTGAGGATTTCGTTGGAAATGTGTTTTCTTCATCTAGTGCTAGACAGAAGAATCCGCACCAACTTCTTTGGGTTGCGTGTGTTCAGCTCACAGAGTTGAACCTTCCTTTAGAGAGAGGAGATTTGAAACACTCTTTTTGTGGAATTTGCAAGTGGAGATTTCAAGCACTTTGGGGCGAATTGTAGAAAAGGAAATATCTTCCTATATAAATTAGAGAGAATCATTCTCAGAAAGCACTTTGTGATGTGAGTGTTCCACTCACAGCGTTTAACCTTTCTGTTCATAGAGCAGTTTGGAAACACTCTGTTTGTAACGTCTGCAAGTGGATAATTGGAGCTCTTTGAGGATTTCGTTGGAAACGGGATTTCTTCATCTAGTGCTAGACAGAAGAATTCTCAGTAACTTCTTTGAGTTGCGTGTATTCAACTCAGAGAGTTGAATCTTCTTTTAGACAGAACAGATTTGAAACACTCTTTTTATCGAATTTACAAGTGGAGATTTCAAGCGCCTTTCGGCCACAGGGAGGAAAGGAAATATCTTCGTATAAAAACTACAGAGAATCATTCTCAGGAACCACGTTGTGATGTGTGCATTCCACTCACAGAGTTTAACCTTTCTTTTTCATAGAGCAGTTTGGGAACACTCTGTTTGTAACATCTGCAAGTGGATATTTGGACCTCTTTGAGGATTTCGTTGGAAACGGGATTTCTTCATCTAATGCTCAGCAGAAGAATTCTCAGTAACTACTTTGGGTTGAGTGTATTCATCTCACACAGTTGAATCCTCTTTTAGACAGAACAGATTTGAAACCCTCTTTTTGTGAAATTTACAAGTGGAGATTTCAAGCGGTTTCTTGTCAAAGTTAGAAAACGAAATATCTTACAAGAAAAATTCCAGAGAATCATTCTCAGAAACCACGTTGTGATGTGTGCGTTCCACTCACAGAGTTTAACCTTTCTTTCATGGAGCAGTTTGGAAACATTCTGTTTGTAATTTCTGCAAGTGGATACTTGGACCTCTTGAGGATTTCGTTGGAAACGGGATTTCTTCATCTAATGCTAGACAGAAGAATTCTCAGTAACTTCCCTGGGTTGCGTGTACTCAACTCACAGAGTTGAACCTTCCTTTAGACAGAGCAGATTTGAAACACTCTTTTTGCGGAAATTGCAAGTGGAGATTTCAAGGAATTTGGAGCCAATGGAAGAAAAGGAAATATCTTCGTATGAAAACTACAGAGAATCATTTTCAGAAACCACCTTGTGATGTGTGCGTACCACTCACAGAGTTTAACCTTTCTTTCCATAGAGCAGTGTGGAAACACTCTGTTTGTAACGTCTGGATGTGGATATTTGGACCTCTTTGAGGGTTTCGTTGGAAACGGGATTTCTTCATCTAATGCTAGAGAGAAGAATTCTCAGTAACTTCTTTGAGTTGCGTGTATTCAACTCAGAGAGTTGAATCTTCTTTTAGACAGAACAGATTTGAAACACTCTTTTGATCATATTTACAAGTGGAGATTTCAAGCGCTTTTCGACCACAGGTAGAAAAGGAAACATCTTCGTGTAAAAACTACAGAGAATCATTTTCAGAAACCATCTTGTGATGTGTGTGTTCCACTCACAGAGTTTAACTTTTCTTTTCATAGAGCAGTTTGGAAACACTCTGTTTGTAACATCTGCAAGTGGATATTTGGACCTCTTTGAGGATTTCATTGGAAACGGGATTTCTTCATCTAATGCTAGACAGAGGAATCCTCAGTAAATACTTTGGGTTGCGTTTATTCAACTCACAGAGTTGAACCTTCTTTTAGACGGAACAGATTTGAAACACTCTTTTTGTGGATTTACAAGTGGAGATGTCAAGCTCTTTGTTGTCAAACGTGGAAAAGGAAATATCATCCTTTCAAAATCCCAGAGAATCATTCTCAGAATCCACCTTGTGATGTGTGAGTTCCACTCATAGAGTTTAAGCTTTCTTTCATGGAGCAGTTTGGAAACACTCTGTTTGTAAAGTCTGCAAGTGGATATTTGGACCTCTTGAGGATTTCGTTGGAAACGGGATTTCTTCATCCAATGCTAGACAGAAGAATCCTCAGTAACTTCTTTGGGTTGCATGTATTCAACTCACAGAGTTGAACCATCCTTGAGACAGAGCAGATTTGAAACACTCTTTCTGTGGTATTTCCAAGTGGAGATCTCATGCGCTTTGGGGCCAATGGCAGAAAAGGAAATATCTTCCTAGAAAAACTAGAGAGAATCATTCTCAGAAACCACCACATTGTGATGTGTGCGTTCCACTCACAGCGTTTAACCTTTCTTTTCATAGAGCAGTTTGGAAACACTCTGTAACGTCTGCAAGTGGATAATTGGACTTCTTTGAGGATTTCGTTGGAAACGGGATTTCTTCTTCTAATGCTACACAGAAGAATTCTCAGTAACTTCTTTGAGTTGCGTGTATTCAACTCACAGAGTTGAACCATCCTTTACAGAGAGCAGATTTGAAACACTCTTTTTATCGAATTTGCAAGTGGAGATTTCAAGCGCTTTTCGGCCACAGGTAGAAAAGGAAATATCTTCTTATATAAACTAGAGAGAATCATTCTCAGAAACCACCTTGTGATGTGTGCGTACCACTCACAGAGTTTAACCTTTCTTTCCATAGAGCAGTGTGGAAACACTCTGTTTGTAACGTCTGGATGTGGATATTTGGACCTCTTTGAGGGTTTCGTTGGAAACGGGATTTCTTCATCTAATGCTAGAGAGAAGAATTCTCAGTAACTTCTTTGAGTTGCGTGTATTCAACTCAGAGAGTTGAATCTTCTTTTAGACAGAACAGATTTGAAACACTCTTTTGATCATATTTACAAGTGGAGATTTCAAGCGCTTTTCGACCACAGGTAGAAAAGGAAACATCTTCGTGTAAAAACTACAGAGAATCATTTTCAGAAACCATCTTGTGATGTGTGTGTTCCACTCACAGAGTTTAACTTTTCTTTTCATAGAGCAGTTTGGAAACACTCTGTTTGTAACATCTGCAAGTGGATATTTGGACCTCTTTGAGGATTTCATTGGAAACGGGATTTCTTCATCTAATGCTAGACAGAGGAATCCTCAGTAAATACTTTGGGTTGCGTTTATTCAACTCACAGAGTTGAACCTTCTTTTAGACGGAACAGATTTGAAACACTCTTTTTGTGGATTTACAAGTGGAGATGTCAAGCTCTTTGTTGTCAAACGTGGAAAAGGAAATATCATCCTTTCAAAATCCCAGAGAATCATTCTCAGAATCCACCTTGTGATGTGTGAGTTCCACTCATAGAGTTTAAGCTTTCTTTCATGGAGCAGTTTGGAAACACTCTGTTTGTAAAGTCTGCAAGTGGATATTTGGACCTCTTGAGGATTTCGTTGGAAACGGGATTTCTTCATCCAATGCTAGACAGAAGAATCCTCAGTAACTTCTTTGGGTTGCATGTATTCAACTCACAGAGTTGAACCATCCTTGAGACAGAGCAGATTTGAAACACTCTTTCTGTGGTATTTCCAAGTGGAGATCTCATGCGCTTTGGGGCCAATGGCAGAAAAGGAAATATCTTCCTATAAAAACTAGAGAGAATCATTCTCAGAAACCACCACATTGTGATGTGTGCATTCCACTCACAGCGTTTAACCTTTCTTTTCATAGAGCAGTTTGGAAACACTCTGTAACGTCTGCAAGTGGATAATTGGACTTCTTTGAGGATTTCGTTGGAAACGGGATTTCTTCTTCTAATGCTACACAGAAGAATTCTCAGTAACTTCTTTGAGTTGCGTGTATTCAACTCACAGAGTTGAACCATCCTTTACAGAGAGCAGATTTGAAACACTCTTTTTATCGAATTTGCAAGTGGAGATTTCAAGCGCTTTTCGGCCACAGGTAGAAAAGGAAATATCTTCTTATATAAACTATAGAGAATCATTCTCAGAAACCACTTTGTGATGTGTGCGTTCCACTCACAGAGTTTAACCTTTCTTTTCATAGTGCAGTTCGGAAACACTCTGTTAGTAACGTCTGCAAGTGGATAATTGGACCTCCTTGAGGATTTCGTTGTAAACGGGATTTCTTCATCTAATGCTAGACAGAATAATTCTCAGTAACTGCTTTGGGTTGGGTGTATGCAACTCACAGAGTTGAACCTTCTTTGAGACAGAACAGATTTGAAACACTCTTTTTGTGGAATTTACAAGTGGAGATTTCAAGCGCTTTGATGTGAAAGTTAGAAAAGGAAATGTCTTCCTATAAAATCTCCAGAGAATCATTCTGAGAAACCACGTTTTGATGTGTGCATTCCACACATAGAGTTTAACCTTTCTTTCATGGAGCAGTTTGGAAACACTCTGTTTGTAAATTCTGCAAGTGGATATTTGGACGTCTTGAGGATTTCGTTGGAAATGTGTTTTCTTCATCTAGTGCTAGACAGAAGAATCCGCACCAACTTCTTTGGGTTGCGTGTGTTCAGCTCACAGAGTTGAACCTTCCTTTAGAGAGAGGAGATTTGAAACACTCTTTTTGTGGAATTTGCAAGTGGAGATTTCAAGCACTTTGGGGCGAATTGTAGAAAAGGAAATATCTTCCTATATAAATTAGAGAGAATCATTCTCAGAAAGCACTTTGTGATGTGAGTGTTCCACTCACAGCGTTTAACCTTTCTGTTCATAGAGCAGTTTGGAAACACTCTGTTTGTAACGTCTGCAAGTGGATAATTGGAGCTCTTTGAGGATTTCGTTGGAAACGGGATTTCTTCATCTAATGCTAGACAGAAGAATTCTCAGTAACTTCTTTGAGTTGCGTGTATTCAACTCAGAGAGTTGAATCTTCTTTTAGACAGAACAGATTTGAAACACTCTTTTTATCGAATTTACAAGTGGAGATTTCAAGCGCCTTTCGGCCACAGGGAGGAAAGGAAATATCTTCGTATAAAAACTACAGAGAATCATTCTCAGGAACCACGTTGTGATGTGTGCATTCCACTCACAGAGTTTAACCTTTCTTTTTCATAGAGCAGTTTGGGAACACTCTGTTTGTAACATCTGCAAGTGGATATTTGGACCTCTTTGAGGATTTCGTTGGAAACGGGATTTCTTCATCTAATGCTCAGCAGAAGAATTCTCAGTAACTACTTTGGGTTGAGTGTATTCATCTCACACAGTTGAATCCTCTTTTAGACAGAACAGATTTGAAACCCTCTTTTTGTGAAATTTACAAGTGGAGATTTCAAGCGGTTTCTTGTCAAAGTTAGAAAACGAAATATCTTACAAGAAAAATTCCAGAGAATCATTCTCAGAAACCACGTTGTGATGTGTGCGTTCCACTCACAGAGTTTAACCTTTCTTTCATGGAGCAGTTTGGAAACATTCTGTTTGTAATTTCTGCAAGTGGATACTTGGACCTCTTGAGGATTTCGTTGGAAACGGGATTTCTTCATCTAATGCTAGACAGAAGAATTCTCAGTAACTTCCCTGGGTTGCGTGTACTCAACTCACAGAGTTGAACCTTCCTTTAGACAGAGCAGATTTGAAACACTCTTTTTGCGGAAATTGCAAGTGGAGATTTCAAGGAATTTGGAGCCAATGGAAGAAAAGGAAATATCTTCGTATGAAAACTACAGAGAATCATTTTCAGAAACCACCTTGTGATGTGTGCGTACCACTCACAGAGTTTAACCTTTCTTTCCATAGAGCAGTGTGGAAACACTCTGTTTGTAACGTCTGGATGTGGATATTTGGACCTCTTTGAGGGTTTCGTTGGAAACGGGATTTCTTCATCTAATGCTAGAGAGAAGAATTCTCAGTAACTTCTTTGAGTTGCGTGTATTCAACTCAGAGAGTTGAATCTTCTTTTAGACAGAACAGATTTGAAACACTCTTTTGATCATATTTACAAGTGGAGATTTCAAGCGCTTTTCGACCACAGGTAGAAAAGGAAACATCTTCGTGTAAAAACTACAGAGAATCATTTTCAGAAACCATCTTGTGATGTGTGTGTTCCACTCACAGAGTTTAACTTTTCTTTTCATAGAGCAGTTTGGAAACACTCTGTTTGTAACATCTGCAAGTGGATATTTGGACCTCTTTGAGGATTTCATTGGAAACGGGATTTCTTCATCTAATGCTAGACAGAGGAATCCTCAGTAAATACTTTGGGTTGCGTTTATTCAACTCACAGAGTTGAACCTTCTTTTAGACGGAACAGATTTGAAACACTCTTTTTGTGGATTTACAAGTGGAGATGTCAAGCTCTTTGTTGTCAAACGTGGAAAAGGAAATATCATCCTTTCAAAATCCCAGAGAATCATTCTCAGAATCCACCTTGTGATGTGTGAGTTCCACTCATAGAGTTTAAGCTTTCTTTCATGGAGCAGTTTGGAAACACTCTGTTTGTAAAGTCTGCAAGTGGATATTTGGACCTCTTGAGGATTTCGTTGGAAACGGGATTTCTTCATCCAATGCTAGACAGAAGAATCCTCAGTAACTTCTTTGGGTTGCATGTATTCAACTCACAGAGTTGAACCATCCTTGAGACAGAGCAGATTTGAAACACTCTTTCTGTGGTATTTCCAAGTGGAGATCTCATGCGCTTTGGGGCCAATGGCAGAAAAGGAAATATCTTCCTAGAAAAACTAGAGAGAATCATTCTCAGAAACCACCACATTGTGATGTGTGCGTTCCACTCACAGCGTTTAACCTTTCTTTTCATAGAGCAGTTTGGAAACACTCTGTAACGTCTGCAAGTGGATAATTGGACTTCTTTGAGGATTTCGTTGGAAACGGGATTTCTTCTTCTAATGCTACACAGAAGAATTCTCAGTAACTTCTTTGAGTTGCGTGTATTCAACTCACAGAGTTGAACCATCCTTTACAGAGAGCAGATTTGAAACACTCTTTTTATCGAATTTGCAAGTGGAGATTTCAAGCGCTTTTCGGCCACAGGTAGAAAAGGAAATATCTTCTTATATAAACTAGAAAGAATCATTCTCAGAAACCACCTTGTGATGTGTGCGTACCACTCACAGAGTTTAACCTTTCTTTCCATAGAGCAGTGTGGAAACACTCTGTTTGTAACGTCTGGATGTGGATATTTGGACCTCTTTGAGGGTTTCGTTGGAAACGGGATTTCTTCATCTAATGCTAGAGAGAAGAATTCTCAGTAACTTCTTTGAGTTGCGTGTATTCAACTCAGAGAGTTGAATCTTCTTTTAGACAGAACAGATTTGAAACACTCTTTTGATCATATTTACAAGTGGAGATTTCAAGCGCTTTTCGACCACAGGTAGAAAAGGAAACATCTTCGTGTAAAAACTACAGAGAATCATTTTCAGAAACCATCTTGTGATGTGTGTGTTCCACTCACAGAGTTTAACTTTTCTTTTCATAGAGCAGTTTGGAAACACTCTGTTTGTAACATCTGCAAGTGGATATTTGGACCTCTTTGAGGATTTCATTGGAAACGGGATTTCTTCATCTAATGCTAGACAGAGGAATCCTCAGTAAATACTTTGGGTTGCGTTTATTCAACTCACAGAGTTGAACCTTCTTTTAGACGGAACAGATTTGAAACACTCTTTTTGTGGATTTACAAGTGGAGATGTCAAGCTCTTTGTTGTCAAACGTGGAAAAGGAAATATCATCCTTTCAAAATCCCAGAGAATCATTCTCAGAATCCACCTTGTGATGTGTGAGTTCCACTCATAGAGTTTAAGCTTTCTTTCATGGAGCAGTTTGGAAACACTCTGTTTGTAAAGTCTGCAAGTGGATATTTGGACCTCTTGAGGATTTCGTTGGAAACGGGATTTCTTCATCCAATGCTAGACAGAAGAATCCTCAGTAACTTCTTTGGGTTGCATGTATTCAACTCACAGAGTTGAACCATCCTTGAGACAGAGCAGATTTGAAACACTCTTTCTGTGGTATTTCCAAGTGGAGATCTCATGCGCTTTGGGGCCAATGGCAGAAAAGGAAATATCTTCCTATAAAAACTAGAGAGAATCATTCTCAGAAACCACCACATTGTGATGTGTGCGTTCCACTCACAGCGTTTAACCTTTCTTTTCATAGAGCAGTTTGGAAACACTCTGTAACGTCTGCAAGTGGATAATTGGACTTCTTTGAGGATTTCGTTGGAAACGGGATTTCTTCTTCTAATGCTACACAGAAGAATTCTCAGTAACTTCTTTGAGTTGCGTGTATTCAACTCACAGAGTTGAACCATCCTTTACAGAGAGCAGATTTGAAACACTCTTTTTATCGAATTTGCAAGTGGAGATTTCAAGCGCTTTTCGGCCACAGGTAGAAAAGGAAATATCTTCTTATATAAACTAGAGAGAATCATTCTCAGAAACCACTTTGTGATGTGTGCGTTCCACTCACAGAGTTTAACCTTTCTTTTCATAGTGCAGTTCGGAAACACTCTGTTAGTAACGTCTGCAAGTGGATAATTGGACCTCCTTGAGGATTTCGTTGTAAACGGGATTTCTTCATCTAATGCTAGACAGAATAATTCTCAGTAACTGCTTTGGGTTGGGTGTATGCAACTCACAGAGTTGAACCTTCTTTGAGACAGAACAGATTTGAAACACTCTTTTTGTGGAATTTACAAGTGGAGATTTCAAGCGCTTTGATGTGAAAGTTAGAAAAGGAAATGTCTTCCTATAAAATCTCCAGAGAATCATTCTGAGAAACCACGTTTTGATGTGTGCATTCCACACATAGAGTTTAACCTTTCTTTCATGGAGCAGTTTGGAAACACTCTGTTTGTAAATTCTGCAAGTGGATATTTGGACGTCTTGAGGATTTCGTTGGAAATGTGTTTTCTTCATCTAGTGCTAGACAGAAGAATCCGCACCAACTTCTTTGGGTTGCGTGTGTTCAGCTCACAGAGTTGAACCTTCCTTTAGAGAGAGGAGATTTGAAACACTCTTTTTGTGGAATTTGCAAGTGGAGATTTCAAGCACTTTGGGGCGAATTGTAGAAAAGGAAATATCTTCCTATATAAATTAGAGAGAATCATTCTCAGAAAGCACTTTGTGATGTGAGTGTTCCACTCACAGCGTTTAACCTTTCTGTTCATAGAGCAGTTTGGAAACACTCTGTTTGTAACGTCTGCAAGTGGATAATTGGAGCTCTTTGAGGATTTCGTTGGAAACGGGATTTCTTCATCTAATGCTAGACAGAAGAATTCTCAGTAACTTCTTTGAGTTGCGTGTATTCAACTCAGAGAGTTGAATCTTCTTTTAGACAGAACAGATTTGAAACACTCTTTTTATCGAATTTACAAGTGGAGATTTCAAGCGCCTTTCGGCCACAGGGAGGAAAGGAAATATCTTCGTATAAAAACTACAGAGAATCATTCTCAGGAACCACGTTGTGATGTGTGCATTCCACTCACAGAGTTTAACCTTTCTTTTTCATAGAGCAGTTTGGGAACACTCTGTTTGTAACATCTGCAAGTGGATATTTGGACCTCTTTGAGGATTTCGTTGGAAACGGGATTTCTTCATCTAATGCTCAGCAGAAGAATTCTCAGTAACTACTTTGGGTTGAGTGTATTCATCTCACACAGTTGAATCCTCTTTTAGACAGAACAGATTTGAAACCCTCTTTTTGTGAAATTTACAAGTGGAGATTTCAAGCGGTTTCTTGTCAAAGTTAGAAAACGAAATATCTTACAAGAAAAATTCCAGAGAATCATTCTCAGAAACCACGTTGTGATGTGTGCGTTCCACTCACAGAGTTTAACCTTTCTTTCATGGAGCAGTTTGGAAACATTCTGTTTGTAATTTCTGCAAGTGGATACTTGGACCTCTTGAGGATTTCGTTGGAAACGGGATTTCTTCATCTAATGCTAGACAGAAGAATTCTCAGTAACTTCCCTGGGTTGCGTGTACTCAACTCACAGAGTTGAACCTTCCTTTAGACAGAGCAGATTTGAAACACTCTTTTTGCGGAAATTGCAAGTGGAGATTTCAAGGAATTTGGAGCCAATGGAAGAAAAGGAAATATCTTCGTATGAAAACTACAGAGAATCATTTTCAGAAACCACCTTGTGATGTGTGCGTACCACTCACAGAGTTTAACCTTTCTTTCCATAGAGCAGTGTGGAAACACTCTGTTTGTAACGTCTGGATGTGGATATTTGGACCTCTTTGAGGGTTTCGTTGGAAACGGGATTTCTTCATCTAATGCTAGAGAGAAGAATTCTCAGTAACTTCTTTGAGTTGCGTGTATTCAACTCAGAGAGTTGAATCTTCTTTTAGACAGAACAGATTTGAAACACTCTTTTGATCATATTTACAAGTGGAGATTTCAAGCGCTTTTCGACCACAGGTAGAAAAGGAAACATCTTCGTGTAAAAACTACAGAGAATCATTTTCAGAAACCATCTTGTGATGTGTGTGTTCCACTCACAGAGTTTAACTTTTCTTTTCATAGAGCAGTTTGGAAACACTCTGTTTGTAACATCTGCAAGTGGATATTTGGACCTCTTTGAGGATTTCATTGGAAACGGGATTTCTTCATCTAATGCTAGACAGAGGAATCCTCAGTAAATACTTTGGGTTGCGTTTATTCAACTCACAGAGTTGAACCTTCTTTTAGACGGAACAGATTTGAAACACTCTTTTAGTGGATTTACAAGTGGAGATGTCAAGCTCTTTGTTGTCAAACGTGGAAAAGGAAATATCATCCTTTCAAAATCCCAGAGAATCATTCTCAGAATCCACCTTGTGATGTGTGAGTTCCACTCATAGAGTTTAAGCTTTCTTTCATGGAGCAGTTTGGAAACACTCTGTTTGTAAAGTCTGCAAGTGGATATTTGGACCTCTTGAGGATTTCGTTGGAAACGGGATTTCTTCATCCAATGCTAGACAGAAGAATCCTCAGTAACTTCTTTGGGTTGCATGTATTCAACTCACAGAGTTGAACCATCCTTGAGACAGAGCAGATTTGAAACACTCTTTCTGTGGTATTTCCAAGTGGAGATCTCATGCGCTTTGGGGCCAATGGCAGAAAAGGAAATATCTTCCTAGAAAAACTAGAGAGAATCATTCTCAGAAACCACCACATTGTGATGTGTGCGTTCCACTCACAGCGTTTAACCTTTCTTTTCATAGAGCAGTTTGGAAACACTCTGTAACGTCTGCAAGTGGATAATTGGACTTCTTTGAGGATTTCGTTGGAAACGGGATTTCTTCTTCTAATGCTACACAGAAGAATTCTCAGTAACTTCTTTGAGTTGCGTGTATTCAACTCACAGAGTTGAACCATCCTTTACAGAGAGCAGATTTGAAACACTCTTTTTATCGAATTTGCAAGTGGAGATTTCAAGCGCTTTTCGGCCACAGGTAGAAAAGGAAATATCTTCTTATATAAACTAGAGAGAATCATTCTCAGAAACCACCTTGTGATGTGTGCGTACCACTCACAGAATTTAACCTTTCTTTCCATAGAGCAGTGTGGAAACACTCTGTTTGTAACGTCTGGATGTGGATATTTGGACCTCTTTGAGGGTTTCGTTGGAAACGGGATTTCTTCATCTAATGCTAGAGAGAAGAATTCTCAGTAACTTCTTTGAGTTGCGTGTATTCAACTCAGAGAGTTGAATCTTCTTTTAGACAGAACAGATTTGAAACACTCTTTTGATCATATTTACAAGTGGAGATTTCAAGCGCTTTTCGACCACAGGTAGAAAAGGAAACATCTTCGTGTAAAAACTACAGAGAATCATTTTCAGAAACCATCTTGTGATGTGTGTGTTCCACTCACAGAGTTTAACTTTTCTTTTCATAGAGCAGTTTGGAAACACTCTGTTTGTAACATCTGCAAGTGGATATTTGGACCTCTTTGAGGATTTCATTGGAAACGGGATTTCTTCATCTAATGCTAGACAGAGGAATCCTCAGTAAATACTTTGGGTTGCGTTTATTCAACTCACAGAGTTGACCCTTCTTTTAGACGGAACAGATTTGAAACACTCTTTTTGTGGATTTACAAGTGGAGATGTCAAGCTCTTTGTTGTCAAACGTGGAAAAGGAAATATCATCCTTTCAAAATCCCAGAGAATCATTCTCAGAATCCACCTTGTGATGTGTGAGTTCCACTCATAGAGTTTAAGCTTTCTTTCATGGAGCAGTTTGGAAACACTCTGTTTGTAAAGTCTGCAAGTGGATATTTGGACCTCTTGAGGATTTCGTTGGAAACGGGATTTCTTCATCCAATGCTAGACAGAAGAATCCTCAGTAACTTCTTTGGGTTGCATGTATTCAACTCACAGAGTTGAACCATCCTTGAGACAGAGCAGATTTGAAACACTCTTTCTGTGGTATTTCCAAGTGGAGATCTCATGCGCTTTGGGGCCAATGGCAGAAAAGGAAATATCTTCCTATAAAAACTAGAGAGAATCATTCTCAGAAACCACCACATTGTGATGTGTGCGTTCCACTCACAGCGTTTAACCTTTCTTTTCATAGAGCAGTTTGGAAACACTCTGTAACGTCTGCAAGTGGATAATTGGACTTCTTTGAGGATTTCGTTGGAAACGGGATTTCTTCTTCTAATGCTACACAGAAGAATTCTCAGTAACTTCTTTGAGTTGCGTGTATTCAACTCACAGAGTTGAACCATCCTTTACAGAGAGCAGATTTGAAACACTCTTTTTATCGAATTTGCAAGTGGAGATTTCAAGCGCTTTTCGGCCACAGGTAGAAAAGGAAATATCTTCTTATATAAACTAGAGAGAATCATTCTCAGAAACCACTTTGTGATGTGTGCGTTCCACTCACAGAGTTTAACCTTTCTTTTCATAGTGCAGTTCGGAAACACTCTGTTAGTAACGTCTGCAAGTGGATAATTGGACCTCCTTGAGGATTTCGTTGTAAACGGGATTTCTTCATCTAATGCTAGACAGAATAATTCTCAGTAACTGCTTTGGGTTGGGTGTATGCAACTCACAGAGTTGAACCTTCTTTGAGACAGAACAGATTTGAAACACTCTTTTTGTGGAATTTACAAGTGGAGATTTCAAGCGCTTTGATGTGAAAGTTAGAAAAGGAAATGTCTTCCTATAAAATCTCCAGAGAATCATTCTGAGAAACCACGTTTTGATGTGTGCATTCCACACATAGAGTTTAACCTTTCTTTCATGGAGCAGTTTGGAAACACTCTGTTTGTAAATTCTGCAAGTGGATATTTGGACGTCTTGAGGATTTCGTTGGAAATGTGTTTTCTTCATCTAGTGCTAGACAGAAGAATCCGCACCAACTTCTTTGGGTTGCGTGTGTTCAGCTCACAGAGTTGAACCTTCCTTTAGAGAGAGGAGATTTGAAACACTCTTTTTGTGGAATTTGCAAGTGGAGATTTCAAGCACTTTGGGGCGAATTGTAGAAAAGGAAATATCTTCCTATATAAATTAGAGAGAATCATTCTCAGAAAGCACTTTGTGATGTGAGTGTTCCACTCACAGCGTTTAACCTTTCTGTTCATAGAGCAGTTTGGAAACACTCTGTTTGTAACGTCTGCAAGTGGATAATTGGAGCTCTTTGAGGATTTCGTTGGAAACGGGATTTCTTCATCTAATGCTAGACAGAAGAATTCTCAGTAACTTCTTTGAGTTGCGTGTATTCAACTCAGAGAGTTGAATCTTCTTTTAGACAGAACAGATTTGAAACACTCTTTTTATCGAATTTACAAGTGGAGATTTCAAGCGCCTTTCGGCCACAGGGAGGAAAGGAAATATCTTCGTATAAAAACTACAGAGAATCATTCTCAGGAACCACGTTGTGATGTGTGCATTCCACTCACAGAGTTTAACCTTTCTTTTTCATAGAGCAGTTTGGGGGGTTTAGTGTTGATTGTTAGTGGTGTGGTTGGGTGTGAACACTCTGTTTGTAACATCTGCAAGTGGATATTTGGACCTCTTTGAGGATTTCGTTGGAAACGGGATTTCTTCATCTAATGCTCAGCAGAAGAATTCTCAGTAACTACTTTGGGTTGAGTGTATTCATCTCACACAGTTGAATCCTCTTTTAGACAGAACAGATTTGAAACCCTCTTTTTGTGAAATTTACAAGTGGAGATTTCAAGCGGTTTCTTGTCAAAGTTAGAAAACGAAATATCTTACAAGAAAAATTCCAGAGAATCATTCTCAGAAACCACGTTGTGATGTGTGCGTTCCACTCACAGAGTTTAACCTTTCTTTCATGGAGCAGTTTGGAAACATTCTGTTTGTAATTTCTGCAAGTGGATACTTGGACCTCTTGAGGATTTCGTTGGAAACGGGATTTCTTCATCTAATGCTAGACAGAAGAATTCTCAGTAACTTCCCTGGGTTGCGTGTACTCAACTCACAGAGTTGAACCTTCCTTTAGACAGAGCAGATTTGAAACACTCTTTTTGCGGAAATTGCAAGTGGAGATTTCAAGGAATTTGGAGCCAATGGAAGAAAAGGAAATATCTTCGTATGAAAACTACAGAGAATCATTTTCAGAAACCACCTTGTGATGTGTGCGTACCACTCACAGAGTTTAACCTTTCTTTCCATAGAGCAGTGTGGAAACACTCTGTTTGTAACGTCTGGATGTGGATATTTGGACCTCTTTGAGGGTTTCGTTGGAAACGGGATTTCTTCATCTAATGCTAGAGAGAAGAATTCTCAGTAACTTCTTTGAGTTGCGTGTATTCAACTCAGAGAGTTGAATCTTCTTTTAGACAGAACAGATTTGAAACACTCTTTTGATCATATTTACAAGTGGAGATTTCAAGCGCTTTTCGACCACAGGTAGAAAAGGAAACATCTTCGTGTAAAAACTACAGAGAATCATTTTCAGAAACCATCTTGTGATGTGTGTGTTCCACTCACAGAGTTTAACTTTTCTTTTCATAGAGCAGTTTGGAAACACTCTGTTTGTAACATCTGCAAGTGGATATTTGGACCTCTTTGAGGATTTCATTGGAAACGGGATTTCTTCATCTAATGCTAGACAGAGGAATCCTCAGTAAATACTTTGGGTTGCGTTTATTCAACTCACAGAGTTGACCCTTCTTTTAGACGGAACAGATTTGAAACACTCTTTTTGTGGATTTACAAGTGGAGATGTCAAGCTCTTTGTTGTCAAACGTGGAAAAGGAAATATCATCCTTTCAAAATCCCAGAGAATCATTCTCAGAATCCACCTTGTGATGTGTGAGTTCCACTCATAGAGTTTAAGCTTTCTTTCATGGAGCAGTTTGGAAACACTCTGTTTGTAAAGTCTGCAAGTGGATATTTGGACCTCTTGAGGATTTCGTTGGAAACGGGATTTCTTCATCCAATGCTAGACAGAAGAATCCTCAGTAACTTCTTTGGGTTGCATGTATTCAACTCACAGAGTTGAACCATCCTTGAGACAGAGCAGATTTGAAACACTCTTTCTGTGGTATTTCCAAGTGGAGATCTCATGCGCTTTGGGGCCAATGGCAGAAAAGGAAATATCTTCCTATAAAAACTAGAGAGAATCATTCTCAGAAACCACCACATTGTGATGTGTGCGTTCCACTCACAGCGTTTAACCTTTCTTTTCATAGAGCAGTTTGGAAACACTCTGTAACGTCTGCAAGTGGATAATTGGACTTCTTTGAGGATTTCGTTGGAAACGGGATTTCTTCTTCTAATGCTACACAGAAGAATTCTCAGTAACTTCTTTGAGTTGCGTGTATTCAACTCACAGAGTTGAACCATCCTTTACAGAGAGCAGATTTGAAACACTCTTTTTATCGAATTTGCAAGTGGAGATTTCAAGCGCTTTTCGGCCACAGGTAGTAAAGGAAATATCTTCTTATATAAACTAGAGAGAATCATTCTCAGAAACCACTTTGTGATGTGTGCGTTCCACTCACAGAGTTTAACCTTTCTTTTCATAGTGCAGTTCGGAAACACTCTGTTAGTAACGTCTGCAAGTGGATAATTGGACCTCCTTGAGGATTTCGTTGTAAACGGGATTTCTTCATCTAATGCTAGACAGAATAATTCTCAGTAACTGCTTTGGGTTGGGTGTATGCAACTCACAGAGTTGAACCTTCTTTGAGACAGAACAGATTTGAAACACTCTTTTTGTGGAATTTACAAGTGGAGATTTCAAGCGCTTTGATGTGAAAGTTAGAAAAGGAAATGTCTTCCTATAAAATCTCCAGAGAATCATTCTGAGAAACCACGTTTTGATGTGTGCATTCCACACATAGAGTTTAACCTTTCTTTCATGGAGCAGTTTGGAAACACTCTGTTTGTAAATTCTGCAAGTGGATATTTGGACGTCTTGAGGATTTCGTTGGAAATGTGTTTTCTTCATCTAGTGCTAGACAGAAGAATCCGCACCAACTTCTTTGGGTTGCGTGTGTTCAGCTCACAGAGTTGAACCTTCCTTTAGAGAGAGGAGATTTGAAACACTCTTTTTGTGGAATTTGCAAGTGGAGATTTCAAGCACTTTGGGGCGAATTGTAGAAAAGGAAATATCTTCCTATATAAATTAGAGAGAATCATTCTCAGAAAGCACTTTGTGATGTGAGTGTTCCACTCACAGCGTTTAACCTTTCTGTTCATAGAGCAGTTTGGAAACACTCTGTTTGTAACGTCTGCAAGTGGATAATTGGAGCTCTTTGAGGATTTCGTTGGAAACGGGATTTCTTCATCTAATGCTAGACAGAAGAATTCTCAGTAACTTCTTTGAGTTGCGTGTATTCAACTCAGAGAGTTGAATCTTCTTTTAGACAGAACAGATTTGAAACACTCTTTTTATCGAATTTACAAGTGGAGATTTCAAGCGCCTTTCGGCCACAGGGAGGAAAGGAAATATCTTCGTATAAAAACTACAGAGAATCATTCTCAGGAACCACGTTGTGATGTGTGCATTCCACTCACAGAGTTTAACCTTTCTTTTTCATAGAGCAGTTTGGGAACACTCTGTTTGTAACATCTGCAAGTGGATATTTGGACCTCTTTGAGGATTTCGTTGGAAACGGGATTTCTTCATCTAATGCTCAGCAGAAGAATTCTCAGTAACTACTTTGGGTTGAGT